>NC_088337.1:14710833-15940000 GCF_036884655.1 Musa acuminata AAA Group | reverse complement strand
GCTCCTAGCTTGTGATAGTGTATGTTTCTACAAGAAGGGATTATTTTTAGGTACCCATTTTCTTTTGGGTGCCTCAAAAACTGATTTCACTTGTTCACCATATTGTATAGAATTGATTATGGTTCCTTTAGGAACCCAAATTAGTTTGTTGGGATTAATTTTCTTGAATGGACATTTATAAGTTTGTGTTAGAACCCTTGTAGATTCTAAACTTGGGGTTGATCTCTTTAGGGGATCGGCCTCCTTGGAACTCTATAGGGGTTCCTCCCTCTAAGTTGCTGCTCAAAGGCTGCAGAAAAGATTCATCTATTGCTTATGAAAAGAGAAGGAATACATGGCTATTTATAGGGCTTCTAAACCCTAACTCCTAATAGGACTCCTACTTAAGACTCTTACTTCTAACCAACTCCTAATATGACTCCTAGTCAAGACTCCTATTCCCTTACAACTCCTAATTCTTCTCTAAGAAAACACCTCCTACATGAATGCCCCTCTCAATTAGGACTCTCCTAGCTAGAGTCCTAACAGTTTTACATGAATGTCCCTCTCAATTAGGACTCTCTAAGCTAGAGTCCTAACAGACCCGCCCTCTTCAAATCAGCCTTGTCCTCGAGGCTGATGATTCGTGAATTCTGGGAATTTGATCTTCAAGTCGTCATAGTTCTCCCAAGTGGCATCTTCTATTGGTAGGTTCGCCCACTGTATTAGCACTTCATTAGTGGGTCGTCGTCGTCGAGTCACGATCCGTCGATCAATAATGGCACTTGGCTGGGTTTGGAGTTCTCTTTGGGTAGTCATATTTGGTGGGTGGCTTTGGGCTGTCTCCAAGCACCTATTTAAAACTTCCGTCTGGCTGTTGGTTTGTGAGTGATATGTTGTACTCCTTTTCAATTTAGTACCCTGCATATGGAATAACTTTGTCCAAAATCTGCTCTTGAATATGCAAGTAGAATTTGTCACAAGCACAATGTGTCCCTTATAGCATAATTCTTTTGAGTCCCGATTGTAATGAGCCACGGAGCTTGGTGCTTCCTCTAATTTTTTTTGTATCTTACTGGTCTCCGAATCTTCCTGCCATTCCATCTTAATATCCTCAAGGAAGTCACTGGTTGGAAGTAAAACAATCGAAAATTCAGCTTGCTCGGGTAGCTGTGAAAGCGCATCTGCAAGAACATTCTCTTTCCCCTTTTTGTAAGTTATTTCAAAATCAAATCCAAGAAGTTTTGTTACCCATTTTTGCTACTCAGGGGATGGTATCTTTCGCTCTAAAAAGTACTTGAGGCTTTTATGGTCGGTTTTATTTCGAAATCGTCGACCAATCAAGTAGGGTCTCCACCTCGTTGCTGTGCGCACAATGGCAAGCATCTCCTTATCATATGTTGACTTATTTTGATGGGAGGGAGATAATGCCTTGCTAGTGTATGTGAGTGGTCGACCATCTTGCATGAGAATGGCTCCAATTCTGACTCCAGATGTGTCGGCCTCAATAATGAAGGGTCGGTTGAAATCTGGTAGTGTTAGCACCGGCGTTGTCGTCATGGCTGCCTTAAGTTTGTCGAAGGCCGTGGAGGCTCTGTCCAACCATTGGAGGACATCTTTTTTCAGTAAGGAAGTAAGTGGTGCACTGATCTTTCCATAGTTTTTCACGAACTTGCGGTAGTAGCCTATTAAACCCAGAAAGCCATATAGCAATTTTATTTTTCTCGGGGTCAGCCAGTTTTGCATTGCTCCAATTTTGAAAGGGTCCACCGTTACACCTTCCTCCGATATGATATGCCCAAGATATTCCAACTTTTGTTGAAGAAAGTAAAAATTTCTAGTGGCTGTTGTGTGTTCGAAAGGCGGTTTTCGGTATGACTTCTTCGTACACTCGTATTTGATAATACCCGGATCAAAGGTCCATCTTTGTGAAGATTTGTGCTCCCTTTCATATAGCAATTCATCTAGTACTGGAATAGGGTATTTATCCTTGATGGTTATGCCATTGAGAGCTCGGTAATCAACGCATATTCGCCATGTTCCGTCCTTCTTGTGTACAAGTAGCACCGGTGAAGAATAGAGGTTGCAACTCGGCCGAATAACTCCTGTTTCGAGCAACTCTTTTATAATCCTTTCTATTTCATCCTTCTGGAGATGTAGATACTCAAATGGCCAAATATTTACTAAAGATTTGCCTGGAAGAATCGTTATACAATGATCATGCCGACGGGTAAGAGGTAGGTTGCACGGTTCATCAAATATATTTGAAAATTCAGCAAGCAAAGGAAGTAGATTTAGATCTTCAAATTCTATTGGCTCTCCCTTAGTTTGCTGCTCAAGTTGTACCAAAAAGCCACTGCATGCTTTATGCAAAACATTCTCCATTTGTTGTGTGCAAATCGTTGTTATGTCGCCCCCACGTTTCCCGTGCAATGTCACCTGTTTCTCCTTACTGTAAAATTTCATAATTAGTTTCATAAAATTCCAGAAAATATCACCTTATATCGTCAACCATTTAATTCTGAGCATGGCCTCATGATTGTTAAGAGGGAGAAGGAAGAAATCTGCAATTATCTCTTGGTCCTTCAGCAATAGTTTCCCCTGCGGGCGCCTACGATCACAATTCAAAATCCGTCCGTTGATATCCTTAACATCAAACCTGCAGTGATTCTCGAAAGGTAATGCTATCCGAACAACAAGCTTACTATATAGGAAGTTAGTAGTACTGCCCGTGTCGATGAGAACAGTGATTGGTTGTTGTTTGAGAAGGCCTCCAATTTTCATCGTTTGCGGGTTTGAGTAGCTAGCTAGTGTGTGTACCGTAACTTCGGTCGGTTGTGGCTCTTCTTCTGCATCTTCTTCTTCATGTTCAAGGCTCTCTTTTGGATGTTCAATGACCTCTTCTTCTATCGGTTCAATCATAAGAAGTCCACCTTTACTACAGCGATGCTCACGGCTTCACGGCTCGTCACAATGCCAACATAACCCCTTCGCATATCGCTCCCGAAGCTCTTCTCTTGTTAACCTCTTTAGTGTAGGGACTTGGTCGACAGTAGGGGGGGCTAAGGGCTTCAATATTACTGGTTGAGGAGAGACCCTAGTCCTCCGAGCTTCATGGTTCAATTGCTCCTCTTGATGTCGTGCAAAAGAGATGGCTGCCATAAGCGTATACGGTTGTCGCGCTTTAACTTCTCCTCGGATCTCTGGCTTCAAGCCCTCAATGAAGGTCCACAATAGCTGTTTTTGAGACCAATCATCAGTTTGATTAGATAACCTTTCAAACCTCGTTTGGTACTCCTGAATGGTGGAGGTTTGTTGGATCTTTGCTAGTTGTTCGTCAATATTCTCGTAATCGGTTGGTCTGAAGCGAATCAGCAGTCCTTCTTTGAATTGTCGCCATGAAAGGACTCCATAAGTATGTTCAAACCAGTCAAACAACTGTATAGCATCCCCTTCAAGATGTATAGCTGCAATTTTCACCATAGATACATCCGCGGTTTTGTGGTACCGAAAATATCGCTCCGCGCGCGAGATCCAACCAATCGGGTCTCCTTCTTCCCATCTAGGGAAGTCCACTCTCATGCATGGATAGTTGGGGTTGGTCATAGAGCCTACCCTCCCTTGGAAGTCATCTCTTCGGGCTTGGTGTGATTGGGCAAAGCTCTCTCCTTGATATGATTTCTTCGGGCTTAGTGGTCGGCCCAATCTGAGTTCGGTAAAAAGCGTCCGAATCTTATCCTCCATTCGCGCCTCCAAGGCTTCGAATTTAGCATTGATTGCCTCCTTAGATGCCATAGTATATGGCCCCAAATCAATGATGTTAAGATCTCTCTTTTGCTGTTAGGTTAAAGGCATGTATAGGTTGAGAGAAGTGATGGTCGAAAGTGTTGGTGGATTGGTGGATGTAGGCTGCGGATTAGGCTTGTTTTGTGGCTGTTTTGGGTGCAGTTTGAGGGTGTGGTTTGGTAGAGTTTTAGGGCTGTGGATGAAAGTTTTGGATCTGTAGTAGATGGTAGCAAAGGTTTGACAGAAATCCGTGGAAGTTGCAGCAAGTATGTGCTGTCTTGTAAGAGTAGAATTGTCGTCAAAGAAACAACGGTTTCTCGACGTAATTTCCACCAAAAACTTGAGAGAATTGAGGAGGGAATTGATAGCAAAATCACAGTTTATATGACAGCAAGGATATCTAATTTAATCAAGAAAATTTCGGCAGTATAACAGCAAAGAAATTGGTGCAAGTTGCAATTGCAGAATTATCGTCGAAAAATTTCAGCGGGTTACCATAAAAATTTGCAGCAACATAAAATTGTTTTTAGAGATAAATTTCTTAATAGATCAATCTTAGATGGAAGCCAAGATGATATATGAAGTCTATAAGAAATTTCATTCAAAAAAGATTGCAAATAGATGGGTTAAGGCAACGATATGCAGCTGAAATTTTCTGCAGCATAGATTTTCAAGTGCAGCAGATTGGACATAAAAGATTAGTAGTTTATATTGAGAATTTTTCGATGAAACCAAAGGGAAATCTACTGTTAGGAAGTGTCAAAGATGTCATAAAAATTTCGTAGAAATTTGGATAGAAAAAGCACAGTAGCAAGATCAAACAGATGGTGCTATGCGGCTTGAATTCTGCAATTCAAGTGTAGCAGATTGGACATAAACGATTAGTAGTTTATATTGAGAATTTTTTGATGAAACCAAAGGGAAATCCACTGTTAGGAAGTGTCAAAGATGTCATAAAAATTTCGTAGAAATTTGGATAGAAAAAGCACAGTAGCAAGATCAAACAGATGGTGCTATGCGGCTGGAATTCTGCAATGTATCTTTCGTCGTAGAGATGAAAACTTTGTGACGAAAAGTTTATGCTGAAATATAAGAACGATTTTTTTTTTTTTTTTTCGAATAAGGATAACTAAATTGCAGCAGCAATAAGGTAGGAAACCAGCATCTGTTGCAATTCACGGGGAGATCAAAGGATGATCCACGGTGGTGGAGATGATGGCGGAATTCGGTGACAATCTTTTAAGCAATTATGGGAATTGCTTTGGATGATTGTAGAGGGTTGATGGATGGCTGTGGAAGGGCAGCGAGACGCCAAGAACGCTGCTCTGATACCAGGTGTTAGAACCCTTGCAGATTCTAAACTTGGGGTTGATCTCTTTAGGGGATCGGCCTTCTTGGAACTCTATAGGGGTTCCTCCCTTCAAGTTGCTGCTCAAAGGCTGCAGAAAAGATTCATCTATTGCTTATGAAAAGAGAAGGAATACATGGCTATTTATAGGGCTTCTAAACCCTAACTCCTAATAGGACTCCTACTTAAGACTCTTACTTCTAACCAACTCCTAATAGGACTCGTAGTCAAGACTCCTATTCCCTTACAACTCCTAATTCTTCTCTAAGAAAACACCTCCTACATGAATGCCCCTCTCAATTAGGACTCTCCTAACTAGAGTCCTAATAGTTTTACATGAATGTCCCTTTCAATTAGGACTCTCCAAGCTAGAGTCCTAATAGTTTTATGTCCATATTTGCAACAAAAGTTGCAATTGCTTTGTTGTCGAACATGAAAAACGGGGCCTTTAATGAAGGTGGTTGGATTTTGGTGAGAACTTCTCACAAATCTGATTCCACTTCTTTTAGGAACGTGACCCCTATTTGTAAGGATAATGTTCAAAGATTTGCTACCAACCTCGAATTTCTTCAAGGTATCTTTAATTAGCATGTTCTCCTTTTGGAGAGATTCTAGATCACGGCATTTTATACATGGAGCTAAACTATCATGATATTTAGTTTTTAATTTATCGATATCACAAGTGAGACTATCATGCTCCTTTTTTAGCAATTTGTATTTTCTACTAATTGTCTTGTTAGGATCGGAGCGACACTAAGAGGGGGGGGTGAATTAGTGCAACGGATTAAAACTTTGGTTTTGATAAATCTTTCGTACGATGAAAAGCAATATCAATGGAAACCGATTTTAGAAGCTTGATAACTTAGAAACGTATGAAAGCGTAGTAACTAAGTAGAGAAGTTTGCAGTATGTAAATGGCAAGAGTAGGATGCAAACCAGATAACACAGTAGTTTTTAAAGTGGTTCGGTCAAAATGACCTACATCCACTTGCGAAGCCTTCTTCGAAGAGGCTTCCAACTTCCACTAGCAAATTTCTTGTAGGGGAAGGACTAATACCCCTTTTACAACCTTTACAAGTGGTTCACACTCTTACAATTCTTTTCAACAAGATGGGAGGAGGTGAACACTTAAGCAATATGAAAAACAAGGCTTGCAAAGACTATTCTAAAGCTCTTAACTCAAACTATTGCTTTTCAAAAGGTTGTTTTCTCTGCTGAGAATTGGGGGGTATTTATAGACCCCAAGAGGATTCAAATTTGATCTTCAAAATTTGAATTCCCTTGAGTTCCCGAGGCTGGCGGTGCCACCGCCTGACTTCTCGGGTGTTGGGCGGTGCCACCGCCCAGTCAAGCGGTGCCACCGCCCAGCTCTCGGGTGCTGGGCGGTGCCACCGCCAGACCCTTGCAGCTTACTAGTTTGGGCTCCAAACTTGGCCCAAACCAGTCCAAACTCGGGCCCAATTGGCCCCTACTTGGGTTATAGGATTAACACCTAATCCTAACCCTAAGTAACGTGCTAACTACGAATTTAAAGACATTTTCTAAGCTATTACAAAGTCTGCAAGTCAAGACTTCTTTCGACGAGCTTCGGGCGAACTTCCGGCGGTCTTCCGACGAACTCTCGGAAACCATTCTACGGACTCCCGACAAGCTCGTAGACTTCACGATTTGATCTCGGCGAGTTCCAATGAGCTTCTTTGGCAAGCTCCGATCTTTCTCGGTGAGCTCCGTGAACTTCCGACGAACCTTTTGGCGAGCTTCCGAAAAACCCTTCGGCAAGCTCCCTACTCATTCTCGGCTAGTTCCGGCAACATTCCCGACGAACCTTCGGACTTCCGTCAAACTCTCGAACTCCCAACGAATCCTTCGTGCTTGACTCCGGCATTTTGTTTCGCTTTATGTCTTCATCATTATCGTAGTTAATCCTGCACACATAAGCCAAAACTCTACTCCGATCTAGACAATTATTATAAAGCGAATTGACATTCTGTTGCTCGGCACGTCATTGGTTGGCGCTTCGTCCGATTCTTCGGCGCATCGTGCTCTCTTGCGGCTTGTTGCCCAATCGGCGGTTGACCTCCACAACGCCGTATCCTTGGCGCAATTTCGCTCTTGGCCCGATGCCCGACGCCCGAAGCCTTCTGCCATCCAATATCCTGACGTGATCTCCTCCGACGCAACGTCAATTCCTCCTGCGTTAATTGTCTAATCCTGATCGAGTAGACCTGTATCACTCAAAATGTAGTCAAACATTTAAATACAATCAATTAGTTTCATCATCAAAATCCGAGATTCAACAATCTCCCCCTTTTTGATGATGACAACTAATTGATGACTAACGGAGTTAACCTTAACTCCCCGGAGTTTAACTAAACTCCCCCTATCAATATGCCATTGATAAAACACTTGGATTATCCCAAATCCAAGTAATATTCATCACATGTTATGAAAAACATTTAAACTATCATGCAAATATATAAAATATTTAATTCAATGCATGAAGTCATCAATATACTTCTCCCCCTATGTCATCAACAAAAAGGAGAAGTAGCTCTAGCTATTTTAAAAGATATGCAAGTTTTTGCAACATAAAGCTAGATTTTCATCACAACATATAAGCACAAAAGTATAGCAAGATTCTTAAGTTCAATCATGGCAATTCAACACTTGCTTCTTGTGCAAGATTGCACTTTGCTTTTCTTTGCAATGTGCATGATAGTATTTCTTTGTAATATTCAAAATAGCAAATTGTACATCATGCTAGCTAGCATATTAAAGATGTTCAAGACAGTAAGTTTTTCTTCTCTTTTGAGAAGTGTTATTTTTTCTTACTTTACAAAGTGCAAGCTAGCAAAGTATTTGAAAAAGTGAGCAAGTTTTGTAACATACAAGCTAGTAAAAATTTCAAAAGCAAATACAAGATAGCTTTCTTGTTGAAGTGTGTAAGCTATCGATTCTTACTTCCTATTGCAATGTGCAGGTTGCAAGTCTTGCTTCTTGAGATGGGCAAGATAATGATGTTCAAGAAGACAACTTTTGCTTCTTGAAATAAGCAAGTTAGCAATCTTTGCTACTTAAGATAGGCAAGCAAGCAATCAAGTTTTTGCATCTTCTTGACTTGTGCAAGCAAGCTATCTCCCCCTTTGTCATTGTCAAAAGGAAGGGAAGACCCATTACATCAATTATGACAAAAGTATCAATCTTAATTGTGCATCATCATATTTTCAAATTAGAATATGCACATTTTCAAAAACCTTATATTCATTCATGCATGATATTGAATAAATCGATCAACATTATAAGGATATCATACATGATACTAAAATTTTTAACTATTTGTCAACATTTTGATCATGATACCAAATATTCATCATTTAGAGTATTCATGATACAAAACATTAAATCAATATTTATAATACATCATTTTAGCGACAACTCATAGTATTTTAAATCATGATTTACATCATATGTAATACATCACATCATAATTAGAAAGCACAAGTATTGCATATATCATTGCAAATCATAAATGTTTCATATCATGATGGTATCAATTTGTCAAATTATATCCTACCAAAAACTTATCCTCATTTGTATTTCATGCATAATTTCACTTCATCACATTAGGAGTATCAAGAGGAATTAATTGGGTGATGAGATTAATATTTCACGAATACATGGAATTGTATAAAAAAATCATATCATAAGTGTTTCATACATTCATATCATCACATGAAGGAATATAAACAAAAATTAGTGATGAGATCTTACTTCATGAATACAATAAAATTCATATAGCATATCATGGTTTATTAGAATTAGTCTTCCTTTTGGTGAATAGCAAAAAGAGTGGTAGGAGAGCAAGATCTCAATTCATGCATATCAAATATTCAATCATCAAAATCATGAACCATCTAGAAAATTCTCCTCTTTAAATATTCAAAGAGAGAATCATGATGAACATTCTTGGTTTACATAAAGTTTCAAAACACAATTGTCAAGATTATGAATACTAAAAGACTATGAAACATTTCGACAAATCTCCTTTTAAATAGAAAAGAAAATGTTGATTCATAAAGGATTTAATGTTATGAATTTCAAGAGATCAAGATCATGATTTCAATAAAAAATTATTCAAATTTAAATCATCAAAATCATTATCAAAATCCAAGAGATTCACAAAGATGATACAAATGGATTCATCAAAATCAATAAGATTGAGCAAAATAATTTTCAAGAATGTTATCCTCTTTTCGATTATTTCAAAACATATGATTTTGTTTCATTTATACCAAATAAAAACATTTATCATGTTTAAAACCGAAAGAGTAAGATTTATTACAACAAAAATCAATAAGGTACTTTCATTATGGTAAAAATCAATGATCCATAAATCGTAAAAGATTCATCATCCATAATTTCGAAATTTATTAAGCATGATCATTATGCATGACACTAAAACATGGTTTCAAAATGTTTAATATTTTCATTGCACAATTTAATCATTATGCATCATCATATTTTCAAATTCGAACATGCACAATTTCAAAACTATATCTTTTATTTTTCATGCATGATACAAATAAATCAATCATCAATATCGGCATATCATACATGATATTCAAGCATTCATGATAAATCATTTTGGCAATATGATCATAGCTATTCAAATGATAGTATCTAAATGTCAAAATTCATTACATCCTATCATGCATGATCATTAACTTCTTATTTGAATTTCATGCATTATTTTGTTTCATCACATAAGGAATATCAAGAAGAGTTATTGGGTGATGAGATAAATATTTCATGAGTACAAGGAATTGCATGAAAATCATATCATGAAAAGATAATAATAGAAGACACGTTTTGTTTTGAAAAATCTCCTCTTAAATAATCAAGAAAAAATCTTAGGAGATCATGATATAGATAAAATTCATTCAATCTTAGAATAAGATATTAATTCAAGCATATAAAATTTCTCAATTCATTGTGAATCATAAAAAGAATTGTGGTTCCGAAATATCACGATTCATTTAGAAAAATTTTCTCTTTAGTGCACGATAAGAAGAAATATAGCAATGATACCAATCATAATTCATTTGGATAATAGATGCTAAAAAGGAACATTGAGGATACAAGATCTTGATTTTTATAGAGTAAATCTCAAGTTATAAATCTCGAAAAATCAAGATAAAGCTCATTCAAATTCAAATCATCAAATCAAAAATTATTTTCAAGATATTCATAAAAAGATGATAAAATAGATTCATCAAACCAAGAATTTTCAAGAAAAATACTTTTATCTATTTAGTTGTTTCATATAAGTATGCCTTTGTCCTTTTTGTGCCAAAAAATATATATATCATCAATCATTTAGGATCGAAAAATAAATTTCTTCATAACAACCATCAAGATCATTATGTATAACGTTTAAAATCTCATGCATAAAATGGTATTAAAACATTTAATATTTTCATTCCATCATTTTGCTTTTTTTATTGAACATAATTTTGAATGATTCTTATAGATAACTAAAACTTCTTTAGTTTTAGTTTATATGATTGACTTTATCTTAGCATGCTCAAATTTTGTTCATATGTCAAAACCATACATCATGTTTGAAAACCAAAGACAAGGTTAAAAAAAAATCATCAAGCTTTCCTTTCAAAAGTTATGCATCGTCATTGAAAATCAATATGGAAATCGTCAAAATAAAAATTCTTGCTTCTCAATCACATATATAAGATTAATCTTACTAGGTGTATAAGCATTAGATTTATATCTAACATTTTACTGCATTAACATAACACATGCAGTTTTCAAGAAAATTAATCCTAAACTAAATTAAAAATAACTCAAGAAAGTATTATGTAATATCGAAATAAATTAGTGGGATTTTGATTACCTCATTGTTGTAAGAGGGTGAGGCATAGTTTGCCACCTCGCCTTTCTTGATTTTCTTCTCGTCTTCGGAAGAGCTCAATTCATCCCAACTTTTGTTCTTCTTGCGTTCAAAGCAAGTAGTTCCATTCTTTTTGCTTTTTAATTTTTGTTTCATTTGTAGTTTAAGTTCACCATCACTTGAGCTTATGCTCGAGTGGTATTCATGTGTTCTATGTCCCAAATCCTTCCTATCATTTGGAAGGTTGTTCTCGAGTTTCTTTTTTGTCACATTGTTCATTTCGTAGGTCATTAGAGACCCAATAAGTTCTTCGAGAGGGAATGTTTTAAGGTCCTTGGCCTCTTGAATGGCCGTAACTTTTGGATCCCAACTTTTTGGAAGGGATATTAAGATTTTAGTGACTAGTTCAAAATTAGAAAAACTTTTACCAAGAGCTTTGAGTCCATTTATGACATCCGTGAACCGGGTGTACATGTCTCCGATGGACTCACTTGGTTTCATCCGGAAAAGTTCGTAAGAATGCACAAGAATATTGATTTTGGACTCTTTCACTCGGCTAGTGCCTTCATGAGTGACCTCTAGAGTTCTCCAAATATCAAAAGCCGAGTCACACATCGAAACACGATTAAATTCATTTTTGTCAAGTGCACAATATAAGGTATTCATAGCCTTTGCATTTAGAGAAAACATCTTCTTCTCCAAATCATTCCAATGATTCATTGGGAGAGAAGACATTTCAAATCCATTTTCGACTATGTGCCATAAATTCAAATCCAAAGAAAGTAAGAAAACTCTCATTCGAGCTTTCCAATAAGTGTAGTCCGTCCCATTGAAAAAGGGAGGACAAATGAGAGAGTGACCCTCTTGAAAGCTGTAAAGAGCCATTTCTATTTGGGTGTTAAACCAAGGTAGAAAAACGTGGCTCTGATACCAATTGTTAGGATCGGAGCGACACTAAGAGGGGGGGGGGTGAATTAGTGCAACGGATTAAAACTTTGGTTTTGATAAATCTTTCGTACGATGAAAAGCAATATCAATGGAAACTGATTTTAGAAGCTTGATAACTTAGAAACGTATGAAAGCGTAGTAACTAAGTAGAGAAGTTTGCAGTATGTAAATGGCAAGAGTAGGATGCAAACCAGATAACACAATAGTTTTTAAAGTGGTTCGGTCAAAATGACCTACATCCACTTGCGAAGCCTTCTTCGAAGAGGCTTCCAACTTCCACTAGCAAATTTCTTGTAGGGGAAGGACTAATACCCCTTTTACAACCTTTACAAGTGGTTCACACTCTTACAATTCTTTTCAACAAGATGGGAGGAGGTGAACACTTAAGCAATATGAAAAACAAGGCTTGCAAAGACTATTCTAAAGCTCTTAACTCAAACTATTGCTTTTCAAAAGGTTGTTTTCTCTGCTGAGAATTGGGGGGTATTTATAGACCCCAAGAGGATTCAAATTTGATCTTCAAAATTTGAATTCCCTTGAGTTCCCGAGGCTGGCGGTGCCACCGCCTGACTTCTCGGGTGTTGGGCGGTGCCACCGCCCAGTCAAGCGGTGCCACCGCCCAGCTCTCGGGTGCTGGGCGGTGCCACCGCCAGACCCTTGCAGCTTACTAGTTTGGGCTCCAAACTTGGCCCAAACCAGTCCAAACTCGGGCCCAATTGGCCCCTACTTGGGTTATAGGATTAACACCTAATCCTAACCCTAAGTAACGTGCTAACTACGAATTTAAAGACATTTTCTAAGCTATTACAAAGTCTGCAAGTCAAGACTTCTTTCGACAAGCTTCGGGCGAACTTCTGGCGGTCTTCCGACGAACTCTCGGAAACCATTCTGCGGACTCCCAACAAGCTCGTAGACTTCACGATTTGATCTCGGCGAGTTCCAATGAGCTTCTTTGGCAAGCTCCGATCTTTCTCGGTGAGCTCCGTGAACTTCCGACGAACCTTTTGGCGAGCTTCCGAAAAACCCTTCGGCAAGCTCCCTACTCATTCTCGGCTAGTTCCGGCAATTCCCGACGAACCTTCGGACTTCCGTCAAACTCTCGAACTCCCAACGAATCCTTCGTGCTTGACTCCGGCATTTTGTTTCGCTTTATGTCTTCATCATTATCGTAGTTAATCCTGCACACATAATCCAAAACTCTACTCCGATCTAGACAATTATTATAAAGCGAATTGACATTCTGTTGCTCGGCACGTCATTGGTTGGCGCTTCGTCCGATTCTTCGGCGCATCGTCCTCTCTTGCGGCTTGTTGCCCAATCGGCGGTTGACCTCCACAACGCCGATATCCTTGGCGCAATTTCGCTCTTGGCCCGATGCCCGACGCCCGAAGCCTTCTGCCATCCAATATCCTGACGTGATCTCCTCCGACGCAACGTCAATTCCTCCTGCGTTAATTGTCTAATCCTGATCGAGTAGACCTGTATCACTCAAAATGTAGTCAAACATTTAAACACAATCAATTAGTTTCATCATCAAAATCCGAGATTCAACATGTCTTACATTCATCAAATAACTCATGGAAAGCATTTAATAATTCATGATAAGGTAAATCTGCATCAATTAAATCCGTTACCTCTTCTCCGATGGCCATTAAGGCGTAATGAGCAACTTGCTCGGTGTTGGACTCCTCTTCTTCGGACATGCTTGAATCATCCCACGTTGCCTTGAGCGCCTTCTTCTTTGATGTTCTCTTTTTGGCTTGAGGACAATCGTTCTTATAGTGTCCCACTTTTTTGCACTCATAGCAAATTACTTGGTCCTTCTTGTGTTCAAATTTATTTTTTGTATTATTTTTAAATTTGTTCTTTCTTAAATATTTTTTAAATTTTTGAGTCAAAAGTGCAATGTCATTGTCACTGTCCTCATCACTTGATGTTCCTTTCATATGGTCTTCTTGTGATGTGATTGTCATATCCTTCATGTTCTTTGGAAGGGGGTTCTCGAGCTCGTCATGAGCTTGACATGTCATTTCGTAGGTCATTAGAGACCCAATGAGTTCTTCAAGAGGGAATGTTTTAAGTTCTTTGGCCTCTTGAATGGCCGTAACTTTTGGATCCCAACTTTTAGGGAGGGATCTTAAGATTTTAGTTACTAGCTCAAAATTAGTAAAATCTTTACCAAGAGCTTTGAGTCTATTAATGACATCCGTGAACCAGGTGTACATATCTCCGATGGACTCACTTGGTTTCATTCGGAAAAGTTCATAAGAGTGCACAAGGATGTTGATTTTGGACTCTTTCACTCGGCTAGTGCCTTCATGAGTGACCTCAAGAGTTCTCCAAATATCAAAAGCCGAATCACAAATTGAAACATGATTAAATTCATTTTTATCTAGTGCACAAAACAAAGCATTCATAGCCTTTGCGTTTAAAGCAAAAACCTTCTTCTCCGATTCATTCCATTCGCTCATCGGAAGAGAAGATTTTTCAAATCCGTTTTCAACAATAGTCCAAAGCTCGAAATCCATGGAAATGAGGAAGATCCTCATACGAATCTTCTAATAAGTGTAATCCGACCCAATAAACATGGGTGGACATGTGATGGAATGACCTTCATGAATGCCGGAGTAAGCCATCTCTCTTGGGTATCAAACCAAATATGAGAGTGTTAGGACTCTAGTTTGGAGAGTCCTAATTGAGAGGGACATTCATGTAAAACTGTTAGGACTCTAGCTAGGAGAGTCCTAATTGAGAGGGGCATTTATGTAGGAGGTGTTTTCTTAGAGAAGAATTAGGAGTTGTAAGGGAATAGGAGTCTTGACTAGGAGTCCTACTAGGAGTTGGTTAAAAGTAAGACTCTTAAGTAGGAGTCCTATTAGGAGTTAGGGTTTAGAAGCCCTATAAATAGCCATGTATTCCTTCTCTTTTCATAAGCAATAGATGAATCTTTTCTGCAGCCTTTGAGCAGCAACTTGGAGGGAGGAACCCCTATAGAGTTCCAAGGAGGTCGATCCCCTAAAGAGATCAACCCCAAGTTTAGAATTTGCAAGGGTTCTAACACCTGGTATCCAAGCAGCGTTCTTGGCATCTCGCTGCCCTTCCATTGCCATCCATCAGCCCTCCACAACCTCCTAAAGCAATTCCCACAATTGCTTAAAAGATCGTCGCCGAATTCCGTCATCATCTCCACCACTATGGATCATCCTTTGATCTCCCCATGAATTGCAATAGGTTCTGGTTTCCTACCTTACTGTTGCTGCAATTTAGTTATCCTTATTCGAAAATCCAAAAAAAAAAACTGTTCCTATATTGCTGCATAAACCTTTCGTCACAAATTTTTCATCTCTACGACGAAAGATACATTGCAGAATTCCAACCGCATAGCACTATCTGTTTGATCTTGCTACTATGCTTTTTCTATCCAAATTTCTATGAAATTTTTATGACATCTTTGACACTTCCTAACAGCAGATTTCCCTTTGGTTTTTTCAAAAAATTCTCAATATAAACCATTGATCTTTTACGTCTAATCTGCTATACTTGAAAATCTGCACTGTAAAATTTCAGCTCCATAGCACTGATTGTTTGATCTTGATACTATATTGCACCTATCCAAATCTCTACGAAATTTTTATGATAACTTTGACACTTCCTAACAGTGGATTTTCCTTTGGTTTCATCAAAAAATTCTCAATATAAATCACTGATCATTTACATCCAATCTGCTATACTTAAAAATCTATGCTGTAGAAAATTTCAGCGGCATATTATTGCCTTAACCCATCTATTTGCAATCTTTTTTGAATGAAATTTCTTATACACTTCATAGATCATCTTAGCTTCCATCTAAGATTGATATATTAAGGAATTCATCTCTAAAAATAATTTTGTATTGCTGCAAATTTTCATCGTAACCCGCTGAAATTTTTCGACGACAATTCTGCTATTGCAACTTGCACCAATTTTCTTGCTATTATACTGCTGAAATTCTCTTGATTAAATTAGACATCCTTGCTGTCATATAATCTGGGATTTTGGTATCAATTCCCTCCTCAATTCTCTTAAGTTTTTGGTAGAAATTACATTGAGAAACCATTGTTTCTTCAACGACAATTCTACTCTTACAAGACAGCACATACTAGCTGCAACTTCCACTGATTTCTATCAAACCTTTGCTGCCATCTACCACAGATCCAAAACTTTCATCCACAGCCCTAAAACTCCACTAAACCATACCCTCAAACTGCACCCAAAACTGCCACAAAACAAGCCTAAATCATAGCCTACATCCACCGATCCACTAACCCTTTCGACCATCAATTCTCTCAACCTATACATGCCTTTAACCTAACAACAAAATAGAGATCTTAATATCATAGATTTGGAGGCATATACTATGGCATCTAAGGAGGCAATCAATACTAAATTCGAAGCCTTGGAGGCGCGAATGGAGGATAAGATTCGGACGCTCTTTACCGAACTCAGATTGGGCCGACCACTAAGCCCGAAGAAATCATATCAAGGAGAGAGCTTTGCCCAATCACACCAAGCCCAAAGATATGACTTTCAAGAGAGGGGAAGCTCTATGACCAACCCCAACTATCCATGCATGAAAGTGGACTTCCCTAGATGGGAAGAAGGAGACCCGATTGGTTGGATCTCGCGCGCGGAGCGATATTTTCGGTACCATAAAATCGCGGATGCATCTATGGTGAAAATTACAGCTATATATCTTGAAGGGGATGCTATACAGTGGTTTGACTAGTTTGAACATACTTATGGAGTCCTTTCATGGCGACAATTCAAAGAAGGACTGTTGATCCGCTTCAGACCAACCGATTACGAGAATATTGACGGACAACTAGCAAAGATCCAACAAACCTCTATCATTCAGGAGTACCAAACCAGGTTTGAAAGGTTATCTAATCAAACTCATGATTGGTCTCAAAAACAGCTATTGAGAACCTTCATTGAGGGCTTAAAGCCGGAGATCCGAGGAGAAGTTAAAGCGTGACAACCGTATACGCTTATGGCAGCCATCTCTTTCGCATGACATCAAGAGGAGCAATTGAACCATGAAGCTCGGAGGACTAGGGTCACTCCTCAACTAGTAATATTGAAGCCCTTAGCCCCCCCTACTTTCGACCAAGTCCCTACACCAAAGAGGTTAACAAGAGAAGAGCTTCGGGAGCGATATGCGAAGGGGTTATGTTGGCATTGTGATGAGCCGTGGAGCCGTGAGCATCGCTGTAGTAAAGGGGGACTTCTTATGATTGAACCGATAGAAGAAGAGGTCATTGAACATCCAAAAGAGAGCCTTGAATATGAAGAAGAAGATATAGAAGAAGAACCACAACCAACCAAAGTTACGGTACATACACTAGTTGGCTACTCAATCCCACAAACGATGAAAGTTGGAGGCCTTCTCAAACAACAATCGATCACTGTTCTCATTGACACGGATAGCACTAATAACTTCCTAAATAGTAAGGTTGCTGTCTATATGAACTTACCAATTGAGAATTGCGGCAGGTTTGTCGTTAAGGTCGCCAACGGACGGATTTTGAAGTGTGATCATAGGTACCCGCAGGTGAAACTGTTGTTGCAGGACCAAGAGATAATTGCAGATTTCTTCCTCATCCCTCTTGATGATCATGAGGCCATACTCAGAATTAAAGGTTGATGACATTAGGTGATATTTCTTGGAATTTTATGCAACTAATTATAAAATTTTATAGTAAGGAGAAACAGGTGATACTGAATGGGAAACGTGAGGGCGACGTAACGACGATTTGCACACAACAAATGGAGAAGGTTTTGCATAAAGCATGCAGTGGCTTTTTGGTACAACTTGAGCAACAAACTAAGGGAGAGCCAACAAAATTTGAAGATCCAAATCTACTTCCTTTGCTTGCTGAATTTTCAGATATATTTGACGAACCGCGCAACCTACCTCTTACCCGTCGGCATGATCATTGTATAATGATTCTTCCAGGCAAATCTCCAGTAAATGCTCAGCCATATCAATATCCACATCTCCAGAAGGATGAAATAGAAAGGATTGTAAAAGAGATGCTCAAAACAGGAGTTATTCGGCCAAGTTGCAGCCCCTACTCTTCACCGGTGCTCCTCGTACGAAAGAAGGATGGAATATGATGATTATGTGTTGATTACCGAGCTCTCAATGGCATAACCATCAAGGATAAATACCCTATTCCAGTAGTAGATGAGTTGCTAAGGGAGCACAAATCTTCACAAAGCTGGACCTTCGATCCGGGTATCATCAAATACGAGTATGCGAAGAAGACATACCGAAAACCACCTTTTGAACACACAACAACTACTATGAATTTTTGCTTTCTTCATAAGAAGGTGGAATATCTTGAGCATATCATATCAGAGGAAGGTGTGGTAGTAGACCCCTTCAAAATTGGAGCAATACAAAACTAGCTGACCCCGTGGAACATAAAATTGCTACATGGCTTTCTGGGTTTAACAGGCTACTACTGTAAGTTCGTGAAAAACTATGGAGAGATCAGTGCACCACTTACCTCCTTACTGAAAAAAGATGTCTTCCAATGGTCAGACAGAGCCTCCGCTGCCTTTGACAAACTTAAGGCAGCCATGACGACGACGCCGATGCTAACACTACCAGATTTCAACCGACCCTTCATTATTGAGGCCGACGCATCTAGAGTCGGAATTGGAGTCATTCTCATGCAAGATGGTCAACCACTCATATACACTAGCAAGGCATTATCTCCCTCCCATCAAAATAAGTCAACATATGATAAGGAGATGCTCGCCATTGTGCGCGTAGCAACGAGGTGGAGACCCTACTTGATTGGCCGATGATTTCAAATTAAAACTGACCATAAAAGCCTCAAGTACTTTTTGAAGCGAAAAATATCATCCCCTGAGCAGCAAAAAAGGGTAATAAAACTTCTTGGATTTGATTATGAAATAACTTACAAAAAGGGGAAAGAGAATGTTCTTGTAGATGCGCTTTCGCAGCTACCCGAGCAAGTTGAAGTTTCAGCTGTTTCACTTCCGACCAACGACTTTCTTAAGGATATTAAGATGGAATGGCAGGAAGATTCAAAGACTAGTAAGATTATAAAAAAATTAGAGGAAACACCAACCAAGCCCCATGGCTCATTACAATTGGGACTCAAAATAATTACACTATAAGGGACGCATTGTGCTTACGATAAATTCTACTTACATCTTCACGAGCAGATTTTGGACAAAGTTATTCCATATGCAGGGTACTAAATTGAAAAGGAGTATGGCATATCACCCATGTCACGCCCCTCAAAATATCGACAATATTTAAAATTTTCATCACAACTAATCCAGGATCCAAACACACATTTGAGGTCACAAAGAAAACATTCAGATCAAAAATTTCACCTCTAAAGTCTACAAATTTATAACCCTATGCAGTTCATAAACATCCCACACATCACTCGATAATACAAACAAACTAAACTTAACTCATCAAAATAATAACCACAACATAATTTCTCAAGTGGGGAAGTCTATGCAGTCACCAAACCAACGATTACCATAAGTTCATATCATTACATGAATTTAACTTAACATTCCAAAATCCTAGACATGAGGGATCCTTTAACTTACACAAAATCCACAGGTTTAGATTCATCGTCAACATTTCATTAGATGCAGAGTGGCTTATACAACAAATACATATATGCTAACATAGATCTGCCCAAAATCTTCTAACTTTCCACTGCCTCAGCCCAATCTTAACATTTAAGCAAGCGATACGCTATCCTGAAAAATTTATCAACAAACGGGGTGAGCATATAGAGCTCAGCAAGTGACTAACATATCCATATCAAAATAGGACAATTTCCAAAGAGATAAAGTTTCATAATACGAGGCAGAATATACGAATTCATAGACATAATATCATTAGGTGCAGAATTACAATTGTCCTTTCAATCATACATATTTGGTTCATAACATACGGGGCATAGAGTAATTGGAGCATATCAGAAATAAATGAAACGTTTTGGAGCATAACAATAACAAATGAAATATATCGGAGCTTATCAATGGCATATGAAATGTTCCAGAGCATATCAACAACGTATGGAACATTTTGAAGCATAACAACAATGAATGAAACATTTCAGAGCTTATCAATATCACATACCAAACAGAAGCTCAAACGTCGTCTTTGACGTTGCATTCATATCATTCTTATCCAAAGCATGTACAAAAACACATAACCAAAGCTCTGGATATCATATCAAACATACAGAAGGTGTAGTGGGATCTCAAATAGAATTGTGATTCATCTAGTTTTAAATGACCACCAGACAGAAGTCTCCCACGTCTGGGAGCTCCATCCACCCATGTCTAGGTGAAGTCAGAGAGGGCCGGTAGAGCATCGCAGGCTCTAAGCACATACTCTTTTCCATTTCTGGCAAAGGTCCAGACAATATCACAAACACCGGAGTACAAGAGGGCAGTTTTATCAATAAGTAGCATATAGCGGAAGCGCACGCGGAACAACAAAACGTACATGTGCCATTTCGAGACAATACGATGCAAGGAACAAATCTCTCACAAATGTATTCAGATTTGGAATGAAAGGAAAGTAAGAGTATACAGGGATTCCAAGTAATCATATTTAGCTCAATTCAAATAAGAAGGTTGGATGAATTCCATATCCAAAGAAATGAAACAGAATACACGAAATCGACCAGAGCTCGACTTCTGACAGAATTTAAGTGGCACACAGAACAAATACTTCAGATTATCAATTATGCTCCAATACCCATAAGAAAACTACTGTTGAAAGATATATCAATCTGTTTTCTGTCGAAACAAGTTTCGTATGAATCAGGGTTTCCCACAAGGAGTTACCTTTGATTTGGTAACACAAGGTCAAGGACACAATCACTGTTTTGCAGAATACATAGGGTCCGATTCAACAGATAATAGGGTAGGCATTTGAATTCCAAAATTTTCAAACTATATGTCAAAAGAAAGGTCTGCAAGTCTAGTTTCGGATGAAGTCAGTTTGGTACAAATCAGAATTTTCAATAGAGACTTATAGGCATTTTAGTATCGAAAGGTCAGAAATCTTGATCCCTGTTTTGCAGCATCTATAGGCTCATTTGAAACAGATGATTGGGTAAGCATTCGGTGTCCAAAATCTACAAAATAAGTGTCAAAAGAAAGTTATAAGAGTCTAATTTCAAACAAAATAGTTCCTGCCTGAATTCACATTTTGTACTAAAAATTATAGCTGAAACAGTGTATAGGGGTCAGTTTACCGAAAAAATTTCAGAATCCATGGTTCTATGTCCAAAGAGAGACATATCAGTTTCTAAATAGAAATCCTTCAGTTTATTTTGAATCAACATAAAAACAGAGACTAATTTTCTGTAGGATGGGGTTAGAAACACTTGCCTTTAGGAATTTTGACCCTAAGTGAAAGGATTTGGGCAAGAACCCTTAAAGCCCCAATTTTTTTTTTTTCTTCTTCTTCTTCTCCTTCTTCTTCTTCTTCTTTCTTTCTTTCCCTGATCATCCACGCAGCTGCCTTCTCTGCTTCCTTAAGAACGAAGGCAGAGAGGCTTAAGCGGTGGGATTTGTCATTTTGTGTGTTTTGCAGTTTAGTCCTTGTTTTTATCATATTCACGATTAGGTCCTTAGGGTTTACATATAGGTCCTCAGATTCTTCTTTTTTTTTTTTTTGAACAGATCTCCCAAATCTTAAAAATAAGTTACCTCTGCTTCATACTCTATTTCTTTCGTCAATTTAAAATAGATGCTTACATTATCACTAGAAATTTATACGAAAATTCGGAAATGAGGGGTGTTACACCTCCCCCCCCTTAAAAGAAAATTTTAGTCCTCTAAATTTATCGTACCTCTATCGACGAAAAGACGGGGGTACACCTTTTTCATTTCCTCCTCTAGCTCCCAAGTTGTTTCCTCTCCGGCATGATGTCTCCAAATTACTTGAACCAGTGGGATGACCCGATTCCTTAGGATTTTTTCTTTCTTATCAACGATCTGAATAGGCTCTTCCACATAAGATAAATTTCTATCGATCTCTATCAGCTCATACTCAATGATGTGAGAAGGGTCATATATATACTTCCTAATCATCGAGACATGAAATATATCATGGACATGGCTCAATGCTGGTGGCAAGGCAATCCTGTAAGCGACAGAACCAACCCTCTCAAGAACCTCAAAAGGTCCACTAAATCTTGGGTTAACTTTCCTTTCTTTCTAAACCTTATAATGCCTTTGGAAGGGGAGACTTTTAAGAATACAAAATCTCCGATTTCAAACTCAATATCTCGTCTCCTATTGTCGACATAACTCTTTTGACGACTCTGAGCAGTTTTTAAACTTTTCCTTATAACTTGAATTTTCTCGGTAGTTTCTTGTACTTTGTCCGGTGCTAACAGCTTTCTGTCACCAACTTCCTCCCAACATATAGGTGTTATGCACTTCCGCCCATATAAAGCTTCATAAGGAGCCATCTGAATACTTGAATGATAACTATTATTATAAGTGAACTCAACAAGTGAAATATCTTTATCCCATTCACCTTTCCAATCCATAACATAGGCTCTAAGTAAATCCTCAAGTGTTTGAATTGTTCTTTCTGACTGACCATCAGTCTGAGGATGATATGCAGTACTAAACTTGACTTTAGTGCCCATAGATTCCTGTAATCTTCTCCAGAATCTAGAGAGAAATCTGGAGTCTCTATCAGAGATGATCTCCTTTGGAATACCATGAAGTCTTACTATTTCATTAACATATAAATCTGCAAGTCTATCAAGTAAATAAGTCATATTAATCGGTAGGAAGTGTGCAGATTTTGTTAACCTATCGATGATAACCCAAATAGCATCATGCTTTCTAGAGGTTCTGGGTAGTCCTGAAACAAAATCCATAGTAATAGATTCCCATTTCCATTTAGGAATATCTAAATGTTGCAACAACCCTCCAGGTCTTTGGTGTTCTACTTTGATTTGCTGACAAGTCAAACATTTTGAAACATACATTGCAATTTCCTTCTTCATGCCTTCCCACCAATAATGACTTTGAAGATCTCTATACATCTTAGTGCTCCCAGGATGTATGGTGTACTTCGAAGTATGACTTTCCTTTAGGATTTGATTCTTGATATCCGGTTCATTTGGTACACATACTCTCTCCCCAAATCTCAATAGGCCATCCTTTGAAACTTAAAATTGTGGCTTCAATTCCTTTTCTACTTCATTCCTCAAGTAGATTAAATATGGATCTCATAATTGTCCTTCCTTAATTTGTTGAATAAGATCAGATTGCGCTTGAATGGAGGCCATCAATATCATCGAGTCTTGCTCTTTCCTCAAAGCTTTCAAATCAAAATTTTCTTCTAATAACTTCCATTGTTTCACGACTAGACTAGCCATAAAACTTGTAGATTTCCTACTAAGTGCATCAGCTACAACATTGGCTTTGCCCGGTAATAACGGATGGCACAATCATAATCCTTCAGAAGTTCTATCCATCTTCGCTGCCTCATGTTTAACTCTTTCTGAGTGAAAATATATTTTAAACTCTTGTGATCAGTAAAGATTTCAAACTGTCGACCATACAAATAATGTCTCCAAATCATTAGAGCAAAAAGAATTGCTGCTAATTCCAAATCATGAGTTGGATAATTCAATTCATAACCTTTAAGTTGCCTAGAAGCATACGCAATTACTCTCCCTTCCTGCATCAAAACACATCCTAGGCCCTTTCTTGAAGCATCAGAATAAACTACAAACTCATCACTACCACTTGGAATAGTGAGAATAGGGGCACTAGTCAATCTTCTTTTTAACTCTTGAAAACTTTGCTCACAATCGTCACCCCATACAAATTTCATATTCTTCTTAGTGAGTTTGGTGAGAGGTTGAGCAATTTGAGAAAATCCCTCCACAAATCTCCTGTAATAACCTGCCATGCCCAAGAAGCTTCTAACTTCCGTTACATTTGTTGGTGCTTCCCATTCAACTACAGCTTCTATTTTTCTTGGATCAACAGATATACCCTTCCCTGAAATCACATGGCCTAAGAAAGCAACTTCATTCAACCAAAATTCACATTTGCTGAACTTTGCATACAACTTCTTTTCTCTTAGAATGGACAATATATTTCGCAAGTGTTCCTCATGCTCTTGATTACTCCTTGAATACACCAATATGTCATCAATAAATATAATTACACAGATATCCAAGAGTGGTTGAAATATCCTATTCATTAGTTCCATAAAAGCTGCAGGGGCATTTGTCAAACCAAAAGGCATCACTAAGAATTCATAATGACCATATCGAGTTCTGAAAGCTGTTTTTGAAATATCCTCCTCCTTGATCTTCAACTGATAGTAACCTGACCTCAGGTCAATCTTAGAGAATACTTGTGCACCCTACAGTTGATCAAACAAATCATCAATTCTAGGTATGGGATACTTGTTTTTGATGGTCACCTGATTCAACTGTCTATAATCAATACAAAGCCTCAATGTTCCATCCTTCTTCTTCACTAATAGTACCGGAGCACCCCATGGGGATACACTGGGTCGTATGAAACCCTTATCTAATAATTCTTGTATTTGCTTCTTTAATTCCTCTAGCTCGAGTGGTGCCATTCTGTAGGGAGGCTTAGATATTGGGGTTGTACTGGAAACCAGATCAATAGCAAATTCACCCTCTCTATCTAGAGGTAAACCAGGCAAGTCATCTGGGAATACATCAGGGAATTCCTTGACCACTAAAATTTCATCTAGGTGGGTTTTCTGATTTGAATGCTCCTTTACACACACCATATAACAAAAACAACCTTTCTGCATAAGACAATAAGCTTGAAGTGCTGATATCAAGCAAGGAGGCAAATCATGCCTAATGCCCTCAAAGAAAAATATAGGCTGATCTGGTATGCTGAAAGTAATTATTTTCTTGTAACAATCAATACTAGCATGATGAGAAGATAACCAATCCATGCCAAGTATAATATCAAAACCCTGGATCTCTAGGAGAATCAAATCAGCAAAGAGTTCGTGTTCTCCAATAGAGATCAAACAAGATGGGTAAACCAAGTTTGTTGCCAATGAATCTCCAACAGCAGTTGTTACATATAACATATAATCCAGGGGTCTAGGTAGAATATCCAAGTGACAAGCAAAGTATTGTGAAACCAAAGATAAGTTGGAGCTGGGATCAAACAAAACTTTTGCATTTCTTTTAGAAACATGAAGAATACCTTCCACCACTGATTTAGAAGCTTTAGAATCTTGTTCAGTGATAGCGTACACTCTAGCATGGGCTGTGTAACACCCCTCATTTCCGAATTTTCGTATAAATTTCTGGTGATAATGTAAGCATTTATTTTAAATTGACAAAAGAAATAGAGTATGAATCAGAGGTAACTTATTTGTAAGATTTGGGAGATCTGTTCAAAAAAAAAAAAAAGAAAGAATCTGAGGACCTATATGTAAACCCTAAGGACCTAATCGTGAATATGATAAAAACAAGGACTAAACTGCAAAACTCACAAAATGACAAATTCCACCATTTAAGCCTCTCTGCCTTCGTTCTTAAGGAAGCAGAGAAGGCAGCTCGTGGGTGATCAGGGAAAGAAAGAAAGAAGAAGAAGAAGAAGAAGAAGAAGAAGAAGAAGAAAAAAAAATTAGGGTTTTTAGGGTTCTTGCTTTAATCTTTTCACTTCGGGTCAAAATTTTCAAACGCAAGTGTTCTAACCCCATCCTACAGAATTTTTAGTCTCTGTTTTTATGTTGATTCAACATAAATTGAAGGATTTCTATTTAGAAACTGATATGTCTCTCTTTGGACATAGAACCATGGATTCTGAAGTTTTTTCAGTAAACTGACCCCTATACACTGTTTCCACAATAAGTTTTAGTACAAAATGTGAATTCAGGCAGGAACTATTTGGTTTAAAATTAGACTCTTATATCTTCCTTTTGACACTGATTTTGTAGATTTTGGACACCGAATACTTACCCAAACATCTATTTCAAATGAGCCTATAGACGCTGTAAAACAGGGTTCAAGATTTCTGAACTGTCGATACTAAAATGCCTATAACTCCCTGTTGAAAATTCTGATTTCTACCAAACTGATTTTATTTGATAATAGACTTGAAAATCTTTCTTTTGAAATATAGTTTGAAAATTTTGGAATTCAATTGCCTACCCTATTATCTGTTGAATCCGACCCTATAAATTCTGCAAAACAGTGATTGTGTTTTTGACCTTGGGTTACCAAATCAAAGGTAACTCAGTGTTGGAAACCCTGTTTCATCTGAAATTTGTTCCATCAGAATATAGATTGATATATGGTTCGACCATAGCTTTCTTATGTGTATTGGAGCATAAGTGATATTTTGAAATATTTGTTTGATGTGCCACTAGAATTCTGTCCAAAATCGAGCTTTGGTCGATTTCGCGTATTCTGTTCCATTCCTTTGGATATTTGAATTCGTCTAACCTTCTTATTGGAATTGAGCTAAATATGATTTCTTAGAATCCCTGTACACTCTTGTTTTTATTTCATTCCAAATCTGAATACATTTGTGAGGGATTTGTTCTTTGTTTCGTATTGTCTCGAAAAGGCACATGCACGTTTTGTTATTCCGCGTGTGCTTCCGATATATGCTACTTATTGTTAAAACTGCCCTATTGTACTCTGGTATGTGGGATTATCTGGACCTTTGCCAGAAATGGTAAAGGGTATGCACTTATTGCCCGCTCTGTGGGGTCCCGCTCTGTGGGATATTCTGGACCTTTGCTAGAAATGGTAAAGGGTATGTGCTTAGAGCCTGCGATGCTCTGCCGGCCCCCTCTGACTTCACCTAGACGTGGGTGGATGAAGCTCCGAGACGTGGGAGACTTTTGTCAGGTGGTCATTCATAAATGGATGAATCACATTCTGACTGAGATCCCACTACACCTTCTATATGTTTGATATGACATCCAGAGTTTTGGTGAGTGGTTTCTGTTCATGCTCTGGATAAGAATGATATGATTGAAACGTCAAGGACGACGTTTGAGCTTCTGTATGATATTTGTTTTTGATATGCTCTGAAATGCTTCATTCACTGATGATTTTGCTTCGAAATGTTCCATATGTCGTTGATATGCTTCGGAACATTTTGTTAGGATCGGAGCGGCACTAAGAGGGGGGGGTGAATTAGTGCAGCGGATTAAAACTTCGATTTTAACAAAATCTTTCGTACGTTAAGAATGAAACTTGAGAAATTTAACTTGAAGGCGTATTCTTAAAGTTGCGCAGCAAGAGTAATAAGGAACTAAAGCAGTAAGAAGATTTGCAGTAATGTAAATGACAATAATAAAAAGCAAACCAGAGATTACGCCGATTTTTAGAGTGGTTCGGTCAAATGACCTACTCCACTTGCGAGGCCCCTCTTCGATGAGGCTCCCACCTTCCACTAGCAAGTCTCTTGAAATGGAAGGGTAAACACCCCTCTTACAACCTTTTACAAGCAGCTCAACCTCTTACAAATTTTCAATAAGAAAGAAGGAGGAGAACTCTCTAGCAAATTGAAAACAAGACTTGCTAAGACTTTCTAAGACTTTTCTCTCAATCAAAATGCTTCTCAAAAGTTGTAACCTCAGCTGAGATTTGAGGGGTATTTATAGGCCTCAAGAGGATTCAAATTTTGGGCTCCAAAATTTGAATTCTCTTAGGGTTCCCGGTGCTGGCGGTTCCACCGCCCAGCCAGGCGGTGCCACCGCCCAGGGCTCGGGTGCTGGGCGGTGCCACCGCCCAGCCAGGAGGTGTCACCGCTTGGCTCTCGGGTGGTGGGCGGTGCCACCGCCCAGCTAGGCGGTGCCACCGCCTACAGTGTTTTCAGCCCGACTACAGTGTTTTCAGCCCGACTACAGTGTTTTCAGCCACTAGTTGGGCTTCAATCTTGGCTCTCTAGTTCGCTGGTTTAGCCTAAACCAACTCTGACTTTGGGCCCAGTTGGCCCCTAACCAGGATATAGGATTATCTCTTAATCCTAATCCTAATTACAAGTGGACTACATAACCAAAACACATCCTAAGCAAATTTTCAACCGCGAACGTCGAGTCTTGTTCTGGCGAGCTTTCCGACGAACTTTCTGCCGACGGGCTTCTAGCAAGCTCCCGAACTTGTGATGACTTTAATGAGTAGCCGAGCCTTCTCGGTGATCTCCGTGAACCTCCGACGATCTCTTCGGCGAACTTCCGAAAATTCCGACAGGTTCCCGATTTCTTCTCGGTTGGTTCTGGCAGCATCTCCGACGATTCTTCGGACTCTTAAACGTCCATCGAACTTGACTCCGGTATTCTCGCTTTGTGTTTTTTGGTTATCGTAGTTAATCCTGCACACACAAGCAAACACTCTACTCCGATCTAGACAATTATTATAACGCAAATTGACATTCTGTTGCCCGGCACGTCATTGGTTGGCGCTTCATCCGATTCTTCGGTGCATCGTCCTCTCTTGCAGCTTGTTGCCCAATCGGCGGTTGACCTCCGCAACCCCGATATCCTTGGCGCAATTTCGCTCTCCTTGGCCCGATGCCCGACGCCCGAAGCCTTCTGCCATCCAATATCCTGACGTGATCTCCTCCGACGCAACGTCAATTCCTCCTGCGTTAATTGTCTAATCCTGATCGAGTAGACCTGTATCACTCAAAATGTAGTCAAACATTTAAACACAATCAATTAGTTTCATCATCAAAATCCGAGATTCAACAATCTCCCCCTTTTTGATGATGACAACTAATTGATGACTAACGGAGTTAACCTTAACTCCCCGGAGTTTAACTAAACTCCCCCTATCAATATGCCATTGATAGAACACTTGGATTATCCCAAATCCAAGTAACATTCATCACATGTTATGAAAAACATTTAAACTATCATGCAAATATATAAAATATTTAATTCAATGCATGAAGTCATCAATATACTTCTCCCCCTATGTCATCAACAAAAAGGAGAAGTAGCTACTCTTATGTGTTTATTATATGGGTTCAAACCATTGCATGAAAAACATAATATTAAATTTTTATCATCATGCAATTTTGAAGATAGAAAATTTAGCAAGTAATGCATCATGCTTGGGACATTCAAGCTATCAAGTTTTAGATATACAAGTTTTACAGCATATAAGATAGCACTTTTGGTAATGTTCAAGATAGCAAGTTCTACATCATGCAAGCTAGCAATATTGAGATGTTCAAGAAAGCAACTCTTGCTTCTTGAAATATGCAAATTGTAAGCTAGCAAATTTTTGCTTCCTTTGCAATGTTTGAGCTAGCAATTTTGCTTCCGTTGCAAAGTGCAAGTTAGTATGTTTTGCATCTTGAGATAAACAAGATTGTATTTTTGGTATGCAAATTTATAGTATACAAGCTATCAACTTTTGCACATAAAAAGTTAGCAAAATTTTACATCTTTTGAGATGTGCAAGATGGACTATTTTGCCTCTTTTCAAATTGTGCAAGCTAGCAAATTTGCTATCTAGCAAGTTTTGCTCCCCCTTTGTCAGTGTCAAATAGAAGGGAATAACAATACAATCATGTAATTCATTTCTCTTTACTATAATATTCAAATCATGATAAGGGTAAATAATAAAGATGAAAAATGAATGTCAAAAGACATATAACATTTTTGACAAATTTCTTCTTTTGTAGATAGAAAACATGATAGGAAACAATCTTGATTCAAAAAGAAAACTCAAGTTATAAATTATCAAGATGTCAAGTAGCATGTCATGGTTTACAAAAACAAGTTTCTTGCTAGTTAATAGCAAAAAGAATCTCAATTCATGCATATAAAATCTTATGATTCACATAGAACATCTCCTCTTTTATAAAACGAGAGAATCATGATGAAGAATCTTGATTTACATAGAGTTTCAAAATATAATTATCAATATCATGAATACTAAAAGACCATGAAAATTTTGATAAATATCCTTTTAAATAGAAAACAAACTTGATTCATTCAATAGAAAATTGTGAGAAATCAAGATCATGATTTCAATAAAATCCATTAAATTCAAATCATTTTCATAATCTATGAGATTCATAAAAATAATACAAATAGATTCATCAAAATCAATAATATAGAAAAAATAATTTTCAAGAAGAAAAATGTTCTTCTCTTTTAGTTGCTTCAATTCATGTAATTTATTTCATTCAAGCATGCCTCCCTTTTTTTTTTATGTCAAATAAAAACATGTATCATGTTTAAAACCGAAAGTGCTAGATTTATTATGACAAGGATCAATAAGGCACTTTCATTATGGTAAAAAGAAAATCGATAATCTGTAAATTACAAGATTCATTATGCATAATTTTAAAAATCTTATGCATAGAACAAAATCATCAATCATGATATCAAGACATTTATCATTTAAAGCATTCATGATTCATATCATATGCAATACATCACATATATTATCATAATAAAAGGCATAAGTATTGCATGCATCATTCCAAATTATAAATATTTCAAATCATAATGGTATTAATTTGTCAAATTGCATCCTACCATGCATGATCATAACTTTTCATTTGTATGCATCAAAATAATCTCAAGAGTATTTCATGCATGATTTTATATCACCAAAAAAGGAATATCAAGAAGAAAATAATTGGTGATGCGATAAACATTTCATGAATTTAAGGAATTACATAAAAATTTTATCATGAAGGATTAGAACATGTGAATACTAGAAGACATGATTTCTTTTTGAAAAACCTACTCATTAATAATCAAAAGAAAATCTTAGGAGATCGATTAATGAAAAATCTTGATTCATAATAAATCTTCATTTGTAAATATCACGGAATCAAGATCATGATTTTAGATAAAACTCATTCAAATTCAAATCGTCTAAATCATCAAAATCTCAACATTTCTTTCAAGAGATTCAAAATGACATAAATAATTTTATTGGTCTCTTAGGTATAAATCAATAAGATAGAGAAAAAGAAAATTTTCAATAAAAAATCTTTCCTCCTTTTGTTTCAACTTATTGATTGATTCCATGCATGCATCTCCTTTTCTTTCAAATCCATGCATCATCGTTTTAAAACAAAAAAAAATCAAAGATCATCAAGATAAAAAAGTGCAACACATAATTCAAAAAAAATGATTTCAACTCATTACTTCAAGTCAAATCAATATCATGATTTTGATATAACTCATTTGTAATTCAAATCATCAAACCAAAATCATTTTCAAGGGATTCATATAAATCAACAAGATAGAGAAAAATAATTTTCAAGAACAATGCTTTTCTCTTTTTAGTTATTTAAATTCATGTCATTTATGCTAGATAAAAATGTGCATCAACATTTAGGATCGAAAAATGAATTTTGTCATAAAAACCATCAAGACCAAAAATCATCATGTATAACTTTACAATCTCATGCATAAAATCATCAAATCATAGCATCAAAACTTTCAATAGTTTCATTACAACATCAAGTAAGGTTTTATTGAACATAATTTTGAATGATTCTTATAGATATTTAAAATTTCTTTAGTTTTACTTTATATGATTGACTTTATATTAGCATGCTTCAAATTTTTGTTCTTATGTCAAAACTATACATCATGTTTGAAAACCAAAGATAAGGTTCATAAAAAAAATCATAAAACCTTCCATTCAAAAGTCATGCATCGACATTGAAAATCAATATGGAAATCGTCAAAGTACAAATTCTTGCTTCTCAAGCACATATATAAGATTAATCTTACTAGGTGTATAAGCATTATATTTATATCTAACATTTTATTGCATTAACATAACACAAGCAATTTTCAAGAAAATTAATCCTAAACTAAATTAAAAATAACTCAAGAAAGTATTATGTAATTTCGAAATGAATTAGTGGGATTTTGATTACCTCATTGTTGAAAGAGGGTGAGGCATAGTTTGCCACCTCGCCTTTCTTGATTTTCTCCTCGTCTTCGGAAGAGCTCAATTCATCCCAACTTTTGTTCTTCTTGCGTTCAAAGCAAGTAGTTCCATTCTTTTTGCTTTTTAATTTTTGTTTCATTTGTAGTTTAAGTTCACCATCACTTGAGCTTATGCTCGAGTGGTATTCATGTGTTCTATGTCCCAAATCCTTCCTATCATTTGGAAGGTTGTTCTCGAGTTTCTTTTTTTCCACATTGTTCATTTCGTAGGTCATTAGAGACCCAATAAGTTCTTCGAGAGGGAATGTTTTAAGGTCCTTGGCCTCTTGAATGGCCGTAACTTTTGGATCCCAACTTTTTGGAAGGGATCTTAAGATTTTAGTGACTAGTTCAAAATTAGAAAAACTTTTACCAAGAGCTTTGAGTCCATTGATGACATCCGTGAACCGGGTGTACATGTCTCCGATGGACTCACTTGGTTTCATCCGGAAAAGTTCATAAGAATGCACAAGAATATTGATTTTGGACTCTTTCACTCGGCTAGTGCCTTCATGAGTGACCTCTAGAGTTCTCCAAATATCAAAAGCCGAGTCACACATCGAAACGCGATTAAATTCACTTTTGTCAAGTGCACAATATAAGGCATTCATAGCCTTTGCATTTAAAGAAAACATCTTCTTCTCCAAATCATTCCAATGGTTCATTGGGAGAGAAGACATTTCAAATCCATTTTCGACTATGTCCCATAAATTCAAATCCAAAGAAAGTAAGAAAACTCTCATTCGAGTTTTCCAACAAGTGTAGTCCGTCCCATTGAAAAAGGGAGGACGAATGAGAGAGTGACCCTCTTGAAAGCCATAAAGAGCCATTTCTATTTGGGTGTTAAACCAAAGTAGAAAACCGTGGCTCTGATACCACTTGTTAGGATCGGAGCGGCACTAAGAGGGGGGGGTGAATTAGTGCAGCGGATTAAAACTTCGATTTTAACAAAATCTTTCGTACGTTAAGAATGAAACTTGAGAAATTTAACTTGAAGGCGTATTCTTAAAGTTGCGCAGCAAGAGTAATAAGGAACTAAAGCAGTAAGAAGATTTGCAGTAATGTAAATGACAATAATAAAAAGCAAACCAGAGATTACGCCGATTTTTAGAGTGGTTCGGTCAAATGACCTACTCCACTTGCGAGGCCCCTCTTCGATGAGGCTCCCACCTTCCACTAGCAAGTCTCTTGAAATGGAAGGGTAAACACCCCTCTTACAACCTTTTACAAGCAGCTCAACCTCTTACAAATTTTCAATAAGAAAGAAGGAGGAGAACTCTCTAGCAAATTGAAAACAAGACTTGCTAAGACTTTCTAAGACTTTTCTCTCAATCAAAATGCTTCTCAAAAGTTGTAACCTCAGCTGAGATTTGAGGGGTATTTATAGGCCTCAAGAGGATTCAAATTTTGGGCTCCAAAATTTGAATTCTCTTAGGGTTCCCGGTGCTGGCGGTTCCACCGCCCAGCCAGGCGGTGCCACCGCCCAGGGCTCGGGTGCTGGGCGGTGCCACCGCCCAGCCAGGAGGTGTCACCGCTTGGCTCTCGGGTGGTGGGCGGTGCCACCGCCCAGCTAGGCGGTGCCACCGCCTACAGTGTTTTCAGCCCGACTACAGTGTTTTCAGCCCGACTACAGTGTTTTCAGCCACTAGTTGGGCTTCAATCTTGGCTCTCTAGTTCGCTGGTTTAGCCTAAACCAACTCTGACTTTGGGCCCAGTTGGCCCCTAACCAGGATATAGGATTATCTCTTAATCCTAATCCTAATTACAAGTGGACTACATAACCAAAACACATCCTAAGCAAATTTTCAACCGCGAACGTCGAGTCTTGTTCTGGCGAGCTTTCCGACGAACTTTCTGCCGACGGGCTTCTAGCAAGCTCCCGAACTTGTGATGACTTTAATGAGTAGCCGAGCCTTCTCGGTGATCTCCGTGAACCTCCGACGATCTCTTCGGCGAACTTCCGAAAATTCCGACAGGTTCCCGATTTCTTCTCGGTTGGTTCTGGCAGCATCTCCGACGATTCTTCGGACTCTTAAACGTCCATCGAACTTGACTCCGGTATTCTCGCTTTGTGTTTTTTGGTTATCGTAGTTAATCCTGCACACACAAGCAAACACTCTACTCCGATCTAGACAATTATTATAACGCAAATTGACATTCTGTTGCCCGGCACGTCATTGGTTGGCGCTTCATCCGATTCTTCGGTGCATCGTCCTCTCTTGCAGCTTGTTGCCCAATCGGCGGTTGACCTCCGCAACCCCGATATCCTTGGCGCAATTTCGCTCTCCTTGGCCCGATGCCCGACGCCCGAAGCCTTCTGCCATCCAATATCCTGACGTGATCTCCTCCGACGCAACGTCAATTCCTCCTGCGTTAATTGTCTAATCCTGATCGAGTAGACCTGTATCACTCAAAATGTAGTCAAACATTTAAACACAATCAATTAGTTTCATCATCAAAATCCGAGATTCAACACATTTTATATGCCATTGATAGGCTCCGATATGTTTCTTTTGTTTCTGATATGCTCCAATCACTCTATGCCCCATCTGTCAGGAACCAAATATGTAAGATTGAAAGGACAATTGTGTTTCTGCTCCTAATGATATTATGTCTATGAAATCGTATATTCTGCCTTGTATTTTGAAACTGTATCTCTTTGGAAATTGTACTATTTTGATATGGATATGTTAGTCACTTGCTGAGCTCTTTATGCTCACCCAGTTTGTTGATAAATTTTTCAGGATAGCGTGTCGCTTGCTTAAATTTTAAGATTGGGCTGAGGCGATGGAAAGTTTAGAAGATTTTGGGCAGATCTTTGTTAGCATATGTGTATTTGTTGTATAAGATACTCTGCATCTTATGAAATGTGACGATGAATCTAAACCTGTGGATTTTGTGTAAGATAAAGGATCCCTCATGTATAGGATTTTGGAATGTTAAGTTAAATTCATGTAATGATATGATCTTATGGTAATCGTTGGTTTGGTGACTGCATAGACTTCCCCACTTGTGAATTTATGTTGTGGTTATTATTTTGATGAGTTGGGTTCAGATTATATGAATTATCGAGTGATGTGTGGTATGTTTATAAACTGCACAGGGTGATGAATTTGTAGACTATAGAGGTGAAATTTTGATCTGAATGTTTTCTTAGTGACCTCAAATGTGTGTTTGGATCCTTGGTTAGTTATGATGAAAATTTTAAATATTGTCGATATTTTGAGGGGCGTGACAGAGGTGGTATCAGAGTGTGATTTGAGAATCACTAAGAATATCATCTTTTTTTTTTAGGTTTATTGACTATCATTTAGAGATTGATCAAGGAAAATGTTCTTTTGATGTTTTAGGAAGCGAGGATGACAAGATCATCTGGTTCTCCTATTGCATCTACTACTGATCAATTGAGTGGTATCATGCGGACTTTGGAGACTATGGCACAAGTGATGCAACAACAACAACAACCTGTCCAACAAGGAAGTAATGATGGAACAGAGACATCAAACCAGACGGGGTTGGGAATTGGACAGTTTAAGAAGCTTAGTCCTCCCAGTTTTAGTGGTGAGTCTGATCCAATGGTGGCAGAACGATGGATGATGCAGATAGAGAAAATATTTGATGCTTTAAATTATCTTGATGATCGAAAGGTTTTTCTTGCCACCTTTATGTTGGAAGGAGAAGCTGAACACTGGTGGAGAATGATTAAGAGGATGTTTGAAATCAAACATGAGCCAATGACATGGAAGTTATTCCTAGAAAAGTTTAACGATAAATATTTTCCAGATTGTATGAGAGAGCAAAAAGAATTGGAGTTCTTGAATCTTATCCACACATATGACTGATGATGAATCTAGAAAAGCAAGAAGGTTTGAAAGGGGATTACGGCCAGCAATAAGAAGCTGAATGTCAGCTTTAAAATTACAAACATATGCTGATACGGTAGAAAGAGCTTTGAAAATTGAAAGAGAAATGAAGGAAATTCAAGAAATCATTGGCAAGAACAAAAGGGACAAATTTACTGGCAAAAGCTGTAATATCCCCCACTTTAAAAAATGTATTAATAAGGATTTATATGTAAATTGGGGGACCTTTATGTAAATATAGAAATTACAAGGACTAAACTGCTAAGTTGCAAAAAGAAAAAAAAAAAGAAAAGGAAAAACCAAAAATTCGGTATTATCCCACCGCCTCCCACGAGAGAGCGGTGGGGCGTGAGGAGAAGAAGGAGAGTGGTTGAAGAAAAGAAAAGAAGAGAGAAAAGAAGAGAGGAGGAAGAAGAGAGGAAGAAGAGGGAGAAGAGAAGAAGATGAAGAAGAAGAAGAAGAGGAGGTGGCTGCAGCGAGAAGCTGTGGGGCGTGGGGAGAAGAAGAGAGGAAGAAGAGGGAGAAGAGAAGAAGAAGAAGAAGAAGAAGAAGAAGAAGAAGAGAGGATGATAGCTGCGGCAAGGCTGCAGCGAGGAGGTGTGTGGGGTTGGGGAGGAAAAGGGAAGAGGAGAAGAAAAGAAGGAGAAGAAGAGGGAAGAGGGAGAGGAGCGAGAGGTGGCAGCAGCTAGGGCTGCAGCACCTCTGTTTCCTGCAGGTGGAAACAGAGGAGAGGTGGGGCGTTCGAAGAGGAGAAGAAGAAGAAGAAGGAAGAGAAGAGGAAGAGGAAGTAGGAGAAGAGGTTGTGATACCTCTGTTTCCTGCAGAGGAAACAGAGGAGAGGGTGTGTGTGACGTCGGGGAGAAGAAGGGGAGGAAGAAGAAGAAGAGAAGAAGAAGAAGAAAGGAAGGAGAGGAAGAAGAGAAGGGAAAGGAGGAGCTGCGGCTGCGGCGGTGGCAGCTGCAGCTGGAAGAGAAGGAGAGGAAGAGATGGTGAGGAAGAAGAGAAGAAGTAGAAGCGGGTGAAGAGGCGGCACCTCTGTTTCCTGCAGGAGGAAACGGAGGAAAGGAGGTGCTGTTCGTCGGGGAGAAGAAGGGGGCAGCAGCTGCGGCGATGGCAGCTGCAGCTGGAAGAGAAGAAGAAGAGGAAGATGAGCAGGGGAGGAGGGAGAGGTTGCGACCGTGGCTGCGGCCGCGACTGCAGCAGTTGCAGCGGGGAGAGAAGAAGAAGAAAGGAAGGAGAAGGAAGAGGAGAAGGGAAAGAAGTAGCTGCGGCTGCGGTTGTGGCAGCTGCAGCTGTGGCAGGGAAAGAGGAAGAGAAAAAGGAAAGGAAGAAGAAGAGAAAGGGAAGGAGAGGAAGAGGAGAAGGGGTGGCAGCTGCAGCAGTGGCAGCTGCAGCTGGAAGAGGAGGAGGAAATAGAGCAGGGGAGGAAGAAGAGGCTGCGAGTGTGGTGGCTGCGGCCGTGGCTGCGACTCCGGCTGCGGTTGCGACGTTGGCTGCGGTAGCTGCGGCAGCGGTGGTGGTTGCAGTAGCTGCAGTAGCTGCTTTTGGGAAAGAGAAAGAGTAGGAACGAGAGAAGGGAAGAAGGAAATAGTGCAGTGGAAGGGGGCTGCGGTTGTGACCGCAGTTGCGATTGTGGCAGCGGCAGCGGCGGCGGCTGTGGCAGCTGCGTTTGGGAAAGAAAAAGAAGGAATGAGAGTAAGAGAGAGAGCAGGTGACTGTGCCTCGATGTTCGGCACGTGATGTAGTTACGAAGAAAGGAAGAAAATGGGAGCACAAAACGAAATAGAGAGAGGACACGGAGGAAAAGTAAAAAGATTGGACTGGCACCTTCCTTGGATATTCAGATCAAAATATTTGAAAGGCAAGTTCCCTGATCGTTTCTCTTATAATTGCTCTGATATGTCTTATTGCAAGTTCCCTGATCGTTTCTCCTATAATTGCTCTGATATGTCTTATTGCAAGTTCCCTGATCGTTTCTCCTATAATTGCTCTGATATGTCTTATTGCAAGTTCCCTGATCGTTTCTCCTATAATTGCTCTGATATTTCTTATTGCAAGTTCCCTGATCGTTTCTCCTATAATTGCTCTGATATTTCTTATTGCAAGTTCCCTGATCGTTCCTCCTATAATTGCTCTAATCTTTCCTATTGCAAGTATCTTGATCGTTCCGCACTGTCATTTTATCTCTACATTTGCTTTGAATATGAGGAACTTTGAATTGTTCTAGCCTTGCATTTGATATATCTCCTGTTTAGACTTAACGATTCGAATCTGTGCAACTTCTGATATTCTGACCTTTTAATACCGAGCTGCCTATAAGTCTTTGTTGGAAACTCTGATTTGTTCAAAACTGATTTCATTGGAAAATAGACTCGTAGACCTTTCTTTGATATATGGATTGAAAGATTTGGAATCCAAACACCTGTCCAGCTATCTGTTGAATCTGACATTAGGAATTCTGCCAACAGAGATTTTGTTCTACGACACTTGCTTACCAAATTATTTGTAACTCTCTCTGTTGGACAGTTCAATTCATATGAAGCATGTCTTATTTGAAAGTATTATCCAATGATTATTTCTGAGTAAATTGGAGCACGTTTGATAGTTTGAATCATTTGTTCAATGTGCCTTCTGTATTCTGCTAGAAATCGAGCTTTGGTCGATTTCTCATATTCTGGTTTCATTCCTTTGGAAATTGATATCCTTTAGCTTTCTTATTCAATTGAGCTTTATATTACTGCTTTGAATTCTTGTATGTTCTTGTCCTTAAAGTTATTGCATTCTTGAAAACTGTTGTGTAACATTTATGCTATATCGTATTGACTCATATAGGCACATGTATATCCTATTGTTCCGCATTTGCTTTCGATATGTGCCTATTCCAGTTTCATTCCTTTGGACATTGAATTAATCAAATCTTCTTATTGAATTGAGTTATATGTGATTGCTTGGATTCCATATGTGCCCTTGCTTTCAATTCTTTTCAAATCTGAATATGCTTGTGAAATATTATTGCTTACTTCGGATTGACTCGTAAAGGCACATGTACGTTTGTTGTTCCGCGTGTGCTTCCGATATATGCTACTTATTGTTGAAACTGTCCTTTTGTACTCTGGTGTGTGGGATTGTCTGGACCTTTGCCAGAAATGGTAAAGGGTATGTGCTATTTGCCCGCTATGTGGGGTCCTGCTATGAGGGATATTCTGTATGCGCTTGTTGCCCGCTACGTGGGTATGTGATTAGAGCCTGCGATGCTCTGCCGGCCCCCTTTGACTTCACCTAGACATGGGTGGATGGAGCTCCCAGACGTGGGAGACTTTTGTCAGGTGGTCATTCAGAAATGGATGAATCACATTCTGACTGAGATCCCACTACACCCTCTATGTGTTTGATATGACATCCAGAGTTTTGGTGAGTTTGTTTCTGTTCACACTCTGGATAAGATTGATATGATTGCAACGTCAAGGATGACGTTTGAGCTCTTGTACGATATGTGTACCGATATGCTCTGAAAGGCTTCATTCCCTGATGATTTTGTTTCGAAATGTTCCATATGCCGTTGATATGCTTCGGAACATTTTATATGCCATTGATAAGCTTGATATGTTTCCTTTGCTTCTGATATGCTCCAATTACGCTGTGCTCCATTTGCTATGAACTGATATGTTCTTATATGTCCTATTTGCCATTGTTATGCTCCAATTACTCTGTGCTCCATTTGCTATGAACTGATATGTTCTGAAATGTCCTATCTACCATTGATATGCTCCAAATTACTCTGTGCTCTATTTGCTATGAGCTGATTTGTTCTGAAATGTACTATCTGCCATTGATATGTTCCAATTACTCTATGCTCCATTCGTTATGGATCAAATATGTTATGAATGACATGATACGTATGATTTGGTATCTATTGAGATGGTATCCTTGAGAATTCTGGTATTCTGCCTTGCATTATGATACCTTACTCGTTTCAAACCGTTCCTTTTGTTCTGAATATGCTTTGTCACTTGCTGAGCCGTTTTTGGCTCACTCCGTTGTTATATAAACCTTTCAGGTCAGCTTGTCACTCTTCGAGATGTTTGATTTGGGCTGAGGCAGTGGATAGCTGTTCAGAATTATGGGCAAGTCCTATTGGTTGTTATGCTATTGTTGTATAAGCATATTTTGTATGTAATGAATTGTTCTGATGATCGAAATGGATATACTGTGTAAAAGTGTTAGAAGATCTCTCTTATTTGGAATTTCGGAATGTTAAGTCTAATTTATGACGATATGAACTTGTGGTGAATAGTTGGAGTTCTGATTGTATAATTTATTTAGCTTGTGGATTTATAAATGTTGTTCATGTTTGTCAAGTTGGCTTGGGTTGCCATAAATGTGAATTATCGAGTGATGTGATATATGATTATAAACTGCACAGGTTTTATGGATGTGAATATGAATAGAATGTTTTCAGTGTCCTCAAACGTTAGTTTGGATCCTGGATTGGTCTGTGACGAAAATTTTAAAAATCATGGATATTTTGAGGGGCGTGACAGAGGTGGTATCAGAGCATTGTTTGAGGATTACTGAAATATTTGATATGTTGACGTGCAAAATATATTGAGGTCTAATGAACTATAGTGATTGGTGGAAATTTTCTTTGCTGCATTTTAGGAATCTGGGATGATGAGGACATTTGGTCCTCCTATATCATTTGTTTCTGATTAATTAAGGGGAATGAAAGGATTGATTGGGGATATTGAATCAGAGTGGCGCAGCAGAAGCATGATGAACCTAATTTCATTGGTGGTAGAAAAATGGATGATGTAAATGGAGAAGATATTTGATATACAAAATTGTTCTGATACTCGAAAGATTTCTTTTGCCACGTTATATTGGAAGTAAAGACTTATTATTGACGGCAACAATGAAAAGAATTTTTGAAGATCAATGGCAAGAATGACAAGAACAAGTTTACCAATAAAAATATGATTGGAACTGAATCAGTAAGTAACAACAAGAGAGTCAAGACATTTGGATTTGAAATGGGAAGTCACCACAAAAGACTCAATCAGGTGTGAATTGCAAGTTAAATTATGAAACAAGTTTATGTTTGTGCGTGACTAGAGCCTATTTTGCTTATGGAAAGTTTGATCATAAAATAAAAGTTTGCCCTTTGAACAAGAAGAAAGAGTCACTGCCTCCTAAATCATCAGCCCATGTCAGAGTGTATGCTATCACTGAATATGATTCTAAGACTTCTGAATTAGTGGTCGAAGGTATTATGTATGTTTATGAAAGAATGCAAATATTTGTTTGAACATGGGTTCTATCTACGATTTGATTCGTAACATATTGCCTATCACTTGGGTATTCAACCTAGACCACTGTATTATGTGATATATGTAAGTACAATCATTGGAGATTCTTTGATAACGAACTTGAATCTGGTCCTCTTGTCTGATTTTTGTTGGAGAACTTGAACTTTTGCTGATTTAGTTCTCCTAGAGATTTGGAGTTATGATATTATACTTGGTATGCATTGGCTATCTTCTTATCATACCAGTATGGATTGGTATATAACAAATGATCACTTTTTGCATATTTGATTAGCCGATCTTTTATTTTGAGAGTATTGGATATTATTTATCTCCTTGCCTAATGTATCCCAGGATGACTTGCCTGGATTACCTCCAAATGTGATTTTGCTTTTGATTTGGTCCTTGGGACAATCCCTATATCTAAGCCTCTCTGCAGAATGATATCATTTGAGTAAGTGGAATTAGAAAAACAACTACAAGGATTATTAAATAAGGATTTTATTTGGCTTAATATTTTATCATGGGGTGCTCTAGTGTTAGTTAAAAAGATGGATGGAACATGGAGGCTTTGTATTGATTATGGATAGTTGAATCAGGTGATCATCAAAAATGAGTATTTTCTGAAGTAACGATTTGCTTGATTAATTACAGGTGCGCAAGTATTTTTGAAAGATTGATTGAAGGTCGGGTTTACCATCTATTGAGAATCAAGAAGGAGAATATTTCGGTCACTCTTGAAAAATTGTGTAATTGTATTGAATTGATGAAATTATTTAAGAGTAGGAGGAGGAAATAAAGAAATCATAATCCTCATCTTTTCATCGATTGAGCTATGACCAATTTAGAGGACTAAATTTTCTTTTAAGGGGGGGAGAGTGTAATATCCCCCACTTTTAAAAATGTATTAATAAGGATTTATATGTAAATTGGGGGACCTATATGTAAATAAAGAAATTACAAGGACTAAACTGCTAAGTTGCAAAAAGAAAAAAAAAAGAAAAGGAAAAACCGAAAATTCGGTATTATCCCACCGCCTCCCACGCACTATGTTTCTTTCCAGAAACAGAGAGAGCGGTGGGGCGTGAGGAGAAGAAGGAGAGTGGTTGAAGAAAAGAAGAAGAAGAGGGAAAAGAAGAGAGGAGGAAGAAGAGAGGAAGAAGAGAGGAAGAAGAGGGAGAAGAGAAGAAGATGAAGAAGAAGAAGAGGAGGAGGTGGCTGCAGCGAGGGCTGCAGCGAGAAGCTGTGGGGCGTGGGGAGAAGAAGAGAGGAAGAAGAGGGAGAAGAGAAGAAGAAGAAGAAGAAGAAGAAGAAGAAGAAGAAGAAGAAGAAGAAGAAGAAGAAGAGAGGATGATAGCTGCGGCAAGGCTGCAGCGAGGAGGTGTGTGGGGTTGGGGAGGAAAAGGGAAGAGGAGAAGAAAAGAAGGAGAAGAAGAGGGAAGAGGGAGAGGAGCGAGAGGTGGCAGCAGCTAGGGCTGCAGCACCTCTGTTTCCTGCAGGTGGAAACAGAGGAGAGGTGGGGCGTTCGAAGAGGAGAAGAAGAAGAAGAAGGAAGAGAAGAGGAAGAGGAAGCAGGAGAAGAGGTTGTGATACCTCTGTTTCATGCAGAGGAAACAGAGGAGAGGGTGTGTGTGACGTCGGGGAGAAGAAGGGGAGGAAGAAGAAGAAGAGAAGAAGAAGAAGAAAGGAAGGAGAGGACGAAGAGAAGGGAAAGGAGGAGCTGCGGCTGCGGCGGTGGCAGCTGCAGCTGGAAGAGAAGGAGAGGAAGAGATGGTGAGGAAGAAGAGAAGAAGTAGAAGCGGGTGAAGAGGCGGCACCTCTGTTTCCTGCAGGAGGAAACAGAGGAAAGGAGGTGCTGTTCGTCGGGGAGAAGAAGGGGGCTGCAGCTGCGGCGATGGCAGCTGCAGCTGGAAGAGAAGCAGAAGAGGAAGATGAGCAGGGGAGGAGGGAGAGGTTGTGGCCGTGGCTGCGGCCGCGACTGCAGCAGTTGCAGCGGGGAGAGAAGAAGAAGAAAGGAAGGAGAAGGAAGAGGAGAAGGGAAAGAAGTAGCTGCGGCTGCGGTTGTGGCAGCTGCAGCTGTGGCAGGGAAAGAGGAAGAGAAAAAGGAAAGGAAGAAGAAGAGAAAGGGAAGGAGAGGAAGAGGAGAAGGGGTGGCAGCTGCAGCAGTGGCAGCTGCAGCTGGAAGAGGAGGAGGAAATAGAGCAGGGGAGGAAGAAGAGGCTGCGAGTGTGGTGGCTGCGGCCGTGGCTGCGACTCCGGCTGCGGTTGCGACGTTGGCTGCGGTAGCTGCGGCAGCGGTGGTGGTTGCAGTAGCTGCAGTAGCTGCTTTTGGGAAAGAGAAAGAGTAGGAACGAGAGAAGGGAAGAAGGAAATAGTGCAGTGGAAGGGGGCTGCGGTTGTGACCGCAGTTGCGATTGTGGCAGCGGCAGCGGCGGCGGCTGTGGCAGCTGCGTTTGGGAAAGAAAAAGAAGGAATGAGAGTAAGAGAGAGAGCAGGTGACTGTGCCTCGATGTTCGGCACGTGATGTAGTTACGAAGAAAGGAAGAAAACGGGAGCACAAAACGAAACAGAGAGAGGACACGGAGGAAAAGTAGAAAGATTGGACTGGCACCTTCCTTGGATATTCAGATCAAAATATTTGAAAGGCAAGTTCCCTGATCGTTTCTCCTATAATTGCTCTGATATGTCTTATTGCAAGTTCCCTGATCGTTTCTCCTATAATTGCTCTGATATGTCTTATTGCAAGTTCCCTGATCGTTTCTCCTATAATTGCTCTGATATGTCTTATTGCAAGTTCCCTGATCGTTTCTCCTATAATTGCTCTGATATTTCTTATTGCAAGTTCCCTGATCGTTTCTCCTATAATTGCTCTGATATTTCTTATTGCAAGTTCCCTGATCGTTCCTCCTATAATTGCTCTAATCTTTCCTATTGCAAGTATCTTGATCGTTCCTCACTGCCATTTTATCTCTACATTTGCTTTGAATATGAGGAACTTTGAATTGTTCTAGCCTTGCATTTGATATATCTCCTGTTTAGACGTAACGATTCGAATCTGTGCAACTTCTGATATTCTGACCTTTTGATACCGAGCTGCCTATAAGTCTTTGTTGGAAACTCTGATTTGTTCAAAACTGATTTCATTGGAAAATAGACTCGTAGACCTTTCTTTGATATATGGATTGAAAGATTTGGAATCCAAACACCTGTCCAGCTATCTGTTGAATCTGACATTAGGAATTCTGCCAACAGAGATTTTGTTCTACGACACTTGCTTACCAAATTATTTGTAACTCTCTCTGTTGGACAGTTCAATTCATATGAAGCATGTCTTATTTGAAAGTATTATCCAATGATTATTTCTGAGTAAATTGGAGCATGTTTGATAGTTTGAATCATTTGTTCAATGTGCCTTCTGTATTCTGCCAGAAATCGAGCTTTGGTCGATTTCTCATATTCTGGTTTCATTCCTTTGGAAATTGATATCCTTTAGCTTTCTTATTCAATTGAGCTTTATATTACTGCTTTGAATTCTTGTATGTTCTTGTCCTTAAAGTTATTGCATTCTTGAAAACTGTTGTGTAACGTTTATGCTATATCGTATTGACTCATATAGGCACATGTATATCCTATTGTTCCGCATTTGCTTTCGATATGTGCCTATTCCAGTTTCATTCCTTTGGACATTGAATTAATCAAATCTTCTTATTGAATTGAGTTATATGTGATTGCTTGGATTCCATATGTGCCCTTGCTTTCAATTCCTTTCAAATCTGAATATGCTTGTGAAATATTATTGCTTACTTCGGATTGACTCGTAAAGGCACATGTACGTTTGTTGTTCCGCGTGTGCTTCCGATATATGCTACTTATTGTTGAAACTGTCCTTTTGTACTCTGGTGTGTGGGATTGTCTGGACCTTTGCCAGAAATAGTAAAGGGTATGCGCTATTTGCCCGCTATGTGGGGTCCCGCTATGAGGGATATTCTGTATGCGCTTGTTGCCCGCTACGTGGGTATGTGATTAGAGCCTGCGATGCTCTGCCGGCCCCCTTTGACTTCACCTAGACATGGGTGGATGGAGCTCCCAAACGTGGGAGACTTTTGTCAGGTGGTCATTCAGAAATGGATGAATCACATTCTGATTGAGATCCCACTACACCCTCTATGTGTTTGATATGACATCCAGAGTTTTGGTGAGTTTGTTTCTGTTCATACTCTGGATAAGATTGATATGATTGCAATGTCAAGGATGACGTTTGAGCTTTTGTACGATATGTGTACCGATATGCTCTGAAAGGCTTCATTCCCTGATGATTTTGTTTCGAAATGTTCCATATGCCGTTGATATGCTTCGGAACATTTTATATGCCATTGATAAGCTTGATATGTTTCCTTTGCTTCTGATATGCTCCAATTACGCTGTGCTCCATTTGCTATGAACTGATATGTTCTTATATGTCCTATTTGCCATTGATATGCTCCAATTACTCTGTGCTCCATTTGCTATGAACTGATATGTTCTGAAATGTCCTATCTACCATTGATATGCTCCAAATTACTCTGTGCTCCATTTGCTATGAGCTGATTTGTTCTGAAATGTCCTATCTGCCATTGATATGTTCCAATTACTCTATGCTCCATTCGTTATGGATCAAATATGTTATGAATGACATGATACGTATGATTTGGTATCTATTGAGATGGTATCCTTGAGAATTCTGGTATTCTGCCTTGCATTATGATACCTTACTCGTTTCAAACCGTTCCTTTTGTTCTGAATATGCTTTGTCACTTGCTGAGCCGTTTTTGGCTCACTCCGTTGTTATATAAACCTTTCAGGTCAGCTTGTCACTCTTCGAGATGTTTGATTTGGGCTGAGGCAGTGGATAGCTATTCAGAATTATGGGCAAGTCCTATTGGTTGTTATGCTATTGTTGTATAAGCATATTTTGTATGTAATGAATTGTTCTGATGATCGAAATGGATATACTGTGTAAAAGTGTTAGAAGATCTCTCTTATTTGGAATTTCGGAATGTTAAGTCTAATTTATGACGATATGAACTTGTGGTGAATAGTTGGAGTTCTGATTGTATAATTTATTTAGCTTGTGGATTTATAAATGTTGTTCATGTTTGTCAAGTTGGCTTGGGTTGCCATAAATGTGAATTATCGAGTGATGTGATATATGATTATAAACTGCACAGGTTTTATGGATGTGAATATGAATAGAATGTTTTCAGTGTCCTCAAACGTTAGTTTGGATCCTGGATTGGTCTGTGACGAAAATTTTAAAAATCATGGATATGTTGAGGGGCGTGACAAAAGCAGGAGAGAAAATGAATATGAAGCTAGTAACAAGAGGTTTAAGACACCTGGATTTGAGAAAAGGAAACCATTGTGGAGAACTCAGTTATGTACAAAATGTGGATTAAATCATGAAACAAGTCAGTGTTTTCGGGTGACTGGAGCATGTTTTGGTTGTGGAAAGCTAGATCATCAATTAAGAGATTGCCCACTGAAAAGGAAGAAAGAGCCACTGTCTCCTAGACCCTCAGCCCATGCTAGAGTGTACGCTATCACTGAACAAGATTCTAAAGCTTCTAAATCAGTGGTGGAAGGTATTCTTCATGTTTCTAAAAGAAATGCAAAAGTTTTGTTTGATCCCGGCTCCAACTTATCGTTTGTTTCACAATACTTTGTTTGTCACTTGGATATTCTACCTAAACCCCTGGATTATATGTTATATGTAACAACTGCTGTTGGAGATTCATTGGCAACAAACTTGGTCTACCCATCTTGTTTGATCTCTATTGGAGACCACGAACTCCTTGCTGATTTGATTCTCCTAGAGATCCAAGGCTTTGATATTATACTTGGCATGGATTGGTTATCTTCTCATCACGCTAGTATTGATTGTTACAAAAAAATAATTACTTTCTGCATACCAGATCAGCCTATATTTTTCTTTGAGGGCATTAGGCATGATTTGCCTCCTTGCTTGATATCAGCACTTCAAGTTTATCGTCTTATGCAGAAAGGTTGTTTTTGTTATATGGTGTGTGTAAAGGAGCATCCAAATCAGGAAACCCACCTAGATGAAATGGTAGTGGTCAAAGAATTCCCTAATGTATTCCCAGATGACTTGCCTGGTTTACCTCTAGATAGAGAGGGTGAATTTGCTATTAATCTGGTCCCCAGTACAACCCCAATATCTAAGCCTCCCTACAGAATGGCACCACTCGAGCTAGAGGAATTAAAGAAGCAAATACAAGAATTATTAGATAAGTGTTTCATACGACCCAGTGTATCCCCTTGGGGAGCTCCGGTACTATTAGTGAAGAAGAAGGATGGAACATTGAGGCTTTGTATTGATTATAGACAGTTGAATCAGGTGACCATAAAAAACAAGTATCCCATACCTAGAATTGATGATTTGTTTGATCAACTGCAGGGTGCACAAGTATTCTCTAAGATTGACCTGAAGTCAGGTTACTATCAGTTGAAGATCAAGGAGGAGGATATTTCAAAAACAGCTTTCAGAACTCGATATGGTCATTATGAATTCTTGGTGATGCCATTTGGTTTGACAAATGCCCCTGCAGCTTTTATGGAACTAATGAATAGGATATTTCAACCGCTCTTGGATATCTGTGTAATTGTATTTATTGATGACATATTGGTGTATTCAAAGAGTAATCAGGAGCATGAGGAACACTTGAGAGATGTGTTGTCCATACTAAGAGAAAAGAAGTTGTATGCGAAGTTCAGCAAATGTGAATTTTGGTTGAATGAAGTTGCTTTCTTAGGCCATGTGATTTCAGGGAAGGGTATATCTGTTGATCCAAGGAAAATAGAAGCTGTAGTTGAATGGGAAGTACCAACAAATGTAACAGAAGTTCGAAGCTTTTTGGGCATGGCTGGTTATTACAAGAGATTTGTGGAGGGATTTTCTCGAATCGCTCAACCTCTCACCAACCTCACTAAAACGAATATGAAATTTGTATGGAGTGATGATTGTGAGCAAAGTTTTCAAGAGTTAAAAAGAAGATTGACTAGTGCCCCTATTCTCACTATTCCAAGTGGTAGTGAGGGATTTGTAGTTTATACTGATACTTCAAGAAAAGGCCTAGGATGTGTTTTAATGCAGGAAGGGAGAGTAATTGCTTATGCTTCTAGGCAACTTAAAGGTTATGAATTGAATTATCCAACACATGATTTGGAATTAGCATCAATTATTTTTGCTCTAAAGATTTGGAGACATTATTTGTATGGTCGATAGTTTGAAATCTTCACTGATCACAAGAGTTTAAAATATATTTTCACTCAGAAAGAGTTAAACATGAGGCAGCGAAGATGGATAGAACTTCTGAAGGATTATGATTGTGCCATCCGTTATCACCCGAGCAAAGCCAATGTTGTAGCTGATGCACTTAGTAGGAAATCTACAAGTTTTATGGCTAGCCTGGTTGTGAAGCAATGGAAGTTATTAGAAGAAAATTTTGATTTGAAAGCTTTGAGGAAAGAGCAAGACTCGATGATATTGATGGCCTCCATTCAAGTGCAATCCGATCTTATTCAACAAATTAAGGAAGGACAATTACGAGATCCACATTTAATCTACTTGAGGAATGAAGTAGAAAAGGAATTGAAGCCACAATTTCAAGTTTCAAAGGATGGCCTATTGAGATTTGGGGAGAGAGTATGTGTACCAAATGAACCAGATATCAAGAATCAAATCCTAAATGAAAGTCATACTTCAAGGTACACCCTACACCCTGGGAGCACTAAGATGTATAGAGATCTTCAAAGTCATTATTGGTGGAAAGGCATGAAGAAAGAAATTGCAATGTATGTTTCAAAATGTTTGACTTGTCAGCAAATCAAAGTAGAACACCAAAGACCTGGAGGGTTGTTGCAACCTTTAGTTATTCCTGAATGGAAATGGGAATGTATTACTATGGATTTTGTTTCGGGACTACCCAGAACCTCGAGGAAGCATGATGCTATTTGGGTTATCATTGATAGGTTAACAAAATCTGCACACTTCCTACCGATTAATATGACTTATTCGCTTGATAAACTTGCAGATTTATATGTCAATGAAATAGTAAGACTTCATGGTATTCCAAAGGAGATCATCTCTGATAGAGACTCCAGATTTCTCTCTAGATTCTGGAGAAGATTGCAGGAGTCGATGGGCACTAAAGTTAAGTTTAGTACTGCATATCATCCTCAGACTGATGGTCAATCAGAAAGAACAATTCAAACACTTGAGGATTTGCTTAAAGCCTATGTTATGGATTGGACAGGTGAATGAGATAAGGATATTTCACTTGTTGAGTTCACGTATAATAATAGTTATCATTCAAGTATTCAGATGGCTCCTTATGAAGCTTTATATGGGCGAAAGTGCATAACACCTATATGTTGGGAGGAAGTTGGTGACAGGAAGCTGTTAGCACCGGACAAGGTACAAGAAACTACCGAAAAAATTCAAGTAATAAGGAAAAGGTTAAAAACTGCTCAGAGTCGTCAAAAGAGTTATGCCGACAATAGAAGACGAGATATTGAGTTTGAAATCGGAGATTTTGTATTCTTAAAGGTCTCCCCTTCCAAAGGCATTATAAGGTTTGGGAAGAAAGGAAAATTAAGCCCAAGATTTATTGGACCTTTTGAGGTTCTTGAGAGGGTTGGTTCTGTCGCTTACAGGATTGCCTTGCCACCAGCATTGTGCCATGTCCATGATGTTAGGATCGAGAGCACTAAGAGGGGGGGGGTGAATTAGCGCAGCGGATATCTTTCAGCGATTAAAAACGAAAGCTGCGTTCGTTCGATAAAAACTATTTTGATGCAAAAGCCAATTCTAAGATTACTTATGATTAAGTGCAGTTTATGTCTAAACACAGTTTGCGTCTAAGCGCAATTTATGCAGTTTGCAGTTTGCGTCTAAATGCAGATTGCGTCTAAGCGCAGTTTGCATCTAAGCGCAGTTTGCGTCTAAGCTCAGATTGCGTTTAAGCGCAGTTTGCGTCAAAGCGCAGTTTGCGTCTAAGCGCAGTTTACGTCTAAACTCAGATTGCGTCTAAGCACAGTTTGCGTCTAAGCGCAGTTTGCGTCTAAGTGCAGTTTGCGTCTAAGATCAGATTGCGTCTGAGCGCAGTGCAGTTTGCGTGTAAACGCAGTTTTACGTCTAAACACAGTTTTACGTCTAAACGTAGTTTTACGTCTAAACACAGTTTGCGTCTAAACGCAGTTTTACGTCTAAACGTAGTATTACGTCTAAACGCAGTTTGCGTCTAAACGCAGTTTTACGTCTAAACGTAGTTTTACGTCTAAACGTAGTTTTACGTTTAAAAGTAGTTTACGTCTAAAACATAATTTTACGTCTAAACAGAATCAAGACATAAACGTAAACTGCAAAGAAACTTGTTCGCATAAATCAGTTTGCAGTTATAAACAGAATCAAGACGTAAACGTAAACTGCAAAGAAACTCGTTCGCAGAAATCAGTTTGCAGTTATAAACAGAATCAAGACGTAAACGTAAATTGCAATGTAAATATCGTACGAAAACACTGGTTTACGTCTGAAAGCAGATTCTGACAGATCAGCACTTAGAAACTTGTTCGTGAAGGCGTAGAAGACAGTTTTGCAGAATCAAAACGTAAACGTAAACTGTAATGTACGAAAACACCGATTTACGTCTGAATGCAGATTCGGAAAGAACAGCACTTAGAACTTGTTCGTAAAAGCGTAGAGAGCAGTAGTTATGAAGGAGGTTTGCAGTAATGATAAAGTGCTCAAAATAAACGCAAACCAGAGATTTAGAGTGGTTCGGTCAGTCTTGACCTACTCCACTTTTGGCTTCCTCCACCGACGAGGTCACCGACGTCAACTAGAGGCCTTCCTTCAATAGGCGAAGGCCAACTGCCCTTTTACAGTTTCTCTCCTTTTGACAGGCTCAGGAGACAACCTTTACAGACCTTTCTCTCCTCACTTTACAACTCAAAACTTGAAGAACAGAAAGAGGAGACTTAAAGGCTTTACAACACTTTTGAGCTCTTAGAATCACAGAAAAGATCAAGATTTCGGTGTAGGTCTGTATCTTTTCAGTGCTGAATGGGTGGGGTATTTATAGGCCCCAACCCAATTCAAATTTCGAGCTCAAAACGATCAAATCCCGGAATTCCGGGATCAGGCGGTTGCACCTCTTGACTGGAGAGGTTGCACCGCCTGGCAGAGCTCGAAGACCGAGCTCAGGCGGTGCCACCTCTCTGTCAGGGAGGTTGCACCGCCCAGTCTAGCTCGAAGACTGAGCTCAGGCGGTGCCACCTCTCTGTCAGGGAGGTTGCACCGCCCAGTCTAGCTCGAAGACTGAGCTCAGGCGGTGCCACCTCTCTGTCAGGGAGGTTGCACCGCCCAGTCTAGCTCGAAGACTGAGCTCAGGCGGTGCCACCTCCCGGCTGGGGAGGTTGCACTGCCCAGTCTCGCTGGAAAGCCTAGCCCAGGCGGTGCCACCTCCTGGCCTAGGCGGTTGCACCTCCTGGTGCAATCAGGGTCCGAATGGTTCATTCTATTCGGCCCAATTTCAGTCTTTCAGGGGCCCAATTGTCCCAAGATTAAGCCAATGGGATCACCTCCCATTTTCCAACTTAATCAACGTGCTAACTATGATTAAATCTAAGAAAACTTCTGCAGCTTTGCTTCGGTGCGTCAATCGCTCCTTCCGGCGAGTTTCCGGTGAACTTCCGTCGATCATCCGATGAACCCTCGGTGATGCTCCTGCGGACTTCCGGCAAACTCCTGGACTTTGCGACGATCCACTTGGCGAGTTCCGACGAGCTTCGCTTGGCAAGCTTCTGGACTTCTCGGATCTGTTCTCGCAGAACCTCCGACGACCGTCCGAACTTCCGTCGAACTCTCGAACTCCCAACGTGATCATGAACTTGACTCCGGCGCAACTCCTGCTGCTTGTCTATCTTTTATCGTAGTTAATCCTGCACACTTATAACAAAACTTCGATCGAGACAATTAATCCTAAGCAATTAACCAAGTTGTCCGACATGTCATTGGTCCCTCGACGCTTCGTCCGATTCTTCGGCTCATCGTCCTCTCCTGCGGCCTATTGCCCAATCGGCCAGTTGACTCCGCAACTCCGATATCCTTGGCGCAATACCCGCTCTTCTTGGCCCGATGCCCGAGTCCGCGGCCCGAAGCCTTCTGTCGATACGTCGACCGATCCACCGGCCCGACGTCCAATCTTCTGACATGTTCCTTCGGCACAACATGATTTTCCTGCTTTAATTGTCTCATACTGATCAAAGCATCCTGCGTCACTCAAAACGCAGATTAAATCATAAACATATATCAAGTAGTTTCATCATCAAAATACGAGATTCAACACATGATATATTTCATTTCTCGATGATTAGAAAGTATATATATGACCCTTCTCACATCATTAAGTATGAGCTGGTGGAGATCGATAAAGAGTTATCTTATGTGGAAGAGCCTATTCAGATTGTTGATAAGAAAGAAAAAGTCCTAAGGAATCAAGTCATCCCACTGGTTCAAGTAATTTGGAGACATCATTCTGGAGAGGAGACAACATGGGACCTAGAGGAGGAAATGAAAAAGGTGTATCCCAGTCTTTTCATCGATAGAGGTACGATAAATTTAGAGGACTAAATTTTTCTTTTAAGGGGGGGAGAGTGTAACACCCCTCATTTATGAATTTTCGTATAAATTTCTGGTGATAATGTAAGCATTTATTTTAAATTGATAAAAGAAATAGAGTATGAATCAGAGGTAACTTATTTGTAAGATTTGGGAGATCTGTTCAAAAAAAAAAAAAAAAATCTGAGGACCTATATGTAAACCCTAAGGACCTAATCGTGAATATGATAAAAACAAGGACTAAACTGCAAAACGCACAAAATGACAAATTCCACCGTTTAAGCCTCTCTGCCTTCGTTCTTAAGGAAGCAGAGAAGGCAGCTCGTGGGTGATCAGGGAAAGAAAGAAAGAAGAAGAAGAAGAAGAAGAAGAAGAAGAAAAAAAAAAATTGGGGTTTTTAGGGTTCTTGCTTTAATCTTTTCACTTCAGGTCAAAATTCTCAAAGGCAAGTGTTATAAACCCATCCTATAGAATTTTTAGTCTCTGTTTTTATGTTGATTCAAAATAAATTGAAGGATTTCTATTTAGAAACTGATATGTCTCTCTTTGGACATAGAACCATGGATTCTGAAGTTTTTTCGGTAAACTGACCCCTATACACTGTTTCCACTATAAGTTTTAGTACAATATGTGAATTCAGGCAGGAACTATTTGGTTTGAAATTAGACTCTTATATCTTCCTTTTGACACTGATTTTGTAGATTTTGGATACCGAATACTTACCCAAACATCTGTTTCAAATGAGCCTATAGACGCTGTAAAACAGGGTTCAAGATTTCTGACCTGTCGATACTAAAATGCCTATAACTCCCTGTTGAAAATTCTGATTTGTACCAAACTGATTTTATTTGAAACTAGACTTGAAAATCTTTCTTTTGACATATAGTTTGAAAATTTTGGAATTCAATTGCGTACCCTATTATCTGTTGAATCTGACCCTATAAATTCTGCAAAACAGTGATTGTGTTTTTGACCTTGGGTTACCAAATCAAAGGTAACTCCGTGTTGGGAACCCTGTTTCATATGAAATTTGTTCCAATATAGATTGATATATGGTTCGACCATAGCTTTCATATAGGTATTGGAGCATAATTGATATTCTGAAATATTTGTTTGATGTGCCACTGGAATTCTGTCCGAAATCAAGCTTTGGTCGATTTCGCGTATTCTGTTCCATTCCTTTGGATATTTGAATTCGTCTAACCTTCTTATTGTAATTGAGCTAAATATGATTGCTTGGAATCCCTGTACACTCTTGTTTTCATTTCATTCCAAATCTGAATACATTTGTGAGAGATTTGTTCTTTGTTTCGTATTGTCTCGAAAAGGCACATGCACGTTTTGTTGTTCCACGTGTGCTTCCGATATATGCTACTTATTGTTAAAACTGCCCTCTTATACTCTGGTGTGTGGGATTGTCTGGACCTTTGCCAGAAATGGTAAAGGGTATGCGCTTATTGCCCGCTCTGTGGGATATTCTGGACCTTTGCTAGAAATGGTAAAGGGTATGTGCTTAGAGCCTGCGATGCTCTGCCGGCCCCCTCTGACTTCACCTAGACGAGGGTGGATGGAGCTCCCAGACGTGGGAGACTTTTGTCAGGTGGTCATTCAGAAATGGATGAATCACATTCTGACTGAGATCCCACTACACCTTCTATATGTTTGATATGACATCCAGAGTTTTGGTGAGTTGTTTATGTTCATGCTCTGGATAAGAATGATATGATTACAACGTCAAGGACGACGTTTGAGCTTCTGTACGATATTTGTTTTTGATATGCTCTGAAATGCTTCATTCACTGATGATTTTGCTTCGAAATGTTCTATATGTCGTTGATATGCTTCGGAACATTTTATATGCTATTGATAAGCTCCGATATGTTTCTTTTGTTTCTGATATGCTCCAATCACTCTATGCCCCATCTGTCAGGAACCAAATATGTAAGATTGAAAGGACAATTGTGTTTCTGCTCCTAATGATATTATGTCTATGAAATCGTATATTCTGCCTTGTATTTTGAAACTGTATCTCTTTAGAAATTGTACTATTTTGATATGGATATGTTAGTCACTTGCTGAGCTCTTTATGCTCATCCCGTTTGTTGATTAATTTTTCAGGATAGCGTATCGCTTGCTTAAATGTTAAGATTGGGCTGAGGCGGTGGAAAGTTTAGAAGATTTTGGGCAGATCTTTGTTAGCATATGTGTATTTGTTGTATAAGATACTCTGCATCTTATGAAATGTGACGATGAATCTAAACTTGTGGATTTTGTGTAAGATAAAGGATCTCTCATGTATAGGATTTTGGAATGTTAAGTTAAATTCATGTAATGATATGATCTTATGGTAATCGTTGGTTTGGTGACTGCATAGACTTCCCCACTTGTGAATTTATGTTGTGGTTATTATTTTGATGAGTTGGGTTCAGATTATATGAATTATCGAGTGATGTGTGGTATGTTTATGAACTGCACAGGGTGATGAATTTGTAGACTATAGAGGTGAAATTTTGATCTGAATGTTTTCTTAGTGACCTCAAATGTGTGTTTGGATCCTGGGTTAGTTATGATGAAAATTTTAAATATTGTCGATATTTTGAGGGGCGTGACAGGCTGAGGGTCTAGGAGATATTGGCTCTTTCTTCCTTTTCAATGGGCAATCTCTTAATTGATGATCTAACATTCCACAAGCAAAATAGGCTCCAGTCACCCGAAAACACTGACTTGTTTTCATGATTTAATCCACATTTTGCATATGACTGAGTCCTCCACAATGGTTTCCATTTCTCAAATCCAGATGTCTTAAACCTCTTGTTACTAGCTTCATATTCATTTTCTCTCCTGCTTTTGCTAGTAAATTTATCCTTTTTGTTCTTGCCAATGATTTCTTGAATTTCCTCCATGTCTCGTTCAATTTTCAAAGCTCTTTCTACCGTATCTGCATATGTTTGTAGTTTTAAAGCTGACATTCGGCTTCTTATTACTGGCCGTAATCCCCTTTCAAACCTTCTTACCTTCCTAGATTCATCATCAGTCATATGTGTGGTAAACCTGGAGAGCTCAGTGAATTTAGATTCATACTTTGTAACCGTCATACTTCCTTGGATAAGATTCAAGAACTCCAATTCTTTTTGCTCTCTCATACAATCTAGAAAATATTTATCATTAAAATTTTCTTGGAATAACTTCCATGTCATTGGCTCATGTTTGATTTCAGACATCCTCTTAATCATTCTCCACCAGTGTTCAGCTTCTCCTTCCAGCATAAAGGTGGCAAGAAAAACCTTTCGATCATCAGGGTAATTTAAGGCATCAAATATTTTCTCTATCTGCATCATCCAACGTTCGGCCACCATTGGATCAGACTCACCACTAAAACTGGGAGGACTAAGCTTCTTAAACTATTCAATTCCCAACCCTGTCTGGTTTGATGTTACTGTTCCATCATTTCTTCCTTGTAGGACAGGTTGTTGTTGTTGTTGCATCACTTGTGTCATAGTCTCCAAAGTCCGCATGATACCACTCAATTGATCAGCAGTAGATGCAACAGGAGAACCAGATGATCTCGTCATCCTTGCTTCCTAAAACATCAAAAGAACATTTTCTTTGATCAATCTCTAAATGATAGTCAATAAACCTCAAAAAAAAAAAATATTCTTAGTGATTCTCAAATCATGCTCTGATACCACCTCTGTCTCGCCTCTCAAAATATCGACAATATTTAAAATTTTCATCACAACTAATCCAGGATCCAAACACACATTTGAGGTCACTAAGAAAACATTCAGATCAAAAATTTCACCTCTAAAGTCTACAAATTCATAACCCTATGCAGTTCATAAACATCCCACACATCACTCGATAATACAAACAAACTTAACTTAACTCATCAAAATAATAACCACAACATAATTTCTCAAGTGGGGAAGTCTATGTAGTCACCAAACCAACGATTACCATAAGTTCGTATCATTACATGAATTTAACTTAACATTCCAAAATCCTAAACATGAGGGATCCTTTAACTTACACAAAATCCACAGGTTTAGATTCATCGTCAACATTTCATTAGATGCAGAGTGGCTTATACAACAAATACATATATGCTAACACAGATCTGCCCAAAATCTTCTAACTTTCCACTGCCTCAGCCCAATCTTAACATTTAAGCAAGCGATACGCTATCCTGAAAAATTTATCAACAAACGGGGTGAGCATATAGAGCTCAGCAAGTGACTAACATATCTATATCAAAATAAGACAATTTCCAAAGAGATAAAGTTTCATAATACGAGGCAGAATATACGAATTCGTAGACATAATATCATTAGGTGCAGAATCACAATTGTCCTTTCAATCATACATATTTGGTTCATAACATACGGGGCATAGAGTAATTGGAGCATATCAGAAACGAATGAAACGTTTTGGAGCATAACAATAACAAATGAAATATATCGGAGCTTATCAATGGCATACGAAATGTTCCGGAGCATATCAACAATGTATGGAACATTTCGAAGCATAACAACAATGAATGAAACATTTCGGAGCTTATCAATATCACATACCAAACAGAAGCTCAAACGTCATCTTTGACGTTGCATTCATATCATTCTTATCTAAAGTATGTACAAAAACACATAACCAAAGCTCTGGATATCATATCAAACATACAGAAGGTGTAGTGGGATCTCAAATAGAATTGTGATTCATCTATTTTTGAATGACCACCAGACAGAAGTCTCCCACGTCTGGGAGCTCCATCCACCCATGTCTAGGTGAAGTCAGAGAGGGCCGGTAGAGCATCGCAGGCTCTAAGCACATACTCTTTACCATTTCTGGCAAAGGTCCAGACAATATCACAAACACCGGAGTACAAGAGGGCAGTTTTATCAATAAGTAGCATATAGCGGAAGCACACGCGGAACAACAAAACGTACATATGCCATTTCGAGACAATACGATGCAAGGAACAAATCTCTCACAAATGTATTCAGATTTGGAATGAAAGGAAAGTAAGAGTATACAGGGATTCCAAGCAATCATATTTAGCTCAATTCAAATAAGAAGGTTGGATGAATTCCATATCCAAAGAAATGAAACAGAATACGCGAAATCGACCAAAGCTTGACTTCTGACAGAATTTAAGTGGCACACAGAACAAATACTTCAGATTATCAATTATGCTCCAATACCCATAAGAAAACTACTGTTGAAAGATATATCAATCTGTTTTCTGTTGAAACAAGTTTCGTACGAATCAGGGTTTCCCACAATGAGTTACCTTTGATTTGGTAACACAAGGTCAAGGACACAATCATTGTTTTGCAGAATACATAGGGTCGGATTCAACAGATAATAGGGTAGGCATTTGAATTCTAAAATTTTCAAACTATATTTCAAAGGAAAGGTCTGCAAGTCTAGTTTCGGACGAAGTCAGTTTGATACAAATCAGAATTTTCAACAGAGACTTATAGGCATTTTAGTATCGAAAGGTCAGAAATCTTGATCCCTGTTTTGCAGCATCTATAGGCTCATTTGAAACAGATGATTGGATAAGTATTCGGTGTCCAAAATCTACAAAATCAGTGTCAAAAGAAAGTTATAAGAGTCTAATTTCAAACAAAATAGTTCCTGCCTAAATTCACATTTTATACTAAAAATTATAGCTGAAAAAGTGTATAGGGGTCAGTTTACCAAAAAAATTTCAGAATCCATGGTTCTATGTCCAAAGAGAGACATATCAGTTTCTAAATAGAAATCCTTCAGTTTATTTTGAATCAACATAAAAACAAAGACTAATTTTCTGTAGGATGGGGTTAGAAACACTTGCCTTTGGGAATTTTGACCCTAAGTGAAAGGATTTGGGCAAGAACCCTTAAAGCCCCAATTTTTTTTTCTTCTTCTTCTTCTTCTTCTTCTTCTTCTTCTTCTTCTTCTTCTTCTCCTTCTTCTTCTTCTTCTTTCTTCTTTCCCTGATCATCCACGCAGCTGCCTTCTCTGCTTCCTTAAGAACGAAGGCAGAGAGGCTTAAGCGGTGGGATTTGTCATTTTGTGTGTTTTGCAGTTTAGTCCTTGTTTTTATCATATTCACGATTAGGTCCTTAGGGTTTACATATAGGTCCTCAGATTCTTTTTTTTTTTTTGAACAGATCTCCCAAATCTTAAAAATAAGTTACCTCTGATTCATACTCTATTTCTTTTGTCAATTTAAAATAGATGCTTATATTATCACCAGAAATTTATACGAAAATTCGGAAATGAGGGGTGTTACAACCCATAAACCGACGGCCAAACGAAAGTTTTAAATAGGTGTTTGGAGACAACCCAAAGCCACCCACCAAATATGACTACCCAAAGAGAACTCCAGACCCAACCAAGTGCCATTATTGATCGACGGATCGTGACTCGACGACGATGACCCACTAATGAAGTGCTAATACAGTGAGCGAACCTACCAATACAAGATGCCACTTGGGAGAACTATGATGACATGAAGATCAAATTCCCAGAATTCACGAATCATTAGCCTCGAGGACAGGGCTGATTTGAAGAGGGCGGGTCTGTTAGGACTCTAGCTTGGAGAGTCCTAATTGAGAGGGACATTCATGTAAAACTGTTAGGACTCTAGCTAGGAGAGTCATAATTAAGAGGGACATTCTGTTAGGACTCTAGCTAGGAGAGTCCTGTTAGAACCCTTACAGATTCTAAACTTGGGGTTGATCTCGTTAGGGGATCGGCATCCTTGGAACTCTATAGGGGTTCCTCCCTCTAAGTTGCTACTCAAAGGCTGCAGAAAAGATTCCTCTATTGCTTATCAAAAGAGAAGGAATACATGGCTATTTATAGGGCTTCTAAACCCTAACTCCTAATAGGACTCCTACTTAAGACTCTTACTTCTAACCATCTCCTAATAGGACTCCTAGTCAAGACTCCTATTCCCTTACAACTCCTAATTCTTCTTTAAGAAAATACCTCCTACATGAATGCCCCTCTCAATTAGGACTCTCCTAGCTAGAGTCCTAACAGAATGTCCCTCTCAATTAGGACTCTCCTAGCTAGAGTCCTAACAGTTTTACATGGATGTCCCTCTCAATTAGGACTCTCCTAGCTAGAGTCCTAATAGTTTTACATGAATATCCCTCTCAATTAGGACTCTCCAAGCAAGAGTCCTAACAGACCCGCCCTCTTCAAATCAGCCTTGTCCTCGAGGCTGATGATTCATGAATTCTGGGAATTTGATCTTCAAGTCGTCATAGTTCTCCCAAGTGGCATCTTCTATTGGTAGGTTCGCCCACTGTATTAGCACTTCATTAGTGGGTCGTCGTCGTCGAGTCACGATCCGTCGATCAATAATGGCACTTCGCTGGGTCTGGAGTTCTCTTTGGGTAGTCATATTTGGTGGGTGGCTTTGGGCTGTCTCCAAGCACCTATTTACAACTGTCTCGCCGTCGATTTGTGGGTGATATGCTATACTCCTTTTAAATTTAGTACCCTGCATATAGAATAACTTGGTACAAAATCTACTCGTGAAGATGCAAGTAGAATTTATCATAAGCACAATGAGTCCCTTATAGTGTAATTCTTTTGAGTCCCAATTGTAATGAGCCACGGAGCTTGGTGCTTCCTCTAATTTTTTTTGTATCTTACTGGTCTCCGAATCTTCCTGCCATTCCATCTTAATATCCTCAAGGAAGTCATTGGTTGGAAGTAAAACGACCGAAAATTCAGCTTGCACAAGTAGCTGCGAAAGCGCATCTGCAACAATATTCTCTTTCCACATTTTGTAAGTTATTTCATAATCAAATCGAAGAAGTTTTGTTACCCATTTTTGCTGCTCAGGGGATGATATCTTTTCCTCCAAAAAGTACTTGAGGCTTTTATGGTCGGTTTTAATTTGAAATCGTCGACCAATCAAGTAGGGTCTCCACCGCGTTGTTGCGCGCACAATGGCGAGCATCTCCTTATCATATGTTGACTAATTTTGATAAGAGGGAGATAATGCCTTGCTAGTGTATGCAAGTGGTCGACCATCTTGCATGAGAATGGCTCCAATTCTGACTCCAGATGTGTCGACCTCAATAATGAAGGGTCGGTTGAAATCTGGTAGTGTTAGCACCGGCGTCGTCGTCATGGCTGCCTTAAGTTTGTCGAAGGCAGTGGAGGCTCTGTCCAACCATTGGAGGACATCTTTTTCCAGTAAGGAAGTAAGTGGTACACTGATCTTTCCATAGTTTTTCACGAACTTGCGGTAGTAGCCTATTAAACCCAGAAAGTCATATAGCAATTTTATGTTTCTCGGGGTCGGCCAGTTTTGCATTGCTCCAATTTTGAAGGGGTCCACTGTCACACCTTCCTCTAATATGATATGCCCAAGATATCCCACCTTTTGTTGAAGAAAGTAAAAATTTCTAGTGGCCGTTGTGTGTTCGAAAGGCAGTTTTCGGTATGACTTCTTCGTACACTCGTATTTGATAATACCCGGATCAAAGGTCCATCTTTATGAAGATTTGTGCTCCCTTTCATATAGCAATTCATCTAGTACTAGAATAGGGTATTTATCCTTGATGGTTATGCCATTGAGAGCTCGGTAATCAATGCATATTCGCCATGTTCCGTCCTTCTTGTGTACAAGTAGCACCGGTGAAGAGTAGAGGTTGCAACTCGGCTGAATAACTCCTGTATCGAGCATCTCTTTTATAATCCTTTCTATTTCATCCTTTTGGAGATGTAGATACTGATATGGCCAAGTATTTGCTGAAGATTTGTCTGGAAGAATCGTTATACAATGATCATGCCGACGGGTGAGAGGTAGGTTGCACGGTTCGTCAAATATATTTGAAAATTCAGCAAGCAAAGGAAGTAGATTTGGATCTTCAAATTCTATTAGCTCTTCCTTAGTTTGCTGCTCAAGTTGTACCAAAAAGCCGCTGCATGCTTTATGCAAAACATTCTCCATTTGTTGTGTGCAAATCGTTGTTATGTCGCCCCCACGTTTCCCGTGCAATGTCACCTGTTTCTCCTTACTGTAAAATTTCATAATTAGTTTCATAAAATTCCAAAAAATATCACCTAATGTCGTCAACCATTTAATTCTGAGCATGGCCTCATGATTGTTAAGAGTGAGAAGGAAGAAATCTGCAATTATCTCTTGGTCCTTCAGCAATAGTTTCTCCTAAGGGCGCCTACAATCACAATTCAAAATCCGTCCGTCGATGACCTTAACATCAAACCTGTAGTGATTCTCGATAGGTAATGCTATCCGAACAACAAGCTTACTATTTAGGAAGTTAGTAGTACTGCCCATGTCGATGAGAATAGTGATCGGTTGTTGTTTGAGAAGGCCTCCAACTTTTATCGTTTGCGGGTTTGAGTAGCTGGCTAGTACGTGTACTGTAACGTCAGTCGGTTGTGGCTCTTCTTCTGCATCTTTTTCTTCATGTTCAAGGCTCTCTTCTGAATGTTCAATGACCTCTTCTTCTATCGGTTCAATCATAAGAAGTCCTCCTTTACTACAGCGATGCTCACGGCTCCACGGCTCGTCACAATGCCAACATAACCCCTTCGCATATCGCTCCCGAAGCTCTTCTCCTGTTAACTTCTTTGGTGCAGGGACATGGTCGATGGTAGGGGGGGCTGAGGGCTTCAATATTACTAGTTAAGGAGCGACCCTAGTCCTCCGAGCTTCATGGTTCAATTGCTCCTCTTGATGTCGTGCGAAAGAGATAGCTGCCATAAGCTTGTACGGTTGTCGCGCTTTAACTTCTCCTCGGATCTCCGGCTTCAAGCCCTCAATGAATGTCCTCAATAGCTGTTTTTGAGACCAATCATGATTTTGATTAGATAACCTTTCAAACCTGGTTTGGTACTCCTGAATGGTGGAGGTTTGTCGAATCTTTGCCAGTTGTTCGTCAATATTCTCGTAATCGGTTGGTCTGAAGCGGATCAGCAGTCCTTTTTTGAATTGTCGCCATGAAAGGACTCCATAAGTATGTTCAAACCAGTCAAACCATTGTATAGCATCCCCTTCGAGATGTATAGCTATAATTTTCACCATAGATGCATCTGCGATTTTGTGGTACCGAAAATATCGCTCCGCGCGTGAGATCCAACCAATCGGGTCTCCTTCTTCCCATCTAGGGAAGTCCACTCTCATGCATGGATAGTTGGGGTCGGTCATAGAGCCTCCCCTCTCTTGGAAGTCATATCTTTGGGCTTAGTGTGATTGGGCAAAGCTCTCTCCTTGATATAATTTCTTCGGGCTTAGTCGGCGGCCCAATCTGAGTTCGGTAAAGAGCGTCCGAATCTTATCCTCCATTCGCACCTCCAAGGCTTCGAATTTAGCATTGATTGCCTCCTTAGATGCCATAGTATAAATCTCCAAATCTATGATGTTAAGATCTCTCTTTTGTTGTTAGGTTAAAGGCATGTATAGGTTGAGAGAAGTGATGGTCGAAAGGGTTGGTGGATCGGTGGATGTAGGCTACGATTTAGGCTTGTTTTGTGGCAGTTTTGGGTGCAGTTTGAGGGTATGATTTAGTGGAGTTTTAGGGCTGTGGATGAAAGTTTTGGATCTGTGGTAGACGGCAGCAAAGGTTTGACAGAAATCCGTGGAAGTTGCAGCAAGTATGTGTTGTCTTGTAAGAGTAGAATTGTCGTCGAAGAAACAATGGTTTCTTGACATAATTTCCACCAAAAACATGAGAGAATTGAGGAGGGAATTGATAACAAAATCAAAGTTTATATGACAGCAAGGATATCTAATTTAATCAAGAAAATTTCGATAGTATAACAGCAAGGAAATTGGTGCAAGTTGCAATTGCAGAATTATCGTCGAAAAATTTCAGCGGGTTACGATGAAAATTTGCAGCAACATAAAATCATTTTTATAGATGAATTTCTTAATAGATCAATATTAGATGGAAGCCAAGATGATCTATGAAGTGTATAAGAAATTTCATTCAAAAAAGATTACAAATAAATGGGTTAAGGCAACGATATGCAGCTGAAATTTTCTGCAGCATAGATTTTCAAGTGCAGCAGATTGGACATAAAAGATCAGTAATTTATATTGAGAATTTTTCGATGAAACCAAAGATAAATCCACTGTTAGGAAGTGTCAAAGATGTCATAAAAATTTCGTAGAAATTTGGATAGAAAAAGCACAGTAGCAAGATCAAACAGATGGTGCTATGCGGCTTGAATTCTGCAATTCAAGTGCAGTAGATTGGACATAAAAGATCAGTAGTTTATATTGAGAATTTTTTGATGAAACAAAAGGGAAATCTACTGTTAGGAAGTGTCAAAGATGTCATAAAAATTTCGTAGAAATTTGGATTGAAAAAGCACAGTAGCAAGATCAAACAGATGGTGCTATGCGGTTGGAATTATGCAATGTATCTTTCGTCGTAGAGATGAAAACTTTGTGACGAAAAGTTTATGCAGCAATATAGGAACAATTTTTTTTTTTTTTGGATTTTCGAATAAGGATAACTAAATTGCAGCAGCAGTAAGGTAGGAAACCAGAACCTGTTGCAATTCACGGGGAGATCAAAGGATGATCCGCGGTGGTGGAGATGATGGCGGAATTCGGTGACGATCTTTTAAGCAATTGTGGGAATTGCTTTGGATGGTTGTGGACGGTTGATGGATGGCTGTGGAAGGGCAGCGAGACGCCAAGAACGCTGCTCTGATACCAAGTGATAGAACCCTTGCAGATTCTAAACTTGGGGTTGATCTCTTTAGGGGATCGGCCTCCTTAGAACTCTATAGGGGTTCCTCCCTCCAAGTTGCTGCTCAAAGGCTGCAGAAAAGATTCATCTATTGCTTATCAAAAGAGAAGGAATACATGGCTATTTATAGGGCTTCTAAACCCTAACTTCTAATAGGACTCCTACTTAAGACTCTTACTTCTAACCATCTCCTAATAGGACTCCTAGTCAAGACTCATATTCCCTTACAACTCCTAATTCTTCTCTAAGAAAATACCTCGTAAATGAATGCCCCTCTCAATTAGGACTCTCCTAGCTAGAGTCCTAATAGAATGTCCCTCTCAATTAGGACTCTCCTAGCTAGAGTCCTAACAGTTTTACATGGATGGACTCTCAATTAGGACTCTCCTAGCTAGAGTCCTAATAGTTTTACATGAATATCCCTCTCAATTAGGACTCTCCAAGCTAGAGTCCTAACAAGTCCTAATTGAGAGGGGCATTCATGTAGGAGGTGTTTTCTTAGAAAAGAATTAGGAGTTGTAAGGGAATATGAGTCTTGACTAGGAGTCCTACTAGGAGTTGGTTAGAAGTAAGAGTCTTAAGTAAGAGTCCTATTAGGAGTTAGGGTTTAGAAGCCCTATAAATAGCCATGTATTCCTTCTCTTTTCATAAGCAATAGATGAATCTTTTCTGCAGCCTTTGAGCAGCAACTTGGAGGGAGGAACCCCTATAGAGTTCCAAGGAGGCCGATCCCCTAAAGAGATCAACCCCAAGTTTAGAATCTGCAAGGGTTCTAACAGAGTGAGCCTTGCTCTGATACCAATTGTTAGGATCGGAGCGGCACTAAGAGGGGGGGGTGAATTAGTGCAACGGATTAAAATGTCGGTTTTGATAAACCTTTCGTACGATAAAAATCAAACTCGGAAGTGCTTAACTTGAAGGCGTATTCGCAAAGTTATGCAGCAAAGGTAATGAGGAAATAAAGCAAGTAAGAAGGTTTGCAGTAATGTAAATAGTAGTAATGAAATGCAAACTAGAGATTATGTCGATTTTAAAGTGGTTCGGTCAAATGATCTACATCCACTTGCGAGGCCCCTCTTCGATGAGGCTCCCACCTTCCACTAGCAAATCTCTTGAAGGGGAAGGGTAAATACCCCTCTTACAACTTTTTACAAACGGTTCACTCTCTTACAGATTTTCAGCAAGAAAGAAGGAGGTGAACACTAGCAAATTGAAAACAAGACTAGCTAAGACTTTTCTAAGACCTTTCTCTCAATCAATTGCTTCTCAAAAAGTTGTAATCTGAGCTGAGATTTGAGGGGTATTTATAGGCCTCAAGAGGATTCAAATTTGGGCTCCAAAATTTGAATTCTCTTTGGTTCCCGATGCTGGCGGTGCCACCGCCTGTTAGTGGTGGTGCCACCGCCTATCAGTGTCAAACACTGACAGTGGACTGGCGGTGCCACCGCCCAGCCAAGCGGTGCCACCGCCCAGCTCTCGAGTGCTGGGCGATGCAACCACCTAGTCTGGCGGTGCCACCGCCAGACTCTCTGGTTCACTGGTTGGGCTTTAAATTTAGCCCAAACAAAGTCTAATTTTGGGCCCAGTTGGCCCCTAACCAAGATATAGGATTATCTCTTAATCCTAATCCTAATTACATATGAACTACATAACAAAAAATATCCTAAGCAAGTTTTCAACCGCGAACGTCGAGTCTTGTTCCGGTGAGCTTTCCGACGAACTTCTTCCGACGGACTCCCAGCAAGCTCCCGATCTTGTGATGACTTTAATGAGTAGCCGAGCCTTCTCGGTGACCTCCATGAACCTCCTACGATCTCTTCGGTGAACTTACGAAAATTCCGACTGGTTCCCAATTTCTTCTCGGTTGGTTCCGGAAGCATCTCCGACGATTCTTCGGTCTCTTAAACGTCTATTGAACTTGACTCCGGTATTCTTGCTTTGTGTTTTCTGGTTATCGTAGTTAATCCTGCACACTTAACTCAATAATATGGATTAGATCAATTAACCCATCAATTGATTTTATCATCAAAATCCAAGATTCAACAGCCTCTTGCGCGAAGGGTTGGCCATTTCTTTGAATGCCAATCTCATATGCTCGCTCCTCTGAATGACTCCTTTTCCCTACATCTCCATGCCCGTTTTCCCCCAAACGGTCGTACATGTGCTGATTGCCCTCAACGCAGCCCCGCTAGGTCCCCTACGTTTGCATGCTAAGTGTTTCTATTAATGCTTGTCCCTCTTTGATACCATCTGTCATGGACTTAGTTGGTTTTGCATAAGTCGTGACAGATGGTATCAAAGCAAGACAAGCATTCATAGAAACACTTAACATGCAAACGTGGGGGACCTAGCGGGGCTGCGTTGAGGGTAGTCAACACATGCGCGATCGTTTGGAGGAATACGAGCATGGAGATGTAGGGAAAAGGAGTCGCTCGGAGGAGCGAGCATCTAAGATTGGCATTCAGAGGAATGGCCAACCCTTCGTGCAAGAGGCACCATGAGAACAGGCAAGCTTGGAAGAATGAGGAGCGCACAAAGGTTGGGATGGCTGAGTTTGAGCTACGGCTCAACGTTGACAACTATACTTGATGGTGCTCAAGGCAAGCGAGGCGCTTGGTAAAGGATGAGACCATGCAAGGTGGAATGAGTTGCTTAGCGACCGAAAGAGTTGTGTAAAGCTCACAGAAGTGAGGGGAATTGCTAACTCAAAGAATTTGGTACTCATACATGGGCTTGTATACGGACGATGGAATGTTCGTGGCCATCCCAAGGCGACCGAAACTCGACGCCATGGAGCATTGAAACTTTCTCTTCGGCATGTGAGGGATACGTTTGTAGGAGGCTGAAGTGTGCAGTAAGTTCAGCATGTTGCTAGGCCTTGAGTGGTGCAGCGGGGGCTGTATTGACGTGGAGTCGCAATCTAGCAAGTGCGAAGCGTGACTTAGGCAACGCAAGATAAGTTCACGTCTTTGCCGCAAGGGTACCTCGCGACTTAGGTAATGTGAGCTAAGTTTGCATTTTGGCCGCAAGGGTGCCTCATGCTTTAGGCAATTCCAGCTAAGGCTATGACAGAACGTCCGGACTTCTGACGAATTCTTGAACTCCTAACGAGATCTTGAAATTGACTCTGGCAAAACACCTGCTTTATGTCTTACTGCTATCGTAGTTAATCCCGCATACTTTTCTTAACATATATATTAGATTAAATATTTTATATTTGACATCATTATCAAAATTCGAGATTCAACAATCTCTCTCTTTTTTATGATGACAATCAATTGATGACGGAGTTAATCTTAACTCCCCCTATCTATATGTTATACTTGAGAAAAGACATTCTTGAATTCAAGGCCTTTGAATTCAAGAAACAAATTGATAAGGTAAGTTCATTAAACTTATCAACATGCACATCATGATTCCTATCATGATCTAACATTCTCAAAATATGATTCCAAGTTTTATCAAAATGATGTGAAGGCTTGACATCTATTTTCAAGTATGATATTTCAAATATGAAAGATGACAAAGATAGCAATTCATCATTTTATGGCAAGATATCAATTGTAAATTTGCAAGTTAAGCTCTAGATATCATATCATAATGAAAGAAATTTATCAAGCAAACATTTCAAGTATATATGATAAAATACATTTCATACATTTGTCATCAATTTATCATATTTTGGTATTATTTCTCCCCCTTTATCATCAACAAAAAGGAGAACAATTCAACAATGGAAGTATGTTAAAAAAAATAATTCAAGCAAGTTTCACACTCAAAAGTTCTTATCATTAAATGTTATCAACATTTAAAGCGATCAATTCCATCAACTTCTCCCCCTTTGTCATCACAATTTTGCATGAAGAAGAGAAAAGAATGTAAAGAAGGAATCCATTAAGAACTAAATTTGTGAAATGATTTGAATCAAGTCAAAAATGATAAATAAGTTTTCATTAAAACATACTTTCATTTTGACAAAGAGAAGGGATTCATGAAAAGAATCGAGATATCCATATGAAATCAAATCCCCAATGTTGCAAATAATTATCACAAATGAAAATTCATCTTTCAAAGATTAAGATATCCATTGGACTTTATAAGAGTGAAATCCGTGAGAGATGCATTTGTCAATGACTTCCATGTATCAAACATCAAGATATTTAAATGCACAATCACTTTATGTATGATAAATGAAAAGGTGGTAAGGTATTTATCCTACAACTTTGGATGGACTATATCATCCTTTTTCTTATCCTTCTGATGAAGATAACATGCTGGAATGTTTGCGGACTTAATAAGCCGGAGAAATGTCGGGAGCTCAACAGAATAATCAAGTCTACTGCATGTGATATTGTTATTCTCGTGGAAAGGAAAATTAAACAATCGCGCGTTCAAGCTCAAAAGAATTTAATATGGTCGGACGCAGAACTGTTTACCAATGACTCAAATGAAACTTTTGGTAGAATATGGGTCTTATGGCATCCTAACTCTATTAATGCTTGGTTTATTTCTACTACTGATCAATTCATTCATCTTAAGATAGAGGACAAAAAGAATGGCTGTCAATTCAATTTCACTGGTATATATGCTTCAAACAGTATGCAAGAAAGAAATACTCTTTAGTCTGACCTGACTAATATTGTAAATGGCTGTCTCAATGTACCTTGGATTATTCTTGGAGACTTTAATACTGTTCGGTACACAAATGAAAAAGAGGGGGGTAAACAACTTTTAGAAAGCCAGCTTCAAAGTTTTAATGATTACATTGACACTACAGCATTGTTTGATATGAAATCTATGGGTAATTGGCTCTCCAGTAGTAATCAAGGTGCTGCTAACAGAAAAATAATGGCTCGACTTGATAGGTGTTTGATTAATCATGAATGGTTAACAGTTTACCCAGATTCACTTCTTGAGTATGGTGCTCCTTTGTTTTCTGACCATTCTTTAATGTATATACACGCAGACAAAGCGACACCAAGAGGCAAGAAACCATTTAGATTCTTTAACATGTGAAGTACTCATCCTCAATTTCTTGATGTTATCAGATCTGCTTGGAATGTTAATGTGCATGGATCCCCCCCTTACATCTTATGTCAAAAGCTCAAAGCTTGTAAAGCAGCACTAAAGGAGTGGAATACAAATACCTTTGGCAATATTACCACCAGAGTCAAATTTTGCAGAAAGGAACTAATGTCATTGCAACATGAGCTGCAACTTCAGCCAAATTATGAGAATATTATCTACAAAGAGACAGAAGGCAGAAATAACTTCATACAAGCCTCAAAACAGGAGGAAAGTTTTGCAAAGCAGAAGTCTCGACAGCATTGGCTTACACTAGGGATTCCAATACTAAATTTTTCTATGCTTCAATTGCTACTCGAAGGGCTGTTAACCGTATCAGCAAATGCAGAGACAAAGATAATAATCTTATTGAGAATTTAGATGAGGTTAAAGCACACACAGAGCAATTTTTTTATTCCTTACTCAATCAACCTGGGAAACCTAATAACATTCATGTGGAGCCGACTAGAAAACTTGATTCGGAAGCTATTTCAATCCTCAATGCCCCAATTACAGATGACGAAATTGTATGTGTTGTGTTTAAGTCACCAAAGCATAAAAGCCCAGGTCCAGATGGATTTCCAACTGAATTTTACCAAACTGCTTGGTCTATTATTGGAAATTATGTGATCAAGGCTTGCCACAACATTTTTTCTCTTCAGGTCATATTCTTAGAGAGATGAATTACACTTTTAATTCTTTAATTTCGAAGAATGCAGGGGCTGATTCACTAGAGAACTATCGACCCATATCATTATGCAACTTTATTTACAAGATCATCTCCAAAGTATTGGCAAATAGAATGCAAAAGGTAATACACTAACTCATTAGCCCAAATCAAGTTGCTTTCATCAAAGGGAGAAGTATACATCATAACATTTTGCTTGCTAATGACTTGGTCAAAGATTTGCATTCAAAAGCAAGAGGGACAAAAATCTGTTTTAAAGCTGATTTACGGAAAGCCTTTGATTCAGTTAATAGGAAATTTATCTATAAGATGCTCCTCGATATGAACTTCACACAGCAATGGGTTAATTGGATTCAATCTTACATGGAAACTCCAAAGTTTTCGATACTCTTTAATGGCTCACCTATTGGTTTTTTTGGGAGCACGAATGGCATCCGACAAGGTGATCCACTCTCTCCGTATCTCTTTACTATTATGATGGAAGGACTTAGCTGTATGTTGGAACACGCAGTCTTAAATGGCAGCATTAAGGTACCCATTGCTAGTTCTATTCATATATCACATATAACATTTGCAGATGATTTACTTATCTTTCTCCAAAATGAACCAACTTCAGTAAAGAACCTGGCTTCTATTATGAATGACTTTGGTATGATTTCTGGATTTCAGTTAAATCAAGCGAAAAGTAAAGTATATATGAGCCCTTACGTTGAGGATAAGGTTTTTATTGCACAAACTTTGGGGGTTAGTGAGGGAAGCTTGCTAGTTCCTTATTTGGGTCTCCCACTCATATCCACAGGCATTCACAAAACCCACTATCAGCCGATCTTGTAAAAAATAAAGAATAGAATTTCTTCATGGAAAAATAGGTTTATATCAAAAGCAGGACGACTCGAACTCATCCGTTCGGTATTGCACTCCTACTCTATATATTGGTGTAATGCATTTCTTCTGCCTGCTGGACTTCTCCAAAATATTGAACGGTTATTAATAAACTTCTTCTGGAATGACACAAATGATAAGGCAATGCATATGGTAAATTGGGATAGCATTTACAAACCGAAAGATAAAGGGGGGCTAAACTTGAGAAATACTAGAGATTGGAATCAAGCATGTCTGGTACAGCAATTGTGGGATCTTTTACAAAACAAAGGTTCCTTATGGTCACATTGGGTTTCTGCTAGGTATCTTTCAAAGGAATCAAACTGGGAAATTTCAACAAGAACATACCACTCTGCAGCTTGGAAAGGAATTTTAAAGGCAAGGAATTGGCTAATCAAACACATTTCTTATGCAATCTCTTCTGGAACTAGTACTAATATATGGTATGATCCTTGGGTGAATGGGAAGAGTATATTTCAATTATATGGCGACAGAATACGAAAATATCTTAGGGCTCCCAAAGATTGGTACGTTTCCCAATTCATTGCTAACGGTACCTGGTGTCTCCCTAATCCTATTTCTCCCGAAATGTTATCACTTTGGCCAACTATTATAGCTATTCCAATCAGGAACAACTCTTCAAATATACTTATTTGGCCTCATGACAATGGCAAATTTAGTGCCACATCCGCATGGAATCAAATTAGGCAAAGAAATAACAAGTGGGTCCCAAGCAGTTGGACATGGGATCGACCGGGATCACAAAGACATTCCTTATGTACATGGCAGGCCCTTCTCAATAAACTACCTACAATAGATAATATGAAAAGAAGAGGTATCTATCATGTTAATCGATGCTCCCTTTGTATGCAACAAAAGAACCTGTTGACCACCTCTATTTTTCTTGTGATTATACAAAACGGATATGGAAGGAGATTCTCCAGCGATTTGAACTCAATAGACTGCCGCAACCAAACTTGCACCAAGAACTAGGCGACCTCATGCAATGTTTCTCAAGAAACGGGCATCTCACACAACTGGCAAAGGTTACTTTCAGATGCGCTATTTGGTGGATGTGGAAGGAGAGATATAATAGAATCTTTGAATGTCAACACACAAATAACGCTCAGCTCGCTCAGCTCTTGAAAGAGATTATTAGAGACTCAAGATCCTGTATGGAGCAAGATCTCAAAACGGAGCACTTTACCCAAAGAGAAAAAGATATTTTTATCAAATTTAATTTTGCTATTAGCTACAGATCTTGGGAATGATGCCAAATTATGTACCCACAGGTAGTTTTGATATATCTGGATAAACATTTTCTATGTTGACGATAATTTGGAGTTATAGTCTACAGCATGTGTAGTCATAACTATCGCATTCGCACTCTATGAGTTACTTGGCTTTGTCTATGATTTGTATAGATAAAGTTATTTGTAGAAACTTTACACATAATCAATTTACTTTTACTTACAAAAAAAAAAAATGTATGATAAAATATTTCGGTATAGCCTTTCATCACTCTTTGCATGAAATATCATTATTATTGCATTGTAACATTCAAAAGTTCACAATATTAAGAATCTGATAATGCATCATTTGTATGATAAAGATATCACATCATAAAATTTTTAGCATAGTGTTTTGACATCAAAGTAATAGTTATAACATCTAAGTAAGCATTTTTAGCACGGCGTTTTATCATCAAAGTAAGCATCATTACGGAGTAAACAACATAAGATTACAATATCAAAGTAAGCACAATAATAGAGAGGGATTTCGTCCACTTCTCCCTTTTTGTTATCAACAAAAAGACATACACAGCTTATTTAGGTGATGGCAAGTCAAAATGTCTGAACAAGGTATTAGGCTTACAATATCAGAGTAAACAACATAAGATTACAATATCAAAGCAAGCACAATAAAAGAGAGGGATTTCGTCCACTTCTCTCTTTTTGTTATCAACAAAAAGACATACACAGCTTATTTAGGTGATGGCAATTCAAAATGTCTGAACAAGGTATTAAGCTGTTGATGAATCTACTACAACTCAGTATTTTGATGATGAAACTACTTGATATATGTTTATGATTTAATCTGTGTTTTGAGTGTAGCAGGATGCTTTGATCAATATAAGACAATTAAAGCAGGAAAATCATGTTGTGTCGGAGGAACATGTCAGAAGATTGGACGTCGGGCCGGTAGATCGGTCGACGTATCGACAGAAGGCTTCGGGCCGTGGACTCGGGCATCGGGCCAAGAAGAACGGGTATTGTGCCAAGGATATCGGAGTTGCGGAGCCAACTGGCCGATTGGGCAATAGGCCGCAGGAAAGGACGATGCGCCGACGAATCGGACGAAGCGTCGAGGGACCAATGACATGCCGGACAACTTGGTTAATCGCTTAGGATTAATTGTCTCGATCGAAGTTTTGTTTTGAGTGTGCAGGATGAAAGTTAGACAAGCAACAGGAGTTGCGCCGGAGTCAAGTTCATGATCACGTTGAGAGTTCGAGAGTTCGACGGAAGTTCGGACGGTCGTCGGAGGTTCTGCGAGAACAGATCCGAGAAGTCCAGAAGCTTGCCAAGCAAACATCGTCGGAACTCGCCAAGTGGATCGTCGCAAAGTCCAGGAGTTTGCCGGAAGTCCGTAGGAGCATCACCGAGGGTTCATCGGATGATCGACGGAAGTTCGCTGGAAACTCGCCGGAAGAAGCGATTGACGCACCGAAGCAAAGCTGCAGAAATTGTCTTAGATCTAATCGTAGTTAGCACGTTGATTAAGTTGGAAAATGGGAGGTGATCCCATTAGCTTAATCTTGGGGCAATTGGGCCCCTGAAAGACTGAAATTGGGCCGAATGGAGCCAACCATTCGGACCCTGATTGCACCAGGAGGTGCAACCGCCTAGGCCAGGAGGTGGCACCGCTTGGGCTAAGCCTCCCAGCGAGACTGGGCGGTGCAACCTCCCCAGACAGGAGGTGGCACCGCCTGAGCTCAGTCTTCGAGCTAGACTAGGCGGTGCAACCTCCCAAACAGAGAGGTGGCACCGCCTGAGCTCAGTCTTCGAGCAAGACTAGGCGGTGCAACCTCCCTGACAGAGAGGTGGCACCGCCTGAGCTCTATCAGAGAGGTGCAACCGCCTCAGTCAAGAGGTGGCACCGCCTGGGCTCAGTCTTCGAGCTATGCCAGGCGGTGCAACCTCTCCAGTCAGGAGGTGCAACCGCCTGATCCCGGAATTCCGGGATTTGATCGTTTTGAGCTCCAAATTTGAATTGGGTTGGGGCCTATAAATACCCCACCCATTCAGCACTAAAAAGATATAGACCTACACCGAATTCTTGATCTTTTCTATGATTCTAAGAGCTCAAATTTGTGTAAAGTCCTAAAGTTCTCCTCTTTCTGTTCTTCAAGTCTTGAGTTGTAAAGAGAGGAGAGAAAGGTCCTGTAAGGGTTGTCTCCTAAGCCCGTCAAAAGGAGTGAATCTGTAAGAGGGTAGTTGGCCTTCGCCTATTGAAGGAAGGCTTCTAGTTGACATCGGTGACCTCGTCGGTGGAGGAAGCCAAAAGTGGAGTAGGTCAAGACTGACCGAACCACTCTAAATCTCTGGTTTGCGTTTATTTTGAGCACTTTATCATTACTGCGAACCTCCTACATAGCTACTGCTCTCTGCGCCTTTACGAACAAGTTTCTAAGTGCTGATCTTTCCGAATCTGCATTCAGACGTAAATCGGTGTTTTCATACATTACAGTTTACGTTTACGTTTTGATTCTGCAAAACTGTCTTCTGCGCTTTTACGAACGAAGTTTCTAAGTTCAGATCCCCGTAAAACTGCGTTTAGACGTAAAACTATGTTTAGACGTAAAACTACGTTTAGACGTAAACTGCGTTTAGACGTAAAACTACGTTTAGACGTAAAACTGTGTTTAGACGTAGAACTGCGTTTAGACGCAAACTGCACTGCGCTTAGACGCAATCTGATTTTAGACGTAAACTGCGCTTAGACGCAAACTGCGCTTAAACGCAATCTGAGCTTAGACGCAAACTGCGCTTAGATGCAAACTGCGCTTAGACGCAATCTGCATTTAGACGCAAACTGCAAACTGCGTAAATTGCGCTTAGACGCAAACTGTGTTTAGACATAAACTGCACTTAATCATAAGTAATCTTAGAATTGGCTTTTGCATCAAAATAGTTTTTATCGAACGAACGCAGCTTTCGTTTTTAATCGCTGAAAGATTTCCGCTGCACTAATTCACCCCCCCCCCCCCTCTTAGTGCTCTCGATCCTAACAATTGGTATCAGCGCGGGGTATTTCTCATTTCGGATTTACACCCGAGAGAAATGGCTCTTCAAGAGGGCTTTTCGGTCTGTCGTCCACCGTTCTTTAACGGATTGGACTATACTTATTGGAAAACTCGAATGAGAGTTTTCTTGATTTCTCTAAATCTGGATTTATGGAATATCGTTGAAAACAGTTTTCAACTTCCCTCTAAACCGACGAACGAATGGTCGGATTTAGAGAAGAAGTATTTTTCTTTAAATGCAAAGGCTATGAATGCCTTATTTTGCGCTTTGGACAAAAATGAGTTCAATCGGGTTTCTTTGTGCGAAACGGCTTTCGATATTTGGCGCATTCTTGAAATCACGCATGAGGGAACTAGTAGAGTCAAAGACTCGAAATTTAATATTTTACTACATGATTTCGAGCTTTTTCATATGAAACCAAGCGAAAGCATTGTTGACATGTACACCCGTTTTACGGATGTCGTCAATGGTTTAAAATCACTTGGTAAAAGCTTTTCGGATTTTGAACTCGTTAACAAAGTTTTGCGCTCACTTTCTAAAACTTGGGATTCAAAAGTAACTGCTATTCAAGTGTCGAAATACTTGAACCTATTTCCACTTGAAGAACTAATTGGTTCATTGATCATATATGAAATGACATGCAATGCACGTGAAGAACTTGAGAACCACCTTCCAAAGAACAGGAAGGATTTGGGACATAGAACATTTGAAGACCACTCGAGCATAAGCTCAAGTGATGGTGAACTTAAACTACAAATGAAACAAAAATTAAAAAGTAAAAAGAACGGAACTACTTGCTTTGAACGCAAGAAGAAGAACAAAAATTGGGATGAATCGAGCTCCTCTGAAGACGAGGAGAAAATCAACAAAGGCGAGGTGGCAAACTATGCCTTTACGCCTTTCGACGCTGAGGTAATCAAAATGCCTTTAATTTACTTCGAAATTACATGATGTTTTTCATGATGCATTTTTCTTTTTCTTTAAATTTTCTTGAAAATTATATTTTTAATAATTTAATAATGAAAATGCAAAAATATGATCATGCTTGTAATTTTGAAAATGATAATGAAAATTGCATGTCTTATGTTAATGCAAGATAGAAATCTAATAATTGTACACCTAGTGAGATTAAATCTTATTTATGTGCTTGAGAAGCAAGAATGTATATTTTGATGATTTTCATATTGCTTTTCAATGACGATACATGGCTTTTGCCTGGAAGGCTTGAAATTTTTCATTGTCTTTGTTTGTTAAATATAATGTATGATTTTGACATAAGAATAAAGATTTGATTTTAGAGTTATACATGATGATTTTTGTGATTGATGGTTTTATGATGAAATTCATTTCACGATCCTAAACGTTGATGCATGTTTTCATTTGACATAAATGAAAAGGCATGCTAACATGAAATCGATCACTTAAGATGAAACACTTAAAAAAAAGGGGAGAAATATATGAATTGATGCTATAAACACTATGCTATGATCATCTCATGCTTGCATCACTAAGAAATATATGATTGCTATCATTGCTATATGCCCTGTATCAAGATATCAAACAAAAATTTGCATCATACGAGCTGATATCTTACCATGTGATGCAATGCTACACTTGCTAATATATTCGAAATGTATACATCATGCCCTGTATCAAGATATCAAACAAAATCTTGCTTCATAGTTTTACGCATTGATATCTTACCATATGATGAAATGCTACAATTGATGAACACTTGAAATGTAATCCTCTATCTTATTGATTTTTCAATAAATCTATGCTTGTCATACATGAATTTATTGAATGTAATTTTGAGGATGATTTCAGATTTGACAAATGCTTGATTCATATTTACGACATAAGATACACTTTAAATATGAATCATGCATCAATGATGTTAAATGCTTCAATCATTTTCTATCTCTAGAGTTCTCGATTTTGATGAAATACAAGTGATAAATTCATTTATGATATCTTGTAAATCACTTGATTTATGAATGAGTTTTTTATGATGTGTTAAAAGAATCACTTAAAAAGAAAATGCTTTTCCCATCTTATCGAGATTAATGATTTCATGATATTGTGTGAATCTCGAAATTGATTTTGATGAAATAGTTATTCATGTTATGAATCTTAAAAATGATAATATGCTTCATGTGATAATATGAATACATGAAACACTTATGATATTCCGTGTATTCATAAAATATTTATCTCATCATCCAATAACTCTTCTTGATATTGCTTATGAGATGAAATGAAATAATGCATGAAATACAAATGAGGAGTCAATGATCATGCATAATAGGATGTAATGAATTCTGACATTTAGATACCATCGTTTGAATATCTATGATTATGTTACCAAAATGATATATCATGAATGCTTGAATATCATGTTTGATATGCTCATGATGATGATTGATTTTTCGGTATCGTGCATAAAAAAAAATGAAATGTAATGTTAATGAATTTGTGCATTGAAACTATAATGATGCACAAATAAGAATGATTACTTACCTTTGTCATGACTTAGAAATTAATGTAAAGGGTTTTTCCCTTCTTTTTGACAATGACAAAGGGGGAGATAGATTGCTAGCACAATTCAAGAAAAAGGAAAAAATTACAAAAGAGAAGAAATTGCTATCTTGAACATCACCGATAATTGCTAGCTTGAAATGTTAAGAAAATGCAAAAACTTGTTTATTTTCTTGCACATCTAAAGAGAAGATGCAAATGTAACACTTGCCAAATTGTTTGCTTGCCTCATGTAAAACATTATCTCTTGCTAGTTTGGCATTTTGCTAGCTTGCACTTTGAAACGAAAGCAAAAATGACACTTCTCAAAAGAGAAGAAAGAGCTTGTTATCTTGAACATCACAAGCTTGCCAAACAAAAATTGCAAAAGTGCTATCTTGCCTATCTCAAGAAGCAAAACTTGCATATCGTAAAAATTTGTTAGCTTGCAACTTGCATATTTCAAGAAGCAAGAGTTGCCTTCTTGAACATCTCTAAATTGCTAGCTTGCAAGTTCTAAAATGTTGCAACATTGCTAGCTTGCATGTTATAAAAGTGCTATCTTGTATGCTGTAAAACTTGCATATCTAAAACTTGATAGCTTGAATGTTCTAAGCATGATGTAACATTTGCTAAATTTTCCGGCTTCAAAACTGCATGATGATAAAACTTGATATTATGTTTTTCATGCAATGAGTTGAACCAATATCACAAACACTTGATTGTGGTACTTCTCCTTTTTGTTGATGACAAAGGGGGAGAAATATTTGATGACATGACATGCATAAGTTTATGCATAAGTTCATGATAATGTGTTGCAAGTATTCATGATGAATATTGCAATGACTTGAATTCAGTTTGAATTCAAGTTCTATGAATATGGCATATTCATAGGGTGAGTTTGTTTAAACTCTGGGAGTTAAGGTTAACTCCGTTTATGATGACATGTTGCTTAGATTTTTGAATCTAAGAGTTTCTATCAATATGGCATATTGATAGGGGGAGTTTGTTTAAACTCCGGGAGTTAAGTTTAACTCCGTCATCAAGTGGTTGTCATCATCAAAAAGGGGGAGATTGTTTAATCTCGTATTTTGATGATGAAACTACTTGATATATGTTTATGATTTAATCTGCGTTTTGAGTGACGCAGGACGCTTTGATCAGGATGAGACAATTAAAGCAGGAAAATCATGTTGTGTCGGAGGAACATGTCAGAAGATTGGACGTCGGGACGGTGGATTGGTCGACGTATCGACAGAAGGCTTCGGGCCGTGGACTCGGGCATCGGGACAAGAAGAGCGGGTATTGTGCCAAGGATATCGGAGTTGCGGAGCCAACTGGCCGATTGGGCAATAGGCCGCAGGAAAGGACGATGCGCCGACGAATCGGACGAAGCGTCGAGGGACCAATGACATGCCGGACAACTTGGTTAATCGCTTAGGATTAATTGTCTCGATCGAAGTTTTGTTTTGAGTGTGCAGGATTAACTACGATGAAAGTTAGACAAGCAGCAGGAGTTGCGCCGGAGTCAAGTTCATGATCACGTTGAGAGTTCGAGAGTTCGACAGAAGTTCGGACGGTCGTCGGAGGTTCTGCGAGAACAGATCCGAGAAGTCCAGAAGCTTGCCAAGCGAAGCTCGTCGGAACTCGCCAGGTGGATCGTCGCAAAGTCCAGGAGTTTGCCAGAAGTCCGCAGGAGCATCACCGAGGGTTCATCGGATGATCGACGGAAGTTCGCTAGAAACTCGCCGGAAGAAGTGATTGACGCACCGAAGCAAAGCTGCAGAAATTGTCTTAGATCTAATCGTAGTTAGCACATTGATTAAGTTGGAAAATGGGAGGTGATCCCATTAGCTTAATCTTGGGGCAATTGGGCCCCTGAAAGACTGAAATTGGGCCGAATTGAGCCAATCATTCGGACCCTGATTGCACCAGGAGGTGCAACCGCCTAGGCAGGAGGTGGCACCGCCTTGGCTAAGCCTCCCAGCGAGACTGGGCGGTGCAACCTCCCCAGACAGGAGGTGGCACCGCCTGAGCTCAGTCTTCGAGCTAGACTGGGCGGTGCAACCTCCCAGACAGAGAGGTGGCACCGCCTGAGCTCAGTCTTCGAGCAAGACTAGGCGGTGCAACCTCCCTGACAGAGAGGTGGCACCGCCTGAGCTCGGTCTTCGAGCTTTGGCAGAGAGGTGCAACCGCCTCAGTCAAGAGGTGGCACCGCCTGGGCTCAGTCTTCGAGCTCTGCCAGGCGGTGCAACCTCTCCAGTCAGGAGGTGCAACCGCTTGATCCCGGAATTCCGGGATTTAATCGTTTTGAGCTCCAAATTTGAATTGGGTTGGGGCCTATAAATACCCCACCCATTCAGCACTGAAAAGATACAGACCTACACTGAATTCTTGATCTTTTCTGTGATTCTAAGAGCTCAAATTTGTGTAAAGTCCTAAAGTTCTCCTTTTTCTGTTCTTCAAGTCTTGAGTTGTAAAGAGAGGAGAGAAAGCTCCTGTAAGGGTTGTCTCCTAAGCCCGTCAAAAGGAGTGAATCTGTAAGAGGGTAGTTGGCCTTCACCTATTGAAGGAAGGCTTCTAGTTAACGTCGGTGACCTCGTCGGTGGAGGAAGCCAAAAGTGGAGTAGGTCAAGACTGACCGAACCACTCTAAATCTCTGGTTTGCGTTTATTTTGAGCACTTTATCATTACTGCGAACCTCCTACATAGCTACTGCTCTCTGCGCCTTTACGAACAAGTTTCTAAGTGCTGATCTTTCCGAATCTGCATTCAGACGTAAATCGGTGTTTTCATACATTATAGTTTACGTTTACGTTTTGATTCTGCAAAACTGTCTTCTGCGCTTTTACAAACGAAGTTTCTAAGTTCAGATCCCCGTAAAACTGCGTTTAGACGTAAAACTACGTTTAGACGTAAAACTACGTTTAGACGTAAACTGCGTTTAGACGTAAAACTACGTTTAGACGTAAAACTGTGTTTAGACGTAAAACTGCGTTTAGACGCAAACTGCACTGCGCTTAGACGCAATCTGATTTTAGACGTAAACTGCGCTTAGATGCAAACTGCGCTTAAACGCAATCTGAGCTTAGACGCAAACTGCGCTTAGATGCAAACTGCGCTTAGACGCAATCTGCATTTAGACGCAAACTGCAAACTGCGTAAATTGCGCTTAGACGCAAACTGTGTTTAGACATAAACTGCACTTAATCATAAGTAATCTTAGAATTGGCTTTTGCATCAAAATAGTTTTTATCGAACGAACGCAGCTTTCGTTTTTAATCGCTGAAAGATTTCCGCTGCACTAATTCAACCCCCCCCTCTTAGTGCTCTCGATCCTAACACCTATGTCATCAATAGATGAGGGAGGTGCTTGCTCTACTAGAGGTAATGCCTCAAAAGGACCAGTTGGAGGAGATTGATTACCCCTAAAAATTAGTGTTTCAGGTTCTAGTTCTGGTTGGAGGGGATCAGTCCTTCTAGGAAGTCTAGTCTATATACCATTTCTGAATGTACATCTCAACCGTCAAAGTAGGTTTCTATTTATGATACTAAATCTATCTAGTTTTTGCACATCTTAACATGTTTGCTACAGTTAGGAGTTAAAGTCTACGGCATGTGTAGTCATAACTACCATATGTGTACTCAATGAGTTACCTGATTTTGTCTATGACTTGTATAGATAAAGCTATTTGTAGAAACTTTACACATAATCAATTTACTTTTACTTACAAAAAAAAAAAATCTATCTAGTTTTTAACTTCTTCGTCAAGTGGGATAGTAATGTCATAAGCATAGAGTAGTCTTGTGATTAGGCCACCATATGGAAGCATCATATCCTTTTTTGATAGTTTTTTTTTTTTGGTAAAAAAAAATGGTACCTAATTCTATTTGGCTTACTTTATCATGATGATATTATTTTGGAGAATAATACTTATCAAGATGTGATGAAGTATTTTGATGTTTAAAGGTAGTAAATGATCGTAACTTTTTGGAAGAATAGTTAGGTTAGGATTACCAAAAATTATTCCTAAGGCATCAATGTAAGTAGTCCCAACTGATTCATCATCCCATTGTCCTTTAAAATAACACACTTTTTCTTTTACCGTAATTCCTATGATGCTGCAAATTATGCTATTCGTAATGGGTATATGATGTCCTAAGTGATAGGTAGATACCATTTCGTTTTCATCTACATATAAATTATTGTACAATAGCCTAAAAAGTCTAGGTAGATAGGTACACTTATTTGAAGGATTGGGAGAATATCTAGATTAGCAAACCATTGAATAGGTTATAAATCACTTAATTCATTTAAGTCAATATATTTACCCTTATGAATATGTCTAGACTCTATGGATCAAAATTTAAGAGCATGTTGATGAGAATCGAAAAGTAGGGAGTTATAGTTTTCATCTAATCTCCTCATTCTCAAATCTGGGAGGTTATTTAACATAAACTTCTTCGGAAATAAAGCTATTAAGAAAAATACTTTTAACATTCATTTGAAATAACTTAAAATTGTTACTACTAGCATAGGTAAGGTGCATCCTTATGGCTTTTAATTGTGCCACAGTAGCGAAGGGTTCTTCATAATCGATACCTTCTTCTTGGTTGAAACCCTTAGCCACTAATCTAGTCTTGTTTTGAACCACGATACCAAATTCATCTTGCTTATTTCTAAAGACCCATTTAGTACCAATAACTAAATGGTCATTTGGCCTAGGAACAAGCTTCTACACCTCATTTTTCTTAAATTGATTCAACTCTTCTTGCATTGCGATAACCCATGAATTATCTTTCAAGGCCTCGTCAATGCATTTAGGTTCAATTTGGGAGAGAAAAGCGGCGTTGGCACAGAAATTCTTAAGAGAAGAATGAGTTTGAACCCCTTTTTATGTGTCTCCTATGATTAGCTCCTTAGGATGAGCATCTATATACTTCCATTCTTTGGAGGATGTTTTGGAAGAAGATGTATCCAAGTTGTTAGATGGAGAAGGGGTTTCATTTAAATTCAAAGCATCAAAATTAACATCATCATCAAAATTATTTTTCTTGACTTCGGAAACTTCATTTAAAACAACATGAATAGACTCTTCTATAATTAATTTTTTTTTGTTAAAGCTACAAAATGTTTTAGAAATAGAAGAATATCCAAGAAAAATCCCTTCATCGGATTTTATATCAAATTTTCCTAAGGCATCTTTTTCATTCAAGATAAAACACTTACACCCAAAAACTTTAAAATATGAAACATTGGGTTTTTTATTGTTCCACAACTCATATGGAGTTTTGGTGAGTAAGGGTCTTACTAGAACTCTATTCAAAATATAGCATGCAGTGTTTACGGCTTCGACCCAAAAATATTTGGGTAGGCTATGTTCATTCAACATGGTTCTTGCCATTTCTTATAAATTTGTATTCTTTCTTTCTACTACTCCATTTTGTTGAGGATTTCTTGGAGTAGAGAAGTTGTGGTTGTATTCATTAGATTCACAAAATTCTTGAAAATCACGGTTTTGAAATTCACCACCGTGATCACTTCGAATTGATGAAATCATAAAACCCTTTTCATTTTGAACAAGTTTACAAAACTTGGTGAAATATCTATAGCATTCATTTTTGTGTTTCAAGAAATAAGTCCATATGTATCTACTATAGTCATCTACAATGACAAAGGCATATTTGCTACCTCCTAGGCTTGATGTTTAAAATATGAAACATTAAGTTTTTTGTTGTTCCAGAACTCATAAGGAGTTTTGGCGAGTAATGGTCTTATTAGAACTCTGTTCGGACCCTTTTTCTAAGCTTTTGAATAATGTTTATTAAGTCTGTTTAGTCCAGTTATTTATTGGGTCGGTTTGGTTCAATTAGAGTCAAGTAGAGGTTTAGTAATCAGGGCGACGATTGTAGCAGCGACGATACTATAGCGGCGACCAGATCTAGGGCGACGGTACAGTAGCGACGATGGTACTGTAGCGGCGACGAAATATAGGGCGACGACTGTAGCGGCGACGACACTGTAGCGGCGACCAGATCTTGGGCGATGGTACAGTAGCGGCGACGACACTGTAGCAGCGACCAGATCTAAGGCGACGACACTGTAGCGGTGACCAGATCTCCATAGGTACTGTAGCGGTGATCTGATTTCCTACAGCGTTGGTTGTTTCCCAAGGGCGACTGTACTATAGCGGTAATCAGATCTCCCTAGGGCGATCTGACTCCTGCAGCGTTGGCTCTCTCCCACGGGCGACAGTACTGTAGCAGCGATCTGATCTCCTGCAGGGTCGGCTTCTCCCCAAGGGTTACGATACTGTAGCAGCAACCAGATCTCCCTAGGGCGACGGTACTGTAGCGGCAATCTAATACACTACAGCGGTGGCTTTTCCCAATGGCGTCGTTTCCATAGCGACGACCAGAAGAGGGATCAAACATGGCAGCGACGGCCCCTAGGGTTGGCATGGCAGCGACGGCCCCTAGGGCTGGCGATGGTGGCGAGAGGGTTGAAACGATGGCAAGGCTCCCTACCGTTACCCCCCAAGTTGCTCCTCCACCATATCCTTTCTAGAGAGAAACTCCTTCGACGAAGCAGCATCGAAGCAGGTCGCGCTTTAGATCGTGGCAGCCTGCTCTCATTTCCAGCGATCCTCGACCTTGGACTAGCCTCTTCAAGGCTCCGGTTGGAAGTCCAGATCTAAACTTGGAATTCTTTACTCCAGAAGTTCAGGTTGATAAGAAGATTGCTGTATACGAGACTGCTGATTCAGCAGAGCTTATTGAGACATGGTCTATGGCGATTGTTGGCTATGTGGTAGGTCTCAAAACATCTTATTTCTCACTATCCTCATTTATCAAAACTCGATGGGGAATATCGTCATTTGATCTTCATATGCTGGAGAACAGATTCTTTGTTTCCAAGCTATACTCTGAAGAAGATTTGCAACGAATCCTCGAAGGATTCTGGACTATCCGCGGTCAACCAATGATTCTACGACGTTGGTCTCCTGATGTCCATTTGGAGTTAGATAGCCTACAGTCTATTCCATTATGGGTATCCTTTCAAGGACTACCTCTACATCTTTGGAGTCGATGTTTTATTGTAAAGTTATGCAGCACTCTGGGACAACCACTCTACATCGACAAAGCAACAGCAGCTCAGACGAGATTAGCATTTGCACGAGCATGTGTGCCGGTTTCTTCCGACGAAGATCTTCCTAATGAGGTTTTCTATCGTGATCTTGACGGGAACACTCAGAAGGTACATGTCTTATATTCCTGGAAGCCACAACGATGTCAGTGTTGCTTATCTTTTGGTCATGCAAATGGAGCTTGTCAGCAAACCCCAAAACCAACCACAAAGGTCTATCGACCACGTCAAGGGCCTCAGCAACAAAGTGATTCTTCTCTAATGGCAGTAGCACCGATGGTGGCGAAAACTATTGAGCATTCCGACTCGCAAGGTAAGCACCACAGACAGAAGGATAAATCCAAAACTTTATCTCTTCCTATAATGTCGGAGCCTTCCACAACAGAGGTTTTCCATGGTACTAGTGGACAGGAGAAACATAAGTCAGGAACTTCATCTCTTCCAATATCATCGGATCCGTCCATAATAGCTCAACGAACTCAGGCCCAAACAAATCTCGCTAGCAAGGATATTCTTCCTCAACAAACTCAAGCCATAGCAAACATCGCCAACAAGGATATTCTGTCTCAACAAACTCATGCCCCAACAAATCTCTCTAGCCAGGCTGCTCCAACAAGTACTATCCAGGATATTGTGCTAGAACAATCTTTTTTTTTTTTAAGTAAAAGTAAATTGATTATGTATAAAGTTTCTACAAATAGCTTTATCTATACAAGTCATAGACAAAGCCAAGTAACTCATACTGTGCGAATGCGATAGTTATGACTACATATGCTGTAGACTATAACTCCTAATTACAGTCAACATAGAAAATATTTATCCAGATATATCAAAACTACCTGTGGGTACATAATTTGGCAATCATTCCCAAGATATTTAGCTAATAGCAAATTTAAATTTGATAAAAATATATTTTTCTCTTTGGGTAAAGTGCTCCGTTTTGAGATATTGCTCCATACAGGATCTTGAGTCTCTAATAATCTCTTTCAAAAGCTGAGCATTATTTGTGTGTTGACATTCAAAGATTCTGTTACATCTCTCCTTCCACATCCACCAAATAGCGCATCTGAAAGTAACCTTTGCCAGTTGTGTGAGAGGCCCTTTTCTTGAGAAATATTGCATGAGGTCGCCTAGTTCTTGGTGCAAGTTTGGTTGCGGCAGTCTATTGAGTTCAAATCGCTAGAGAATCTCCTTTCATATCCATTTTGTATAATCACAAGCAAAATAGAGGTGGTCAATAGTTTCTTCTTGTTGCATACAAAGGGAGCATCGGTTAACATGATAGATACCTCTTCTTTTCATATTGTCTATTGTAGGTAGTTTATTGAGAAGGGCCTACCATGTACATAAGGAATGTCTTTGTGATCCCGGTCGATCCCATGTCCAATTGCTTGGGACCCACTTGTTATTTCTTTGCCTAATTTGATTCCATGCGGATGTGGCACTAAATTTGCCATTGTCATGAGGCCAAATAAGTATATCTGAAGAGTTGTTCCTGATTGGAATAGCTATAATAGTCGACCAAAATGATAACATTTTAGGAGAAATAGGATTAGGGAGACACCAGGTACCGTTAGCAATAAACTCGGAAACCTTCCAATCTTTGGGAGCCCCAAGATCTTTTCGTATTCTGTCGTCATATAATTGAAATATACTCTTCCCATTCACCCAAGGATCGTACCACATATTAGTACTAGTTCCAGAAGAGATTGCATAAGAAATGTGTTTGATTAGTCAATTCCTTGCCTTTAAAATTCCTTTCCAAGCTGCAGAGTGATATGTTCTTGTTTAAATTTCCCAGATTGATTCATTTGAAAGATACCTAGCAGAAACCCAATGTGACCATAAGGAACATTTGTTTTGCAAAAGATCCCACAATTGTTGTACTAGACATGCTTGATTCCAATCTCTAGTATTTCTCAAGTTTAGCCCCCCTTCATCTTTCGGTTTGCAAATGCTATCCCAATTTACCATATGCATCGCCTTATCATTTGTGCCATTCCAGAAGAAGTTCATTAATAACCGTTCAATATCTTGGAGAAGTCCAGCAGGTAGAAGAAATGCATTACACCAATATATAGAATAGGATTGCAATACCGAACGGATGAGTTCGAGTCATCCTGCTTTTGATATAAACCTATTTTTCCAAGAAGAGATTATATTTTTTATGTTTTGCAAGATAGGCTGACAGTGGGTTTTGTGAATGCTTGTGGATATGAGCGGGAGACCTAAATAAGGAACTGGCAAGCTTCCCTCAATAACACGTAAAGTTTGTGCAATAAAGATCTTATCCTCAACGAAAGGGCTCATATATACTTTACTTTTCGCATGATTTAACTGAAGTCCAGAAACCATACCAAAGTCATTCATAATAGTAGCCAGGTTCTTTACTGAAGTTGGTTCATTTTGGAGAAAGATAAGTAAATCATCTGCAAATGTTATATGTGATATATGAATAGAACCAGCAATGGGTACCTTACTGCTGCCATTTAAGACTGCGTGTTCCAACATACAGCAAGGAAGGACTTACAGCAACAATCTTATCGTGCTTCAACAAACCCTGCCAATCAAGACCACATTATTCAAGGTACTTTAAAGTTTAAAAATCTGCAAGTTGTAGATGAAGTGGATAAATATAGGAATAAAGCCATAAAAGGTAAGGATATTGTGCGGGAGGAAAATACAAAACCGAAGGATAAGAAAAAGGATGGTACAGTCCATCCAAAGTCGTAGGATGAATACCTTACGACCTTTTCATTTGTTTATTACTGATGTACATAACATGCTGGAATGTTCGCTGACTTAATAAGCCGGAGAAATGTCGGGAGCTCAACAGAATAATCAAGTCTGCCGCATGTGATATTGTTATTCTAGTGGAAACGAAAATTAAACAATCGCACGTTCAAGCTCAAAAGAATTTAATATGGCCGGACGCAGAATTGTTTACCAATGACTCAAATGAAACTTTTGGTACAATATGGGTCTTATGGGATCCTAACTCTATTAATGCTTGGTTTATTTCTACTACTGATCAATTCATTCATCTTAAGGTAGAGGACAAAAAGAATGGCTGTCAATTCAATTTCTTTTTTTTTTGGTAAGTAAAAGTAAATTGATTATGTGTAAAGTTTCTACAAATAGCTTTATCTATACAAGTCATAGACAAAGCCAAGTAACTCATAGAGTGCGAATGCGATAGTTATGACAACACATGCTGTAGACTATAACTACCTGTGGGTACATTATTTGGCATCATTCCCAAGATCTTTAGCTAATAGCAAAATTAAATTTGATAAAAATATCTTTTTCTCTTCGGGTGAAGTGCTCGATTTTGAGATCATGCTCCATACAGGATCTTGAGTCTCTAATAATCTATTTCAAGAGTTGAGCATTGTTTGTGTGTTGACATTCAAAGATCTATTACATCTCTCCTTCCACATCCACCAAATAGCGCATCTGAAAGTAACCTTTGCCAATTGTGTAAGAGGCCCTTTTCTTGAGAAACATTGCATAAGGTCGCCTAGTTCTTGGTGCAAGTTTGGTTGCGGCAGTCTATTGAGTTCAAATCGCTGGAGAATCTCCTTCCATATCCATTTTGTATAATCACAAGCAAAATAGAGGTGGTCAACAGTTTCTTCTTGTTGCAAACAAAGGGAGCATCGGTTAACATGATAGATACCTCTTCTTTTCATATTGTCTATTGTAGGTAGTTTATTGAGAAGGGCCTGCCATGTCCATAAGGAGTGTCTTTGTGATCCCGGTCGATCCCATGTCCAACTGCTTGGGACCCACTTGTTATTTCTTTGCCTAATTTGATTCCATGCGGATGTGGCACTAAATTTGCCATTGTCATGAGGCCAAATAAGTATATCTGAAGAGTTGTTCCTGATTGGAATAGCTATGATAGTCGGCCAAAGTGATAACATTTCGGGAGAAATAGGATTAGGGAGACACCAGGTACTGTTAGCAATGAACTCGGAAACCTTCCAATCTTTGGGAGCCCCAAGATCTTTTCGTATTCTGTCACCATATAATTGAAATATACTCTTCCCATTCACCCAAGGATCGTACCACATATTAGTACTAGTTCCAGAAGAGATTGCATACGAAATGTGTTTGATTAGCCAATTCCTTGCCTTTAAAATTCCTTTCCAAGCTGCAGAGTGGTATGTTCTTGTTTAAATTTCCCAGATTGATTCCTTTGAAAGATACCTAGCAGAAACCCATTGTGACCATAAGGAACATTTGTTTTGCAAAAGATCCTACAATTGTTGTACCAGGCATGCTTGATTCCAATCTCTAGTATTTCTCAAGTTTAGCCCCCCTTCATCTTTCGGTTTGCAAATGCTATCCCAAATTACCATATGCATTGCCTTATCATTTGTGCCATTCCAGAAGAAGTTCATTAATAATCGTTCAATATCTTGGAGAAGTCCAGCAGGCAGAAGAAATGCATTACACCAATATATAGAGTAGGAGTGCAATACAGAACGGATGAGTTCGAGTCATCCTGCTTTTGATAGAAGCTTATTTTTCCAAGAAGAAATTCTATTCTTTATTTTTTGCAGGATAGGCTGACAGTGGGTTTTGTGAATGCCTATGGATATGAGCGGGAGACCCAAATAAGGAACTGACAGGCTTCCCTCACTAACCCCCAAAGTTTGTGCAATAAAGACCATATCCTCAACGTAAGGGCTCATATATACTTTACTTTTCGCATGATTTAACTGAAGTCCAGAAACCATACCAAAGTCCTTCATAATAGTAGCCAGGTTCTTTACTGAAGTTGGATCATTTTGCAGAAAGATAAGTAAATCATCTGCAAATGTTATATGTGATATATGAATAGAGTCAGCATTGGGTACCTTAATGCTGCCATTTAAGACTGCATGTTCCAACATACAGCTAAGTCCTTCCATCGCAATAGTAAAGAGATACGGAGAGAGTGGATCACCTTGTCGGATGCCATTCGTGCTCCCAAAAAAACCAATAGGTGAGCCATTAAAGAGTATCGAAAACTTTAGAGTTTCCAAGCAAGATTGAATCCAATTAACCCATTGCTGTGGGAAGTTCTAATCGAGGAGCATCTTATAGATAAATTTCCTATTAACTGAATCAAAGGCTTTCCGTAAATCAGCTTTAAAACATATTTTTGTCCCTCTTGCTTTTGAATGCAAATCTTTGACCAAGTCATTAGCAAGCAAAATGTTATGATGTATACTTCTCCCTTTGATGAAAGCAGCTTGATTTGGGCTAATGATCTTGTGTATTACCTTTTGCATTCTATTTGCCAATACTTTGGAGATGATCTTGTAAATAAAGTTTCATAATGATATGGGTCGATAGTGTCACGCCCCTCAAAATATCGACAATATTTAAAATTTTCATCACAACTAATCCAGGATCCAAACACACATTTGAGGTCACTAAGAAAACATTCAGATCAAAAATTTCACCTCTATAGTCTACAATTTCATAACCCTATGCAGTTCATAAACATCCCACACATCACTCGATAATTCAAACAAACTGAACTTAACTCATCAAAATAATAACCACAACATAATTTCACAAGTGGGGAAGTCTATGCAGTCACCAAACCAACGATTACCATAAGCTCATATCATTACATGAATTTAACTTAACATTCCAAAATCCTAAACATGAGGGATCCTTTAACTTACACAAAATCCACAGGTTTAGATTCATCGTCAACATTTCATTAGATGCAGAGTGGCTTATACAACAAATACATATATGCTAACTCAGATCTGTCCAAAATCTTCTAACTTTCCACTACCTCAGCCCAATCTTAACATTTAAGCAAGCGATACGCTATCCTGAAAAATTTATCAACAAACGGGGTGAGCATATAGAGCTCAGCAAGTGACTAACATATCCATATCAAAATAGGACAATTTCCAAAGAGATAAAGTTTCATAATATGAGGCAGAATATACGAATTCGTAGACATAATATCATTAGGTGCAGAATCACAATTGTCCTTTCAATCATACATATTTGGTTCATAACATACGGGGCATAGAGTAATTGGAGCATATCAGAAACGAATGAAACGTTTTGGAGCATAACAATAACAAATGAAACATATCGGAGCTTATCAATGGCATATGAAATATTCCAGAGCATATCAACAGCGTATGGAACATTTTAAAGCATAACAACAATGAATGAAACATTTCGGAGCTTATCAATATCACATACCAAACAGAAGCTCAAACGTCGTCTTTGATGTTGCATTCATATCATTCTTATCCAAAGCATGTACAAAAACACATAACCAAAGCTCTGGATATCATATCAAACATACAGAAGGTGTAGTGGGACCTCAAACAGAATGTGATACATCCATTTCTGAATGTCCACCAGACAGAAGTCTCCCACGTTTGGGAGCATCATCCACCCACGTCTAGGTGAAGTCAGAAGGGGCCGGCAGAGCAACGCAGGCTCTAAGCACATACCCTTTACCATTTCTGGCAAAAGTCCAGACAGTCCCACAATCACCATAGTACAAAAGGGCAGTTTAACAATAAGTAGCATATATCGGAAACACACGCGGAACAACAAAAACATACGTGTGCCTTTTCGAGACAATACGATGCAAGGAACAAAGCTCTCACAAATGTATTCAGATTTGAAATGAAATGAAAGCCAGAGTATATAGGGATTCCAAGCAATCATATTTGGCTCAATTCAAATAAGAAGAATAGATGAATTCAATATCCAAAGGAACGAAACAGAATACGCGAAATCGACCAAAGCTCGATTTCTGACAGAATTTCAATGGCACATAGAACAAATATTTCAGATTATCAATTATGCTCCAATACCCATAAGAAAACTACTGTCGAAAGATATATCAATCTGTTTTCTATCGAAACAAGTTTCGTATGAATCAGGGTTTCCCACAAGGAGTTACCTTTGGTTTGGTAACACAAGGTCAAGGACACAATCACTGTTTTACGGAATACATAGGGTCGGATTCAACAGATGATAGGGTAGGCATTTGAATTCCAAAATTTTCAAACTTTATTTCAAAAGTAAGGTCTCAAGTCTAATTTTGGACGAAGTCAGTTTGGTATAAATCAGAATTTTCAACAGAGAGTTATAGGCATTTTAGTATCAAAAGGTCAGAAATCTTGATCCCTGTTTTGCAGCATCTATAGGCTCATTTGAAACAGATGATTGGGTAAGTATTCGGTGTCCAAAATCTACAAAATCAGTGTCAAAAGAAAGTTATAAGAGTCTAATTTCAAACAAAATAGTTCCTACCTGAATTCACATTTTTTACTAAAAATTATAGCTGAAATAGTGTATAGGGGTCAGTTTACCGAAAAAATTTCAGAATCCATGGTTCTATGTCCAAAGAGAGACATATCAGTTTCTAGATAGAAATCCTTTAGTTTATTTTGAAACAATATAAAAACAGAGACTAATTTTCTGTAGGATGGGGTTAGAAACACTTGCCTTAGGGAATTTTGACCCTAAGTGAAAGGATTTGGGCAAGAACCCTTAAAGCCCCAATTTTTTTTTCTTCTTCTTCTTCTTCTTCTCCTTCTTCTTCTTCTTCTTTCTTTCCTTCCATGATCATCCATGCAGCTGCCTTCTCTGCTTCCTTAAGAACGAAGGCAGAGAGGCTTAAGCGGTGGAATTTGTCATTTTGTGCGTTTTGCAGTTTAGTCCTTGTTTTTATCATATTCACGATTAGGTCCTTAGGGTTTACATATAGGTCCTCAGATTCTTTCTTTTTTTTTTGAACAGATCTCCCAAATCTTAAAAATAAGTTACCTCTGATTCATACTCTATTTCTTTTGTCAATTTAAAATAGATGCTTACATTATCACCGGAAATTTATACGAAAATTCGGAAATGAGGGATGTTACACTGTTCTCTGGTGAATCAGCCCCTGCATTCTTCAGAATTAAAGAAATAAAAGTATAATTCATCTCTCTAAGAATACGACCTAAAGAGAAAAAATGTTGACAAGCCTTGATCACATCATTTCTAATAATAGACCAAGCAGTTTGGTAAAATTCAGCTGGAAATCCATCTGGACTTGGGCTTTTGTGCTTTGGTGACTTAAAGACAACACATACAATTTCGTCGTCTGTAATTGGGGTATTGAGGATTGAAATAGCTTCTGAATCAAGTTTTCTAGTCGGCTCCACATGAATGTTATTAGTTTTCCCAGCTTGATTGACTAAGGAATAAAAAAATTGCTCTGTGAGTGCTTTAACCTCATCTAAATTCTCAATAAAATTATCATCTTTGTCTCTGCATTTGCTGATACAGTTAACAGCCCTTCGAGTAGCAATTGAAGCATAGAAAAATTTAGTATTGGAATCTCCTAGTGTAAGCCAATGCTGTCGAGACTTCTGCTTTGCAAAACTTTCCTCCTGTTTTAAGGCTTGCATGAAGTTATTTCTAGCTTCTATCTCTTTGTAGATAATATTCTCATCATTTGGCTGAAGTTGCAGCTCATGTTGCAATGACATTAGTTCCTTCCTGCAAAATTGAACTGTGGTGGTAATATTGCCAAAGGTATTTGTATTCCACTCCTTTAGTGCTGCTTTACAGGCTTTGAGCTTTTGACATAAGATGTAAGGGGGGGATCCATGCACGTTAACATTCCAAGCAGATCTGATAACATCAAGAAATTGAGGATAAGTACTCCACATGTTAAAGAATCTAAACGGTTTCTTGCCTCTTGGTGTCGCTTTGTCTGCGTGTATATACATTAAAGAATGGTCAGAAAACAAAGGAGCACCATACTCAAGAAGTGAATCTGGGTAAACTGTTAACCATTCATGATTAATCAAACACCTATCAAGTCGAGCCATTATTTTTCTGTTAGCTGCACCTTGATTACTCCAGGAGAGCCAATTACCCACAGATTTCATATCAAACAAAGCTGCAGTGTCAATGTAATCATTAAAACTTTGAAGCTGGCTATCTGAAAGTTGTCTACCCCCTCTTTTTCATTTGTGTACCGAACAGTATTAAAGTCTCTAAGAACAATCCAAGGTACATTGAGACAGCCATTTGCAATATTAGTCAAGTCAAACCAAAGAGTATTTCTTTCTTGCATACTATTTGAAGCATATATACCAGTGAAATTGAATTGACAGCCATTCTTTTTGTCCTCTACCTTAAGATAAATGAATTGATCAGTAGCAGAAATAAACCAAGCATTAATAGAGTTAGGATGCCATAAGACCCATATTCTACCAAAAGTTTCATTTGAGTCTTTGGTAAACAGTTCTGCATCCGGCCATATTAAATTCTTTTGAGCTTGAACGCGCGATTGTTTAATTTTCGTTTCTACTAGAATAACAATATCACATGCGGCATACTTGATTATTCTGTTGAGCTCCCGACATTTCTCCGGCTTATTAAGTCCGCGAACATTCCAACATGTTATCTTCATCAGTAATAAAGAAATGAAAAGGTGGTAAGGTATTCATCTTACGACTTTGGATGGACTGTACCATCCTTTTTCTTATCCTTCGGTTTTGTATTTTCCTCCCGCACAATATCCTTACCTTTTATGGCTTTATTCCTATATTTATCCACTTCATCTACAGCTTGCAGATTTTTAAACTTTAAAATACCTTGAATCATTTGGTCTTGATTGGTAGGGTTTGTTGAAGCACGATAAGATTGTTGCAGCACAATATCCTGGATAGTACTTGTTGGAGTAGCCTGGCTAGAGAGGTTTGTTGGGGCATGAGTTTGTTGAGACAGAATATCCTTGTTGGCGATGTTTGTTGTGGCCTGAGTTTGTTAAGGAAGAATATCCTTGCTGGCGAGATTTGTTTGGGCCTGAGTTTGTTGAGTTATTGTGGACGAATCCAATGATATTGGAAGAGATGAAGTTCCTGACTTATGTTTCTCCTGTCCACTAGTACCAAGGGAAACCTCTGTTGTGGAAGGCTCCGACATTATAGGAAGAGATATAGTTTTGGATTTGTCCTTCTGTCCGCGGTGCTGTCCTTGCGAGTCGAACAGTATGCAAGAAAGAAATACTCTTTGGTCTGACCTGACTAATATTGTAAATGGCTGTCTCAATGTACCTTGGATTGTTCTTGGAGACTTTAACATTGTTCGGTACACATATGAAAAAGAGGGGGGTAGACAACTTTCAGAAAGCCAGCTTCAAAGTTTTAATGATTACATTGACACTACAACTTTGTTTGATATGAAATATGTGGGTAATTGGCTCTCCTGGAGTAATTAAGGTGCTGCTAACAGAAAAATAATGGCTCGACTTGATAAGTATTTGATTAATCATGAATGGTTAACAGTTTACCCAGATTCACTTCCTGAGTATGGTGCTCCTTTGTTTTCTGACCATTCTTTAATGTATATACACGCAGACAAAGCGACACCAAGAGGCAAGAAACCGTTTAGATTCTTTAACATGTGGAGTACTCATCCTCAATTTCTTGATGTTATCAGATCTGCTTGGAATGTTAATGTGCATGGATCCCCCCCTTACATCTTATGTCAAAAGCTCAAAGCCTGTAAAGCAGCACTAAAGGAGTGGAATAAAAATACCTTTGGCAATATTACCACCAGAGTTAAATTTTGCAGAAAAGAACTAATGTCATTGCAACATGAGCTGCAACTTCAGCCAAATGATGAGAATATTATCTACAAAAAGACAGAAGCCAAAAATAACTTCATTGGCTTACACTAGGGGATTCCAATACTAAATTTTTCTATGCTTCAATTGCTACTCGAAGGGCTGATAATCTTATTGAGAATTTAGATGAGGTTAAAGCACACACAGAGCAATTTTTTTATTCCTTACTCAATCAAGCTGGGAAACCTAATAACATTGATGTGGAGCCGACTAAAAAACTTGATTCGAAAGCTATTTTAATCCTTAAAGCCCCAATTACAGATGACGAAATTGTATGTGTTGTCTTTAAGTCACCGAAGCACAAAAGCCCAGGTCTAGATGGATTTCCAACTGAATTTTATTAAACTGATTGGTCTATTATTGGAAATGATGTGATCAAGGCTTGCCAACATTTTTTCTCTTCAGGTCATATTCTTAGAGAGATGAATTGCACTTTTATTTCTTTAATTTCGAAGAATGCAGGGGCTGATTTACTAGAGAACTATCGACCCATATCATTATACAACTTTATTTACAAGATTAACTCCAAAGTATTGACAAATAGAATACAAAAGATAATACACAAGATCATTAGCCCAAATCAAGTTGCTTTCATCAAAGGGAGAAGTATACATTATAACATTTTGCTTGCTAATGACTTGGTCAAAGATTTGCATTCAAAAGCAAGAGGGACAAAATTCTGTTTTAAAGCTGATTTATGGAAAGCCTTTGATTCAGTTAATAGGAAATTTATCTATGAGATGCTCCTCGATATGAACTTCCCACAACAATGGGTTAATTGGATTCAATCTTGCCTGGAAACTACAAAGTTTTCGATACTCTTTAATGGCTCACCTATTGGTTTTTTGGGAGCACGAATGGCATCCAACAAGGTGATCCACTCTCTCCGTATCTCTTTACTATTGCGATGGAAGGACTTAGCTGTATGTTGGAACACGCAGTCTTAAATGGTAGCATTAAGGTACCCATTGTTGGTTCTATTCATATATCACATATAACATTAGCAGATGATTTACTTATCTTTCTCCAAAATGAACCAACTTCAGTAAAGAACCTGGCTACTATTATGAATAACTTTGGTATGGTTTTTGTACTTCAGTTAAATCATGCGAAAAGTAAAGTATATATGAGCCCTTACGTTGAGGATAAGGTCTTTATTGCATAAACTTTGGGGGTCAGTGAGGGAAGCTTGCTAGTTCCATATTTGGGTCTCCCGCTCATATCCACAGGCATTCACAAAACCCACTGTCAGCCTATCTTGCAAAAAATAAAGAATAGAATTTCTTCTTGGAAAAATAGGTTTCTATCAAAAGCAGGACCACTCGAACTGATCTGTTCGGTATTGCACTCCTACTCTATATATTGGTGTAATGCATTTCTTCTGCCTGCTTGACTTCTCCAAGATATTGAACGGTTATTAATGAACTTCTTCTAGAATGACACAAATGATAGGGCAATGCATATGGTAAATTGGGATAGCATTTGCAAACCGAAAGATGAAGGGGGGCTAAACTTGAGAAATACTAGAGATTGGAATCAAGCATGTCTGGTACAGCAATTGTGGGATCTTTTATAAAACAAATGTTCCATAAGGTCACATTGGGTTTCTGCTAGGTATCTTTCAAAGGAATCAATCTGGGAAATTTAAACAAGAACATACCACTCTACAGCTTGGAAAGGAATTTTAAAGGCAAGGAATTTGCTAATCAAACACATTTCTTATGCAATCTCTTCTGGAACTAGTACTAATATGTGGTACGATCATTGGGTGAATGGAAAGAGTATATTTCAATTATATGGCGACAGAATACGAAAAGATCTTGGGGCTCCCAAAGATTGGAAGGTTTCCGAGTTTATTGCTAACGGTACCTGGTGTCTCCCTAATCCTATTTCTCCCGAAATGTTATCACTTTGGCCGACTATTATAGCTATTCCAATCAGGAACAACTCATTAGATAAACTTATTTGGCCTCATGACAATGGCAAATTTAGTGCCACATCCGCATGGAATCAAATTAGGCAAAAAAATAACAAGTGGGTCCCAAGCAGTTGGACATGGGATCGACCGGGATCACAAAGACATTCCTTATGTACATGGCAGGCCCTTCTCAATAAACTACCTACAATAGACAATATGAAAAGAAGAGGTATCTATCATGTTAACCGATGCTCCCTTTGTATGCAACAAGAAGAAACTATTGACCACCTCTATTTTGCTTGTGATTATACAAAATGGATATGGAAGGAGATTCTCCAGCAATTTGAACTCAATAGACTGCCGCAACCAAACTTGCACCAAGAACTAAGCGACCTCATGCAATGTTTCTCAAGAAAAGGGCATCTCACACAACTAGCAAAGGTTACTTTCAGATGCGCTATTTGGTGGATGTGGAAGGAGAGATGTAACAGAATCTTTGAATGTCAACACACAAACAATGCTCAGCTTTTGAAAGAGATTATTAGAGACTCAAGATCCTGTATGGAGCAAGATCTCAAAACGGAGCACTTTACCCAAAGAGAAAAAGATATTTTTATCAAATTTAATTTTGCTATTAGCTAAAGATCTTGGGAATGATGCCAAATTATGTACACACAAGTAGTTTTGATATATCTGGATAAACATTTTCTATGTTGACTATAATTAGGAGTTATAGTCTACAGCATGTGTAGTCATATCTATCGAATTCGCACTCTATGAGTTACTTGGCTTTGTCTATGACCTGTATAGATAAAGCTATTTGTAGAAACTTTACACATAATCAATTTACTTTTACTTACCAAAAAAAAGTAGAGGTTTATTTAATATTTATTTATTATTAGAGTTCAAGTCCTGATGGACTCTGGGTGGAACTCTATAAATAGGGATGCAACTACTTCTTTTAAGTTATCTATGAAAAATACTATTCAATCTTTTGACAAACCCTAGGAGGCTGATCCCCTCGAAGTGATCATCCCCTTTCTCTTCTTCTCTTTTACAATAAGACTTTAGGGTCTTATCATTTGGTATCAAAGCAGCGATCCTCGGCGTTCTCACTATAGTTCATCATCTAAAAAAAAAAAAAATTGTGAGGGCGAAGCGGGCAGCCACGCACGTTGTTCCTCTCAACCAAGAAGGAACATTTGCTTCCTGATGCCGACCACCCCTGCTTTCCTTCTCCTCCACCGTTGGCGCTGCTTCCTGGTTGACGACCACCGTCGCCGCTGCTCCCCGGCCAGCGCCCACGACTGCCATTGTGCCCCGGCCAGTAACCTTCTCACCTCGCCTCTTCGCTGCCCGCATCTCGCTTGAGCGAGAAGGGCCACGGCCGCCGTTTCCCGGCCAGCGGACCACCCATCGCCACTTCTACCGTCGGCGACGCTGCCCTAGCCGCACCGCCATCGCTGCCTTCCCTTGGTTGTAGCTTCAGCCGTGCGATCTGTCGGCGTCGTTGTTTATGTGGTGTGATAGAAACAGAGCAGCCGCCGGTCCCTCTGCTGCCGTAGGCGCCGGTTGCCTCTACCACCGCCGCTGTTTCTCGGCCACTTCAACGCCACCCCTCTCCTTCGTTGTCGAGTCACCACTGTTGCCAGCCACCGTGCGATGACCGCCGCACGCCTCCCAGCAATCGATCCTCCTTGCTCTATATCTGTAGTGCTAGAAACAGGGCAACTCACCGGTTGCCCTTGTTCCCAACCGTGACACTGCCGACTCCTCCTTCTCCACCGCTGCCGCTGCTTCTCAGCCGCATGATCGCAGCCGCAACCTTCGGTTGCCGCAGCCCTCATTGCAACGGTTGCAGAAACAGAGCTTCCTCTGTTGTTGCAGCCCCCGTCGATCCCGGCCGCAACCCTCACTGCCTCCTTCTCCACCGCCAACGCTGCACTCCAGCTAGCGACCACTGCTGCTGCCAGCCACCGCAGCCTTCTCCTTAACCGCTCGTGATCCTTCCGGCCAACTCCTTAGGTGGTGCGACAAAAACAGAGTATGTAGTAACCACCATGCAGCGACAAAAACAATGGCACTCTCTACTGCCGCAGCCGCCAATTTTAACCATCGTCGTCACTCCCGGCCAATGACCAACCCCTCATTCTGCAGCAGCTGCCCTCCAACAGCGAACGTAGCAACCACAGCAAGTACGCTGCCTTGCCTCAACCCCAGCAGCGCACGCAACACCGATTCCTCTTCTCAACCTCGGCCACATCAATGCCGACTCTCCCTTGCTTAGCATATTCTACCACAACCACAGGTTGCCATCACTATAGGTTGCTGTTAGAACCCTTACAGATTCTAAACTTGGGGTTGATCTCTTTAGGGGATCGGCCTCCTTGGAACTCTATAGGGGTTCCTCCCTCCAAGTTGCTGCTCAAAGGCTGCAGAAAAGATTCATCTATCGCTTATGAAAAGAGAAGGAATATATAGCTATTTATAGGGCTTCTAAACCCTAACTCCTAATAGGACTCCTACTTAAGACTCTTACTTCTAACCAACTCCTAATAGGACTCCTACTCAAGACTCCTATTCCCGTACAACTCCTAATTCTTCTCTAAGAAAAAACCTCCTACATGAATGCCCCTCTCAATTAGGACTCTCCTAGCTATAGTCCTAACAGAATGTCCCTCTCAATTAGGACTCTCCTAGCTAGAGTCCTAACAGTTTTACATGAATGTCCCTCTCAATTAGGACTCTCCAAGCTAGAGTCCGAACACGGCTTAGGTAGGTTTTACATGAATGTCCCTCTCAATTAGGACTCTCCTGGCTAGAGTCCTAACAAACTCGCCCTCTTCAAATCAGCCTTGTCCTCGAGGCTGACGATTCATGAATTTTGGGAATTTGATTTTCAAGTCATCATAGTTCTCCCAAGTGGCATCTTCTGTTAGTAGGTTTGCCCACTGTATTAGCAATTCAGTAGTGGATCATCGTCGTCGAGTCACGATCCGTCGACCAATAATGGCACTTGGTTGGGTCTGAAGTTCTCCTTGGGTAGTGGATATTGATGTGGATACTGATTTGGATACTGATTTCATCCTTCTGGAGATGTGGATACTGATTTGGCTGAGCATTTGCTGGAGATTTGCCTGGAAGAATTGTTATACAATCATCCTTCTGGAGGTTGCGCGGTTCGTCAAATATATCTAAAAATTTAGCAAGCAAAGGAAGTAGATTTGGATCTTCAAATTTTGTTGGCTCTCCCTTAGTTTGCTGCTCAAGTTGTACCAAAAAGCTGCTACATACTTTATGCAAAACCTTCTCCATTTGTTGTGTGCAAATCGTTGTTACGTCGTCCTCACGTTTCCCGTTCAGTATCACCTGTTTCTCCTTACTGTAAAATTTCATAATTAGTTGCATAAAATTCCAAGAAATATCACCTAATGTCATCAACCATTTAATTCTGAGCATGGCCTTATGATCATCAAGAGGGAGAAGGAAGAAATATGTAATTATTTCTTGGTAAGGCCTCATGATCAGCAACAGTTTCACTTGCGGGCGCCTACGATCATACTTCAAAATCCAACTATCGACGGCCTTAACGTCAAACCTGCTGCTATTCTCGATAGATAAAGCCATCTGGACAGCAACCATACTGTTTAGAAAGTTATTAGTACTGCCCATGTCGATGAGAACAGTGATCGGTTGTTGTTTGGGAAGGCCTCCAACTTTCGTCGTTTGTAGGTTTGAGTAGCCAGCTAGTGTATGTACCGTAACTTCAGTCAATTGTGGCTCTTCTTCTGCATCTTCTTCTTCATATTCAAGGCTCTCTTCTAGATGTTCAATGACCTCTTCTTCTATCGGTTCAACCATAAGAAGTCCCCCTTTACTACAGCGATGCTCATGGCTCCACGGCTCGTCACAATGCCAACATAACCCCTTCGCATATAGCTCCCGAAGCTCTTCTCTTGTTAACCTCTTTGGTGTAGAGACTTGGTCAATAATAGGGGGGGCTGAGGGCTTCAATATTACTGGTTGAGGAGCGACCCTAGTCCTCCGAGCTTCATGGTTCAATTGCTCCTCTTGATGTCGTGCGAAAGAGATGGCTGTCATAAGCGTATACGGTTGTCGCGCTTTAACTTCTCCTCGGATCTCCGGCTTCAAGCCCTCAATAAAGGTCCTCAATAGCTGTTTTTGAGATCAATCATGAGTTTGATTAGATAACCTTTCGAACCTGGTTTGGTACTCCTGAATGGTAGTTGTCCGTCAATATTCTCGTAATCGGTTGGTTTGAAGCGGATCAGCAGTCCTTCTTTGAATTGTCGCCATGAAAGGACTCCATAAGTATGTTCAAACCAGCCAAACCACTGTATAGCATCCCCTTCAAGATGTATAGCTGTAATTTTCACCATAGATGCATCCGCGGTTTTATGGTACCGAAAATATCGCTCCGCGCGCGAGATCCAACCAATTGGGTCTCCTTCATCCCATCTAGGGAAGTCCACTCTCATGCATGGATAGTTGGGATTGGTCATAGAGCTTCCCCTCTCTTGGAAGTCATATCTTCGGGCTTGGCGCGATTGGGCAAAGCTCTCTCCCTGATGTGATTTCTTCGGGCTTAGTGGTCGGCCCAATCTGAGTTCGATAAAGAGCGTCCGAATCTTATCCTCCATTTGCACCTCAAAGGCTTCAAATTTAGCATTGATTACTTCCTCAGATGCCATAGTATATGCCGCCAAATCTATGATGTTAAGATCACTCTTTTGTTGTCGAGTTAAAGGCATGTATTGGTTGAGAGAGGTGATGGTCGAAAGAGTTGGTGGATTGGTGGATGTAGGCTACGGTTTAGGATTGTTTTGTGGCTATTTTGGGTGCAGTTTGAGGGCATGGTTTGGTGGAATTTTAGGGCTGTGGTTGAATGTTTTGGATCTATGGTAGATGGTAGCAAAGGTTTGATAGAAATCAGTGGAAGTTGCAGCAAGTATGTGCTGTCTTGTAAGAGTAGAATTGTCATCGAAGAAACAACGATTTCTCGACGTAATTTCCACCAAAAACTTGAGAGAATTGAGGAGGGAATTGATAGCAAAATCACAGTTTATATGACAGCAAGGATATCTAATTTAATCAAGAAAATCTCAGCAGTATAACAGCAAGGAAATTGGTGCAAGTTGCGATTGCAGAATTCTCGTCGAAAATTTTCAATGGGTTACGATGAAAATTTGAAGCAACATAAAATCATTTTTAGAGATGAATTTCTTGATAGATTAATCATAGATGGAAGCCAACGATGATCTATGAAGTGTATAAGAAATTTCATTCAAAAAAGATTGCAAATAGATGGGTTAAGGCAACAATATGCGGCTGAAATTTTTTGCAGCATAGATTTTTAGGTATAGCAGATTGGACGTAAAAGATCAGTGGTTTATGTTGAGAATTTTTTGATGAAATCAAAGGGAAATCTACTGTTAGGAAGTATCAAAGCTATCATAAAAATTTCGTAAAGATTTGGATAGAAACAACATAGTATCAAGATCAAACAAATAGTGCTATGCGGCTGAAATTTTACAGTGCAGATTTTCAAGTATAGCATATTAGACGTAAAATATCAATGGTTTATATTGAGAATTTTTTGACAAAACCAAAGGAAATCTGCTGTTAGGAAATGTCAAAGATGTCATAAAAATTTCATAGTGATTTGGATAGAAAAAATACAGTAGCAAGATCAAACAAACGGTGCTATACGGTTGGAATTCTGCAATGTATCTTTCGTCGTAGAGATGAAAACTTTATGATGAAAAGTTTATGCAGCAATATAGGAATAATATTTTTTGGGATTTTCAATTAAGGATACCTAAATTGCAGCAGCAGTAAGGTAGAAAACCAGAACCTATTGCAATTCACGGGGAGATCAAAGGATGATCCGTGGTGGTGGAGATGACAGCGGAATTTGGCAACGATCTCTTAAGCAATTGTGGGAATTGCTTTGGGCGGTTGTGCAGGGTTGATGGATGGCTGTGGAAGGGCAGCGAGATGCCAAGAACGCTGCTCTGATACCAGGTGTTAGAACCCTTGCAGATTATAAACTTGGGGTTGATCTCTTTAGGGGATCGGCCTCCTTGGAACTCTATAGGGGTTCCTCCCTCCAAGTTGCTGCTTAAAGGTTACAGAAAAGATTCATCTATCGCTTATGAAAAGAGAAGGAATACATGGCTATTTATAGGGCTTCTAAACCCAAACTCCTAATAGGACTCCTACTTAAGACTCTTACTTCTAACCAACTCCTAATAGGACTCCTACTCAAGACTCCTATTCCCTTACAACTCCTAATTCTTCTCTAAGAAAAAACCTCCTACATGAATGCCCCTCTCAGTTAGGACTCTCCTAGCTAGAGTCCTAACAGTTTTACATGAATGTCCCTCTCAATTAGGACTCTCCAAGCTAGAGTCCTAACACGGCTTAGGTAGGTTTTACATGAATGTCCCTCTCAATTAGGACTCTCCTGGCTAGAGTCCTAACAGTTGCCATCACCGCAGCCTCAAAACCCCTTTGCTTGGCGATCGCCCTTTGGGTCGCAGTAGCTATAGCCACATCAACGCAATCGCCTTCCAACCCCGGTGCTCTCACCTCACGCAGCGATAGAAACAAGGCAGCTACTCTTCCTCCAACACAGCGACCGCAGCATCGCCCTTGGCATCCACCTCCTCGGCAACTTTGCATCGACAGTGTTGATGCCCTTGACCGACACCAAAAACAGGAGTTGAGATTATAGATTTGCAGTCTTACACAATGGCCACTGATAACTCGGTGAAAGTACAAATTGAAGCATTGGAAATCAGAATTGAGATTCGACTGCAAGAAACACTTAATGATTTCAAAAAGAGCGTACTAGAGAGCCTCAGCAAATTTCAACAAAATGGGGTCTCAAGTTCTACGTTGCACAGATATGAAAATACAGGAAAAGGGCCCCAAGATTGTGACACAAATTACTCACACATGAAGATGGAGATCCGACCAATTGGATCTCTAAGGCAGAAAATTTTTTCCATTTTCACAGAACCCTAGAAGAATCCAAGATAGAAGTAGCCTCAATCCAGCTCGAGGGAGATGCACTCCAGTGGTACGATTGATATGAAACTTTCCACGTAGTTCCTTCGTGGGAGCAGTTCAAAAGAGGGCTTCTTGTTCGCTGTTAGGACTCTAGCTTGGAGAGTCCTAATTGAGAGAGACATTCATGTAAAACTGTTACGACTCTAGCTAGGAGAGTCCTAATTGAGAGGGACATTCTGTTAGGACTCTAGCTAGGAGGACATTCTGTTAGGACTCTAGCTAGGAGAGTCCTAATTGAGAGGGGCATTCATGTAGGAGGTATTTTCTTAGAGAAGAATTAGGAGTTGTAAGGGAATAGGAGTCTTGACTAGGAGTCCTATTAGGAGTTGGTTAGAAGTAAGAGTCTTAAGTAGGAGTCCTATTAGGAGTTAGGGTTTAGAAGCCCCATAAATAGCCATGTATTCCTTTTTTTTTCTTAAGCAATAGATGAATCTTTTCTGCAGCCTTTGAGCAGCAACTTGGAGGGAGGAACCCCTATAGAGTTCCAAGGAGGCCGATCCCCTAAAGAGATCAACCCCAAGTTTAGAATCTGCAAGGGTTCTAACACCTGGTATCCGAGCAGCGTTCTTGGCATCTTGCTGCCCTTCCACTGCCATCCATTAGCCCTCCACAACCGCCCAAAGCAATTCCCACAATTGCTTAAAAGATCGTCGTCGAATTCCGCCATCATCTCCACCACCGCGGATCATCCTTTGATCTCCCCGTGAATTGCAACAAGTTCTGGTTTCCTACCTTACTGCTGCTGCAATTTAGTTATCCTTATTCGAAAATCCAAAAAAAAAACAGTTCCTATATTGCTGCATAAACCTTTCGTTACAAAGTTGTCATCTCTACGACGAAAGATACATTGCAGAATTCCAGCCGCATAGTACCATCTATTTGATCTTGCTACTATGCTTTTTCTATCCAAATTTCTATGAAATTTTTATGACATCTTTGACACTTCCTAACAGCAGATTTTCCTTTGGTTTTTTCAAAAAATTCTCAATATAAACCATTGATCTTTAACGTCAAATCTGCTATACTTGAAAATTTGCACTGTAAAATTTCAGCCGCATAGCACTGTTTATTTGATCTTGATACTACATTGTTTCTATCCAAATCTCTATGAAATTTTTATGATAGCTTTGACACTTCCTAACAGTGGATTTCCCTTTAGTTTCATCAAAAAATTCTCAATATAAACCACTGATCTTTTACGTCCAATCTGCTATACCTAAAAATCTGTGCTGCAGAAAATTTCAGTCGCATATTATTGCCTTAACCCATCTATTTGTAATCTTTTTAGAATGAAATTTCTTATACACTTCATAGATCATCTTGGCTTCCATATAAGATTGATCTATTAAGGAATTCATCTCTAAAAATGATTTTGTGTTGCTACAAATTTTCATCGTAACCCGCTGAAATTTTTCGACGACAATTCTGCTATCGCAACTTGCACCAATTTCCTTGCTGTTATACTGCCGAAATTTTCTTGATTAAATTAGATATCCTTGCTGTCATATAAACTGTGATTTTGCTATCAATTCCCTCCTCACCTCTCTCAAGTTTTTGGTGGAAATTACGTCGAGAAACCGTTGTTTCTTCGACGACAATTCTACTCTTACAAGACAGCACATACTTGCTGCAAATTCCAATTATTTCTATCAAACCTTTGCTACCATCTACCACAGATCCAAAACTTTCATCTACAGCGCTAAAACTCCACCAAACCACACCCTCAAACTGCACCCAAAATAGCTAAAAAACAAGCCTAAACCGTAGCCTACATCCACCGATCTACCAACCCTTTCGACCATCACCTCTCTCAACCAATACATGCCTTTAACCCAACAACAAAAGAGAGATCTTAACATTATAGATTTGGGGGCATATACTATGGCATCTAAGGAGGCAATCAATGCTAAATTCGAAGCCTTGGAGGTGCGAATGGAGGATAAGATTCGGATGCTCTTTACCGAACTCAGATTGGGCCGACCACTAATCCCGAAGAAATCATATCAAGGAGAGAGCTTTGCCCAATCACACCAAGCCCGAAGAGATGACTTCCAAGGGAGGGGAGGCTATATGACTGACCCCAACTATCCATGCATGAGAGTGGACTTCCCTAGATGGGAAGAAGGAGACCCGATTGGTTGGATCTCGCGCGCGGAGCGATATTTTCGGTACCACAAAACCGCGGATGTATCTATGGTGAAAATTGCAACTATACATCTTGAAGGGGATGCTATATAGTGGTTTAACTAGTTTGAACATACTTATGGAGTCCTTTTATGGCAATAATTCAAAGAAGGACTGCTGATCCGCTTCAGACCAACCAATTACGAGAATATTGATGGACAACTAGCAAAGATTCGACAAACTTCCACCATTCAGGAGTACCAAACCAGGTTTGAAAGGTTATCTAATCAAACTCATGATTGGTCTCAAAAATAGCTATTGAGGACCTTCATTGAGGGCTTGATGCCGGAGATCCGAGGAGAAGTTAAAGCGCGACAACCGTATACGCTTATGGCAGTCATCTCTTTCGCACGACATCAAGAGGAGCAATTGAACCATGAAGCTCGGAGGACTAGGGTCGCTCCTCAACCAGTAATATTGAAGCCCTCAGCCCCCCCTACTATTGACCAAGTCCCTACACCAAAGAGGTTAACAAGAGAAGAGCTTCGGGAGCGATATGCGAAGGGGTTATGTTGGCATTGTGACGAGCCGTGGAGCCGTGAGCATCACTGTAGTAAAGGGAGACTTCTTATGATTGAACCAATAGAAGAAGAGGTCATTGAACATCCAGAAGAGAGCCTTGAATATGAAGAAGAAGATGTAGAAGAAGAGCCACAACCGACTGAAGTTACGGTACATGCACTAGCCGGCTACTCAAACCCGCAAACGATGAAAGTTGGAGGCCTTCTCAAACAACAACCGATCACTGTTCTCATCGACACAGGCAATTCTAATAACTTTTTAAATAGTAAGGTTACTATCCAGATGGCCTTACCTATTGAGAATTGCAGCAGGTTTGACATTAAGGTCATCGACGGACGGATTTTGAATTGTGATCGTAGGTGCCCGCAGAAGAAACTATTGCTGCAGGACCAAGAGATAATTGCAGATTTCTTCCTTCTCCCTCTTGATGATCATGAGGCCTTGCTCATAATTAATTGGTTGATGACGTTAGGTGATATTTCTTAGAATTTTATGCAACTAATTATGAAATTTTACAGTAAGGAGAAACAGGTGATACTGAATGGGAAACGTGAGGGCGACATAACGACGATTTGCACACAACAAATGAAGAAGGTTTTGCATAAAGCATGCAGCGGCCTTTTGGTACAACTTGAGCAGCAAACTAAGGGAGAGCCAATACAATTTGAAGATCCAAACCTACTTCCTTTGCTTGCTAAATTTTTAGATATATTTGACGAACCGCACAACCTATCTCTTACCAGTCGTCATGATCATTATATAACGATTCTTTCAGGCAAACCTCCAGCAAATACTCGGCCATATCAGTATCTACATCACCAGAAGGATAAAATAGAAAGGATTGTAAAAGAGATGCTCGAAACATGAGTTATTCGGCCAAGTTGCAACCTCTACTCTTCACCGGTGCTACTTGTACGCAAGAAGGACGGAACATGGCGAATATGCATTGATTATCGAGCTCTCAATGGCATAACCATCAAGAACAAATACCTTATTCCAATAGCAGATGAATTCCTAGATGAAAGGGAGCACAAATCTTCGCAAAGTCGGACCTTCGATCCGGGTATTATCAAATATGAGTGTATGAAGAAGTCATACCGAAAACCGCCTTTCGAACACACAATGGCCACTACGAATTTTTACTTTCTTCAACAAAATGTGAAATATCTTGGGCATATCATATCAGAGGAAGGTGTGACGGTGGACCCCTTCAAAATTGAAGCAATGCAAAACTAGCCTACCCCGAGGAACATAAAATTGCTACATGGCATTTTGGGTTTAACAGGCTACTACCGTAAGTTCGTGAAAAACTATGGAAAGATCAGTGCACCACTTACTTCCTTACTGGAAAAAGATGTCTTCCAATGGTCGGACAGAGCCTCCACTGCCTTTGACAAACTTAAGGCAGCCATAACGACGACGCCGGCGCTAACACTACTAGATTTCAACCAACCATTCGTTATTGAGGCCGACGCATCTGAAGTCAGAATTGGAGTCATTCTCAAGCAAGATGGTCGACCACTCGTATACACTAGCAAGGCATTATCTCCCTCCCATCAAAATAAGTCAACATATGATAAGGAGATGCTCGCCATTGTGCGCGCAGCAACGAGGTGGAGACCCTACTTGATTGGTCGACGATTTCAAATTAAAACCGACCATAAAAGCCTCAAGTACTTTTTGGAGCGAAAGATATTATCCCCTGAGCAGCAAAAATGGGTAATAAAACTTCTTGGATTTGATTATGAAATAACTTACAAAATGTGGAAAGAGAATGTTGTTGCAGATGCGCTTTCGCAGCTACCTGAGCAAGCTGAATTTTTGATCGTTTTACTTCCAACCAACTACTTCCTTGAGGATATTAAGATGGAATGGCAGGAAGATTCGGAGACCAGTAAGATAAAAAAAAAAAATTAGAGGAAGCACCAAGCTCCGTGGCTCGTTACAATCGGTACTCAAAAGAATTATGCTATAAGGGACGCATTGTGCTTGTGACAAATTCTACTTGCATCTTCAAGAGCATATTTTGGACAAAATTATTCCATATGCAGGGTACTAAATTGAAAAGGAGTATGACATATCACCCATAAACCAACAGCCAGACGGAAGTTTTAAATAGGTGCTTGGAAACAGCCCAAAGCCACCCACCAAATATGACTACCCAAAGAGAACTCCAGACCCAGCCAAGTGACATTATTGATCGACGGATCGTGACTCAACGACGACAACCCACTAATGAAGTTCTAATATAGTGGGCAAACCTACCAATAGAAGATGCCACTTGGGAGAACTATGACAACTTGAAGATCAAATTTCCAGAATTCACGAATCATCAGCCTCGAGGACAAGGCTGATTTGAAGAGGGCGGCGGGTCTGTTAGGACTCAAGCTTGGAGAGTCCTAATTGAGAGGGACATTCATGTAAAACTATTAGGACTCTAGCTAAGAGAGTCCTAATTGAGAGGGACATTCTGTTAGGACTCTAGCTAGGAGAGTCCTAATTGAGAGGGGCATTCATATAGAAGTATGAGTCCTATTAGAATTAGGAGTTGTAAGGGAATAGGAGTCTTGAGTATGAGTCCTATTAGGAGTTGGTTAGAAGTAAGAGTCTTAAGTAGGAGTCCCATTAGGAGTTAGGGTTTAGAATCCCTATAAATAGCCATGTATTCCTTCTCTTTTCTTAAGCAATAGATGAATCTTTCTGCAGCCTTTGAGCAGCAACTTGTAGGGAGGAACCCCTATAGAGTTCCAAGGAGGCTGATCCACTAAAGAGATCAACCCCAAGTTTAGAATCTACAAGGGTTCTAACAGAGACTCAAATAAAGAACTAATAAACTTTTTTTTTTGTAAGTAAACGTAAATTGATTATGTGTAAAGTTTCTACATCTAAGATTGATCTATTAAGAAATTCATCTCTAAAAACGATTTTATGTTGCTGCAAATTTTTGTCGTAACCCGCTGAAATTTTTTGACGAGAATTCTGCAATCTCAACTTGCACCAATTTCCTTGTTGTTATACTACCAAATTTTTCTTGATTAAATTAGATATCCTTGCTGTCATATAAACTATGATTTTGCTATCAATTCCCTCCTCAATTATCTCAAGTTTTTGGTGGAAATTACGTCGAGAAACCATTGTTTCTTCGACGACAATTCTACTCTTACAAGACAACACATACTTGCTGCTACTTCCACTGATTTCTATCAAACCTTTACTACCATCTACCACAGATCCAAAACATTCATCCATAGCCCTAAAACTCCACTAAACCACACCCTCAAACTACACCCAAAACAACCACAAAACAAGCCTAAATCATAGCCTACATCCATCGATCCACCAATCCTTTCGACCATCACTTCTCTCAACTATACATGCCTTTAACCTGATAACAAAAGAGAGATCTTAATATCATAGATTTGGAGGCATATACTATGGCATCTAAGGAGGCAATCAATGCTAAATTCGAAGCCTTGGAGGCGCGAATGGAGGATAAGATTCGGACGCTCTTTACCGAACTCAGATTGGGCCGACCACTAAGCCCGAAAAAATCATATCACGGAGAGAGCTTTGCCCAATCGCACTAGGCTCGAAGAGATGAGTTCCAAAGGAGGGGAGGCTCTATGACTTAACCCAACTATCCATGCATGAGAGTGGACTTCCCTAGATGGGAAGAATGAGACCCGATTGGTTGGATCTCGCGCGCGGAGCGATATTTTCAGTACCATAAAACCGCGGATGCATCTATGGTGAAAATTGCAGCTATACATCTTGAAGGGATGCTATACAGCGGTTTGACTGATTTGAACATACTTATGGAGTCCTTTCATGGCAACAATTCAAAGAAGGACTGCTGATCCGCTTCAGACCAACCGATTACGAGAATATTGATGGACAACTAGCAAAGATCCGACAAACTTCCACCATTCAGGAGTACCAAACCAGGTTTGAAAGGTTATCTAATCAAACTCATGATTGGTCTCAAAAATAGCTATTGGGGACCTTCATTGAGGGCTTGAAGCCGGAGATCCGAAGAGAAGTTAAAGCGCAACAACCGTATACGCTTATGGCAGCCATCTCTTTCGCACGATATCAAGAGGAGCAATTGAACCATGAAGCTCGGAGGACTAGGGTCGCTCCTCAACCAGTAATATTGAAGCCCTCAGCCCCCCCTACTATTGACCAAGTCCCTACACCAAAGAGGTTAACAAGAGAAGAGCTTCGGGAGCGATATGCGAAGGGGTTATGTTAGCATTGTGACGAGCCGTGGAGCCATGAGCATCGTTGTAGTAAAGGGAGACTTCTTATGATTGAACCAATAGAAGAAGAGGTCATTGAACATCCAGAAGAGAGCCTTGAACATGAAGAAGAAGATACAGAAGAAGAGCCACAACCAACTGAAGTTACGGTACATGTACTAGCCGGCTACTCAAACCCGGAAACGATGAAAGTTGGAGGCCTTCTCAAACAACAACCGATCACTGTTCTCATCGACACGGGCAGTTCTAATAACTTTATAAACAGTAAGGTTACTATCCAGATGGTCTTGCCTATTGAGAATTGCAGCAGGTTTGACGTTAAGGTCGTCGACGGACGGATTTTGAATTGTGATCGTAGGCGCCCGCAGGAGAAACTATTGCTGCAGGACCAAGAGATAATTGTAGATTTCTTCCTTCTCCCTCCTGATGATCATAAGGCCATGTTCATAATTAAATGGTTGACGACATTATGTGATATTTCTTGGAATTTTATGCAACTAATTATGAAATTTTATAGTAAGGAGAAACAGGTGATACTGAACGGGAAACGTGGGGGCGACATAACGACGATTTGCACACAACAAATGGAGAAGGTTTTGCATAAAGTATGCAGCAGATTTTTTATACAACTTGAGCAGCAAACTAAGGGAGAGCCAATACAATTTGAAGATCCAAACCTACTTCCTTTACTTGCTAAATTTTCAGATATATTTGACGAATCGTACAACCTACCTCTTACCCGTCGGCATGATCATTATATAATGATTCTTTCTGGCAAACCTCTAGCAAATACTCGGCCATATCAATATCTATATCTTCAGAAGGATGAAATAGAAAGGATTGTAAAAGAAATGCTCAAAACATGAGTTATTCGGCCAAGTTGCAACCTCTATTCTTCACCGGTGCTACTTGTATGCAAGAAGGACGGAACATGGCGAATATGCGTTGATTACCGAGCTCTCAATGGCATAACCATCAAGGACAAATACCTTATTCCAATAGCAGATGAATTACTAGATGAAAGGGAGCACAAATCTTTACAAAGCTGGACCTTTGATCCGGGTATCATCAAATATGAATGTGCGAAGAAGACATACCGAAAACCACCTTTTGAACACACAACAACCATTACGAATTTTTGCTTTCTTCAACAGAAGGTGGAATATCTTAGGCATATTATATCAGAGGAAGGTGTGATAGTGGACCCCTTCAAATTTGAAGCAATACAAAACTGGCCTACCCCGAGGAACATAAAATTGCTACATGGCTTTCTGGGTTTAACAGGCTACTACTGCAAGTTCGTGAAAAACTATGGTGAGATCAGTGCACCACTTACTTCCTTACTGAAAAAAGATGTCTTCCAATGGTCGGACAGAGCCTCCGCTACCTTTGACAAACTTAAGGCAGCCATGACGACGACTCCGGTGCTAAAACTACCAGATTTTAACCGACCCTTCATTATTGAGGCCGACGCATTTGGAGTCAGAATTGGAGCCATTCTCATACAAGATGGTCGACCACTCACATACACTAGCAAGGAATTATCTCCCTCCCATCAAAATAAGTCAACATATGATAAGGAGATGCTCGCCATTGTGCGCGCAGCAACGAGGTGGAGACCCTACTTGATTGGTCGACGATTTCAAAATAAAAACGACCATAAATGCCTCAAGTACTTTCTGGAGCGAAAGATACCATCCCCTGAGCAGCAAAAATGGGTAACAAAACTTCTTGGATTTAATTTTGAAATAACTTACAAAAAGGGGAAAGAGAATGTTCTTGCAGATGCGCTTTCGCATCTACCCGAGCAAGTTGAAGTTTCGACCGTTTCACTTCCGACCAGCGACTTCCTTGAGGATATTAAGATGGAATGGCAGGAAGATTCAGATACTAGTAAGATTATAAAAAAATGGGAGGAAGCACCAAGCCCCATGGCTCATTACAATTGGGACTCAAATGAATTATACTATAAGGGACGCATTGTGCTTGTGACAAATTCTACTTGCATCTTCAAGAGCAGATTTTGGACAAAGTTATTCCATATGCTGGGTACTAAATTGAAAAGGAGTATGACATATCACCCACAAACCAACAGCCAGCCGAAAGTTTTAAATAGGTGCTTGGAGACAGCCCAAAGCCACCCACCAAATATGACTACCCAAAGAGAACTCCAGACCTAGTCAAGTGCCATTATTGATTGACGGATCGTGACTCGACGACGACGACCCACTAATGAAGTGCTTATACAGTGGGCGAACCTACCAATAGAAGATGCCACTTGGGAGAACTATGACGACTTGAAGATCAAATTCCCAGAATTCACGAATCATGAGCCTCGAGGACAAGGCTGATTTGAAGAGGGCGGGTCTGTTTGGACTCTAGCTTGGAGAGTCCTAACTGAGAGGGACATTCATGTAAAACTATTAGGACTCTAGCTAGGAGAGTCCTAATTAAGGGGGACATTCTGTTAGGACTATAGCTAGGAGAGTCCTAATTGAGAGGGGCATTCATGTAGGAGGTTTTTTCTAAGAGAAGAATTAGGAGTTGTAAGGGAATAGGAGTCTTGAGGAGGAGTCTTATTAGGAGTTGGTTTGAAGTAAGAGTCTTAAGTAGGAGTCCTATTAGGAGTTAGGGTTTAGAAGCCCTATAAATAGCCATGTATTCCTTCTCTTTTCATAAGCAATAGATGAATCTTTTCTGCAGCCTTTGAGCAGCAACTTGGAGGGAGGAACTCCTATAGAGTTCCAAGGAGGCCGATCCCCTAAAGAGATCAACCCCAAGTTTAGAATCTGCAAGGGTTCTAACAGTCTCCCTGGGAGACTTAGCCCAGGCGATGCTACCTCCTGGCTTGGGCGATTGCACCTCCCACAGCAACCAGGGTCCGAATGGGTTGATCCATTCGGCCCAATTTGGGTTTTTCAGGGGCCCAATTGCCCCAAGATTAAGCTAATGGGATCACCTCCCATTTTCAACTTAATCATTAGTGCTAACTATGATAAATCCTAAGACAATTTCTATAGCTTGCTCCGGTGCGTCAATAGCTTCTTCCGGCGAGTTTCCGGCGAACTTCCGTCGATCATCCGATGAACCCTCAGTGATGCTCCTGCGGACTTCCGGCAACCTCCTGGACTTGCGACGATCCACTTGGCGAGTTCCGATGAGCTTCTTTGGCAAGCTTCTGGACTTCTCGGATTTGTTCCCGCAGAACCTCTAACGACTGTCCGAACTTCCGTCGAGCTCTCGAACTCCCAACGTGATCATTGTCATGACTCCGGCGTAACTCCTGCTGCATGTCTTACTTTCATCGTAGTTAATCCTGCACACTTATCTTAACACATAGATTAGACAACAAATGACAATTGACTTCATCATCAAAATCCGAGATTCAACAAGTGGAAGGGCAGCGAGATGCCAAGAACACTGCTCTGATACCAGGTGTTAGAACCCTTACAGATTCTAAACTTGGGGTTGCTCTCTTTAGGGGATCGGCCTCCTTGGAACTCTAAAGGGGTTCCTCCCTCCAAGTTGCTGCTCAAAGGCTGCAAAAAAGGTTCATCTATTGCTTATGAAAAGAGAAGGAATACATGACTATTTATAGGGCTTCTAAACCCTAACTCCTAATATGACTCCTACTTAAGACTCTTACTTCTAACCAACTCCTAATAAGACTCCTACTCAAGACTCCTATTCCCTTACAACTCCTAATTCTTCTCTAAGAAAAAACCTCCTACATAAATGCTCCTCTCAATTAGGACTCTCCTAGCTAGAGTCCTAACATTTTTACATGAATGTCTCTATCAATTAGGACTCTCAAAGCTAGAGTCCTAACAGATATCAATGTGAAAATTCACCAAGGATCACATGATACAATCGCAAATCATGATATCATTATGCGATACATCATGAGATTGATAATTTATCATATCAATGAAAGATATCAATTGTTAAACATAATATGATAATAGTCTCAAAATTTTCAATTTGTGATACATGTGATACATTGCAATAGACTAAAAAATTTAATGCGATGCTTTTAAGGATATCAACCTATTTTTTATACAAAGCATGGTAAGAGCAATTATATTGCAAGTTTTCTAAGTTTTGCATTTTTTGCTTCTTTCGAGATAGCAATTCTTTGCTTCTCTTTGGATTGTAGGATTTGCAATTCATTGGTAGTGTTTATGATAGCAAGTTCTTTCAATGAAATGATCGAGCTAGCAAATTTTCCTTCCTTTGAAATATGCAGGCTAGTAAACTAACTCCCCTTTACCATTATCAAAAAGAAGGGAGAAACCAATGGCAAAAAAAAAATTTAATCATTATACAAGCCATATTACAAAATCATGTCATGATATCAAGAAAATTCAAGAAGGACATGATTCATTCGATAAATCTTTTTAATAGAGCAAAAGAATTATACAACCAAGGATCATGATTAAAATATATCAATATCATAGATCAAGTCATGGTTCATGATTAATCATAAAGCAAATTAATTTTCAATCATCACATAAGGCATTTAAAGAATTTTTTAAATATAGGAGAATGATTAATTTAAGCATGCAATGTTTCAATCAAATTCAAGTCATTAATACCAATACTTTGATATTGTGAGTATCAATTCATGAATACCAAAAGAAATTATTTGTGATTCCAATTTTGCAAGATCAAGATTATGATTTAGATAAAACTCATTCAAATCAAATCGTTAACTTGAAATTTATAATCATGTCATCAAAATCAATTTCAAAATTCATAAAATATCATGAAATCATTAATCTCGATCAGATGGGAAAAGCATTTTTTAAGTGATTCTTTTTCATCTAAGCATGCCTTAGTCATTATATGCAAATCAAGATAAGCATGAAAGTTCAAGACGTAAAGGCAAAATCTTATAAAACAACTCATCAAGCAAGATTTTAAACATCTATTTTCAAGCTAGAGTAAGTCAAGGATTCAATTATCTCATGTCATGAATTCCAATAGGCATCTCAAATTATCAACATCACATTAAAAAGATATTTCAAAAAGACATATCGATAAGTGATTCATTTGTATCATTTCATTTTCGGAAGATTCTCCTCTTTGGTAAATAAATCTAGGAGAACAAAATGAATTAAGGGAAATATAATATGATTGAAGCATTGAACATGATTCATATTTAAAATGTGTCTCATGTCATAAGTATGAATCAAGCATTTGTGAAATCCGAAATCATCCTCAAAATCACATTCAATAAATTCATATATGACAAGCATATATTTATTGAAAAGTCGATAAGATAGAGGATCGTATTTCATTTTTATAAATTTCTATTCATGTGATTTGCTTCTTATAAGCATGCCTTTACCTTTAATAAAATAAGTGTCAACATTTAAGACGGAAAGGTAAATTTCGTAAAACAAATCATCAAGCATGATTCCATGATAACATCCTTTTAATATCTTGATATTCATCATCAAGTATGATTTCAAAAAATATGCTTAAGAGAAATCATTAAGACCAAATACATGATACACTCATTTATTTTCAAAATATTCATCATGTTTATTTTCATGAAATTCATAAGATTGGTAAAATAAATTCATTAATTTCAATAGGATAGAAAATTCATTTCCATTTCATACAATTGATTTCATGTAAGGGTATTCAAGTTTTTTGTGAAAACATGTATCATTTTAAAATCGAAATAAAAGTTTCGTCATGAAGCCGTCAAGACCAAACACATCATAATATCACATCTATCATCAAAAAACTATCAAGAAATTCATACATAGATGTACATGCACTATGTCATCTTAATATATCATGAGAATGTCATCTTAATTTATCATAAAAATGATTAGACCAAAAATATGTTAATCCAAAATGAGAGTTTCAAATCAACATTTACTTCAAAAACTCATGCATGACATAAAATCATCAAGATACACATGCATAGATTAATCCTAAGCATTATCACATATCATATAATTATCATCCCTAATGTTCCATATATCATTCAACATTTCAAAACATAACATGCAAGAAACCTTAGCAATATACTTTTCATGATCAATTTTTTAATTTTTCAAAGATGCTAAAATGAAAAACATGATATAATTTTTGAAAAACAATTTTTTATTTTCTATTCCTACTATCTAAATTAAGCACTCATGAAAAACTTCAAGTAATTTCAAAATAATTCAAGAGAGTTGAGTTACTTACCTTGTAGTCGAAGCCCATCAAAGCCCAATTCGTCGTTTCGCCTTTGGAAGTATTTGATTCATCCTTGGTTGCCTTCCTCTTCTTTGGCCTCTTCCTCCGTTCAAGTTTATTGTTTATTTTAGATTTTTGTTTAATAAACTTATTAAGATTAAGTGTTCGAAGTTCAAGTTCATCATTGTCCTCATCACTTGAGTCATCGTTCAAGTGGTATTCATTTGTCTAGAGTTCCAAATCCTTCCTGTTCTTTGGAAGGTGATTTTGTTCATCATGTTCATCATGTGTATTGTGCACCATTTCATATGTCATCAACGAACCAATTAGTTCTTCAAGTAAAAAAATATTTAAATCTTTTATTTCTTGTATTGCGGTTATTTTAGGATCCCACCTTTTTGGAAGGGATCTTAAGATCTTGCTTACGAGATCAAAATTCGAAAAAGATTTACCAAGAACTCTTAGATTATTGACGACATCCGTGAAACGGGTGTACATGTCGCCTATAGTCTCGCTTGGTTACATTCGAAAAAGCTCAAAATCGTGCAATAAAATGTTAACTTTCGAGCTTTGACTCTACTAGTTCCCTCGTGCGTGATTTCAAGTGTTCGCCAAATATCAAAAGTCGTTTCACACGTAGAAATCCGATTGAACTCAGTTTTGTCCAAAGCACAAAATAAGGCATTCATAGCCTTTGCGTTTAAAGAAAAATACTTCTTCTCCAAATCCGACCATTCGTTCATCTTTTTTTGGTAAGTAAAAGTAAATTGATTATGTGTAAAGTTTCTACAAATAGCTTTATCTATACAAGTCATAGACAAAGCCAAGTAACTCATAGAGTGCGAATGCGATAGTTATGACTACACATGCTATAGACTATAACTACCTGTGGGTACATTATTTGACTACACAAGATCTTTAGCTAATAGCAAAATTAAATTTGATAAAAATATCTTTTTCTCTTCGGGTGAAGTGCTCGGTTTTGAGATCATGCTCCATACAGGATCTTGAGTCTCTAATAATCTCTTTCAAGAGCTGAGCATTGTTTGTGTGTTGACATTCAAAGATTCTATTACATCTCTCCTTCCACATCCACCAAATAGCGCATCTGAAAGTAACCTTTGCCAGTTGTGTAAGAGGCCCTTTTCTTGAGAAATATTGCATAAGGTCGCCTAGTTCTTGGTGCAAGTTTGGTTGCGGCAGTCTATTGAGTTCAAATCGCTGGAGAATCTCCTTCCATATCCATTTTGTATAATCACAAGCAAAATAGAGGTGGTCAACAGTTTCTTCTTGTTGCAAACAAAGGGAGCATCGGTTAACATGATAGATACCTCTTCTTTTCATATTGTCTATTGTAGGTAGTTTATTGAGAAGGGCCTGCCATGTACATAAGGAGTGTCTTTGTGATCCCGGTCGATCCCATGTCCAACTACTTGGGACCCACTTGTTATTTCTTTGCCTAATTTGATTCCATGCGGATGTGGCACTAAATTTGCCATTGTCATGAGGCTAAATAAGTGTATCTGAAGAGTTGTTCCTGATTGGAATAGCTATGATAGTCGGCCAAAGTGATAACATTTCGGGAGAAATAGGATTAGGGAGACACCAAGTACCGTTAGCAATGAACTCGGAAACCTTCCAATCTTTGGGAGCCCCAAGATCTTTTCGTATTCTATCGCCATATAATTGAAATATACTCTTCCCATTCACCCAAGGATCGTACCACATATTAGTACTAGTTCCAGAAGAGATTGCATACGAAATGTGTTTGATTAGCCAATTCCTTGCCTTTAAAATTCCTTTCCAAGCTGTAGAGTGGTATGTTCTTGTTGAAATTTCCCAGATTGATTCCTTTGAAAGATACCTAGCAGAAACCCATTGTGACCATAAGGAACATTTGTTTTGCAAAAGATCCCACAATTGTTGTACCAGGCATGCTTGATTCCAATCTCTAGTATTTCTCAAGTTTAGCCCCCCTTCATCTTTCGGTTTGCAAATGCTATCCCAATTTACCATATGCATTGCCTTATCATTTGTGTCTTCAATATCTTGGAGAAGTCCAGCAGGCAAAAGAAATGCATTACTCCAATATATAGAGTAGGAGTGCAATACAGAACGGATGAGTTCGAGTCGTCCTGCTTTTGATAGAAGCCTATTTTTCCAAGAAGAAATTATATTCTTTATTTTTTGCAGGATAGGCTGACAGTGGGTTTTGTGAATGCCTGTGGATATGAGCGGGAGACCCAAATAAGGAACTAGCAGGCTTCCCTCACTAACCCCCAAAGTTTGTGCAATAAAGACCTTATCCTCAACGTAAGGGCTCATATATACTTTACTTTTCGCATGATTTAACTGAAGTCCAGAAACCATACCAAAGTCATTCATAATAGTAACCATTCGTTCATCGGTTTAGAGGGAAGTTGAAAACCGTTTTCAACGATATTCTATAAATCATAATTCATAGAAATCAAGAAAACTCTCATTCGAGTTTTCCAATAAGTGTAGTCCAATCCGTTAAACAACGATGGACGAAAAATCGATAAGCCCTCTTGAAAGCCATGAAGAGTCATTTCTCTCGGGTGTAAATCCGAAATGAGAAATACCGGGCTCTGATACCAATTGTTAGGATCGGAGCGGCACTAAGAAGGGGGGGGGTGAATTAGTGCAGCAGATTAAAACTTCGATTTTGGCAAATCTTTCGATACGATAAAAATCAAACTTGAAAAGCTTAACTTGAACGTGTGTTCATAAAGGTATGCAGCAAAGGTAATAAGGAAATAAAGCACGTAAGAAGGTTTACAGTAATGTAAATATCGATAATAAAATGCAAACCAAAGATCACGTCGATTTTAAAGTGGTTCGGTCAAATGACTTACATCCACTTGCGATGCCCTCTTCGATGAGGCTCCCACCTTCCACTAGCAAATCTCTTAAAGGGGAAGGGCAAATACCCCTCTTACAACTTTTTACAAGTGGTTTACACTCTTACAAATTTTCAGCAAGAAAGAAGGAGGTGAACACTCTAGCAAATTGAAAACAAGACTTGCTAAGACTTTTCTAAGACCTTTCTCTCAATCAATTGCTTCTCAAAAGTTGTTCTCTCAGCTGAGAATTGAGGGCTATTTATAGGCCTCAAGAGGATTCAAATTTGGGCTCCAAAATTTGAATTATCTTTGGTTCCCGATGCTGGCGGTGCCACCGCCTGTCAGTGTCTGACACTGATAGTGGACTGGCGGTGCCATCGCCGGACCTCTCGGGTGCTGGGCGGTGCCACCGCTCAGTCCAGCGGTGCCACCGCTTGGTTCTTGGGTTCTAGGCGGTGCCACCGCCTACACTATTTCACCTCACTGGTTAGGCTCCAAACTTGGCCCAAACCAGTCCGAACTCGGGCCCAATTGGCCCCTACTTGAGTTATAGGATTAACACCTAATCTTAACCCTAATTAACGTGCTAACTACGAATTTAAAGATATTTTCTAAGCTATTACAAAGTCTGCAAGTCAAGACTTTTTCCGGTGAGCTTCCGGCGAACTTTCGACGGTCTTCCGACGAACTCTCGGAAACCATTCTATGGACTCCCGGCAAGCTCCTAGACTTCACGATTTGATCTTGGCGAGTTCCAATGAGCTTCTTCGGCAAGCTCCAATCTTTCTCGGCAAGCTTCTGAAAAACCCTTCGGCAAGTTCCCTACTCATTCCCGACTAGTTCCGGCAGCATTCCCGACGAACCTTCGGACTTCCATCGAACTCTCGAACTCTCATCGAATCCTTCGCGCTTGACTCCGGCACTTTGTTTTGCTTTATGTCTTCATCGTTATCGTAGTTAATCCTGCACACACAAGCCAAAACTCTACTCCGATCTAGACAATTATTACAACGCGAATTGACATTCTGTTGCCCGGCACGTCATTGGTTGCAATGCTTCATCCGATTCTTCAACGCATCGTCCTCTCTTGCGGCTTGTTGCGCAATCGATGGTTGACCTCCCCAACCCCGATATCCTTGGTGCAATTCCGCTCTCCTTGGCTCGATGCCCGACGTCCGAAGCCTTCTACCGTCCAATATCTTGATGTGATCTCCTCCGGCACAACGTCAATTTCTCCTACGTCAACTATCTAATCCTGATCGAGTAGACCTGCATCACTCAAAATGTAATTAAACATCTAAACACAATTAATTAGTTTCATCATCAAAATCCGAGATTCAACATGTAAGGGCTATCTCCTAAACCCGTGAAAAGGAGAAAGTGCTGTAAAGCGGTGGTTGGTCTTTACCTATTGAAGGAGGACCATTAGTGGACGTTGGTGACCTCGATGGATGAGGAATCAAAAGTGGATGTAGGTCACAACAACCGAACCCCTATAAATTTCGGTGTATTCTTTCCTTACTATAAATTCTTTTTACTGCATTCAACTTTACTACATTGCAAACTACCCAACCTTTTCTTCTCTACTTATTCAAAGTGAAATAAATGATTTGAGTCGAAACCATTTTTTATCATACGAAGGCTTTCGAATCGACATAATTTTTTTGCTGCACTAATTCACCCCTCCCCTCCTAGTGCCACTCTTGGTCCTAATAGAAAGGACTTTTAGAAACTAATGATATTTTGGCAGAATCTCTCTAGGAGTTCTCCCTTAAACTCTATATCTCTTGGATGCTTCCTTGAGTGGTGAATCTTTTATTTTTAGTTTTGTATCCTTGTTTAATTTCCTTGGGGTGGTGAACTTTCTGTATCCCTTTGTGATTTTAAATTTAGTGGTGAGTAGTTATTCGATCTTATTGAAATATTATCATGAATTCGTACATTTTCTATCCTAAAAATTATACCATTGGTTTTCTTTCGAAATCTATTCTACTTTACCCCCCATTTTGCATCACACCGGTATTAGCACCACCTAGCTTGAGCGATGGTACCACTTAAGGCCCAACCTCCTAGGTGGTCTAGGCAGGGTATTGCCCTGACTATGCAGTGGTACCATTGACAATTAATGCTTCTAGCCGATGGTAATGCTAGAGCCCAGTCTTTGAGGCTTTATCAAGCGATCGTACTACCTAGACTGGGTGGTGGTACCACCCAATGTCTGTCTGCAGGTGGTGGTACTATCCAATATTGGCGGTGGACTGCCTAGTACTAACGGTGGAACTGCTAGTACCCTGGAAACCTAGGATGAGTCACTTTTTTACTCCATTTTTAAAGTCATAGTAGCTATAAATATCTCATTCTTTCCTATATGAAAAAGCACGAAAAGTGTGAATAAAAGCATGAGATTTTTATTGTAAAACTGTTGAAAAAGTGTTAAGTATTCTCCTCCTCCGTTAGCTTTGTGATCAATCTAAAAGAGGTGTGAGGCTTGTAAAAGGTTATCTCCTAAATCTGTAAAAATGAGAAAGGGTTGTAAGAGAGTGTTTGGTCTTCGCCCATTGAAGGAAGACCATTATTGGATGCTGGTGGCCCCAGTAGAGGAGGAATCGAGTGTGGATATAGGCCACGACGACCGAACCACTATAAATCCAGTATGCTTTCTTTTTGTGTCATTTCTTTCATTCTTTTCATTCTCATCACTCACTAATTTACTTGCTCACTGCCCTCAATCACTTATGAATGTTTTCAAGTTTAAACTTTTTTTCATATACAAGCTTTATCGAACGAATCTGGGTAGTGGTACCACCTAAACTAGTGGTGGTACCGCCAAGTGTCAAGTAGTAGTACCGCCAGAGCCTAGTCTTCAAGGCTTTGTCAAGTGGTCGTACCGCTCAAATTGGCGATAGTACTGCCAGAGCAAGGTTATCAGGCGGCAATACTGCTAGTACCCCGAAAATCCGAGATGAGACCTTTTTTAGCTCTATTTTTAAATCCATTTGGGGCCTATAAATACCTCACTCATCCCTACTCTATTACACATGAATTGAGAATGAAAACTTGTGAAAATGTTGTTGTAATCTTGTGAGAGTTTCCCTCGTCTTCTCCTAAGTTAGATTTTTATTTAAGGGAGGAGTGAGTGACTTGTAAAGGTTATCTACTAAACCTGTAAAAAGGAGAAAATGGTTGTAAGAGAGTAGTTGATCTTCACCCGTTTAAAGAAAATCAATAGTGGAAGCCGATGGTCTTAATGGAGGAGGAATCAAGAGTGGACGTAAGTCACGACAACTAAACCACTATAAATCTAGTGTGTTCTATTCTTTGTTATTTATCTTTATTGCTTACTATTTTTTTTGCTCACTCCACCTTGCACTTACTTTAAGTCAAGCGCACTCGATATTGATTTTCATCGAACGAGATTTTTTGAATCGATGAAAGCTTTTCAAAAGAACAAATCCACACCACCCACCACACCCCCCCCCCCCCCCCACCCCCCTCCCCCCCTATCAATTTCGATCCTAACACATCACTGATTTGGGAGTCCTATTGAGCAGCACAGAATTGATTCTCATATGATTCTCATATATTGCAATAATAATGGGACTATCCCTCAAGCAATAGAACCCAGTTCTCATCAAAAGTGTTCTGAGGAGATTCTAGTTTATTAGATAGATCGTGGCCCATAAAGATGTAGCAATAGAAAGAGTTCCATCCAAAGATAAAATTACAGATCCACTGATGAAGCCATTAACTCAAATTGTATTTGAGCATCACAAAGGTCTGATGGGGATCAGACACATAGATTATTGGCTTTAGGTCAAGTGGGAGATTGTTAGTTATAGGTGCCTTACAAGCCAATCACGTGAGTGATGGCACTTATGACACATGATGACGATCTTTTTGCTTATTATTATTGACATTTTATCATATATTATTTAGATATATATTATGATATCCTTGGATCTATGTAATGGGAATCGGATCGTGATGAGATCATGATAATGAGACCAATTTATCTTTAAACAAAGATCCTAAATCATCCCGGTCATAGGTTACTCAAGAAAGACATTGAGATAACTGGATAGACCGATACGTTGTATACTCGTCTATATGATGGAGGTGGCTGGTCTCATAATCGCTCATGTGGGGATACTAGAGGTATAGTATAGGTGCTCATTGGAGAATGAGTTCACTAATTGATTCACTTATAGGAATGCTGGATGGTTAATGATACTTGATGTTAGACATTGATTCCATAGACCCAGTTGTGTGTTTGGTTCTTAGACTTGAGACACCAAAGATACCCTGTATGAGTACTTCATTCTTTGAAATCAAACTTATAGATTTGGAAGTTGTAGATCTAGTACAATCGATTCTCGAGAATGACGGCCAACCTTACGAAGACAATTGAGTGTCAATAGAGGATCATCCACTCTAGGTATCATGAGAGGAATATCTCATATGTACTTACTCAAACAAAATCCCTAGCTAAGGTCGTTCAGATTAAGAAAGGAGTTCTCCGGGAGAATTCCATTAGAGCAAGACTCGGATAGGATTCCGTATAGGCCTGATGTTACCATACCCAATATATGATGTTTGGGATATTAGATAGATGAGGGACTATAGACACATGGTAACTATGGACAGATAGGTCCGATGAATTAGATCCCCATGTACCGTTTGGGGACTATGGTGTAGTGATCTAGTCTTACCATAGTCAATGAGTCGAGTGAATTATTATAGAGATAATTCACTATATCAAAAGGAGTTCTGATAAGATCGACTCATGGCCAGTTTAGTATCGAGCTTAGAGGGTCACAAACATATTGTGAATTTTACGACGAGTAGATGTGCAGATATAAGATCCAATTGGATAATTTGATAAAGATCGAATGAGGATAGGATCTATTAAGGGTTAAGCTGCTTGCACCTCGATAAATAAGAGGAGCCTCATGGTTCATAGGCTAGAACTATTGGTGGTCGCCCCTCCTATTCTCCTCAACCTCCTCTCCTCCTCCTTGGCTCTAGTAGCCTCGTGGTGTGTGTGGAGAGGGAGATCCGTAGCGATCTGAGGAGCGTCAACAATCTGAGGAGTGTCGTAGTTGCGTCCGCTATATGGATCACCGCTAGAGAGGAGTATGTGAGTTCTCCTTCATCCACTCCATCAGATCTAAAAATTTTATGGATATATGATTTCCCCAGATAACATTTCTAACATGATATGTGTAGTTTTTAGATTTTGTAATTTTCTCATGCTCCAATCGTCACACAACGACTAAGTACTTAACTTTGGGAAATCTAGTTTTGTTTTTGTTTTCACTATGCATGAGATGCTAACCCGCGATTTCCCAGTATCCATGGCTCAACTTCCTTTTATAGAAGATTCATCAAAGGTTTCAGCTCTATTATTTGCTCCAATCATCAAATGCCTGAAAAATGATAAATTCAAGTGGACTAGTGAGGTTCATTATGCTTTTAAACTATTAAAAAGAAATGTGATCGAAGCTCCTATCTTAGTTTTGCCTAAGTTTAATAAGGTGTTTGAGGTTAAATGTGATGTCTCTAATGTGGAAATTGGTATTGTTTTGAGTCAAAAGGAAAGCCCATTGTTTTTTTTAGTAAGAAGCTAAATGATAAAAGCTTTTATGTTATTTATCGAACTTTATCTCATTTGAGTCGGTATCTTCTTACTAAGTCATTTGTCCTATATTAGGCATTAAAGTTCATTAATCACCAGCACAAGCTAAACAATAGGCATGTAGCTTGGGTAGAGTTCTTGCAATCTTATAACTTTACAATCAAGTACAAACCTGGTGTTTAAAATATAGTTACTAATGCATTGAGTAGAAAGTATTCTTTATTATCAATAATGGAAGTCAAAGTGTTTGGATTTGAGACATTCAAACATCTCTATGAGAATGATATGGATTTTGGTTTAATATGGCAGAATTACAAATCATATTCTTTTCAATAATTTTCTATCTTCAATGGTTTTCTTTTTTAAGCTAATGTCTTATGTGTTCCATCTTATTCTTTGAGACAAGTAATTCAAGTTAAAGCTCATGGTGATGTTTTGGGTGGATATTTTAGTAGGGATAAAACTCTAGCTCTTATTCAATCAAATTTCTGTTGGCCTAAGAGATATCGAAAGATATGTAAAGCAATGTCGAGTGTGTCATTCGACAAAAATAAGAAATCAAAATTCTGGTTTGTACACTCCATTGCTGCTTGATGCTCAATAGGAGGAAGTGAGTCTTGATTTTATTTTGGAACTACCAAGAACTCAAAAAAATAAAGATTCTATCATAGTCATTATTGATAGATTTTCAAATATGTCTCACTTTGTTCCTTGTAATAAATCAAATAATGCATCTCATATTATTGATTTGTATTTCAAGGAGATTGTTAGATTGCATGATATTCCAAGAACTATAGTGTCTGATTAAAATTCAAAATTTCTTAGTCATTTTTAGATAACTCTTTGGAGGAAGCTAAGTGCTTCTTTGAATTTCAGTAGCTCACATCATCCATAAACTAATGGGCAAATTGAGATAACGAACAAAAACTTAGGAAACTTGCTTAGAAGCTATGTTGGCAAGAACATTAAGCAATGGGATCTCATTCTTTCACAAATTAAGTTTGCCTACAATCGTTCAATATATCATAGATTGGTAAGAGTCTTTTTAAGGCTGTTTATGGTGCTAATCCTATTGGTCCTTTAAACTTTGTCCCTCATTCTATAACTAAGCAATTTAGTGGAGATGCTATTGAGAGGGCTAAGCAAATAAAGAAGTTGCATGAGAATGTTAAAGCATCCATTGAGAAGCAAAATGAGAGGTACATGCAAGCTGCCAACAAACACAGAAATTACTTAGAGTTTAACAAAGGTGATTTGATCTGAATTCATCTAAGGAGGGAGAGGTTTCCACCAGGCAAATTTAGAAAATTAAAACTAAAGGTTGATGGTCCATTCAAGGTGCTTAAGAAAATTAGCAAGAATGCTTATAAGATCAAGCTACTTGAAGATTATGGAGTATCCCCAACATTCAATGTAGCTGATTTAAGTCCTTATCAAAATCATATTGATGGAACAAATGAGGACTTAAGTAAAGTCTTTTTCAACTAGGGGAGATTGACATGGGAGTACCTATAATCAGCTCATGTGTATCTTGCTGATCCTATGATATTCTCTATAGCCCACAATGTTGTCTCATAGCCTTTAACCCAGCCCATTCAAATATGATAACTCATAAACATATTCTTTAAACATAGTTAAAATTGTTTTACTATGCTTTTCTTTATGACTAAGGAATACATTAAATAGGTTAATTATCAATTATAAAATACTTAATTTCATAATTCCCTATGTGTGAAAGATTGTTGCATACACTAATACTTATTTTAATATTTTAGGATTATAAAGGAGTTTAAGAATTGATGATATTAACATAAGCTCTCTCTTGGATGCTTCCTTGAGTGATGAATATTTTGTTTTTAGTTCTGTATCATTGTTTATTATCTTTGAGACTATGAACTTCTTGTATCCCTTTATGATTTTAAACTTGATGATGAACTATTTTTTATTTTATAAAAATATTATCATGAATTTATTCCTTTTCTATCCAAGAAAACTTCTTCAAGTAAATACAACTATACTATTAACTTTCTTTCAGAATCTATTCCGCATTACCCCGTATCAATTACGATTTAAGGTTTAAATGAATTTGAACACTCCTAACAACCAATGATGATAAGTCATCAAAAAACAAATAATAACAATAACAATAATAAGAAACAAAGGATGATCATCAACGGAGAGCTGACTCTCATTTGCCGTAATTATGAAACTGTAGGCTTTTACCCAACACATGCTCATGTAATCAGATTTCAAGGCAAACCTGAAAGGATGAATTGAGTGGATGACTCCTCAAGCAAAGAATGAAATAGATGATACAAATGTTACAATTATAACAGGGGCGTTCTATCCTTCAGCAAATGTTGATATGTTAGTTCATGGCATTTTTATCCAATAATACAGAGACTAACAAGCCCCAAACAAGAATAGCTCCATCAGGGGAGCTAAAATTAAAAAGCTTGAAATCCCACGAGTTTGGAGGCGCATGTGAGCAGTGAACTTCCCCTTGGAGAATTCAGCAATGCAAGGAACATCAACTACTTCATGATTTTGTCCTCTGTTTCTGAGAAATAAACCGAAGTCCTTGTTTCCCAAGCTCCAAGAGGGTAGATCTTCCATCATCCAAATGGACGGACAAAGATGAAGTGCTTTGGTTGACATCGATAACCACTCCTTGATGCCTGCACAAAGTCTACAAGTTATCCAGCAATCCATGGTTCTAGAATTGGGAATTACTCAAATTACACTAGCCATTTCCAAATTAATAGTGATCAAACCAAGATCTTTCTCATGCAGATATATAAGAACTTAGGTAGCAAGTGATTGAGCGAACCAGAATGCAGGGCAGCTAGCCCAAGTAGAAAGTACATCTCCAAAAGGTTCCATCCATAACTAGGCTGTTGCTTTAACAATTAAAATGACAGTGACCAGTAAAGCTGGAGAGACAGCCTAACATCAACAAGAATACATACTCTCCTATGGATTTTTTTGGCTTTCTTGGGCTCCAATGAAATCAGAGCCAACTGTCTTAGACACAATCCTTTGAAGTGATACATCTCTCTCTTTTCCCCAAAAAAATCCACATAAACAAATAAAATCCATGAACCACGTTGTTACAAAGAGCAACCTATGATTCTACATAAGGGTTAACTAAAAGAACAGTAAAAAGAGTCACTTAAGAAAACAAAATTAGAAAGAAATGCATATCAGCAGTCTGCCAAAGTCTGAAGTCAGTGAATCTTCCCCATGTAAACAAAAAAAAGGCCTACTACTTCCACCAAGCTAGTATACAGCCATTTATTTGTAAAACTGATTCTTAGATTACCACGAAGCTAGAAACTAATATATCAAATAACCATATAATTCTCAATTTCTGCAACATTACGAGTTAGATATTAGATGCAAGCTTGGAGCCAAATACTAACCAAGAACTATTTGTTGGTTGGACTTCAACTCTCTTCCCAATTGCATCCTTGCCCAACTTCTGCAATATCCAATTTGCATCCATTGCCTCATCAATAAGATTCTCCAGATGCAACTTTGATGATCTATCATCCTGCCATCCACCCATTTTCTCAGTTGAAGGTCTCTTTCTCTTTGATCTCTGCCCCTTAACAGTGTTGTCTTCCTCTCCATGAGGAGCCCATGAGCTTTTCTGCTCAAAACATGGATTCTTAAATTTTAGCTTCAGCGAAGTCTTCAGGTCTTTGGAGGAACTGGAGGTAAAATCTGAGGGTGACATCTCACTGCTGTCTCTCTGTGGCTTAACATATATATCTGCAGAATGCTTTTTCTGGCAAACCTTGTTGCTCCTTTCGGTTGTATCATTTTCTGCTGCAAAGTTTGCCTCGTTCATCCTCTCAACTGATAAATCTGTAGCATTAAGGTCACATTCATCAGTCACATTACCATTACTTTTCTGGGGCTTCACATAAACTTTTCCAATCTTTACTTTTGTTTTTTCTTTAACTCCATGCTTTGGAGTTCTCATCACATTTGCATTAACCATTTTGGCACCTGAAAAAATAAGATAATTTTGTTATTGTTCTACTGTACTGGATAAGTAGAGGCTTCTTACGAAAAACACTATAGCAGAAACTCAAGATCACACTTGATAGAGCAAACAGAAGCACTACAGATTAAGCTAAGAGAATGCACAAATCATAATACCAAGCCCAAAACATCTAAAAACTAGTAAAAAAATCAGATCTTCTGACATTTGCTTGTAAAATCAGACTATGATATTCTAGCACATTATGGTAAGCCTAGAAGTAGCAGCACATCTTCGAGGCAGGCTTGGTTGGATACTAGTTTGACACCACACAGGACCAGTATGGTAGTGGTATACAGAGCAGTATACCAACCTAACAGCAGATACATATGTTAGAGTAGCTATTAGCATTGGGGCATGATTGGAGGTACCTAGTAAGTTACTTGATAACTATAAGTCTTACTGTTTCATAATAGTGATGGACGAATTTACTAATCATAGATGATGATATTGTTCATAGCGTAAAAACAAAATGGTTAAAGTAAAGAGGAACATCAACTATGAAAACCAGTGTCCTTAATTATTTTTTTTTAAATCATAACAAGTTGGATAGTAAAAGGAATATATATATATATATATATTACTCAATGTAATCAAGATGAGAATGTTGAAACAGATGAGTAGTCTTACTACAAAAAATTGAATAAAGATAATTTTATCCACGAACAGCTAGATGTAACTCCAATAGGAGATAAGAAAGGGAAAACTATTTAAAATATAATTTAATCATATTCGATGAAGACCTATGGTAGCTTCTTAGAATGAAAAAATCAAGATGGGGAAATGAACATTTACTATGAGGAAGCTCAGATGGCACCAACAAAAACAATGGGCCAATAAAGAACACACATAATTTTAATTTCACCAATTTAAAGTTATTTTCATCCCAATGGATAGATATGATAATCAGTGAGAAATCAATGAAGATGTCACATGATGTCAAGCATATCCAACACTTGTAACAGCCATATTAGCAGAGGGTTGACAGGCTTCAGTTTCACATTAACTTAAAAGAAAGTCAAAGGAAGCATAAGTGTTATTTAAGATCAAAAACATGATCCTTTTCACCAGAAAACTAATCAAAGCTTCTACAATCTAGCCATTGTATCCATGTCTTTCTAACCTGCTAGCAAGAATTACATATCCTAACAGAAAAGCAATTCTATTGCCTCTAGTCCCAAATATACATACTTGCCCATCAAAAATATATATGGTGCTTTAAAAAAGTGAAAGTAAAGGATTATGATAGATGCGACCAAGTACAATCAAGTACAGGTAGCTCCTTAGAATGAAAAATTCAAGATGGGGAAATGAAAATTTACTATGGTTAAAAGCATGTAAAGTTTAAGAAGGATTATGATAGATGCGACCAAGTACAATCAAGTACAGGTAGCTCCTTAAAATGAAAAAATCAAGATGGGGAAATGAACATTTACTATGAGGAAGCTCATATGGCACCAACAAAAACAATGGGCCAATAAAGAACACACAATTTTAATTTCACCAATTTAAAGTTATTTTCATCCCAATAGATAGATATGATAATCAGTGAGAAATCAATGAAGATGTCACATGATGTAAAGCATATCCAATACTTGCAACGGCCATATTAGCAGGGTTGACAGGCTTCAGTTTCACATTAACTTAAAAGAAAGTCAAAGGAAGCATAAGTGTTATTTAAGATCAAAAACATGATCCTTTTCACCAGAAAACTAATCAAAGCTTCTACAATCTAGCCATTGTATCCATGTCTTTCTAACCTGCTGGTAAGAATTACATATCCTAACAGAAAAGCAATTCTATTGCCTCTAGTCCCAAATATACATACTTGCCCATCAAAAATATATATGGTGCTTTTAAAAAGTGAAAGTAAAGGTTAAAAGTATTTAAGCTTTTGATTACACATAAGGCATACAAACAAATATATCAACAATCACAGAAACACAGAAAACAAGCATCTTCCTTTACAGATATTCATCTGTGATGCTCCATTCTACAAGAGATTATATTTTAAAAATAAAAATATTGACATGCTGCAATGCATAATTGCATCTACATACCATACATACAAGGCAATAATTTCCACCATATTACTTGAAATAGAGTAAAACAACTTGAACCATATCATAATGTCATCATATTGAAACAACATTAACCAAACAATACAAGATAACATCAACATATTATCTTAGTGATTTCAAGTTAAATACTCAACATAAACCAAGGCAACTGATGAAAAGTTAAAACAAAAAAAAAGTGAATACCAAAGCAATTGACCAAATCTTGATCCTTATGACAGCTGGAAGTTTCAGATTTTGGAGAGTTGGATGCATTTCTGTTTATTGAACCAATATGTATAACTAGTTTGGTACTTCTTGTAGTTTCAAACTTTCAATCTTGTTTGCACTTTTATCTGCACATTCTTTAAAATGCAAACCCTGCAACTTACTACTTTTTATTTTGACTTTTGGTATCATATCAGCATTACTGCTTGCTGGTTCCTTGGCCATGCTTTGGTCAAAAGTACCAAGCTGATTTGTGCAGGATTTCACACCATTACCATTAGGGTCTCTAGCTGTAGAAGATGAAAGTATATCTGGGCCATCAGGTCTGAAAGTGGTCATTTCATCAATGTTCTGATCTCTATACCTACACTCTAATGATCTTGTTTCATCCTGTTTGTCAAGTTCAGGATATGCCTCTTCTGTTTTACCAACCAACTTGATCCAGTACCCTTTCTTTTTCACTTGCTTCTTGTTTGAGGTGGTATTCCCATATTCTGAAGATTTATCACTAATCCCTTTGAGTGAAAACTTCAGGGGCTTGTTATTATCATTCTTAAGTATGATTGGACCACTTTGCTCATCACCCGAATAGGGAGAGATTGAATATGTCACTTCATGAGATGGTAACCCTGCAGCAGCCCTCAAACTTGCAATCAAATCATTGTCAGCAATATCTTTCCTCTTCCAAAGTTCTCGAACAGCATCATCTATATCCTCGACCTGATCATCAAGAGTATGGTCAGGAATATTGATTTACCAAATCACATCATGTGAAAAAGATATCCAACATTCTACCAAAACAGCAAATGACACCTGGTAGCAATCGCCACGGCATGCAGCACATTTATATTGTAGGTTTTGATCTGCTTGGAACTGCTGATATTTTTCATCACTGTGTGATGTGAGGGGGGGCAAAAAATGATAAAATGAGAAATGATACAAGGATGCCTTCAATTGATCTTAGGAAAGAAGAGAACTATTTCTAACAAAGTAGAGTCTGTAGTTAGATTATTCTAGCAACAGGAATTTGTAAAATATATAAATATTTGGTTGGATAAAAAGAGAAATTGAACTGTTGATCTAGAACTATTAGAAAGACCTAATGAGACAATAAGTTTCTCTATTAGAACTTTGAAATTTTAAAAAACAACCACATGATCCTTACGAATATGAAATCAGCTATAAAACAGAAGTCTATGCAGAGAAGGCTCCATATTCAAACCACCAATGGATGTGGACAAAATTACAAAGCCAAATCAAATTCAAGCATGCACAGAGCTGTAGATTTACCATCAAAATAAAGATTAATCATCACATGCAAAAACTTATAATATTGATTGTCATCTAAGATATGCAAGATTCTCCTAGATAAGTGTCTAGATAAGTAGAAAGTATAAAAAAAGAACAAATGGAAGACTGCCCAAAAAATGAGCAACTATGCCACTTAACATATTGTTTGAATCCTGTAACATTAAGAAAGAAGTGCATGACGCATTAATTTGATTATTCAACTACTGAAGAATACATCTCCAAAGTCATCTCCTTTCATAGTGTAATTGTTTGATAGCATCTAGTTCAAGTTGTTTGTATATAACAACTATGTGACAACTAATAAATGGTTAGGACAATTGCTAACATCAATGTCGAACTTCATGTCATATTTCATAATAAGGTGTATATACCAGAGTTCATTACAACATCACCTTCTTCCATACTTGATAAGTTTTCTAATTCATAATCAGCTGCTATCAAATGTTCTAGTCATTGCACTCATACAAGCATTCAGATTCACTGCATGCTTAACGGTTAATTCTAGTGCAGGCGCTGCTGCAAACACATATCAATCTTCCTCTGTCAGGTAGCAGTGCACCAGGCCTCCTATTCCAAGTGGAAGGTTATATAGAACCAATAAAGCATCACCCAGTGGAAGATGAATCACTATTCTTCAGGAATCAACATGTTTATAAGGAGATGCTTGAAAACTTAATCTTCCTTGTTCACATAAGCCCGTACTGAAGCAAGATATAACCAAATTGGTCACTTATATCAGGGTGGCTTGTAACATTTCCATCGTAGGAAAGCTGTCTTCTTTATCACGCACAGACCAATTGACCAACTCATGTAAGTTGCTTCTTGCATTTGCTCAGCCCCAAAGTACTCATGACGGGACCTCTCTATTAATTCAGTTCTTGCAGACCAAGGGAATTGTGAAGCAATTTGTTGGCATATGTCAGGACATGCCATATATAATTGATGCTTAAGCAAAGAATATCTATTTTATGTCTAATGCATCTTGTGTTTGAGAGGTTTTGGCAAGGATTACTCTGGTGAGAGTCACTTATATCGGGGCAGGCTTGTAACATTTTCTGTCTTAAAAAAGCTGTCTACTTGCTCATGCACAGGCCAATTGACCAAACCATGAAAAATCTTGGTGTTCATTATGTGTAATTCTCTCTCTTATTCTTCCCTTCATATTTTCTACACTGAGCTCAGTTTGTGATGGTTCGTAGTCGTGAACTGGTGGTGGTACAAGATATCATACCTAAAATGGTTGTAGTAATCAGGGAGTAGGATTAACTCCTTTCCATTGATGGCAAGCTTATACAAGAGTGCCAGAATGTGGGGGCAAACAAGGAAGAGGATCCATGTAGAATGAGTTCTGCCAAGCTGGGTGGTGTGCTGACTTCGACAAAGTGCAGATGAAGGATGTCCCATAAAGGTGCCACCAAGCTGCATCACCAGATCTAGATTTGGGGAAGAACAGACATTAAAATATATATATATATAACTTGAAACTCTTATCACCATAACTGTTTTATTTTCATTTCTGTGAATTTTATCAAGTAATCCCAGAAAAAAGTAGCAATTCTTATTGTTAATAAAGATTGTAGTTTCTTTTTTTTTTCTTCCTAAAACCAGTTTTTGTTGTTTGTTAGGGCATCAAACCATGAAAAATTGGATAGTCACACCAGTCCATAAAAATAGTAAAAATGTTCACCCACTAACAACTACAATGAATTGATTTCATATGTAGCCAAACTTGGATGGAGTTGTTGGAGCCATGGAGGATCTATTGTTGCCAGTGTGTTCCTTTGATATGTTTCTGTGGACGTTTAATGCTGAATATGAGAGTTTCCATTAAGTGAATTTTGAATTTTGAGTAACAAAAATAATATTGAAGTTAACTTGACTCACAGATATGGACAGCAGGGGTCTCCATTGCTTCAAAAACATTTTTTTATGGGAAAAATGAAAATAGGAATAATGTGAGGAGTTTTACAAAATAAATGAATTATATAAAAGGGTCCTATTAATAAATCCTCATTTTCAAACAGTCATTATTCTTGACCATTTTGTCAATATAAACACGATAATATCAAAGTGGCACTCATCACAGTAATAAGAAAACTGTCAAAGGCCTTAATTTAATTTTTTTTTTAACAAAATCACAATATGGCATGTGAAAAAGAATGTAATCTGTGCAGGTAAATATAAACTTAGATCATGTTGCATAATCAAAGTTCAAAAGAAATAAAAAAACAAGAAATCGAACATTGATCTTCCTAAGTAAGCAACAAGAATATGCTGACAACAACCTGATGCCATCACATAGGCAGTGGACCCATCTTTCACAAACATCACAGCAAACCATGGGTGTTGTTTCAGAATCTCTATAGACCTGTAAGAACATGACAATGAATACATAAAAAAAATTAACAATAAAAAGAAACTTTGGTTAAAATAATGGTTTGTGAAGAATATTAGCAATGGAATACCAAGAAAAAACATTATGATGTGGATGGAGACATAGGTGCCTGTGGATGTGTACAGACAGCACCTCATCAATTGTGTTTCATGAATGATACCGACAAATTTTGATGAATTTCCCTCAATAGATGAGTCAATTTGATAGTTACCATTCCACTATATCACATTCCAAAATTATCTTTATCACGTGGTAAAACTTGAAATAAATGCATCACATTGTAAAAGAAGACCCCTCTCAATCATAGAATAATTCGTGCTGAATGGTATGGTGTCTCAGTTATTTGAGGTATACTATGGTACGGTGTAAAACTTGAGGTTGAGACCCCTCAATATTGTAAAAGAAGACCCCTCTTATCATGCAGATGGAGAGGACAACGACAAAAGAGACAAATAGTGCCAAAGGAGAGGAAATGTAGATGGATCGTAAGATAGAGAGCAAGGTATACAATTTCGAATAATACTGCCCGGTACGGGCGGTACGTACCAGTCCGTCAGTTGGCCAGTACACGGACCACCCCTTACCGGACAGAACGAACTATATATATATATTTTTTATTTATTTATTTATTTATATTTTTATAAAAGGCGGCGTCGTGTCGTCTTTATCAACGACGTCGCCTTTTATAAGAATATTTATATATAAATATCAATAATCTTATATATATATATATATATATAAACTCGATGACATCACGTCGCCTCGACGATGTTGCCCCGCATGGGAGAAGGAAAAGGCGACGTCGCCTTTTATAAAAATATTTTATATATAAATATATATATATATATATATATATAAATGAGGCGATGTCGCCTTTTATAAAAAAAATATATATATATATATTATTTTATATATAAATATATATTTATTAATTTATATTTATATATATATATAAACGAGGAGACATCGCCAAGCGCCTGAGAGAAGAGAGGCGACATTGGCGACGTCATCGAATTATATATATATATATATATATATATATATATATATATATATATATATATATATATACCGAACAGTATACCGCTCGGATACAATATCGTACCATACCGAGCGAATGTCGAAACTCCGGTACGGTATGATATTGCATACCTTGATAGAGAGGATAGAGGAGACAAAGTGGTGGAGACTCCGGGGGTGGAGGAGGGTAACACACTCAATAAGGTCACTCGGTTAGGTGCCACTAACTTATGGCGATGAAGAAGTGGTGGCCGAGCCTATTACATGCGAGACGCTCAACGCCCGACCTAAGGCACTTGCCTAGATGGTGCCCAAGCAAAGGTGTCTCACCTAAACATATTTGAGGTGATAGGGGCACACTTCGCCTAAGTGCTACTAATAACATTGAGTCAAGAATTTTATTGTTTGAATAATGACATTAAACATAAGCAATGTTATAATGAACAATACAAACCAACTAGAAAATAATATTGTAAATAATGGGGTTAGTCCTTAATCTACCAAGATGGAGTTCAAGTTCAAGTGGTGTTCAATTGCCATATGATGCCCCTGCCAATTCAATTCACTTACAAAAAAATAATAATAATTCTTGACTATAACATTGATTATGTTTAATGTCATTATTCAAACAATAATAATTCTTGACTAATAACATTGAGTCAAGAATTTTATTGTTTGAATAATCACATTAAACATAATCAATGTTATAGTCAATGAAGAATACAAACCAACTAGAAAAATGTATTGTAAATAATGGGGTTAGTCCTTAATCTACCAAGATGGAGTTCCGAGTTCAAGTGGTGTTCAATTGCCATATGATGCCCCTGCCAATTCAATTCACTTACAAAAAAATAATAATAATTCATATCTAAGCCCATGGTTCAAGTTAGATGAGGCCACATGGAGTGTGTTAAGTGAATCAACCCTTGATGCAACAAGAGAAGGTTCTTGAGAATGAGAATGTTTAAATTAAACAAGAAAAAATTCCAAATAGTTAATATACACTACACATAATAGCAATGTTTGTTGTATTGCCCGAAACGAAACAAAATTAGTGATACATATCGGACGGCTTGATGATTGACACGCAGATCACTGTTTCAGGTGAAACACATGCCCAATACACCCTTTTTACCATCCAAACTAAACCATTACTGACTTATATTGATTGGTTGGATTTTGACCGGATTGGACGATACACTCCTTACCGACCTATATTGATTGCTAATGGTCGAATTTTGATTGTACCAATCCAAGCTAATCAAATCAAGGTCCAAGGATCAAATTGACCAGTGGACCATGGTTGGTTCTACCTGTTTAAAATTCCCTCCCTCCCCTCCCCTCCCCCACTTTCACTCCCCTCGTTCACTCTTTTTCTCACTTTGACTTGATTAAACATCCTAATCAATGATCAGTGCAAATCAAGCTCCTTATTTTGATGGATTCAAATTTGGGATTGGGTAAAAATTTTCTTCAATTAAAGGTATTTATGCTCTTTCTTTTCTATATTTTAGTTATCATTTGATGTAATCAGATTATTATTATTTTCATAATTATAAATAATTAAGGGTGACTAGTGTATTTCCCTTAAGAGTAGGTCAAATAGGTCCACTACCTTACTTTTAGACCTAAATTGGTGTGTTAATTTTGCCTGAACTCAGGTTGTTAAAGGTGATTATCTTTCTCTTAAGTTTAGAAATAATTAGGGGTCATTATTTAGGCTCAATTACAACTTGTTACTAGTTGATTCATTATAAATTTATAAGTTGATTAAGAGTCTTTTCTTTATATTTAATATGATTAAAGTCTAATTAAAGTCAATTAATGTCATTTTCTTACTTTTGGACATAATTAGGGATTATTAACATAATTTAGGCTTAATCGCAATGTTTTTAATTGGTTCATTATGAATTCATAATAAGTTGATTAAGGCTCTTTTCTTGTATTTAATATGATTAAAGTCTAACTAGAGCCAATTAGTATCATTTTCTTACTTTTAGACCCAATTAGGGGTCATTAGCCATAATTTAGTCTTAATCACAGGATATTATTATGTTGACATTTTTGTAGGAAAATGCTCATAGTTTATAGAATAGTCATCATTGGTAGTGTATTCATTGTAACTACATTGACCGGCGTAGAGGAGTGACCGTATGAAGTAACATATAGCCAACAGATATCATCACGATGTCGCAAAATGCACTAAAATTAAAATTTCAAGCAAATATGGAATAGAAAAAGACGAATGCTCCAGGTAAGCAGGTCGAACAAGAACAATATAGGTGTGCCATACAGGGTCTAGTATATGATCAATATTAGCCTTGGCCTCGGTTTGATTCGAGCTAACACCAAATTGGAATCGAACCGATTCAGAACTAAAACCAAACAGGGACAACATTTCGATGGTTTTTTAATCGAACCAGAGCCGAGGTGATTCAGTTCAATTCTGATCCCCATAAATTGGATTTGGAATCAGAACCGACAATTTTGGTTCGATTCCAAGCAAGCCTAGAAAAATTTTAAAAAAAACTAAATGCCATGTAAATGGTGAATTTGCCATTCCAATAGTTAAATAAACAGCTAATTGAAGGACTGTTTTCAAGAAATTTAAAAAATAATAATATAATAAAATAGGTTGTTCTAGTTCAGAATCAATTCCAAAACTGCTAGTTCCTGAACCAGAACTGAACTGCCTAGAACTGGCTGGTTTCGATTCCAAATACGATTGAACCGAAATCGGTAGTTTTGGAAGCAAGGTCAGGCTAATCAACATAAGGGTCACAGCAATGATGTCGACACAAAACTTGTGACTAGCATTTATGCTTCATTGGAGCATCATCACATTAATGAGGCCACGAGACATCGAACAAAAGACTCACAATGGAAACATGGAACTTGAAATGAAAGCATGATAGTGGCAGTGGGACTGGGACTGGGCAAGATTGCCATCATAAAGCAACCAATTCCTCCTTAGTTGAGCAACATAAGTCAGTTCCTCCTCCTCAAATGTGTAGGATCGATAACATGAGGTAAGGTGGTTTATGAGACTTGATATTGTCAATATGGATCCGGAGGTTTATCCACCACAGTTAACAAAACAGACAATGATTGATGATGCATATACAAAGAAAAGAATAATATTGGCAAATTCTTTGCCAAGTGGTTTAACTTTCACAGAATTCCAATCCATACAGCCAAAGGTTCATACTAGCAAAGCATGGTATTGTCAATTCAAAAGGTTGGTAAGGGCATCCAACCTCCTGCGCCGAAGGAAATACATCTCGAAGATGGTAGAATTGAGAGATGCGATAAAATCCTTAAAGAAGCAAGGAGACCTATATGAGGTGACATTGATGTGTGATAGTTAAACCAAACCCACCAGAATAAGCATTATCAACTTCTTAGTATACTGCAATAGAAAGAGGGTCATTTATAAGTCCATTAATGCATGAAACAAAATTCAAGATGTAAACTATGTAAAGTACCTAATGGATACTAAGGTAAAGGAGATTGGCTCACAATATATTATCCAAATTGTTATTGATAATAGGGCAAATTTCAATAAGGTTGGTTTGCAATTGATGGATTGCAGAGGGAACTTTTTTGAACTTTAAGTGTGTAACACATTGTATGGATCTCATGATGAAAGACATTGATGAGCTACAATAAGTTTATCAATAATCCATCAGAAGACAATGGCAAAGGTACAATCGATCACCAAGTTTATCTATAACCATCACCAAAGAGAAACCCTACGTCGTCATTCATTCCTCCGCCAAACACCATCGATTGCTTTGCCTCCTCCATACACCATCAAACGTGACCTTCCTATGCCATATGCACCACTGTAACTGCATTTTGAGGCCAACCAGAAACGAAAAATGGCTTTCTCTCGTAACAAAGGTGCTAGTTACAGGTGTCCTGCAAGCCAATCACGTGAGTGATGGCATATGTGATACGCTCTTTATATTGGATGATAAATATATTATGATGTCCTTCGATCTTTGCAATAGAAATTGGATCATGATCAAATCATAATAATGAGACCAATTCGCCTATAAACAAAGACTCTAAAGATTATTGGTCATAGGTTACTCGAGAGGGGCATCAAGATAGTCAGACAGACCGGTGTACTATATACCCATCCATATGATGGAGGCAACTGGTCTCATAGCTGCTTGTGTAGAGATACCAAGAATATAATGCAGGTGCTCATTAGAGAATGAATTCACTGAATGATCCGCTCACAGAATACTGATAATTAATAACCACATTGTCAGACAACGGTTCCGTGATCCCAATTGTGTGTCTGGTCCTTAGACTTGAGACACCAAGGATGCCCTGCATAAGTACTCCACTCTTTGATACCAGACTTATAGGTCTGGAAGTTCCAAATCTAACCTAGTTAGTCATCGAGAGTGGTAACCAACCTTACGAGAGCAATTGAGTGTCAATAGAGGATCATCCGATCTCGATATCATGAGAGGAATGTCGCGTGTGTTCTCGCTCAAGCATATCCCTAGCCAGGGTCAATCGGATTGAGAGAAGAGTTCTCCGGGAAAATCTGATTAGAATGAGACTCAAGTAGATTCTATATGGGCCTGACAACACCATGCTCGGTATACAGTCTCTGAGATTTTAGATGGATAAGGGATTATAAATGCACAGTAACTAAGAGTAGACATGTCCAATGGATTAAATCCCCCTATACCGTTTGGGGACTATAATGTAGTGGCTTAATACGTCCATAGTCGATGAGTTGAGTGAATTATTATGGGATAATAATTCATTGTGTCAGAAGGAGTTCTGACAGGTACAACTTATGACCAGCTCGGTATTAGGCCTAAAAGGTCACACACATATGGTAGATGATGCGACAAATAGAAGATTAGATATGTGATATCCAATAAGTCCCTATTTTATTGGATCCGTTGGGCGGGACCCAATAAGAGCTTAGAGTGAAAACTTGAATAGAGATCCAATTTTCATTAAGCTAAGGCTAATTGGATGGAGATCAAGTATCCAATATGTTAGGATAATTGGATGGAGATCCAATACCCAATAGGGCAGGATCCATTAGGGTTAGCAATAGGGCTGCCCCCTGTTTGGTGTGAGAGGGCAGCAAGAAGGATTTACCCTACTGCGTGATGGTGGTGCGCGAAAGCGAGAAAAGAACACGTCGCAAGAGGAAGTACGTTGTCGCTTCATCCGCCGTGTGGATCACCGCTAGATAGGAGAATGCGAGATCTCCTTCATCCACGGACTGGGATCCTGATAGGACCCTAGCAGGGTTGGGTCCTACTCAACCAAGAAGCAGCTAATAAAACCCTGTGAGATTGTAATAAACCTCACCTAGCCGCCTCTATCCTATAAAGAAGAGTGGCTAGGGTTTATATTTGGGCCTTTGGGCTTCCTAACCGCCGCCCCCTTTTACTGGGTTGGTTGGTTATGGTTATGGGCAAAAGGGGTAATTCACTTAGGAAGCAGCCCCTAAGGCTAGGGTTTGGAGCCCTATATAAGCATATAGCTTCCATCTCTTTGGGAATAAGATCTATGTACAATTGAAGCCATTTGGCCGACTTCTAAGAGGGTGGAACCCCTATAGCGTTCCAAGGAGTGATCTCCCTCAAAGATCAATCTATATAGAATTCTTCTAGGGTTCTATCATCTGATATCAGAGTAGCGATCTTGCTGCTTTTGCTACCACCTCTGCCGCCCACCGCCAGCCAAGCAATTCCCACAATTACTCTTGATGTTGCCATCTTGACCGTCATCTTCTACCTAGATCTACTCAATCTATATAGAATTCTTCTAGGGTTCTATCATCTGATATCAGAGTAGCGATCTTGCTGCTTTTGCTACCACCTCTGCCGCCCTCCGCCAGCCAAGCAATTCCCACAATTACTCTTGATGCTGCCATCTTGACCGTCATCTTCTACCTAGATCTACTCGATCTATATAGAATTCTTCTAGGGTTCTATCATCTGATATCAGAGTAGCGATCTTGCTGTTTTTGCTACCACCTCTGCCGCCCACCGCAAGCCAAGCAATTCCCACAATTACTCTTGATGTTGCCATCTTGACCGTCATCTTCTACCTAGATCTACTCAATCTATTGTCGTCACCTCCAATTGTATCAGAGATCTAGTATTCTCCTATCACCAATACCTTTTGCTGCTATAATTTTTCATTCAAAATACCAAGAAGAAGTATTTTTATCTATCCCATGCTGCGAACTCCTTTCGTCGTAAAAGTTAGCGAACGAAGGATTGCTGCAGAAAATTTCAGCCGTATATTGTTGCTTTTAACCGATCTATTTGCTTTCCTTCTTGAACGAAATTTCTTATACGCTTCATAGATCTTCTTGGCTTCCATCTAAGATTGATATATTAAGGAATTCATCTCTAAAACCGTTCTTGTTTTGCTACAAATTTTCGTTGCAAACCGCTGGAATTTTTCGACGAGAATTCTGCTATCGCAACTTGCACCAATCTCCTTGCTGTTATACTGCCGAAATTTTCTTGATTAAATTTGTCATCATTACTGTTATCTAAACTGAGATTTTGCTGTCAAATTCCCTCCTCAAATCTCTCAGATTTTGTTAGAAATTTCATCGAGAAACCGGTGTTTCCTCGACGATAATTCTGCTCATACAAGACAACACCTATCTACAGCAACTTCCACTGATTTCTATCAAACCTTTGCTGCCATCTACCACAAATCTAAAACTTTTTTCCTAACCTTCATCCACTACCATCACAGCCCTAAAACTCCACCAAACCACACCCTCAAATTGCACCCAAAACAGCCAAAAAAAAAGCCTAAAACCGCAGCCTACATCCACCAATCCACCAACCCTTTCGACCACCACTTCTCTCAACCGATACATGCCTTTAACCCAACAACAAAAGAGAGATCTTAACATTACAGATTTGGAAGCGTATACTATAGCATCGGAAGAAGCAATCAATGCTAAATTTAAAGCCTTCGAGACGCGAATGAAGGATAAGATTCAGACTCTCTTTACCGACTCAATTTGGGTCGACCACCAAGCCCGAAAAAATCATATCAAGGGGAGAGCTCTAACCAATCACACCAAGCCCGAAGAGATAACTTCCAAGAGAGGGAAGGCTCTCTGACCGATCTCCACTATCCACACATGAGGGTGGACTTCCCTAGATGGGAAGAAGGAGACCCGATTGGTTGGATCTCGCGGGTGGAGCGATATTTTCGGTACCACAAAACCGCGGATGCATCTATGGTAGAAATTGCAGCAATACATCTTGAAGGGGATGCTATATAGTGGTTTGACTGGTTCGAACACGCTCATGGAGTCCTCTCATTGTGACAATTCAAAGAAAGACTGTTGATCCGCTTCAGACCAACCGATTACAAGAACATTGACGGACAACTAGCAAAGATCCGACAAACCTCTACCATTCAGGAGTACCAAACCAAGTTTGAAAGGTTATCTAATCAAACTCGTGATTGGTCTGAAAAATAACTATTGGGGACCTTCATTGAGGGCTTGAAGTCGGAGATCCGGGGAGAAGTTAAAGCGCGACAACCGAACACACTTATGGCAGCCATCTCTTTTGCACGACTTCAAGAGGAGCGATTGAACCATGAAGCCCGGAGGACTAGGGTCGCTCCATGAAGCCTGGAGCGATTGAACCATTGAACCTCTTCGAGAGCGATTTGCGAAGGGGTTATGTTGGCATTGCGACAAGCCATAGAGCCGCGAGCATCGCTGTACAAAAAGGAGACTTCTTGTGATTGAACCAGTAGAAGACGAGGTCATTGAACATCCAAAAGAGAGCTTTGAACATGAAGAAGATACGGAAGAAGAGCCACAACCGACCGACTTTATGGTACATGCGCTAGCCGGCTACTCAAACCCGCAAACGATGAAAGGTGGAGGCCTTCTCAAACAACAACCGATCACTGTTCTCATCGACACGGGCAGCACTAATAACTTCTTAAACAGTAAGGTTATTGCTCGGATGGCGCTCCATATCGAAGGTTGCAGCAAGTTCGATGTAAAGGTCGCCGACGGCAGAATCCTAAAGTGCGACCAAAGATGCCCGCAGGTGAAACTATTACTGCAGGACCCACGTGACCTTCCATCATTATAAGCGAAAATCACTTTTTGACGTAGGCCGAGTTGGTTAAGTCCCTCGAGGCTCATATATATTAGGATTTGAGATCTTGCTTACAACATTGAAATGTCACCGATGACCTGAGAACATAGTATGTTTGGTTGAGTCCCTCGAGGGCATACCATCGAATCAGACTCATCTTGTAATGATAGTGCTGACTTAACCAAGCATCATGGTTGGTCGAGTCCCTTAAGGCCATGATGGTTTAGAGGCCGAATAGGATGAGAATCATAAGGAGTTGTGATTGGCAAGAGTTACCTACCATTTGGGCTGTGTGATTAATTGAGTCCCTCAACGTTATACTAAGGCGTCGATTGGATCTCAATCCCTAATAAAAATCTACTGTAGATTTTCAATTCACATATCGGAGGGAGTTATGTATTTCGCAAAAAAATAGTGGGAATAGATTAAGATAAAAGATAATATCTTAATTATTTTTTCAAAATCCAAATATACATGTTATTTACTTTTCTATTGCATTTTTATTTTTCAGAAAAATATCGTTTTTAAATCCCTTACGCGGCATACTTGATGTCAACCGCCTCACTAGTCCAAACTACACGGATTGGCTTCGCAACCTAAAAATCGTTCTTACAACAGAGAAAATCGAGTATGTCCTTGACACAGTAATGCCCACATCCGAGGAAGGGGCAAGTGAGGATGAGATCGCTCGCTACGTGAAGTACATAAACGACTCCACTCTTGCTCAGTGTTACATGTTGGGCTCTATGACTCTCGAGTTACAAAGGTAGCATAAAAAGATAGATACCAGATCTATTCTCCTACATCTTCACAAATTGTTTCAGGAATAGGGAAGGACTCAGCGATATGAGATATCCAAGAGTCTATTCCGTGCCAAGATGACTAAGGGGACATTGGTTCAGAACCATGTCCTTAAAATGATTGAGTGGATAGAAAAACTCACGTGGCTAGGAATGATCATAGAGAATAACCTATATTTGGATTTTGTACTTCAGTCCCTCCTAAATTCCTTTTCATAGTTCATTATGAATTTTAAAATGGACAAGCTTGAGGTGACTCTTCCTGAACTTCTCAATATGTTGAGGAAGGCTAAGAGCACCATCAAGGAAAGAGAAGCCAGTTCTCTATACTGCTGAAACCAAAAAGAAAAGGAAGGTAGAGAAGTCCCTTAAGAGGACAAGGGCAAGAGCAAACCAAAGGTTGCTGAGAAGGACCCAACAAAGGACAAAGACCAATGCTTCCACTATGGCAAAAACGAGTACCGGAAGAGGAGAGTACCTTGCAGAAAAGGTGAAACAAAAATTTGAAGAAGCTTCAGGTATATTCATGATTGATCTTCATTTGTCAGAAAATTATGATAGTGCATGGGTATTGGATATTGGCAGTGCATCTCATATCTGCAATTCGTTGCAGGTTTTGGCAAGGCCTAGGAGATTGGCGAAAGACGAGGTGGACCTCAGGATAGGAAATAGCGCAAAGGTTGTCGTTGTTGCCATTAGGGAGGTCACCCTATAGTTGCCTGGTGGAGCTCTTTTAGCATTAGATGCTTGCTATTTTATTCCTTCAATTATCAGAAACATCATTTCCAGTTCTTGTTTGACAAATAATGGATATATATTAGTTTTTTAAAACAATGGTTGTTTATTGATCCTAGATGATGAGATCATCGGTAAAAGAACATTAAATAATACTTTATTCATATTAGATGATGCTCCACATGTTACGAATGTAAATGTGTTAAAAATGAAGCGAGATGAGGTGAACAATGCATACCTATGGCATTGTAGGTTGGGTCACTAATGCGCGGAGGGGGGGGGGGGGGGGGAGGGAGGTGTAATGTAGAATGAATTTTGAAAGAAATCTGATAGTATAGTTGTATTTACTGGAATAAGTTTTTCAGATAAAAAATGAACGAACTCATAATAATACTTTAATAAAATCAAAAAATAGCTCACCATCAAATTTAAAATCATAAAGGGATACAAAATGTTCACCACCCCAAGAATAATATACAAAGATACAGAACTGAAAACAAAAGACTCACCACTCAAGGAAGCATCCAAGAGATACAAAGCTTAAAAGAGGACTCCAAGAAAGTTTCTGCCAATAGCATTAGTTTTCTAAACTTCTTTCTAACCCTAAAACACCAAAATAAGTACTAATGCATGAAACAACCCTTCATACATAGGGAATTACGAAATTCAGTGTTTTACAATTGGTAACTAACTCTTATAATGCATTCCTTGGTCATAAAGAAAAGTACCTTGAAACAGCTTTAATTTTGTCTAAGGAATATGCTCATGAGTTATCATATTTAAGTGAGCCATAATATCAGCAAGGTCAACAAGAGCTTATTGTTGCAAATGAAGCACTCCCATATCAATCTCCACTAATTAAAAAAGACTTGCCCTCAACTCCTCGTTTGTTTCATTAACATGATTATGATAAGGACTTAAATCAACCACATTAAATGTTGGGGACACTCCCAGTGATTGAAAAAGGCGCTCGGGCGCTCGCCTAGGCGCTCGGGCGCTCGCTTAGGCGCTCGAGCGAGGCGAGGCGAGGCCCGAGCGCCTCGCTAATGTCCTAGGCGGCGCGCTTCAAATAGGCGCTGCCTGGGCGCTCACCCGAGCCCAGGCGCCGCCTGGGCGCTCGCCCGAGCCCAGGCGCTGGGCGCTTCGGGCGAGCGCCTGGGTAAACCAAGGCGACCGAACCAGAATTTTAGGTCTGGTTTGGTCCTGGTTCGGTTGTTAGTTGGTTCAATCAAACCAACTAAACCGATATAACCCCAACCCTAACCCTTACCCAACCCTAACCTGCTGCCGATCCTGATCATGATCTCGCTGCTCGTCGCTCTTGCTCCCGCTGCCGCTGCTCGCCGCTGTCGCTGCTCGCGCCTCCTGCGAGCCTTCCCGCTGCTCGCGCCTCCCTAGAGCCCTCCCGCTGCTTGCGCCTCCCGCGAGCCCTCCCGCTACTCGTGCCTTCCGCTCCCTTTCCCTTTCCCGCTGCCGCCGCTCACCGCTGTTGTTGCCGTCGCTCGCCGATGCTGCTGCCGCCGCTCGCCGCTGCTTCGCTGCTTCCTCGTTTCTCCATCAGGCTCAGTATACAGTATACTCTTAATATTAAGTTTATTTGAATTTTAAAATGATTAATTTTCTGTTAATAGATTAATAATATATTATTTTGATTTTAATGTTGTTAATTTTTATTTATTTGAAATTATTAATTATATTATATATTTTTATATTCTAGCGCCTCGCTTCGCTCGGGCGAGCGCCTAGCGCCTCGGGCGTTTGTGGACCTTAGCGCCTTTTGGCGCCTAGCGCTTTTTAAATCACTGGACACTCCATAATCTTCAGGTAGCAAGATCTCACAAGCATTCTTTCCAATTCTCTTAAGCACCTTGAATGGACCATCAACCTTTGGTTTCAATTTCCCAAATTTGCCTGGTGGAAACCTCTTCTTCCTTAGATGAATCCAGACCAAATAACCTTCGTAAAACTCCACGTGTTTTCTGTGTTTGTTGGCAGCTTACATGTACCTCTCATTTTGCTTCTCAATAGATGCTTTAACACCCTCATATAGCTTCTTTATCTGCTTAGCCCTCTCATTAGCTTCTAAGTCCAAAGGGCCAATAGGATTAGCACCATAAACAACCTCAAAAGGACTCTTACCAAAGCTATGATGCATAGAACGATTGTATTAATTTGTGGAAGAATGAGATCTCATTACTTAGTATTCTTGCCAGCATAGTGTCACGGACAAACTTCTAAACAGGATGTTTGATGTAATGCTTATGTATGTTCATGTCTTTTGATATGTTCATGCTTTGAACAGCATGTAGTTGGGTTGGTGGCCGCTTTAGGCTTGTAAATAAAGGTTGTGTCATGTGGACACTTGTGAAAGATTTTCGGTCTGTAATGGACCATTTTGACCCTTTATTGTGCAACTGTTCAGAGCTTGTAAAGTCTGTTTGTAATTTACATTGTCTATGAAGTGTTTCCTGGAATGTTTGCTTGTGGATCCCGAATGAGGCGTTCTCTCTAACCCGTTTTCTCTTTTGTGGGTCTTAAGGGGCCATGGGAGGCTTCGGGGAGGCTGACCTTTGCGGACGGACACGCAAGGATGCCGCACGACTTAGGCAAAACCAGCTAAGCCCATGACAGATGGTATCAGAGCGGGACAAGCACTCATAGAAACACTTAGCATGCAAACGTGGGGGACCTAGCAGGGCTACGTTGAGGGCAGTCAGCACACGCGCGACCGTTTGGGGGAAAACGGGCATGAAGATATAGGGAAAAGAGTCGCTCAGAGGAGCGGGCATCTGAGATTGGCATTCAGAGGAATGGCCAACCCTTCGCGCAAGAGGCACCACGAGAACAGGCAAGCTTGGAAGAATGTGAAGCGCATAAAAGGTGGGATGACTGAGTTTGAGCTACGGCTCAACGTTGACAACTATACCTGATGGTGCTCAAGGCAAGTGAGGCGCTTGGTAAAGGATGAGACCATACAAGGTGGAATGAGTTGCTCAACGACCGAAAGAGTTATGCAAAAGCTCACAGAGGTGAGGGGAATTGCTAACTCGAAAAATTTGGTACTCATGCATGGGCTTGTATGCGGACGATGGAATGTTCACGGCCATCCCAAGGCGACCGAAACTCGACGCCATGGAGCATTGAAACTTTCTCTTCGGCATGTGAAGGATACGTCCGTAGGAGGCTGAAGTGTGCAACGAGTTCAGCATGTTGCTAGGCCTTGAATGGTGTAGCGGGTGCTATATTGACGTGGAGTCGCAATCTAGCAAGTGCGTTTGCAAGAGGCAAAACAATGCACAGTTTGTTCAGCAAATCGGAGTAGTCCAAGGGGATGGTGGTCTCCGAAACGAAGAGAGATGTTGCTCCAACGGGATAGTTATCCAAGAAGGATAAGTCCCGGCTCTCCAAAGGGAGAATCATGTGGGACGGACCTCACATGTTGAGGAGGAATACCTCGACAAACAACAACTCCACGAAGCTCAATGGACCGAGCAAGCGGCGAGGAGTCGTCGCATGATCTCACTTGAGAGAATGCATTAGTGGATGCATTGCGAGATCAAGTGGGGGAGCGACCCAAAGCAACACAAATGAAGGCACACTTAGAGTCGATATGTAGATCGGACTCAAGGGAGGGCTGATCCGTGGAATGGTGGGCACGAGGGCCACCATCAACTCAATGCAAAAACGAGGAGCGAAGCAACTTGGGTGTAACTTGGAGAAATACCCAAGCCGCATGAAGGGAGCCAGCATAGAAGATGGAACATGGAGCGGAGGCACGGTGCTTTCCTTGGACATAGGTCAAGGACATGAACTCTTGCACAGGCAAGAGCAGGATCATGTTGTTCCATGGGTCCTTCATTCTGACGGAGTGGACTCATCTTGCATGGTGTCAAAGACGAAGGGAGCTTCTGGGCACATGCACCTTATCTCGGAGACGCATTTGACGGAGGAACTAAGGCGACTCAACTTGCAGAGGTGAAGTTGGGTTCAGAAGGCCTTGGCACGGGGTAAGAGGATGCGGAGGCGAGTACTCTTGAAGAATATGCCACAGTGTTGCCATTCAAGTTGCCATGAAGGAAGCGGTGCGCAGCGAAGATTGTGCTGGTAGGGGCAGAGGCCCAGGATCCAGACAATGGTGCACTAATTGCAGCGAAGTCGGGGGACTTCAGGAGCTACTAGGCGACGGACTGTCCTAAAGCGGTGCTTCATCTAGGTGTGACCCAAGAGTGGGTGGATGAAGGTCGATTGCCAAAGGAGCGAACAAAATCGAAGGTGGAAGAGACCCTGCGATGTATTGGCAGAGGCCACACATGGAGGGATCACAATTCGAGTTCATCCCACAAGGATCAGAATGCAATAAAGATGTCACCAGGAGGCGACATGGTGCAGCGGATCGTGGTGGAACAGTTCGTGGCAATGCGATACACATGAATGAGTCCCGTGAGGGACTAAATTATACGGAGGTATGATCGGGAGCTACTGGAAGCTCCACTTCGGTGAACAACACGACGGCAAGAAGGGCTATGGATTCAAGGAGTGAAAGCCATGGTACCGCAGAGGCGGGTCTTCCGTGCATGCATCGAATTTTGCATCGGATAAAAGCCTTGGTCATCAGCATATGGGGGCTGTGTTCCACCAACGGAAAAGTTCGAATGCAAGTACCAGTGAGTCCCATGGGAGGGACTTGATCATGCAGAGGTATGATCGAAGCAGTTGGAGAGTTGGATTGCTTCATAGCCCATATTCGCTTAAGGGAGCCCGGTAATTCAGAGGACAAGGTCGAGTAAGCGAATGTTGCTACCAAAGAAGCTAAGGAGAACAGAATCGGTGCAATTCCTATAATGCGATGGCAGAGGCCATGCATGGGAGTTGCAGTCTGTCTTTCCATCGACCAAGGGAGCTGCTTGGAGAACACAGAGGTATTGAAGTAGGGGGTCGAAAGGAGCGAGGAAGCGACGATGAGTCCAGAGGGACTTAGCTACCCAAAATCAAGCATTAGTTAGAATGGAGGTGGACTCGGAGGAATGCCACAGATACATATCTACTGATCATGAAGAAAAGGGATGCAGATGCGAGGCGATGGATAGTAGGGTCATGGGCATGGCAGTGCCATGGTACCGCAGAGGCGAGACTTCCGTGAAAGTCATTGATCCCTTGCTCTCGTGGAGGGAGAGCGCTTGGTCGTGAAAGGGGCCGAGGAGGTGGAGCATGCAGAGGCAAACTCCAAGTACCGAGACAAGGCTGAAGGGCAGAGGCCAAGGAACTTCGTAAGACCGGTGTCAACGAGCTTCTCATCAAGATAGCCGAAAGTGAAGGACTTCGGGTCTTGCAAGAGTGCACGACCAAGGAACGAAGCAGGCAGTACGCAGTGCTGTACCTTTGCTACTCAGGGGAGTAGGCGGCAAGGTTGATGGAGAAGACGGTACAATCCTAGAGGCAACCAAATCTATTAGAGAATTACTCCAAGTTGGGGTAAAAACTTCTTGCATTCCAAAAGTTCGATGGCATTGAGAAGGTGAAGCACAATAGCTAACTCAACGCAAGGAGTGCAAACACTTCAAGTGCTTCAGAAGTGTGAGCAAAGAGCAGGCGAAGGCCAATAACCAGTTCGATGCATGGAGTACAACCTCGAGGAGGCGGGCGAAGTCAAGTAACCTTTGCCTTCTCAACCCTTAAGAGAAGGAGTGAAATCGAGTACCCCAATTCTCTTATCTATCCAGCAGAGGAGCTCTGCACAAGTTCAAAGACCCTTCGAAGATAATGGAAGACAATAGTTGTCAAATCCTCACCAACGGTGATCAGTGCTACTGAGAGTAGATTGTCCGCTTCATTTCCCAACGAAATGCCAATCGAAAGCGGAAGTGATGCGAACCTACTTGGAAGTGACAACTAAGTGAAAGAAGAGTCAATGGGCAAATTTTGTGGAGGAAGGACCCAAAACTTCAGAAGTTTTGGAATCTTTGTTTTTTTTAGTTCTTAGCAGTCTCAAAACGAAATCAAGACTCACTTCCTCCCATGGAGCATTAGGCACTGGTAATGGAGTGTACAAACTAGAATTTTGACGTCTTGGTTTTACCAAATGACACACTCGGCATTGCTTTACAAGTCTCTCCATATCTCTGAACATCTAAAGCCAATAGAAATTTGATTGAACAAGAACTAGAGTCTTGTCCCTACTGAAATGTCCTCCCAAAACACCACCATGAGCTTCAGCTAGAATTACTCGTCTCAAAAAAGAAGATGAAACACACAATATATTGGCTCGAAAATAGATCCATCAAAGATAACCTGATTTGCAATTCTGCCATATTGAGCCGAAATCCACATCATTCTCATAGATATCTTTGAATGTGTAAAGCATGAACAAAACCGAACGACACGGATATACATGAGCAGTACATCAAACACCCATTTACAGTTTTGTCCATGACAATACGACGAACTTTGTACGCGATTAGTTTCTGGTTGATTTTGTTACACGACCGTTTTGAGATTTGCAAGGTCCATCTTTGTTTTTCACGATGCCTATAAAGTGTTTGATTGTAAAATCCTAAGTTTTGGCTTCTACGGAACAGCCTTATACCTTGTAGGTCCCCATAGGATTGCATGAGGTTACGGGTAGGGAGACAAATATCGCAAGGGTGATACACAACTTAAACAAAGCATCTAAGTTTGTGACAATTATGGGACAAGCGCATTAACAAACACGACATCTAATAGAGGTAACCTAGTGGGCTGCTTGGAGGGCAGTTTGTGTGACCGTTTAAAGAATATGGGTTTGGAAACGTTGGAAATAAAGTCATCCAGAGGAGCATGCATCCAAGATTGCGTTCAAAGGGATGACCAACACATCGCACAGGGGCCACCACAAGAAGCGAGCTCGGAAGAATATACATGCACATAAAGGACGAGATGGCTTAGTTCGAGCTACAACTCAATGTGGTCAACCTAACTTCACAGTGCTCAATGTAAGCGAGAGAGCTTCTTAAAAAAATGAGACTGTGAAAATCAAAGAATGGTTGATCAACGACTAAAAGAGTTTGTGCAAGGGCTCATAGAGGCGAGGGAATTGATGACCTGAAAAGTTCGGTATTCATACAATGGCTTTATATATAGACGACGAATTGTCTGTGGCCATCCCAAGGTGATCGAAATTCGACGTAATGGACAAAGAAAATTTTATCTTTTGCATGAGGAAAGTATGCATGAAAGAAGTATGTGAAGATGAATGTTGCTCTAACGAGACAAGTTAGTTTCCAAGAGGATAAGCCCAAATTTTCGACAAATGCTTCTTGTGCAATGGACCACACACATTGAAGGAGATGCCTTTAAGAAGCATGCCTTACCAATCTCTCTTCCAAGCCGAAAGACAAGGGTCGCAAAGATAAATGCTCTATAAAGCTCGTAAGAAGCCAAAATCAATCTACAGTGAGGAGTCATCACAAGATCTCATAGGAGGTGATATATCGATGGACACGTCGTGAGATCAAGTCGGGAAGCTACTGAAGACAATGCCAAAGATGAAGGCATGCATCGAGCCGATGAGGTGAACATCGAGCTTTATGGAGGGCCGACCCACGTAACGAAGGACCATGAGGGCTATAATTATCTCACTACAAATTGAGTCTCGATATAGATACCAAGGCAAGGAGGCCCGACTCAACTTGCATAGATGAAATTGGAGTCAAAAGGCTTTGGCACAGGGCAAGACAAAGGTGGGAACTATTGAAGAATATGTTAATGTGTTATCATTCGAGTTATCGCAAAAAAGCATATCCACAAGCCATGATCAACTTTTGGTAACCACCTAATAGCTATAGTCTAAAACATGTTAAAATAACATGAGTCTAGTCTCTTAGCTAGTGACCAGATAAATTGGGAGGATAATTTAGTTGTCTGATGAATTAATCATACATTAATGTCTTTTTCTTTTTATTTGACTAGGAGATTCCAAGGCACATCTCTAGAGTGAAAAAAAAAAAAAAAACCTCAAATACGATGCATGGTAAATTAGTAGCCCTACACTTGGATGCATTGATCGCTTTCTTTCCTTTCCCAACACTTTCCTCATTATAACTTAAAGATATTGAATTGGCATTATCACTGTATCTTCGATATCTCCTTAATCCTAAAAATCTTTAATTAGCATAAATTTTCGCTTGCCAATGGAAGATCAATTAATCTATGGAAGACTAATGGCTTGAACCCTCCTGTTAAGATTTCCATACTAGAAATCCTAAGATCACAATCACCTTTGGCTTGTGCCAACATGGTTTTTGGTTGAACTTTTAAGGCATTATTTGAACCTCATTCTTGGGCCCTTATATCACATTCAGTTGCTTTCCTTTATTTATGGAAAAAAATGGGCAAGTTAAATTGCTTGGTTTAGATGATAGAATCTCTGGGATAGAGCTTGAATGGTTTTTTGTGCCCTCCATCTACCTTGATTTTGAGGTGACTTATGTCCAATTCCCATGGCCATCTAGCTCCATTCCCTGTCTTGTTGATCTGTATGATGATTTACAAAGGAGTGAAATAACAAAGTTTTTCAGAGAAACATCCTCACCAGCGTCAGTTTTCTAACTTCAAAAGGATCCTACTTACATTAGCAGTTGGGAATCCAAAAATTTGACACATTTACTGGATTGTCTTTTAGTTATTGCAATTGGATTGGGAAGGCTCTCCTGCCTTCATTATTTCTATATTTTGCCTTTTTTTCTTTTTACTTTTCTTTTGACGTTTTTTTCCTTTCCACCCTGTACTTATTTTACTAGCTTTATGAAATATGAATGTAGCTTGTAGTCTTTGTCAAAAAAAGATAAATGCACCATCCATACAACTCAACCTTACTCCTAGGGACAGCACATATTGTTGCTACCAATATAACCAGTCAAGATCCGACATATGCTATTCGAGGATTTGTCATCTAGTTACTCAGATATAGTTGACTCCCAATAATATGAACCTTATTACTAAATGATCACTAACTTGCTAATCCTGTCAATATTACAGATAAACTCAAGGATTTTCCAAAAACATAATACAAAATAGGCAAACATAAATGAAATATGGTCACTATAATATGTAAATGGCTCTCATCCAAGTCACAGAATCTTCCTTATAATCTGTAAACTGTAATCCAAGATTTCCTTTTAAAAGCTGGAAAACTTGTGTATAATAAAGCAGTACCTTCAAACAGATTGGACAGTAGTTTCCTTTCACAAACAATCTACCACAAGCATCACAACAGGTATAGCCTAAAAACCACCTGCAGATCATTGATCCATGTTAGAGTAGGAATGATGCCAATAAAACAGACTAGTTTCAGAGCTTGTGGTTCAACTTAATAGTGTATAAAATATCTCAGAAGACTACAGCATCATAATGAGGGCCATGTGGTTCAACCATGTGGCATATAGAATATATCTCAAACAACTACACCAAAATATCACAACCTTGTTGATCAACTATGTAGTGTAGAAAATAGCTCAAACAACTGCAGCAACTTAATCATGCGAAATGCAGTTTGGTATTTGAACTACCTTGTGCTAAGACCACTTCCTGAAACGGTGGACCCACAGCTGTGACATCTTGTGTGCTTTGGACACAAGTAAGGTCCACGGCTCACATTCTGCAAGTTAAATTGTTGACACAATACTTGAAATGCAGAAAACTATGCATTATCCAGAAATCAGTCATATAACACACCTTGTGTGGTGGGTGCTGACAGTAGCAATGATAAGCGCCATCGCACCTTTTACAATACATCAGTTTATTGGGATCACCAGTTCTTCGGCAGACCTGGGTAAAAGAGAATCAGGAACTGATATAACCATCAACTCAAGCACGGACGATAACAAGGAACATGACAAAAATGAGCATATGACATCAAACAAAAGACACCTAGCAGAATGGAATAAAGGCAACAGGTTTCACTATCTTAAGGTCAACACCGGATGGTTTTTCTGTTGTGTAAAGTTGGTCACAATTTTCTAAAGAACGTTTTTGAAGCAGAAGAGAATGTTAAGAACTAGAATATTGATGCTTTTCACTATCAGTTTTGCAACTAAACCACATGGTTTCAACTTTCAACACAACATACAAATAAATACTCCTATATATTGAAATAAGAACAGTTTGTTATTCTGGCATTGAATTATTTTTCTAAGATTACCTGGAGAGTCGGAACTTCATTACAAGCACTCATGAACATTATAGGCTTATGTCACCCATGGAACATCATGTTTGATTTACACACCACACAAAAGCTCAAGTTTGTTGCAGAAAAAAGTAAATCATGGTATTAATATTTTTCCAAAATTGATGTGGAATCTAGACATTCATGTTAGCATGGATAAGAGTCAAAACTAACTAAAGCAAATAAGTGGAGTTCCATTCCATGCCAAGTAGCACAGAGCCACAGACAAAGCTTGAACAATAAAGAGCAATATCATATTGCAAGTACCATAGTAACAGGATTGGCACAAGATAAGAAGTTGATTCTCTGTTCTACTGAGCTATATTATTATTATTTACTATATGTAGTCATATTTATTCACTTTTCAAGGAAAAAAAATGCATTAGTAACATAGTCAAGAGTCGAGGATATTTATCATCACTAAAATATCATCTTTATCAAACTTCTTGACCCTCATCTCTGACTGGATTTTCAAAAGCAAAGAGGGATATCAGATGACTACAGATAGATAACAGGCCTATATATTTTATCCTGAGGCCAACTGGCATTAACCTTAATGCCTGCACTGCAGGAACATAAATAATCATTCTTGATGAAGTTGGAACTGTTGTCATGGGACACTGAAGGAGACCAACAGCAGATCACTTGGAATCCATATGACCTCTAATTCTCACTAAGTATGCTGCCAGCATGACCATGTTGACATGGTATCAGCAAAGGACATGCCAACAGCACATATCATGCCCATAACCAACAGGCCCAGGACATGCTGATGATACTCGAGTGCATTTGAGCTTCTGAAAACTTCCAGTCAATGATGCTTGAAACACGATTTGGCATTTTTAAACCACCACAAGCTTACTCTTCCTCCAAAGTCAAGCTACCATTAATAATCAACATCACAACTATGCCCTTATGGCAAGTATCTTTCGCGATGCTACTTACAGCCTGCACACAACATGTCAGGTTCTTGGAGCCAGATTACGATAGCATGATTATAAGCCTAAATCCCACCAATCATGGGTTCATGAGTTAATCAATACAAACTAATTTATACTTTCTAGAAGGAAACCTTTAAAAATATATGCCATTATCCTGGAGCAGATTTATTCAAAATATAAATTTCATATTGGATTTCTTGCCCATTCATAACCCATAACTAGTAAATTACTCCTGTCCCATTGTGCAACTATTTCATTGATAAAAAGATATCACTTTCGGTGGTATCAGGCTATCAGCTATCATGTACAAGAAATAGCACGTATCATCATTGAAAATGATTAAAAATATTAATTTCTTTCCATTTTAATTGCTTCCTGAAAACAAAAGTGCATGAATATACATGCACTTTTCTAATACATAACTATTAATTAAACCACAGTTACCCTGAAACAATTTTCCCTCTTAAATGCAAATTCCTCCAAGAGCAGAAGGGCAGCCCAAGACAGTCTGCCATAACTGCCATGTCTAGGATGGGTTACTCCTACAAGCAAAAAGGCTGCTTTTGAAATTGAACCCTTGACATCCGGGTAATAAGGAAACAACTCATCATGGCATTAAGATTCACCTTCAAAGGACATAATTAATAAAAATATATTTTGCACCTGAGATGCACCTTTAATCATGGATTAGGAAGGAAATCATGGTAAAAAGTTCACATGGTGATAATTAGGTGGGTGTCGGCCACCATTTGACTCCATCATATCACAAACTTAGCTAGAATTGTCTAACTTATGAGGCACCCAAGCTGACTTCTACCCACAAGGATCAGCCTAGGTTTCCACCCCTTGCGGTCCCAAAGGATCTGCAAAAGAAGAACAGAATTAGTTGAAGAAGCAAACGACAAACACAAGGTCATCTTTGTCTGGAAGGCACACGTTACAAATAATTGAAAGTAATAAGAACTAAATTAGCCTTGAAAAGGCAGTCCCAAATCCAAACGTATTAGGGTCCCGAGTTGTCAAAGAGTTTGACGAAGTCTCACACTTCTACGAATATATCACTTATGGCCTCACGAGTTGTTGAAGCTCTCCAACTACTGTACCAAAGTCCTAATCGGCCCAGTGCCAACTGTGCAGTTCTAGAGTGCTGAGATAGCTAACGTTTTTTCCACCAACAACAATACTGAAAATCAGTAGTCGTGGCACAAGCAAAATGGGTTGTTTTGGCCAGTTTCAGTCCAGGAATGTTGACAGTCAACGGAATGTTCTGCAGACTACATTTACAGTCGAAAACAAGCAAATTACATGCAAAATGAGACTGCTCAGCTACCATATGCCTCGTTATTCACAGTTGTACACAAGAAAAAAGGTGATGACAAACAAAACACAGATTGCTCGAGTGACGAAGGTCCTGCATTGCAGGCTTGCAGTGGCTGTCCATGACAGTCTGTCAATTCAGATTAAACATAACATTTGCAATCTAGATCGCTAGAATTCAGGGGACAACAGAAGAATGCATGAATATGACATATGCTCAAATGACACCCTGGGGACTGCCAAGAACAATATATTTATGTCTGGAAATCTCTGCAATTATCTAGCCATTGCATTGCAATGGTCACTTGTAAACTAAATTTTCCACGGTCTCACTACTAAGTGCATCTGTTTTAATAGTCATCCAATGAAAAATAACTAATAGTTAGCATTCTGGGTCCAACTGAAAATTGCCAAAATTAACTTAAAATACACTTAACAAACCAAACATGAAGTCCATTGAATTCATCCAATGTTTCATACATAAGCACCTGAGACGAATAGTCGCATTATAGAGCAGACGATGGATGATATGATAAAAATTGTTCCTAAAGTAATAGGAGACAGTGTCAAACATAACTTGACAACATAACGTTTGTTGGACATTGTCAGCAGCATAGAATCAACATCAACATCTAACATGTCAAAGAATAAAAAAATATCCACCACATAGCAGATTTTGTGCATCAATAACACTATCCAAAATTCCAAATCAACTTCCATGCTATTCAGCATGTCAAGGTTGTCGCCAAATAAAGGATGCATTAAGATTAGCATTCTATAAAATCAATTATCAAATTCATCAAACAGCAGCCAAGAGAAACTGAATTACTTTTTCTAAGCAAGCTTTAGCAATCGAATTAGTTGTCTCTACCAACATTCCTGCAGTGGTAGACCTTGTTCTGTATATTTGAAGAGGAAAATAGACTAACATCTATAGACAACATAATTTCACAAGAAGTCCCTACACTATATCCCGACAAATGAAGTCTAAGTAAAAAGGTCCAAGCACGAGCACAAATGTCTCATAGAATTCTAGTAACTTCTTTGTAAAGTTCTAACTCTTTATTCAGAAAGGCATGCTGTGACCAACATAGCCCAGCAAAAGCAAGTACCTCACAGATGCGGCACGCAGGGCAAGACCACAAACTCCAATGAAATAGATCTGCAGGAAAAGACATGTTTAGTAATGAAATCTTCGGGGAAAATATTTCTATTGTGTAGCCTTGAATTGTGAGTAGAAACCTCTATGTTCAACCAATGTTTTCAAGCAACTTCTGTGGTATTTCCTGTTGCACGATTTGCACAATAGCATCTTCATAACTTTCTCACTTCCCTCAATTTCCCCAGAGAAACAAATATGGCACATGACCTTGACGGTAGAAACCCCTTGATCATCCCTAGCAAGATTGCTAGTTGCCTCTCCTAGTAACTCCTGGGATAATTCAAATTACTTTATCCACTGCTTTTCTTTACAGCAGATTAAAAGAAATACTTACTAAAACATTTTACTACAACATGAGCTATTTCATTTCCACATAGTGCAGGAGTAAGAGAATCCAAATTAATGGCTGTCCTTGTGCTGGTGAACAGGAGTACAGAGGTACATACAATATAGTCTACACACCTTTTAAAAACCATTCAGTTGGTTATACAAACACAAGAAATTAATTCTGAAACAAGGGAATGTGTGTTACACCACTAAATAGGCAATGAGACAAGATATATCCTCTAACAAAAAGTACTGAAATAATAGAGCTAAGATGGGAGCCATGTAAAGTTAAACAAATCATGAAGGAACATCAAGAATTCATAGAGATGACACAAGATCATGTCTAAAGGAAGTTGACTAAACAGCATAGCAATTGTACTTGGTGCTGTGCAATACTAAGAGGTTCAGAAGAAAAGTTCAGAAATGGACGTTCCACGATTACTAAGGTAGTGTCAGGTCACCAAGTTCTTGGAAACCAAAATTTAAATAATATCTATTATTGCGTTGCAATTCAGGCAATAACAGAACGCATTGGGTCAATACCACAAGAGAGACGACATTGTATAATTCCAAGTTTCAGAAAAATAAAGTGAGCAATAAAGTATATGTTTGGCTAGCAAAAGTGCTTGACCAGAATTCCAATCAATAAGTGACTGATTGTTCATAGATTTAATTACACCACAATAGTCTAAATTGACTCATATAAATTACAAGATCTAACACAATCAGCATAGTGCCACATGTTTGAGACAATATATTTCTAAAGCAACAACCACTGAAGCAATACTCAGATATCAACATTTAGGAGGCCTATAATATGGAGGTATAAAACAAACCCTTAAACCCCAAAAAGAAAATGGAAGCCACTTTAATTGATTTCCTTTTGCTTTCATATGTCTAAATGTTTCTCACTACTAAGTCAAATCATCAGAAATAACAGCACCTAGAACAATCAGTTGGGAATTATTTTGGTGATGTAAACAATATAGATCGCAGCAATGCAATGACAAAAGCACTTCCAAAACAATTGGTATGTGACTAAAGATCCTGACTCTCAGAAAGTCACAATCTCCTAGTTAGCAATGTTAACCTGTAAAGTTCTATTAAATTTAATATCAGCAACCACCTTTCTTTCTTACTTTAAATAAATAAAACATATTGCTAGCATCATGCCTTGAAAACCTTCAGTTTCCCAGTCATCAACACGATCATGGGGGTGATATCACTGCCATTGGAACCCATTTCCCAATAGCAAATCAAAAGTAAAGCAACAGCTTTCCCAAATTCAAAAAAGAAACCAAACAATATCATGAATCTTTCCACCCAATTTGCTAAGGTAATATCAACTCCATACCTTGACAGGTACGTAAATTAAGCAAACAACTTTCTCAAATGTGTATGACAGTAGAAGAATCTCTCAGTAATCTGTAAAGTGAATTGCCTGTGACAGTAACCAAAACAAAATTTACCTGATAGCTTAGAAGCTTAACACTTTAACTAGTTGGCAAGCGGGAAAATTTAGGCCACTTTGCAGCACATACCTATGGTACTTGTCTAAACTGGTGGATGATATAGTGGTGCACACTACGGAGAACAAAGCTCCCCCCTGTGGTAATAAATAAGTGAAATTCTGAAATGATTGGATAGGAGGCACAAACCAAGATGCCATACAGAAAGTCTGCATTTATAGGAGTCCAAATTATACCCTTTAAGCAAGAACAACCCAAATCTTTCTTACATCATACCAAGAGCAAGCTGTGCCATTAATAGTCTCACTATTGTTTGGCTCTTCTGTGATGCATACAATTAATATAGTTACACGTTGACATGTATAAAAACAATGGTTGATTTTAACTGGGCCGATAAACATTGCCTTTTCATCTGTAACATAATATGATGATAACATAGAACTATTCACCAAAAATTAGAAAAGATTTGGGTGAAAGCTAAACTGGAAGGCATGTTATTAGTATTAAAAATTGATCAAGTTATGACATCAAGTAAACAAATAAATTTCCACAGGATATGGCCATTATCTTACCAAGTCCGAGATCTTTTACTAGAATAACATATTCATGGCATTCAGCTACGAACTGACACTACAAACTCTGGCAAGAACAATTCTGATGATGAGAAAGAAGTGACACAAAATGGATCAGTAACAGTAACATCCTTTTCCCCCTTCTAAAAATCTATTTCAACCATTGTCAAGGTTTGATATAAAAAAGGTGGTGCCTAGAGCACAGAATTGGTTTGTGGTTGTTTGTTCAAACAAAAAGTTAAAATAAAATGGTTAACTAATCAACGATTTGCATAATATCACTTCCTTCATCAATGGTTAACTAGAAAAACTTGCATAAATTATCCTACATCCATCATGGAGGTGATTTAAACAACTATTGAGACTTCAATTACAATCAACAGAGATATATAGGAAACCGTACAAGATGAGAAAAAACATCTTCACCAAATTCGATATCAAAAAATTTGTATACCTGAAAGCAATAGAGAAGAAAATTAACCTTCAACTATGGGTCGAATCCAGAAACACTTAAAGTGAAGATATAGACATGAATTCTAGAATAGCAAGAATCCTGGTGAAACATTCCAAGATATTATCCCCCAAATCTACCAAGGCCAACAAGCCAACCACTAAACTCCTAAAGAAAGCCTCGTCATGAGACGCAAGAAGGGCACTCACCGCAGTACCCCCAGCCTCCAACCTCCGGACATAGTCCTCTGCCGCCAGGGAAGCAGCCAGCGCCTGTCGCTGCAGCAACGCCCGCTTCACCTCGTCGCCTACGCCGGCGCCCCTGTCGTCCACGGCCGCGGAGGGCACGGCAACGGCCGGCGACACGCGAGGCACCCATACCTGGACCGTCTCCTCCTCCTCCCTCTCGGCGGCGTCTGGCCGGACGGTCCACGGGTCACTCAAGAACTCCTCGAGCGCGTCGATCTCATCCAAGAACGCGCCCTTCCCCGCCTCCCCGCGCAGCCCCGCCGGGAATCCGAGCTCGCAGTCGCAAATCCGCCGGCTGCGGACCAAAGAAAGGGATTCGTCACCCCACAACCAAACGAGAGCGAACGAAAGGGAAGGAGAGAGGGAGAGGGGGAAGGAGAAGTATTACCAAGTGATGGGGCAAGCGATGTGGAAAGCCATTTAGATCGGATGCGATGTTGGGGTTTAAAAGGGGGAGGGGTTTCGCTCCTGTGATCGATTTGAAAAAGAATTAGAGCGAGGTGGGAATTGGGCGATAATAAAAATAATAATAAGCCCGAGGGGAAATATATGGGATTATTGCGAAGCGAGAGGGAAGGGGCGGGCGAAGTGAACCAGGGCCAAGAGAAGACAGGGAAGAGGGGCGGAGAGAAGCGATATATATATATATATATATATATATATATATATATATAACGTTACATGTATTAGGTTACATGATGTATTCGTATTCGGCTATTAGTTGCGGTGGGAATTTTAGGTGTCCACTCCTGTTACCGTCACCCTCCAGGGAGTGGGTCCAAACTAAGAAAAAAAAACCCCGCCCAATGGTGCAGAAGGAACACGATCGGTGTATTGGAGTGGGCCATTTACGAGTCGTCGATGCTCGGAGTCCATCCATGCCGTCCACTTGGCATGACGGCCAGTCATGCGAGTTTCGGATTCATTCGGGTTGTGTTTCTACGTTTCAAATTGTACCTGAATTATAGATGGATGTACTCTTGGCCCCCACAAGAAAATTTTTTTTAAATAGCGGATCAGCAGCGGGTAAAACACGAGGCATGTGTCTTTTATAAGATGCCTGAGGAAGTGCCGGGAATCCATCTTAGCCGTCCATTGGACCGATCAGCGACAGTTGTGGCCCCATTCGTGTTGCGTCATAAAGAGGAACATAGGAAATGATTGATCTCTTAAGATTTAGCTCAGTCGGAACTGCAGGTAAAGGTAGAAAAAATAGATAATTAAGTAGTTTTATTTGGTGGTTTGAAGGATACATATGTAGTATAAATTTCATTTGTTTGTAATATGGGATAATTAACATAATATTTAAGTGGGAAAAATTAAGTGGTTTCTCTCCAACTATAAACTCATTATAAATTGGAGATTTTCTAATGGTTTCACCTGTAGTATGTAAGTCGATTTTTCATTTGTATAATTCGAAAATTCCATAATAATTCTCCTTTTACTTTTGTCCTAATATTCATAAACTGATATACTCAATAATTTTAATTCATGGTAAAAAAACAAAATATTTGGTACACTTTAATTACGGTCCTTTTAATCGAATTTAAAAATATAAAAAATGCCTCTTTAAAATAAATTTGAAATTTCATAAGCAAGTTATATAAAAATTGATGGTTTTCAAATATCCAACAATTTTTCCCTCCTAATATTTGAATAAAAAAAGGATATGTCTGCCCAAATAATGTAAATTATCTACTTGGCACTTTAACCTAAACCATTGTATTATTTGATGACATGATGATTCTTCATGGATTTTGATGATATCAAATATATATTTTACGGTAATGAAAAGCAAAGCATTCGCAAGATGTGAAGTGTCCACGGCACGAACTTCTCCAAGAGAACGAGGAGTTCAAATATTACCTGTTCTAAATTTATGCTTGTGAGATCATTTAAGGTTTTGTCCTTCACAAGCACATAAGTGATGTTTATTTTCCTGCAATTATAAATGATTGTAAATATAGTTTGCGGAGATCGAGGAGTCCAAATATTACCTGCTAAAGTTTATGCTTGTGAGAGCATTTAAGGTATTGTCCTTCATAAGCACGTAAGAGATGTTTATTTACCTGCAATTATAAATGATTGTGATTGTAGTCACTGGACAAGTACAAACGTTTGCAAGAAGTTATTCATTTCCCTGAAAAAACAAATTTCTGATTTTTATTCATTTCCCTGATGTTTATTCATCTGTGCCTTGTTATCTTTTACCATATTGACCATCGACCTCGACGCTTTTACCTTAGTGCTTTCGTCCCTCGTTCCTTATTTTTTATTATTTTATCTCATTATCTTTCATTCTTTATTGTTATAACCTCTCACTATCGTTCAATCACTAAGCAGAGCAGCATGGAAAGGTATAGGTGACATCTCACTTGGTGCGTCATGCAGGAGAGAAGTGAGGGGAAGCCTTGTGTAGTGGAAATAGATACTAAGGACGATGGCAATATCTCCATTTGTATGGCAAAGGTGAAAGAAGAGCCTCATGAAGCTTGCGAGGATAACGATGAGATAGTGAGATTTTCATAGGTAGGGTGAAGGCACGTGAGAATGATGGTAAGATAGCAAAGATTATGATAGGACGTCAATGGGTAGAGTGATGGGGTCTTACTATGAGGTGGAGGCAACGAGGGATATTTACAAGATAAAAAAAATAAGAGACATTATTTGAAAAAAAAAAAAAAGAGGCATCTTAAGAGAAAAGAAAAAAATAGTTTTTTTTAAATCACCCATAGATTTAATGCTATTATTATAGTTACAAATTAAGAGATGACAACCCCTTACTTCATATAATAATTAAAATAATAATTTTATTAAAGACAATCCCTCAATTACTAATCATATTCTTATTTCTCATGATTTTTTTATTATTATTAGTTTATACAATCCATTTCATTTGTAGGTTAATCATCTATATGAGTATCGTTATCAGAACCTTAACTATGTCTTTTCCTGATCATCAAGATGATTAGGAGGAGGAGAAAAAAAAAAAAGAAAAGGGGAAGAAAAAAAAGGAGTATATAGAAGAAGTTTAAAAGGTGTTAAAATTAAATGATGACATTTCTAGAAGGTGTCTTAAGAATATTACAAATAATTAAATTAAAAATATAAATATAAATAATAAAAATCTCTCCTTTTATATCGTCAGCTATTGAATTTATAGACAGAGTACTGGAATGGGATCAACGGAGTTAAAAAAAATAATACTGCTCAAGTTGGAACGTATCATAAGTGAGATATAGTAGAGAAATGATGTAAAAAAAATAGAAAATTCCTTTTATAATGTTTGAATAAGAATGACCAGCCATTAAAGAAGATATTCCAGATCTGAAAGGTTACAACAATTATTCTTTTTTTTAATATGTTCCTTTTTAATCTGATGATTACGTGACATGCGAGACACTGTAACTCATCGGACTTTGCATATTAGCATCTTACATGATCATTTATTGGACTCCGTAGAATTAGCATCTTATATGACTCTTCATTTCGTACGTCGAGGGGTAAATTTCTTTTTCTAGGTCACGAAGCATAATAATGTTTCTCTAATACCAATATCATTATGTTTAGTTTCACGTAATTTGAGTATAAAAAATATTTTAAAATTTATAGAACACGAAAAATACCTTTGATTCTATTACCATAATAATCCTCTCTAAGAATAACTTTAAAGAATATTAATGTTAATTATAAGTTTAATATTTCTGCTAAGATAATATATTGACTATTGGGGTATATATATAAATTCAAGGAATATATTTCAGAAAATTAATTGTAGCGGGGTATATATGTAAACTTCGCCTTACAAACGCCCCGGGTTCAGGCTCTACTGTAAATATAACGAGAGCGCCAACGATCCGATTGAGGTAAAAAAGGAAGGAGGAACAACATCAAGAGAGAAGAAGGAACATCACCAAGAGTAAAGAGGAGAAGGAGAAGAGTCATGAATGCCCCAAATCTTTTCCAAGACTTCGTAGCCCAGAAGTGCCGCCACCTTCCGCCCTCGTCTATTTTGCATTCTTCTCCCTTCTTCCTAACTCCGTGAAACAACATCACTGCTTCTGTGCACCGAATGTCATGAATTATGGTTATGTACGTGCAGGAAACCAACATCGCCTGCGTCGGTAAGTTCACCACCGAAAGAGAAGACCACACCCTCGGTAACCTCCTCGAAATGAAATGCTCGTCCTCTCCATTCGATGACTCTGCTTCTGTTATTGTTCTTATGAGTGACGCGTTCCTTTGTTTCGGGATTATCACAGGCAGTTGTGTCGAGATCCGGATGTGATGTTCTCTGGATACAAGGTGCCGAGCCCTCGAGAGCTCGAGGTCGAACTCAGGGTAAGCCACTCCGCTGCGCTGCGTTAATCTCGACGATTCAAAGCACACCGATCCAGGCATATAGTTAGGCCATCAATGATCTCGACAATGAGCTAGAACATCTGAAGTCACAGTTTAAGGTCCGAGGTTCTGCCCTTTTATTTTCTTCAAGATTCTATTTCTAGGAATTCGTACTTGGATTTGTGCTATGAAAGTTGTTGATTTGGAGGAATCCTATGTTCTTGAACTTAGGAATTAGATGGTGCATTTAATGGTTTCTTGCTTCTATAAATGTTTTTGCATCTCTCTAATTGTTGATTATTTATGATATATGATTTGTTCCTTCGGGTACCGAAGATGATAACCAAGTTTGCTTAACTAATTCATGATAGAGGTGTGATAGGGCACAATTTAGTAGCACGCCCCTTCGCAACTGTCTATAGCCATATCAATGCCAACGAGGAGCTTCGAAGTCGATACAGCGGACCACATCAACATAATGCCTTCGACCATGTCAATATGAATAATACCTTTGATCACTGATTCAGAAATTTTAGAATTATATTTAATGATAACATACACTATGACATGGGTTGATGATTTATGAGGCAGTGATTTTTTCTTCTTGTTTAAAGGATAGTGTTTGACTTTATGATCTAACTTTTCACAAGCAAAATAGACTCCAATCACCCACAAACACAAACTTATTTCATAATTTAACTCGCATCTTATATAGGATTAAGTCTTTTGTGATGACTTCCCTTTTCAAATCCAGATGTCTTGACCCTCTTGTTATCATTTTCTGATTCATTTCCAATTATATTTTTATTGGTAAACTTGTCCTTGCTATTCCTGACCTTGATCTCTAGAAATTCTTTTTTGATCATTAAAATAATTTTGTACATCAAATATTTTCTCAATTTGCATCATCCATCTTTCTACCACTATTCTGCCACTAATGTATTAGGTTCACCATGCTTCTGCTACGCCATTCTAATTTAATATCCCCATGCAACCCTTTCATCCCCTATAATTAATTAGAAGTAGATGAAGTAGGAGGACCAAATATCCTCGTCACCTTAGATTCCTAAAATGTATCAAAGAAAATTTTCACCGATCACTATAGTTCACTAAACATCAGTATATTTTGCATGTCAACATATCAAATATTTCACTAATCCTCAAACTACCACCTCTGTCACACCCCCTCAAATTGATAACATTAAAATTTTTCATCACAAATCAATCCAAGATCTAAACTAATATTTGAGGACACAGAGAAACATTCAATCAAATTCACAACCATAAAACCTATGTAATTTATAATCATATATCACATCATTCGATAATTCACATTAATGAAAACTCAAGTCAACTTAACAAAACATTAACACTTATAATTCTACAAGCAAAGTAATTTATACAATCAAAACTCCAACCATTTACCACCAATCAATATCATTGTAGACTAAACTTAACATTCTGAAATTCCAAATAAGAGAGATTTTTTAACACTTTTACATGATATATCCATTCAGATTCATTGACAACATTGTCATTACATAAAGAATATGCTTATTCAACATTAACATAACAACTAACAAGACTTGCCCACAATTTTGAATAGCTCTCCATTGCCTCAGCCCAATACAAAAATCTCAGAGAGTGACAAGTTGACTTGAAAGATTGATAACAACGGAGTGAGCTAAAAACAGCTTAACAAGTGACAAAACATGTCTAGAACGAAAAAGGATAGTTTCAAATAAACAAGGTATCACAATGCAAGGCAGAATATAAGAGATTCAAGGATACCATCTCATTAGATACAAAATTATAAATGTTATTTTAATCAAAACATATTTTATTCATAACAAATAGAGCATAGAGTAATTGGAGCATATCAATAGTGTATGAGATGTTCCAGAGCATATCAATGACATATAGAATATTTCGGAGCATAACAATGGCAGATGAAACATTTCGAAGCATATCAATGGCGTAGGAAATGTTTTGGATCATATCAATAACGAATGAAACATTTCAGAGCTTATCAATAGTGTATGAAATGTTTCGGAGCATATTAATGACAAATGAAATATTTCGAAACATATCAATGGTATATGAAATATTTCAAAATGTATCAATGGTGTATGAACATTTCAGAGGCATAGGGAGCATTTCGGAATATATCAATAGCATATGAAATATTTCAGAGCATATAAACGACATTTGAACCATTTCGGAGCATATTAAAAAATAAATACGAAACAGAAGCTCAAACGTTGTATTTGATATTGCATTTATATCATTATTATCCAAAGCAAGTATAGAAAAAACATAACCAAACCTTTGAATATCATATCAAATATACAGAAGGTGCAGTGGGACCAGAGATAGAATGTGATTCATCCATTTCTGAATGATCACCAGACAGAAGTCTCCCACATTTAGGAGCTCAATCCACCCATGTCTAGGTGAAATCAGAGGGAGCTGGTAGAGCATCGCAGGCTCTATACATAACTCCTTTTACTATTTCTGGCAAAGGTTCACAATATCCCACAAATACCAGAGTACAAAAGAACAGTGTGAACAATAAAATTAGCACATATCGGAAGCACATACGAAACAATGAAACGTACATGTGCCTTTGTGAGTTAATACAATGCAAATATAATCTTTCAAAAATGTATTCAAATTTGAAAGGAAACTAAGGCAAGAGAATATATGGATTTTAGCATATATCAGACGCATATGCATAACAACGAAACTTACATATGCCCATACAAAATAATGCGATACAACATAAACTTTACATAATAGGTTTCAATAATATAAATAATTTAAGGACAAAAGCATATAAGAATTCAAAGTATGATATAAAGCTCATTTGAAGAAAGAATGCTAAAAAAATCAATTTCCAAAGGGAATGGAATAAGAACAAGTGAAATCGATCAAAGCTCGATTTTTGGCAGAATTCGAGAGGCACATTGGATAAATGATTCAAACTATCAATTGTACTCTAATTTACTCAAGAAATATATCATTGAAAAGATATTTCAACTTACTTTTAGATAAAATAAGCTTCATATGAATTGAAGTTCCCAATAGAGAGTTACAAATAATTTGATAAACAAAGGTCGGAGAATAAGATCTCTGTTTGGCCGAATTTATAAGATCGGATTCAACAGATAGATGGGTAGGTATTTGTACTCCAAATTATTCATTATAGGTATCAAAAGAAAGATCTAGGAGTCTAGTTTCCAACAAAGTAAATTTTGCATAAATCAGAATTCCCAACATGGACTTATACAAACAGTTTAGTATCAAAATGTCAGAAGATACGTACTCTATTTTGCAGAATCCATAGGGTCAATCGAAATAGAAGTTTAGGCAGTCAAATCTACTCTAAATTATTCAAATAAGCTGTCAAAAGAAAGGTTTACGAGTCTATATTCTAATTAAATAAGTTATGTCTAGATTAGAAATCTATGCAAGGATTTATAGCTAAGAAAAGATGGAAGGGTCAGAATCTCGGAAGCTTTCCAGATTCAAATCGTTACGTCTAAACAAGAGATGTATCAAATACAAGGCTAGAACAATTCAAAATTTTTATATTTAAGACAAAAGCAGAGATGAAATTATAGTAGAAAAGATTGAAACATATGAAATAGGAAGGATCAGAACACTTGCAATAGGAAAGATCAAAACACTTACAATAGGAAAGATCGAAACACTTGCAATAGGAAGGATCAGAACACTTGCAACAGGAAAGATGGAATAGCTTATTTAGAGTAAAGAGAGCAAACAAGTATACGAGAACAAGAAGCAAGGCAGTAATAAGGCTATCTTATGGAAATTCCAGTAGTCGGGATAGTGGTGCCTCATTAAAGGAAAAGCATTCAGCAGGTAGAGCAGTAAGAACTCGCTCAGGCTTACTCTCGTCGGGGCGCGCGCATGTATATATTTCTTATCTTATTCACAAGTTTCTCTTATTTTCTTATCTTATTAAAGTTTCTCTTATTAAAGTTGCAGGGGTGTGCCTAATTCATACTTGTTACGGTAAGTAACTGTTTTAGCCGTGGCCTCGGGGCCGTCGCGGCTTGGTTCGGGTCCGGAAGGCGGTGATCTCCGTGGGGGCGCTCCTCGAGGTCTCCCGGCGGCCGAGCTCGGTGGTTCGGGTCGGGAGGTCGGTTCGGCGGTTCGGGTCGGCGGCTCGGGTCGGGAGGCAGCTCCGCCGCAGCTTCGGGAAGAGGCGACACCGTCTCGCACCTGCACACAGGTCGGGCCGGAAGCTCAGCCCGACCCCTCCGACGATCAAGTTAGAAGAAGAGGTGGAGGGGATTGTGGATGAGGCAGAAGAAGAGCCTCTGAGTGCTTTGTGTCCGAGTGAGTTCCCCCCTTTCTCTTGAGAGTTCGGGGGTATTTATAGATAGGTTTAGCGTTTACCTGACATGGCCACCTGCTGGAGTGAGATGGTGCCTCTGATGGCGTCAGATGCGGCCGCTGGGGTCGCGTGGCGGGGCAGCTTGCAACAGGGCATGGGCGGGGGCAGGTCGTTGTCCTGCTTTGCCGTGGTCAACTGTGCGAGGTCGGAGGTCGTCGCACGACAGTGGGAGTTGTCAGCGTTATTGCTTTCCTGGGGGGATGTCGTCATGGCGCGTCATCCGGCCACTTTTATCCCTATCATATGCCCCCCCCGAAAGGAGCTATGCATCGGTTGTCACGCAAGGGGAGTCCGATGCATGGCTTCTGCCTTCAGGTGGGCTGGCCGTACAAACGCAGTTTCGGGGAGAATGGAGCCGAGGGGCCGAGGAGCACAACGCAGGCGGGTAGGCCACGCAGGCGTGTCACGGGTGGCGTAAAGCCGAAGAGCCGAGGAGCACGACGCGGGCGGGCTGGCTGGCCGCGCAGGCGTGGTCTCGGGTGGCGTAAAGCCGAAGAGCCGAGGAGCACGACGCGGGCGGGCTGGCCGCGCAGGCGTGGTCTCGGGTGGCGTAAAGCCGAAGAGCCGAGGAGCACGACACGGGCGGACTGGCCGCGCAGGCGTGGTCTCGGGTGGCGTAAAGCCGAGGGCCGAGGAGCACAACGCAGGCGGGGTGACCGCGCAGGTGTGGTCTCGGGATGGCGTAGAGCCGAGGGCCGAGGAGCACAACGCAGGCGGGGTGGCCGCGCAGGTGTGGTCTCGGGTGGCGTAAAGCCGAAGAGCCGAGGAGCACGACACGGGCGGACTGACCGCGTAGGCGTGGTCTCGGGTGGCGTAAAGCCGAGGGCCGAGGAGCACAACGCAGGCGGGGTGACCGCGCAGGTGTGGTCTCGGGATGGCGTAGAGCCGAGGGTCGAGGAGCACAACGCAGGCGGGGTGGCCGCGCAGGTGTGGTCTCGGGTGGCGTAAAGCCGAAGAGCCGAGGAGCACGACGCGGGCGGGCTGGCCGGCCGCGCAAGCGTGGTCTCGGGATGGCGTAGAGCCGAAGAGCCGAGGAGCACAACGCAGGCGGAGCAACCGCGCAGGTGTGGTCTCGGGATTACGCGACCGAGAAGCAAGGCTGAAGAGCCTCGGGCATTACGCGGCCGAGGAGTAGGCGGGTGGACCGCTCTGGTGTGCCTCGGGCATTACGCGACCGAGGAGTATGACGCAGGCGGGTGGACCGCTCTGGTGTGCCTCGGGCATTACGCGACCGAGGAGCAAGGCTGAAGAGCCTCGGGCATTACACGACCGAGGAGTATGACGCAGGCGGGTGGACCGCTCTGGTGTGCCTCGGGCATTACGCGACCGAGGAGTATGATGCAAGCGGGCTGGCCGTGCAGTCGTGTCTCGGGGTTTATGGAGCCGAGGGGCACGACGCGGGCGTACTGGCGGCACTGGTCTGTCTCGGGAACATGGAGCCAAGGAGCACGACGCAGGCGGCTGGCGGCGCAGGTGTGGTCTCGGGCATTGTGCGACCGAGGAGCACGACGCAGGCGGGCAGACCGCGCAGGCGTGGTCGCAAGGGCCATGCGACCGAGTAGCACAACGCAGGCGGGCAGGACGCGAGGACATGGACTCGGGCACCATGCAGCCGAGGTACACGATAGAGGCGGATAGGCCGTGCCGAGGTAGATCTCGGCAGCGATTGGCCGAGGTGCTCGGTGTAGGCAGGCTGCGACCGAGGGACATCGCTTAGGCGGACAGGCCGCGCTGAGGTGGGATTTCGGCAGAGAGTTGCCGAGGTGCTCGGTGCAGGCAGGCCGTGACCGAGGTGGTGGGCTTGGCAAGCATGGAGCTGGTGCAGGTAAGCCGCGGCCGAGGGGCGTGAACCAGGTGGATAGGGCCGTGGAGTTCGGCGCGGGCAGACTGGCCGTGCAGCCGTGTCTCGGGGTTTATGGAGCCGAGGGGCACGACGCGAGCGTACTGGCGGCACTGGTCTGTCTCGGGAACATGGAGCCAAGGAGCACGACGCAGGCGGTCTGGTCGGGCAGGTGTGTCTCGGGGATGATGGAAGCGAGGAGCACGACGCAGGCGGGCAGGTCGCGCAGGTGTGATCTCGGTCATCATGCTGCCGAGGAGCACGACGCAGGCGAGTAGACCGCGCAGGCGTGGTCGCGAGGGCCATGCGGCCGAGTAGCACGATCAGACGGGCAGGACGCGAGGACGTGGCCTCGGGCACCACGCGGCCGAGGAACACGACAGACGGTCGGGCCGCGCCGAGGTGTTTCTCGGCAGAGATTGGCCGAGGTGCTCGGTGCAGGCAGGCTGCGACCGAGGGACACCGCTCAGGCGGGCAGGCCGCGCTGAGGTGGGCTCAGGCCGTCTACGACCGAGCCGTGCGAATGCAAAAAAGAGGGGGTTAGGCCGAGGCTAACAGTGAGCCAAGAGGCACGCTGAGGCGCGCAGGCGGCGGGCTGGCCGCGCATGGGGCCGAGGAGCCGAGGCAGCGGGCTGCTTGCTGCGTATGGGGCCGAGGCAGCGTGCTGGCTGCGCATGAGGCCGAGGAGCCGAGGCAGCGGGCTGCTTGCTGCGTATGGGGCCGAGGCAGCGTGCTGGCTGCGCATGAGGCCGAGGGGCCGAGGCACGGGCTGCTTGCTGCGCATGGGGCCGAGGAGCCGAGGCAGCAAGGCAGTAAGGCAGCGTGCCGGCTGCGCATGAGGCCGAGTGGCCGAGGCAGCGAGGCTGCTTGCTGGCTGCGCGTGAGGCCGAGGAGCCGAGGCAGCGAGGCAGCAAGGCAGTAAGGCAGCGTGCTGGCTGCGCATGAGGCCGAGTGGCCGAGGCGGCGAGGCTGCTTGTTGGCTGCGCGTGAGGCCGAGGAGCCGAGGCAGCGTGCAGCGTGTTGGTTGCGCATGTGGCCGAGTGGCCGAGGCAGCGAGGCTGCGTGCTGGCTGCGCACGAGGCCGAGTGGCCGAGGCAGCGTGTTGGCTGCGCATGTGGCCGAGTGGCCGAGGCAGCGAGGCGGCAAGGCAGCGTGTTTGCCGCGCATGAGGCCGAGTGGCCGAGCCAGCGAGGCTGCGTGTTGGCTGCGCATGAGGCCGCGTGGCCGAGGCAGCGAGGCAGCAAGGCAGCGTGTTGGTTGCGCATGTGGCCGAGTGGCCGAGGCAGCGTGTTGGCTGCGCATGTGGCCGAGTGGCCGAGGCAGCAATGCTGCTTGCTCGCTGCGCAGGAGGCCAAGTGGCCGAGGCAGCGAGGCAGCGTGTTAGCTGCGCGTGGGGCCGAGTGGCCGAGGCAGCGAGGCAGCGTGTTGGCTGCGCGTGGGGCCGAGTGGCCGAGGCAGCATGTTGGCTGCGCATGAGGCCGAGTGGCCGAGGCAGCGAGGCAGCAAGGCGGCGTGTTTGCCGCGCATGAAGCCGAGTGGCTGAGGCAGCGAGGCGGCAAGGCAGCGTGTTTGCCGCGCATGAGGCCGAGTGGCCGAGCCAGCGAGGCTGCGTGTTGGCTGCGCATGAGGCCGCGTGGCCGAGGCAGCGAGGCAGCAAGGCAGCGTGTTGGTTGCGCATGTGGCCGAGTGGCCGAGGCAGCGTGTTGGCTGCGCATGTGGCCGAGTGGCCGAGGCAGCAATGCTGCTTGCTCGCTGCGCAGGAGGCCGAGTGGCCGAGGCAGCGAGGCAGCGTGTTAGCTGCGCGTGGGGCCGAGTGGCCGAGGCAGCGAGGCAGCGTGTTGGCTGCGCGTGGGGCTGAGTGGCCGAGGCAGCGAGGCAGCATGTTGGCTGCGCATGAGGCCGAGTGGCCGAGGCAGCGAGGCAGCAAGGCGGCGTGTTTGCCGCGCATGAGGCCGAGTGGCCGAGCCAGCGAGGCTGCGTGTTGGCTGCGCATGAGGCCGCGTGGCCGAGGCAGCGAGGCAGCAAGGCAGCGTGTTGGTTGCGCATGTGGCCGAGTGGCCGAGGCAGCGTGTTGGCTGCGCATGTGGCCGAGTGGCCGAGGCAGCAATGCTGCTTGCTCGCTGCGCAGGAGGCCGAGTGGCCGAGGCAGCGAGGCAGCGTGTTAGCTGCGCGTGGGGCCGAGTGGCCGAGGCAGCGAGGCAGCGTGTTGGCTGCGCGTGGGGCCGAGTGGCCGAGGCAGCGAGGCAGCATGTTGGCTGCGCATGAGGCCGAGTGGCCGAGGCAGCGAGGCAGCAAGGCGGCGTGTTTGCCGCGCATGAGGCCGAGTGGCTGAGGCAGCGAGGCGGCAAGGCAGCGTGTTTGCCGCGCATGAGGCCGAGTGGCCGAGCCAGCGAGGCTGCGTGTTGGCTGCGCATGAGGCCGCGTGGCCGAGGCAGCGAGGCAGCAAGGCAGCGTGTTGGTTGCGCATGTGGCCGAGTGGCCGAGGCAGCGTGTTGGCTGCGCATGTGGCCGAGTGGCCGAGGCAGCAATGCTGCTTGCTCGCTGCGCAGGAGGCCGAGTGGCCGAGGCAGCGAGGCAGCGTGTTGGCTGCGCGTGGGGCCGAGTGGCCGAGGCAGCGAGGCAGCGTGTTGGCTGCGCGTGGGGCCGAGTGGCCGAGGCAGCGAGGCAGCCTGTTGGCTGCGCATGAGGCCGAGTGGCCGAGGCAGCGAGGCAGCAAGGCGGCGTGTTTGCCGCGCATGAGGCCGAGTGGCTGAGGCAGCGAGGCGGCAAGGCAGCGTGTTTGCCGCGCATGAGGCCGAGTGGCCGAGCCAGCGAGGCTGCGTGTTGGCTGCGCATGAGGCCGCGTGGCCGAGGCAGCGAGGCAGCAAGGCAGCGTGTTGGTTGCGCATGTGGCCGAGTGGCCGAGGCAGCGTGTTGGCTGCGCATGTGGCCGAGTGGCCGAGGCAGCAATGCTGCTTGCTCGCTGCGCAGGAGGCCGAGTGGCCGAGGCAGCGAGGCAGCGTGTTAGCTGCGCGTGGGGCCGAGTGGCCGAGGCAGCGAGGCAGCAATGCTGCTTGCTCGCTGCGCAGGAGGCCGAGTGGCCGAGGCAGCGAGGCAGCGTGTTAGCTGCGCGTGGGGCCGAGTGGCCGAGGCAGCGAGGCAGCATGTTGGCTGCGCATGAGGCCGAGTGGCCGAGGCAGCGAGGCAGCGTGTTAGCTGCGCGTGGGGCCGAGTGGCCGAGGCAGCGAGGCAGCGTGTTGGCTGCGCGTGGGGCCGAGTGGCCGAGGCAGCGAGGCAGCATGTTGGCTGCGCATGAGGCCGAGTGGCCGAGGCAGCGAGGCAGCAAGGCGGCGTGTTTGCCGCGCATGAGGCCGAGTGGCTGAGGCAGCGAGGCGGCAAGGCAGCGTGTTTGCCGCGCATGAGGCCGAGTGGCCGAGCCAGCGAGGCTGCGTGTTGGCTGCGCATGAGGCTGCGTGGCCGAGGCAGCGAGGCAGCAAGGCAGCGTGTTGGTTGCGCATGTGGCCGAGTGGCCGAGGCAGCGTGTTGGCTGCGCATGTGGCCGAGTGGCCGAGGCAGCAATGCTGCTTGCTCGCTGCGCAGGAGGCCGAGTGGCCGAGGCAGCGAGGCAGCGTGTTAGCTGCGCGTGGGGCCGAGTGGCCGAGGCAGCGAGGCAGCGTGTTGGCTGCGCGTGGGGCCGAGTGGCCGAGGCAGCGAGGCAGCATGTTGGCTGCGCATGAGGCCGAGTGGCCGAGGCAGCGAGGCAGCAAGGCGGCGTGTTTGCCGCGCATGAGGCCGAGTGGCTGAGGCAGCGAGGCGGCAAGGCAGCATGTTTGCCGCGCATGAGGCCGAGTGGCCGAGCCAGCGAGGCTGCGTGTTGGCTGCGCATGAGGCCGCGTGGCCGAGGCAGCGAGGCAGCAAGGCAGCGTGTTGGTTGCGCATGTGGCCGAGTGGCCGAGGCAGCGTGTTGGCTGCGCATGTGGCCGAGTGGCCGAGGCAGCAATGCTGCTTGCTCGCTGCGCAGGAGGCCGAGTGGCCGAGGCAGCGAGGCAGCGTGTTAGCTGCGCGTGGGGCCGAGTGGCCGAGGCAGCGAGGCAGCGTGTTGGCTGCGCGTGGGGCCGAGTGGCCGAGGCAGCGAGGCAGCATGTTGGCTGCGCATGAGGCCGAGTGGCCGAGGCAGCGAGGCAGCAAGGCGGCGTGTTTGCCGCGCATGAGGCCGAGTGGCTGAGGCAGCGAGGCGGCAAGGCAGCGTGTTTGCCGCGCATGAGGCCGAGTGGCCGAGCCAGCGAGGCTGCGTGTTGGCTGCGCATGAGGCCGCGTGGCCGAGGCAGCGAGGCAGCAAGGCAGCGTGTTGGTTGCGCATGTGGCCGAGTGGCCGAGGCAGCGTGTTGGCTGCGCATGTGGCCGAGTGGCCGAGGCAGCAATGCTGCTTGCTCGCTGCGCAGGAGGCCGAGTGGCCGAGGCAGCGAGGCAGCGTGTTAGCTGCGCGTGGGGCCGAGCGGCCGAGGCAGCGAGGCAGCGTGTTGGCTGCGCGTGGGGCCGAGTGGCCGAGGCAGCAATGCTGCTTGCTCGCTGCGCAGGAGGCCGAGTGGCCGAGGCAGCGAGGCAGCGTGTTAGCTGCGCGTGGTGCCGAGCGGCCGAGGCAGCGAGGCAGCGTGTTGGCTGCGCGTGGGGCCGAGTGGCCGAGGCAGCGAGGCAGCATGTTGGCTGCGCATGAGGCCGAGTCTCTCAAGCGACGCCATATCTCTCCTTATGCATGTTGTGGCCGAGGAGCTACTCGGGTAGGCTATGACCGAGGAGGTCTCGGGTAGGTTGTGGCTGAGGAGCTCTCGGGCACGCTATGGCCGAGGAGCTACTTAGGCCGCGTAGAGGAAGTCTCGGGCAAGCCGTGGCCGAGGAGGTCTCGGGTAGGCTGTGGCCGAGGAGCTACTCGGGTAGGCTATGACCGAGGAGGTCTCGGGTAGGCTGTGGCCGAGGAGCTCTCGGGCATGCTATGGCCGAGGAGCTACTTAGGCCGCGTAGAGGAAGTCTCGGGCAAGCCGTGGCCGAGGAGGTCTCGGGTAGGCTGTGGCCGAGGAGCTCTCGGGCATGCCATGGCCGAGGAGGTATCGGGTAGGCTGTGGCCGAGGTGTTCGGCGCGGGCAGGCTGGTCGCGCGCGTGGGACCGAGGAGCCGAGGCGCGCGGGATGGCCGCGCGCGTGGGACGCGGGCGGTTTGGCCGCGCGCGTGGGACGCGGGCGGTTTGGCCGCGCGTGATGCGCGCGGGTTGGCCGCGCGTGAGGCGCGTGTGGGGCCGAGTGGCCGAGACGCGCGGCGCGGTCGGGCTGGCCGCGCGCATGAGACGCGGGCGGTTTGGCCGCGCGCGTGGGACGCGGGCGGTTTGGCCGCGCGTGAGGCGCGTGTGGGGCCGAGTGGCCGAGACGCGCGGCGCGGTCGGGCTGGCCGCGCGCATGAGACGCGGGCGGTTTGGCCGCGCGTGATGCGCGCGGGTTGGCCGCGCGTGAGGCGCGCGTGGGACCGAGGGGCCCAGGCGCGCGGGGCCGAGAAGCCGAGACCGACCCTGCTGCTGGTGCAGGTCGGCTGCAGTGGAGCAACCAAGGAGAAAGCTAACGTACCGTCATTTCGGGCCCTCCTTCTAGCGCCATTATGTTACGGTAAGTAACTGTTTTAGCCGTGGCCTCGGGGCCGTCGCGGCTTGGTTCGGGTCCGGAAGGCGGTGATCTCCGTTGGGGCGCTCCTCGAGGTCTCCCGGCGGCTGAGCTCGGTGGTTCGGGTCGGGAGGTCGGTTCGGCGGTTCGGGTCGGGAGGCAGCTCCGCCGCAGCTTCGGGAAGAGGCGACACCGTCTCGCACCTGCACACAGGTCGGGCCGGAAGCTCGGCCCGACCCCTCCGACGATCAAGTTAGAAGAAGAGGTGGAGGGGATTGTGGATGAGGCAGAAGAAGAGCCTCTGAGTGCTTTGTGTCCGAGTGAGTTCCCCCCTTTCTCTTGAGAGTTCGGGGGTATTTATAGATAGGTTTAGCGTTTACCTGACGTGGCCACCTGCTGGAGTGAGATGGTGCCTCTGATGGCGTCAGACGCGGCCGCTGGGGTCGCGTGGCGGGGCAGCTTGCAACAGGGCATGGGCGGGGGCAGGTCGTTGTCCTGCTTTGCCGTGGTCAACTGTGCGAGGTCGGAGGTCGTCGCACGACAGTGGGAGTTGTCAGCGTTATTGCTTTCCTGGGGGGATGTCGTCATGGCGCGTCATCCGACCATTTTTATCCCTATCAATACTTATAGGTATGCTGATATTATAACTTAAAAGGTATGCATGCTGAGAACTTAAAGCTAGGGCAGACAAAGACGGATTCCACTCATGTCACGTAAGCAAACCAGAAACCATACTAAAACCTGCATAGGAGCAAGTCATCAAGTTAAAGGGCTGGGCGAACCCCTGTTGCAAATGCAAATAAGGAGCTTCTTTCTCGCTCACTTTATACTTAACCACACCTTTAAATCGCACCGCATCGATTCTAGGCTTTTGAAAGTCAAATAGAGCATTTCCATCTTTCCCTTATATGGGATAGGATGAAACTCAAACTGTAGAGGATAGGATGAAACTCAAACTGTCTATCTGGTAGGATTAAACTCAAGCGGTCGTAACTATTTGCGTTAAGGCAAGCTACTACTATAGGGTTGGATTCTGACTTTCCCACTAACGAGTTGATTTCTTACTTTTCCACTTATACAGGAAGGAGCACTAGCACTAGACAGTGTTACCTGATTCCTTTCCTACTGGTGGTGTATTCCAACTCTGCATCAAGGAAATACCTCGCAAAAGCCTCCTTCATGCTTAAGCCCCTTAAGTGTAATTCTGACCTTTGAGGTTAATTCCTCTGATTCCGTTTCATTCTTTATTTTGAGTGGAACTCTTACTTTGTTGGTTACTTCTTGCTTTCCTACTAACGAGTTTATTTCTGACTTTCATTAAAGAGCACTAGGTACGGCGTTCCCTTCTTCTTTGGTTAAGAGCAAACAAGCTACTACTAAAAAAGCACAGAGAGTCCAAAATCCCACAAGTGTGTTAATTTGTTCGGTGCCTGTAATGAGTCTGGTATTCATGGCTTACGCGAGCGGGGGGTTAGCGAGAAAGATAACAGGGTTAGTTACTTATTCTATCATACCAAGCTAATTCTTCTTTTTCTGGACTTGGATTGGAGTGGAATTCTTATACTCCTAGTTTCTTGTTTCATTCTTTTAGTCGAGAGAAAGAGTCTTCGGTAGGTTACCTAATTCTTTTATAAAGACTATATAAAGATAAGAGAAAAAAGTCCTTTGTTCGTGTTGCGCGGCAGCCATTCCTGGGCTATTTATACTGTGTTAAGTAAACTAACCACTCCTGAAATTAAGTATTCCGTTTTCTACCTGCATTCTGATCCTATAACTCCGGCTCTCATCTCATCTAACTCAAGCCAATCAATACTCAATGAATGCGCTAGATCGTACCCATAACTATACGTTGCTTGCCTGGTGAACTGATTGTATGCCGCTGCTTGCCCGTTGCTTGTCTCTTTGCCTTTGCCCCACTAGTAGTAGCCTGCTCCCTGCTCTTTATTGCTTGAGACAAGACAGCTACTGGATTGGATACTGTTTCCGCTTCTTATCCCTTAGAATTAGTATAAGTAAGATCCAACACTTCCCGCTTCTAAGCCCGAAAACTGTCATTTCACAAGACAAAAAGTTGACTACCTCTCTTATGGCTCAACTCAAACAAGCAACGTTGAACTCAGGTCTTCCACTCAGGGATTAGAATATTAATAAGGACCGGTCTTCTACTCCTGACTCCTGTATTGTATTTAATACCTTTGAGAAAGTAAGGTGAAGTTACTTTCGAGGGTGCCAGTACAGTTCTTGTTTCATCAGTGTTTGTTAAGCGTTTGAGAATCTCTACCAGTATCTTTGTCATCTTTCTGAATCGAGGTGTACTGAATACGAGTATGTAGCAAGCGGGTCTTCAAGGATAGGTCATGAGCTAGAGCTAGGTAAGTAAGGAGAGGCGAACGAACACATAATATATGGTTAGTTGTAGTTATTACCGAGTCCGCCAAGCAACTACAGCAGTATCAAGAGCCAGTCCTTTTTTTGCCCCTACGGAGAGGGACATCCCTTGTTCCACTCATAGAATCTTCTCTTGCTACCGAAAACAGGACACATCCATCTTTTCCTGCTCCTGCTGATTTGAAGTAACATATTCCCTATAGGGACAAAAGACTCTGAAACTGTTTCATCCTTACTAAAGCTACTTACTATAAGCACTATCAAACAGCTGACTGTTATTACAACAGGTAAGCAAACTGCTAAATGACATATTATTACTTACTGCTGACATCTATAAATGACATATTATTACTTACTGCTTTCACCTAGAATGAAAGTCAACCAACTAGAAACTAGAAAACTCTCTTTTCACTAGCGCACATGCTTACTCATTGAAACTAACTAGCGCTATAGGGGTTTCTCACTAAGGCTAAATCCAAGTCTTTTAATATGATTTGAAACATGGCTTAAACGACGAGAATGGATTGATTGCCTGAACCGACTCACTACTCATAAAGGGAAAGAAAAGCATGCAAAGGTAAAGTGCCAAACGCTTGACCCTTCCCTTGTTGACGTATAGATAGGTTGGTTATCGACTTTCCCTTGTAGTGGTGCTAGTTCTAGTTGTTGGCGTAGTTGCTTGTCTCTGTTACTTACTTGTTCAATTCTGACTTGAGAGTGGCATCCCTTTAGGCTATTAGATTATTAGAATTTCCCTTAGGCTATTCTCTTATTGTATTATTCTAGTAGACATATCTCAACCCCCTTCTTCATCGCTTACCATCGGACTTTGACACCACTGTGGATTCTCCTGAATCTGTGTCCCTGCCTCCAGAGTGTTATTTTTATTCGTATCATGCTCCGTTTTGCCCGACCTCTCTACTTCTATAAAAGAATTGAATGCACTAGATCTATCCCCTAATGCGCAACATCTATCCCTTATCCCTTGCCTACCTCTCCTCAAGCTCGCTTTAAAGCCAATACTTGATTCTTCCTCGACTGAAACTTATGCTCTTTGAACTCAGGCTACAAATACTGTTATCGCTCTTGATTACTCGTATACTAGTATTTCTTTTGGGCTGTAAACCAGGTAGTTCATTACTTTCTTTGCTTTTGTACTTTGCCTTTGTAGTAGTAGCTTGTTTGGATCTCGATTCAAGGCTAAAGGCTCCTCTCTCTCTCTTCGGTCAATGAGAAAGGGATCCCCCACTTTATGCTTTAGGGATGGGTGAAAGGGGCCTCGCCCAAGTGGTAAGTTCAGTTAACTCTTTCAGATGATATTTTTCGGGAGTAGGAAAAGAGCCGAATCCTCTTAGCATCGGAGAGCGCTTTGTCGTGTAAAGTCAACTCGCTAATACATTCCCGAAAGAATTAATTCTAAATATACCAGCAAAGCTCACTAATTGCACTTGTATATATTATGGTGAAGCATACCGAGAGAAGGAGCTTGACTCTTCGGGAGCAAGTATTAACTTAGTTGAACTGTGAGTGCTCAACGACCGATCAGTGGCCGCTTATTTATCTTTATATTATGTTTCAGTTGTGGTTTGGCCCGGTTAAATCGTACGGTTACGGGGACTTTGACTATATGTACTAGGGGCGGCGGTAGGCTTAGTAGGGCTCGAACCTACAATATCACCGTTATGAGCAGTACATTTCAACCAATTAAACTATAAGCCATTTCCTATCTATGGATCTATATATGCAATTCACTCACTTCGGACGGGATCGGTATGATTCTCCTAATTGATTATAGAATAGTATGCGCCTATTTTCTCTTGACTAGTCTATTTCGGTGCCTATCCATAATGCAGAGTATATAACAATCTCTTAACTCTCTTATTTAGTGGATGAATATCCCTATGATATCTTCTAGACAGATCCTATTCATTATTTCATAGGTAAGTCAATAATGTTAGTATTCTAACATCAGAGAAGAAATATTAGTGGAATTGGAAAGTAAACAATGCCTGTCTAAGTAAGGGGGCGTCTTCCATTTCTATAGTATCTAATGGTACGTACATAAAGAATAGAGGTGTAGGAAGTCAATAATGTTGCAGTATCGTCAGCTTATGCAAAGTAGGAGATGCCCAATGTTACAAAACTCGATATCAAATTACTTCAACACCCATTACTTTACTTTCTTATTCAACACCCTTATTTACAACCCATTCCTCTACTCTCTTATTCAACACCCATTCTGATACTCTTTTCTAACCCACATCTGTATCATTTCATTAAAGGTTACACCCACAATCTGTATCATTTCATTAAAGGAACACTCATCCTATTCATCTGATTATAATATGGGCACCCTTTTGATTCTACTAGTTTCATTAGATATTTATTATACAAGTTTAATTAGAGACTCCAGATCCGTATTTGTATAGTACCAACTCTTGAGCTAGTTTTATGAGATACTATAGATAAGTATTTGTACAGTACCAACTCTTGAGACTCGGTCAAGGCATGAAAGCAGTTAGTCCCCAATTCTTTATAGCTTCTTATTTCATCTTTGTTTTACTTTTTCCTTTTTGAATACTATTCCTTGCTCTCAGACACTCGTACCACTTTTTCCAATCTTATGAGCAGGGAAGGGAATAGCTAACTTACAGTAGGAAAAGAATAGGATTACAGATATTATGGAAGAGAATAGGATTACGGACGAGCAGGGAAGGGAATAGCTAACTTACAGGCTGGAGGAAGAGAATAGCTAACTTACAGTAGGGTAGGAAGAGAATAGGATTACTTACAGTAGGAAAAGAATAGGATTACAGATATTATGGAAGAGAATAGGATTACAGATCTTATGGAGGAGAATAGGATTACAGATAGTATGGAAGGGGAGTCCTACCTCTTTGAGAAAGAAGAGGAAAATCAAGAGCTAGGAAAGAAAGAGAAGGCTTAAGGCTATCAATTCCTTTTAAAAACTATGTTTTCAAGGATTCTATCACCACTGCAAAGAAAAGAGCCCAAGGAGGACAACTGGTTCAAGAGTCAACTCAAAGGTTATGACCCGTAAGATAAGGCAGGCTCTTTTGAAGGAAAAAGTTAAAGCAAGTTCACAAGCAACCGTAACAACTCCCGTAAGCGCAAGTCAAGAGAACTCCGTAAGCGCAAGTCAAACATTCCGTTAGTGCAGTCAAGACAGTGGTTCAACTCCCCTTCCCGAAAAGCCTAAGAGGAACAAGCAAGCTTCAGAAAAGACCGAGTTCAGGACGGGCAGCCCACATACATGAAGAGAATAAGAGGTCGGTTTCCTTGATATTAAGGTGTCAAGGTGGTCGAAGAAGGTCACAAGTATGTTAGGATCAAGAGCACTAAGAGAGGAGGGGGGGAGGGTGAATTAGTGCAGCGGAAAACTTTCGACGATTTAAAACGACGTTCTTATGATAAAAATACTTTCAATGAAAAACTATTTCGAAAAGTTCTTCAACTTAAGATTAAGCGAAGTACAGTTGAAGAAAAACAATGGAAGCAGTTTGCAGTTAAGATAGAGAGTAGAATATAAATGCAAACCGAGATTTAGAGTGGTTCGATCAATCTTGACCTACATCCACTTTTGGCTTCCTCCTCCGATGAGGTCACCGATGTCCACTAGAGGCATTCCTTCAATTGACGAAGGCCAACCACCCTTTTATAGCTTTACTCATTTTGACGGGCTTAGGAGACAACCCTTACAGATTTTCACTCCTCTCTTGAATGATCAAAACTTAGAAGAAAAGAGGGAGAAGAACTTCTAGCATTTTAGAATACTTTTAAGCTCTCAAATTTCAGAATAAATGCTAAATTTCGGTGCCCTTTTATGTAGGAAAGGGTGGGGTTTATATAGGCCTCAACTGGTTTGAATTTGGAGCTCAAAAGTGTTATCTCCCGGATTTTCGGGGTTATGACGGTACTACCACCATAACTGGGCGGTACTACTGCCTGGCATTGCTCGGAGATCGAGCTCAGGCGATACCACCGCCTAACAAGAGTGGTACCACTGCCTGACAAGGGCGGTACCACCGCCTGACTTCGCTTGAAGACCGAGCTTAGGCGGTACCACCGCCTGACAGGGGCAGTACCATCGCCCAATATTCCTGGGAGACTGAGCTCCTAGGCGGTGGCACCGTCGGCTAGGAATTCTGGGTCCGAATGGGCTGATCCATTCGGCTCAATTTGGGTCTGTCAAGGACCCAATTACCCCTAGATTAAGTTAATGGGATCACCTCCCATTCCTAACTTAATCTACATGCTAACTAGATATTTAAGACATTAATATTGCAACTTGCTCCGGTGCGTCAATCACTTCTTTCGGTGAACTTCTAGCGAACATCCGATGAACCCTCGACGATGCTCCGGCGGACTTCGGACAAACTCCTGGACTTGCGACGATCCACTTGGCGAGTTCCGACGAGCTTCTTTGGAAAGCTCTTGGACTTCTCGGATTTGTTCCTACAGAAACTCCGATGACTGTCCGGACTTCCGTCAAACTCTCGAACCCCCAATGTGATCATGGTCTTGACTTCGGCACAACTCCTGCTACATGTCTTACCGTCATCGTAGTTAATCCTGCACATGTAAAACAAACTTCGATTTAGACAATTAATACTAAGCATTAATCAAGTTGTCCGGCATGTCATTGGTCCCTTGACGCTTCGTCCGATTCTTTGACGTATCGTCCTCTCTTGTGGCCTATTGCCCAATCGACCAGTTGACTCCACAACTCTGATATCCTTGGCGCAATATCCGCTCTTCTTGGCCCGATGCCTGAATCCACGGCCCGAAGCCTTCTGTCGATACATCGACCGATCCATCGGCTAGACGTCCAATCTTCTGACATGTTCTCCTCTGGTACAACTTGATTTTTCTTGCTTTAATTGTCTCATCCTGATTGAAGCATCCTACGTCACTCAAAATGCAGATTAAATCATAAACAATTATCAATTGGTTTCATCATCAAAATACGAGATTCAACAATGTCCCCCTTTTTGATGATGATAACTAATTGATGACAGAGTTAACTTTAACTCCCGGAGTTTAAACAAACTCCCCCTATCAATATACCATATTGATAGAACCTTGAATTCAAGCTGAATTCAAGTCATTGCAAATTTCATCTTGAATATTTGTAATACGTCATCATGCATAACATGATCGTACTTCTCCCCTTTTGTCATCAACAAAAAGGAGAAGTCCAACTATTCATGTGTTTGGAATACAGGTTCAACACATTACATGATAAACATAATTTCTAGTTTTTTTATCATCATACAAGCTAGCAAAAATTTAAAGTTTTATAAGTTTGTAAATTTTGCTAGATGTATAAGTTTAGCATTTTTACTTCTTGAGATAGGTAAGATAACACTTCTTTATAGAGTTCAAGATAGCAAGTTCTACATTATGCAAGCTATCAAATTAGAGATGTTCAAGAAAGCAACACTTGCTTCTTAAAATATACAAGTTTTACAACATACAAGCTAGCAAATTTAAAAATATGTAAGTTGACATATTTGCTTTTCTTTGCGATGTGCAAGATAGCATATTTTTGCATCTTCTTGAGACTTCAAATAAGCAATTCTTGGTGATGTTCAAGATAGCAATTTTTTCTTTTTTGAGAAGTGTAATTTTTGCTTTCTTCTTGAATTATGTGAGCTAGCAAATTTTTTGCTTTCTAGTATGTTTTGCTCCCCCTTTGTCATTGTCAAAAAGAAGGAAAGACCCTTTACGTCAATTTCTAAATCATGACAAAGGTAAGTAATCATTCTTATTTGTGCATCATTATAGTGTCAATTTACAACATACACAAATTCAATAACATTTCATTTCATTTTTCATGCACGATACCGAAAAATCAATCATCATTATGAGCTTATCATACATGATACTAAAACATTAAAATTTTTAAGTATTTATCAACATTTTGATCATGATACCAAACATTCATCATTTATAGCATTCATGATACAAAACATTAAATCAACATTTATAATACATCATTTTAGCAACAATTCATAGCATTTTAAATCATGATTCATATCATATGCAATACATCACATCATAATTAAAAAACACAAGTATTGCATACATCATTGCAAATCATAAATGATTCATATCATGATGGTATTAATTTGTCAAATTGCATCATACCATGCATGATCATAACTTCATATTTGTATACATCAAAATAATATCAAGAGTATTTCATGCATAATTTCATATCATCTCATTCATTTAATCTTATTAAGAGAAATTAATTGGGTGATGAATACAAGGAGTTATACAAAGACAGAAAATCATGTCATGAAAGATGAGATCATGTGAAAACCAAAAGACATAATTCATTTTTACACATCTCCTCTTAAATAAATAACGTAAAGAATTCTTAGGAGATCATGAAAAATCTTGATTCATATAAAAGATTTCATGTAATAAATCTCGAGAAATCAAGATCGTGATTTTGATAAAACCCATTAAATTCAAACAATCAAAATAAATTTCATGGTTCAAGAGATTCATAAAGATGATATAAATAGATTCATTAATCTCTTTTTTAAAAAAATCAATAAAGTCAAAAAAATAAATTTTTCAAGGAGAAACCTTTCCACTTTTTAGTTGTTTTAATTCATGTGATTTATTTCATACATGCATGTTCTTTTCTTTTATGCCAAATAAAAACATGCATCAACGTTTAGGATCAAAAAATGAATTTCATCATAAAAACCATCAAGACCAATAAATCATAAAAATCATCATGTATAACTTTAAAATCTCATGCATAAAATCATCAATTATGATATCAAAACATTTAATATTTTCTTTCCATCATTATGTATTACTTCAAATCAAACATGATTTCATTTAATCAAAATAAAAAAATAACAATGGAAAACAATATGATACACAATATTACTTCTTAACCACATAGAGCATGATTTCATAAGGCATTTTTAATCAAAATTAATTTTTTATTAAATATGTAATTTTTGTTATCATTTTTGAAATTACTAGCATGATCATGATTTTTGTATTTTTTTATTAAATATGTAATTTTTAAGAATATTTAATTTTCTTAAACTAAATAAAAAATGCATCATGAAAAGCATTATGTAATTTCAAAATAAATTAAGAGGGTTCTGATTACCTCCTTGTCGAAAGCCGTTAAGGCATAGTTTGTCATCTCGCCTTTGTTGATTTTCTCCTCGTCTTCGGAGGAGCTTGATTCGTCCCAATTTATGTTTTTCTTGCGTTCAAACCAAGTAGTTCCATTCTTTTTGTTCTTTAATTTTTGTTTAATGAACTTTTTAAATTTGTTAGTGAGTTGTTCAAGTTCACCATCACTTGAGCTTATGCTCGAGTGGTCTTCTTTTGTTCGATGTGTCAAATCCTTCCTATTCTTTGGAAGGTGGTTCTCATGTTCTTTACATGCATTGCACGTCATTTCATAGGTCATCAACGACCCGATAAGTTCTTTGAGAGGAAAATGGTTCAAATCTTTTGATTCTTGTAAAGCCATTACTTTTGAGTCCCAAGTTTTAGAAAGTGAGCGTAAAATCTTATTAACGAGTTCAAAATTCGAAAAACTTTTACCAAGTCCTTTTAGACTATTGACGACATCCGTAAAACAAGTGTACATGTCTCAAATAGTCTCTCTTAGTTTCATTCGAAAAAGTTCATAATCGTGTATTAAAAAATTTACTTTAGAATCTTTTACGCTACTTGTGCCTTCGTGTGTGATTTCGAGAATATGCCCAATATCAAAGGTCGTTCCGCACAAAGAAACCCGATTAAACTCCGTTTTATCTAAAGCCCAAAATAAGGCATTCATAGCCTTTGCATTTAGAGAAAACGTCTTCTTCTCCAAATCATTCTAATGGTTCATTGGAAGAGAAGACATTTTAAATCCATTTTTGACCATGTGCCATAAATTTAAATCAATCGAAAGCAAGAAAACTCTTATTCGAGGTTTTCAATAAGTGTAGTCCGTCCCATTGAAAAAGGGAGCACGAATGAGAGAGTGACTCTCTTGGTTGCCAAAAAGAGCCATTTCTCTTGGGTGTTAATCCAAGTGAGAAATAACGAGGCTCTAATACCAATTGTTAGGATCAAGAGCACTAGGGGGGGGGGGGGTTAATTAGTGCAGCGGAAAACTTTCGACGATTTAAAACGACGTTCATACGATAAAAACACTTTCGATGAAAAACCGTTTCGGAAAGTTCAACTTAAGATTAAGCGAAGTACAATTAAAGAAAAGCAATGGAGGTAGTTTGTAGTTAAGATAGAGAGAGAATGTAAATGCAAACCGAGATTTAGAGTAGTTCGGTCAATCTTGACCTACATCCTGTTGAATCTCAGATTTTGATGACGAAGTCAATTGTCATTTGTTGTTATCTAATTCATATGTTGAGATAAGTGTACAGGATTAACTACGATGGAAGTAAGACATGCAATAGGAGTTGTGCTGGAGTCAAGACCATGATCACGTTGGAGGTTCGAGAGTTCGACGGAACTCCGGACGATCGTCGGAGGTTCTACGGGAAAAAATCCGAGATGTCTAGGAGTTTGCCAAAGAAGCTCGTCGGAACTCGCCAAGTGGATCATCACAAGTCTAGGAGTTTGCCGGAAGTCCACCGGAGCATCGCCGAGGGTTCGTCGGATGTTCGCCGGAAGTTCGCCGGAAGCTCGCCGGAAGAAGCGATTGACGCACCGGAGCAAGTTATAGTAAATGTTTTAAGAAATATTGTAGTTAGCATGTAGATTAAGCTAGGAATGGGAGGTAATCCCATTGACTTAATCTGGGGGCAATTGGGCCCTTGACAGACCCAAATTGGGCTGAATGGATCAGCCCATTCGGACCCAGAATTCCTGCCAAGCGGTGGCACCGCCTAGGGCTCAATCTCCGAGTGAGACTGGGCGGTAGTACCGCCCCTGTCAGGCAGTGGTACCGCTTGGGCTCAGTCTCTGAGCAAGACTGGGCGATGGTACCACCCTTGTCAGGCGGTGGTACCGCCTGAGCTTGGTCTCCGAGAGGTAGTACCGCCCAATTATGGCGGTAGTACCGCTAGGACCCCGAAAATCCGGGAGATAACATTTTTGAGCTCCAAATTCAAATCAGTTTGGGACCTATATAAACCCCACCCTTTCCTGCATGAAAGGGCACCGAAAATCCAATCTTACTATGTGATTTTTAGAGCTCAAAAGTGTTGTATAAGCTAAAAGTTCTCCTCCCTCTTTTCTTCCAAGTTTCGATCATTTAAGAGAGGAGTGAAAATTCTATAAGGGTTGTCTCCTAAGCCCGTCAAAAGGAGTGAAATTGTAAAAGGGTGGTTGGCCTTCGCCTATTGAAGGAAGGCCTCTAGTGGACGTCGGTGACCTCGTCGGAGGAGGAAGCCGAAAGTGGTTGTAGGTCAAGATTGACCGAACCACTCTAAAATTACGGTGCTCTCTGGTTTGCATTTATTCTTGCTGCTTACCTTACTGCAAACCTCTATATGTGCTTTACTTCCTCATTACTTTTGCGACACTCCTTTACGAACTCGCTTTCAAGTTAAGTTTCCGAAAACGGTTTTATGTCGGAAACAATTTCATCGTACGAACGTCGTTTTAAATCGTCGAAAGTTTTCTTTTGCACTAATTCACACCCCCCCCCCCTCTTAGTGCTCTTGATCATAACAATTGGTATCAGAGCGGGGTTAACTCTCAAATGGATTAAAACCCAAGAGAGATGGCATACGCCGGAAATCAAGAGGGCCACTCTATTACACGTCCACCCATGTTCAATGGGACGAACTACACCTATTGGAAGACCCGAATAAGGATCTTCCTTATTTCAATGGATTTTAAACTTTGGAATCTTGTCGAAAATGGATTTTCGAAGTCTTCTCTTCCAATGATCGATTGGAATGAATTGGAGAAGAAGACTTTCGCTCTTAATGCAAAGGCTATGAATGCCTTATTTTATGCGCTTGATAAAAATGAGTTCAATCGTGTTTCGGTTTGTAAAACCGCGTTTGATATTTGGCATACACTCGAAATGACTCACGAAGGCACAAGTAAAGTGAAAGAGTAAAAAATCAATCTTTTGATACATTCTTTTGAACTTTTCCGAATGAAACCGAGTGAGACTATTGGCGACATGTACACCCGTTTCACGGATGTCGTCAATGGCCTAAAAGGACTCGGCAAAAGTTTTTCGGATTTTGAGCTCGTAAATAAGATTCTAAGATCCCTTCCTAAGAGTTGGGACCCTAAAGTCACTGCTATTCAAGAGGCTAAAGATTTAAACAACTTCCCTCTTGAAGAACTAATCGGGTCATTAATGACCTATGAAATGACTTGCAAGGCTCATGAAGAGCAAGAAGACATCCTTCCAAAGAACAAGAAGGATATGACACTTAGAACTTTAGATGACCACTTGAGAGAAAACTCAAGTGATGAGGACTGTAACGATGACTTGGCACTTCTAACAAGGAAATTCAAAAAATTCATTAAGAGAAACAAGTTTAAAAATGACACAAAAAATAAATTTGAACCCAGAAAGGACTAAGTTATTTGCTACTAGTGCAAAAAGCCGGGACGCAACAAAAGTGATTGTCCCCAAGCCAAGAAGAGAACATCAAAGAAGAAGGCACTCAAAGCAACGTGGGATGACTCAAGTGCGTCCGAAGAAGAGGAGTCCAATACCGAGCAAGTTGCTCATTATGCCCTAATGGCCATCGGAGAGGAGGTAACAAATTTAATTGATGCAGATTTATCATTTGATGAATTATTAAATGCCTTGCATGACTTATTTGATGAATGCAAAACAATTAGTAGAAAAAATAAATTGTTAAAAAAGGAGCATGATAGTCTTATTAGTAATTTCGATAAATTAAAAACTGAATATCATGATAGTTTAGCTCCATGTATAAAATGCCATGATATAGAACTCTCCAAAAAGAGAACTTGCTACTTAAGGACACATTGAAGAAATTCGAGGTTGGTAGCAAGTCTTTGAACATGATCCTTACAAATAATGGTCACGTTCTTAAAAGAAGTGGAATCGGATTTGTGAGGAGTCCTCACCAAAATCCAACTACCTTCATAAAAGACCCTATCTTACATGTTCGACACCAAAGCAAATGTAACTTTTGTTACAAATATGGACATAAAACATATCATTGTCTATTCAAGAAAATTAGCCCGAACAAACTGATTTGGGTTCCTAAAGGAACCATGATAAACTCTATACAACATTATAAACAATGTAGATCAGTTTTTTAGGCATCCAAAAGTAAATGGGTACCTAAAAATTATCCTTTCTTATAGAGACATACACCATCACAAGTTATGAGCAAGAGATGGTACCTTGATAGTGGATGCTCAAGACATATGATCGAAAATCCATCTCAATTCTCTAAGCTCACTAGCATAGACTAAGGCTATGTCACATTCGGAGATAACAACAAGGGTAAAATCATTGGCAAAGGAACCATAGGTAATAAATCCAACTTCTTTATTGAAGATGTTTTGTTAGTTGATGGTTTAAAACATAACCTCTTGAGCATTAGTCAATTATATGATAAAGAATATATCGTCAAATTCGAATCTAATGCTTGCATCATTGAAAAACCACACAAAAACACATCTATGATTGCATTAAAACAAATAACGTATACACCATTGACATCAATGATCTTTGCAATGAAATGTGTTTCTCGGTTTTGAATGAGGATGCTTGGATTTGGCATAGGAGATTAGGTCATGCTAGCATGAAACTAATCACTCAAATATCATTCAAAGAACTTGTACGAGGAATTCCTCATATCAAGTTCATCAAAGATAATGTGTGTGATGCTTGTCAATTAGGAAAACAAATTAAGGGCATTTTCAAATCTAAGAATCAACTAAGCACCTTTAGGCCATTACAATTGATCCATATGGACTTGTTTGGACCAATCTCTACATCAAGCCTAGGAGGTAGCAAATACCCCATTGTCATTATAGATGACTATAGTAAATACATATGGACTTATTTCTTGAAACACAAAAATGAATGCTTTAGATATTTCACCAAGTTTTGTAAACTTGTTCAAAATGAAAAGGGTTTTATGATTTCATCAATTCGAAGTGATCACGGTGGTGAATTTCAAAACCGTGATTTTCAAGAATTTTGTGAATCTAATGGATACAACCACAACTTCTCTACTCCAAGAAATCCTCAACAAAATAGAGTAGTAGAAAGAAAGAATACAAATTTATAAGAAATGACAAGAATCATGTTGAATGAACATAGCCTACCCAAATATTTTTGGGCCGAAGCCGTAAACACTGCATGCTATATTTTGAATAGAGTTCTAGTAAGACCCTTACTCACCAAAACTCCATATGAGTTGTGGAACAATAAAAAACCTAATGTTTCATATTTTAAAGTTTTTGGGTGTAAGTGTTTTATCTTGAATGAAAAAGATGCCTTAGGAAAATTTGATGCTAATCCGATGAAGAAATTTTTCTTGGTTATTCTTCGGTTTCTAAAGCTTTTCGTATCTTCAATAAAAGAACTTTAATTATAGAAGAATCCATTCATGTTGTTTTCAATGAGATTTTCGAAATCAAGAAAAATGATTTTGATGATGATGTTAATTTCGATTCTTTGGATTTAAATGAAACCCCTTCTCCAACTAGCAACTTGGATGCATCCATTTTCGAAACATTTTTACCCAAGGATTGGAAGTATGTAGATGCTCATCCTAAGGAGCTAATCCTAGGAGACACATCTAAGGGGGTTCAAACACATTCTTCTCTTAAAAATTTTTATGCCAACGTCGCTTTTCTCTCTCAAATTGAACCTAAATGTATTGACGAAGCCATGAAAGATGATTCATGGATTATCGCAATGCAAGATGAGTTAAATCAATTTGTGAGAAATGAGGTGTGGAAGCTTGTTCCTAGGCCAAATGACCATTTAGTTATTGGTACTAAATGAGTCTTTAGAAATAAGCAAGATGAATATGGTATCGTGATGGCCGACTATCATAGCTATTCCAATCAGGAACAACTCTTCAGATATACTTATTTGGCCTTATGACAATGGCAAATTTAGTGCCACATCCGCATGAAATCAAATTAGGCAAAGAAATAACAAGTGGGTCCCAAGCAGTTGGACATGGGATCGACCGGGATCACAAAGACACTCCTTATGTACATGGCAGGCCCTTCTGAATAAACTACCTACAATAGACAATATGAAAAGAAGAGGTATCTATCATGTTAACCGATGCTCCCTTTGTTTGCAACAAGAAAAAACTGTTGACCACCTCTATTTTGCTTGTGATTATACAAAATGGATATGGAAGGAGATTCTCCAGTGATTTAAACTCAATAGACTGCCGCAACCAAACTTGCACCAAGAACTAGGCGACCTTATGCAATGTTTCTCAAGAAAAGGGCCTCTTACACAACTGGCAAAGGTTACTTTCAGATGCGCTATTTGGTGGATGTGGAAGGAGAGATGTAATAGAATCTTTAAATGTCAACACACAAACAATGCTCAGCTCTTGAAAGAGATTATTAGATACTCAAGATCCTGTATGGAGCATGATCTTAAAACCGAGCACTTCACCCGAAGAGAAAAAGATATTTTTATCAAATTTAATTTTGCTATTAGCTAAAGATCTTGGGAATGATGCCAAATAATGTACCCATAGGTAGTTATAGTCTACAGCATGTGTAGTCATAACTATCGTATTCGCACTCTATGAGTTACTTGGCTTTGTCTATGACTTGTATAGATAAAGCTATTTGTAGAAACTTTACACATAATCAATTTACTTTTACTTACCAAAAAAAAGAATATGGTATCGTGATTAGAAACAAGGCTAGATTAGTGGCCAAAGGTTTCAACCAAGAAGAAGGTGTCGATTACGAAGAAACCTTCGCTCCTGTGGCTAGATTAGAAGCCATAAGGATGCTCTTTGCCTATGCTAGTAATAATAAATTTAAGTTGTTTCAAATGGATTTTAAAAGCGCTTTTAACAACCTCCCAGATTTGAAAATAATAGCCTACCTAATCATGTATTTAAATTAACTAAAGCTCTCTATGGTTTAAAACAAGCCCCAAGAGCTTGGTACGAGAGACTTAGTACTTTTCTTATTGAAAATAATTTCATAAAAAGCAAGGTCGATACTACATTGTTTATCAAGAATTTTAAAAATAATTTTCTCATTGTTCAAATTTATGTTGATGATATTATCTTCGGTTCTACGAATGAATCTCTTTGTGAATCTTTTGTTAAAACCATGAGTCTCGAATTTGAAATGAGTTTGGTGGGAGAATTAACCTTTTTCTTAGGCTTACAAATTAAGCAACTAAGCAATGACATCCTTATTAGTCAAACTAAATATGCTTTAGATCTGCTGAAAAGATTTAATATGGATAGCTCAAAAGCTATTAACACTCCTATGAGTACGTCCACTAAGTTAGAAGTTGATGAAAATGGAGAAAGCTTCGATCAAAAAACTTATAGGGGTATGATAGGAAGTTTACTTTACCTCACTGCAACTAGACCAGATATCATGTTTAGTGTAGGACTTTGTGCTAGCTTTCAATCGAACCCTAAGATATCTCATCTTAAAGCAGTTAAAAGAATGCTTAGATATCTTAAAGGTACCATAAATATAGGATTATGGTATCCAAAATCTGAGAATTTTGAGTTAATTGCTTATGCTGATGCGGATTTTACTAGGTGTAGACTAGATAGAAAAAGCACATCAGGAACATGTCAATTTTTGGGACATTCCCTTGTTTCCTGGTCATCTAAGAAATAAAACTCGGTTGCACTATCAACAACCAGAGCTGAGTATATTGCAGCTAGTGCATGCTATGTTGAATCTCGTATTTTGATGATGAAATCACTTGATATATGTTTATGATTTAATCTACATTTTGAGTGACACAGGATGCTTCGATCAGGATGAGACAATTGTTAGGACTCTAGCTTGGAGAGTCCTAATTGAGAGGGACATTCATGTAAAACTGTTAGGACTCTAGCTAGGAGAGTCCTAATTGAGAGGGACATTCTGTTAGGACTCTAGCTAGGAGAGTCCTAATTGAGAGGGGCATTTATGTAGGAGGTTTTTTCTTATAGAAGAATTAGGAGTTGTAAGGGAATAGGAGTCTTGAGTAGGAGTCCTATTAGGAGTTGGTTAGAAGTAAGAGTCTTAAGTAGGAGTCCTATTAGGAGTTAGGGTTTAGAAGCCCTATAAATAGCCATGTATTCCTTCTCTTTTCTTAAGCAATAGATGAATCTTTTCTGCAGCCTTTGAGCAGCAACTTGGAGGGAGGAACCCCTATAGAGTTCTAAGGAGGCCGATCCCCTAAAGAGATCAACCCCAAGTTTAGAATCTGCAAGGGTTCTAACAACAATTAAAGTAGGAAAAATCATGTTGTGTCAGAGGAACATGTCAGAAGATTGGACGTTGGGCCATTGGATTGGTCGACATATCGATAGAAGGCTTCAGGTCATGAACTCGAGCATCAGGCCAAGAAGAGCGGGTATTGTGCCAAGGATATCGGAGTTGCGGAGTCAACTGGCCGATTGGGCAATAGGCCGTAGGAGAGGACGATGTGCCAAATATTCGGACGAAGCGTCGAAGGACCAATGACATGCCGGACAACTTGGTTAATTGCTTAGGATTAATTGTCTCGATCGAAGTTTTGTTTTACATGTGCAGGATTAACTATGATAGAAGTAAGACATGCAGTGGGAGTTGCACCGGAGTCAAGACTATGATCACGTAGGGAGTTCGAGAGTTCGACGGAAGTTCGGACGATCATCGAAGGTTCTACGGGAACAAATCCGCGAAGTCCAGGAGCTTGCCAAAGAAGCTCGTCGGAACTCGCCAAGTGGATCGTCGCAAGTCTAGGAGTTTGCCAGAAGTCCGCCGGAGGATCATCGAAGGTTCATCGGATGTTCACCGGAAGTTCACCGGAAGCTCGCCGGAAGAAGCGATTGACGCACCGGAGCAAGTTGTAGTAAATGTCTTAAGAAATATCGTAGTTAGCATATAGATTAAGTTAGAAATGGGAGGTGATCCCATTAACTTAATATGGGGGCAATTGGGCCCTTGATAGACCTAAATTGGGCCGAATGGATCAACCCATTCGGACTAGAATTCCTGCCAGGCGGTGGCACCGCCCAGGAGATGGTCTCTTAAGAAAGCTAGGCGGTTCAACCATCCAGGTCAGGTGGTGTTACCGCCTGGGCTCAGTCTCCGAGCGAGACTAGGCGGTGGTACCGCCCCTGTCAGGCAGTGGTACCGCTTGAGCTCAGTCTTCGAGCGAGATTGGGCGGTGGAACCGCCCTAGTTAGGCGGTGGCACTGCCAGAGCTCGGTCTCTGAGCTCTGTCAAGCGGTTGTACCGCCCAGTCTGGCGGTAGTACCGCCAGGACTCCGGAAATTCGTGAGGTGACATTTTTAAGCTCCAAATTCAAACCAGTTGGGGGCCTATATATACCCCACCCTTTTCTGCATGAAAGGGCACCGAAAGCTTGATCTTACTATGTGATTTTAGAGCTCAAAAGTGTTGTAAAGGCTAGAAGTTCTCCTCCCTCTTTTCTTCCAAGTTTTGATCTTTCAAGAGAGGAGAGAAATTCTGTAAGGGTTGTCTCCTAAGCCCGTCAAAAGGAGTGAAACTGTAAAAGGGTGGTTGGCCTTCGCCTATTGAAGGAATGCCTCTAGTAGACGTCGGTGACCTCATCGGAGGAGGAAGCCAAAAGTGGATGTAGGTCAAGATTGACTGAACCACTCTAAATCTCGATTTGCATTTACTTTCTGTTCTCTATCTTAACTACAAACTGCCTCCATAGCTTTACTTTAACTGCACTTCACCTAATCTAAGTTAAAGCAATTTCCGAATCGGTTTTTATACCGAAATCGCTTTTATCGTATGAACGTCATTTTAAATCGTCGAAAGTTTTCCGCTGCACTAATCCACCCCCCCCCCCCCCTCTCTTAGTGCTCTTGATCCTAACAATTGGTATCAGAGCCACAGTTTTCTATTTTGGTTTAACACCCATATAGAAATGGCTCTTTTCGGCATCCAAGAGGGTCACTCTCTCATTCGTCCTCCCTTCTTCAATGGGACAGACTACACTTATTGGAAAACTCGAATGAGAGTTTTTTTGCTTTTGTTGGATTTAAATTTATGGAATATTATATCGAGAATGGTTTTCGAATGTCTTCTCTTCCAATGAATCATTGGAATGATTTGGAGAAGAAGACGTTTTCTTTAAATGCTAGAACTATGAATGCTCTATTTTGTGCCTTAGACAAAAACAAGTTTAATCAGGTTTCTATGTTCGAAACGACTTTCGATATTTAGCGCACTCTTGAAATCACACACGAAGGCACAAGTAGTGTAAAAGATTCTAAAATAAATTTTTTGATGCACGATTTTGAGATATTTTGTATGGAACTAAGAGAGACTATTGGAGACATGTACACCCGTTTTACGGATGTTGTCAATAGTCTAAAAGCACTTGGTAGAAGTTTTTTGGATTTTGAACTTTTAAACAAGATTTTACGTTCTCTTTCTAAAAATTGGAATTCAAAAGTAACTGCGATACAAGAAGCTAAAAATCTAAACAACTTACCACTTGAAGAACTAATTGGTTCGTTGATAACATATGAAATGGTGCACAATGCACATGATGAACAAAACCACCTTCCAAAGAACAGAAAGGATTTGGGACATAGAACAATTGAAGACCACTCAAGCATAAGCTCAAGTGATGGTGAACAAGAACTACTTACTAAGAAATTTAAAAAATTAAAGAAACAAAAATTTAAGAATAAAAAGAACGGAACTACTTGTTTTGAACGTAAGAAGAAGAACATAAAATTGGATGAATCGAGCTCCTCCGAAGACAAGAAGAAAATCAAGAAAGGTGAGGTGATAAACTACGCCTTCACTGCTTTCAATGATGAAGTAATCGAATTCCCCCTAATTTATTTTGAAATTACTTGATGCTTTTTATGATGCATTTTCTTTTTTAGTATAGAATTAATTTTCTTGAAAATTACATGTTTAAAAATGAAAATGCAAAAATTATGATCATGCTAGTAATTTTGAAAATGATAATATTGCATATTTTATGATAAACAAAAAAAATGATTTTGATTGAAAATATGAAATCATGGTTAAGAAGTAATAATGTTTATCATGTTGATTTCCATTGTTATTTCTCGATTTTGATTAAATGAAATCATGTTTGATTTGAAGAAATGCATAAAGTTGTAATGAAAATATTAAAATTTTGATACCATGATTTGACGATTTTGTGAATGAGATTTTAAAGTTGTACATGATGATTTTTGTGGTTTATTGATTTTGATGGTTTTTATGACGAAATTCATTTTTCGATCCTAAACGTTGATGCATGTTTTCATAAATGAAAATGACATGCTTCTATGAAATAAATCACATGAATTGAAATGACTAAAAAGAGAAAAGCATGTTTCTTGAAAATTCTGTTTCTCTATCTTATTGACTTTGATGAATCTATTTGATCATCTTTTATGAATCTCTTGAAAATGATTTTGATTTGATGATTTGAATTTAAATGAATTTTTATCTAAATTATGATCTTGGTTTATTGGAATTACTTGAGATCTTCTTTATGAATCAAAATCTTATATCTCATATATTTCCTTTTACCATTTACTAAAGCGGAGATCTATAAAACTAACCATGATCTTGATAATTATGTTTGGAAACTTTATGTAAATCAAGATCATTCACCATGACTTCTTGCATTTTATTAAAGAAATTATTTAAATAAATCATGTCTTTTGGTATTTACTCGATCCTTGATATTTTATCTCTCATGATATGATTTTTATGTACAAATCCTTGTATTAATGAAATATTGATCTCATCACCCAACTAATTCTTCTTGATATTCTTTATGTGATGATATGAATGCATGAAATATTCAAGAATTTGAAATGATGCATGCAATACTTATGATAATGATGTACATGATGTATTGCATATGATGTATATCATGGATGCTTTAAATGATGAATGTTTGGTATTATGATGAACATGTTGATAAATGCTTAAAAATTTGAATGTCTTAGAATCATGTATGATGTGCTCAAAATAATGATGAATATTTTGAAAATAAATATTTGTATCATTTTTGATGATTTTACATTTTAATAATATGCATGATGAAGTGCAATGATGATTGATTTATGTTTAATATCATGCATGAAAAAAGAAATGTAAGGTTTTAAAATTATGCATGTTTTAATTTAAAAATATTATGATACACAAATAAGAATGATACTTACCTTTGTCATAATATGAAAATTGATATAAGGGTCTTCCCTTCTTTTTGACAATGACAAAGGGAGAGCAAGAATTTCTAGCGTGAACATCATGAAAAGAGGCAAACTAGCTAGCTTGCACAATTCAAGACGAAAGCAAAAATTACACTTCTCAAAAGAGAAGAAATTACTATCTTATGTTGAATCTTGTATTTTGATGATGAAACCAATTGATAATTGTGTTTATGTTTTAATCTACGTTTTGAGTGACACAGGATGCTTCGATCAGGATGAGACAATTAAAGCAGGAAAAATCATGTTGTGCCGGAGGAACATGTCAGAAGATTGGACGTCGGGCCAGTGGATCGGTCGACGTATCGACAGAAGGCTTCGGGTTGTGGACTCAGGCATCGGGCCAAGAAGAGCGGGTATTGCGCTAAGGATATTGGAGTTGCAGAGTCAACTGGCAGATTGGGCAATAGGCCGCAGGAGAGGACGATGCACCGAAGAATCGAATGAAGCGTTGAGGGACCAATAACATGCCGGACAACTTGGTTAATTGCTAAGGATTAACTGTCTCGATCAAAGTTTTGTTTGACATGTGCAGGACTAACTACGATGGAAGTAAGACATGTAGCAGGAGTTGCACCGGAGTCAAGACTATGATCACGTTGGGAGTTCGAGAGTTCGACGGAAGTCTGGACGGTCGTCGGAGGTTCTACGGGAACAAATCCGAGAAGTCCAGGAGCTTGCCAAAGAAGCTCGTCGGAACTCGCCAAGTGGATCGTCACAAGTCCAGGAGTTTGCCGGAAGTCCGCTGGAGCATTGCCAAAGGTTCGTCGGATGTTCGCTAGAAGCTCGCCGGAAGAAGCGATTGACGCACTAGAGCAAGTTGTAGTAAATGTCTTAAGAAATATCGTAGTTAGCATGTAGATTAAGTTAGGAATGGGAGGTGAACTCATTAACTTAATCTGGGGGCAATTAGGCCTTTGATAGACCCAAATTGGGCCGAATGGATCAACCCATTCGGACCAGAATTCCTGCCAAGCAGTGGCACCGCTAGGGTCGATGGTGGCACCGCCCAAGAGATGGTCTCCCAGGAAAGCTAGGCAGTGCAATCACCCCAATCAGGCGGTGGCACACCCTGGGCTCAGTCTCCGAGCGAGACTGGGCAGTGCAACTGCCCTTGATAGGCTATGGAACCGCCTGAGCTCGGTCTCCGAGCTCTGCCAAGCGGTGCAACCGCCCCTGACAGGAAGTGGCACCACCCAGAGGCTTAGTCTCCGAGCTCTGCCAAGCGGTGCAACCGCCCCTGACAGGAGGTGGCATCACCCAGGAGGCTTAGTCTCCGAGCTCTGCCAAGCGGTGCAACCGCCCCTGATAGGAGGTGGCACAGCCCGGAGGCTTAGTCTCCGAGCTCTGCTAGGCGATGCAATCGTCAGACCCTGGAATTCCGGGAGATGATAGTTTTGAGCTCGGAATTCAAACTGGTTTGGGGCCTATAAATACCCCACCCTTTCCTATATGAAACGGCACCGAAAGCTTTATCTTATTCTGTGATTTTAGAGCTCAAAAGTGTTGTAAAGTCTAGAAGTTCTCCTCCCTCTTTTCTTCCAAGTTTTGAGCTTTCAAGAGAGGAGAGAAATTCTATAAGAGTTGTCTCCTAAGCCCGTCAAAAGGAGTGAAACTGTAAAAGGGTGGTTGGCCTTTGCCTATTGAAGGAAGGCATCTAGTGGACGTCGGTGACCTCATCGGAGGAGGAAGCCAAAAGTGGATGTAGGTCAAGATTGACCGAACCACTCTAAATCTCGGTTTGTATTTACTTTGAGCATCTTATCTTTACTGCAAACCTCCTCAGTAGCTTATTTCCTTCTGCTTATTTACGAACATGTTTCATAGTTAAGTATTTTTCGAATCAACGTTAAGATGGAAATCAGTTTTATCGTACGAACATCATGTTTCAGTTTGCGCTTACATTCTGATTTCCATTATAACTGCAAACTGCCTTTATATCTTTGCTTTAACTGCATCTCGCTTGATCACAAGTTAAAGTGATTTATGAATCGGCTTTCTTACCAAAATCACTTTTATCGTACAAATGCAGTTTTAATCGTCGAAAGTTTTCTGCTGCACTAATTCACCCCCCCCCCTCTTAGTGCTCTTGATCCTAACATCTTGAACATCACCGATAATTGCTAGTTTGAAATCTCAAGAAGAAGCAAAAGATGCTAACGTGCACATCTAGTAAACTTGCATATTTCAAGAAGCAAGAGTTTCTTTCTTGAACATCTCTAAATAGCTAGCTTGCATGTTATAAAAAGTTGTAACATTGCTAGCTTGCATGATGTAGAACGTGCTATCTTGAACATTACCAAAAGTGCTATCTTGTATGCTATAAAACTTGCATATCTAAAACTTGATAGCTTGAATGTTCTAAGCATGATGTAACACTTGCTAAATTTTCTAGCTTCAAAACTGCATGATGATAAAACTTGATATTATGTTTTTTATACAATGAGTTGAACTTATATAACAAACACTTGATTGTGGTACTTCTCCTTTTTGTTGATGACAAAGGGGGAGAAGTATGTTGATGACATGACATGTTATGCATAAGTTTATGATGACATGTTGCTTGGATTTTTGAATCCAAGAGTTTCTATCAATATGGCATATTGATAGGGGGAGTTTGTTTAAACTCCGGGAGTTAAGATTAACTCCGTCATCAAGTGGTTGTCATCATCAAAAAGGTGGAGATTGTTGAATCTCGTATTTTGATGATAAAACCACTTGATATATGTTTATGATTTAGTCTGCGTTTTGAGTGACGCATGATGCTTCGATCGGGATGAGACAATTAAAGCAGGAAAAATCATGTTGTGTCGGAGGTGTTGAATCTCGGATTTTGATGATAAAATCAATTGATGGGTTAATTGATCTAATCCATATTATTGAGTTAAGTGTGCAGGAGTAACTACGATAACCAGAAAACACAAAGCAAGAATACCGGAGTCAAGTTCGATGGACGTTTAAGAGTCCGAAGAATCGTCGGAGATGCTGCCGGAACCAACCGAGAAGAAATTGGGAACCAGTCGGAATTTTCGGAAGTTCGCCGAAGAGATCGTCGGAGGTTCACGGAGATCACCGAGAAGGCTCGGCTACTCGTTAAAGTCATCACAAGTTCGGAAGCTTGCTGGGAGTCCGTCGGAAGAAGTTCGTCGGAAAGCTTGCCGGAACAAGACTCGACGTTCGCGGTTGAAAACTTGCTTAGGATGTGTTTTGTTATGTAGTTCACTTGTAATTAGGATTAGGATTAAGAGATAATCCTATATCCTACTTAGGGGCCAACTGGGACTAAAATTAGACTTGGTTTGGGCTAAATTTGAAGCCCAACAAGTGAACCGAAGGGTCTGGCGGTGGCACCGCCAGACTGGGTGGTTGCACCGCCCTGCACTCGAGAGCTGGGCAGTGGCACCGCCCAGCACTGCCAGTGTCTGACACTGACAGGCGGTGGCACCGCTAGCATCGGGAACCCAACGAGAATTCAAATTTGGAGCCCAAATTTGAATCCTCTTGAGGCCTATAAATACCCCTCAAATCTCAGCTGAGATTACAACTTTTTGAGCAGCAAGTGATTGAGAGAAAAGTCTTAGAAGAGTCTTTGCCTTTCTTGTTTTCAATTTGCTAGTGTTCACCTCCTTCTTTCTTGCTGAAAATTTGTAAGAGAGTGAACCGCTTATAAAAGTTGTAAGAGGGGTATTTACCCTTCCATTTCAAGAGATTTGCTAGTGGAAGGTGGGAGCCTTATCGAAGAGGGGCCTCGCAAGTGGATGTAGGTCATTTGACCGAACCATTGTAAAATCGGCGTAATCTCTGGTTTGCATTTACTTATTATCATTTATATTACTGCAAACCATTTGCACTTTAATGCTATACTGCTTTGTCTCCGTCTTACTTATCTCTTCAAGTTAAAACGCAATCGAAACGGTTTTAAACGAAAACGTTGTTTTTATTGTACGAAGTTTTCGAAAAGTGTTTAAATCGTGAAAAGTTTATCGCACTTCACCGCTGCACTAATTCACCCCCCCTCTTAGTGCCGCTCCGATCCTAACAGGAGGAACATGTCAGAAGATTGGACGTCGGGCCGGTGACTCGGGCATCGGGCTAAGAAGAGTGGGTATTGTGCCAAGGATATCGGAGTTGCGGAGTCAACTAGCCGATTGGGCAATAGGCCGCAGGAGAGGACGATGCGCCGAATAATCGGACGAAGCGTCGAGGGACCAATGACATGCTGGACAACTTGGTTAATTGCTTAGGATTAATTGTCTCGATCAAAGTTTTATTTTACAAATGCAGGATTAACTACAATGGAAGTAAGACATGCAGCAGGAGTTACACTGGAGTCCAAACTATGATCACATAGGGAGTTCGAGAGTTCGACGGAAGTTCGGACGGTCTTCAGAGGTTCTATGGGAACAAATCCGAGAAGTCCAAGAGCTTGCCAAAGAAGCTCGTCGAAACTCGCCAAGTGGATCGTTGCAAGTCCAGGAGTTTGCTGGAAGTCCGCCGGAGGATCGCCGATGGTTCGTCAGATGTTCGCCGGAAGCTCGCCGGAAGAAGCGATTGATGTACCGGAGCAAGTTGCAGTAAATGTCTTAAGAAATATCGTAGTTAGCATGTAGATTAAGTTAGGAATGGGAGGTGATCCCATTAACTTAATCTGGGGGCAATTGGGCCCTTGATAGACCCAAATTGGGCCGAATGGATCAACCCATTCAGACCAGAATTCCTGCCAAGCGGTGGCACCGCATAGGTCGGCGGTGGCACCACCCAGGAGATGGTCTCCCAAGAAAGCTGGGCAGTGCAACCACCCAGGTCAGGCGGTGGTACCACCTGGGCTCAGTCTCTGAGCGAGACTGGGCGGTGATACCGCCCTTGTCAGGCGGTGGTATCGCCTGAGCTCTGTCTCCGAGCGAGACTGGGTGGTGGAACCGCCCCAATCAGGCGGTGGCACCGCCAGAGCTCGATAGACCGAGCTCTGTCAGGCGGTCGTACCACCCAGTATGGCGGTAGTACCGCTAGGACCCCGAAAATCCGGGAGGTGACATTTTTGAGCTCCAAATTCGAACCAGTTTAGGGCCTATATATACCCCACCCTTTCCTTCATGAAAAGGCACTGAAAGCTTGATCTTACTCTATGATTTTAGAGCTCAAAAGTGTTGTAAAGGCTAGAAGTTCTCCCTCTTTTCTTCCAAGTTTTGATCTTTCAGGAGAGAAGAGAAATTCTGTAAGGGTTGGGTTGTCTCCTAAGCCCGTCAAAAGGAGTGAATCTGTAAATGGGTGGTTGGCCTTCGCCTATTGAAGGAAGGCCTCTAGTGGACATCGGTGACCTCATCGAAGGAGGAAGCCAAAAGTGGATGTAGGTCAAGATTGACCGAACCACTCTAAATCTCGGTTTGCATTTACTTTCTGTTCTCTATCTTAACTGCAAACTGCCTCTATAGCTTTACTTTAACTGCACTTCGCCTAATCTAAGTTAAAGCAATTTCTGAATCGGCTTTTATATCGAAATCGCTTTTATCGTACAAACGTCGTTTTAAATCGTCGAAAGTTTTTCGCTGTACTAATTCACAACCCTTCCCCCTCCCCCCCCCCTCTTAGTGCTCTTGATCTTACATGCTGTACACTAGTTATGTGGATGAAAAATACCTTAGAAGATTATAAATTCCATCTTAAAAACATTCCCATTAAATGTGATAACACTGTTAGGATCAAGAGAACTAAGAGGGGGGGGGGGGGGGGGGGGGCGGTTAATTAGTGCAGCAGAAAACTTTCGACGATTGAAATTGCATTTGTACGTTGAAATCCGATTCCGACGTAAAAATTATTTCGTGCAGATAATAACTTTGAAAGCTTACGGAAACATATTTGAAGTAAATTAAGGAAGGCAGTTTGCAGTTAAGATAAATAGCACAAAGGAAATACAAACCAGATTTTAGAGTTGTTCGGTCAAACGTGACCTACTTCCACTTTCGGCTTTCTCCTCCGACGAGATCACCAACGTCCACTAGAGGCCTTCCTTCAATAGGCGAAGGCCAACCACCCTTTTACAGTTTCACTCCTTTTGACGGGCTTAGGAGACAACCCTTACAGAATACAGAATTTCACTCCTCTCTTGAAAGCTCAAAACTTGAAAGAAAAGAGGGAGGAGAACTTCTAGCCTTTACAACACTTTTGAGCTCTAAAAATCACAGAGTAAGATCAAGCTTTCGGTGCCTTTTCATGCAGGAAAGGGTGGGGTATATATAGGCCCCAAACTGGTTTGAATTTGGAGCTAAAAAATGTCATTTCCTAGATTTCCGAGGTCCTGGCGGTACTACCTCCTGACTGGGGCGGTACAACCGCCTGGCAGCTCGAAGACTGAGCCTCTAGGTGGTGCCACCGCCTGACAAGGGCGGTTGCACCGCCCAGTCTCGCTCGGAGACTGAGCTCAGGCGGTGCCACCGCCTGACCTAGGCGGTTGCACCGCCCAGCTTTCCTGGGAGACCGTCTCCTGGGCGGTGGCACCGCCGACCTTGGCGGTGCCATCGCTTGGCAGGAATTCTGGTCCAAATGGGTTGATCCATTCGGCCCAATTTGGGTCTATCAAGGGCCCAATTGCCCCCAGATTAAGTTAATTGGATCACCTCCCATTCCTAACTTAATCTACATGCTAACTACAATATTTCTTAAGACATTTATTGCAACTTGCTCCGGTGCGTCAATCGCTTCTTCCGACGAGTTTCCGGTGAACTTCCGGCGAACATCCGACGAACCTTCGCCGATGCTCCGGTGGACTTCTGGCAAACTCCTAAACTTGCGACGATCCACTTGGCGAGTTTCGATGAGCTTCTTTGGCAAGCTCTTGGACATCTCGGATTTGTTCCCGCAGAACCTCCGACGATCGTCCGGACTTCCGTCGAACTCTCAAACTCCCAACGTGATCATAGTCTTGACTCTGACGCAACTCTTGCTGCATGTCTTACTTTCATCATAGTTAATCCTGCACATGTAAAGCAAAACATCGTTCAAGACAAGTAATCCTAAGCAATTAACCAAGTTGTCCGGCATGTCATTGGTCCCTCGACGCTTTGTCCGATTATTCGGCGCATCGTCCTCTCCTGTGGCCTATTGCCCAGTTAGCCAGTTGACTCCGCAACTCTGATATCCTTGGCACAATCCCAGCTCTTCTTGGCCCGATGCCCGAGTCCACGGCCCGAAGCTTTCTGTCGATACGTGACCGATCCACCGGCCCGACGTCCAATCTTCTGACATGTTCCTCCGGCACAACATGATTTTTCATTTTTTAATTGTCTCATCCTGATCGAAGCATCCTGCGTCACTCAAAATATATATTAAAACATAAACGCAATTATCAATTGGTTTCATCATCAAAATACGAGATTCAACAATCTCCCCCTTTTTGGTGATGACAACCAACTGATGACGGAGTTAAACTTAACTCCCAATGTTTAAACAAACTCCCTCTATCAATTTGCCATATTGATAGAACCTTGAATTCAAATTGAATTCAAGTCATTGCAATATTCGTCATGAATACTTGCAACACGTCATCATGAACTTTTGCATAAACTTATGCGTAACATCATAGTTCTCCCCCTTTGTCATCAACAAAAAGGAGAAGTCCAACACTAATGTGTTTGTAGTATAAATTCAACTTATTGCATTAAAAACATAATATCCATTTTTACCATCATGTAAGTTTGTTATCATCAAAGATATACATGGTAGTACGATAGCAAATTTACAATATACAAGCTAGCAAAAATTTTTCAATGTTTTAAGACACGCAAGCTAGCAATTTTGAGATGTTCAAGAAAGCAACTCTTGCTTCTTGAAATATGCAAGTTGCAAGCTATCAAATTTTGCTTCCTTTGCAATGTTTGAGCTCGCAATTTTGCTTCCATTGCAAAGTGCAAGTTTAGCATGTTTAGCATCTTGAGATAGCAACTATTTGCTTCTCTTTGGACTACAAGCTAGCAATTTTTACGATATGCAAGTTTTGCTACATACAAGCTAGCAATAATTTTGAAAGCAAGTGCAAGACAGCTTTCTTGTGTAAGCTCATGATTCTTGCTTCATATTGCAATGTGCAAGTTGCAAGTTTTGCTTCTTGAAATAGGCAAGATAGCACATTTGCTTGAGATTATAAGATAGCATTTCTTGCTTCTTTCGAGATAGCAATTCTTTGCTTCTCTTTAGATTGCAAGATTTGCAATTTATTGGTAGTGTTCATGATAGCAAGTTCTTTCAATGAAATGATCGAGCTAGCAAATTTTTCTTCCTTTGAAATATGCAGACTAGTAAACTAACTCCCCCTTTATCATTATCGAAAAGAAGGGAGAAATCAATGGCTAAAAAATTTACTCATTATACAAGCCATATTACAAGATCATGTCATGATATCAAAAAATTCAAGAAGGACATGATTTATTCGATAAATCTTTTTAATAGAGCAAAAGAATTATACAACCAAGGATCATGATTAAAATATATTAATATTATAGATCAAGTTATGATTCATGATTCATCATAAAGCAAATTAATTTTCAATCATCACATAAGGCATTTAAAGAATTTTTGAAACATAGGAGAATGATTAATTTAAGCATGCAATGTTTCAATCAAATTCAAGTCATGAATACCAATACTTTCATATTGTGAGTATCAATTCATGAATACCAAAAGATATTATTTGTGATTCCAATTTTGCAAGATCAAGATTATGATTTAGATAAAACTCATTCAAATCAAATCGTTAACTTGAAACTCATAATCAAGTCATAAAAATCAATTTCGAGATTCATAAAATATCATGAAATCATTACTCTCGATCAGATGGGAAAAGTATTTTTTAAGTGATTCTTTTTCATCTAAGCATGCCTTAGTCTTTATATGCTAAATCAAGATAAGCATGAAAGTTCAAGACGTAAAGGCAAAATCTTATAAAACAACTCATCAAGCAAGATTTTAAACATATATTTTCAAGCCATATAAAGAGTAAGTCAAGGATTCAATTATCTCATGTCATGAATTGACATCTCAAATTATCAACATCATATTAAAAAGATATTTTAAATTGATATATCGATAAGTGATTCATTTGTATCATTTCATTCATTCGGAAGATTCTCCTATTTGGTAAATAAATCTAGGAGAACAAAATAAATTAAGGGAGATATAACATGATTGAAGCATTGAACATGATTCATATTTAAAATGTGTCTCATGTCATAAGTATAAATCAAGCATTTGTGAAATCCGAAATCATCCTCAAAGTCACATTCAATAAATTCATACATGACAAGCATAGATTTATTGAAAAGTACTGTAGCGGTGATCTGATCTCCTGTAGCACCGGTTGTTTCCTAAGGGCGACGGTACTGTAGCAGCGACCAGATCTCCCTAGGGCGATGGCACTGTAGCGGTGATCTGATCTCCTGCAGCGTCGGCTGTTTTCCAAGGGCGACGGTACTGTAGCAACGACTAGATCTCTATAGGGCAATGGCACTGTAGCGGTGATCTGATCTCCTGCAGCGTCGGCTGTTTCCCAAGGGCGATGGTACTGTAGCAGTGACCAGATCTCCCTAGAGCTATTTGACTCCTATAGCGTCGGCTTTCTCCCACGGGGCGACGATACTATAGCAGCGATCTGATCTCCCTAGGGCGATGGTACTATAGCGATGATCTGATCTCCTGCTGCATCGGCTTCTCCCCAAGGGTGATGGTACTATAGCGGCGACCAGATCTACCTAGGGTGACGGTATTATAGCAGGGATCTAATCTACTACAACATCGACTATTTCCAAGGGCGACGGTACTGTAGCAGTGATTAGAGAAGGGATCAAACATGGCAACGATGGCCCTTGGGGCTGGCGACGATGGCGGAAGGGTAGATACAATGGCAAGACTCCCTACCCATACCTCTTAAGTTGCTCCTCCACCATATCCTCTCTAGAGAGAAACTCCTTCGACGAAACATCATCGAAGCAGGTCGCACTCTAGATCGCGGCAGCCTGCTTTCATTTCTAGTAACCCTTGACCTTGGACTAGCCTCTTCAAGGCTCTGGTTGGAAGTCCGGATCTAAGCTTGGAATTCTTTACTCTAGAAGTTCAGGATGATAAGAAGATTGATGTATACGAGACTACTGATTTAGCAGAGTTGATTGAGACATGGTCTAGGGTGATTGTTGGCTATGTGGTAGGTCTCAAAACATCTTATTTCCCACTATCCTCATTTATCAAAACTCAATGGGGAATATCATCATTTGACCTTCATATGCTGGAGAACGGATTCTTTGTTTGCAAGCTATACTCTGAAGAAGATTTGCAATGGGTAATCGAAGGATTCTGGACTATTCGCGGCCATCCAATGATTCTACGACGCTGGTCTCCTGATGTCCGTTTGGAGTTAGATAGCCTGCAATCTATTCCATTATGGGTATCCTTTCAAGGCCTTCCTCTACATCTTTGGAGTCGACGTTTTATTGTAAAGTTATGCAGCACTCTAGGACAGCCACTCTACATCGACAAAGCAACAGCAGCTCAAACGAGATTAGCATTTGCACGAGCATGTGTACTGGTTTCTTTTGATGAAGATCTTCCTAATGAGGTTTTCTATCGTGATCTTGTTGGGAACACTCGGAAGGTACATGTCTCATATTCCTGGAAGCCACAACGATGTCAGCGTTGCTTATCTTTTGGTCATGCAAATGGAGCCTATCAGCAAACTCCGAAACCGATCACTAAGGTCTATCGACCACGTCAAGTGCCTCAACAATAAGGCGAGTCTCCTCCAATGGCAGTAGCACCGATAGTGATGAAGACTATTGAGCATTCTAACTTGAAAGGACAGCATCGCGAACAGAAGGACAAATCCAAAATTTTATCTCTTCCTATTATGTCGAAGCCTTCCATAACAGAAGTTTCCCATGGTACTTGTGGACAGGAGAAGCATAAGTCAGGAACTTCATCTCTTCCAATATCATTGGATCGGTCCACAATAGGAATTCCAATATCCACTCATTGTACCAACCAGGACTTTGTGTCTCAACGAACTCAGGCCCCAAACAAATCTCGCCAGCAAGGATATTCTTCCTTAACAAACTTAGGCCGCAACAAACATCGCCAACAAGGATATTCTGCCACAACAAACTTATGCCCCAACAAACCCCTCTAGCCAGGTTGCTCCAACAAGTACTAACCAGGATATTGTGTCGCAACAATCATATCGTGCTTCAACAAACCCTGCCAACTAAGACCACATGATTCAAGGTATTTTAAAGTTTAAACATCTGCAAGCTGTAGATGAAGTGGATAAATATAGGAATAAAGCTATAAAAGGTAAGGATATTATGTGGGAGGAAAATGCTGTTAGGATCAAGAGCACTAAGAGGGGGGGGGGGGGGGGGGGGATGAATTAGTGCAACAAAAATCTTTCACTATTAAAATCGAAAGCTGCGTTCGTTTGATAAAAACGATTTCAATGTAAAAGCCAATTCTAAGATTACTTTAACTTAAGATTAAGCGAGATGACGTTAAAGTAAATCTACGAAGGCAGTTTGCAGTTTATGATAAAAATCAGAATGCAAGCGCAAACTGAAATGCGACGTTCGTACGATAAAACTGGTTTACGTCTAAATGCCAATTTTGAGGATACTGAACTTCGAGATACGTTTTATAAATGCGCAGAAGGCAGTTTGCAGTTATGATTGAAATCAAAACGTAAACGTAAACTGAAATGTAATGATCGTACGAAAAAGCCGATTTATGTCTAAACGCATATTCGGAAAGTTCTGAACTTTGAAACTCGTTCGTAAAAGCGCAGAAGGCAGTAGCTATTTAGGAGGTTTGCAGTAAAGATAAAATGCTCAAAGTAAATGCAAACCGAGATTTAGAGTGGTTCGGTCAATCTTGACCTACTCCACGTTTGGCTTCCTCCACCGACGAGGTCATCGACGTCAACTAGAGGCCTTCCTTCAATAGGCGAAGGCCAACCATCCTTTTACAGTTTCACTCCTTTCGACGGGTTTAGGAGACAACCCTTACAGAAATTTTCTCTCCTCTCTTTACAACTCAAAACTTGAAGAATAGAGGGAGGAGAACTTTTGACATTTTCAACAATTTTGAGCTATAAGAATCACAGAAAAAGATCAAGATTTCGAGTGTTAGTTATTCTCTTTCAGTGCTGAATGGGTGGGGTATTTATAGGCCCCAACCCAGTTCAAATTTGGAGCTCAAAACTGTCAATTCCCGGAAATTCGGGATCAGGCGGTTGCACCTCCTGACTGGGGCGGTTGCACCGCCTGGCAGAGCTCGAAGACTGAGCCTCTGGGCGGTGCCACCTCTGTCAGGGGTGGTTGCACCTCTCTGCCAGAGCTCAAAGACCGAGCTCAAGCGGTTGCACCTCCTGACTAGGGCGGTTGCACCGCCTGCCAAAGCTCGAAGACTGAGCTCAGGCGGTGCTACCTCCTGTCAGGAGAGGTTGCACCGCCCAGTCTCGCTCGGAGACTGAGCCCAGGCGGTGCTACCTCCTAGCTTGGGCGGTTGCACCTCCCACAGCAATCAGGGTCCGAATGGGTAGATCCATTCGGCCCAATTTGGATTTTTCAGGGGCCCAATTGCCCCAAGATTAAGCTAATGGGATCACCTCCCATTTCCAACTTAATCATTGTGCTAACTACGATAAATCCTAAGACAATTTCTGCAGCTTGCTCCGGTGCGTCAATCGCTTCTTCCGGCGAGTTTCCGGCGAACTTCCGTCGATCATCCGATGAACCCTCGGTGATGCTCCTGCGGACTTCCGACAAACTCCTGGACTTGCAACGATCCACTTGGCGAGTTCCGACGAGCTTCTTTTGGCAAGCTTATGGACTTATCGGATTTGTTCCCGCAGAACCTCCGACGACTGTCCGAACTTCCGTCGAACTCTCGAACTCCCAACGTGATCATTGTCTTGACTCCGGCGCAACTCCTGCTGCATGTCTAACTTTCATCGTAGTTAATCCTGCACACTTATCTCAACACATAGATTAGACAACAAATGACAAGTGACTTCATCATCAAAATCCGAGATTCAACAATCCCCCCTTTTTGATGATGATAATCAATTGATAATGGAGTTAACCTTAACTCCCCCTATCTATATGCCATACTTGAGATAAGTCATTCTTGAATTCAAAACCTTAAGAATTCAAGAGACATATTGATAAGTTAAAATCATTTGAACTTATCAATATTCCCATCATGATTCCCATCATGATGTATCTCTCTGAAGATGATGTCAAGGCTTGATATTCATTTTCAAATTTTACCTTACAAGTTTGAATGATGGTAATAGTAACAATTCATCATATTGTAAGATATCAATATATAAAACTGTGAAGTAAGATACCATGATATCATTACATGATGTACACATTTCAAGTACACATTTCAAATATTTTAGCAAGTGTTGCAATTCATCACACGGTAAGATATCAACTCGTAAAATTACGATGCAAGTTTTTTGTTTGATATCTTGACATGATACAAGGCATAATGCAAATCATAGCATTTATTCATATATCTCTTGGTGATGCAAGCATGGCATAATTATAGCATCAGTGTTTATAGCATCAATTCATATATTTCTCCCCCTTTGTCATCAACAAAAAGCATGGTAGTTGTGATATCAGGAGAACAATACAAGTAAATTTTGAGTATACGTGCAATGATTGTTTCATGCCTTTACTTGATTCATGTTATTTCCAATAGTAATTGATAGGAAATTAATTGTTCAAGCACATAAAGGAAAACATGATATGTTGATTGCTTTGATTCATGCTATTTTTGAGTTTGTTTTGAGTCAAGATATGTGAAACAACTTTTTGTAAATAGAAATACTATCATCCATATTTCAAGATGGAATCATTTTATCAAATCCATTTCATAAAAATATTTTTCATAAGAGTGTACAAGAAAATCCGATTTTTAGCATTCCAATTGTTAAGCGAATCCGAAAATAAAATTAACTCTTTCATGCATTCGAATAAAACTATGCTACAGATTTCAAATACAATCAAAAGACAAAACATTTTTGTATTCAACACATAATTTCCAACATGTTATTTAGGCATGTAATGGCAGTCAAGTGATATTATCATTCAATAAAGTCCGAAAGATAATTTTAACTAGTTTATGTATTCGGACACATCAACATTCCTAATTCTCTTCTTATGAAATCAAATTGTTCTTCACTTAGAGGTTTTGTAAAAATATCGGCTAGTTGATGTTTAGTGTCAATGAACTCTATGATTACATCATGATTAGTAATATGATCTCGTATAAAGTGATGTCTAATATCAATATGTTTTGTTCTTGAGTGTTGTATAGGATTCTTTGTTAAGCATATTGCACTTGTGTTATCACATTTAATGGGAATATTTTTAAGATGAACTTTATAATCTTCTAAAATATTTTTCATCCATACAACTTGTGCACAATATGCACTTGCTGCAATATATTCAGCTTCGGTTATTGATAGTGCAACCGAGTTTTGTTTCTTAGATGACCAGGAAACAAGGGCATGTCCTAAAAATTGACATGTTCCTGATGTGCTTTTTCTATCTAGTCTATAGCTAGCAAAGTCTGCATCAGCATAAGCAATTAACTCAAGATTTTCTGATTTTGGGTACCATAATCCTAGATTTGTGGTACCATTAAGATATCTAAGTATTCTTTTAACTGCTTTGAGATGAGATATCTTAGGGTTTGATTGAAATCTAGCACAAAGTCCTACACTGAACATGATGTCTGGTCTAGTTGTAGTAAGGTAAAGTAAACTTCCTATCATAACCCTATAAGTTTTTTGATCGAAACTTTCTCCACTTTCATCAATTTCTAACTTAGTGGAGGTACTCATAGGAGTGTCAATAGCTTTTGAGTTATTCATATTAAACTTTTTTAGTAAATTCATAGCATATTTAGTTTGACTAATAAAGATGTCATTGCTTAGTTGTTTGATTTGTAAACCTAAAAAGAATGTTAACTCTCCCATTAAACTCATTTCAAATTCAAGACTCATAGTTTTAGCAAAAGATTCACAAAGAGATTCATTCGTAGAACCAAAGATAATATCATCAACATAAATCTAAACAATGAGAAAATTATTTTCAAATTTCTTGATGAATAATGTAGTATCAACCTTGCCTTTTATGAAATTATTTTCAATAAGAAAAGAACTAAGTCTCTCATACCAAGCCCTCGGAGCTTGTTTTAAACCATAGAGAGCTTTAGTTAATCTAAACACATGATTAGGGAGGCTATTCTTTTCAAATCCAAGAGGTTGTTCAACATAGACTTCTTCAGAAATAAAACCATTAAGAAAAGCACTTTTAACATCCATTTGAAACAGCTTAAAAATATTACTACTAGCGTAGGCAAGGAGCATCCTTATGGCTTCTAATCGAGCCAAAGAAGCGAAGGTTTCTTCATAATCGATACCTTCTTCTTGGTTGAAACCTTTGGCTACTAGTCTAGCCTTGTTTCTAACCACGATACCATTTTCATCTTGCTTGTTTCTAAAGACCCATTTAGTACCAATAACTAAATGGTCATTTGGCCTAGGAACAAGCTTACACACCTCATTTCTCTCAAATTGATTTAATTCATCTTGCATTGCGATAATCCATGAATCATCTTTCATGGCTTCGTCAACGCATTTGGGTTCAATTTGGGAGAGAAAAGCGGTGTTGGCACAAAAATTTTTAAGAGAGGATCATGTTTGAACCCCCTTTGATGTGTCTCCTAAGATTAGCTCCTTAGGATGAGCATCTACATACTTCCAATCCTTGGGTAAGGATGTTTCAGAAGTTGATGCATTCAAGTTGCTAGTTGGAGACAGGGTTTCATTTAAATTCAAGGAATCAAAATTAACATCATTATCAAAATCGTTTTTCCTGATTTCGGAAATCTCATTGAAAACAACATGAATGGATTCTTCAATAATTAATGTTCTTTTATTGAAGAGAAAAGCTTTAGAAACCGAAAAATAACCAAGAAAGATTCCTTCATCGGATTTAGCATCAAATTTTCCTAAGTTATCTTTTTCATTCAAGATAAAGCATTTACACCTAAAGACTTTAAAATATGAAACATTGGGTTTTTTGTTGTTCCATAACTCATAAAGAGTTTTGGTGAGTAAGGGTCTAACTAGAACTCTATTCAAAATATAGCATGCAGTGTTTACGGCTTCGACCCAAAAATATTTGGGTAGGCTATGTTCATTCAACATGGTTCTTGCCATTTCTTGTAAATTTCGATTTTTTCTTTCTACTACTCCATTTTGTTGAGGATTTCTTAGAGTAGAGAAATTATGGTTGTATCCATTGAGTTCACAGAATTCTTGAAAATCATGGTTTTGAAATTCTCCACCATAATCACTTCTAATTGACGAAATCATAGAACCCTTCTCGTTTTGAACAAGTTTACAAATCTTGGTAAAAGATCTAAAGCATTCATTTTTCTGTTTTAAGAAGTAAGTCCATGTGTATCTACTATAGTCATCCACAATGACGAAGGTGTATTTGCTACCTCCTAGGCTTGATGTAGAGATTGGTCCGAACAAGTCCATATGGATCAATTGTAAGGGCCTAGAGGTGCTTATTTGATTCTTAGATTTGAAACTACCCTTAATTTGTTTACCTAATTGGCAAGCATCACATACATTATCTTTGATAAACTTGATATGAGGAATTCCTCTTACAAGATCTTTAGATGATATTTGAGTGATTAGTTTCATGCTAGCATGACCTAATCTTCTATGCCATAGCCAAGCATCCTCATTCAAAGCCGAAAAACACATTTCATTACACAAATCATTGATGTCAATAGTGTATACGTTATTTTGTTTTAATGCAATCATAGACATGTTTTTGTGTGGTTTTTCAATGATGCAAGCATTAGATTCGAATCTAACAATGTATCCTTTATCACATAATTGACTAATGCTCAAGAGGTTATGTTTTAAACCATCAACTAACAAAACATCTTCAATAAAGAAGTTGGATTTGTTACCTATGGTTCCTTTGCCAATGATTTTACCTTTGTTGTTGTCTCCGAAGGTGATATAGCCTTCGTCTATGCTAGTGAGCTTAGAGAATTGAGATGGATCTCTGGTCATATGCCTTGAGCATCCACTATCAAGGTACCATCTCTTGCTCCTAGCTTGCTATGGTATGGGTTTCTACAAGAAAGGATGATTTTTAGGTACCCATTTGCTTTTGGGTGCCTCAAAGATAGATCTACATTGTTTATCATGGTTCCTTTAGGGACCCAAATTAATTTATTCGTACTAATATTCTTGAATGGACAATAATGCGTTTTGTGTCCAAGTTTGCAACAAAAGTTGCATTTGCTTTGGTGTCGAACATGTAAGATGGGGCCTCTTATGAAGGTGGTTGGATTTTGGTGAGGACTTCTCACAAATCCAATTCCACTTCTTTTGGGAACGTGACCCTTGTTTGCAAGGATCATGTTTAATGACTTGGTACCAACCTCGAATTTCTTCAAGGTGTCCTTAAGTAGCAAGTTTTCCTTTTGGAGAGTTTCTAGATCATGGCATTTTATGCATGAGCTTAAACTATCATGATATTCAGCTTTTAACTTATCGAAATTACAAATAAGACTATCATGCTCCTTTTTTAGCAATTTGTATTTTCTACTAATTGTCTTACATTCATCGAATAATTCATGGAAAGCATTTAATAATTCATGATAAGGTAAATCTGCATCAATTAAATCCGTTACCTCTTCTCCGATGGCCATTAGGGCGTAATGAGCAACTTGCTCGGTGTTGGACTCCTCTTCTTCGGATGCGCTTGAATCATCCCATGTTGCTTTGAGCGCCTTCTTCTTTTGTGTTCTCTTTTTGATTTGGGGACAATCACTCTTGTAGTGTCCCGGCTTTTTGCACTCATAGCAAATGACTTGGTCCTTTTTGGGTTCAAGTTTGTTTTTTATGTCTTTTTAAACTTATTTCTTTTAATGAATTTTTAAAATTTTCTTGTTAGAATTGCTAAGTCATCGTCACAGTCCTCATCACTTGAGTTTTCTCTCAAGTGGGCTTCTGAAGTTCTAAGTGCCATATCCTTCCTGTTCTTTGGAAGGATGTCTTCTTGCTCTTCATGAGCTTTGTAAGTCATCTCGTAGGTCATTAATGACCCAATTAGTTCTTCAAGAGGGAAGTTGTTTAGATCTTTCGCCTCTTGAATAGCAGTGACTTTAGGATCCCAACTTTTAGAAAGGGATCTTAGAATCTTATTTACGAGCTCAAAATCCGAAAAACTTTTTCTGAGTCCTTTTAGACCGTTGACAACATCCGTGAAACGGGTAAACATGTCGCCAATAGTCTCACTCGGTTTCATCCGGAAAAGTTCAAAAGAGTGCAGCAAAAGATTGATTTTTGACTCTTTCACTCTACTTGTGCCTTCATGAGTCACTTCGAGTGTGTGCCAAATATCAAATGCGATTTCACAAATCGAAACACGATTAAACTCGTTTTTATCAAGTGCACAAAATAAGGCATTCATAGCCTTTGCATTAAGAGCGAAAGCCTTCTTCTCCAAATCATTCCAATCGATCATTGGAAGAGAAGACTTCGAAAAACCGTTTTCGACAAGATTACAAAGTTCAAAATCCATAGAAATAAGAAAGATCCTCATTCGGGTCTTCCAATAGGTGTAGTCCGTCCCATTGAACATGGGTGGACGTGTAATAGAATGGCCCTCTTGGTTTCCGGCGTAAGCCATCTCTCTTGGGTTTTAATCCGTTTGAGAGTTAACCCCGCTCTGATACCAATTGTTAGGATCAAGAGCACTAAGAGGGGGGGGGGGTGAATTAGTGCAGCGGAAATCTTTCACTATTAAAATCGAAAGCTGCGTTCGTTTGATAAAACGATTTCGATGTAAAAGCCAATTCTAAGATTACTTTAACTTAAGATTAAGTGAGATGACGTTAAAGTAAATCTACGAAGGCAGTTTGCAGTTTATGATAAAAATCAGAATGCAAGCGCAAACTGAAATGCGACGTTCATACGATAAAATCGGTTTACGTCTAAATGCCAATTTTGAGGATACTGAACTTTGAGATACGTTTTATAAATGTGCAGAAGGCAGTTTGCAGTTATGATTGAAATCAAAACGTAAACGTAAACTGAAATGTAATGATCGTACAAAAAAGCCGATTTACATCTAAACGCAGATTCGGAAAGTTCTAAACTTAGAAACTCATTCGTAAAAGCGCAGAAGGCAGTAGCTATTTAGGAGGTTTGTAGTAAAGATAAAATGCTCAAAGTAAATGCAAACCGAGATTTAGAGTGGTTCGGTCAATCTTGACCTACTCCACGTTTGGCTTCCTCCACCGACAAGGTCACCGATGTCAACTAGAGGCCTTCCTAACAATGGATTTTCCTTTGGTTTCATCAAAAAATTCTCAATATAAACTACTGATCTTTTATGTCCAATCTGCTGCACTTGAATTGCAGAATTCAAGCCGCATAGCACCATCTGTTTGATCTTGCTACTGTGCTTTTTTCTACCCAAATTTCTACGAAATTTTTATGACATCTTTGACACTTTCTAACAGTAGATTTCCCTTTGGTTTCATCGAAAAATTCTCAATATAAACTACTGATCTTTTATGTCCAATCTGCTGCACTTGAAAATCTATGCTGCAGAAAATTTCAGCTGCATATCGTTGCCTTAACCCATCTATTTGCAATCTTTTTTGAATGAAATTTCTTATAGACTTCATATATCATCTTGGCTTCCATCTAAGATTGATCTATTAAGAAATTCATCTCTAAAAACAATTTTATGTTGCTGCAAATTTTTATCATAACCCGCTGAAATTTTTCGACGATAATTCTTCAATTGCAACTTGCACCAATTTCTTTGCTGTTATACTGCCGAAATTTTCTTGATTAAATTAGATATCCTTGCTGTCATATAAACTGTGATTTTGCTATCAATTCCCTCCTCAATTCTCTCAAGTTTTTGGTGGAAATTACGTCGAGAAACCGTTGTTTCTTCGACGACAATTCTACTCTTACAAGACAGCACATACTTGCTGCAACTTCCACGGATTTCTGTCAAACCTTTGCTACCATCTACCACAGATCCAAAACTTTCATCCACAGCCCTAAAACTCTACTAAACCACACCCTCAAATTGCACCCAAAACAGCCACAAAACAAGCCTAAACCGCAGCCTACATCCACCAATCCACCAACACTTTCGACCATCACTTCTCTCAACCTATACATGCCTTTAACCCAACAACAAAAGAGAGATCTTAACATCATTGATTTGGGGCCATATACTATGGCATCTAAGGAGGCAATCAATGCTAAATTCGAAGCCTTGGAGGCGCGAATGGAGGATAAGATTCGGACGCTCTTTACCGAACTCAGATTGGGCCGACCACTAAGCCCGAAGAAATCATATCAAGGAGAGAGCTTTGCCCAATCACACCAAGCCTGAAGAGATGAATTCCAAGGGAGGGTAGGCTCTATGACCAACCCCAACTATCCATGCATGAGAGTGGATTTCCCTAGATGGGAAGAAGGAGACCCGATTGGTTGGATCTCGCGCGCAGAGCGATATTTTCGATACCACAAAACCGCGGATGTATCTATGGTGAAAATTGCAGCTATACATCTTGAAGGGGATGCTATACAGTGGTTTGACTGATTTGAACATACTTATGGAGTCCTTAATGGCGACAATTCAAAGAAGGACTGCTGATTTGCTTCAGACCAACCGATTACGAGAATATTGACGAACAACTAGCAAAGATCCAACAAACCTCCACCATTTAGGAGTACCAAACCAGGTTTGAAAGGTTATCTAATCAAACTCATGATTGGTCTCAAAAACAACTATTGTGGGCCTTCATTGAGGGCTTGAAGCCGGAGATCCTAGGAGAAGTTAAAGCGCGACAACCGTATACGCTTATGGCAGCCATCTCTTTCGCACGACATCAAGAGGAGCAATTGAACCATGAAGCTCGGAGGACTAGGGTCTCTCCTCAACCAGTAATATTGAATCCCTTAGCCCCCCCTACTGTCGACCAAGTCCCTACACTAAAGAGGTTAACAAGAGAAGAGCTTCGGGAGCGATATGCGAAGGGGTTATGTTGGCATTGTGACGAGCCGTGGAGCCGTGAGCATCGCTGTAGTAAAGGGGGACTTCTTATGATTGAACCGATAGAAGAAGAGGTCATTGAACATCCAAAAGTGAGCCTTTAACATGAAGAAGAATATGCAGAAGAAGAGCCACAACCGACCGAAGTTACGGTACATACACTAGCTAGCTACTCAAACCCGCAAACGATGAAAATTGGGGGCCTTCTCAAACAACAACCAATCACTGTTCTCATCGACACGGGCAGTACTACTAACTTCCTAAATAGTAAGCTTGCTGTTCGGATATCATTACCTATCGAGAATCGCTGTAGGTTTGATGTTAAGGTCACCGACAGACGGATTTTGAATTGTGATCATAGGCGCTTGCAGGAGAAACTATTGCTGCAGGACCAAGAGATAATTGCAGATTTCTTCCTTCTCCCTCTTAACAATTATGAGGCCATGCTCAGAATTAAATGGTTGACGACATTAGGTGATATTTCTTGGAATTTTATGAAACTAATTATGAAATTTTACAGTAAGGAGAAACAGGTGACATTGCACGGGAAACGTGGGGGCGACATAACAACGATTTGCACACAACAAATGGAGAATGTTTTGCATAAAGCATGCAGCGGTTTTTTGGTACAACTTGAGCAGCAAACTAAGGGAGAGCCAACAGAATTTGAAGATCCAAATCTACTTCCTTTGCTTGCTGAATTTTCAAATATATTTGACGAACCGCGCAACCTACCTCTTACCTGTCGGCATGATCATTATATAATGATTCTTCCAGGCAAATCTTCAGCAAATGCTCAGCCATATCAGTATCCACATCTCCAAAAGGATGAAATAGAAAGGATTATAAAAGAGATGCTCGAAACAGGAGTTATTCGGCCAAGTTGCAACCTCTACTCTTCGCCGGTGCTACTTGTACGCAAGAAGGACGGAACAAGGCGAATATGTGTTGATTACCGAGCTCTCAATGGCATAATCATCAAGGACAAATACTTTATTCCAATAGTAGATGAATTGCTAGATGAAAGGGAGCATAAATCTTTACAAAGCTGGACCTTTGATCCGGGTATCATCAAATACGAGCATGCGAAGAAGACATACGGAAAACCACCTTTTGAACACACAACAACCACGAATTTTTGCTTTCTTCAACAAAAGGTGGAATATCTTGGGCATATCATATCAGAGGAAGGCGTGGCAGTGGACCCCTTCAAAATTGGAGCAATGCAAAACTGGCCGACCTCGAGAAACATAAAATTGTTACATGGCTTTCTGGGTTTAACAGGCTACTACCGCAAGTTCGTGAAAAACTATGGAAAGATCAGTGCACCACTTACTTCCTTACTAGAAAAAGATGTCTTCCAATGGTTGGACAGAGCCTCCGCTGCCTTCGACAAACTTAAGGCAGCCATGACGACGACGCCGGTGCTAACACTACCAGATTTCAACCGACCCTTCATTATTGAGGCCGACATATCTAGAGTCAGAATTGGAGCCATTCTCATGCAAGATGGTCGACCACTCGCATACACTAGCAAGGCATTATCTCCCTCCGATCAAAATATGTCAACATATGATAAGGAGATGCTCGTCATTGTGCGCGCAGCAACGAGGTGGAGATTGTACTTGATCAGGCGATACTTTCAAATCAAGACCGACCATAAAAGCCTAAAATATCTCTTGGAGCAGAAGATATCTTCCCCCGAGCAGCAAAAATGGGTAACAAAACTTCTTGGATTTGAATTTGAAATAACTTACAAAAAGGGGAAAGAGAATGTTCTTGCAGATGCGCTTTCGCAGCTACCCGAGCAAGTTGAAGTTTCGACCGTTTCACTTTCGACCAGCGACTTCCTTGAGGATATTAAGATGGAATGGCAGGAAGATTCAGATACTAGTAAGATTATAAAAAAATTGGAGGAAGCACCAAGCCCCATGGCTCATTACAATTGGGACTCAAAAGAATTACACTAGAAGGGTACTAAATTGAAAAGGAGTACGACATATCACCCACAAACCAACAGCCACCGGAAGTTTTAAACAAGTGCTTGGAGACAGCCCAAAGCCACCCACCAAATATGACTACCCAAAGAGAACTCGAGACCCAGCCAAGTGCCATTATTGATCGACGGATCGTGACTCGACGACGACGACCCACTAATGAAGTGCTAATACAGTGGGCGAATCTACCAAAAGAAGATGCCACTTGGGAGAACTATGACGACTTGAAGATCAAATTCCCAGAATTCATGAATCATCAGCCTCGAGGACAAGGCTGATTTGAAGAGGGCGGGTCTGTTAGGACTCTAGCTTGGAGAGTCCTAATTGAGAGGGACATTCATGTAAAAATGTTAGGACTCTAGCTAGGAGAGTCCTAATTGAGAGGGACATTCTTCTAGGACTCTAGCTAGGAGAGTCCTAATTGTGAGGGGCATTCATGTAGGAGGTTTTTTCTTAGAGAAGAATTAGGAGTTGTAAGGGAATAGGAGTCTTGAGTAGGAGTCCTATTAGGAGTTGGTTAGAAGTAAGAGTCTTAAGTAGGAGTCCTATTAGGAGTTAGGGTTTAGAAGCCCTATAAATAGCTATGTATTCCTTCTCTTTTCATAAGCAATAGATGAATCTTTTCTGTAGCCTTTGAGCATCAACTTGGAGGGAGGAACCCCTATAGAGTTCCAAGGAGGCCGATCCCCTAAAGAGATCAACCCCAAGTTTAGAATCTGTAAGGGTTCTAACACAAGGCCAACCACCCTTTTACAGTTTCACTCCTTTTGACGGGCTTAGGAGACAACCCTTACAGAAATTTTCTCTCCTCTCTTTACAACTCAAAACTTGAAGAACAGAGGGAGGAGAACTTTTGGCCTTTTCAACAATTTTGAGCTCTAAGAATCACAGAAAAAGATCAAGATTTCGAGTGTTAGTTATTCTCTTTCAGTGCTGAATGGGTGGGGTATTTATAGGCCCCAACCTAGTTCAAATTTGGAGCTTAAAATTGTCAATTCCCAGAATTCCAGGATTAGGCAGTTGCACCTCCTGATTGGGGCGGTTGCACCGCCTGGCAGAGCTCGAAGACTGAGCCTCTAGGCGGTGCCACCTCTGTCAGGAGCGGTTGCACCTCTCCGCCAGAGCTCGAAGACCGAGCGCAGGCGGTTGCACCTCCTGACTGGGGCGGTTGCACCGCCTGCTAGAGCTCGAAGACTGAGCTCATGCGGTGCTACCTCCTGTCAGGAGAGGTTGCACCGCCCAATCTCGCTCGGAGACTGAGCCCAGGCGGTGCTACCTCCTGGCTGGGGCGGTTGCACCGCCTAGTCTCCTTGGGAGACTTAGCCCAGGCGGTGCTACCTCCTCGCTTGGGCGGTTGCACCTCCCACAGCAATCAAGGTCCGAATGGGTAGATCTATTCGGCCCAATTTGGTTTTTTCAGGGGCCCAATTGCCCCAAGATTAAGCTATTGGGATCACCTCCCATTTCCAACTTAATTATTGTGCTAACTACGATAAATCCTAAGATAATTTCTGCAGCTTGCTCCGGTGCGTCAATCGCTTCTTCCGGCGAGTTTCCGGCGAACTTCCGTCGATCATCCGATGAACCCTCGGTGATGCTCCTGCGGACTTCCGGCAAACTCCTGGACTTGCAATGATCCACTTGGCGAGTTCCGATGAGCTTCTTTTGGCAAGCTTATGGACTTCTCGGATTTGTTCTCGCAGAACCTCCGACGATTGTCCGAACTTCCGTCGAACTCTCGAACTCCCAATGTGATCATTGTCTTGACTCCTGCGCAACTCCTGCTGCATGTCTAACTTTCATCGTAGTTAATCCTGCACACTTATCTCAACACATAGATTAGACAACAAATGACAATTGATTTCATCATCAAAATATGAGATTCAACAAATGCAAAACCGAAGGATAAGAAAAAGGATTGTACACTCCATCCTAAGTCATAGGATGAATACCTTACTACCTTTTTCATTTGTGTATTACTGATGAAGATTACATGCTGGAATGTTCGTGGACTTAATAAGCCTGAGAAATGCCGTGAGCTCAACAAAATATTCAAGTCTATTGCATGTGATATTGTTATTCTAGTGGAAACGAAAATTAAACAATCGCGAGTCCAAGCTCAAAAGAATTTAATATGGCCGTACGCAGAACTGTTTACCAATGACTCTAATGAAACTTTTGATAAAATATGGGTCTTATGGCATCCTAACTCTATTAATGCCTGGTTTATTTCTGCTACTGATCAATTCATCCATCTTAAGATGGAAGACAAAAAGAATGGCTCTCAATTCAATTTCATTGGTATATATGCTTCAAACAGTATGCAAGAAAGAAATACTCTTTGGTCTGACCTGACTAATATTGCAAATGGCTGTTTCAATATACCTTGGATTGTTCTTGGAGATTTTAATAATGTTCGGTACCCAAATAAAAAAGTGGGTGGTAGACAACTTTTAGAAAGCCAGCTTCAAAATTTTAATGATTACATATATACTGCTGCATTGATTGATATGAAATCTGTCCGTAATTGGCTCTCTTGGAGTAATCAAGGTGCTGCTAACAGAAAAATAATGGCTCGACTTGATAGGTGTTTGATTAATCAGGAATGGTTAATAGTTTACCCAGATTCACTTCTTGAGTATGATGCTCCATTATTTTTTGATCATTCTTTAATGTACATACATGCAGATAAATCGACACCAAGAGGTACTCATCCTCTTAGGTTCTTTAACATGTGGAGTGTTAGGATCGGAGTGGCACTAAGAGGGGGGGGTGAATTAGTGCAGCGGATTAAAACTTCGGTTTTAGTAAAATCTTTCGTATAATAAGAACGGAACTTGAAAAGCTTTAATCTTGAAAACGTATTCTTAAATATGTGCAGCAAAAGTAATAAGGAACTTAAAGCATATAAGAAGGTTTGCAATAATGTAAATAGCAATAATGAAATGCAAACCAAGAATCACGCCGATTTTAGAGTGGTTCGGTCAAATGACCTACTCCACTTGCGAGGCCCCTCTTCGATGAGGCTCCCACCTTCCACTAGCAAGTCTCTTGAAATGGAAGGGTAAATACCCCTCTTACAACTTTTACAAGCGGTTCACTCTCTTACAGATTTTCAACAAGAAAGAAGGAGGTGAACACTAGCAAATTGAAAACAAGACAAGCTAACACTTTTCTAAGGCTTTTCTCTCAAACACTTGCTGCTCAAAAAGTTGTTCTCTCAGCTGAGATTTGAGGGGTATTTATAGGCCTCAAGAGGATTCAAATTTGGGCTTCAAAATTTGAATTCTCTTTGGGTTCCCGCTGTTGGAGGTGCCACCGCCCAGCCAAGCGGTGCCACCGCCCAGGGCTCGGGTGCTGGGCGGTGCCACCGCCCAGCCAGGAGGTGTCACCGCCCAGCTCTCGGGTGGTGGGCGGTGCCACCGCCCAGCTAGGCGGTGCCACCGCCTACAGTGTTTTCAGCCCGACTACAGTGTTTTCAGCCCGACTACAGTGTTTTCAGCCACTAGTTGGGCTTCAATCTTGGCTCTCTAGTTCGCTGGTTTAGCTTAATTTTTAGCCTAAACCAACTCTGACTTTGGGCCCAGTTGGCCCCTAACCAGGATATAGGATTATCTCTTAATCCTAATCCTAATTACAAGTGGACTACATAACCAAAACACATCCTAAGCAAATTTTCAACCGCGAACGTCGAGTCTTGTTCTGGCGAGCTTTCCGACGAACTTTCTGCTGACGGGCTTCTAGCAAGCTCCCGAACTTGTGATGACTTTAATGAGTAGCCGAGCCTTCTCGGTGATCTCCGTGAACCTCCGACGATCTCTTCGGCGAACTTCCGAAAATTCCGACAGGTTCCCGATTTCTTCTCGGTTGGTTCTGGCAGCATCTCCGACGATTCTTCGGACTCTTAAACGTCCATCGAACTTGACTCCGGTATTCTCGCTTTGTGTTTTTTGGTTATCGTAGTTAATCCTGCACACACAAGCAAACACTCTACTCCGATCTAGACAATTATTATAACGCAAATTGACATTCTGTTGCCCGGCACGTCATTGGTTGGCGCTTCATCCGATTCTTCGGTGCATCGTCCTCTCTTGCAGCTTGTTGCCCAATCGGCGGTTGACCTCCGCAACCCCGATATCCTTGGCGCAATTTCGCTCTCCTTGGCCCGATGCCCGACGCCCGAAGCCTTCTGCCATCCAATATCCTGACGTGATCTCCTCCGACGCAACGTCAATTCCTCCTGCGTTAATTGTCTAATCCTGATCGAGTAGACCTGTATCACTCAAAATGTAGTCAAACATTTAAACACAATCAATTAGTTTCATCATCAAAATCCGAGATTCAACAATCTCCCCCTTTTTGATGATGACAACTAATTGATGACTAACGGAGTTAACCTTAACTCCCCGGAGTTTAACTAAACTCCCCCTATCAATATGCCATTGATAGAACACTTGGATTATCCCAAATCCAAGTAACATTCATCACATGTTATGAAAAACATTTAAACTATCATGCAAATATATAAAATATTTAATTCAATGCATGAAGTCATCAATATACTTCTCCCCCTATGTCATCAACAAAAAGGAGAAGTAGCTACTCTTATGTGTTTATTATATGGGTTCAAACCATTGCATGAAAAACATAATATTAAATTTTTATCATCATGCAATTTTGAAGATAGAAAATTTAGCAAGTAATGCATCATGCTTGGGACATTCAAGCTATCAAGTTTTAGATATACAAGTTTTACAGCATATAAGATAGCACTTTTGGTAATGTTCAAGATAGCAAGTTCTACATCATGCAAGCTAGCAATATTGAGATGTTCAAGAAAGCAACTCTTGCTTCTTGAAATATGCAAATTGTAAGCTAGCAAATTTTTGCTTCCTTTGCAATGTTTGAGCTAGCAATTTTGCTTCCGTTGCAAAGTGCAAGTTAGTATGTTTTGCATCTTGAGATAAACAAGATTGTATTTTTGGTATGCAAATTTATAGTATACAAGCTATCAACTTTTGCACATAAAAAGTTAGCAAAATTTTACATCTTTTGAGATGTGCAAGATGGACTATTTTGCCTCTTTTCAAATTGTGCAAGCTAGCAAATTTGCTATCTAGCAAGTTTTGCTCCCCCTTTGTCAGTGTCAAATAGAAGGGAATAACAATACAATCATGTAATTCATTTCTCTTTACTATAATATTCAAATCATGATAAGGGTAAATAATAAAGATGAAAAATGAATGTCAAAAGACATATATCATTTTTGACAAATTTCTTCTTTTGTAGATAGAAAACATGATAGGAAACAATCTTGATTCAAAAAGAAAACTCAAGTTATAAATTATCAAGATGTCAAGTAGCATGTCATGGTTTACAAAAACAAGTTTCTTGCTAGTTAATAGCAAAAAGAATCTCAATTCATGCATATAAAATCTTATGATTCACATAGAACATCTCCTCTTTTATAAAACGAGAGAATCATGATGAAGAATCTTGATTTACATAGAGTTTCAAAATATAATTATCAATATCATGAATACTAAAAGACCATGAAAATTTTGATAAATATCCTTTTAAATAGAAAACAAACTTGATTCATTCAATAGAAAATTGTGAGAAATCAAGATCATGATTTCAATAAAATCCATTAAATTCAAATCATTTTCATAATCCATGAGATTCATAAAAATAATACAAATAGATTCATCAAAATCAATAATATAGAAAAAATAATTTTCAAGAAGAAAAATGTTCTTCTCTTTTAGTTACTTCAATTCATGTGATTTATTTCATTCAAGCATGCCTCCCTTTTTTTTTATGTCAAATAAAAACATGTATCATGTTTAAAACCGAAAGTGCTAGATTTATTATGACAAGGATCAATAAGGCACTTTCATTATGGTAAAAAGAAAATCGATAATCTGTAAATTACAAGATTCATTATGCATAATTTTAAAAATCTTATGCATAGAACAAAATCATCAATCATGATATCAAGACATTTATCATTTAAAGCATTCATGATTCACATCATATGCAATACATCACATATATTATCATAATAAAAGGCATAAGTATTGCATGCATCATTCCAAATTATAAATATTTCAAATCATAATGGTATTAATTTGTCAAATTGCATCCTACCATGCATGATCATAACTTTTCATTTGTATGCATCAAAATAATCTCAAGAGTATTTCATGCATGATTTTATATCACCAAAAAAGGAATATCAAGAAGAAAATAATTGGTGATGAGATAAACATTTCCTGAATATAAGGAATTACGTAAAAATTTTATCATGAAGGATTAGAACATGTGAATACCAGAAGACATGATTTCTTTTTGAAAAACCTACTCATTAATAATCAAAAGAAAATCTTAGGAGATCGATTAATGAAAAATCTTGATTCATAATAAATCTTAATTTGTAAATATCACGGAATCAAGATCATGATTTTAGATAAAACTCATTCAAATTCAAATCGTCTAAATCATCAAAATCTCAACATTTCTTTCAAGAGATTCAAAATGACATAAATAATTTTATTGGTCTCTTAGGTATAAATCAATAAGATAGAGAAAAAGAAAATTTTCAATAAAAAATCTTTCCTCCTTTTGTTTCAACTTATTGATTGATTCCATGCATGCATCTCCTTTTCTTTCAAATCCATGCATCATCGTTTTAAAACAAAAAAAATCAAAGATCATCAAGATAAAAAAGTGCAACACATAATTCAAAAAAAAATGATTTCAACTCATTACTTCAAGTCAAATCAATATCATGATTTTGATATAACTCATTTGTAATTCAAATCATCAAACCAAAATCATTTTCAAGGGATTCATATAAATCAACAAGATAGAGAAAAATAATTTTCAAGAACAATGCTTTTCTCTTTTTAGTTATTTAAATTCATGTCATTTATGCTAGATAAAAATGTGCATCAACATTTAGGATCGAAAAATGAATTTTGTCATAAAAACCATCAAGACCAAAAAATCATCATGTATAACTTTACAATCTCATGCATAAAATCATAGCATCAAAACTTTCAATAGTTTCATTACAACATCAAGTAAGGTTTTATTGAACATAATTTTGAATGATTCTTATAGATATTTAAAATTTCTTTAGTTTTACTTTATATGATTGACTTTATATTAGCATGCTTCAAATTTTTGTTCTTATGTCAAAACTATACATCATGTTTGAAAACCAAAGATAAGGTTCAAAAAAAAATCATAAAACCTTCCATTCAAAAGTCATGCATCGACATTGAAAATCAATATGGAAATCGTCAAAGTACAAATTCTTGCTTCTCAAGCACATATATAAGATTAATCTTACTAGGTGTATAAGCATTATATTTATATCTAACATTTTATTGCATTAACATAACACAAGCAATTTTCAAGAAAATTAATCCTAAACTAAATTAAAAATAACTCAAGAAAGTATTATGTAATTTCGAAATGAATTAGTGGGATTTTGATTACCTCATTGTTGAAAGAGGGTGAGGCATAGTTTGCCACCTCGCCTTTCTTGATTTTCTCCTCGTCTTCGGAAGAGCTCAATTCATCCCAACTTTTGTTCTTCTTGCGTTCAAAGCAAGTAGTTCCATTCTTTTTGCTTTTTAATTTTTGTTTCATTTGTAGTTTAAGTTCACCATCACTTGAGCTTATGCTCGAGTGGTATTCATGTGTTCTATGTCCCAAATCCTTCCTATCATTTGGAAGGTTGTTCTCGAGTTTCTTTTTTGCCACATTGTTCATTTCGTAGGTCATTAGAGACCCAATAAGTTCTTCGAGAGGGAATGTTTTAAGGTCCTTGGCCTCTTGAATGGCCGTAACTTTTGGATCCCAACTTTTTGGAAGGGATCTTAAGATTTTAGTGACTAGTTCAAAATTAGAAAAACTTTTACCAAGAGCTTTGAGTCCATTGATGACATCCGTGAACCGGGTGTACATGTCTCCGATGGACTCACTTGGTTTCATCCGGAAAAGTTCATAAGAATGCACAAGAATATTGATTTTGGACTCTTTCACTCGGCTAGTGCCTTCATGAGTGACCTCTAGAGTTCTCCAAATATCAAAAGCCGAGTCACACATCGAAACGCGATTAAATTCACTTTTGTCAAGTGCACAATATAAGGCATTCATAGCCTTTGCATTTAAAGAAAACATCTTCTTCTCCAAATCATTCCAATGGTTCATTGGGAGAGAAGACATTTCAAATCCATTTTCGACTATGTCCCATAAATTCAAATCCAAAGAAAGTAAGAAAACTCTCATTCGAGTTTTCCAACAAGTGTAGTCCGTCCCATTGAAAAAGGGAGGACGAATGAGAGAGTGACCCTCTTGAAAGCCATAAAGAGCCATTTCTATTTGGGTGTTAAACCAAAGTAGAAAACCGTGGCTCTGATACCAATTGTTAGGATCGGAGTGGCACTAAGAGGGGGGGGTGAATTAGTGCAGCGGATTAAAACTTCGGTTTTAGTAAAATCTTTCGTATAATAAGAACGGAACTTGAAAAGCTTTAATCTTGAAAACGTATTCTTAAATATGTGCAGCAAAAGTAATAAGGAACTTAAAGCATATAAGAAGGTTTGCAATAATGTAAATAGCAATAATGAAATGCAAACCAAGAATCACGCCGATTTTAGAGTGGTTCGGTCAAATGACCTACTCCACTTGCGAGGCCCCTCTTCGATGAGGCTCCCACCTTCCACTAGCAAGTCTCTTGAAATGGAAGGGTAAATACCCCTCTTACAACTTTTACAAGCGGTTCACTCTCTTACAGATTTTCAACAAGAAAGAAGGAGGTGAACACTAGCAAATTGAAAACAAGACAAGCTAACACTTTTCTAAGGCTTTTCTCTCAAACACTTGCTGCTCAAAAAGTTGTTCTCTCAGCTGAGATTTGAGGGGTATTTATAGGCCTCAAGAGGATTCAAATTTGGGCTTCAAAATTTGAATTCTCTTTGGGTTCCCGCTGTTGGAGGTGCCACCGCCCAGCCAAGCGGTGCCACCGCCCAGGGCTCGGGTGCTGGGCGGTGCCACCGCCCAGCCAGGAGGTGTCACCGCCCAGCTCTCGGGTGGTGGGCGGTGCCACCGCCCAGCTAGGCGGTGCCACCGCCTACAGTGTTTTCAGCCCGACTACAGTGTTTTCAGCCCGACTACAGTGTTTTCAGCCACTAGTTGGGCTTCAATCTTGGCTCTCTAGTTCGCTGGTTTAGCTTAATTTTTAGCCTAAACCAACTCTGACTTTGGGCCCAGTTGGCCCCTAACCAGGATATAGGATTATCTCTTAATCCTAATCCTAATTACAAGTGGACTACATAACCAAAACACATCCTAAGCAAATTTTCAACCGCGAACGTCGAGTCTTGTTCTGGCGAGCTTTCCGACGAACTTTCTGCTGACGGGCTTCTAGCAAGCTCCCGAACTTGTGATGACTTTAATGAGTAGCCGAGCCTTCTCGGTGATCTCCGTGAACCTCCGACGATCTCTTCGGCGAACTTCTGAAAATTCCGACAGGTTCCCGATTTCTTCTCGGTTGGTTCTGGCAGCATCTCCGACGATTCTTCGGACTCTTAAACGTCCATCGAACTTGACTCCGGTATTCTCGCTTTGTGTTTTTTGGTTATCGTAGTTAATCCTGCACACACAAGCAAACACTCTACTCCGATCTAGACAATTATTATAACGCAAATTGACATTCTGTTGCCCGGCACGTCATTGGTTGGCGCTTCATCCGATTCTTCGGTGCATCGTCCTCTCTTGCAGCTTGTTGCCCAATCGGCGGTTGACCTCCGCAACCCCGATATCCTTGGCGCAATTTCGCTCTCCTTGGCCCGATGCCCGACGCCCGAAGCCTTCTGCCATCCAATATCCTGACGTGATCTCCTCCGACGCAACGTCAATTCCTCCTGCGTTAATTGTCTAATCCTGATCGAGTAGACCTGTATCACTCAAAATGTAGTCAAACATTTAAACACAATCAATTAGTTTCATCATCAAAATCCGAGATTCAACATGGAGTACTCATCCTCAGTTCCTTGATGTCATCAGATCAGCTTGAAATTTTAATGTGCATGGATCCCCCTATTACATCTTATGTCAAAAGCTCAAAGCTTGTAAAGCAACACTTAAGGAGTGGAAAACAAACATCTTTGGCAATATTACCACCAGAGTTTAATTCTGCAGAAAGGAACTAATGTCATTGCAACATGAGCTGCAACTTCAGCCCCATAATGAGAATATTATCTACAAAGAGACAGAAGCCAGAAATAACTTCATACAAGCCTTTAAATAGGAGAAAAGTTTTGCAAAGCAAAAGTCTCGACAGCATTGGCTTACACTAGGAGATTCCTATTAGGATCAAGAGCACTAAGAGGGGGGGGGGTGAATTAGTGCAGCGGAAATATTTCAACGATAAAAAAACATTCGAACGATAAAAACGATTTCGGTGTGAAAGCCGATTATAAGATTACTTTAACTTAAGATCAAGCGAGATGACGTTAAAGTCAATCTATGAAGGCAGTTTGCAGTTATGATGAAAATCAGAATATAAGAGCAAACTGAAATACGACGTTCGTACGATAAAAGCGATTTTGGTATAAAAGCCGATTCGTAAACCACTTTAACTTGAGATGAAGCGAGATGTAGTTAGAGCAAAGATATAATGGCAGTTTGCAGTTATGATGGAAATCAGAACGAAAGCGCAAACTGAAATATGATGTTCGTACGATAAAACTGATTTGCGTCTAAACGCCGATTCGGAAAGCACTGAACTTTGAAACACGTTCGTAAAAACACAGAAGGCAGTAAGCTATTGAGGAGGTTTGCAGTAAAGATAAGATACTCAAAGTAAATGCAAACCGAGATTTAGAGTGGTTCGGTCAATCTTGACCTACTCCACCGACGAGGTCACCGACGTCAACTAGAGGCCTTCCTTCAATAGGCGAAGGCCAACTGTTAGGACTCTAGCTTGGAGAGTCCTAATTGAGAGGGACATTCATGTAAAACTGTTAGGACTCTAGCTAGGAGAGTCCTAATTAAGAGGGACATTCTGTTAGGACTCTAGCTAGGAGAGTCCTATTTGAGAGGGGCATTCATGTAGGAGGTGTTTTCTTAGAGAAGAATTAGGAGTTGTAAGGGAATAGGAGTCTTGACTAGGAGTCCTATTAGGAGTTGGTTAGAAGTAAGAGTCTTAAGTAGGAGTCCTATTAGGAGTTAGGGTTTAGAAGCCCTATAAATAGCCATGTATTCCTTCTCTTTTCATAAGCAATAGATGAATCTTTTCTGCAGCCTTTGAGCAGCAACTTGGAGGGAGGAACCCCTATAGAGTTCCAAGGAGGCCGATCCCCTAAAGAGATCAACCCCAAGTTTAGAATCTGCAAGGGTTCTAACACCTGGTATCAGAGCAGCATTCTTGGCATCTCGCTGCCCTTCCACAGCCATCCATCAACCCTCTACAACCATCCAAAGCAATTCCCACAATTGCTTAAAAGATCGTCACCGAATTCCGTCATCATCTCCACCACCACGGATCATCCTTTGATCTCCCCGTGAATTGCAACAGGTTCTGGTTTCCTACCTTACTACTGCTGCAATTTAGTTATCCTTATTCGAAAATCCAAAAAAAAAAAAAAAATCGTTCCTATATTGTTGCATAAACTTTTCGTCACAAAGTTTTCATCTCTACGACGAAAGATACATTGCAGAATTCCAGCCGCATAGCACCATCTGTTTGATCTTGCTACTATGCTTTTTCTATCCAAATTTCTACAAAATTTTTATGACATCTTTGACACTTCTTAACAGTGGATTTCCCATTGGTTTCATCAAAAAATTCTCAATATAAACTACTGATCTTTTATGTCCAATCTGCTGCACTTGAATTGCAGAATTCAAGCCGCATAGCACCATCTGTTTGATCTTGCTACTGTGCTTTTTCTATCCAAATTTCTACGAAATTTTTATGACATCTTTGACACTTCCTAACAGTAGATTTACCTTTGGTTTCATCGAAAAATTCTCAATATAAACTACTGATCTTTTATGTCCAATCTGCTGCACTTGAAAATCTATGCTGCAGAAAATTTCAGCTGCATATCGTTGCCTTAACCCATCTATTTGCAATCTTTTTTGAATGAAATTTCTTATACACTTCATAGATCATCTTGGCTTCCATCTAATATTGATCTATTAAGAAATTCATCTCTAAAAACGATTTTATGTTGCTGCAAATTTTCATCGTAGCCCGCTGAAATTTTTCGACGATAATTCTGCAATTGCAACTTGCACCAATTTCCTTGCTGTTATACTACCAAAATTTTCTTGATTAAATTAGATATCCTTGCTGTCATATAAACTGTGATTTTGTTATAAATTCCCTCCTCTATTGTCTCAAGTTTTTGGTGGAAATTACGTCGAGAAACCGTTGTTTCTTCGACGACAATTCTACTCTTACAAGACAGCACATACTTGCTGCAACTTCCACGGATTTCTGTCAAACCTTTGCTACCATCTACCACAGATCCAAAACTTTTAACCACAGCCCTAAAACTCTACTAAACTACACCCTCAAACTGCACTCAAAACTGCCACAAAACAAGCCTACATCCACCAATCCACCAACCCTTTTGACCATCACTTCTCTCAACCTATACATGCCTTTAACCTAACAACAAAAGAGAGATCTTAACATTATAGATTTGGAGGCATATATTATGGCATCTAAGGAGGTAATCAATGCTAAATTCGAAGCCTTGGAGGCGCGAATGGAGGATAAGTTTCGGATGCTCTTTACCGAACTCAGATTGGGCCGACCACTAAGCCCGAAGAAATCACATCAAGGAGAGAGCTTTGCTCAATCACACCAACCCCAAAGATATGACTTCCAAGAGAGGGGAAGCTCCATGACCAACCCCAACTATCCATGCATGAGAGTGGACTTCCCTAGATGGGAAGAAGGAGACCCGATTGGTTGGATCTCGCGCGCGGAGCGATATTTTCGGTACCACAAAACCGCGGATGTATCTATGGTGAAAATTGCAGCTATACATCTTGAAGGGGATGCTATACAGTGGTTTGACTAGTTTGAACATACTTATGGAATCCTTTCATGGCAACAATTCAAAGAAGGACTGCTGATCCGCTTTAGACCAACCGATTACGAGAATATTGATGAACAACTAGCAAAGATCCGACAAACCTCCACCATTCAGGAGTACCAAACCAGGTTTGAAAGGTTATCTAATCAAAATCATGATTGGTCTCAAAAACAGCTATTGAGGACCTTCATTGACGCTTGAAGCCGGAGATCCGAGGAGAAGTTAAAGCGTGACAACCGTACACGCTTATGGCAGCCATCTCTTTCGCACGACATCAAGAGGAGCAATTGAACCATGAAGCTCGGAGGACTAGGGTCGCTCCTCAACCAGTAATATTGAAGCCCTCAGCCCCCCCTACTGTCGACCAAGTCCCTGCACCAAAGAGGTTAACAGGAGAAGAGCTTCGGGAGCGATATACGAAGGGGTTATGTTGGCATTGTGACGAGCCATGGAGCCGTGAGCATCGCTGTAGTAAAGGAGGACTTCTTATGATTGAATCGATAGAAGGAGAGGTCATTGAATATCCAAAAGAGAGCCTTGAACATGAAGAAGAAGATGCAGAAGAAGAGCCACAACCGACTGACGTTACAGTGAACGCACTAGCCAGCTACTCAAACCCGCAAACGATGAAAGTTGGAGGCCTTCTCAAACAACAACCGATCAATGTTCTCATCGACACGGGCAGTACTACTAACTTCGTATATAGTAAGCTTGTTGTTCGGATAGCATTACCTATCGAGAATCGCTGCAGGTTTGATGTTAAGGTCATCAACGGACAGATTTTGAATTGTGATCGTAGGCGCCCGCAGGAGAAACTATTGCTGAAGGACCAAGAGATAATTGCAGATTTCTTCTTTCTCCCTCTTAAAAATCATGAGGCCATGCTCAGAATTAAATGGTTGATGACATTAGGTGATATTTTCTGAAATTTTATGAAACTAATTATGAAATTTTACAGTAATGAGAAACAAGTGACATTGCACGAGAAACGTGGGGGCGACATAACAACGATTTGCACACAACAAATGGAGAATGTTTTGCATAAAGCATGCAGTGGCTTTTTGGTACAACTTGAGCAGCAAACTAAGGGAGAGCCAATAGAATTTGAAGATCCAAATCTACTTCCTTTGCTTGCTGAATTTTCAAATATATTTGATGAACCGTGCAACCTACCTCTTACCCATCGGCATGATCATTATATAACGATTCTTCCAGGCAAATCTTTAGTAAATACTTGGCCATATCAGTATCTACATCTCCAGAAGGATGAAATAGAAAGGATTATAAAAGAGATGCTCGAAACAGGAGTTATTCGGCCGAGTTGCAACCTCTACTCTTCACCGGTGCTTCTTGTACACAAGGACGGAACATGGCGAATATGCATTGATTACTGAGCTCTCAATGGCATAACCATCAAGGATAAATACCCTATTCCAGTACTAGATGAATTGCTATATGAAAGGGAGCACAAATCTTCACAAAGATGGACCTTTGATCCGGGTATTATCAAATACGAGTGTACGAAGAAGTCATACCGAAAACCGCCTTTCGAACACACAACGGCCACTAGAAATTTTTACTTTCTTCAACAAAAGTTGGGATATCTTGGGCATATCATATCAGAGGAAGGTGTGATGGTGGACCCCTTCAAAATTGGAGCAATGCAAAACTGGCTAACCCCGAGAAAAATAAAATTGCTATATGGCTTTCTGGGTTTAACAGGCTACTACCGCAAGTTCGTGATAAACTATGAAAAGATCAGTGCACCACTTACTTCCTTACTGAAAAAAGATGTCCTCCAATGGTTGGATAGAGCCTCCACGGCCTTCGACAAACTTAAGGCAGCCATGACGACAACGCCGGTGCTAACACTACCAGATTTCAACCGACCCTTCATTATTGAGGCCGACACATCTGGAGTCAGAATTAGAGCCATTCTGTCACGCCCCTCAAAATATCCATGATTTTTAAAATTTTCGTCACAGACCAATCCAGGATCCAAACTAACGTTTGAGGACACTGAAAACATTCTATTCATATTCACATCCATAAAACCTGTGCAGTTTATAATCATATATCACATCACTCGATAATTCACATTTATGGCAACCCAAGCCAACTTGACAAACATGAACAACATTTATAAATCCACAAGCTAAATAAATTATACAATCAGAACTCCAACTATTCACCACAAGTTCATATCGTCATAAATTAGACTTAACATTCCGAAATTCCAAATAAGAGAGATCTTCTAACACTTTTACATAGTATATCCATTTCGATCATCAGAACAATTCATTACATACAAAATATGCTTATACAACAATAGCATAACAACCAACAGGACTTGCCCATAATTCTGAATAGCTATCCACTGCCTCAGCCCAAATCAAACATCTCGAAGAGTGACAAGCTGACCTGAAAGGTTTATATAACAACGGAGTGAGCCAAAAACGGCTCAGCAAGTGACAAAGCATATTCAGAACAAAAGGAACGGTTTGAAACGAGTAAGGTATCATAATGCAAGGCAGAATACCAGAATTATCAAGGATACCATCTCAATAGATACCAAATCATACGTATCATGTCATTCATAACATATTTGATCCATAACGAATGGAGCATAGAGTAATTGGAACATATCAATGGCAGATAGGACATTTCAGAACAAATCAGCTCATAGCAAATGGAGCACAGAGTAATTTGGAGCATATCAATGGTAGATAGGACATTTCAGAACATATCAGTTCATAGCAAATGGAGCACAGAGTAATTGGAGCATATCAATGGCAAATAGGACATATAAGAACATATCAGTTCATAGCAAATGGAGCACAGCGTAATTGGAACATATCAGAACTAAAGGAAACATATCAAGCTTATCAATGGCATATAAAATGTTCCAAAGCATATCAACGGCATATGGAACATTTCGAAACAAAATCATCAGGGAATGAAGCCTTTCAGAGCATATCGGTACACATATCGTACAAGAGCTCAAACGTCATCCTTGACGTTGCAATCATATCAATCTTATCCAGAGTATGAACAGAAACAAACTCACCAAAACTCTGGATGTCATATCAAACACATAGAGGGTGTAGTGGGATCTCAGTCAGAATGTGATTCATCCATTTCTGAATGACCACCTGACAAAAGTCTCCCACGTCTGGGAGCTCCATCCACCCACGTCTAGGTGAAGTCAAAGGGGGCCGGCAGAGCATCGCAGGCTCTAATCACATACCCACGTAGCGGGCAACAAGCGCAAACAGAATATCCCTCATAGCGGGACCCCATATAGCGGGCAAATAGCGCATACCCTTTACCATTTCTGGCAAAGGTCCAGACAATCCCACACACCAGAGTACAAAAGGGCAGTTTCAACAACAAGTAGCATATGTCGGAAGCACACGCGGAACAACGAAGCGTACATGTGCCTTTACGAGTCAATCCGAAGTAAGCAATAATATTTCACAAGCATATTCAGATTTGAAAGGAATTGAAAGCAAGGGCACATATGGAATCCAAGCAATCACATATAACTCAATTCAATAAGAAGATTTGATGAATTCAATGTCCAAAGGAATGAAACTGGAATAGGCACATATCGAAAGCAAATGCGGAACAATAGGATATACATGTGCCTATATGAGTCAATATGATATAGCATAAACGTTACACAACAGTTTTCAAGAATGCAATAACTTTAAGGACAAGAACATACAAGAATTCAAAGCAGTAATATAAAGCTCAATTGAATAAGAAAGCTAAAGGATATCAATTTCCAAAGGAATGAAACCAGAATATGAGAAATCGACCAAAGCTCGATTTCTGGCAGAATACAGAAGGCACATTGAACAAATGATTCAAACTATCAAATGTGCTCCAATTTACTCAGAAATAATCATTGGATAATACTTTCAGATAAGACATGCTTCATATGAATTGAACTGTCCAACAGAGAGAGTTACAAATAATTTGGTAAGCAAGTGTCGTAGAACAAAATCTCTGTTGGCAGAATTCCTAATGTCAGATTCAACAGATAACTGGACAGGTGTTTGGATTCCAAATCTTTCAATCCATATATCAAAGAAAGGTCTACGAGTCTATTTTCCAATGAAATCAGTTTTGAACAAATCAGAGTTTCCAACAAAGACTTATAGGCAGCTCGGTATCAAAAGGTCAGAATATCAGAAGTGCACAGATTCGAATCGTTACGTCTAAACAGGAGATATATCAAATGCAAGGTTAGAACAATTCAAAGTTCCTCATATTCAAAGCAAATGTAGAGATTAAAATGGCAGTGAGGAACGATCAGGATACTTGCAATAGGAAAGATTAGAGCAATTATAGGAGGAACGATCAGGGAACTTGCAATAAGAAATATCAGAGCAATTATAGGAGAAACGGTCAGGGAACTTGCAATAAGACATATCAGAGCAATTATAGGAGAAACGATCAGGGAACTTGCAATAAGACATATCAGAGCAATTATAGGAGAAACGATCAGGGAACTTGCAATAAGACATATCAGAGCAATTATAGGAGAAACGATCAGGGAACTTGCAATAAGACATATCAGAGCAATTATAGGAGAAACGATCAGGGAACTTGCCTTTCAAATATTTGATCTGAATCTCCAAGGAAGGTGTCAGTCCAATCCTTCTACTTTTCCTCCGTGTCCTCTCTCTGTTTTGTTTTGTGCTCCCGTTTTCTTCCTTTCTTCGTAACTACATCACGTGTCGAACATCGAGGCACAGTCACCTGCTCTCTCTTACTCTCATTCCTTCTTTTTCTTTCCCAAACGCAGCTGCCACAGCCGCCGCCGCTGCCGCTACCACAATCGCAACTGCGGTCACAACCGCAGCCCCCTTCCACTGCACTATTTCCTTTTTCCCTTCTCTCGTTCCTACTCTTTCTCTTTCCCAAAAGCAGCTACTGCAGCCACCACCACTGCCGCAGCTACCGCAGCCAACGTCGCAGCCGCAGCCGGAGTCGCAGCCACGGCCGTAGCCACCACACTCACAGCCTCTTCTTCCTCCCCTGCTCTATTTCCTCCTCCTCTTCCAGCTGCAGCTGCCACTGCCGCAGCTGCCACCCCTTCTCCTCTTCCTCTCTTCTTCCTCTCCTTCCCTTTCTCTTCTTCTTCCTTTCCTTCTCTTCTTTCCCAGCCACAGCTGCAGCTGCCATCGCCACAGCCGCAGCCCCTTCTCCTCTTCCTCTCTTCTTCCTCTCCTTCCCTTTCTCTTCTTCTTCCTTTCCTTTTTCTCTTCCTCTTTCCCTGCCATAGCTGCAGTTGCCACAACCGCAGCCGCAGCTACTTCTTTCCCTTCTCCTCTTCCTTCTCCTTCCTTTCTTCTTCTTCTCTCCCCGCTGCAACTGCTGCAGTCGCGGCCGCAGCCACGGCCGCAACCTCTCCCTCCTCCCCTGCTCATCTTCCTCTTCTTCTTCTCTTCCAGCTGTAGCTGCCATCGCCGCAGCTGCAGCCCCCTTCTTCTCCCCGACAAACAGCACCTCCTTTCCTCTGTTTCCTCCTGCAGGAAACAGAGGTGCCGCCTCTTCACCCGCTTCTACTTCTTCTCTTCTTCCTCACCATCTCTTCCTCTCCTTCTCTTCCAACTGCAGCTGCCACCGCCGCAGCCGCAGCTCCTCCTTTCCATTCTCTTCTTCCTCTCCTTCCTTTCTTCTTCTTCTCTTCTTCTCCTTCCTCCCCTTCTTCTCCCCGACGTCACACACACCCTCTCTTCTGTTTCCTCTGCAGGAAACAGAGGTATCACAATCTCTTCTCCTGCTTCCTCTTCCTCTTCTCTTCCTTCTTCTTCTTCTTCTCCTCTTCGAACGCCCCACCTCTCCTCTGTTTCCACCTGCAGGAAACAGAGGTGCTGCAGCCCTAGCTGTTGCCACCTCTCGCTCCTCTCCCTCTTCCTTCTCTTTTCCCTCTTCTTCTCCTTCTTTTCTTCTCCTCTTCCCCTTTCCTCCCCAACCCCACACACCTCCTCGCTGCAGCCTTGCCGCAGCTATCATCCTCTCTTCTTCTTCTTCTTCTTCTTCTTCTTCTCTTCTCCCTCTTCTTCCTCTCTTCTTCTCCCCACGCCCCACAGCTTCTCGCTGCAGCCCTCGCTGCAGCCACCTCCTCTTCTTCTTCTTCTTCTCTTCTCCCTCTTCTTCCTCTCTTCTTCCTCCTCTTCTTTTCCCTCTTCTTCTTCTTTTCTTCAACCACTCTCCTTCTTCTCCTCACGCCCCGCCGCTCTCTCTGTTTCTGGAAAGAAACAGAGTGCGTGGGAGGCGGTGGGATAATACCGAATTTTCGGTTTTTCCTTTTCTTTTTTTTTTCTTTTTGCAACTTAGCAGTTTAGTCCTTGTAATTTCTATATTTACATATAGGTCCCCCAATTTACATATAAATCCTTATTAATACATTTTTAAAAGTGGGGGATATTACACATTCTCATGCAAGATGGTCGAACACTCACATACACTAGCAAGGCATTATCTCCCTCCTATCAAAATAAGTCAACATATGATAAGGAGATGCTCGCCATTGTGCGCGCAGCAACGTGGTGGAGACCCTACTTGATTGGTCGATGATTTCAAATTAAAACCGACCAAAAAAGCCCTAAGTACTTTTTGAAGCGAAAGATATCATCCCCTGAGTAGCAAAAATGGGTAACAAAACTTCTTGGATTTGATTATGAAATAACTTACAAAAGGTGGAAAGAGAATATTGTTGCAGATGCGCTTTCGCAGCTACTTGAGCAAGCTGAATTTTCGATCGTTTTACTTCCAACCAGCGACTTCCTTGAGGATATTAAGATGGAATGACAGGAAGATTCGGAGACCAGTAAGATACAAAAAAAATTAGAGGAAGCACCAAGCTCCGTGGCTCATTACAATCGGGACTCAAAAGAATTATGCTATAAGGGACACATTGTGCTTGTGACAAATTCTACTTGCATCTTCAAGAGCAGATTTTGGACTAAGTTATTCCTTATGCAGGGTACTAAATTGAAAAGGAGTACGACATATCACTCACAAACCAACAGCCAGACGGAAGTTTTAAATAGGTGCTTGGAGACAACCCAAAGTCACCCACCAAATATGACTACCCAAAGAGAACTCCAGACCCAGCCAAGTGCCATTATTGATCGACGGATCGTGACTCGACGACGACAACCCACTAATGAAGTGCTAATACGGTGGGCGAACCTACCAATAGAAGATGCCACTTGGGAGAACTATGACGACTTGAAGATCAAATTCCCAGAATTCATGAATCATCAGCCTCGAGGACAAGGCTGATTTGAAGAGGGCAGGTCTGTTAGGACTCTAGCTTGGAGAGTCCTAATTGAGAGGGACATTCATGTAAAACTGTTAGGACTCTAGCTAGGAGAGTCCTAATTAAGAGGGACATTCTGTTAGGACTCTAGCTAGGAGAGTCCTATTTGAGAGGGGCATTCATGTAGGAGGTGTTTTCTTAGAGAAGAATTAGGAGTTGTAAGGGAATAGGAGTCTTGACTAGGAGTCCTATTAGGAGTTGGTTAGAAGTAAGAGTCTTAAGTAGGAGTCCTATTAGGAGTTAGGGTTTAGAAGCCCTATAAATAGCCATGTATTCCTTCTCTTTTCATAAGCAATAGATGAATCTTTTCTGCAGCCTTTGAGCAGCAACTTGGAGGGAGGAACCCCTATAGAGTTCCAAGGAGGCCGATCCCCTAAAGAGATCAACCCCAAGTTTAGAATCTGCAAGGGTTCTAACACCAACCACCCTTTTACAGTTTCACTCCTTTTGACGGGCTTAGGAGACAACCCTTACAGAATTTTCTCTCCTCTCTTTAAAGCTCAGAACTTGGAAGAAAAGAGGGAGAAGAACTTTTGGCCTTTACAACAATTTTGAGCTCTAAAAATCATAGAACAAGATCAAGATTTCGGTGTATGTTATCTGCTATCAGTGCTGAATGGGTGTGGTATTTATAGCCCCAAACCCAGTTCAAATTTGGAGCTCAAAACTATCAATTCCCAGAATTCCGGGATCTGGCGGTTGCACCTCCTGACTAGAGCGGTTGCACCACCTAGCAGAGCTTGAAGACTGAGCCTCTGGGCAGTGCCACCTCCTGTCAGGGGCGGTTGCACCTCCTGCCAGAGCTCGGAGTTCGAGCTCAGGCGGTGCCACCTCCTGTCAGGGAAGGTTGCACCGCCCAGTCTCGCTCGAAGACTGAGCCCAGGTGGTGCCGCCTCTTGGCTAGGGCGGTTGCACCGCCCAGTCTCCCTCGGAGACTCAGCCCAAGCGGTGCCACCTCCTGGCTTGGGCTGTTCAATCGCTTGGCAGAAATCAGGGTCCGAATGGGTTGATCCATTCGACCCAATTTGGGTTTTTTAGGGGCCCAATTGCCCCAAGATTAAGTCAATGGTATCACCTCCCATTTCAAACTTAATCATTATGCTAACTACGATATTCCCTAAGACATTTACTGCAACTTGCTCCGGTGCGTCAATCGCTTCTTCCTGTGAGCTTCCAACGAACTTCCGTCGATCATCCAATGAACCCTTGGTGATGCTCCTGTGGACTTTCGGTAAACTCCTGGACTTGCGACGATCCACTTGGCGAGTTCCGACGAGCTTCTTTGGCAAGCTCATGGACTTCTCAGATTTGTTCCTGCAGAACCTTCGACGACTGTCCGAACTTCCGTCGAACTCTCGAACTCCCAACGTGATCATTGTCCTGACTCCGGCGCAACTCCTGCTGCATGTCTTACTTTCATTGTAGTTAATCCTACACACTTATCTCAACATATAGATTAGATAACAAATGACAATTGACTTCATCATCAAAATCCGAGATTTAACAATTCCAATACTAAATTTTTCTATGCTTCCATTGCTACTCGAAGGGTCGTTAACCGTATCAGGAAATGTAGAGACAAAGATGATAATCTTATTGAGAATTTAGATGAGGTTAAAGCACACACTGAGCAATTTTTTTATTCCTTACTCAATCAAGCTGAGCAACCTAGTAACATTCATGTAGAGCCAACTAGAAAACTTGATTCGGATGCCATTTCAATCCTCAATGCCCCAATTATAGATGACGAAATTGTAAGAGTTGTCTTTAAGTCACCGAAGCACAAAAGCCCTGGTCCAGATGGATTTCCAGTTGAATTTTATCAAACTGCATGGTCTATTATTGGAAATGATGTGATTAAGGCTTGCCAACATTTTTTCTCTTCAGGTCATATTCTTAGAGAGATGAATTACACTTTTATCTCTCTAATTCCTAAGAATGCAAGGGCTGATTCACTATAGAACTATCAATCCATATCATTATGCAACTTTATATACAAGATCATCTCCAAAGTGTTGGCAGATAGAATGCAAAAGGTCATACAGAAGATCATTAGTCCAAATCAGGCTGCTTTCATCAAAGGAAGAAGTATACATCATAACATTATGCTTGCTAATGACTTGGTCAAAAATCTGCACTAAAAAACAAGAGGGACAAAAATCTGTTTTAAAGCTAATTTACGGAAAGCTTTTGATTCAGTTAATAGAAAATTTATCTATAAGATGCTCCTCGATATGAACTTCCCACAGCAATGGGTTAATTGGATTCAAAGTTGCTTGGAAACCCCAAAGTTTTTGATACTCTTTAATGGTTCACCTATTGGTTTTTTTGGGAGCACGAATGGCATCCGACAAGGTGATCCACTCTCTCCATATCTATTTACTATTGTGATAGAAGGACTTAGCTATATATTGGAACATGCAGTCTTGAATGGTAGCATTAAGGTACCCAATGCTAGTTCTATTCATATATCACACATAACTTTTGCAGATGATTTACTTATCTTTCTCCAAAATGATCCAACTTCAGAAAGGAACCTGGCATATATTCTGAACGACTTTGGTATGGTTTCTAGCCTTCGGTTAAATCATGTGAAAAGTAAAGTATATATAGGTCCTTGCATTAAGGAAAAGGACCTTATTGCACACACTTAGGGGGTCAGTGAGGGAAGCCTACCAGTTCTTTATCTGGGTCTTCCACTCATATCGACTGGCATTCACAAAACCCACTGTCAACCTATCTTACAAAAAATAAAGAATAGAATTTCTTCCTAAAAAAATAGGCTTTTATCAAAAGCAGGACGACTTGAACTCATCCGTTCGGTGTTGTACTCTTATTCCTTATATTGGTCTAATGCATTTTTTCTGCCTGTTGGACTTCTCCAAGATATTGAACGGTTATTAATGAATTTCTTCTGGAATGGTACAAATGATAAGGCAATGCATATGATAAATTGGGACGGCATCTGCAAACCGAAAGATGAAGGGGGACTAAACCTGAGAAATATTAAAGATTGGAATAAAGCATGTCTGGTACAGCAATTGTGGGATCTTTTGCAAAACAAATGTTCCTTATAGTCACTTTGGGTTTCTGCTAGGTATCTTTCAAAGGAATCAATCTGCGAAATATCAACAAGAACATCCACTCTATAGCTTGGAAAGGGATTTTAAAGGCAAAGAATTGGCTAATCAAACACATTTCTTATGCAATCTCTTCTGGAACTAATACTAATATGTGGTATGATCCTTGGGTCAATGGGAAGAGTATATTTCAATTATATGGTGACAGAATACGAAAAGACCTTGGGGCTCCCAAAGATTGGAAGATTTCCAAGTTCATTGCTAACGGTACCCAGTGTCTCCCTAATTCTATTTCTCCTGAAATGTTATCACTTTGGCCGACTATCACAGCTATTCCAATCAGGAAAAACTCTTCAGATATATTTATTTGGCCTCATGACAATGGTAAATTTAGTGTCACATCCGCATGGAATCAAATCAGGCAAAGAAATAAAAAATAGATCCCAAGCAGTTGGACATGGGATCTACCGGGATCATAGAGACATTCCCTATATACATGGCAGGCCCTTCTCAATAAACTACCTACAATATACAATATGAAGAGAAGAAGTATCTACCATGTTAACCCATGCTCCCTTTGTATGCAATAAGAAGAAACTGTTGACCAACTCTATTTTGCTTGTGACTATACTAAATGGATATTGAAGGAGATTCTCCAGCGATTTGAACTCAATAGACTGCCGCAACCAAACTTGCATCAAGAACTAGGCGACCTCATACAATGTTTCTCAAGAAAAGGGCCTCTCACACAATTGGCAAAGGTTACTTTCAAATGCGCTATTTGGTGGATGTGGAAGGAGAGATATAGCAGAATATTTGAATGTTAACACACAAACAATGCTTAGCTCTTAACAGAGATTATTAGAGACTCAAGATCTTGTATGGAGCATGATCTCAAATTGGAGCACATTACCCGAAGAGAAAAAGATATTTTTATCAAATTTAATTTTGCTATTAACTAAAGATCTTGGGAATGATGTTAAATACTGTACCCATATATAGTCTTGACATATCTGGACATACATTTTATTTGTTGACTACAGTTAGGAGTTATAGTCTACAGCATATGTAGTCATGACTACCGCATGTGTACTCTATAAGTTACTTGACTTTGTCTATTACTTGTATAGATAAAGCTATTTGTAGAAACTTTACAATAATCAATTTACTTTTACTTACAAAAAAAAAAAAGATTTATTGAAAAGTCGATAAGATAGAGGATCGCATTTCGTTTTTATAAATTTCTATTTATGTGATTTGCTTCTTATAAGCATGCTTTTACCTTTAATAAAACAAGTGTCAACATTTAAGACGGAAAGGTGAATTTTATAAAACAAATCATCAAGCATGATTCCATGATAACATCCTTTTAATATCTTGATATTCATCATCAAGTATGATTTCAAAAAGTATGTTCAAGAGAAATCATTAAGACCAAATGCATGATACACTCATTTATTTTCAAAATATTCATCATGTTTATTTTCATGAGATTCACAAGATTGGTAAAATAAATTCATTAATCTCAATAGGATAGAAAATTCATTTTCATTTCATACAATTGATTTCATGTGAGGGTATTCAAGTCTTTTGTGAAAATATGTATCATCATTTAAAATCGAAACATAAGTTTCATCATGAAATCGTCAAGACCAAACACATCATGATATCACATCTATCATCAAAAGACTATCAAGAAATTCATACATAGATGTACATGCACTATGTCATCTTAATATGTCATGAGAATGTCATCTTAATTCGTCATAAAAATGATTAGACCAAAACCATGTTAATCTAAAATGAGAGTTTCAAATCAACAATTACTTCAAAAACTCATGCATGACATAAAATCATCAAGATACACATGCATGGATTAATCCTAAGCATTATCACATATCATATAATTATCATCCCTAATGTTGCTTACATCATTCAACATTTCAAAACATAACATGCATGAAACCTTAGCAATATACATTTCATGATCAAATTTTTAATTTTTCAAAGATGCTAAAAAGAAAAACATGATATAATTTTAAAAAAATAATTTTTTATTTCCTATTCCTACTATCTAAATTAACCACTCATGAAAAACTTCAAGTAATTTCAAAATAATTCAAGAGAGTTGAGTTACTTACCTTGTAGTCGAAGCCCATCAAAGCCCAATTCGCCGTTTCACCTTTGAAAGTTCTTGATTCATCCTTGGTTGCCTTCCTCTTCTTTGGCCTCTTCCTCCATTCAAGTTCATTGTTTATTTTAGATTTTTGTTTAATAAACTTATTAAGATTTAGTGTTCGAAGTTCAAGTTCATCATTGTCCTCATCACTTGAGTCATCGCTCAAGTGGTATTCATTTGTTCGGAGTTCCAAATCCTTCCTATTCTTTGGAAGGTGGTTCAAGTGCTCATCAGATTCAAAATGTTCCAAAAATGTCATTTCATAGGTCATTAATGACCCGATTAATTCTTCTAATGGAAAATCATTTAAATTTTTTGTCTCTTGTATTGCGGTTATTTTAGGATCCCACCTTTTTGGAAGGGATCTTAAGATCTTGCTTATGAGATCAAAATTCGAAAAAGATTTACCAAGAACTCTTAGATTATTGACGACAATTATGGAACGGGTGTACCTGTCGCCTATAGTCTCGCTTGGTTGCATTAAAAAAAGCTCAAAATCATGCAATAAAATGTTAACTTTCGAGTCTTTGACTCTACTAGTTCCCTTGTGCGTGATTTCAAGTGTTCGCCAAATATCAAAAGCCGTTTCGCATGTAGAAATCCGATTGAACTCATTTTTGTCCAAAGCGCAAAATAAGGCATTCATAGCCTTTGCGTATAAAGAAAAATACTTCTTCTCCAAATCCGACCATTCGTTCATCGGTTTAGAGGGAAGTTGAAAACCGTTTTCAATAATATTCCATAAATCCAAATTCATAGAAATCAAGAAAACTCTCATTCGAGTTTTTGAATTAGTGTAGCGGAAAACTTTCGACGATTGAAACTACATTTATACGTTGAAATCCGATTCCGACGTAAAAATCGTTTCGTGCAGATAATAACTTTGAAAGTTTACGGAAAAGTATTTGAAGTAAAATAAGGAAGGGCAGTTAAGATAAATAGCACAAAGGAAATGCAAACCAGATTTTAGAGTGGTTCGGTCAAACGTGACCTACATCTACTTTCGGCTTCCTTCTCCGACGAGGTCACCGACGTCCACTAGAGGCCTTCCTTCAATAGGCGAAGGCCAACCACCCTTTTACAGTTTCACTCCTTTTGACGGGCTTAGGAGACAACCCTTATAGAATTTCTCTCCTCTCTTGAAAGCTCAAAACTTGGAAGAAAAGAGGGAGGAGAACTTCTAGCCTTTACAACACTTTTAAGCTATAAAAATCACAGAGTAAGATCAAACTTTCAGTGCCCTTTCATGCAGGAAAGGGTGGGGTATATATAAGCCCCAAACTGGTTTGAATTTGGAGCTCAAAATATCATTTCCCGGATTTCTAGGGTCCTGGCGGTACTACCTCTTGATTGGGGTGGTAGCCTAGCAGCTCGGAGATTGAGCCTCTGGGAGGTGCCACCGCTTGACAGGGGCAGTTGCACTACCCAGTCTCGCTCGGAGACTGAGCCCAAGCGGTGCCACCGCTTGATTGGGGCGGTTGCATCGCCTAGTCTCTCTCGGAGATTGAGCCCAAGCGGTGCCATCGCCTGGCAAGAATTCTGGTCCGAATGGGTTGATCCATTCGGCCCAATTTGGGTCTATCAAGGGCCCAATTGCCCCCCAGATTAAGTTAATGGGATCACCTCCCATTCCTAACTTAATCTACATGCTAACTATGATATTTCTTAAGACATTTACTACAACTTGCTCTAGTGCGTCATTCGCTTCTTCCTACGAGCTTCCGGCGAACATCCGACGAACCATCGGTGATGCTCCAATGGACTTCCGGCAAACTCCTGGACTTGCGACGATCCACTTGGCGAGTTCCGACGAGCTTCTTTGGCAAGCTCCTGGACTTCTCGGATTTGTTCCCGTAGAACCTCCGACGACCGTCCGGACTTCTGTCGAACTCTCGAACTCCCAACGTGATCATAGTCTTGACTCTGGCGCAACTCCGACTGCATGTCTTACTTTCATCATAGTTAATCCTGTACATGTAAAGCAAAACTTCGATCGAGACAATTAATCCTAAGCAATTAACCAAGTTGTCCGGCATGTCATTGGTCCCTTGACGCTTCGTTCGATTATTCGACGCATCGTCCTCTCCTGCGGCCTATTGCCCAATCGGTTAGTTGACTCCGTAACTTCGATATCCTTGGCACAATACCCTCTCTTCTTGGCCTGATGCCCGAGTCCATGGCCCGAAGCCTTCTATCGATATGTCGACCGATCCACCAGCCCGACGTCCAATCTTCTGACATGTTCCTCCGGCACAACATGATTTTTCCTACTTTAATTGTCTCATCCTGATCAAAGCATCCTACGTCACTCAAAACATAGATTAAAACATAAACGCAATTATCAATTGGTTTCATCATCAAAATACGAGATTCAGCAAGCACAAGTGCAATATGTTTAACAAAGAATCTCATTCAACACTCAAGAACAAAACATATTGATATTAGACATCACTTTATACGAGATCATGTCACTAATTATAATGTAATCATAGAATTCATTGATATTAAGCATCAACTAGCTGATATTTTTACAAAACCTCTAAGTGAAGAACAATTTGATTTCATTAGAAGAGAATTAGGAATGTTAATATGTCCGAATGCATGAACTTGTTAAGATTATTTTTCAGATTTTTTTTTATTTAATGATCAAATCACTTAATTGCCATGATGATTTTATACAATTACATGCCTTAATCACACGTTGGAAATTATGTGTTTTGGATACAAAAATTTCCTTGATAATAAGCATGTTTTATATTCATTTTTGAATTTGAAAATCTATAGCAAAACCTTGTTCAAATGCATGAAAGTGTTAAATTTCATTTTCGGATCTTCTTGATCCTGACAATCGGATTTTCTTAATACATTATTCTCTTTCAGACTTAATAAACATATGTCATATCGAGTTTTGGATTTATATCATTGATTTTTGATATATGGAATCAACTAGCAAATGCATCTCTAATAGACTTATCATGTGAAAAATATCTTTCAAGAAATGGATTTGACGATTCCTTCCTATATCTTTTGAGAAATAGTTTTACGTGTAAGGATTTGATTTACACACATATCTTGATTCTCGTAAAAATAAAGCGTGCTTTAATATCTTATCAATTTTAACTTCATTCGAGTAAGCTCACAAATGGCTTTCCTCCTTCATGCAAAAAGATAATAACAAATAAAGAGGAAGAAACAATGAAAGTCATCTCCATATCATGTTTTCCTTGAGTTGTTTGTATAATTGGTATCCTATCACTCATTATTGAAAAATGACATAAACCTAGTTAAAATTTGCTAATATCGTTCTCCTTTTTGTTGTTGACAAAGGGGGAGAAATATATGAATTGATACTATGAGTTCCATATTTGAATAAGAAATATATGAATTGATTCTATGAGTGCCATATTTGAATTTAATGCTATATAAATTGATGCTATGAGTGCCATATTTGAATTTGAATTATGTTAAGATATAAAAAGCTTGCATCGAAATATATGATAAATTGGTGATAGAATTGCTATGATTGCCATATTTGCACTATGCCATATTGGCACTATGTTATTGCCATGTTTCCACTATGTTAAGATATCTAGAGTATACATCGCAATTCTATAAATTGATATGTTATCATGTGATGAAATGCTACGATTGCTAAACACTTGAAACGTTTGTATTATGTTAAGATATCAAGAACTTACATCGCAGTTTTACATGTTGATATCTTACCATATGATGAATTGCTATGATTGCTATCTTTCACATTTGAAATGTAAAACCTGAAAATGGATGTCAAGCCTTGACATCATTTTCAGAGAAATACATCATGATAGGAATCATGATGGGAGTATTGATAAGGTTAAACGATCTTAACTTATCAATATGTCTCTTGAATTCAAAGGCTTTGAATTCAAGAATGACTTATAGCATGGCATATAGATAGGAGGAGTTAAGGTTAACTCTGTTATCAATTGATTGTCATCATAAAAAAGGGGGAGATTTTTGAATCTCGAATTTTGATGATGAAGTCAATTGTCATTTGTTATCTAATCCATATGTTTAGATAAGTGTATAGGATTAACTACGATGGAAGTAAGACATGCAGCAGGAGTTGCGCTAGAGTCAAGACCATGATCACGTTGGGGGTTCGAGAATTCGAAGGAAGTATGGACGGTCGTTGGAGGTTCTGCGGGAACAAATCCGAGAAGTCTAGGAGTTTGCCAAAGAAGCTCGTCGGAACTCACCAAGTGGATCGTCACAAGTCCAGGAGTTTGCCGGAAGTCCGCTGGAGCATCGCCGAGGGTTCATCGGATGTTTGCCGGAAGTTCGTCGGAAACTTGCCGGAAGAAGCGATTGACGCACCGAAGCAAGTTGCAGTAAATGTCTTAAGAAATATCGTAGTTACCATATAGATTAAGCTAGGAATGAGAGGTGATCCCATTGACTTAATCTGGGGGCAATTGGGCCCTTGACATACCCAAATTTGGCCAAATGGATCAAGCCCATTCGGACCCAGAATTCTTGCCAGGCGGTGGCACCGCCTAGGGCTCAGTCTCCGAGCGAGACTGAGCGGTGGTACCTGCTAGTCATAGGTGCCCAGCAAGCCAATCACGTGAGTGATGGCACGTCTGACTTGATACAGAATCCTTTTGCTTATTATATTTTGGCATATATCACTTTATAACTATTGCATATGTGCATATATATATTGTGATATCCTTGGATTTGTGCAATGGGAATCGGATCGTGATGAGATCACGATAATGAGATCGATTCACCTTTAAACACAGATCCTAAATAATCCCGGTCATAGGTTACTTGAGAGGGACATCGTGATAACCGGACAGACTGGTGTGCTGTATACCCGTCCATATGATGGATGCAGCTGGTCTCATAGCTGCTCATGTAGTGACACTAGGGATACAGTACAGGTGCTCATTGGAGAATGAGTTCACTGATTGATCCGCTTACGGAATGCTGGATGGTTAATGATGCCTTATTTTCAGACAGTGATTCCGTAGTCCTAGTGGTGTATCTGGTCCTTAGACTTGAGACACCAAGGATGTCCTGTATGAGTGCTCCACTCTTTGATACCAGACTTATAGGTTTGGATGTCTCAAATCTAGTACAGTTGGTCATTGGGAGTGGTAGTCGACCTTAAGAGGGCTGTTGAGTGTCGATAGAGGATCATCCACTCTCGGCGTCATGAGAGGAATATCCCATGTGTTCTTGCTCAGACAAATCTCTGGCCAAGGTCATTTGGGTTGAGAGAGAGAGAGTTCTCCGGGAGAATCCGATTAGAGCAAGACTCGAGGAGAAACCATATGGGTCTAACAGCACCATGCTCGATATACGGTCTCTGGGATATTAGATGGATGAGGGACTATAGGTACACGGTAACTGAGGACAGACAGGTCCAATGGATTGGATTCCCCTGTGTCATCTGGGGACTATGGCGTAATGGCCTAGTACGTCCGTAGTCGATGAGTCAAGTGAATTATTACAAATATAATAATTCACTGAGTTAGAAGGAGTTCTGACAGGTATAACTCACGGCCAGCTCGATATTTGGCCTAGAGGGTCACACACATATGGTAGGCATTGTGATGAGTCGAGGTTCGGATATGAGATATCCGACGGAGCCTTTGTCTTATTGGATGCAGATCCAATACCCACTAGGAGAGGACCCATTACGGTTTGACAAGGGACCTCTATAAATAGGAGGGATTCAGAGCCTCATAGGCTAGAGCCTTTGCTTGCCTCTCCTATTCTCCTCCCCCTCTCCACCTTAGAGCAGGCCTAAAGTTTTGAGGAGCGTCATCGCAGCCCTACTGTGTGGATCACCGCTAGAGAGGAGGACGCTTGACCTCCTTCACCCTCTCCTAAAGATCTGCAAGGAAACATGAATATACGATCTCCCTAGGTAACACAATCTATTCTATACGCAGTTTTAAGTTTCGCGGATTTTGCGCACCAATCTTCGCACGACGACGAACATCTCTTTGGGAATCGGGGATTTTATTTTCTTGTTCTTCCGCTGCGCATATGATATCGCCCCCAAGATTTTCCAATAGTACCGCCCCTGTCATGCGGTGTTATCGCTTGGGCTCAGTCTTCGAGCGAGATTGGGCGGTGGTACTGCCCCTGTTAGGCGGTGGTACCGCTTGAGCTCGGTCTCTGAGAGGTAGTACCGCCCAATTATGGCGGTAGTACCGCCAGGACCCCGAAAATGCGGGAGATGACATTTTTGAGCTCAAAATTGAAACTAATTTGGGGCCTATATAAACCCCACCCTTTCCTACATGAAAGGGCACCGAAAATCCAATCTTACTCTATGATTTTTAGAGCTCAAAAGTGTTGTATAAGCTAAAAGTTCTCCTCCCTCTTTTCTTCCAAGTTTCGATCATTCAAGAGAGGAGTGAAAATTCTGTAAGGGTTGTCTCCTAAGCCCGTCAAAAGGAGTGAAATTGTAAAAGGGTGGTTGGCCTTCGCCTATTGAAGGAAGGCCTCTAGTGGATGTTGGTGACCTCGTTGGAGGAGGAAGCCAAAAGTGGATGTAGGTCAAGATTAACCAAACCACTCTAAAACTACGGTGCTCTCTAGTTTTCATTTATTCTTGCTGCTTACCTTATTGCAAACCTCCATATGTGCTTTACTTCCTCGTTACTTTTGCTACACTCCTTTACGAACTCACTTTCAAGTTAAGTTTCCGAAAACGGTTTTACGTCGGAAATGATTTCATCGTACGAACGTCATTTTAAATCGTCGAAAGTTTTCCGCTGCACTAATTCACCCCCCCCCCCCCCCCCCCTCTTAGTGCTCTTGATTCTAACACATCCACTTTTGGCTTCCTCCTTCGATGAGGTCACCGACGTCCACTAGAGGCATTTCTTTAATAGGCGAAGGCCAACCACCCTCTTTTACAACTTTACTCCTTTTGACGGGCTTAGGAGACAACCCTTACATATTTCCACTCCTCTCTTGAATGATCAAAACTTAGAAGAAAAGAGGGAGAAGAACTTCAAGCCTTTTACAACACTTTTAAGCTCTCAAATTCTTAGAATAAATGCTAAATTTTGGTGCCCTTTCATGCAAGAAAGGGTGGGGTTTATATAGGCCCCAATTGCTTTGAATTTGGAGCTCAAAAGTGTCATCTCCCAGATTTTCGGGGTCCTGACAGTACTACCGTCATAATTGGACAGTACTACCGCTTGGCATTGCTCGGGGACCAAGCTTAGGTGGTACCACCGCCTGACTTCGCTCGGAGACCGAGCTCAGGCGGTACCACTACCCAGCATTCCTAGGAGATTGAGCTCCTAGGCGATGCCACCGCCGACCAGGAATTCTAGGTCCGAATGGGCTTATCCATTCGACCCAATTTGGATCTGTCAAGGGCCCAATTGCCCCCAGATTAAGTTAATAGGATCACCTCTCATTCCTAACTTAATCTATATACTAACTACGATATTTAAGACATTAATATTGTAGCCCAGAGTTATCCACGGGGCGCTAAGAAAGAGAAAGCTAATCAAAGCCCAGAGTTATCCTATCTCCCGGTGGTTCCACCCAGGCCTGGCTTCCCTCGCTTATATAGAATGTACATACATGGTAAGCTTCCCTTTTTGCAACGTGACAAGCTCCTAGTCTGGTTTAATCTTTTTCAACGGAACAAACAAACTTTAATCTTTTTCAATTTGGATCTGTCAAGGGCCAAATTGCCCCCAGATTAAGTTAATAGGATCACCTCTCATTCCTAACTTAATCTATATACTAACTACGATATTTAAGACATTAATATTGTAGCCCAGAGTTATCCACGGGGCGCTAAGAAAGAGAAAGCTAATCAAAGCCCAGAGTTATCCTATCTCCCGGCGGTTCCACCCAGGCCTGGCTTCCCTCGCTTATATAGAATGTACGTACATGGTAAGCTTCCCTTTTTGCAACGTGACAAGCTCCTAGTCTGGTTTAATCTTTTTCAACGGAACAAGCAAACTAAGCCAGAAAAACAAACAAGCGAAACGAATAAGAAATGGAACAAGTAGAACTCGCGTTAGGTTAGTAACAAACTTAGTTGCCGTTGCTAGTTTGCTTCCGAACTTTAATTACACTCTATAATGAAGCGCGTTGTACACTCATGGAATTCCGTTGAGAACATGGGCAATGTAGCACTCTAACCTGCGAGCTACTGCGGACTTAGACCACTACAAGGGAAAGAAAAGCACTCTAAGGGAAAGCCAGGCTCGAAAATCAATCAGGTAAGCGGTCAACTCAATAATTTTGTGGAATCAACCGTTTCAACTCCAGGACCGCTTGCTTCTCTTGATCCACTTTCCACAGCCTCAGATCTAGATAACAGCATCTAGTTTCTTTACCTACTCCCTTATACAACTAAAGCATCACTCTTCTCTTGTATTCTCTTCAGTATTCCATTCCATAAGGGTATGAATACAGAGCATATAACATGTAATTGCATCTTGAGAGTTCAGCGCCTTGTCCAACAAATCAAGAAGATCATCTAGCAGCACCCGCCCTTGCTCTAACTCCGCTTCGAGTCTTTCGCCTCCTTACTAACGCGGTTAACTCGCCTTAGCACCCTGGGAGTAATCCTATCAATATTGTCATTGAGCGCATATCCGGAAAAGAATCGACTTACTCTTTAGCTGATACGAAAACCGTAATGGAACTTGCCCCTTTCAATATGTTGTTGTCAAACAGTCAAGTAGGTCAAATTAATTTCTTATCAATGTGCCATATAAAGGTTGGAATTCCTCATTTCTCTATAATGGAATTCGGTCTAAAAGGACTCGGAAAAAGTTTTTCGGATTTTGAGTTCGTAAATAAGATTCTAAGATCCCTTCCTAAGAGTTGGGATCCTAAAGTCACTGCTATTCAAGAGGCGAAAGATCTAAGCAACTTCCCTCTTGAAGAACTAATCGGGTCATTAATGACCTACGAGATGACCTGCAAAGCTCATGAAGAGCAAGAAGACATCTTTCCAAAGAACAGGAAGGATATGGCACTTAAAATTTCAGAAGACCACTTGAGAGAAAACTCAAGTGATGAGGACTGTGACGATGACTTGGCACTTCTAACAAGAAAATTTAAAAAATTCATTAAAAGAAACAAGTTTAAGAATGAAAAAAAAAATAAATTTGAACCCAAGAAGGACCAAGTTATTTGCTATGAGTGCAAGAAGCCGGGACACTACAAGAGTGATTGTCCCCAAGTCAAGAAGAGAACATCAAAGAAGAAGGCGCTCAAAGCAACATGGGATGACTCGAGCGCATGCGAAGAAGAGGAGTCCAACACTGAGCAAGTTGCTCATATGCCTTAATGGCCATCGGAGAGGAGGTAACGAATTTAATAGATACAGATTTATCATTTGATGAATTATTAAATGTCTTCCATGACTTATTTGATGAATGCAAGATTATTAGTAGAAAATATAAGTTGCTAAAAAAGGAGCATGATAGTCTTACTTGTAATTTTGATAAGTTAAAAACTGAATATCATGATAGTTTAAGTTCATGCACAAAATGCCATAATCTAGAAACTCTCCAAAAGGAAAACTTGCTACTTAAGGACACCTTGAAGAAATTCGAGGTTGGTAGCAAGTCACTTAACATGATCCTTGCAAATAAGGGTCACGTTCCCAAAAGAAGTGGAATCGGATTTGTAAGAAGTCCTCACCAAAATCCAACCACCTTCATAAAAGGCCCCATCTTACATGTTCGATACCAAAGCAAATGCAACTTTTGTTGCAAACTTGGACATAAAACGCATTATTGTCCATTCAAGAAAATTAGTCCGAATAAATTAATTTGGGTTCCCAAAGGAACCATGACAAATTCTATGCAACATGATAAACAATATAGATCTATTTTTGAGGCACCCAAAAGCAAATGGGTTCCTAAAAATCATCCTTTCTTGTAGAAACCTATACCATTGTAAGCTAGGAGCAAGAGATAGTGGATGCTCAAGGCATATGACTAGAGATCCATCTCAATTCTCTAAGCTCACTAGCATAGACGAAGGCTATGTCACCTTCGGAGACAACAATAAAGGTAAAATCATTGGCAAAGGAACCATAGGTAAAAAATCCAACTTCTTTATTGAAGATGTTTTGTTAGTTAATGGTTTAAAACATAACCTCTTGAGCATTAGTCAATTATGTGATAAAGGATACATTGTCAGATTCGAATCTAATGCTTGCATCATTGAAAAACCACACAAAAACATGTCTATGATTGCATTAAAACAAAATAACGTATACACTATTGACATCAATGATTTGTGTAATGAAATGTGTTTTTCAATTTTGAATGAGGATGCTTGGCTATGGCATAGAAGATTAGGTCATGCTAGCATGAAACTAATCACTCAAATATCATCTAAAAAACTTGTAAGAGGAATTCCTCATATCAAGTTCATCAAAGATAATGTATATGATGCTTGCCAATTAGGTAAACAAATTAAGGGTAGTTTCAAATCTAAGAATCAAATAAGTCCTTACAATTGATCCATATGGACTTGTTCGGACCAATTTCTACATCAAGTCTAGGAGGTAGCAAATACGCCTTCGTCATTGTAGATGACTATAGCAAATATACATAGACTTACTTCTTAAAACAGAAAAATGAATGCTTTAGATATTTTACCAAGTTTTGTAAACTTGTTCAAAATGAGAAGGGGTCTATGATTTCGGCAATTAGAAGTGATCACGGGGGAGAATTTCAAAATCATGATTTCCAAGAATTTTGTGAATTCAATGGATACAACCATAATTTCTCTACTCTAAGAAATCCTCAACAAAATGGAGTATAGAAAGAAAAAAATCAAAATTTACAAGAAATGGCAAGAACCATGTTGAATAAACATAGCCTACCCAAATATTTTTGGGCCGAAGCCGTAAACACCGTATGCTATATTTTGAATAGAGTTCTGGTAAGACCCTTACTCACCAAAACTCCCTATGAGTTATGGAACAACAAAAAACCCAACGTTTCATATTTTAAAGTCTTTGGGTGTAAGTGTTTTATCTTGAATGAAAAGGATAACTTAGGAAAATTTGATGCTAAATCCGATGAAGGAATCTTTCTTGGTTATTCTTCGGTTTCTAAAGCTTTTCGTATCTTCAATAAAAGAACCTTAATTATTGAAGAATCCATTCATGTCGTTTTCAGTGAGATTTCCGAAATCAAGAAAAATGATTTTGATGATGATGTTAATTTTGATTCCTTGAATTTAAATGAAACCCCGTCTCTAACTAGCAACTTGGATGCATTCACTTCCGAAACATCCTTACCCAAGGATTGGAAGTATGTAGATGCTTATCCTAAGGAGCTAATCTTAGGAGACACATCAAAGGGGGTTCAAACACGATCTTCTCTTAAAAGTTTTTGTGCGAACGTCGCTTTTCTCTCCCAAATTGAACCCAAATGTGTTGACGAAGCCATGAAAGATGATTCATGGATTATCACAATGCAAGATAATTGAATCAATTTGAGAGAAATGAGGTGTGGAAGCTTGTTCCTAGGCCAAATGACCATTTAGTTATTGGTACTAAATGGGTCTTTAGAAACAAACAAGATGAAAATGGTATCGTGGTTAGAAACAAGGCTAGATTAGTGGCCAAAGGTTTCAACCAAGAAGAAGGTATCGATTACGAAGAAACCTTTGCTCCTGTGGCTCGATTAGAAGCCATAAGGATGCTCCTTGCCTATGCTAGTAGTAATAATTTTAAGCTGTTTCAAATGGATGTTAAAAGCGCTTTTCTTAATGGCTTTATTTCCGAAGAAGTCTATGTTGAACAACACTCCTATGAGCACCTCCACTAAGTTAGAAATTGATGAAAGTGGAGAAAGCTTCGATAAAAAAACTTATAGGGGTATGATAGGAAGTTTACTTTACCTCACTACAACTAGACCAGACATCATGTTTAGTGTAGGACTTTGTGCTAGATTTCAATCAAACCCTAAGATATCTCATCTCAAAGCAGTTAAAAGAATACTTAGATATCTTAATGGTACCACAAATCTAGGATTATGGTACCCAAAATCAGAGAATCTTGAGTTAATTGCTTATGCTGATGCAGACTTTGCTGGCTGTAGACTAGATAGAAAAAGCACATCAGGAACATGTCAATTTTTAGGACATGCCCTTTGTTTCCTGTTCATCTAAGAAACAAAACTCGGTTGCACTATCAACAACCGAAGCTGAATATATTACAGTAAGTGCATGCTGTGCACAAGTTGTATGGATGAAAAACACCTTAGAAGATTATAAAGTTCATCTTAAAAATATTCCCATTAAATGTGATAACACAAGTGCAATATGCTTGACAAAGAATCCTATACAACACTCGAGAACAAAACATATTGATATTAGACATCACTTTATACGAGATCATATTACTAATCATGACGTAATTATAGAGTTCATTGATACTAAACATCAACTATCTGATATTTTTACAAAACCTCTAAGTGAAGAGCAATTTGATTTCATAAAAAGAGAATTAGGAATGTTGATGTGTCCGAATACATAAACTAGTTAAAATTATTTTTCGGACTTTATTGAATGATCAAATCATGATTGCCATTACATGCCTAAATAACATGTTGTAAATTATGTGTTGAAATGTTTTGTCTTCATGATTGTATTTGAAAATCTATAGCATAGTCTTTTTCGAATGCATGAAAGTGTTCATTTCATTTTCGGACTCGCTTAACAATTGGAATGCTAAAAATCGGATTTTCTCATACACTCTTATGAAAAATATTTTTCTGAAATGATTTGATGATTCCTGCTTATGAATTCCATCTTGAAATATGGATGATATTATCTTTACTTGCAAAAAGCTGTTTCACACACATATCTTGACTCAAAGTAAACTCACAAATAGCTGGTATCACAAATGGCTTTCCTCCTTCATGCAAAAAGATTATAACAAATAAAAAGGAAGAAGTATTCAAAGCAATCCACGTATCATGCCTTCCTTTATAGCTTGATTTCCTATCACTTACTATTGGAAAATAATATGAACCTAGTAAAGGTATGAACAATTATCGCACTTATGCTCAAAATTTGCTTATATTGTTCTCTTAGTATCACAACTACCATGTTTTTGTTGATGACAAAGGGGGAGAAATATATGAATTGATGCTATAAACACTGATGCTATGATTATGCCATGCTTGCATCACCAAGAGATATATGAACAGATGCTATGATTAATTTGCATTATACCTTGTTTGTATCGCGTCAAGATATCAAACAAAAAACTTGCATCATAATTCTACGAGTTGATATCTTATGATGAAATGCAATACTTGCTAAAATATTTGAAATATGTACATCATGTAATGATATCAAAATCTTACTTCGCAGCTTTACATGTTGATATCTTACAATACGATGAATTGCTACAATTACCATCATTCAAACTTGTTATGTAAAATTTGAAAATGAATGTCAAGCCTTGACATCATCTTCAGAGAGATACATCATGATGGGAGTATTGATAAGTTCAAATGATTCTAACTTATCAATATGTCTCTTGAATTCCTAGGTTTTGAATTCAAGAATGACTTATCTCAAGTATGGCATATAGACAGGGGGAGTTAAGGTTAACTCCATTATCAATTGATTGTCATCATAAAAAAGGGGGAGATTGTTGAATCTCGAATTTTGATGATGAAGTCAATTGTCATTTGTTATCTAATCTATATGCTGAGATAAGTGTGCAGGATTAACTACAATGAAAGTAAGACATGCAGCAGGAGTTGCGCTGGAGTCAAGACAATGATCACGTTGGGAGTTCGAGAGTTCGACGGAAGTTCGGACAGTTGTCGGAGGTTCTGCGAGAACAAATCCGAGAAGTCCATAAGCTTGCCAAAGAAGCTCGTCGGAACTCGCCAAGTGTTCATCGGATGATCGACGGAAGTTCGCCGGAAGCTCGCCGGAAGAAGCGATTGACGCATCGGAGCAAGTTGCAGTAAATGTCTTAGGAATATCGTAGTTAGCACAATGATTAAGTTGAAAATGGGAGGTGATCCCATTAACTTAATCTTGGGCAATTGGGCCCCTGAAAAACCCAAATTGGGCCGAACAGATCAACCCATTCGGACCCTGATTTCTATCAGGCGGTTGAACCGCCCAAGGCAAGAGGTTGCACCGCCTGCGCTCAGTCTCCGAGCGAGACTAGGAGGTGCAATCGCCTCAGTCAAGCGGTGCAACCGCTTGAGCTCGGTCTTCGAGCTCTGGTAGGAGGTGCAACCGCCCCTGATAGGAGGTAGCACCGCCTAGAGGCTCAGTCTTCAAGCTCTGCCAGGCGGTGCAACCGCTCCAGTCAGGAGGTACAACCGCCTGATCCCGGAATTCCGGGAATTGATAGTTTTGAGCTCCAAATTTGAACTGGGTTGGGGCCTATAAATACCCCACCCATTCAGCACTGAAAGGGTATGAACTTACACCGAAATCTTGATCTTTTTCTGTGATTCTTAGAGCTCAAAATTGTTGTAAAGGCCAAAAGTTCTTCTCCCTCTTTTCTTCCAAGTTCTGAGTTGTAAAGAGAGGAGAGAAAATTCTGTAAGGGTTGTCTCCTAAGCCCGTCAAAAGGAGTGAAACTGTAAAAGGGTGGTTGGCCTTCGCCTATTGAAGGAAGGCCTCTAGTTGACGTCGGTGACCTCGTCGGTGGAGGAAGCCAAAAGTGGAGTAGGTCAAGATTGACCGAACCACTCTAAATCTTGGTTTGCATTTACTTTGAGCATCTTATCTTTACTGCAAACCTCCTCAATAGCTTACTGCCTTCTGTGTTTTTACGAACGTGTTTCAAAGTTCAGTGCTTTCCAAATCGGGGTTTAAGATGCAAATCAGTTTTATCGTACGAACATCGTATTTCAGTTTGCGCTTACGTTCTGATTTCCATTATAACTACAAACTGCCTTTATATCTTTGCTTTAACTGCATCTCGCCTTATCTCAAGTTAATGTGGTTTACGAATCAGCTTTTATACCGAAATCGCTTTTATCGTACGAACGTCGTATTTCAGTTTGCGCTTATATTCTGATTTCCATCATAACTGCAAACTGCGTTCATATCTTTGCTGCATCTCTCCTAGTCAAAAGTTGAAGTGATTTATGAATCGACTTTCTTACCAAAATCACTTCTATCGAACGAAAACAGTTTTCGAATTTAATCGCAAAAGGTTTTCTGCTGCACTAATTCACCCCACCCCCCCCCCCCCCCCCCCTTAGTGCTCTTGATCCTAACACCTTATGGGCTGAAGGGGGAGGTTGTTGGGCTGGTAGCCCACAGATTCAACCCATAGTGGGCTTGGGCAGCCCACACCCCCTCTTAACCTAACCCTAATTAACATTAGGGGGGCGTGGTGGCTGCGTTTTGGAGGCAGAAAAAGACATAAATAGGGCAACAACGTGAGAGAAGAAAATAGCCATGAGATTCCAAAGAAAATGAGGAAAACAAGGCAAAAATGGAAGAAAAAGAAAAGGAAGAAGACAAGGACAATGCAGAGAGGCTGTTCTCAATCATCTAGCAGTGTTCTCATCCCAGGTTAGATCAAATCTATAGTAGACTCTTGCTCTGATTACTTGGGGAGGTTTTAGATATTGTAGGCAGTGACGTGATTCTTGTATCCCAGTTATTCTCTTGTGATTGTTGCTAGGGTTTAGGGCAAAAGATTGAGATTTGTATATTCATTATTCTCATAGTGGATGATCTCTAGTTTGCCTTGTGGTTTTTACCCTTCACATTGGAGGGGTTTTCTACATATATCTTGGTGTTCTGTTTAATTGTGCTTCCATTTAATTCCGCTGCGTATTATGGTATTCTAGTATTTGTTCATATACAAATGTTATTCCTGTTTATATCCCCATCAGTGTTATCTGGCAATGCGCGATCAGATCATTTCTGGGAAGCAAGCAAGGATCGAGATATTCAGCTTTGATTAGCGAGGCATCAGTTGGTTTCATGATTTTTATCACTTCCGGAAGTTCAAGAAGAGCTATCATCTTTTATTATTGGAATCCTCCTTGGCCAGGCCAGCAACTGAAAATGCCTGCAACACCCTGATTCGAGTCCTCGAGTTAGCTCAACTGCTAGTGAGCCTTCTTCTTCTGCAATAGATCAGGAACCCCGCCTTTCTTCAGTCCATGAACTAAGCCGGCTATTAACATCGTCCTAATTTCGTTTTCTCGGTATTTTAGCTTGTTTTTCATCGTGATGGGAACGACGATACAACCTAAACCCTTCTCTGCCACCAAATCATAGATCTTCCAGAGAAGACCAAACCGAATGAGCTCGCTCGGTTCTCGTCTGATACTCAATTCCTTTCTGCGCTGCTAGAACTCTGATTCAACGGAATATACATGGGACTTTGATATGCTCCACCAACCGTAGTATATCTTACAGCTCAAAGAAAAAGTGTTATTAGGGGCTTAGGTCGATCTCCAAAATAACCTAACTCAACTCGTGGCTGGCTATAGTATCTCTTAACAAAGAGTCGAACGAACTTCCATACCATACTCCTACTGAGGTGCACATAAGGACTAAGATTGGTTTGCAGCTTCAAGCATCAAATGTAATAAAGACAGATATACTAACACCCACCCCAAGGTACGACTCATTAGAACAATGGTAACAACTAAATCCAAATTCCATTCAGCTGTGGGGCGTAGTCAAACTCTATTCCTCACCCGAGATATAGAAAAATCCTTATTTGGATGAATCCATAATTTCTACCGAGCCTATATCCTCAGCGTTCTAACTAATGTTGAGTAAAGGCCATATTATACGTAAAGGCTTTCTTTGTATAAGCTGTCAGGAGGGAATATTCGAATTTCAATCATGCCTCAACTCAATTGGTTATATATACTGAATAGGCAAGCTGACAAGACACTCAATATCTACAGGAGGAGCAGCAATGAAGGCGATAAGAAATACATAAGTGGCGGTCAATAAGGTAGCGATCATAAAAACACCTTGTCCTGTGCCCTTAATTAATGGGCGTAAGGAGTTAAGAAACATCAAATGCAGTGCTAGTGTTGTCTTGTGGAAATTAGCCAGGAAAGTACAAGTGCCCAAAGTAGTGGTTGTAAGGGAGGAATTAATATTCTAGGTAAGTAGGGAGCTATGATTTGATTAAAGCAACAGATGAAGCAGTGCGCACGGAAGCAGGAAGGAAATCATATAGAATTGCTTCGTCAAGGGCAAAAGAACCATCAATTATAAAGTAGCCAAGCAACTACTCCAGTTTTCGCGGGTCTTCAAGGGGAGTTTCGAGCAAGAAGATCTTATTGCGGTCAAAGAATTTATTGAGTCTTTAGATTCGGCTAACTTTCCTTACATTGAATCTACTGCCGGATTGTAATCTACTTACTACTTGGAATCTACTGAACAAGCAGTTTAAAGGTCAGGGTCAGTGAGCTGCCTTGCGCTAACGGAGTTTACAATGGAAATGGAATTCAGACGGAGTTTGAGCTCGTAAATAAGATTCTAAGATCCCTTTCTAAGAGTTGGGATCCTAAAGTCACTGCTATTCAAGAGGCGAAAGATCTAAGCAACTTCCCTCTTGAAGAACTAATCGGCTTCTTGCACTCATAGCAAATAACTTGGTCCTTCTTGGGTTCAAATTTATTTTTTTTTTCATTCTTAAACTTGTTTCTTTTAATGAATTTTTTAAATTTTCTTGTTAGAAGTGCCAAGTCATCGTCACAGTCCTCATCACTTGAGTTTTCTCTCAAGTGGTCTTCTGAAATTTTAAGTGTCATATCCTTCCTGTTCTTTGGAAAGATGTCTTCTTGCTCTTCATGAGCTTTGCAGGTCATCTCGTAGGTCATTAATGACCCGATTAGTTCTTCAAGAGGGAAGTTGCTTAGATCTTTCGCCTCTTGAATAGCAGTGACTTTAGGATCCCAACTCTTAGGAAGGGATCTTAGAATCTTATTTATGAGCTCAAAATCCGAAAAACTTTTTCCGAGTCCTTTTAGACTGATGACGACATCCGTGAAACGGGTAAACATGTCGCCAATGGTTTCACTCGGTTTCATCCGGAAAAGTTTGAAAGAATGTAACAGAAGATTGATTTTTGACTCTTTCACTCTACTTATGCCTTCGTGAGTCACTTCGAGTGTGTGCCAAATATCAAATGCAGTTTCACAAGTCGAAACACGGTTAAACTCGTTTTTATCAAGTGCACAGAATAAGACATTCATAGCCTTTGCATTAAGAGTGAAAGCCTTCTTCTCCAATTCATTCCAATCGATCATTGGAAGAGAAGACTTCGAAAATCCGTTTTCGACAAGATTCCAAAGTTCAAAATCCATAGAAATAAGAAAGATCCTCATTCGGGTCTTCCAATAGGTGTAGTCCGTCCCATTGAACATGGGTGGACGTGTAATAGAATGGCCCTCTTGGTTTCCGGCGTATGCCATCTCTCTTGGGTTTTAATCCGTTAGAGAGTTAACCCCGCTCTGATACCAATTGTTAGGATCAAGAGCTCTAAGAGGGGGGGGTGAATTAGTGCAGCGGAAAACCTTCTACGATTAAATTTGAAAACTGCTTTCGTTCGATAGAAGTGATTTTGGTAAGAAAGCCGATTCGTAAATCACTTCAACTTTTGACCAGGAGAGATGCAGCAAAGATATGAACGCAGTTTGTAGTTATGATGGAAATCAGAATATAAGCACAAACTGAAATACGACGTTCGTACGATAAAAGCGATTTCGGTATAAAAGCTTATTCGTAAACCACTTTAACTTGAGATAAGGCGAGATGCAGTTAAAGTAAAGATATAAAGCCAGTTTACAGTTATAATGGAAATCAGAACGTAAGCGCAAACTGAAATACGACGTTCGTACGATAAAACAGATTTGCGTCTTAAACCCCGATTCGGAAAGCACTGAACTTTGAAACACGTTCATAAAACACAGAAGGCAGTAAGCTATTAAGGAGGTTTGCAGTAAAGATAAGATGCTCAAAGTAAATGCAAACCGAGATTTAGAGTGGTTCGGTCAATCTTGACCTACTCCACTTTTGGCTTCCTCCACCGACGAGGTCACCGACGTCAACTAGAGGCCTTCCTTCAATAGGCGAAGGCCAACCACCCTTTTACAGTTTCACTCCTTTTGACGGGCTTAGGAGACAACCCTTACAGAATTTTCTCTCCTCTCTTTACAACTCAGAACTTGGAAGAAAAGTGGGAGAAGAACTTTGGCTTTACAACAATTTTGAGCTCTAAGAATCACAGAAAAAGATCAAGATTTCGGTGTAAGTTCATACCCTTTCAGTGCTGAATGGGTGGGGTATTTATAAGCCCCAACCCAATTCAAATTTGGAGCTCAAAACTGTCAATTCCCGGAATTCCGGGATCAGGCGGTTGCACCTCCTGACTGGAGCGGTTGCACCGCCTGGCAGAGCTCGAAGACTGAGCCTTTGGGCGGTGCTACCTCCTGTCATTGGCGGTTGCACCTCCTGACTGAGGCGGTTGCACCTCCCAGTCTCGCTCGGAGACTGAGTCCAGGCGGTGCAACCTCCTGCCTTCGGCGGTTCAACCGCCTCGCAGAAATCAGGGTCCGAATGGGTTGATCCATTCGGCCCAATTTGGGTTTTTCAGGGGCCCAATTGCCCCAAGATTAAGTTAATGGGATCACCTCCCATTTGCAACTTAATAATTGTGCTAACTACGATATTCCTAAGACATTTACTGCAACTTGCTCCGATGCGTTAGTCGCTTCTTCCGGCGAGCTTCCGGCGAACTTCCGTCGATCATCCGATGAACCCTCGGTGATGCTCCTGCGGACTTCCGGCAAACTCCTGGACTTGCGACGATTCACTTGGCGAGTTCCGACGAGCTTCTTTGGCAAGCTTATGGACTTCTCGGATTTGTTCCCGTAGAACCTCCGAGGACTGTCCGAACTTCCGTCGAACTCTCGAACTCTCAACGTGATCATTGTCTTGACTCCGGCGCAACTCCTGCTGCATGTCTTACTTTCATCATAGTTAATCCTGCACACTTATCTCAGCATATAGATTAGATAACAAATGATAATTGACTTCATCATCAAAATCCGAGATTCAACATAAGGGAGGCTGTCCCATGACTCCTCAATGTGAAGCCATGCCGACCAGCTGTCAGTATATCTCATTTCTTTCTTTTGGTAAGGTCTTCATTCCATTTGGTAGTAGTACCAAATCATAAGTGTGGTTCTTCTGAAGAGCATCCATCTCTTCCTGCATAGCAACTAACCACTTCTCTTTCTGCTCACTTTCAACTGCTTCCTGGTAACTCTCTGGTTCACCTGCATCAGTAAGCATCACATACTCATCTATAGAGTATCTTCTAGAAGGTTGATGTTGTCTAGAAGATCTTCTCAACTGAGGTTCTGCTGGAACTTGCTCTCCAACTTCTTCTTGCTCAACATGTCCTGCAGGTAGATCAACATTAGGCTCTACACCATCTTCCTGCACATCTCCCCCATCACCCTGATATACTGGAGGAATAACTGGGTCACAATCTGCTAATCCTTCTGCAGAAGTATTGGCTGGTGCCTTCTTCTTCAAATCTTCAAAAGTTTGATCCTCAAAGAAGATTACATCTCTGCTTCTAAACACCTTCTGCTTTTCTGGATCCCAAAGCCTGTAACCAAAATGATCATGTGAGTAACCAAGAAAAATACATTCTTTAGTCTTACCATCCAGCTTGGACCTCTCATTATCTGGAACATGTGCAAATGCACGACAACCAAACACTCTCAAATGCTTGTAGGAAACATCTTTCCCTGACCATACATGCTCTGCAACATCACCATCTAGGGTTGTACATGATGATAAGTTGATCACATCAACTGCAGTCCTCAAAGCTTCATCCCAAAACCTTTTAGGTAGCTTGGCCTGTGAAAGCATACATCTGATCTTTTCCATGATGGTACGGTTCATCCTCTCTACAATTGCATTATGTTGAGGTGTACCAGGAACTGTCATCTAATGTCGGATCCCAGTTGACTTGCAATAGTCATTAAATAATCATGTATACTCACCACCATTATCTGATCTTATGCATTTCAATTTCCTTTCTGTCTCCCTTTCAACCCTAGCATGAAACTCTTTTAAGACATTAATCACCTGATCTTTAGTCTTCAAAGCATAGGCCCAAACTTTCCTGAAAAAATCATCTATAAAAGTGACAAAATAAAGTGCACCACTTATACCAAGAACATCAACAGATCCACCAGGAGTTTTTTTCCTCAAAGGACCACATACATCTGTATAAACACGGTCTAAGGCATGCATTTTTTTAGACAAAGCAGGACTAGCAAATGAAACTCTATGTTGTTTACCTGCCAAACAATCAATACAAGGGTTCAGATGTATACCTCTGAGGTCTGGTAATACCTCTCTCTTGGAAAGAGCTTGCAGCCCCTTCTCGCTCATGTGTCCCGATCGCCTATGCCATAACTCCATGCTAAAATCTTTTTCTGTAGTATTTAACTGCTCACCATAAGCTTTAGCCTGAACCTGTACAAAGTATGACATTTCTTTCCATTAGCTATAACAAGAGAACCCTTACTGAGCTTCCATTGCCCTTTGTGAAATCTGCTATCATAGTCCTTATCATCTAGCCTTCCAACTGAAATTAAATTTAGCCTCAAGTCAATCACATGCCTCACATCCTTAAGCACCAACTTGCAGCCAAGGTTGGTCTTTAAATGGATATCACCCATGCCTATGATGTTTGTTGTGCCATAGTTGCCCATCTTGACAACACCAAAGTTTCCAGACCTGTATGTAGCAAAAAACTTCCTTCGTGGTGTAGCATGATAAGAAGCACCTGTGTTAATCACCCACTCAAGATCCTGACACACATAAGAAAAAATATCATCAGAAGGAGACAAAATCAAATAATCACCACCCTACATTGTAGTTGTGATATTATCTTTTGACTCTATAGACTCCACTTCTTTTTCCTTTTTCTTGCTCTTCTTAGTTTGCTTACATTGGTTCTTATAATGTCCTTTCTCACCACAATTATAGCAAACAATATCTTTTCTTGATCTTGACTTGCTTCTACCCATGCGTGAACTGCTTCTAGACTTTGACCTTCCTCTGTTCTCTGAGATAGTGCATTGGAATCATTCTGAGATGTTACCGAACTCTTTCTTCTCAACTCCTCATTCAACAAACTGCTTATTACTTGACTCATAGTGACAACACCATCTAATGCAGAATTACTGAGGGAAACCACTAGTGTCTCTCAACTTTCTAGTAATAAATTAAGAAGTAACAATGCTTGCAACTCATCATCAAGAGACATTTTCATAGAGGATAACTAGTTAGTAATACTTTGCATTTCATTTAAATGTTCAGCAATAGAAGCACCCTCTCTATATTTTAGGTTCACAAGTTTTCTGATCAAAAAAGCTTTGTTGCTAGTTGTTTTTCTTTCATAGAGACTTTGCAACTTTTTCCAAAGAGAATATGCAGAAATTTCAGTAGAAACATGGTGAAAGACACTATCATCAAGCCACTATCGAATAAATCCAATTGTTTTTTGATCTAACCTCTTCCACTCATCATCTGTCATAATTGTGGGTTTTGCACTATCCCCCTACAAAGGTTCATACAAATCTTTGCAATACAAGAGATCTTCCAATTGTTTCCATTTAAACTAATCATGCGAGAAACATTACTAGCCTCCATGTTCAAATACAAAATTTAAATTACCAAAACCCTTTGCTCTGATACCAGTTGATGGGGATATAAACAGGAATAACCTTTATATATGAACAAATACTAGAAGACCATAATACGCAGCGGAATTAAATGGAAACACAATCAAACAGAACACCAAAATATACGTGGAAAACCCCTCCAATGTGAAGGGTAAAAACCACGGGGCAAACTAGAGATAATCCACTATAAGAATAATGAATATATAAATCTCAATCTTTGGTCCTAAACCCTAGCAACAATCACAAGAGAATAACTGGGATACAAGGATCACGTCACTGCCTACAATATCTAAAACCTTCCCAAGTAATCATAGCAAGAGTCTACTGTAGATTTGATCTAACCTGAGATGAGAACACTGCTAGATGATTGAGAACGGCCTCTCTGCATTGTCCTTGTCTTCTTCCCTTTCTTTCTCTTCATTTTCTACCTTGTTTTTCTCCTTTTCTTTAGAATCTCGTGGATATTTTCTTCTCCCACGTTGCTGTCCTATTTATGCCTTTTTCTGCCTCCAAAACGTAGCCACCACGCCCCCCTAATGTTAATTAGGGTTAGGTTAAGAGGGGGTGTGGGCCGTGGGCAGCCCAAGCCCACTATGGGCTGAATCTGTGGGCTGCCAGCCCAACAAACACGTCTTGCACCGTAACACCTGAGACATAAGGTCTTCCCACAAATTGATACTTAGCCGTCGAAACAACACTATTGGGCTCAAGTCCCTCGTGAGAGAAAGACAAACGCATTAATTGATCAGTCACCAAGCAATAAACAAGATCCATCTATGATATGATCAGCCACCAAGCAATAAACAAGATCCATCTATGATATGTTATTTCCATAAATCCAGAACAATGGAGAATCTTTCAATATCTTGTGTCTCGAAGATGTACAATCATCCTTTTAATGTGCAGTAGATAGGCTCGTTCCTATCTTTTATAATCCTTTCTTGAATGCCTTTCTTCCACTTCCCCGCCTAACTCACTATGGGATTAGCTTACAGTAGTCGGGCCTAGTCTTCTACTCCTTCCTTTTTCCTTTACTCTTTCATTGTGCCTAGAAGAATCGGGAACAGATAACTCCGCGCAAACTCAGATCTATCTTTTACTCTTCGTTGCTTCGCTTCGCCCTTCCTTATTTGATATTGATTGCGGGGAAGAAAGCGTTAAGATGGAATTACTCTGACAAGAGGACAGTTTTGGATTGAATCGGGAATGGTTGACGATACAGATATATTAGGCTTATCGGCCGGATCCAGAGATATAGAAATTGTTCCGTAAGGGATATAACCCATTACCTAAGCAAAGCCCAGCTCTTTCTTTTTAAGCAACATTGCCTGTTATGAGATATTTCGTGATGACGAGCAACTCTCTATCTACTGAAGTTAGCTTACTCCTATGTTTCTTCTAAATTCCTACCAACGTACTTTTGATTACTTTCCTGGCTGGCTATCAATTCAATTGGATTACCAGTTTAGACTTCCGCTTTCCGGAAAGTCAAGGCATTTCTTTGAAAAGAGATCAGACCTCGGGTCGATAGAAGCTAATATGGTTGTTCCAGTTAGGGCTCTTTCTATTCCGAGTTGGCTAGGGAATGGGCATGAAAGCAATGCCCCGCCCCCTCTTCCGCATCAAACAAAGAAAGGGAAGAAAAGTAAACAGTCCCGTCGGAGTCTATTCTTTCAAAGAGAAGAACTGATATGAGAAGAGCAAGGACTTTGACTGGACAGACTGATTGAGAGCTGCGAGAGAAATCATTTATACCAGAGAGGGGCTCCTATCCATAAAGCAAGAGCGAACCCAGTAAAGTAAGTAAGCAGTGAGATGAACCAAAGCACAAGCTATGAATAGCATGAGACATTACAAGCTTAAGCTTTGAAGTAGAAAGCAAGAAGGATAGAATGAAAGAAGAAAGAAAGATAGATAGAAGAAAAGCAAGAAAGAATTAACGGATGAATAGACGATGTGAGCTATATAACGATAGAAAAGATGCCAATGTTACATGGCTATACTATGGAAAAAAGACCCAATTCAATGAGCTGCACACACTTGAACTTTTGTCGCCCTAAGTATTAGAGTTTCAGGGGGTAGACTTAATAAGAACCCCCTCGGCCTGTGCTGTGACCGCGACCAGTTTCCTCTACCCCACGGACCAGTATGCATGGCCCACTCCAGACCATAAGATAGGTCAAGGGGAGCCACTGATGACCAGTAACCAAAATGGCCCAGCGAGATTAGTTAATGAAATGAATTACGACACGGAGAGAGGCTATATGAAAGAAAAGAATACGGAGCAACCTTCGCTTGAGACGGAGCTTCCTTAGAGTGGATAGAGACTGATCCTAGCTTTATTACTGGGCGAGCAGCTCCTAGTAAAGAGCAAGAGATAGTTATGCGGATGAGATTGATTCCTTCTACGGAGAAAGAAAAGAACAAGCATTTACTGCTCTCAAATGGGCCTTCGAAAGAATAAGCTATTCTAAGCGAAAGAATGAGCGTATGCTCAGGAAGATAGAAAATGCCTATAAACTTTCCTAAAGGAATTCACCTTTCGGCTTTTGTTTAGTTGCTCACTTGTAGTAAAGCGAAATCAAGCAGTCGGGCTATCACCCTATTCTTAGTCACATGGGACTTAGAGGGCTTTCAAAGTGACTATTCAAATATACAGAGAATACTAAGATTGCCTCTTTATTGTAAGTACTTTAGAGATTTAGTGATGAGAAGGTTGATATCTAATTTACATCTAAGTCCAGGTATATTTATCGTCCTTCACCACGTACCAGGCAAGCCTCTAAAAAAGAGAAAAGGTAAGCTGAAAGGGTGTCTAGATAAGGTCCAGGAGTCCCGAAGGTAAGTTACTAACCCAAATTCAAGTTCAGATCATCTCCAGCAGTCGGGAAGATCCGATGTGATGAAAGGGTTGGGGTAGACACCCAGAGGAAGAGCTGTGTACTAAGGTTTCAACCATTGGTATGGACGGCGAACAACAATAGAAGAGTACTCCGTCTAGATCTTTCCTTGATCCTAATAAATGCTTAAGTAGCTCCACTAGGCTCGGGGGCAGGGTTGTACGCAAAGGCCGATACCTCAGAATATTTTAGGAGAGGAGATGGTTTTCTAAGGGGTAGCCTGCTTTTCAATTGAATAAACATCAATAGGACCGTGCCCAGCATCATCTTATTATTCTGCTTCTAATCTCTTTTAGAATCCAAGCATCATCTTATTATTCCACGTCTAATCTCTCTTTTAGAATCTAGAAGTTTCTACCTAGCCTGTAACACTAAGGACCTCTCATTCTTGCTTGGCCCAATCAGAATATCCTATTCCCTTTCTGCGAAATCCACGTAGTGAACACTATCTGAGTCAGCAATTGGGTCTTTTATCCCTGCCTGAATTAACACTGTCGCCTTCTGATTAAGATCTTTTCCGTCTTTCTTTCTGACTTTTGTCTATTCACTTATACCGGGAGGATTTCCTTGATTGGCTCTCTTGTCTAGAATGACATCCCTTAGTCTTATCCCGTATTCTTCTCATGCCACTAATCAATTTCAACTTATGAACTCCGCATATTCAATCGATTCTCTTTCATGGCTCGCTGGTCTGATAGAGTAAACTTCTTTCCATTGATTGGGACTTTACTACTTTAGGTGGATCCGATCCTCTTCTATTGAGGGTAGATCCCTTTCTATTGATTACAGCTCGTGAGCAAACTACCTATCTATATGAATTCTCTAACGGAACCATTCTAATATTGAATATTACCCTATAGGGCACTATGTGAATCTTTTTAAACTTGTGAAAGATATGCTGCTTCCACCCGAACAATCGGTCCTGGCCCAGATGCTAATCCAAATGTGTTCACATGCCAATTGGGTTGTAAGCGGATCAACTAGCATGGTACATTATGCATCCAGGGTTGTATCTGCTCGAACTACTAAGGGAATTAGGTTAATCGACCCTCATCCGGGGTGCACTCGTCGTGCGGCATCCATAAGCAGCGAAGAGAGCAGCGTTTAATACAACTATCCTTTGCTTGCATCATCAAATTCCTTACTTTGTATTCCTTTCTTTCTCTACTGGACTTAGAGAAAGAGACAGGCTACACCCTTCCTTATATTACTAAAGTGAAGTCAAGTATCTTTCTGGAAGTCACCAAAACCCGTGCAACACCGCTGCCGCTACACATTAGTAGTTACTTGGCTGATAGCAATTCTTGACTTCAATACGGGTCGACAAAAGGTTATCCTCAGGGTCAACAAGGAAAGAAAAGAAGTGAGAGATGTTCTAAAGTAAGCAGCAAGGGGGCTAGTTCCAGTTGTTGTCCACTCTTTATCTTATACTAGATGTGTTGGCAAGTGATGCATTTGGCCCTATTCTACCTCTGGCTCTTTTACTATCTGATTGCCCAAACTCCCCTTCCCTTGTGTTGCCCAGTCCTACCCTTTAGTATAGAATTAGAATGGAGTAAAAACTACCACTTTGCTATAAAAAACCCTAGAATTAGAATGGAGTAAAAACTACCACTTGTTCCCTTTCCACTCATGGCACCGTGCTAACAAACAGATTATATTATATTATATGAATATGAGTCGACTTATCTGCTTTTGTAGCACCACTTCTGGCTTAGGTTAGCTTGTAAGATTCTTCCCCTGCCCCCGGAACTTGACTTTAGAACTGAGGATTCTCTTGTTTATTTGGTACTTGAACTCACTCTACTTGGTGAATTAAGAATTATTATATACCTCCTATCCCTCTCCTCTCGCAACAAAGACAGATTCCACTCTCACAAGAACTGGACTACCGGGCTACTCAATTAGTAGGCTCAAATGCACTATAACAGTTGTAAGTACAAGAAAGAAAGAAAGACGAGTTGAAGCCTTAATGTCTCCTGAACCTACCTCTCCTATGTCTACAAATACATATGAAACTGGAGCACTACTTTAAGGGGCAAGAATATAACTTTCTGATAACTGACCTCGATCTCATCCCTCTCTGCCTCCCGAAGACATCGCAAGTCAAAAATACATTGTCCTGTGTTCGCCTATCCTAATCTCACTCTGGCTAATTCTTCTCTACAGTACTACCGGGATTCCACTCTAACAGAAACATCATTTACTTATCTAGCATCTAATCTGGAAACATCATTTACTTATCTAGCATCTAATCTGTATTCGACTCCTGTTCCTCCTTTGCTTGTTTGAAATGAACGACAACTACTTGCTCCACCTGTTCTTGCTCGCCCTCGTATTGAAGGGAACTTGAATCTCTCGCCTCTTGCTCCTCTCTAGCAACTATACCTATGTTGAACTTGTATATAAGGAGAGAAGCCAAGACAGTAAAGTAAGTCAGATTCCAAAGAAAAGTTTGTGATTATTATAAGATGTAATTGAAAATAGTCCGAAAAGCCACCCTACCTGACTATAGATTGATTTGATAGGCAATAGGAACCCACATCTTTTATAGCTGCACCCATATCTATTAGACCAGGCACAAAACCCATATCTATTACATCACACCATCCCTCCTATTGAGAAATAAGGATGGAATTGACACCCTCCAAATAAGGATTGAATTGACACCCGCACCGCTCGTATAGTATAGAATTGCCTGTTACAAATCCAGAGTTCACCGGTGTTCAGGGCTAAAGGGCCGCTAGTGTCACGCCCCTCCCGAATTTAATTCTCATTTAGGAGGTGTGAACCTAATTCAAGATTGATAATATTTAATTCAACAAACAATTCAGGATCCAATCACACATTCGAGGTCACTAAGAAAAACATTCAAGTCATTCACCTCTACAATCCACAATTTACAAGACCTGTGCAGTTTATAATCATACATCATGTCACTAGATGTTTCTTAAAATCCAAAAGCAACTTAACTAAACCAGAACTATATCATAAATCCGTAAGCGCGGCAATTAATGCAATCACAAAGCCAACATGTACTATATGTTTATATCAGTACACAGTTTAAGCTTAACATTTCCAAAATCCTAACGTAAGAGGTACATTTCAAATATTTACAAGATACATCAATCTAGATTTGTCATTGATATTTCATTACACCCAAAAAGAACTTATACAACATCAACTTATCAAGTACAAAATATTTGCCCCAAAATCTTCTAGTCTTTCACTGTCTCAACCCAATTTACACATTTTAGTGAGCGATAAGCTATCCTGAAAAATTTATATAGTAATGGGGTGAGCATATAAAGCTCAGCAAATGACTAACATATCCATAGCAAAGAGGATAGATTTCAAACATATAAGGTATCAAAATACAAAGCAGAGATACAAGATGAAACAGTAGCATGTTTTGTTTGAATGCAGAATTACAATGTCGAATCGTTCGAATCATGTTTTATTCATACAATCGAGGAAAGGTAATTGGAACATATCATTGGCATAAAGAGCATATCGATGACATATGGTAGTTTTCAAGGTATAACAAAGACTTATAACATTTCAGAAATATATCAAAGAACAAAACATGAATAGAAGCTCAAATGTCACATGACGATGCATTCATTTCATTCTTATCCAAAGCATGCATAGAAACATAGCCAAAGCTTTGGATATCATATCAAACACATAGAAGGTGAAGTGGGATCATAACATAATATGGTCCAGCCATTTCTGAATGACCAACAAACATAAGTCTTCCACGTCTGGGAGCTCCATCCACCCACGTCTGAGTGAAGTCATAGTGTCATGCCCCCTCAAAAATTTTCCATGATATTAAAACAATTTCATCACAAACCAATCCAAGATCCAAACTAACATTTGAGGACACTGAAAAACATTCTATCAAATTCACATCTATAAAACCTGTGCAGTTTATAATCATATATCACATCATTCGATAATTCACATTTATGGCAACCCAAGCCAACTTGACAAACATGAACAACATTTATAAATCCACAAGCTAAATAAATTATACAATCATAACTCTAACTATTCACCATAAGTTCATATCATCATAAATTAGACTTAACATTCCGAAATTCCAAATAAGAGAGATCTTCTAACACTTTTACACAGTATATCCATTTCGATTCATCAACAACATTTCATTACATACAAAATATGCTTATACAATAATAACATAACAACCAACAAGACTTGCCCATAATTCTGTATAGCTATCCACTGCCTCAGCCCAAATCAAACATCTCAAAGGGTGACAAGCTGACCTGAAAGATTTATATAACAACGGAGTGAGCTAAAAACAGCTCAGCAAGTGACAAAGCATATTCAGAACAAAAGGAACCGTTTCAAACAAGTAAGATATCATAATGCAAGGCAGAATACAAGAATTCTCAAGGATACCATCTCATTGGATACAAAATCATGTGTCATGTCATTCAAAACATATTTGGTTCATAACAAATGGAGCATAGAGTAATTGGAGCATATCAATAGCGTACGAGATGTTCCGGAGCATATCAATGGCAAATAGGACATTTCAGAACATATCAGTTTATAGCAAATGGAGCACAGAGTAATTGGAGCATACCAATAGCGTATGAAATGTTCCGGAGCATATCAATGACAAATGGAACATTAGGAGCATAACAATAGCAAATGAAACATTTTGGAGCATAACAAAGGCATATGAAATGTTTCGGAGCTTATCAATAACAAATGAAACATTTCAGAGCATAACCAAGGCATATGAAATGTTTCGGAGCATATCAATAACAAATGAAACATTTCGGAGCTTATCAATGGCGTATGAAATGTTCTGGAGTATATCAACGGCATATGGAACATTTCGGAGCATATCAATAACAAATACCAAACAGAAGCTCAAACGTCGTCTTTGACGTTGCATTCATATCATTCTTATCCAAAGCATGTACAAAAACGCATAACCAAAGCTCTGGATATCATATCAAATATACAGAAGGTGTAGTGGGATCTCAAACAGAATGTGATTCATCCATTTCTGAATGACCACCAGACAGAAGTCTCCCACGTCTGGGAGCTCCATCCACCCACGTCTAGGTGAAGTCAGAGGGGCCGGCAGAGCATCGCGAGCTCTAAACACATACCCTTTACCATTTCTGGCAAAGGTCCAGACAATCCCACAAACACCAGAGTACAAAGGGCAGTATGAACAATAAATAGCATATATCGGAAGCACACGCGGAACAACAAAACGTACATGTGCCTTTACGAGTCAATACGAAGCAAGCAATAATCTTTCACAAATGTTATCAGATTTGAAAGGAAATGAAAGCAAGAGTACACACGGATTCCAAGCAATCATATATAGTTCAATTCAAATAAGAAGGTTAGATGAATTTAATATCCAAAAGAATGAAACTGGAATAGACATATATCGAAAGCAAATGCGGAACAATGAGATATACATGTGCCTATATGAGTCAATACGATATAGCATAAACGTTACATAACAGTTTTCAAGAATGCAATAATTTTAAGGACAAGAGCATACAAGAATTCAAAGCAGTAATATGAAGCTCAATTAAATAAGAAAGCTAAAGGATATCAATTTCCAAAGGAATGAAACCAGAATATGAGAAATCGGCCAAAACTCGATTTCTAGCAGAATACAAGAGGCACATTGAACAAATGATTCAAACTATCAATCGTGCTCCAATTTACTCAGAAATAAATCATTGGATTATACTTTCAGATAAGACAGGCTTCATATGAATTGAACTGTCCAATAGAGAGAGTTACAAATAATTTGGTAAACAAGGGTCGTAGAACAAAATCTCTGTTTGGCAGAATTCATAATGTCAGATTCAACAGATAACTGGGCAGGTGTTTGGATTCCAAATCTTTCAATCCATATATCAAAAGAAAGATCTATGAGTCTAGTTTCCAATGAAATAAGCTTTGAATAAATCAATGTTTGCAACAGGGACTTATAAGCAGTTCAGTATCAAAAGGTCAGAAATTACGATCCCTGTTTTGCAGAATCTGTAGGCTCATTTGAAACAGAAGTTTGGGCAGACAAACTTACTCCGAATTTCTTAAAATAAGCTATCAAAACAAAGGTTTATGAGTCTATATTCTGATCAAATAAGTTTTGTCCAAATCAGATGTCAATACATGGAGTTATAATCATAACAAGGTAGAAAGGTCAGAATCTTGGAAGTTGTACAGATTCGAATCGTTACGTCTAAACAGGAGATATATCAAGTGCAATGCTAGAACAATTCAAAGTTCCTCATATTCAAAGCAAATGTAGAGATAAAATTACAGTGAGGAAAGATTAGGATACTTGCAATAGGAAAGATTAGAAAGCTTGCAATAGGAAGGATAGGAACACTTGCAAGAGAAAAGATTAGAAAGCTTGCAATAGAAAGGATCAGAACACTTGTCTTTCAAAGATTTCGATACGAAGATCCAAAGAATGTGCCAGCCCAAATCCTTCTACTTTTCCTCCGTGTCCTCTTTCTCTGTTTCGTTTTCTACACATCTTTTCTTTTTCCTCCACAATTGAAGTTCATGCAGAACATAGAGACATAGCCACCTGCTCTCTCTTACTCTCATTTCTTCGTTTTCTTTCCCAAACGCAGCTGCCAACAGCCACCACCGCTGTCGCTGCCACAATCGCTGCCCCTTCCACTACACTACTTCCTTCCTCCTCTTCTTTCGCAGACACAGCTGCTGCATATGCAGTAGCTGCCGCTGTGGCCGTAATCCCTTCCGCAGCCCCTTTTTCCCCCTTTCCTTTCTTTTCTTTCCCAGCTGCACTGCTGCAGTCGCAGCCTCAACCATGGCCGCAGCCTCTTCTTCCTCCCCTGCTCATCTTCCTCTTCTTCTTCTCTTCCAACTGCAGCTGCCATCGCCGCAGCCGCAGCCCCTTCTCCTCTTCCTCTCTTCTTCCTCTCCTTCCCCTTCTCTTCTTCTTCCTTTCCTTTTTCTCTTTCCTTGCCACAGCTGCAGCTGCCACTACCGCTGCCGCAGCTACTTCTTTCCCTTCTCCTCTTCCTTCTCCTTCCTTTCTTCTTCTTCTCTCCCCGCTGCAACTGCTGCAGTCGCGGCCGCAGTCACGGCTGCAACCTCTTCTTCCTCCCCTACTCATCTTCCTCTTCTTCTTCTCTTCCAGCTGCAGCTGCCATCGCCGCAGCTGCAGCCCCTTCTTCCCCGGCGTCACACACACCCTCTCCTCTGTTTCCTCTGCAGGAAACAGAGGTATCACAACCTCTGCTTCCTCTGCTTCCTCTTCTTCTTCTCTTCCTCTTCTTCTTCTTCTCCTCTTCGAACGCCCCACTCCTCTCCTCTGTTTCCACCTACAGGAAACAGAGGTGCTGCAGCCCTAGCTGCTGCCACCTCTCGCTCCTCTCCCTCGTCCCTCTCTTTTCCCTCTTCTTCTCCTTCTCTTCTTCTCCTCTTCCCTTTTCCTCCCCAACGCCACACACCTCCTCGCTGCAGCCTTGCCGCAGCTATCCTCCTCTCTTCTTCTTCTTCTTCTTCCCTTCTCCTCCCCAACGCCCCACACATCCTCTCCTCTGTTTCCACCTGCGGGAAACAGAGGTGCAACAGCCCTAGCTGCTGCTGCTGCCTCTCCCTCTCCTCTCCATCTTCCCTCTCTTCTTCTTCTTCTTCTTCTTCTTTTCTTCTCTTCTCCCTCTTCCTCCTCTCTTCTTTTCCCTCTTCTTCTTCTTTCTTCTCTCCTCACGCCGAAATTTTCGATTTTCTTTATTTTTTTTTTTCATTTTGCAACTTAGCAGTTTAGTCCTTGAAATTTTTATATTTACATATAGGTCCTCAAATTTATATATAAATCCTCATTAATAATTTTCAAAAGTGAGGGATATTACACATAGGGGGCCGACAGAGCATCGCGGGCTCTAATCATAACTCCCTTTACCATTTCTGGCAAAGGTTCACATTTATCCCACAAACACCAGAGTACAAAGGGACAGTATGAATAATGAAATTAGCATATATTGGAAGCACATGTGGAACAACGAAATGTACAAGGATTTCATAAATATATTTAGATTTGAAAGGAAACAAAAGCAAGGGCATACAAGGATTTCAAGAAATCACATATAACTCAATTGAAATAAGAAAGTTAGATAAATTCAATGTCCAAAGAAATGAAATTGGAAGAGACACATATCGAAAGCAAAATGCGGAACAATAGGATGCATGTGCCGAATCATTACGATGCAAACAAGAACTTTAGATGATAGCTGCGGATATACAAATAAATAAAGGACAAAAGTATACAGGAATTTAAGGTAATAATGTAAAGCTTAACTGAAATAAGAGTTTTTGCCAAAATCAATTTCCAAAGGGAAGTAACAAGGAAAGCCGAAATCGACCAAAGCTCGATTCTGGCAGAATTTGATAGGAACATTGTATGAACTATTTGGATAACCAATTATACTCCAATTTATACAAAATAGGTGTCATTAGAAAGATTTGTCAATCTAGTTTTAGGCAAATTAAGCTTTACAAGATTTGGAATTTACAACAGGGAGTTACAGATAATTTCGTAGCGAAAGGTCTGAAAATATTAGCTCTGTTTTACTGAATCCATAGGGTCGATGAAAGTAGATGTTTCAGTTAGCAATTGTACTCCAAAAATTTCAAAACGAAAGAAGGTCTGGTTCTCAGTTGAAATCTTTCAAATTTTGTAGAATAAAAATGGAAATAGAGATTAAGATTACTGTGGGATTGGGTTAGAACACTTGCCTTAAAATTATTTGAATCCCAAATATGGGAAAATTGATGAAAAACCTCAAGCTCTTCTTCTTCTTCTTCTTCATCTTTTCTCAAACTCACGTTGGCTGCGACTCTTCAGGTTTGTTTTTTTTAACCTTTCATCTAATTATTTGGGTTTTGGCTAATGCAAAAGTTGCAAGGTATCATGCATGCATGAAAGAGGCTAGGTGTCAGAGCAAAGATAAGTGTCACCAACCTTAGGTTAGCTAGTGACACATGTCCACTATATTTTTTTTTCTTTTTTTTTAACTTAAATCTGAATCTTTCATAAATTATATCAAACTTCTAATATTTACTCTTAGGTCCCTAGCCATAAACCTTTAACATAATATCATTTAATATAAAATAATTATTAAATAATCCTTATTTTTCATAAACAAACCTTTTACTAAATTTTCAAAAATGGGGGATGTTACACTCTCCCCTCCTAAAAAAAAAAATTTAGACCTCTAAATTTATCATACCTCATTTGATGAAAAGATGAGGATAAGCTTTCATCATTTCTTCCTCAAGCTCCAAAGTTGTTTCCTCTCCCGAATGATATCTCCAGATCACTTTAAATAAAGGGATAACCCAATTTCTCAAGATCTTTTCTTTTTTATCAACAATTTGAGTGGGCTCTTCCACATAAGACAAGTCTTTATCAATCACCATCGGCTCATACTTAATGATATGAGAGGGATCATGTATATACTTTCTGATCATTGAAACATGAAATATATCATGGATATGGCACAATGATGGTGGCAAGGCAATCCTGTAAGCGATAGAGCCAATTCTTTCAAGGATCTCAAATGGTCCAATGAACCTTGGGTTTAACTTTCCTTTCTTTCCAAATCTTGCAACGCCTTTGGAAGGGGAGACCTTTAGGAATACAAAATCCTCTACTTGGAACTTGATATCTCGTCTTCTATTGTTAGCATAGCTCTTTTGCCGACTCTGAGCAGCCTTTAGCCTTTTTTATGATAACCTGAATCTTTTCAGTAGTCTCTTGTACTTTATCTGGTGCTAACAACTTTCTATCACCAACTTCCTCCCAACATATAGGCGTTCTGCACTTTCCCCCATACAATGCTTCATAAGGAGCCATCTGAATGCTCGAATGGTAACTATTATTGTAAGTGAACACAATAAGAGAAATATCTTTATCCCATTCACCTTTCCAATCCATATCATAGGCTCTTAGCAAATCCTCAAGTACTTGAATTGTTCTTTCAGATTGATCATCAGTTTGAGGGTGATAAGCAGTGCTAGACTTTACTTTGGTACCCATAGAATCTTGTAATCTCCTCCACAATCTAGAAAGAAATCTAGAGTCTCTATCCGAGATGATCTCCTTCGGGACACCATGAAGTCTTACTATTTCATCAACATACCAATCTGCAAGCCTATCAAGAGAATAAGTCATATTGATTGGTAAGAAATATGCAGACTTGGTTAACCTATCAACAATGATCCAAATAGCATCATGCTTTCTAGAGGTTCTGTGTAGTCCTGAAACAAAGTCCATAGTAATGCATTCTCATTTCCATTCAGGAATATCTAAGGGCTGTAACAAACCTCCAGGTCTCTAGTGTTCTGTTTTGATTTGCTGACATGTCAAACACCTTGAAACATATATTGCAATCTTCTTCTTCATGCCTTTCCACCAATAATGACTTTGGATATCTCTATACATTTTTGTGCTACTAGAATGTATTGTGTAATTTGAATTATGACCTTCGTTCAAGATCTGGTTTTTTGATATCTGGGTCATTTGGAACACATATTCTATCCCTAAATCTCAATAGGCCATCCTCTGAAACTCGAAAATTCACTTTCAATCCCTTTTCTACTTCATTCCTTAACCAGATCAAGCATCGATCTCGTAGTTGTCCTCCTTTAATTTGTTGAATGAGATCAGATTGCACTTGGATGGAGGCCATTAATATCATTGAGTCTTGCCCTTTTCTCTTAACATTCGAATCATAATTCTCTTCTAATAACTTCCATTGCTTCACAACCAAAGTCGCCATAAAACTTGTAGATTTTCTACTAAGAGCATTTGTTACAACATTAGCTTTACCCGGGTGATAACGAATGGTACAATCATAATCCTTTAGAAGTTCTATCCATCTCCGTTGTCTCATGTTTAACTCTTTTTGAGTAAAAATATACTTTAAACTCCTATGATCAGTAAAGATTTCAAATGTTTGTCCATACAAGTAATGCCTCCAAATCTTTAGGGCAAAAATAATTGCTGCCAATTCCAAATCATGAGTTGGATAATTCAGTTCATAACTCTTTAGTTGTCTAGAAGCATAAGCAATCACTTTCCTTTCTTGCATCAAAACACATCCAAGGCCCTTTCTTGAGGCATCAGTGTAAACCATGAATCCCTCATTACCACTTGGAATAGTGAGAATAGGGGCACTAGTCAATCTCCTTTTTAACTCTTGAAAACTTTGCTCACAATCATCACCCCATACAAATTTCACATTCTTTTGAGTGAGTTTGGTGAGAGGTTGAGCGATTCGAGAAAATCCCTCCACAAATCTCCTATAATAACCTGTCATGCCCAAGAAGCTTCTAACTTCTGTCACGTTTGTTGGTACACCCCACTTAACAACAGCTTCCACTTTCTTTGGATCAACAGATATACCCTTCCCTGAAATCACATGACCTAAGAAAGCAATTTCGTTCAACCAAAATTTACATTTGTTGAACTTTGCATACAACTTCTTTTTTTTTTTTTTTCTCTTAGTATGGACAATATATTTCTCAAGTGTTCCTCAAACTCCTAATTACTCATTAAATATACTAATATGTCATCAATGAATAAAATCACACAGTCATCCAAGAATGGTTGAAATATCCTATTCATCAGTTCCATAAAAGCTACAGGGGCATTAGTTAAACCAAAAGGCATCACTAAGAATTCATAGTGACCATATCGAGTTCTAAAAGTTATTTTTGGAATATCCTCCTTCATGATCTTCAACTGATAGTAACCTGACCTTAAATCAATCTTGGAGAATACTTATACACCCTGTAATTGATCAAACAAATCATCAATTCTAGGTAGGGGATACTTGTTTTTTATGGTCACCCGATTCAATTGTCTATAATCAATATAAAGCCTTAATGTTCCATCTGTTAGGATCGAGAGCACTAAGAGGGGGGGGGGGTGAATTAGTGTAGCGGAAATCTTTTAGCGATTAAAAACAAAAGCTGCGTTCGTTCGATAAAAATCAATTTTGAAGCAAAAGCCGACTCTAAGATAACTTATGATTAAGTGCAGTTTACGTCTAAACGTAGTTTACGTCTAAACACAATTTACGTTTAAATGCAGTTTGCGTCTAAACGCAGTTTTACGTCTAAACGCAGATTTATGTCTAAACGCAGATTTACGTCCAAACTCAGTTTACGTCTAAAACGTAGTTTTACGTTTAAACGTAGTTTACGTCTAAACGCAGTTTTACGTCTAAACACAGATTTACGTCTAAACGTAGATTTACGTCTAAACGTAGATTTACGTCTAAACTCAGTTTACGTCTAAAACGTCTAAACACAGTTTAAGCAGTTTTACGTCTAAACGCAATTTTACGTCTAGACGCAGTTTCAAAGGGATCTGAACTTTAGAAACTCGTTCGTAAAAGCGCAGAAGACAGTTTTGCAGAATCAAGGCGTAAACGTAAACTGCAATGTAAATATCGTACGAAAACACTGGTTTACGTCTGAAAGCAGATTCGGACAGATCAGCACTTAGAAACTTGTTCGTGAAGGCGTAGAAGACAGTTTTGCAGAATCAAAACGTAAACGTAAACTGTAATGTACGAAAACACCGATTTACGTCTGAATGCAGATTCTGAAAGAACAGCACTTAGAACTTGTTCGTAAAAGCGCAGAAAGCAGTAGTTATGAAGGAGGTTTGCAGTAATGATAAAGTGCTCAAAATAAACGCAAACCAGAGATTTAGAGTGGTTCGGTCAGTCTTGAGCTACTCCACTTTTGGCTTCCTCCACCGACGAGGTCACCGACGTCAACTAGAGGCCTTCCTTCAATAGGCGAAGGCCAACTGCCCTTTTACAGTTTCTCTCCTTTTGACAAGCTCAGGAGACAACCTTTACAGACCTTTCTCTCCTCACTTTACAACTCAAAAACTTGAAGAACAAAAGGAGGAGACTTAAAGGCTTTACAACACTTTTGAGCTCTTAGAATCACAGAAAAGATCAAGATTTCGGTGTAGGTCTGTATCTTTTCAGTGCTGAATGGGTGGGGTATTTATAGGCCCCAACCCAATTCAAATTTGGAGCTCAAAACGATCAAATCCCGGAATTCCGGGATCAGGCGGTTGCACCTCTTGACTGGAGAGGTTGCACCGCCTGGCAGAGCTCGAAGACCGAGCTCATGCGGTGCCACCTCTCTGTCAGGGAGGTTGCACCGCCCAGTCTTGCTCGAAGACTGAGCTCAGGCGGTGCCACCTCTCTGTCAGGGAGGTTGCACCGCCCAGTCTAGCTCGAAGACTGAGCTCAGGCGGTGCCACCTCCCGGCTGGGGAGGTTGTACCGCCCAGTCTTGCTGGGAGGCTTAGCCCAGGCGGTGCCACCTCCTGGCCTAGGCGGTTGCACCTCCTGGTGTAATCAGGGTCCGAATGGTTAGTTCCATTCGGCCCAATTTCAGTCTTTCAGGGGCCCAATTGCCCCAATATTAAGCCAATGGGATCACCTCCCATTCTCCAACTTAATCAACGTGCTAACTACGATTAAATCTAAGACAATTTCTGCAGCTTTGCTTCGGTGCGTCAATCGCTTCTTCCGACGAGTTTCCGGCGAACTTCCGTCGATCATCCGATGAACCCTCGGTGATGCTCCTGTGGACTTCCGGCAAACTCCTGGACTTTGCGACGATCCACTTGGCAAGTTCCGATGAGCTTCGCTTGGCAAGCTTCTGGACTTCTCGGATCTGTTCTCGCAGAACCTCCGACGACCGTCCGAACTTCCGTCGAACTCTCGAACTTCCAATGTGATCATGAACTTGACTCCGGCACACTTATCTCAACACATAGATTAGACAACAAATGACAATTGACTTCATCATCAAAATCCAAGATTCAACAATCTCCCCCTTTTTGATGATGATAATCAATTGATAATTGAGTTATCCTTAACTCCCCCTGTCTATATGCCATAGTTGAGATAAGTCAACCTTGAATTCAAGACCTAAGAATTCAAGTGACGTATTGATAAGTTAGATCAATTAAACTTATCAATACTCCCATCATGATACTCATCATGATGTATCTCTTCAAAGATGATGTCAAGGCTTGACATACATCAACAAGTTTGTATCATTGTGTTTATAACTATTCATCATGTAGTTTGAACATTATCATATAAAGCTGTGAAACACTATTACATGATGCACACATTTGAAATATTCTAGCAAGTTTTGCATTTTCTTCACATGATAAGATATCAATTTAGGGCATAATGCAAACTTTAGAACATGTTCATATATTTCTTGGTGATGCAAGGATGGCATAACCATAACAGTGTTTATCAATTCATATATTTCAAAAATGCAAACTTTAGCACATGTTCATATATTTCTTGGTGATGCAAGGATGGCATAACCATAGCAGTGTTTATCAATTCATATATTTCTCCCCCTTTGTCATCAACAAAAAGCATAGTAATTATGATACCAGGAAAATAATGTTAGCAAGCTTATAGAGGAATTTTACATAAATTGCACTCGTGTTATCACATTTAATGGGAATATCTTTAAGATTAACTTTGTAATCTTCTAAAGTGTTTTTCATCCATACGACTTGTGCACAGCATGCACTTGCTTCAATATATTCAGCTTCGGTTGTTGATAGTGCAACCGAGTTTTGTTTCTTTGATGACCAGGAAACAAGGGCATGTCCTAAGAATTGACATGATCCTGATGTGCTTTTTCTATCTAATCTACAACCAGCAAAGTCTGCATCAGCATAAGCAATTAACTCAAAATTCTCTGATTTTGGGTACCATAATCCTAGATTTGTGGTACCATTAAGATATCTAAATATTCTTTTAACTGCTTTGAGATGAGATATCTTAGGGTTTGATTGAAATCTAGCACAAAGTCCTACACTGAACATGATGTCTGGTCTGGTTGCAGTGAGGTAAAGTAAACTTCCTATCATACCCCTATAAGTTTTTTGATCAAAGCTTTCTCCACTTTCATCAATTTCTAACTTAGTGGAGGTGCTCATAGGAGTGTTACTAGCCTTTGAGTTGTTCATATTAAACCTTTTTAATACATTCATGGCATATTTAGTTTGACTAATAAAGATGCCATTGCTTAGTTGTTTGATTTGTAAACCTAAGAAGAATGTTAATTCTCCCATTAAGCTCATTTCGAATTCAAGACTCAAAGATTTAGCAAAAGATTCACAAAGAGATTCATTTGTAGAGCCAAAGATAATATCATCAACATAAATCTGAACAATGAGAAAATTATTTTCAAAATTCTTGATAAATAATGTAGTATCAACCTTGCCTTTTGTAAAGTTATTTTTGATAAGAAAAGAACTAAGTCTCTCATACCAAGCCCTTGGGGCTTGTTTTAAACCATAGAGAGCTTTAGTTAATCTGAACACATGATTAGGGAGGCTATTATTTTCAAATCCAGGAGGTTGTTCAACATAAACTTCTTCGGAAATAAAGCCATTTAAAAAAGCTCTTTTAACATCCATTTGAAATAACTTAAAATTATTACTACTAGCGTAGGCAAGGAGCATCCTTATGGCTTCCAATCGAGCCACAGGTGCGAAGGTTTCTTCGTAATCGTTACCTTCTTCTTGGTTGAAACCTTTGGCCACTAATCTAGCCTTGTTTCTAACCACGATACCATTTTCATCTTGCTTGTTTCTGAAAACCCATTTAGTACCAATTACTAAATGGTCATTTGGCCTAGGAACAAGCGTCCACACCTCATTTCTCTCAAACTGATTCAATTCATCTTGCATTGCGATAATCCATGAATCATCTTTCATGGCTTCATCAACGCATTTGGGTTCAATTTGGGAGAGAAAGGCGGCGTTGGCACAAAAATTTTTAAAAGAAGATCGTGTTTGAACCCCCTTTGATGTGTCTCCTAATATTAGCTCCTTAGGATCAGCATCTACATACTTCCAATCCTTGGGTACGGATGTTTCGGAAGTGGATGTATTCAAGTTGCTAGTTGAAGAAGGGGTTTCATTTAAGTTTAAGGAATCAAAATTAACATCATCATCAAGATCATTTTTCTTAATTTATCCTTTTCATTTTAAGAAATCTCATTAAAAACAACATGAATGGATTCTTCAATAATTAAAGTTCTTTTCTTGAAGATACGAAAAGCTTTAGAAATCGAAGAATAACCAAGAAAGATTCCTTCATCGGATTTAGCATCAAACTTTCCTAAGTTATCCTTTTCATTTAAGATAAAACACTTGCACCCAAAGACTTAAAAATATGAAACATTGGGTTTTTTGTTATTCCATAACTTATAAGGAGTTTTGGTAAGTAAGGGTCTTACTAGTACTCTATTCAAAATATAGCATGCAGTGTTTACGGCTTCGGCCCAAAAGTATTTGGGTAGGCTGTGTTCATTCAACATGGTTCTTGCCATTTCTTGTAGATTTTGTTAGGATCGGAGCGGCACTAAGAGGGGGGGGGGGGTGAATTAGTGCAGCGGATTAAAACTTTGGTTTTAATAAAAACTTTCGTACGATAAGAACGGAACTTGAAAAGCTTTAATCTTGAAAACGTATTCTTAAATATGTGCAGCAAAAGTAATAAGGAACTTAAAGCATATAAGAAGGTTTGCAATAATGTAAATAGCAATAATGAAATGCAAACCAAGAATCACGCCGATTTTAGAGTGGTTCGGTCAAATGACCTACTCCACTTGCGAGGCCCCTCTTCGATGAGGCTCCCACCTTCCACTAGCAAGTCTCTTGAAATGGAAGGGTAAATACCCCTCTTACAACTCTTTACAAGCGGTTCACTCTCTTACAGATTTTCGAGAAGAGATGAGGTGAACACTAGCAAATTGAAAAGAAGACAAGCTAACACTTTTCTAAGACCTTTCTCTCAAACTTTTGCTACCCAAAAAGTTGTTCTCTCAGCTGAGATTTGAGGGGTATTTATAGGCCTCAAGAGGATTCAAATTTGGGCTTCAAAATTTGAATTCTCTTTGGGTTCCCGCTGTTGGAGGTGCCACCGCCCAGCCAAGCGGTGCCACCGCCCAGCCAGGAGGTGTCACCGCCCAGCTCTCGGGTGGTGGGCGGTGCCACCGCCCAGCTAGGCGGTGCCACCGCCTACAGTGTTTTCAGCCCGACTACAGTGTTTTCAGCCACTAGTTGGGCTTCAATCTTGGCTCTCTAGTTCGCTGGTTTAGCTTAATTTTTAGCCTAAACCAACTCTGACTTTGGGCCCAGTTGGCCCCTAACCAGGATATAGGATTATCTCTTAATCCTAATCCTAATTACAAGTGGACTACATAACCAAAACACATCCTAAGCAAATTTTCAACCGCGAACGTCGAGTCTTGTTCTGGCGAGCTTTCCGACGAACTTTCTGCTGACGGGCTTCTAGCAAGCTCCCGAACTTGTGATGACTTTAATGAGTAGCCGAGCCTTCTCGGTGATCTCCGTGAACCTCCGACGATCTCTTCGGCGAACTTCCGAAAATTCCGACAGGTTCCCGATTTCTTCTCGGTTGGTTCTGGCAACATCTCCGACGATTCTTCGGACTCTTAAACGTCCATCGAACTTGACTCCGGTATTCTTGCTTTGTGTTTTTTGGTTATCGTAGTTAATCCTGCACACACAAGCAAACACTCTACTCCGATCTAGACAATTATTATAACGCAAATTGACATTCTGTTGCCCGGCACGTCATTGGTTGGCGCTTCATCCGATTCTTCGGTGCATCGTCCTCTCTTGCAGCTTGTTGCCCAATCGGCGGTTGACCTCCGCAACCCCGATATCCTTGGCGCAATTTCGCTCTCCTTGGCCCGATGCCCGACGCCCGAAGCCTTCTGCCATCCAATATCCTGACGTGATCTCCTCCGACGCAACGTCAATTCCTCCTGCGTTAATTGTCTAATCCTGATCGAGTAGACCTGTATCACTCAAAATGTAGTCAAACATTTAAACACAATCAATTAGTTTCATCATCAAAATCCGAGATTCAACAATCTCCCCCTTTTTGATGATGACAACTAATTGATGACTAATGGAGTTAACCTTAACTCCCCGGAGTTTAACTAAACTCCTCCTATCAATATGCCATTGATAGAACACTTGGATTATCCCAAATCTAAGTAACATTCATCACATGTTATGAAAAATATTTAAACCATCATGCAAATATATATAAAATATTCAATTCAATGCATGAAGTCATCAATATACTTCTCCCCCTATGTCATCAACAAAAAGGAGAAGTAGCTCTAGCTATTTTAAAAGATATGTAAGTTTTTGTAACATAAAGCTAGATTTTCATCACAATATATAAGCACAAAAGCATAGCAAGATTCTTAAGTTCAATCATGGCAATTCAACACTTGCTTCTCATGCAAGATTGTGCTTTGCTTTTCTTTGCATGTTCTAACTAGCAAAAGCTTTCTCCCCTTTGTTTTTTTCGAAAAGAAGGGAAGAGTACAAGCTAGCCAACATTTAACTTGAGCTAGCAATCTTTCTCCTCCTATGTCATTGCCGAAAAGAAGGAGAGGAACCAATGATTTAAACTTTTATATAAATTATGAATTTGCATCAATCAATATTTCAATCATCACATGATACATACAAGACAAAAATGCAAAGAAATCATGTCATGAAAGACATCAATTGTTAAACATGATATGATAATAGTCGCAAAAATTTCAATTTGCAATACGTGTGATACATTGCAATACTAAAAAATTTAATGCGATGCTTTTAAAGATATCAACCTATTTTTGATACAAAGCATGGCAAGAGCAATTATATTGCAAGTTTTCTAAGTTTTGCATTTTTTGCTTCTTTCGAGATAGCAATTCTTTGCTTCTCTATAAGCTAGCAACTTTTACGATATGCAAGTTTTACTACATACAAGCTAGCAAATTTAAAGATGTGTAAGTTGGCATATTTGCTTTTCTTTGCAATGTGCATGATAGTATTTCTTTGTAATGTTCAAGATAGCCAATTGTACATCATGCCAGCTAGCATATTAAAGATGTTCAAGAAAGTAAGCTCTTTCTTCTCTTTTGAGAAGTGTTATTTTTGCTTCCTTAGCAAAATACCAAACTAGCAAGGGACCATGTTTTACATGAGGCAAGCAAACAATTTGGCAAGTGTTACATTTGTATCTTTTCTTTAGATGTGCAAGAAAGTAAACAAATTTTTGCATTTTCTTGACTTGTGCAAGGTAGCTAATTTATCTTTGAGATTATCCTTTACATCAATTCAAGATAGCACATTAGCAACTTTTTCTCTCCCTTTGTCATTGGCAAAAAGAAAGGAAGATTCAAGTCATGAATATCAAAACAATAATTTTATTATGAATATGTCATCATTGTGTGCATCATTATTGCATGCATAATACCAAATCATCATATATATTTTCAAAACATATAAACTCATCATTATATACATGATTCCAAATCATCATTCATATCATTTCAATCATTATTTCAATCATCACTATAACTCATCATTCACAAATATAAAATCATCTAACATGATACAAACATTTATTTTCAAAATATTTATCAATATTTTCATGTATGATAATAAAGTATTCATGATACACATCATATGCAATAAATACATCATGTACATAATTATCATAGGTATTGCATACATCATTTTAACTTTATGAATATTTCATCATTGCATGCATCATACCAAAACATTTCAAGCCATGCAAGCCATAAATACAAAGAAATCATGTCATGAAGGATAAAATTATTTGAATACCAAAAGACATGATTCATATAGTAAATATCTTCTTTAAATAAAATTTCAAGAAAAATCATAGGAGTACAAAGAAGAGATCTTGTTTTAAAAGAAAAATCAAGTAATAACTCCAAGAACTCACAAGAAAAAAAATCATGATTTATTTAGAAAATCTCCTCTCAAGAGAATATCAAGTAAAATCATAGAAGATCGATTAATGAGAAATTTTGATTTATAATAAAATCTCATGTATCGAATGTCGAGAAATCAAAATGATGATTTATATAAAAAATATCACAAGTTATATTCAAGAGAAAAATCATCATTCATTTACAACTTATTCAATTTGTCACATCAATATTTCTTAGATATGCATGATACCAAAACATGGTTTTAAATCTTTAACATATAATATGCATAAATTGAAAGGAGAAGGGAAGAATTCAAACGTACAAAGATTTCAACAATCTCATAAACAAATGTAAGACCAAGTCATGAATCTAAAATTCCATGAATCAAAATGATCATCAAAGGTAATCTCATGTTATTCCAAGAAATCAATATCATGATTTTGATAAAACTCATTTCAAATTTAAATCATCAAAATCATCAAAATATCAACATTACTTTCAATAGATTCAAAATGGTATACATAGATTTATCATAATAAACATCAAGATCAATAGGATAGAGAAAAATAAATTTTCAAAGAAAAAATATTTTCCTCTTTTTAGTTTTTTCAATTCATGTGATTTTATTTCACTTATACCAAATAAAAACATGTATAATGTTTAAAACCGAAAGTGTAAGATTTATTATCACAAAGATTAATAAGGCGCTTTCATTATGGTAAAAATCAATAATCCATAAATCACAAGATTCATATGCATAATTTTGAAATTTATTAAGCATGATCATTATGCATGACACTCAAACATGGTTTCAAAATGTTTAATATTTTCATTACATCATTATGCAAGCCAACTTACAAAATCATGTCATGATATCAAGAAAATTCAAGAAGGACATGATTCATTCAATAAATCCTTTTAATAGAGCAAAAGAATTATATAACCAAGGATCATGATTAAAATATATCAATATCATAGATCAAATCATGATTCATGATTTATCATAAAGCAAATTAATTTTCAATCATCTCATAAGGTTTTTAAAGAATTTTTGAAACATAGGAGAATTTTTGAATCATCCCAGCAGCCACACCATTGTTGAATCTCATGTCATAAGTATGAATCAAGCATTTGTGAAATCCGAAATCATCCTCAAAATCACATTCAATAAATTCATACATGACAAACATAGATTTATTGAAAAATCGATAAGATAGAGGATCGTATTTCGTTTTTATAAATTTCTATTCATGTGATTTGCTTCTTATAAGCATTCCTTTACCTTTAATAAAACAAGTGTCAATATTTAAGACGGAAAGGTAAATTTCATAGAACAAATCATCAAGTATGATTCCATGATAACATCCTTTTAATATCTTGATATTCATCATCAAGTATGATTTAAAAAAAATATGTTTAAGAGAAATCATTAAGACCAAATACATGATACACTCATTTATTTTTAAAATATTCATCATGTTTATTTTCATGAGATTCACAAGATTGGTAAACTAAATTCATTAATCTCAATAGGATATAAAATTTATTTCCATTTCATATAATTGATTTCATGTGAGGGTGTTCAAATCTTTTTGTGAAAACATGTATCATCATTTAAAATCAAAACAAAAGTTTCGTCATAAAACCGTCAAGATCAAACACATAAAAAATAAAACATCATGATATCACATCTATCATCAAAAGACTATCAAGAAATTCATACATAGATGTACATACCCTTTGTCATCTTAATATGTCATGAGAATGTCATCTTAATTCATCATAAAAATGATTAAACCAAAAACATGTTAATCCAAAATGAGAGTATCAAATCAATATTCACTTCAAAAACTCATGCATGACATAAAATCATCAAAATACACATGCATGAATTAATCCTAAGCATTATATATAACTATCATCCATAATGTTGCATACATCATTCAACATTTCAAAACATAACATGTATGAAACCTTAGCAATATACTTTTCATGATCAAATTTTTAATTTTTTCAAAGATGCTAAAATGAAAAACATGATATAATTTTTGAAAAACAATTTTTTTTATTTCCTATTCCCACTATCTAAATTAAGAACTCATTAAAAACTTTAAGTAATTTCAAAATAATTCAAGAGAGTTGAGTTACTTACCTTGTAGTTGAAGCTCGTCAAAGCCCTCGTCGTTTCACCTTTGGAAGTTCTTGATTCATCTTTAGTTGCCTTCCTCTTCTTTGGCCTCTTCCTCCGTTCAAGTTCATTGTTTATTTTAGATTTTTGTTTAATGAACTTATTAAGAGTTAGTGTTCGAAGTTCAAGTTCATCATTGTCCTCATCACTTGAGTCATCGCTCAAGTGGTATTTATTTGTCCGGAGTTCCAAATCCTTCCTGTTCTTTGGAAGGTGGTCCAAGTGTTCATTGTGTTCATCATGTGCATTGCGCACCATTTCATATGTCATCAATGAGCCGATAAGTTCTTCAAGTGGAAAAATATTTAAATCTTTTATTTCTTGTATTGTCGTTACTTTTGATTCCCAAGCTTTAGAAAGTGATCGTAAAACTTTACTAACAAGTTCAAAATTCGAGAAACATTTGCCAAGAGCTTGTAAACCATTGACGACATCCGTGAAACGGGTGTACATGTCAACAATGGTTTCGCTCGGCTTCATTTGAAAAAGCTCAAAATCATGCATTAAAATGTTGATTTTCGAATCTTTAACTCTAGAAGTGCCTTCGTGTGTGATTTCAAGAGTGTGCCATATGTCGAAAGCCGTTTCGCATAAAGAAACCCGATTGAACTCATTTTTGTCCAAAGCGCAAAATAAGGCATTCATAGCCTTTGCGTTTAAAGAAAACATCTTCTTCTCCAAATCATTCCATTGGTTCATTGGAAGAGAAGACATTTCAAATCCATTTTCGACTATGTGCCATAAATTCAAATCCAAAGAAAGTAAGAAAACTCTCATTCGAGTTTTCCAATAAGTGTAATCCGTCCCATTGAAAAAGGGAGGACAAATGAGAGAGTGACCCTCTTGAAAGCCGTAAAGAGCCATTTCTATTTGGGTGTTAAACCAAGGTAGAAAAACGTGGCTCTGATACCAATTGTTAGGATCGGAGCGGCACTAAGAGGGGGGGGGGTGAATTAGTGTAGCGAATTAAAACTTTGGTTTTAATAAAAACTTTCGTACGATAAGAACGGAACTTGAAAAGCTTTAATCTTGAAAACGTATTCTTAAATATGTGCAGCAAAAGTAATAAGGAACTTAAAGCATATAAGAAGGTTTGCAATAATGTAAATAGCAATAATGAAATGCAAACCAAGAATCACGCCGATTTTAGAGTGGTTCGGTCAAATGACCTACTCCACTTGCGAGGCCCCTCTTCGATGAGGCTCCCACCTTCCACTAGCAAGTCTCTTGAAATGGAAGGGTAAATACCCCTCTTACAACTCTTTACAAGCGGTTCACTCTCTTACAGATTTTCGAGAAGAGATGAGGTGAACACTAGCAAATTGAAAAGAAGACAAGCTAACACTTTTCTAAGACCTTTCTCTCAAACTTTTACTACCCAAAAAGTTGTTCTCTCAGCTGAGATTTGAGGGGTATTTATAGGCCTCAAGAGGATTCAAATTTGGGCTTCAAAATTTGAATTCTCTTTGGGTTCCCGCTGTTGGAGGTGCCACCGCCCAGCCAAGCGGTGCCACCGCCCAGCCAGGAGGTGTCACCGCCCAGCTAGGCGGTGCCACCGCCTACAGTGTTTTCAGCCCGACTACAGTGTTTTCAGCCACTAGTTGGGCTTCAATCTTGGCTCTCTAGTTCGCTGGTTTAGCTTAATTTTTAGCCTAAACCAACTCTGACTTTGGGCCCAGTTGGCCCCTAACCAGGATATAGGATTATCTCTTAATCCTAATCCTAATTACAAGTGGACTACATAACCAAAACACATCCTAAGCAAATTTTCAACCGCGAACGTCGAGTCTTGTTCTCGCGAGCTTTCCGACGAACTTTCTGCTGACGGGCTTCTAGCAAGCTCCCGAACTTGTGATGACTTTAATGAGTAGCCGAGCCTTCTCGGTGATCTCCGTGAACCTCCGACGATCTCTTCGGCGAACTTCCGAAAATTCCGACAGGTTCCCGATTTCTTCTCGGTTGGTTCTGGCAGCATCTCCGACGATTCTTCGGACTCTTAAACGTCCATCGAACTTGACTCCGGTATTCTCGCTTTGTGTTTTTTGGTTATCGTAGTTAATCCTGCACACACAAGCAAACACTCTACTCCGATCTAGACAATTATTATAACGCAAATTGACATTCTGTTGCCCGGCACGTCATTGGTTGGCGCTTCATCCGATTCTTCGGTGCATCGTCCTCTCTTGCAGCTTGTTGCCCAATCGGCGGTTGACCTCCGCAACCCCGATATCCTTGGCGCAATTTCGCTCTCCTTGGCCCGATGCCCGACGCCCGAAGCCTTCTGCCATCCAATATCCTGACGTGATCTCCTCCGACGCAACGTCAATTCCTCCTGCGTTAATTGTCTAATCCTGATCGAGTAGACCTGTATCACTCAAAATGTAGTCAAACATTTAAACACAATCAATTAGTTTCATCATCAAAATCCGAGATTCAACAGATTTCGATTTTTTCTTTCTACTACCCCATTTTGTTGAGGATTTCTTGGAGTAGAGAAATTATAGTTATATCCATTGAGTTCACAGAATTCTTGGAAATCGTGGTTTTGAAATTCTCCACCATGATCGCTTCTTATTGACGAAATCATAGAACCCTTCTCATTTTGAACAAGTTTACAGAACTTGGTAAAATATCTAAAGCATTCATTTTTTTGTTTTAAGAAGTAGGTCCATGTATATCTGCTATAGTCATCAACAATGACAAAGGCATATTTGCTACCTCTTAGACTTGATGAAGAGATTGGTCCAAACAAGTCCATATGGATCAATTGTAAGGGCCTAGAGGTGCTTATTTGATTTTTAGTCTTGAAACTACCCTTAATCTGTTTACCTAATTGGCAAGCATCACATACATTATCTTTGATGAACTTGATATGAGGAATTCCTCTTACAAGTTCTTTAGATGATATTTGAGTGATTAGTTTCATGCTAGCATGACCTAATCTTATATGCCATAGCCAAGCATCTTCATTTAAAACTGAAAAACACATTTCATTACACAAGTCATTGATGTCAATAGTGTATACGTTATTTTGTTTTAATGCAATCATAGACATGTTTTTATGGGGTTTTTCAATGATACAAGCATTGGATTCGAATTTAAAAATGTATCCTTTATCACATAATTGACTAATGCTCAAGAGGTTATGTTTTAAACCATCAACTAACAAGACATCTTCAATAAGAAAGTTGGATTTGTTACCTATGGTTCCTTTGCCAATGATTTTACCCTTGTTGTTGTCTCCGAAGGTAACATAGCCTTCATCTATGCTAGAGAGCTTAGAGAATTGAGATGGATCTCCGGTCATATACCTTGAGCATCCACTATCAAGGTACCATCTCTTGCTCCTAGCTTGGGATGGTATGGGTTTCTACAAGAAAGGATAATTTTTAGGTACCCATTTGCTTTTGGGTGCCTCACAAATAGATCTGCATTGTTTATCATGTTGCATAGAGTTTATCATGGTTCCTTTAGGAACCCAAATCAATTTGTTTGGACTTATTTTCTTGAATGGACAACAATGTGTCTTGTGTCCAAATTTACAACATAAGTTACATTTGTTTTGATGTCGAATATGTAAGATGGAGCCTTTTATGAAGGTGGTTGGATTTTGGTGAGGACTTCTCACGAATCCAATTCCACTTCTTTTGGGAACGTGACCCTTGTTTGTAAGGATCATGTTCAATGACTTGCTACCAACCTCGAATTTCTTCAAGGTATCCTTGAGTAGCAGGTTTTCTTTTTGGAAAGTTTCTAAATCATGACATTTGGTACATGAATTTAAACTATCATGACTTTCAACTTTTAACTTGTCAAACTCACAAGTAAGACTATCATGCACCTTTTTCAGCAATTTATATTTTCTACTGATACTCTTGCATTCGTCAAATAAGTCATTGAAAGCATTTAATAATTCATCAAAAGATAAATCAGCATTTAATGAATTCGTTACCTCCTCTCCGATAGCCATTAAGGCGTAATGAGCAACTTGCTCGGTGTTGGACTCCTCTTCCTCAGATGCGCTCGAATCATCCCATGTTGCTTTGAGTGCCTTCTTCTTTGTTGTTCTCTTTTTGGCTTGGGGACAATCACTCTTGTAGTGTCCCAGCTTTTTGCACTCATAGCAAATAACTTGATCCTTCTTGGGTTCAAGTTTATTTTTAGTATCATTCTTAAACTTGTTTCTTTTAATGAATTTTTTAAATTTTCTAGTTAGAAGTGCCAAGTCATCGTCACAGTCCTCATCACTTGAGTTTTCTCTCAAGTGATCTTCAGAAGTTTTGAGTGTCATATCCTTCCTGTTCTTTGGAAAGATGTCTTCTTGCTCTTTATGAGCTTTACAAGTCATTTCGTAGGTAATTAATGACCCGATTAATTCTTCAAGAGGGAAATTTCGCAGATCTTTTGCCTCTTGAATAGCCGTGACTTTAGGATCCCAACTCTTAGGAAGGGATCTTAGTATCTTATTAACAAGCTCAAAATCCGAAAAGCTCTTTCCGAGTCCTTTTAGACCGTTAACGACATCCGTGAAACGGGTAAACATGTTGTTAGGATCGAGAGCACTAAGAGGGGGGGGGGTGAATTAGTGCAGCGGAAATCTTACAGCGATTAAAAAACCAAAAGCTGCGTTCGTTCAATAAAAACTGTTATGATGCAAAAGCCGATTCTAAGATCACTTATGATTGAGTGCAGTTTACGTTTAAACACAGTTAGCGTCTAAACGCAGTTTGCGTCTAAATGCAGATTGCGTCTAAGCGCAGTTTGCGTCTTAGCGCAGATTGCGTCTAAGCGCAGATTGCGTCTAAACGCAGATTGCGTCTAAGCGCAGATTGCGTCTAAACACAGTTTGCGTCTAGAGGCAGTTTAAGCAGAAGTATAAAGACAATGTGCTGCTGTTGTACAGCTCAAAAAGTAATCTGCAAAAAACAGATTTACGTCTAAACGCAGATTTACGTCTAGACGCAGATTTACGTCTAAAGGCAGATTTACGTTTTAAACGCAGATTTACGTCTGAACTTTGAAACTCGTTTGTATACTCGCAGAAGGCAGTATGCAGTTGAAATCAAGACGTAAACGTGAACTGAGATCTGATGATTGTGCGAGGAAAGCCGATTTACGTCTAAGTGCAGTTTTACGTCTAAATGTTGAAACTCGTTCGTAAAATTGTAGAGGACAGTTTGCAGTTATCAATAGGATCAAAATGTAAGTGTCAACTGCAAAGAAACTCGTTCGTAAAAGCACGGAAGACAGTTCTGCAGAATCAAACGTAAACGTAAACTGCAATGTACGAAAATACGGATTTACGTCTGAATGCAGATTCGGAAGAACAGCACTTAGAACTTGAAAGCGCAGAGAGCAGTAGTAATGAAGGAGGTTTGCAGTAATGATAAAGTGCTCAAAGATAAACGCAAACCAGAGATTTAGAGTGGTTCGGTCAGCCTTGACCTACTCCACTTTTGGCTTCCTCCACCGACGAGGTCGCCGACGTCAACTAGGAGCCTTCCTTCAATAGGCGAAGGCCAACTACCCTCTTACAGATTCACTCCTTTTGACGGGCTTAGGAGACAACCCTTACAAATGTTTTCTCTCCTCTCTTTACAACTCAAACTTGAAGAACAGAAGGAGGAAAAACTAGCAGTTTTGAGCTCTAAGAACCACTGAAAAGATCAAGATTTCGGCTTGAGTTCTTGCACTTTTCAGTGCTGAATGGGTGGGGTATTTATAGGCCCCAACCCAATTCAAATTTGGAGCTCAAAACGATCAAATCCCGGAATTTCGGGAACAGGCGGTTGCACCTCTTGACTGGAGAGGTTGCACCGCCTGGCAGAGCTCGAAGACTGAGCTCAGGCGGATGCACCTCTCTGTCAGGGGTGGTTGCACCTTTCTGCCAGAGCTCGAAGACCGAGCTCAGGCGGTGCATCTCCTGACCAGAGAGGTTGCACCTCTCTGCCCGAGGTGGTTGCACCTCTCTGCTAGAGGTGGTTGCACCTCTCTGCCAGAGGTGGTTGCACCTCTCTGCCAGAGCTCGAAGACCGAGCTCAGGCAGTGCATCTCCTGTCCAGAGAGGTTGCTCCTCTCTGCCAGAGCTCGAAGACCGAGCTCGGTGGTTGCACCTCTTGGCAGAGCTCGAAACTTGAGCTCTGGCGGTGCTACCTCTTGACAGAGGAGGTTGCACCGCCCAGTCTCGCTTGGAGACTGAGCCTTGGGCGGTTGCACCTCTTGGCTGGGGAGGTTGCACCGCCCAGTCTCGCTGGAAAGCCTAGCCTGGGCGGTTGCACCTCTTGGCCGGGGAGGTTGCACCGCCTGGTGCAATCAGGGTCCGAATGGTTTATTCCATTCGGCCCAATTTCAGTCTTTCAGGGGCCCAATTGCCCCAAGATTAAGCCAATGGGATCACCTCCCATTTTCCAACTTAATCAACGTGCTAACTACAATTAAATCTAAGACAACTTCTGCAGCTTTGCTTCGGTGCGTCAATCGCTCCTTCCGGCGAGTTTCCGGCGAACTTCCGTCGATCATCCGATGAAACCTCGGTGATGCTCCTGCGGACTTCCGGCAAACTCCTAGACTTTGCGACGATCCACTTGGCAAGTTCCGACGAGCTTCGCTTGGCAAGCTTCTGGACTTCTCGGATCTGTTCTCGCAGAACCTCCGACGACCGTCCGAACTTCCGTCGAACTCTCGAACTTCCAACATGATCATGAACTTGACTCCGGCGCAACTCCTGCTGCTTGTCTATCTTTTATCGTAGTTAATCCTACACACTTATCTCAACACAAAACTTCGATCGAGACAATTAATCCTAAGCAATTAACCAAGTTGTCCGGCATGTCATTGGTCCCTCGACGCTTCGTCTGATTCTTCGGCGCATCGTCCTTTCCTGCAGCCTATTGCCCAATCGGCCAGTTGACTCCGCAACTCCGATATCCTTGGCACAATACCCGCTCTTCTTGGCCCGATGCCCGAGTCCACGGCCCGAAGCCTTCTGTCGATACGTCGACCGATCCACTGGCCCGACGTCCAATCTTCTGACATGTTCCTCTGGCACAACATGATGTTCCTGCTTTAATTGTCTCATCCTGATCGAAGCACCCTGCGTCACTCAAAACGCAGATTAAATCATAAACATATATCAAGTAGTTTCATCATCAAAATACGAGATTCAACAATCTCCCCCTTTTTGATGATGACAACCACTTGATGACGGAGTTAAACTTAATTCCCGGAGTTTAAACAAACTCCCCCTATCAATATACCTTATTGATAGAAACTCTTAGATTCAAAAATCTAAGCAACATGTCATCATAATCGGAGTTAACCTTAACTCCCAGAGTTTAAACAAACTCCCCCTATCAATATGCCATATTGATAGAAACTTGAAGTCAAACTGAATTCAAGTCATTGCAATATTCATCATGAATACTTGCAACACGTCAACATGAACATATGCATAAACTTATGCATCACATGTCATGTCATCAACATACTTTCATCAACATACTTCTCCCCCTTTGTCATCAACAAAAAGGAGAAGTATCACAATCAAGTGTTTGTGATATTGGTTCAACTCATTGCATGAAAAACATAATATCAAGTTTTATCATCATGCAATCTTGTAGCTAGAAGATTTAGCAAGTGTTACATCATGCTTAGAACATTCATGCTATCAAGTTTTAGATATGCAAGTTTTATAGCATATAAGATAGCACTTTTGGGAATGTTCAGGATAGCAAGTTCTACATCATGCAAGCTAGCAAATTAGAGATGTTCAAGAAGGCAACTCTTGCTTCTTGAAAATTTTGCTCACTTTGCTAGATGCGCAAGTTAGCATTTTTGCCTCTTGAGATAGGCAAGATAGCACATATGCTTCTTATGAGATAGCAACTTTTCGCTTCTCTTTAGACTACAAGCTAGCAATTTTTACGATATACGAGTTTCGCAATATACAGGCTAGCAAAAACTTCGAAAGCAAATGCAAGATAACTTTCTTGTGTAGGCTCATGATTATTGCTTCCTATTGTAATGTGCAGGTTGCAAGTCTTGCTTCTTGAGATATTCAAGATAGTAATTTTCAAGAAGACAATTTTTGCTTCTTGAAATAAGCAAATTAGCAATCAAGTTTTTGCATCTTCTTGACTTGTGCAAGCTAGCTATCTCCCCCATTGTCATTGTCAAAAAGAAAGGAAGAATACAGTTTTGTAGTTCTTTTTCCTTTTACAACGATTTCAAAATCATGACAAAGGATGAATAATCAAGTTATGAATGTTAAGACAATTTTTCATCATGAATATTTTATCATTGCATGCATCGTTATCATAGGTTGAAGTATTACATGCATAATTTCATATCACCATTCATAATTACATTAATGTTTCAATATAGCAATTTCTTCTCAAAGTGTGTAACTCAGCACTCATAGCATTTTAAATCATGATTTACATCATATGCAACACATCACATCATAATTAGAAAGCACAAGTATTGCATGCATAATTGCACATCATAAATGTTTCACATCATGATGGCATCAATTTTGTCAAATTATATCCTACCATGAATGATCAAAACTTCTCCCCATTTTATCAATGAAAACAAGAAGAAAGTAGGGGGTAGAGCATAAAAGTGTTAAATATTTCAATCATTTCAAGGCATCATAGATCAAGTTATGATTCGTGATTCATCATAAAGCAAGTTAGTTTTCAATCATCACATAAGGCATTTATGGAATTTTTGAAACATAGGAGAATGATTAATTTAAGCATGTAATGTTTCAATCAAAATCAAGTCATGAATACCAATACTTTCATATTGTGAGTATCAATTCATGAATACCAAAAGATATTATTTGTGATTTCAATTTTGCAAGATCATGATTATGATTTAGACATAACTTATTCAAATCAAATCGTCAACTTGAAACTCATAATCAAGTCATTAAAATTAATTTCGAAATTCATAAAATATCATGAAATCAAAAGACAAGTTGCATTTCATTTGAAGAACTCCTTTTTGATAAATGTAGGGAGCATAATGAACGATCTTGATTTATAAAGAGCTTCATGTTATAATTATCAAGATCATGATTTTAATGATTATTCTCTTTAGCAAAGAATCACAAAAGCACTTTATTTTTGCATAAGAAATCTCATTGTATTATGATTTATAAATTCTTTTTCTGCACATGAATCATAGGAGATATGTATGTGAAACAAATCTTTGCAAGCAAAGATACTATCATTCATATTTCAAGATGGAATTTATAAGCAGGAATCATTTCATCAAATCCATTTTAGAAAAAAATATTTTTCATAAGTGTATGAGAAAATCCGATTGTTGGGATACCAATTGTTAAGTGAATCCGAAAATGAAATTAGAACTTTCATGCATTCGGATAAGATTTTGCTATAGATTTTCAAGTTCAATTATGAAGATAAAACATGCTCAGGATCATAAAAATTTATGTATCCAAAACATATAATTTCCAACATGTTATAGTGTAAAATCATCATGGCAATTAAGTGTTTTGAACATTGAATCAAGAATGTCCGAAAAATAACATGTTCATGCATTCGAGCACATTTTTGCCATAGTTTTTCAAATATACTCATGAGAATAACACATGCTTATTATCGGCTTAAGATCTCATGCATAAAATTGTTAATCAAAATATTTAATTTCATCATTATGCATTTCTTCAAATCAAACATGATCTTTAATCAAAATCGAGAAATAACAATGGAAATCAACGTAATACACATGATTTCATATTTTCAATCATTCTATTTGTTTATCATAAAATATGCAATATTATCATTTTCGAAATTACTTAGTATGATCATAATAATTTTTTTTTTTTTTTTAACATGTAATTTTTAAGAAAATTAATTCTAAACTAAAAGAGAAAAATACATCATGAAAGCATCAAGTAATTTCAAAATAAATTAGGGGGATTTCGATTACCTCATCATTGTAGGCTGTTAAGGCGTAGTTTGCCGCCTTGCTTTTGTTGACTTTCTCTTCTTCGGAGGAGCTCGATTCATCCCAATTTTTGTTCTTCTTCTTGCGTTTAAAGCAAGTAGTTCGATTCTTTTTGCTTTTTAATTTTCGTTTCATTTGTAGTTTAAGTTCACCATCACTTGAGCTTATACTCGAGTGGTCTTCAAATGTTCTATGTCCCAAATCCTTCCTGTTCTTTGGAAGGTTGGTTTGTTCATCATTGTCCTCATCACTTGAGTCATCGCTCAAGTGGCATTCATTTGTCCAGAGTTCCAAATCCTTCCTGTTCTTTGGAAGGTGATTGTGTTCAACATGTTCATCATGTGCATTGTGCACCATTTCATATGTCATCAATGAACCAATTAGTTCTTCAAGTGGTAAGTTGTTTAGGTTTTTCGATTCTTGAATAGCAGTTACTTTTGAATCCCAAGTTTTAGAAAGTGAGCGCAAAACTTTGTTAACGAGTTCAAAATCCGAAAAGCTTTTACCAAGTGATTTTAAACCATTGACGACATCCGTAAAACGGGTGTACATGTCAACAATGGATTCGCTTGGTTTCATATGAAAAAGCTCGAAATCATGCAGTAAAATACTAACTTTCGAGTCTTTGACTCTACTAGTTCCTTCGTGCATGATTTCAAGAGTGCGCCAAATATCGAAAGCCGTTTCGCACAAAGAAACCCGATTGAACTCATTTTTGTCCAAAGCGCAAAATAAGGCATTCATAGCCTTTGCGTTTAAAGAGAAATACATCTTCTCTAAATCCGACCATTCGTTCGTCGGTTTAGAGGGAAGTTGAAAACCGTTTTCAACGATATTCCATAAATCCAGATTTAGAGAAATCAAGAAAACTCTCATTCGAGTTTTCCAATAAGTGTAGTCCAATCCGTTAAAGAACGGTGTACGAAAGACCGAAAAGCCCTCTTGAAGAGCCATTTCTCTCGGGTGTAAATCCGAAATGAGAAATACCCCGCTCTGATACCAATTGTTAGGATCGAGAGCACTAAGAGGGGGGGGGGGGTGAATTAGTGCAGCGGAAATCATACAGCGATTAAAAAACCAAAAGCTGCGTTCGTTCAATAAAAACTGTTATGATGCAAAAGCCAATTCTAAGATCACTTATGATTGAGTGCAATTTACGTTTAAACACAGTTAGCGTCTAAACGCAGTTTGCGTCTAAATGCAGATTGCGTCTAAGCGCAGTTTGCGTCTTAGCGCAGATTGCGTCTAAACGCAGATTGCGTCTAAGCGCAGATTGCGTCTAAACACAGTTTGCGTCTCGAGGCAGTTTAAGCAGAAGTATAAAGACAATGTGCTGCTGTTGTACAGCTCAAAAAGTAATCTGCAAAAAACAGATTTACGTATAAACGCAGATTTACGTCTAGACGCAGATTTACGTCTAAACGCAGATTTACGTTTTAAACGCAGATTTACGTCTGAACTTTGAAACTCGTTTGTATACTCGTAGAAGGCAGTATGCAGTTGAAATCAAGACGTAAACGTGAACTGAGATCTGATGATTGTGCGAGGAAAGCCGATTTACGTCTAAGTGCAGTTTTACGTCTAAATGTTGAAACTCGTTCGTAAAATTGTAGAGGACAGTTTGCAGTTATCAATAGGATCAAAATGTAAGTGTCAACTGCAAAGAAACTCGTTCGTAAAAGCACGGAAGACAGTTCTGCAGAATCAAACTAAACTGCAATGTACGAAAATACGGATTTACGTCTGAATGCAGATTCGGAAGAACAGCACTTAGAACTTGAAAGCGCAGAGAGCAATAGTAATGAAGGAGGTTTGCAGTAATGATAAAGTGCTCAAAGATAAACGCAAACCAGAGATTTAGAGTGGTTCGGTCAGCCTTGACCTACTCCACTTTTGGCTTCCTCCACCGACGAGGTCGCCGACGTCAACTAGGAGCCTTCCTTCAATAGGCGAAGGCCAACTACCCTCTTACAGATTCACTCCTTTTGACGGGCTTAGGAGACAACCCTTACAAATGTTTTCTCTCCTCTCTTTACAACTCAAACTTGAAGAACAGAAAGAGGAGGAAAAACTAGCAGTTTTGAGCTCTAAGAACCACTGAAAAGATCAAGATTTCGGCTTGAGTTCTTGCACTTTTCAGTGCTGAATGGGTGGGGTATTTATAGGCCCCAACCCAATTCAAATTTGGAGCTCAAAACGATCAAATCCCGGAATTTCGGGATCAGGCGGTTGCACCTCTTGACTGGAGAGGTTGCACCGCCTGGCAGAGCTCGAAGACTGAGCTCAGGCGGATGCACCTCTTTGTCAGGGGTGGTTGCACCTTTCTGCCAGAGCTCGAAGACCGAGCTCAGGCGGTGCATCTCCTGACCAGAGAGGTTGCACCTCTTTGCCCGAGGTGGTTGCACCTCTCTGCTAGAGGTGGTTGCACCTCTCTGCCAGAGGTGGTTGCACCTCTCTGCCAGAGCTCGAAGACCGAGCTCAGGCAGTGCATCTCCTGTCCAGAGAGGTTGCTCCTCTCTGCCAGAGCTCGAAGACCGAGCTCGGTGGTTGCACCTCTTGGCAGAGCTCGAAACTTGAGCTCTGGCGGTGCTACCTCTTGACAGAGGAGGTTGCACCGCCCAGTCTCGCTTGGAGACTGAGCCTTGGGCGGTTGCACCTCTTGGCTGGGGAGGTTGCACCGCCCAGTCTCGCTGGAAAGCCTAGCCTGGGCGGTTGCACCTCTTGGCCGGGGAGGTTGCACCGCCTGGTGCAATCAGGGTCCGAATGGTTTATTCCATTCGGCCCAATTTCAGTCTTTCAGGGGCCCAATTGCCCCAAGATTAAGCCAATGGGATCACCTCCCATTTTCCAACTTAATCAACGTGCTAACTACGATTAAATCTAAGACAACTTCTGCAGCTTTGCTTCGGTGCGTCAATCGCTCCTTCCGGCGAGTTTCCGACGAACTTCCGTCGATCATCCGATGAACCCTCGGTGATGCTCCTGCGGACTTCCGGCAAACTCCTGGACTTTGCGACGATCCACTTGGCAAGTTCCGACGAGCTTCGCTTGGCAAGCTTCTGGACTTCTCGGATCTGTTCTCGCAGAACCTCCGACGACCGTCCGAACTTCCGTCGAACTCTCGAACTTCCAACGTGATCATGAACTTGACTCCGGCGCAACTCCTGCTGCTTGTCTATCTTTTATCGTAGTTAATCCTGCACACTTATCTCAACACAAAACTTCGATCGAGACAATTAATCCTAAGCAATTAACCAAGTTGTCCGGCATGTCATTGGTCCCTCGACGCTTCGTCTGATTCTTCGGCGCATCGTCCTTTCCTGCAGCCTATTGCCCAATCGGCCAGTTGACTCCGCAACTCCGATATCCTTGGCACAATACCCGCTCTTCTTGGCCCGATGCCCGAGTCCACGGCCCGAAGCCTTCTGTCGATACGTCGACCGATCCACTGGCCCGACGTCCAATCTTCTGACATGTTCCTCTGGCACAACATGATGTTCTTGCTTTAATCGTCTCATCCTGATCGAAGCACCCTGTGTCACTCAAAACGCAGATTAAATCATAAACATATATCAAGTAGTTTCATCATCAAAATACGAGATTCAACACATGTCGCCAATGGTTTCACTCTGTTTCATCCGAAAAAGTTCGAAAGAATGTAACAGCAAATTGATTTTTGACTCTTTTACTCTACTTGTGCCCTCATGGGTCACTTCGAGTGTGTGCCAGATATCAAATGCAGTTTCACAAGTTGAAACACGGTTGAACTCGTTTTTGTCAAGTGCACAAAATAAGGCATTCATAGCCTTTGCATTAAGAGCGAAAGCCTTCTTCTCCAAATCATTCCAATCGATCATTGGAAGAGAAGACTTTGAAAATCCATTTTCGACAAGATTCCACAGTTCAAAATCCATAGAAATAAGAAAGATCCTCATTCGGGTCTTCCAGTAGGTGTAGTCCGTCCCACTGAACATGGGTGGACGAGTAATAGAATGCCCCTCTTGGTTTCCGGCATATGCCATTTCTCTTTGGGTTTTAATCCGTTAGAGAGTTAACCTTGCTCTGATACCAATTGTTAGGATCGAGAGCACTAAGAGGGGGGGTGAATTAGTGCAGCGGAAATCTTTTAGCGATTAAAAACAAAAGCTGCGTTCGTTCGATAAAAATCAGTTTTGAAGCAAAAGTCGACTCTAAGATAACTTATGATTAAGTGCAGTTTACGTCTAAACGTAGTTTACATCTAAACACAATTTACGTTTAAATGCAGTTTGCGTCTAAACGCAGTTTTACGTCTAAACGCAGATTTACGTCTAAACGCAGATTTACGTCTAAAGGCAGATTTACGTCCAAACTCAGTTTACGTCTAAAACGTAGTTTTACGTTTAAACGTAGTTTACGTCTAAACGTAGTTTACGTCTAAACGCAATTTTACGTCTAAACGCAGATTTACGTCTAAACGCAGATTTACGTCTAAACGCAGATTTACGTCTAAACTCAGTTTACGTCTAAAACGTCTAAACACAGTTTGAGCAGTTTTACGTCTAGACGCAGTTTCAAAGGGATCTGAACTTTAGAAACTCGTTCGTAAAAGCGCAGAAGATGGTTTTGCAGAATCAAGGCGTAAACGTAAACTGCAATGTAAATATCGTACGAAAACACTGGTTTACGTCTGAAAGCAGATTCGGACAGATCAGCACTTAGAAACTTGTTCGTGAAGGCGTAGAAGACAGTTTTGCAGAATCAAAACGTAAACATAAACTGTAATGTACGAAAACACCGATTTACGTCTGAATGCAGATTCTGAAAGAACAGCACTTAGAACTTGTTCGTAAAAGCGCAGAAAGCAGTAGTTATGAAGGAGGTTTGCAGTAATGATAAAGTGCTCAAAATAAACACAAACCAGAGATTTAGAGTGGTTCGGTCAGTCTTGACCTACTCCACTTTTGGCTTCCTCCACCGACGAGGTCACCGACGTCAACTAGAGGCCTTCCTTCAATAGGCGAAGGCCAACTGCCCTTTTACAGTTTCTCTCCTTTTGACAGGCTCAGGAGACAACCTTTACAGACCTTTCTCTCCTCACTTTACAACTCAAAAACTTGAAGAACAGAAGGAGGAGACTTAAAGGCTTTACAACACTTTTGAGCTCTTAGAATCACAGAAAAGATCAAGATTTCGGTGTAGGTCTGTATCTTTTCAGTGCTGAATGGGTGGGGTATTTATAGGCCCCAACCCAATTCAAATTTGGAGCTCAAAACGATCAAATCCCGGAATTCCGGGATCAGGCGGTTGCACCTCTTGACTGGAGAGGTTGCACCGCCTAGCAGAGCTCGAAGACCGAGCTCAGGCGGTGCCACCTCTCTGTCAGGGAGGTTGCACCGCCCAGTCTTGCTCGAAGACTGAGCTCAGGCGGTGCCACCTCCCGGCTGGGGAGGTTGCACCGCCCAGTCTCGCTGGGAGGCTTAGCCCAGGCGGTGCCACCTCCTGGCCTAGGCGGTTGCACCTCCTGGTGCAATCAGGGTCCGAATGGTTAGTTCCATTCGGCCCAATTTCAGTCTTTCAGGGGCCCAATTGCCCCAAGATTAAGCCAATGGGATCACCTCCCATTCTCCAACTTAGTCAACGTGCTAACTATGATTAAATCTAAGACAATTTCTGCAGCTTTGCTTCGGTGCGTCAATCGCTTCTTCCGGCGAGTTTCCGACGAACATCCGTCGATCATCCGATGAACCCTCGGTGATGCTCCTGTGGACTTCCGGCAAACTCCTGGACTTTGCGACGATCCACTTGGCAAGTTCCGACGAGCTTCGCTTGGCAAGCTTCTGGACTTCTCGGATCTGTTCTCGCAGAACCTCCGACGACCGTCCGAACTTCCGTCGAACTCTCGAACTTCCAATGTGATCATGAACTTGACTCCGGCGCAACTCCTGCTGCTTGTCTTAACTTTCATCGTAGATAATCCTGCACACTTATCTCAACACATAGATTAGACAACAAATGACAATTGACTTCATCATCAAAATCCGAGATTCAACAATCTCCCCCTTTTTGATGATGACAATCAATTGATAATTGAGTTATCCTTAACTCCCCCTGTCTATATGCCATAGTTGAGATAAGTCAACCTCGAATTCAAGACCTAAGAATTCAAGTGACGTATTGATAAGTTAGATCAGTTAAACTTATCAATACTCCCATCATGATACTCATCATGATGTATCTCTTCAAAGATGATGTCAAGGCTTGACATACATCAACAAGTTTGTATCATTGTGTTTGTAACTATTCATCATGTAGTTTGAACATTATCATATAAAGCTGTGAAACACTATTACATGATGCACACATTTGAAATATTCTAGCAAGTTTTGCATTTTCTTCACATGATAAGATATCAATTTAGGGCATAATGCAAACTTTAGCACATGTTCATATATTTCTTGGTGATGCAAGGATGGCATAACCATAGCAGTGTTTATCAATTCATATATTTCAAAAATGCAAACTTTAGCACATGTTCATATATTTCTTGGTGATGCAAGGATGGCATAACCATAGCAGTGTTTATCAATTCATATATTTCTCCCCCTTTGTCATCAACAAAAAGCATAGTAATTATGATACCAGGAAAATAATGTTAGCAAGCTTATAGAGGAATTTTACATAAATTGCACTCGTGTTATCACATTTAATGGGAATATCTTTAATATTAACTTTGTAATCTTCTAAAGTGTTTTTCATCCATACGACTTGTGCACAGCATGCACTTGCTGCAATATATTCAGCTTCGGTTGTTGATAGTGCAACCGTGTTTTGTTTCTTTGATGACCAGGAAACAAGGGCATGTCCTAAGAATTGACATGATCCTGATGTGCTTTTTCTATCTAATCTACAACCAGCAAAGTCTGCATCAGCATAAGCAATTAACTCAAAATTCTCTGATTTTGGGTACCATAATCCTAGATTTGTGGTACCATTAAGATATCTAAATATTCTTTTAACTGCTTTGAGATGAGATATCTTAGGGTTTAATTGAAATCTAGCACAAAGTCCTACACTGAACATGATGTCTGGTCTGGTTGCAGTGAGGTAAAGTAAACTTCCTGTCATACCCCTATAAGTTTTTTGATCAAAACTTTCTCCACTTTCATCAATTTATAACTTAGTGGAGGTGCTCAGAGGAGTGTTACTAGCCTTTGAGTTGTTCATATTAAACCTTTTTAATACATTCATGGCATATTTAGTTTGACTAATAAAGATGCCATTGCTTAGTTGTTTGATTTGTAAACCTAAGAAGAATGTTAATTCTCCCATTAAGCTCATTTCGAATTCAAGACTCATGGTTTTAGCAAAAGATTCACAAAGAGATTCATTTGTAGAGCCAAAAATAATATCATCAACATAAATCTGAACAATGAGAAAATTATTTTCAAAATTCTTGATAAATAATGTAGTATCAACCTTGCCTTTTGTAAAGTTATTTTTGATAAGAAAAGAACTAAGTCTCTCATACCAAGCCCTTGGGGCTTGTTTTAAACCATAGAGAGCTTTAGTTAATCTGAACACATGATTAGGGAGGCTATTATTTTCAAATCCAGGAGGTTGTTCAACATAAACTTCTTCGGAAATAAAGCCATTTAAAAAAGCGCTTTTAACATCCATTTGAAATAACTTAAAATTATTACTACTAGCGTAGGCAAGGAGCATCCTTATGGCTTCCAATCGAGCCACAGGTGCGAAGGTTTCTTCGTAATCGATACCTTCTTCTTGGTTGAAACCTTTGGCCACTAATCTAGCCTTGTTTCTAACCACGATACCATTTTCATCTTGCTTGTTTCTGAAAACCCATTTAGTACCAATTACTAAATGGTCATTTGGCCTAGGAACAAGCGTCCACACCTCATTTCTCTCAAACTGATTCAATTCATCTTGCTTTGCGATAATCCATGAATCATCTTTCATGGCTTCATCAACGCATTTGGGTTCAATTTGGGAGAGAAAGGCGGCGTTGGCACAAAAATTTTTAAAAGAAGATCGTGTTTGAACCCCCTTTGATGTGTCTCCTAATATTAGCTCCTTAGGATGAGCATCTACATACTTCCAATCCTTGGGTACGGATGTTTCGGAAGTAGATGCATTCAAGTTGCTAGTTGAAGAAGAGGTTTCATTCAAGTTTAAGGAATCAAAATTAACATCATCATCAAGATCATTTTTCTTAATTTCGGAAATCTCATTAAAAACAACATGAATGGATTCTTCAATAAATAAAGTTCTTTTATTGAAGATACGAAAAGCTTTAGAAATCGAAGAATAACCAAGAAAGATTCCTTCATCGGATTTAGCATCAAATTTTCCTAAGTTATCCTTTTCATTTAAGATAAAACACTTACACCCAAAGACTTTAAAATATGAAACAATGGGTTTTTTGTTATTCCATAACTCATAAGGAGTTTTGGTGAGTAAGGGTCTTACTAGTACTCTATTCAAAATATAGCATGCAGTGTTTACGGCTTCGGCCCAAAAGTATTTGGGTAGGCTGTGTTCATTCAACATGGTTCTTGCCATTTCTTGTAGATTTCGATTTTTTCTTTCTACTACCCCATTTTGTTGAGGATTTCTTGGAGTAGAGAAATTATGGTTATATCCATTGAGTTCACAGAATTCTTGCAAATCGTGGTTTTGAAATTCTCCACCATGATCGCTTCTTATTGACGAAATCATAGAACCCTTCTCATTTTGAACAAGTTTACAGAACTTGGTAAAATATCTAAAGCATTCATTTTTTTGTTTTAAGAAGTAGGTCCATGTATATCTACTATAGTCATCAACAATGACAAAGGCATATTTGCTACCTCTTAGACTTGATGAAGAGATTGGTCCAAACAAGTCCATATGGATCAATTGTAAGGGCCTAGAGGTGCTTATTTGATTTTTAGTCTTGAAACTACCCTTAATCTGTAGTCCGTCCCACTGAACATGGGTGGACGAGTAATAGAATGCCCCTCTTGGTTTCCGGCATATGCCATTTCTCTTTGGGTTTTAATCCGTTAGAGAGTTAACCTTGCTCTGATACCAATTGTTAGGATCGAGAGCACTAAGAGGGGGGGGGGGGGTGAATTAGTGCTGCAGCGGAAATCTTTTAGCGATTAAAAACAAAAGCTGCGTTCGTTCGATAAAAATCAGTTTTGAAGCAAAAGTCGACTCTAAGATAACTTATGATTAAGTGCAGTTACGTCTAAACGTAGTTTACGTCTAAACACAATTTACGTTTAAATGCAGTTTGCGTCTAAACGCAGTTTTACGTCTAAACGCAGATTTACGTCTAAACGCAGATTTACGTCCAAACTCAGTTTACGTCTAAAACGAAGTTTTACGTTTAAACGTAGTTTACGTCTAAACGCAGTTTTACGTTTAAACGTAGTTTACGTCTAAACGCAGTTTTACGTCTAAACGCAGATTTACGTCTAAATACAGATTTACGTCTAAACGCAGATTTACGTCTAAACTCAGTTTACGTCTAAAACGTCTAAACACAGTTTGAGCAGTTTTACGTCTAAACGCAATTTTACGTCTAGACGCAGTTTCAAAGGGATCTGAACTTTAGAAACTCGTTCGTAAAAGCGTAGAAGACAGTTTTGCAGAATCAAGGCGTAAACGTAAACTGCAATGTAAATATCGTACGAAAACACTGGTTTACGTCTGAAAGCAGATTCGGACAGATCAGCACTTAGAAACTTGTTCGTGAAGGCGTAGAAGACAGTTTTGCAGAATCAAAACGTAAACGTAAACTGTAATGTACGAAAACACCGATTTTCGTCTGAATGCAGATTCTGAAAGAACAGCACTTAGAACTTGTTCGTAAAAGCGCAGAAAGCAGTATTTATGAAGGAGGTTTGCAGTAATGATAAAGTGCTCAAAATAAACGCAAACCAGAGATTTAGAGTGGTTCGGTCAGTCTTGACCTACTCCACTTTTGGCTTCCTTCACCGACGAGGTCACCGACGTCAACTAGAGGCCTTCCTTCAATAGGCGAAGGCCGACTGCCCTTTTACAGTTTCTCTCCTTTTGACAGGCTCAGGAGACAACCTTTACAGACCTTTCTCTCCTCACTTTACAACTCAAAAACTTGAAGAACAGAAGGAGGAGACTTAAAGGCTTTACAATACTTTTGAGCTCTTAGAATCACAGAAAAGATCAAGATTTCGGTGTAGGTCTGTATCTTTTCAGTGCTGAATGGGTGGGGTATTTATAGGTCCCAACCCAATTCAAATTTGGAGCTCAAAACGATCAAATCTCGGAATTCCGGAATCAGGCGGTTGCACCTCTTGACTGGAGAGGTTGCACCGCCTGGTAGAGCTCGAAGACCGAGCTCAGGCGGTGCCACCTCTCTGTCAGGGAGGTTGCACCGCCCAATCTTGCTCGAAGACTGAGCTCAGGCGGTGCCACCTCTCTGTCAGGGAGGTTGCACCGCCTAGTCTAGCTCGAAGACTGAGCTCAGGCGGTGCCACCTCCCGGCTGGGGAGGTTGCACCGCTCAGTCTCGCTGGGAGGCTTAGCCCAGGCGGTGCCACCTCCTGGCCTAGGCGGTTGCACCTCCTGGTGCAATCAGGGTCCGAATGGTTAGTTCCATTCGGCCCAATTTCAGTCTTTCAGGGGCCCAATTGCCCCAAGATTAAGCCAATGGGATCACCTCCCATTCTCGAACTTAATCAACGTGCTAACTACGATTAAATCTAAGACAATTTCTGCAGCTTTGCTTCGGTGCGTCAATCGCTTCTTCCGGCGAGTTTCCGGCGAACTTCCGTCGATCATCCGATGAACCCTCGGTGATGCTCCTGCGGACTTCCGGCAAACCCCTGGACTTTGCGACGATCCACTTGGCAAGTTCCGACGAGCTTCGCTTGGCAAGCTTCTGGACTTCTCGGATCTATTCTCGCAGAACCTCCGACGACCGTCCAAACTTCCGTCGAACTCTCGAACTTCCAATGTGATCATGAACTTGACTCCGGCGCAACTCCTGCTGCTTGTCTTAACTTTCATCGTAGATAATCCTGCACACTTATCTCAACACATAGATTAGACAACAAATGACAATTGACTTCATCATCAAAATCCAAGATTCAACACCATCCTTCTTCTTAACTAATAGTACCGGAGCACCCCATGGTGAAACACTAGATCGAATGAAACCCTTACCTAATAGTTCTTGTAGTTGCTTTTTCAATTCCTCTAGTTCGAGTAGTGCCATTCTGTAAGGAGGCTTAGATATTGGGGTTGTCTTAGGGACCAAATCAATAGTAAATTCACCCTCTCAATCTGGAGGTAAACCAGGCAAGTCATCTGGAAATACATCAGGCAAGGAGGTAAATCATGCCCAATACTCTCAAAATAAAAGATGAGATGATCTAGTATGCATAAAGTGATCATTTTGTATAACACTCTATACTGGTATGATTGGAAGATAGTCAACTTATACTTAGTATAATATCAAAACTTTAAATATCTATGAGAACCAAATCAGCAAAAAGTTCATGTTCTTCAATAGAAATCAAACAAGATTACCAGATCGAGTTTGTTATCAAACAATCCCCAATAGCCATATTTACATATAGCATATAATCCAGTGGTTTAGGTTGAATGCCCATGTGATGAGCAAAATATTACGAATCAAATCATAGATTAGACGTATGGTCAAACAAATATTCGCATTCTTTCATAAACATGAATAGTACCTTCGACCACTAATTCAAAAGCTTTAGAATCATATTCCGCGATAACATACACTCTGACATGGGCTGATGATTTATAAGACAGTGATTCTTTCTTCTTGTCCAAAGGGCAATCTTTTATTTTATGTTCCAAATTTTCACAAGCAAAATAGGCTCCAATCACCTACAAATACAAACTTATTTCATAATTTAACTCGCATCATACACAGGATTAAATCTTTTTTGGTGACTTCACTTTTTAAATTGATAATGTCTTGACCCTCTTGTTATCACATTCTGATTCATTTCTAATTTTTTTTTTTTGGTAAACTTGTCCTTGCTATTCTTGTTCTTGATCTCTAGAAATTCTTTTAATCATCAGAACAATTTCGTATATCAAATACTTTCTCCAATCGCATCATCTATTTTTTTTTTTTTTGCCACCAATGTATTAGGTTCACCACGCTTCTACTATGCCACTCTGATTTAATATCCCCGATCAACACTTTTATCAAAATTAATTAATCAAAAGCAGATGAAGTAGGAGGATTAAATGTCCTCGTCATCCTAGATTCCTAAAATGCATCAAAGAAAATTTCCACCAATCACTATAGTTCACTAGACCTCAATATATTTTACATGTCAACATATCAAATATTTCAGTGATCCTCAAACCATGCTCTGATACCACTCTGTCACGCCCCTCCCGAATTTAATTCTCATTTAGGAGGTGTGAACCTAATTCAAGATTGATAATATTTAATTCAACAAACAATCTAGGATCCAATCACACATTTGAGGTCACTAAGAAAAACATTCAAGTCATTCACCTCTACAATCCACAATTTACAAGACCTGTGCAGATTATAATCATACATCATGTCACTAGATGTTTCTTAAAATCCAAAAGCAACTTAACTAAACCAGAACTATATCATAAATCCATAAGCGCGACAATTAATGCAATCACAAAGCCAACATGTACTATATGTTTATATCAGTACACAGATTAAACTTAACATTTCCAAAATCCTAATGTAAGAGGTACATTTCAAATATTTACAAGATACATCAATCTAGATTTGTCATTGATATTTCATTACACCCAAAAAGAACTTATACAACATCAACCTATCAAGTACAAAATATTTGCCCCAAAATCTTCTAGTCTTTCACTGCCTCAACCCAATTTACACATTTTAGTGAGCGATAAGCTATCCTGAAAAATTTATATAGCAACGGGGTGAGCATATAAAGCTCAGCAAATGACTAACATATCCATAGCAAAGAGGATAGGTTTCAAACATATAAGGTATCAAAATACAAAGCAGAGATACAAGATGAAACAGTAGCATGTTTTGTTTGAATGCAGAATTACAATGTCGAATCGTTCGAAGCACGTTTTATTCATACAATCGAGGAAAGGTAATTGGAGCATATCATTAGCATAAACAGCATATCGATGACATATGGTAGTTTTCAAGGTATAACAAAGACTTATAACATTTCAGAAATATATCAAAGAACAAAACATGAATAGAAGCTCAAATGTCACATGACGATGCATTCATTTCATTCTTATCCAAAGCATGCATAGAAACAGAGCCAAAGCTTTGGATATCATATCAAACACATAGAAGGTGAAGTGGGATTATAACATAATATGGTCCATCCATTTCTGAATGACCAACAAACATAAGTCTCCCACGTTTGGGAGCTCCATCCACCCACGTCTGAGTGAAGTCATAGGGGGCCGGCAGAGCATCGCGGGCTCTAATCATAACTCCCTTTACCATTTCTGGCAAAGGTTCACATTTATCCCACAAACACCAGAGTACAAAGGGACAGTATGAATAATGAAATTAGCATATATTGGAAGCACATGCGGAACAACAAAATGTACATATGCCTTTCGAGTCAATACGATACAAACATAATCTTTCATAAATGTATTTAGATTTGAAAGGAAACAAAAGCAAGGGCATACAAGGATTTCAAGAAAACACATATAGCTCAATTGAAATAAAAAAGTTAGATAAATTCAATGTCCAAAGAAATGAAATTGGAAGAGGCACATATCGAAAGCAAAATGCGGAACAATGGGATGCATGTGTGTTAGGACTCTAGCTTGGAGAGTCCTAATTGAGAGGGACATTCATGTAAAAATGTTAGGACTCTAGCTAGGAGAGTCCTAATTGAGAGGGACATTCTGTTAGGACTCTAGCTAGGAGAGTCCTAATTGTGAGGGGCATTCATGTAGGAGGTTTTTTCTTAGAGAAGAATTAGGAGTTGTAAGGGAATAGGAGTCTTGAGTAGGAGTCCTATTAGGAGTTGGTTAGAAGTAAGAGTCTTAAGTAGGAGTCCTATTAGGAGTTAGGGTTTAGAAGCCCTATAAATAGCCATGTATTCCTTCTCTTTTCTTAAGCAATAGATGAATCTTTTCTGCAGCCTTTGAGCAGCAATTTGGAGGGAGGAACCCCTATAGAGTTCCAAGGAGGCCGATCCCCTAAAGAGATCAACCCCAAGTTTAGAATCTGTAAGGGTTCTAACAATGTGCCGAATCATTACGATGCAAACAAGAACTTTAGATGATAGCTACGGATATACAAATAAATAAAGGACAAAAGTATACAAGAATTTAAGGTAATAATGTAAAGCTTAACTGAAGTAAGAGTTTTTGCCAAAATCGATTTCCAAAGGGAAGTAACAAGGAAAGCCGAAATCGACCAAAGCTCGATTCTAGCAGAATTTGATAGGAACATTGTATGAACTATTTGGATAACCAATGATGCTCCAATTTATACAAAATAGGTGTCATTAGAAAGCTTTGTCAATCTAGTTTTAGGCAAATTAAGTTTTTGGCACCTGGTATCAGAGCAGCGTTCTTGGCGTCTCGCTGCCCTTCCACAGCCATCCATCAACCCTCTACAACCATCCAAAGCAATTCCCACAATTGCTTAAAAGATCGTCACTGAATTCTGCCATCATCTCCACCACCGTGGATCATCCTTTGATCTCCCCGTGAATTGCAACAGGTTCTGGTTTCCTACCTTACTGCTGCTGCAATTTAGTTATCCTTATTCGAAAAAAAAAAAAAAAAATCATTCCTATATTGCTGCATAAACTTTTCGTCAAAAAGTTTTCATCTCTACGACGAAAGATACATTGCAGAATTCCAGCCGCATAGCACCATCTGTTTGATCTTGCTACTATGCTTTTTCTATCCAAATTTCTACGAAATTTTTATGACATCTTTGACACTTCCTAACAGTGGATTTCCCTTTGGTTTCATCAAAAAATTCTCAATATAAACTACTGATCTTTTATGTCCAATCTGCTGCACTTGAATTGCAGAATTCAAGCCGCATAGCACCATCTGTTTGATCTTGCTACTGTGCTTTTTCTATCCAAATTTCTACGAAATTTTTATGACATCTTTGACACTTCCTAACAGTAGATTTCCCTTTGGTTTCATCGAAAAATTCTCAATATAAACTACTGATCTTTTATATCCAATCTGCTGCACTTGAAAATCTATGCTGCAGAAAATTTCAGCTGCATATCGTTGCCTTAACCCATCTATTTGCAATCTTTTTTGAATGAAATTTCTTATACACTTCATAGATCATCTTGGCATCCATCTAAGATTGATCTATTAAGAAATTCATCTCTAAAAATGATTTTATGTTGCTGCAAATTTTCATCGTAACCCGCTGAAATTTTTCGACGACAATTCTGCAATTGCAACTTGCACCAATTTCCTTGCTGTTATACTGCCGAAATTTTTTTGATTAAATTAGATATCCTTGCTGTCATATAAACTGTGATTTTGCTATCAATTCCCTCCTCAATTCTCTCAAGTTTTTGGTGAAAATTACGTCGAGAAACCGTTGTTTCTCCGACGACAATTCTACTCTTACAAGACAGCAAATACTTGCTGCAACTTCCACGGATTTCTGTCAAACCTTTGCTACCATCTACCACAGATCCAAAACTTTCAACCACAGCCCTAAAACTCTACTAAACCACACCCTCAAACTGCACCCAAAACTGCCACAAAACAAGCCTAAATCGTAGCCTACATCCACCAATCCACCAACCCTTTTGACCATCACTTCTCTCAACCTATACATGCCTTTAACCTAACAACAAAAGAGAGATCTTAACATCATAGATTTGGAGGCATATATTATGGCATCTAAGGAGGAAATCAATGCTAAATTCGAAGCCTTGGAGGCGCGAATGGAGGATAAGATTCGGATGCTCTTTACCGAACTCAGATTGGGCCGACCACTAAGCCCGAAGAAATCACATCAAGGAGAGAGCTTTGCCCAATCACACCAACCCCAAAGATATGACTTCCAAGAGAGGGGAAGCTCTATGACCAATCCCAACTATCCATGCATGAGAGTGAACTTCCCTAGATGGGAAGAAGGAGACCCGATTGGTTGGATCTCGTGCGCGGAGCGATATTTTCGGTACCACAAAACCGCGGATGTATCTATGGTGAAACTTGCAGCTATACATCTTGAAGGGGATGCTATACAGTGGTTTGACTAGTTTGAACATACTTATGGAGTCCTTTCATGGCGACAATTCAAAGAAGGACTGCTGATTCGCTTCAGACCAACCGATTACGAGAATATTGACGAACAACTAGCAAAGATCCAACAAACCTCCACCATTCAGGAGTACCAAACCAGGTTTGAAAGGTTATCTAATCAAACTCGTGATTGGTCTCAAAAACAGCTATTGAGGACCTTCATTGAGGGCTTGAAGCCGGAGATCCGAGGAGAAGTTAAAGCGCGACAACCGTATACGCTTATGGCAGCCATCTCTTTCGCACGACATCAAGAGGAGCAATTGAACCATGAAGCTCGGAGGACTAGGGTCACTCCTCAACCAGTAATATTGAAGCCCTCAGCCCCCCCTACTGTCGACCAAGTCCCTGCACCAAAGAGGATAACAGGAGAAGAGCTTCGGGAGCGATATGCGAAGGGGTTATGTTGGCATTGTGACGAGCCGTGGAGTCGTGAGCATCGCTGTAGTAAAGGAGGACTTCTTATGATTGAATCGATAGAAGAAGAGGTCATTGAACATCCAAAAAAGAGCCTTGAACATGAAGAAGAAGATGCGGAAGAAGAGCCACAACCGACTGACGTTACAGTACACGCACTGGCCAGCTACTCAAACCCGCAAACGATGAAAGTTGGAGGCCTTCTCAAACAACAACCGATCACTGTTCTCATCGACACGGGCAGTACTACTAACTTCCTATATAGTAAGCTTGTTGTTCGGATAGCATTACCTATCGAGAATCGCTGCAGGTTTGATGTTAAGGTCATCAACGGATGGATTTTGAATTGTGATCGTAGGCGCCCGCAGGAGAAACTATTGCTGAAGGACCAAGAGATAATTACAGATTTCTTCCTTCTCCCTCTTAACAATCATGAGGCCATGCTCAGAATTAAATGGTTGACGACATTAGGTGATATTTTTTGGAATTTTATGAAACTAATTATGAAATTTTACAGTAAGGAGAAACAGGTGACATTGCACGGGAAACGTGGGGGCGACATAACAACGATTTGCACACAACAAATGGAGAATATTTTGCATAAAGCATGCAGTGGCTTTTTGGTACAACTTGAGCAGCAAACTAAGGGAGAGCCCACAGAATTTGAAGATCCAAATCTACTTCCTTTGCTTGCTGAATTTTCAAATATATTTGACGAACCGCGCAACCTACCTCTTACCTGTCGGCATGATCATTGTATAATGATTCTTCCAGGAAAATCTTCAGCAAATGCTCAGCCATATCAGTATCCACATCTCCAGAAGGATGAAATAGAAAGGATTATAAAAGAGATGCTCGAAACAGGAGTTATTCGGCCAAGTTGCAACCTCTACTCTTCACCGGTGCTACTTGTACGCAAGAAGGACGAAACAAGGCGAATATGTGTTGATTACCGAGCTCTCAATGGCATAATCATCAAGGACAAATACTTTATTCCAATAGTAGATGAATTGCTAGATGAAAGGGAGCACAAATCTTTACAAAGCTGGACCTTTGATCCGGGTATCATCAAATACGAGCATGCGAAGAAGACATACGGAAAACCACCTTTTGAACACACAACAACCACGAATTTTTGCTTTCTTCAACAAAAGGTGGAATATCTTGGGCATATCATATCAGAGGAAGGTGTGGCAGTGGACCCCTTCAAAATTGGAGCAATGCAAAACTGGCCGATCTCGAGAAATATAAAATTGCTACATGGCTTTCTGGGTTTAACAGGCTACTACCGCAAGTTCGTGAAAAACTATGGAAAGATCAGTACACCACTTACTTCCTTACTAGAAAAAGATGTCTTCCAATGGTTGGACAGAGCCTCCGCTGCCTTCGACAAACTTAAGGCAGCCATGACGACGACGCCGGTGCTAACACTACCAGATTTCAACCGACCCTTCATTATTGAGGTCGACACATCTGGAGTCAGAATTGGAGCCATTATCATGCAAGATGGTCGACCACTCGCATACACTAGCAAGGTATTATCTCCCTCCGATCAAAATATGTCAACATATGATAAGGAGATGCTCGCCATTGTGCGCGCAACGACGAGGTGGAGATTGTACTTGATCAGGCGATACTTTCAAATCAAGACCGACCATAAAAGCCTAAAATATCTCTTGGAGCAGAAGATATCTTCCCCCGAGCAACAAAAATGGGTAACAAAACTTCTTGGATTTGATTTTGAAATAACTTACAAAAAGGGGAAAGAGAATGTTCTTGCAGATGCGCTTTCGCAGCTACCCGATCAAGTTGAAGTTTCGACCGTTTCACTTCCGACCAGCGACTTCCTTGAGGATATTAAGATGGAATGGCAGGAAGATTCAGATACTAGTAAGATTATAAAAAAATTGGAGGAAGCACCAAGCCCCGTGGCTCATTACAATTGGGACTCAAAAGAATTACACTATAAGGGACGCATTGTGCTTGTGACAAATTCTACTTGCATCTTCAATAGCAGATTTTGGACAAAGTTATTCTATATGTAGGGTACTAAATTGAAAAGGAGTACGACATATCACCCACAAACCAACAGCCAACCGGAAGTTTTAAACAAGTGCTTGGAGACAGCCCAAAGCCACCCACCAAATATGACTACCCAAAGAGAACTCCAGACCCAACCAAGTGCCATTATTGATCGACGGATCGTGACTCGACGACGACGACCCACTAATGAAGTGCTAATACAGTGGGCGAACCTACCAAAAGAAGATGCCACTTGGGAGAACTATAACGACTTGAAGATCAAATTCCCAGAATTCATGAATTATCAGCCTCGAGGACAAGGCTGATTTGAAGAGGGCGGGTCTATTAGGACTCTAGCTTGGAGAGTCCTAATTGAGAGGGACATTCATGTAAAAATGTTAGGACTCTAGCTAGGAGAGTCCTAATTGAGAGGGACATTCTGTTAGGACTCTAGCTAGGAGAGTCCTAATTGTGAGGGGCATTCATGTATGAGGTTTTTTCTTAGAGAAGAATTAGGAGTTGTAAGGGAATAGGAGTCTTGAGTAGGAGTCCTATTAGGAGTTGGTTAGAAGTAAGAGTCTTAAGTAGGAGTCCTATTAGGAGTTAGGGTTTAGAAGCCCTATAAATAGCCATGTATTCCTTCTCTTTTCTTAAGCAATAGATGAATCTTTTCTGCAGCCTTTGAGCAGCAACTTAGAGGGAGGAACCCCTATAGAGTTCCAAGGAGGCCGATCCCCTAAAGAGATCAACCCCAAGTTTAGAATCTGTAAGGGTTCTAACAATGTGCCGAATCATTACGATGCAAACAAGAACTATAGATGATAGCTACGGATATACAAATAAATAAAGGACAAAAGTATACAAGAATTTAAGGTAATAATGTAAAGCTTAACTGAAGTAAAAGTTTTTGCCAAAATCGATTTCCAAAGGGAAGTAACAAGGAAAGCCGAAATCGACCAAAGCTCGATTCTAGCAGAATTTGATAGGAACATTGTATGAACCATTTGGATAACCAATGATGCTCCAATTTATACAAAATAGGTGTCATTAGAAAGCTTTGTCAATCTAGTTTTAGGCAAATTAAGTTTTACAAGATTTGGAATTTACAACAGGGAGTTAAGATAATTTCGTAGCGAAAGGTCTGAAAATATTAGCTCTGTTTTACTGAATCCATAGGGTCGATGGAAGCAGATGTTTCAGTTAGCAATTGTACTCCAAAAATTTCAAATCAGGTATATACAGAAAGCATTTTGAGTCTAGCTTTGAATAAAACATACTTTGTATGAATCTGAGTTCACAACAGAAAGTTATAAGTAGTTAAGCAACAAGAGGTCAGAAATTTCAGTCCCTGTTTTGCAGAATCTGTAGGGTTAATTTAAACAGAAGTCTTAGTAGGCATTTAAACTCCAAATCATTCGATCTTTATATCAAAATAAAGATTTTCTTGTCTACTTTCAAATGGAATAGTTTTGTCTAAATCAGAGTTTATTACAAAATGTTATGATCAAAACATTGCATAGAGGTCAGATTACCGAAAAATTACAGATTCATAGCTTTATATCAAAACGAAAGAAGGTCTGGTTCTCAATTGAAATCTTTCAAATTTTGTAGAATAAAAATGGAAACAGAGATTAAGGTTACTGTGGGATTGGGTTAGAACACTTGCCTTAAAATTATTTGAATCCCAAATATGGGAAAATTGATGAAAAACCTCAAGCTCTTCTTCTTCTTCTTCTTCTTCTTCTTCTTCTTCTTCTTCTTCTTTTCTCAAACTCACGTTGGCTACAACTCTTCAGGTTTGTTTTTTTTAACCTTTCATCTAATTATTTGGGTTTTGGCTAATGCAAAAGTTGCAAGGTGTCATGCATGCATGAAAGGGGCTAGGTGTCATCTCTTTAGAGCAAAGATAAGTGTCACCAACCTTAGGTTAGCTAGTGACACATGTCCACTATATTTTTTTTTCTTTTTTTTTTTAACTTAAATCTGAATCTTTCATAAATTATATCAAACTTCTAATATTTACTCTTAGGTCCCTAGCTATAAACCTTTAACATAATATCATTTAATATAAAATAATTATTAAATAATCCTTATTTTTCACAAATAAACCTTTTACTAAATTTTAAAAAATAGGGGATGTTACAGCTAGTCAATTGGAAGTGAAGAACCATTTAAAAAAATGGGAGATGTTACTACAAGGCACTATCTATTATATTCTATTATAATGATACCCGATGCCCCCTCTGGCTCTCAAAATACCTATCCTCGGGCTACCCAGTGCTTGCACAGCTACCAAATGTTGATCTTCTAGACTCGGAATTAAACAACAACAGGAACAGGAGCAAGATCTAAGCCCTCCGCTCTGCCAAGAAACGTATACAAACAAACAAAGGCAAAGAATAAGTAATGAACTACACAAACTTGAACACCAAAAGCAGTTCAAAGAGCCATAGGAAGTCTGCTTTGCTATCAGCACTGTTTGACTCGCAGCTCGAAAGAGGGATTACTTTGCTGTTTTACTCGGTGCAAGAGAGAGAAGACCTGTAGGCATTCAAACAGTATTGCTAGGCCCAAACTCAGTTTCAAGATCATCTTCTGGATCGGGTAAGGAAGAAACAGAATCAGGGGAGTTATCAGAAGATTGGTCATAACCTAGCCAAGTAACTACAAGAGGCCAGACAAGCAGCGGCAACCTATCCTTTTTTAAGCCCAAGCCAATCTCAACTAAGCTTATTCCGCTAAGGCGAACGAACATTAGACGCCCATAGAACAATGAAGTGAAGACTGACAACATCTCTGACTTCTGCCCGGCATCACAAACTGCCAAGAGAAATTGACCTCAATCGTAGGCAAGGGTTACCTACACCTTTACCTTTCCTTCCCGCATCTAGGAATCAGTCCCTTACTTTCCTCAAAGCCTATTCTCGATAAAATATGTATTAGAAATCCCATATGTATTAGAAATCCCATATATATGTATTATAAGATATTTGGCCTTGTCTTCATTCTAATGTCGCGGCAGATTCGTGAACAGGAGGGAAGTCCGCTTTGCTGCTGATTCTATTACCTGGGACTTCGAATCGTGAGAAGGATTTTCTGCTTAGCGTTGACTAGCGTTGACGGGGGCTTACTAATGGTAAATAAAGTCCAACTCCTGCTTGCTTTGCTCGGAATAAATGCTTTACCGTTGCCTGACTCAATCATGCTACTTGAATGAATGACGGGAAAATAGCCGTCTTACGAGATGCCCAAATCCAATCCAAAGAGAAAGGCTAAGAGCAAGTGCCATGATTCTCTAAGAATGCCATTTATGTCAATTTCTTCTGGGCTTGCTTGGTATACAGGAGTTGTTACTTTCTCTTTTACTGTAGCTAATAGGGGAATCTTTCACACCGGGGGATATGCCCGCTTTCTATCTTACACTATACGAAATGCCTAGCTGACTTGCCCAAGCCTGCCCCCTCCCTATGAATCTATCAATCTCGGGAGTTCCTGCCGAAAACTCTACCTTTTCCTCGCACCCGAACTATACTTGAAAGAACGTCTTGATGGTCAGTAGATTCTTCCTAAGCTCCATTACGTGGGCTATCTGAACTTCCAACACAGAGATCCCTGCCGGAACTCCCTTCCCATTTAGGAATAGAAACTCCTGCTAGCATAACGTCTTTGAACTCAACTCTAAAGTCAGAATGGAATTGAAGAGAACCCCTTATCGAAGCATCGGCTAAGATGTTAGGTTCAAATGCATAAGGACTGTTTCTTAGTTTCAATAGTCACTTTTGCCATAAGAGGTGTGTGTGTGTTTCCCCTGCCTTAAAATACTAACATAAACGCTTGCTTTGACTTCGACTTCTGACTGAACTGCATCATAAGAATCTAAAGTCAGGACAATTAGTTTAGTTACAGAGGTGTATTATTAGATTAAATAGTTCCATATAAAGGGAAAGCCCGGAATAGTGCTTGTAGACAACATTGGTGGACAACACGGAGGGATTTGATTCTATTATTCTATTCACTTACCGCAACACTCGAACTATCACTTTACTTTGGTACTACTTTTGAACTCAATAGACTGCCGCAACCAAACTTGCACCATGAACTAGGCGACCTCATGGAATATTTCTCAAGAAAAGCGCCTCTCACACAACTAGTAAAGGTTACTTTCAGATGCGCTATTTGGTGGATGTGGAAGGAGAGATGTAACAGAATCTTTGAATGTCAACACACAAACAATGCTCAGCTCTTGAAAGAGATTATTAGAGACTCAAGATCCTATATTGAGCAAAATCTCAAAACGGAGCAAGATCTCAAAACGGAACACTTTACCCAAAGAGAAAAAGATATTTTTATCAAATTTAATTTTGCTATTAGCTAAAGATCTTGGGAATGATGCCAAATTATGTACCCACAGGTAGTTTTGATATATCCGGATAAATATTTTCTATGTTGACTATAATTAGAAGTTATAGTCTACAGCATGTGTAATCATAACTATCGCATTCGCATTCTATGAGTTACTTGGCTTTGTCTATGACTTGTATAGATAAAGATATTTGTAGAAACTTTTCACATAATCAATTTACTTTTACTTACAAAAAAAAAGATGATTCATTCTTATCGCCAACCAACACCGAGATATTTAACTGTAGCAGATATCTAGCTTATGCGGATTCTCTTTCTTATGCTTCCTCAGAACATTGCTTCCCCTTTACTTCAAAACGAACTCAAGCTCCTTCCTTCGGCAGATCCTTATTTACCTTATTTCTTTACCTGATCCTGCGATTGTGATCTACCAGTACCTTCCTCTATACCAGCTTTCCAAGCTATTCTTTTGTCACCAACACTGTAAACTTGAAACCAGTACTCATGGCAAAGGCAAAGGTCCAAAGTTCAAGGAGTAGTAGCCCTTTCGAAAAGCAACCGGCTAACGTAGGTAGTTAAGAGCAAGTCAAGTTTTCGAGCTCAAAGTAATAGAGTTCCGTTCCTTTACCTTGCTTGTAGTGGAGAATGTCCGTATATATAATACGAGGCTCAAGCATAAGTAGGATTATCCGATGGAGTTGTATCAGATGACAGATCAGAAACAGTGTGAGCTCCCGAAAACAGAGAACGGACTCATAACCTCTAGTATAGAGCAAGCAGGTAATAATCACAGGGGAGTTTCTTTGGGTTGGGTGCTTGAGAAGGCACAAGTAAGGTCAGAGCTGCAATTCCAGTTCGCGTATAAAGAATTGCCAGTTTGAGTTGACGACTTAATATGGAAAGTGAAGAAGCTGTTTCAACGGAATGCTGCAGTAATAGTTTTGTATCCGAGATCAGAAGAGAGATAAGTAGTGGAAACAAAATCCGCTGTTCGAGTTAGGTATCAGACAAGTAACTACTAGACGCCAAGCTACTACTAGACAAGACACGTATAATGTGTCGCTAAAGTGAGCTAAAGCGCTAAAGGGCCGCTAGAGTTCCTACAGGAATTACAGAACTACACTTGAATAACAGACCTCCACTCAATGTATATTCTGCGGGATACTGTGCCAGGAAAGCTATGTACTTGTTTCTATCATCCCTAGCTATTAGCCCTAGCTCATTACCTCTTGAAACTATCCCTCTCCTCGCGTTACCATTCTGTTACTGACTATTCGGATACTCTCCTGTCTGCTTGTCTGTGAGTTTAATTCAGTTACTTACTTGTAGCCTTTGATCAAGTATCTTCTCCATTCTCTTGTTCGCACAGAGCATCTAGTTTATTTACCTACTTTATCGCTACTCATATAATAATTTGTATAGTTCCAGTGACTAGTTTTGTATAGTACTATTTCTCTCAATACGGGCAGAAGAAGTAAACCTGCAACTGGAGACTTTCCCCTTACTGCTTCTTTTAGATACCCTTACTTTTCAGGTACAAGTCAGAGGTGAGTAGCAAGCGGGTCTTAACTTTAAGTTTCAGTCGGATAGAGAGAATCAGCTTGATCGGGAGAATAAACAGTTTCAATAGCGAGATCCGAGGCAGTGGCCGTATCAAGTTCAGTTGATAGAAAGGCAAAACCAGGACGTGGTTATAACTGCTCCTGTGTTCGGGTATAAAATTCAATTCAGAAGTCGAAGAGCTTGTCGACTTGTCCATTAGTAGTAGCTTGTTCCTTATATCCCTTGAATACTCTCAAGATGGTGTTCAAGCATAATAAGGATAATCAGCAGTAGAAAGTAAGTCAGTAGTAACCGCTAAGTAAGCAGCAGAATGAGAATGTCCTGTTCCTGTTTCATCCTTTAAAGAAAGAAAGAAGAGACTGAGGTGTGAGAATCAGAGTAAGAATAAGAAGAGGTGTTGCGGTAAAGTAAAAGAATCAGCTTATGAAAGCACTGTTCTTGTTGAAAGATCCGGAAGCAGAAGAATGTCCAGTTCCTGTTCGAGCAGTAGGATAAGAAGCTCCGTCTTCAGCAACAGAATGAAAGTAGACAATAGAATCCGAAGTTAGCCCGAGGGTAAGTAGTGAGTCTTCACTTGATTCTATGCCAAGTACTCGATAAGATAAATATTCTTATATAAGAGAAATATGCATATTCAGTTCAAACCAGTTCACCAGCTCCAGGAAAGTATACTTGTCCAGTTGCGATAAGTGATTCAGTGTCAAAGTAGATAGAGGAAGCGGTGGAAGTGGATTCCTATTCCTATTGAAAAGTAGATAGAGGAAGCAGTGGAAGTGGATTCCTATTCCTATTGATCAGAATCTTTAAGCTCACATGAGCCCAGGTATAGATTTGTTGTAATATTCCTATTCTTTTGTTTGAGTGGAAAGAGTTGTAGGTGATTCAGTAGTTTACGTCGGTCGTGGATAGATATTCCATTCCAATTCTCATGTTGGTGCAGGAGATGTAGTTGTTAGGACTCTAGCTTGGAAAGTCCTAATTAAGAGGGACATTCATGTAAAATTGTTAGGACTCTAGCTAGGAGAGTCCTAATTGAGAGGGACATTCTGTTAGGACTCTAGCTAGGAGAGTCCTAATTGAGAGGGGCATTCATGTAGAAGGTCTTTTCTTAGAGAAGAATTAGGAGTTGTAAGGGAATAGGAGTCTTGAGTAAGAGTCCTATTAGGAGTTGGTTAGAAGTAAGAGTCTTAAGTAGGAGTCCTATTAGGAGTTAGGGTTTAGAAGCCCTATAAATAGCATATATTCCTTCTCTTTTCATAAGCAATAGATGAATCTTTTCTGCAGCCTTTGAGCAGCAACTTGGAGGGAGGAACCCCTATAGAGTTCCAAGGAGGCCGATCCCCTAAAGAGATCAACCCCAAGTTTAGAATCTGCAAGGGTTCTAACACCTGGTATCAGAGCAGCGTTCTTGACATCTCGCTGCCCTTCCACTGCCATCCATCAACCCTCCACAACCGCCCAAAGCAATTCCCACAATTGCTTAAAAGATCGTCGCCAAATTCTGCCATCATCTCCACCACCGCGGATCATCCTTTGATCTCCCCGTGAATTGCAACAGGTTCTAGTTTCCTACCTTACTTGAAAAACCAAAAAAAAAAAAATTGTTCCTATATTGTTGCATAAACCTTTCGTCACAAAGTTTTCATCTCTACGACGAAAAATACATTGCAGAATTCCAACCGCATAGTACCATCTGTTTGATCTTGCTACTATGCTTTTTCTATCCAAATTTCTATAAAATTTTTATGACATTTTTGACACTTCCTAACAGTAGATTTTCCATTGGTTTTTTTCAAAAATTCTCAATATAAACCATTGATCTTTTACGTCAAATCTGCTATACTTGAAAATCTGCACTGTAAAATTTCAGCCGCATAGCACTGTTTATTTGATCTTGATACTACATTGTTTCTATCCACATCTCTATGAAATTTTTATGATAGCTTTGACACTTCGTAACAGTGGATTTCACTCTGGTTTCATCAAAAAATTCTCAATATAAACCACTGATCTTTTACGTCCAATCTGCTATACCTAAAAATCTGTGCTCCAGAAAATTTCAACCGCATATTGTTGCCTTAACCCATCTATTTACAATCTTTTTTGAATGAAATTTCTTATACACTTCATAGATCATCTTGGTTTCCATCTAAGATTGATCTATTAAGAAATTCATCTCTAAAAATGATTTTATGTTGCTATAAATTTTCGTCGTAACCCGCTGAAATTTTTCGACGAGAATTCTGCAATCGCAACTTGCACCAATTTCCTTGCTGTTATACTGCCAAATTTTTCTTGATTAAATTAGATATCTTTGCTGTCATATAAACTGTGACTTTGCTATCAATTTCATCTTCAATTCTCTTAAGTTTTTGGTGGAAATTACGTCGAGAAACCATTGTTTCTTCGACGATAATTCTACTCTTACAAGACAGCACATACTTGCTGCAACTTCCACTGATTTCTATCAAACCTTTGCTATAATCTACCACAGATCCAAAACATTCATCCATAGCCCTAAAACTCCACTAAACCACACCCTCATACTGCACCCAAAACAGCCACAAAATAAGCCTAAATCGTAGCCTACATCCATCGATCCATCAATCCTTTCGACCATCACTTCTCTCAACTATAAATGCCTTTAACCTGACAACAAAAGAGAGATCTTAACATCATAGATTTGGAGGCATATACTATGGCATCTAAGGAGGCAATCAATGCTAAATTCGAAGCATTGGAGGCGCGAATGGAGGATAAGATTCGGATGCTCTTTACCGAACTCAGATTGGGCCGACCACTAAGCCCGAAAAAATCATATCACGGAGAGAGCTTTGCCCAATCGCACCAGGCTCGAAGAGATGAGTTCCAAGGGAGGGGAGGCTCTATGACTGAACCCAACTATCCATGCATGAGAGTGGAATTCCCTAGATGGGAAGAAGGAGACCCGACTGGTTGGATCTCGCGCGCGGAGCGATATTTTCAGTACCACAAAACCGCGGATGCATCTATGGTGAAAATTGCAGCTATACATCTTGCAGGGGATGCTATATATACAGTGGTTTGACTGGTTTAAACATACTTATGGAGTCCTTTCATGGCAACAATTCAAAGAAGGACTGTTGATCCGCTTCAAACCAACCGATTACGAGAATATTGATGGACAACTAGCAAAGATCCGATAAACTTTCACCATTCAGGAGTACCAAACTAGGTTTGAAAGGTTATCTAATCAAACTTATGATTGGTCTCAAAAACAGCTATTGAGGACTTTCATTAAGGGCTTGAAGCCGGAGATCTGAGGAGAAGTTAAAGCGCGACAACCGTATACGCTTATGGCAGCCATCTCTTTCGCACGACATCAAGAGGAGCAATTGAACCATGAAGCTCGGAGGACTAGGGTCACTCCTCAACTAGTAATATTGAAGCCCTTAGCCCCCCCTACTATTGACTAAGTCACTACACCAAAGAGGTTAACAAGAGAAGAGCTTCGGGAGCGATATGCGAAGGGGTTATGTTGGCATTGTGACGAGCCGTGGAGCCATGAGCATCGCTGTAGTAAAGGAGGACTTCTTATGATTGAACCGATAGAAGAAGAGATCATTGAACATTTAGAAGAGAGCCTTGAACATGAAGAAAAAGATGTAGAAGAAGAGCCACAACCGACCGAAGTTACGGTACATTCACTAGCTGGCTACTCAAACCCGCAACCGATGAAAGTTGGAGGCCTTCACAAACAACAACCGATCACTGTTCTTATCGACACGGGCAACACTAATAACTTCCTAAATAGTAATGTTGCTATCCATATGAACTTACCTATTGAGAATTGCAGCAGGTTTGTCGTTAAGATCGCCAACGGATGGATTTTGAAGTGTGATCATAGGTGCTCGCAGGTGAAACTGTTGCTGTAGGACCAAGAGATAATTACAGATTTCTTCCTCCTCCCTCTTGATGATCATGAGGCCATACTCAGAATTAAATGGTTGAGAATATTAGGTGATATTTCTTGGAATTTTATGCAACTATTTATAAAATTTTACAGTAAGGAGAAACAGGTGATACTACATGGGAAACGTGAGGGCGACGTAACGATGATTTGCACATAACAAATGGAGAAGGTTTTGCATAAAGCATGCAGGGGCTTTTTGGTACAACTTAGCAGCAAATTAAAGGAGAGCCAATAGAATTTGAAGATCCAAACCTATTTCCTTTGCTTGCTGAATTTTCAGATATATTTGACGAGCCGCACAACCTACCTCTTACTCGTCGGCATGATCATTGTATAATGATTTTTCCAGTCAAATCTCCAGCAAATACTCAGCCATATCGGTATCCATATCTCCAGAATGATGAAAAAGAAAGGATTTTAAAAGAGTTGCTTGAAACAGGAGTCATTCGGCTAAGTTGCAACCTCTACTTTTCACTGGTGCTACTTGTACACAAGAAGGACGGAACATGGCGAATATGCGTTGATTACCGAGCTCTCAATGGCATAACCATTAAGAACAAATGCCTTATTCCAATAGCAGATGAATTGCTAGATGAAAGGGAGCATAAATCTTCATAAAGCTGGACCTTCGATCCGGATATTATCAAATACGAGTGTATGAAAAAGTCATACCGAAAACCACCTTTCGAACACACAACGGCCACTATGGATTTTTACTTTCTTCAATAAAAGGTGAAATATCTTGGGCATATCATATCAGAGGAAGGTGTGACGGTGGACCCCTTCAAAATTGAAGTAATGCAAAACTGGCCTACCCCGAGGAACATAAAATTGCTACATGGCTTTTTGGGTTTAACAGGCTACTACCGTAAGTTCGTGAAAAACTATGGAAAGATCAGTGCACCACTTACTTCCTTCTGGAAAAAGATGTCTTCCAATGGTCGGACATAGCCTCCACTGCCTTCGACAAACTTAAGGCAGCCATAATGACGACGCCGGTGCTAGCGCTACCAGATTTTAACCGACCCTTTGTCAGTAAGACCGATGCATCTGGAGACAGAATGGGTGACGTTCTCATGCAAGATGGTCGACCACTCACATACATTAGCAAGACATTATCTCCCCCCTATCAAAACATGTTAACATATGATAAGGAGATGCTTGCCATTGTGCACGCAGCAACGAGGTGGAGATCGTACTTGATCAGGCGATACTTTCAAATCAAGACCGACCATAAAAGCCTAAAATATCTCTTAGAGCAGAAGATATCTTCCCCCGAGCAGCAAAAATGGGTAACAAAACTTCTTAGATTTGATTATGAAATAACTTACAAAAGGTGGAAAGAGAATGTTGTTGCAGATGCGCTTTCGCAACTACTTGAGCAAGCTGAATTTTCGATCGTTTTACTTCCAACCAGCGACTTCCTTGAGGATATTAAGATGGAATGGCAGGAAGATTCAGAGACCAGTAAGATACAAAAAAAATTAGAGGAAGCACCAAGCTCCGTGGCTCATTACAATCGGGACTCAAAAGAATTATGCTATAAGAGACGCATTGTGCTTGTGACAAATTCTACTTGCATCTTCAAGAGCAGATTTTGGACAAAGTTATTCCATATGCAGGGTACTAAATTGAAAAGGAGTACGACATATCACCCACAAACCAACAGCCAAACGGAAGTTTTAAATAGGTGCTTGGAGACAGCCCAAAGCCACCCACCAAATATGACTATCCAAAGAGAACTCCAGACCCAGCCAAGTGCCAGTATTGATCGACGGATCGTGACTCGACGACGACGACCCACTAATGAAGTGCTAATACAGTGGGCGAACCTACCAATAGAAGATGCCACTTGGGAGAACTATGACGACTTGAAGATTAAATTCCCAGAATTCACGAATCATCAGCCTCGAGGACAAGGCTGATTTGAAGAGGGCGGGTCTGTTAAGACTCTAGCTTGGAGAGTCCTAATTGAGAGGGACATTCATGTAAAACTGTTAGGACTCTAGCTAGGAGAGTCCTAATTGAGAGGGGCATTCATGTAGGAGGTCTTTTTTTAGAGAAGAATTAGGAGTTGTAAGGGAATAGGAGTCTTGAGTAAGAGTCCTATTAGGAGTTAGTTAGAAGTAAGAGTCTTTAGTAGGAGTCCTATTAGGAGTTAGGGTTTAGAAGCCCTATAAATAGCCGTGTATTTCCTTCTCTTTTCATAAGCAATAGATGAATCTTTTCTGTAGCCTTTGAGCAGCAACTTGGAGGAAGGAACCCCTATAGAGTTCCAAGGAGGCCGATCCCCTAAAGAGATCAACCCCAAATTTAGAATCGGTTGTAACAGTAGCCTATGAATTGCCAGTTCCTGTTGAATCTATAAGATCATCTCTTTCTGTTCCAGTGGACAGTGGATAATTAAATTGCCAGTGATGGTTCTTATTTCAGTTGCAAGTCTGGTTTTTGAGTCCTGTGAGGTTGTATATAAGGGGCCATCTGTTCTCTTCCCTATGGCTACTATAACTATCCTCAGGCTCCCGAGCACATAAAAGTGGTAGCTTGCCTCTTTGACTTACTGTTTGAATTCTATGCTTCCAGTTGATTTCTTTCCTCTCCTCTTGCTCTCCCGCTCTTAGTAGTAATGCGCTAGCAATTATTGACTATGGCCTTATCCTTGATTACTTATAGATCGCTAGATCATACCTGCTTATCATTAGTACCCTCACTTACTTGTTCCATTCTGATACTTATTCCATGGAAGTCTACTTATTCTATTACTTACTTAATACTTACTTGTCGGCTTGTCAGCTTGGTTTCAATAAAATACTCTTTCTTCTAGGGAAAAGTAACCAAAGGGATAGGTAGCTTTAAGATCCAAGTCTACACCTTTAGGGCAATAAGAATGAATTTACTCTATCTCTTCTCTTGTACCAAGTCTACACCTTTAGGGCAATAAGAATGACTTTACTCTTTCTCTTCTCTTGCACCATGTAAAGAAACTAGTAAATACACTCCTTCCCTCTATCTTGCAGACCATACCTTTGCCCGAACTCTCCTTTCCGCTTGCTATGGTTCTGATCCGGATCTATCAGCTCTCAATTCTATTCTTAAAGCACAGAAAGAAAGGGGACTCGCTCCGTTAGCCGATGATGTAACTCTACTTTCTGCCTTAGACACTCGAATTACACTTTATAAAACATCTGGTCCTAATCATGCTTCTTATCCATCTTATAACCCTTATTGGGCTTCTCAAGTACCCGAACGAACTCTATTTTATTTCTGAACCTGAACCCTTGACTAGATTCTGACTTGGCCACCAAGTCCAAAATGAATTGATTATCTTGTGCACCAACTAGCTTAGTAGAATTAAGCCGTTGCGCGTTAGTGAGCTCAGGTAAAGAAACAAAAGGCAATACCCACCATACCTTTAAGATTCCCTGAGAACTAACACTTTATTATTCTGAACCGATTGATTCCACTCTCACTGCGGATTCCGGCAAAGGCACGGCTACTTATCTCTATGACTTAACCGAGCACTGATTCACTTGCAGAACCGCTTACCACTTCTACCGCTACATGGGCATGAGATCCTGATCCTGACTCAGCTTCAAAGATAGTACTTCTGCCCGAACAAGACTTTAAGACTAAACAAGAGATGAAACTTCAACTGGTCATTCTGTGGCTTCTGATCTTGAAACAGAAACGGATCTTATAGATTCAAGTGGTCGGGTTCTCATCCTTAGAAAATGGTAAAGAGGATTGGATATCCCGGAGAGCGTTCCTATTGGGTTTGATACCCTCTGCTCGAGCTCCACCTTTGGTCATCCAATATGAAAAGGAAGGATTGCTAGTACTATGGGTAAGCTATTCTATATGGACAAGCAGACTTCTACCAAATCCCGTCTCGTGTTTGATAGGGTCTGTATTTCTTTTAATAAAGCTCTCCCTTATAAAAAGGTTTGGATCGACATCGGATCTTGAGGAACAATGTGTCCAATACGAATAAATGGATTCCTCTTTTCATGTACTAATTGCAAGGCCACGGGTCATAAAGCGGAACTCTATCCAGTGAAAGTGACTCCTCCTTTAGTGCCCAAGGATTCTGCACAATCTGGAATATCGACTTAATGCCTCTGAGAACTGTAAAGCTACCTCCACACAGGTTCTTAGGCCGCGCCCAATCCGGAGCCAACTAACCTTGAACTTAGGTTTAGGCTTTCTTTCACACCAGCATTAACCAGAGCTTGGAGCGATTCCTACTGGTGATGTATGCCAGATTGGAGCCGAGCAAGCATCAAAACGTCAAGAAAGAGCGCTAAGCTGTTTTTCTTTGATGCTTACGTTGGGCACTTTCCGATTTTCTTTGATGCCCACTTTCGCTAACCTGTATTTAAAAGATGCTGTTGTTTGCTAGTTCTATCATTAAGATAGATGCTTTTTGCTAGTTCTATCATTTGTTATACAATTAGACGGGTACCTAAAGTAAGGTCCGTAAATTGCAGCAGTTGCTTAAGATCTTTGCCCTCTTGTGTTCACTAGCCCCCAAAACTAGCTAACGGAGCCCTATCTTCTTATCTTGTGTTCACTAGCCCTCAAAACTAGCTAACGGAGCCCTATCTTCTTATCAAGTGTTCACTAGCCCCTATAAGTAAGGAAACTTAGAACTCGCGGAAGCTTATTTACTTGTGCGCCGGGTAGCTTACTTGACTTTTCTATTGCTGACCTATAATGCTAAAGCTTTCTTGAGCAGGTGCTAAGCCGTAGTGCGTTAGCTTTCTTGAGCGGGTGCTAAGCCGTAGTGCGTTAGCTTTCTTGAGCGGATGCATTAGTCAGTTTACATTCTCTTGGATCTGCTCCACCAAATGGGAACTGCTTGTTGAAACCTCACAGCTTCTAGCAATTACCCCACTGCACTCCCGATTAAGAAAGGACTTGCACACTTATAAACTCTGCCAAAACTGGAATTAAAGAATGAAGGTGCAGTGGTACCATAGAAATATGATTCAGTCATTTCTGAATGACCATCAAACATAAGTCTTCCACATCTATGTGAAGTCAGAGGGGGCCGATAGAGCATCGCAAGCTTTATGCATAACTCCCTTTACTATTTCTGACAAAGGTTCACAGTATCCCACAAACACCAGAGTACAAAAGGATAGTGTGAATAATAAAATTAGCACATATCAGAAGCACATGTGAAACAACGAAACGTACATGTGCCTTTATAAGTCAATACTGTTGAAACCAATTGATAAGTGTTTATGATTTGATATGCGTTTTGAGTGACGCAAGATGCTTCGATCAGGGAGAGACATTTAAAGCAGGAAGAATCATGTTGGGTCAGAGAAACATGTCAAAAGATTGGACGTCGCGTCGAAGGATCGGTCGATGTATCGATAGAAGGCTTCGGGCCATGGATTCAGGCATCGAGCCAAGAAGAGCAGAAATTACGCCAAGGATATCAGAGTTATGGAGTCAGCTGGCCGATTGGGCAATAGGTCACAAGAGAGGACGATGCGTCGAATAATCGGACGAAGCGTCAATGGACCAATGACATGCCGGACAACATGATTCAAGCTTAGTAATAATTATCTAGATCGAAGTGTGTTTTTACATGTGTAGGATTAACTACGATAGTAAGACATAAAGCAAAATGAAGTCCCGGAGTCAAGAACGTGATTTCGTTGGGAGTTCGACGGTTCGTCGGAAGTCCAAACGTTTGTCGAAAGTTATGCAGGAACCAGCTGAGAAGTCTAGGAGCTTGCCAAAGAAGCTCATTGGAACTCGCCAAGAAGATCATTGTGAAGTCTAGGAGCTTGCCGGGAGTCCACTAGAACATTGCCGAGAGATCGTCGGAAGTTCGCGGAAGATCGCCGGAAGCTCGTTGGAAGAAACTAGACTTACAGAGTTGTTTAACTTAGGAAATGTCTTAGAATTCGTAGTTAGCAAATAATTGGGATTGAAATTGGGCCAACCCAATTAGGGGCCAGTTGGGCCATATAAGAACTGTGTTGGGCCCAATGAAAAAACCAAAATAGTGCCCCAAGATGTGACATCGTCGTGGCACAATATCCGAGATTGTGTCAGGCGGTGGTATCGCTAGTCTGGATGGTGGAACCGCCCCTGGCAGGGTTCTAGGCGATGGTACCGCTAGTTTGGGCGGTGGTACTGCCCAGTGGCCCAGTGCTAAGCAGTGGTACCGTCAGACTAGGCGGTGGTACTGCCCAGTGCAATGTTAGTGTCAGACTGACACTAGTGGTGGTACCGCCCAGCACAGGCGGTGGTATCGCCCGTACCCAGGAAACCCAGGATGAGATATTTTTAGGCTCAAAGTTTAAATCAACTTGAAGCCTATAAAGACCCCTCTCATCCCTGGTTAAGATACATAAGACTTGAGAGTAAAAATAGAAAGATACGCTGTTGTAATCTTGTGTAAACTCCTCTAAAAAATTCTAAGTGTTAGAATAGTTTGAGAGAGGAGTAAGTGGGGGTGTAAGGGTTATCTCCTAAACTCGGTAAAAGGAGAATCGAGTTATAAAAGGTGTTTGATCTTCGCCTATTGAAGGAAGACTGATAGTGGATGCCGATAGCCTCGACGGAAGAGGAATCGGTGGAGTGGATATAGGTTACGATGACCGAACCACTATAAAAATCTGGTTTGCGTTTCCGTCTTGCAATTTACTTTTATAGCAAACTTCCTTTCCTCCTTATTGTGATTTTACTACGCCTACACTCACATATGCTTTCAAGTTTCTAAAATCGATTTTCAACGTACGAAAGAATTTTTCTAGAACCGACGTTTTTACCGCTGCACTAATTCACCCCCCCCCCCCCCTTTGAGTGCCGATTGTTTTCCGAATAGTTGGTATCAGAGCCTCGTTTTTTATATTTAGTTTAACACCCAAATAGAAATGGCTCTTTTTGGCTTTCAAGAGGGTCACTCTCTCATTCATCCTCCATTGTTCAATGGGATGAACTACACATATTAGAAAACTCGAATGAGAGTTTTCTTGCTTTCCTTGGATTTAAATTTATGGAATATTGTTGTAAATAGTTTTCGAAGGTCTTCTCTTCCAATAAACCATTGGAATGATTTGGAGAAGAAGATTTTTTCTCTAAATGTAAAGTCTATGAATGCCCTTTTTGCGCCTTAGATAAAACTGAGTTTAATCGGGTTTCTATTTGCGAAATGACTTTCGAAATATAGCACACTCTCGAAATCATACACGAAGGCACGAATAGAGTAAAAGATTCTAAAATCAATCTTTTATTGCATGATTTTGAACTATTTCATATAAAACCAAGCGAAACTATTGGAGACATGTACACCCGATTTACGGATGTCATCAATGGTTTAAAAGCACTTGGTAGAGGTTTTTCAGATTTTAAACTCGTTAACAAGATTTTACGATCGCTTTCTAAAAATTGGGATTTGAAAATAACGGCAATACAAGAATTAAAGAACTTGAACCATTTTCCAATTGAAGAACTTATTGGGTCTTTAATGACCTATGAAATAAAGTGTAATGCATGTAAAGAACTTGAGAACACCTTCCAAAGAACAGAAAGGATTTTGGACTTAGAACAATTGAAGACCACTCGAGCATAAGCTCAAGTGATGGTGAACTTGAACTCCTTATGAAAATTTTAAAATAAGAATCGAAAATTAAAAATGAACTTAAAAAGAAGAAGAAGGCGACTTTGGATGAATCGAGCTCCTCTAAAGACGAGGAGAAAATCAATAAAGGCGAGGTGGCAAACTACGCCTGAATGACTTTTGACGACGAGGTAAATAAAACTCCCTTAATTTATTTCGAAATTACTATTAGGACCATTTTTCTGAGCTTTTGAATAATGTTTATTGAGTCTGTTTAGTCCATTTGTTTATTGAGTCGGTTTGGTTCAGTTAGAGTCAAGTAGAGGTTTATCTAATATTTATTTATTATTAGAGTTCAAGTCTTGATGGACTTTGGGTGGAACTCTATAAATAGGGATGTAATTGCTTCTTTTTAGTTATCTATGAAAAATACTATTCTGTCTTTTGACAAACCCTAGGAGGCCGATCCCCTCGAAGCGATCAAGGAGGCCGATCCCCTCGAAGTGATCATCCCCTTTCTCTTCTTCTTTTTTACAATAAGACTTTGGGGTCTTATCATTTGGGATTAGAGCATCCCCATTTCTCCCCTTTCTTCCACGATAAGACTTTAGGGCCTTACAATTTGGTATCAGAGCAATGATCCTTGGCGCGCAGCCCGCCGTAGTCTTGCTTCCCTTCTTCCCCACCACCACTACAAGGAAACTGTTTCTTCATCGTTTTCGCTTTTCTCGGCCAGCGACCTTCGACCACCGCTCGACCTCCTCGCTGCCCCATCTCGTTCAAAAAAAAAAAGAAAAAAAAAGAAAAAAAAAGAAAAAAAAGAAAAGAAGAAACATGAGAGGAAGAAGAAGCTACAGCCACCCTTGCGTCCCCTGCTTCCGACTAGCCCACCTGCTGCTACTGCTCTCCGGCCAGCGGCCACCATCACCCCGCTTCTTGGCCGGCGACCACCGTCACCGTTGTTCCCCGGCCAGGAGACGACGCTGCCAGCGTCCATCCCAGCCCTACTACCGTCGCCTGTCTCCCCTTGCGTCGTAGTGCAGTCGCTCGACCTCTCCTCCTTGGCGATCGTTGGTGACGCTGCTCTCAACCGTAGCCACATCAACACAGTCGCCTTTCAACCCAGGCGCTCTCACCCCACACAGCGATAGAAACAGGGCAGCTACTCTTCCTCCAATGCAGCGATCGCAGCACTACCCTTGGCGTCCACCTCCTTGGTAACTTCACATCGACAGTGTTGATGCCCTTGACCGACACCAAAAACAGGAGTTGAGATTACAGATTTGCAGTCTTATGCAATGGCTATTGATAACTCGGTGAAAGCACAAATGGAAGCATTGAAAATCAGAATTGAGAACCGACTGCAAGAAACACTTAATAATTTCAAAAAGAGCCTACTGGAGAGCCTCAGCAAATTTCAACAAAATAGGGGCTCAAGTTCTACGTTGCACAGATCTGAAAATACAAGAAAAGGGCCCCAAGATTGTGACACAAATTACTCACACATGAAGATGGAATTTTCGAGATGGAAAGATGGAGATCCGACCAATTGGATCTCTAAGGCAGAAATTTTTTTCGTTTTCACAGAACCCCAGAAGAATTCAAGGTAGAAGTGGCCTCAATCCAGCTTGACGAGATGCACTCCAGTGGTACGATTGGTATGAAACTTTCCACGGAGTTCTTTCGTGGGAGTAGTTCAAAAGAGGGCTTCTTGTTCGCTTTGGCCCATATGAATATGAGAATGTTGATTGCCAGCTCGCCAAAATTCGTCAGACTTCTACAGTGTTAGAATATCAGAGTAGGTTTGAAAGATTGTCAAATCAAGCTAGAGATTGGTCGGACCGACAACTTCTGGATACATTTATTGAAGGGCTTATTCCAGAGATCCGGTGTGAAGTTAAGGCTCGTCAACCCCGCACTATGATAGCTGCAATCTCATTTGCAAATCTACATGAGAAAAAAATTAGCAAGGAAAGATCAGCAAGGGGTTTGTATTATGATGAAAAATGGAGTATGGAGTACCAATGTAAACAAGGGCAACATATGATGATTGAGCCAATTGGAGAGGAACCGAAAGCAGAAGAGTTGGACTCCAATTATGAAGGTGTGGAAACTGATGAAGATATTGAAGCCATCACACATACAGTGCATGCATTAGCTAGTTATGCTAACCCACAAACTATGAAAATCAGAGGAACTTTGAAGCATCAACCTGTCACTATTTTGATTGATACAGATAGCACTAATAATTTTATGGATAAGAAAGTTGCAGCCCAATTAGCCCACCACATTGAAGGCTGTGATATATTCGAAGCTGATGGACGGATTTTAACTTATGATAGGAAAGGCCAGGAATTTCTTGCAACGATTACTACACTGAAAGATCGACCTATTGCTTACACTGTCAAAAAGTGGAGACCATACTTAATTGATCAACGGGTTGTGATGCGTTGTAGATAGCCTATGACTAAAGTGCTAAAAGACAAGCTCCCCGAGATTGATGCTGCTCAGCCTTGAGGACAAGGCTGATTTGAAGAGGGAGGAACTGTTAGGACCCTTTTTCTGAGCTTTTGAATAATGTTTATTGAGTCAGTTTAGTCCATTTGTTTATTGAGTCGGTTTGGTTCAGTTAGAGTCAAGTAGAGGTTTATCTAATATTTATTTATTATTAGAGTTCAAATCCTGATGGACTCTAGGTGGAACTCTATAAATAGGGATATAACTGCTTCTTTTCAGTTATCTATGAAAAATACTATTCTGTCTTTTGACAAACCCTAGGAGGCCAATCCCCTTGAAGTGATCAAGGAGGGCCGATCCTCTCGAAGTGATCATCCCCTTTCTCTTCTTTTTTACGATAAGACTTTAGGGCCTTATCAATTACATGATGCTTTTAATGAGTTATTTTTAATTTAGTTTAATTAATTTTCTTAAAAATTACATGTTTAATAATATAATAAAAATATTAAAAAATTAGGATCATGCTTATCATTCTAGTAATTTTGAAAATGATCATGAAAATTATATGTTTTATGATAAATGAACAAAATGTTAGAATTAAATCTAGTGATTAATTTCTTGTATGGTATAAACAATTGTGTATTGTGATGATTTTGTATTGTTTTTCGAGTTTTGTTGGATGGCTTTCATATGAAAAATTTGAGCATACTTATATAAAATCAATCACATAAAAAAATAAATTAAATCTTTTGTCGAAAGAAACAATAATGTGTATCATATTGATTTCCGTATTGATTTCCATTTTGATTGAAAACGCTCAATGAAATCATGCTTGTTATTTTTAATAAAAGTTTTGGTACAATGCTTGATGAATTTATTCTATGCATGAGATTTTGAAGTTATACATGATAGCTTTTGTTTGGAAGGCTTGATTATTTTTGTGATGAATCTTGTCCTTGGTTTTCGATTTTAAACATGATGCATGGTTTTGATATAAGAACAAATATTTGGCCATGCTAATATAAAGTCAATCATACAAATTAAAACTAAAGAAGATTAGATATCTTTAAGAATAATTCAACATTATGTTCAATGAAGCCATATATTTCATAATGAAAATGAAAATGTTAAGAGATATCATGCTTAATGAGTTTATATTTGATATCAGTCTTAATGAAAATGTTAAGAGATTTGATATCATGCTTAATGAGTTTATATTTCGAAATTATGCATGATAATTTTTATGATTTATGGCTTGTTGATCTTTGTCGTGATGAAATTTAATTTTTTGGTTTTGAAATGATGATGAATGTTTTTATTTAGCAAAGGCATGCTTGTATGAAATAAAAGGCGAATACATTTCTTGAAAATTTCTTAATTCCTATGTTATGAATTTTTGAACCATAAAATTGATTTTGATTTTTCATTAATGAATCCACATATATTATGCTTTTGTAAATCTCATGAATTATGAAAATAATTTAAATTTAATGGATTTTATCGAAATCATGATTTTGATTTCTCATGATTTATAACTTAAAAATTTTTTTTATAAATCAAGATTGTCTACTATGATTCTTTCTTTTTGCCATTTGAGTTATCCAAAAAGAATCATAATATGTCTCTTGATATTCACAATTTGTCTTCATGATTTGTATATCTCATCACCAAAAATCTCTTGATATTTTTTATGATGATATGAAATTATGCATGAAATACTCATGAATTTATGTTGATGCAAACAAATGAGAAGTTATGATCATGCATGTTGGATGTAATATAATTTGATATTTATATACTATCATGATTTGAAATGCTATGATTTGTTTCAAAAATGATGTATCATGAATGCTTGAATATCATGTATGATATGCCCATAGTGATTAATTTATTTGTGTCATGCATGAAGGATACAAATGTAAGGTTTTGAAATTATACATGTTTTAATTTGAAAATATAATATACACAAATAAATTGATACTTTACCTTTGTCATGATTCGGAAATTACTGTAAAGGGAAAAGAATTACAAAATTATATTCTTCCCTTCTTTTTGACAAGGACAAAGGGGGAGATAGCTAGCTTGCACAAGTCAAGAAGATGCAAAGGCATGCTAGCTTGCTCATCTCAAAAGAGAAGCAAAGATTACTAACTTGTATATTTCAAGAAGCAAAAGTTATTTTCTTGAACATCTTAATATTGCTAGCTTATATTTTTTTTAATGATGTAAAATATTTTTGCTAGCTTGCATGATGTAGAAATTGCTATCTTGAACATCACTAGGAATTGCAAGCTTGCAATCTCAAGAGAAGCAAAAGTGCTATCTTGCCTATCTCAAGAAGCAAAACATGCTAACTTACAAAATTTACGATCTTACATATCTTCAAAATTAACGATGATTTGGTGATTACGCATATTGTAAGTTGATGAACAAATTTGCTAGTTGTAGTTATAAAGCTTGCATGATGATAAAACTTGATATTATGTTTATTATGTAATGATACGAAATGTAATGTCTAAACACTTGAAAGTTACACTTCTCCTTTTTGTTGATGACAAAGGGGGAGAGGTATGATCATGTTATGCATGATGACGTGTTGCAAATATTCATGATGAAATTTGTAATTACTTGAATTCAGCTTGAATTCAAGATTCTATCAATATGACATATTGATAGGGGGAGTTAAGGTTAACTCCATCATCAATTGGTTGTCATCATAAAAAAGGGGGAGATTGTTGAATCTCGTATTTTGATGATTAAAACCAATTGATAAGTGTTTATGATTTGATCTACATTTTGAGTGACGCAGGATGCTTCGATCAGTGAGAGACATTTAAAGCAGGAAGAATCATATTGAGCTGGAGAAACATGTCAGAAAATTAGACGTCGTGCCGACGGATCGGTCGACGTATCGACAGAAGGCTTCGAGCTATGGATTCGGGCATCGGGCTAAGAAGAGCGAATATTGCGCCAAGGATATCGAAGTTGCGAAGTCAGCTGACCGATTGGGCAATAGTGATTTAAAAAGCGCTAGGCGCCAAGATCCAAAAACGCCTAAGGCGCTAGGCGCTCGCCCAGGCGCTCACCCGAGCGAAGCGAGACGCTAAAATATATAATATAATTAATAAATATAATTATTTAAAATTTTAAATAAAAATATGCTATTAAATTAAGAAAATCTAAGATACAAAATCACAATGTCACATTAACAAAAAGTTTCAAAATTCAAAACAATAAAATTTTACATCAAAGTCATTCATCATAATCAATATTATCGTCATTTTCACACAAATCATCTTCATTGAATTCGTCTTCTTCCTCTTGTCCTTCGATTCCTTCCTCTTCATCAAGATATGTTTAATTCTCTATGTCTTCAACAATAGCACGAGCCGAGCTTGATGCTTTTGCACTCATTTTTCTCTTTGACATCTGTCTTGTATATGTTTGTAATTCTCTAGCACTTGAAACTCTTGCCACATCTCCCCATGTCAATCTATCATCTTCAAATACAAGCTCATCTTCAGCATCTTGCAAGTTAGTACCCATTTCTCGTACTAACCACTCATTTGAATCATCAATATCTTACAATAAGATTGAATCAAATCTATTTTATAAATCATGACGAGCCTTCAAAGCTTGATTATACTTTATGTAAACAAGATCGTGCAATCGTTGATGTTCTAACCGATTTCTTCTCTTCGAGTGAATATGTCATGTCATATAATTTAAAAATATATTAATACATATATCTAAATAAATAAATTAATTAAAACAAAAATATTTAGTGATCCTTACATGCTCAAAGACACTCCAGTTTCGCTCACAACCCGAAGCACTACATGTCAAACTAAGTACTTTGATAGCAAATTGCTATAAGTTCGGGGTGGAATTTTGTTAGGACTCTAGTTAGGAGAGTCCTAATTGAGAGGGACATTCATGTAAAACCTACCTAAGCCGACCCCTATTAAAGAGGTGAAGAGGTCGGCTAGGGTTAGGAGGTTGTTTCTTAGAGATGAATTAGGAGTTGTAAAGGAATAGGAGTCTTGAGTAGAAGTCCTATTAGGAGTTGGTTAGAAGTAGGAGTCCTATTAGGAGTTAGGGTTTAGAAACCCTATAAATAGCCATATATTCCTCCTCTTTTAATAAGCAATAGATGAATCTTTTCTGTAGCCTTTGAGCAGCAACTTGGAGGGAGGAACCCCTATAGAGTTCCAAGGAGGCCGATCCCCTAAAGAGATCAACCCCAAGTTTAGAATCTGTAAGGGTTCTAACACCTGGTATCAAAGCAGCATTCTTGGCATCTCGCTGCCCTTCCACAGCCATCTATCAACTCTCCACAACCATCCAAAGCAATTCCCACAATTGCTTAAAAGATCGTTATCGAATTCCTCCATCATCTCCACCACCGTGGATCATCCTTTGATGTCCCCGTGAATTGCAACAGGTTCCGGTTTCCTACCTTACTACTGCTGCAATTTAGTTATCCTTATTCGAAAATCCAAAAAAAAAAAAATTGTTCCTATATTGCTGCATAAACTTTTCGTCACAAAGTTTTCATCTCTACGACGAAAGATACATTGTAGAATTCCAGCCACATATCACCATCTGTTTGATCTTGCTACTGTGCTTTTTCTATCCAAATTTCTACTTAATTTTTATGACATCTTTGACACTTCCTAACAGCAGATTTCCCTTTGGTTTTTTAAAAAAATTCTCAATATAAACCATTGATCTTTTACGTCTAATCTGCTATACTTGAAAATCTGCACTGTAAAATTTCAGCCGCATAGCACTGTTTGTTTGATCTTGATACAATATTTTTTTATCCAAATCTCTATGAAAATTTTATGATAGCTTTGACACTTCCTAACAGTGGATTTCCCTTTAGTTTCATCAAAAAATTCTCAATATAAACTACTGATCTTTTATGTCCAATCTGCTAGACTTGAAAATCTATGCTGTAGAACATTTCAGGCGCATATTGTTGCCTTAACCCATCTATTTGCAATCTTTTTTGAATGAAATTTCTTATAGACTTCATAGATCATCTTGGATTCCATCTAAGATTTATTTATTGAGAAATTCATCTCTAAAAATGATTTTTTGTTGCTGTAAATTTTCGTCGTAAACTGTTGAAATTTTTCGACGAGAATTCTGAAATCGCAACTTGTAACAATTTCCTTGCTGTTATACTGCCAAAATTTTCTTGATTAAATTAGACATCCTTGCTGTCATATAAACTGTGATTTTGCTATCAATTCCCTCCTCAATTCTCTCAAGTTTTTTGTGAAAATTACGTCGAGAAACCGTTGTTTCTTCGACGACAATTCTACTCTTACAAGACAGCACATACTTGCTGCAACTTCCACTTATTTCTATCAAACCTTTAGTACCATCTACCACAGATCCAAAACTTTCATCCACAGCCCTAAAACTCCATTAAACCACACCCTCAAACTGCACCCAAAACAAGCCTAAACCGCAACCTACATCTACCAATCCACCAACCCTTTCGACCATCACCTCTCTCAACCTATACACGCTTTTAACCCGACAACAAAAGAGAGATCATAACATCACAGATTTGGAGGCATATACTATGGCATCCGAGGAGGCAATCAATGCTAAATTCGAAGCCTTTGAGGCACGAATGGAGGATATGATTGGGACACTCTTTACGGAACTCAGATTGGGCCGACCACTAAGCCCGAAGAAATCACATCAAGGAGAGAGCTCTGCCCAATCGCACCAAGCCAGAAGAGATGACTTCCAAAAGAGGGGAGGTTCTATGATTGATCACAACTATCCATGCATGAGGGTGGACTTCCCTAGATGGGAAGAAGGAGACCCGATTGGTTGGATTTCGTGTGCGGAGTGATACTTTTGGTATCACAAAACCACAGACGCATCTATGGTGAAAATTGCAGCTATACATCTTGAAGGGGATGCCATACAGTGGTTTGACTGGTTTGAACACACTTATGGAGTCCTTTCATGGCGACAATTCAAAGAAGGATTGCTGATCCGCTTCAGACCAACCGATTACGAGAATATTGACGGACAATTAGCAAAGATCCGACAAACCTCCACCATTCGGAGTACCAAACCATGTTTGAAAGGTTATCTAATCAAACTCATGATTGGTCTAAAAAATAGCTATTGACGACCTTCATTAAGGGCTTGAAGCCAGAGATTCGGGGAGAAGTTAAAGCGCGACAACCGTACACGCTTATGATAGTCATCTCTTTCGAACGACATCAAGAGGAGCAATTAAACCATGAAGCTCAGAGGACTAGGGTTGCTCCTCAACCAGTAATATTGAAGCCCTCAGCCCCCCCTACTGTCGACCAAGTCCCTACACCAAAGAGGTTAACAAGAGAAGAGCTTCGGGAGCGATATGCGAAGGGGTTATGTTGGCATTGTGACGAGCCGTAGAGTCGTGAGCATCGCTGTAGTAAAGGGAGACTTCTTATGATTGAACCAATAGAAGAAGAGGTCATTGAACATTCAGAAGAGAGCCTTGAACATGAAGAAGAAGATGCAGAAGAAGAGCCACAACCGACCGAAGTTATGGTACATACACTAGCCGGCTACTTAAACCTGCAAACGATGAAAGTTGGAGGCCTTCTCAAACAACAACCGATCACTGTTCTCATCGACACGAGCAGTACTAATAACTTTCTAAACAGTAAGGTTACTATCCAAATGGCCTTACCTATCGAGAATTGCAATAGGTTTGACGTTAAGATCGCCGATGGATGGATTTTGAAGTATGATCGTAGGCGCCCGCAAGTGAAACTGTTGCTGATCATGAGGCCTTACCAATAGATAATTGCATATTTCTTCCTTCTCCCTCTTGATGATCATGAGGCCATGCTCATAATTAAAAATGGTTGTTGACATTAGGTGATATTTCTTGAAATTTTATGCAATTAATTATGAAATTTTACAGTAAGGAGAAACTGGTGATACTGAACGGGAAACGTGGGGGCGATGTAACGACGATTTGCACACAACAAATGGAGAAGGTTTTGCATAAAGCATGCAGCAGATTTTTGGTACAACTTGAGCAGCAAACTAAGGAAGAGCCAATAGAATTTGAAGATCCAAACCTACTTCCTTTGCTTGCTGAATTTTCAGATATATTTGACGAACCGTACAACCTACCTCTTACCCATCGACATGATCATTATATAACGATTCTTTTAGGAAAACCTCCAACAAATACTCGGCCATATCAATATCTACATCTCCATAAGGATGAAATAGACAGGATTGTAAAAGGGATGCTCGAAACAGGAGTTATTCGGCCAAGTTGCAACCTCTACTCTTCACCGGTGCTACTTGTACGCAAGAAGGACGGAACATGGCGAATATACGTTGATTACCGAGCTCTCAATGGCATAACCATCAAGGACAAATACCTTATTCCAATAGCAGATGAATTGCTAGATGAAAGGGAGCACGAATCTTCACAAAGCTGGACCTTTGATCCGGGTATCATCGAATATGAGTGTGCGAAGAAGACATACCGAAAACCACCTTTTGAACACACAACAACCACTACGAATTTTTGCTTTCTTTAACAGAAGGTGGAATATCTTGGGCATATCATATCAGAGGAAGGTGTGACAATGGACCCCTTCAAAATTGAAGCAATGCAAAACTGGCCTACCCCGAGGAACATAAAATTGCTACATGGCTTTCTGGGTTTAACAGGCAACTATCGTAAGTTCGTGAAAAACTATGGAAAGATCAATGCGCCACTTACTTTCTTACTAGAAAAAGATATCTTCCAATGGTTAGACAGAGCCTCTGCTACCTTCGACAAACTTAAGGCACCCATGACGACGACGCCGGTGCTAACACTACCAGATTTCAATCGACCCTTCATTATTGTGGCCGACCTATCTGGAGTCGGAATTGGAGCCATTCTTATGCAAGATGGTCGACCACTCATATACACTAGCAAGGCATTATCTCCCTCCCATCAAAATAAGTCAAAATATGATAAGGAGATGCTCGCCATTGTGCGCGCAATAACGAGGTGGAGACCCTACTTGATTGGTCGACGATTTCAAATTAAAACTGACCATAAAAGCCTTAAGTACTTTATGGAGCGAAAGATATCATCCCCTGAGCAGCAAAAATGGGTAACAAAATTTCTTGGATTTGATTATGAAATAACTTACAAAAAGGGGAAAGAGAATGTTCTTGCAGATGCGCTTTCGCAGCTACCCGAGCAAGCTGAAGTTTCGGCCATTTCACTTCCAACCAGCGACTTCCTTGAGGATATTAAGATGGAATGGCAGGAAGATTTAGAGACTAGTAAGATTATAAAAAAATTGGAGGAAGCACCAAGCTCCGTGGCTCATTACAATTGGGACTCAATAGAATTACACTATAAGGGACGCATTGTGCTTATGATAAATTCTACTTGTATCTTCATGAGCAGATTTTGGACAAAGTTATTCCATATGTAGGGTACTAAATTGAAAAGAAGTGCGGCATATCACCCACAAATCAATGGCCAGACATAAGTTGTAAATAGGTGCTTGGAGACAGCCCAAAGCCACCCACCATATATGGCTATCCAAGGAGAACTCTAGACCCAACCAAGTAAGTGCCATTATTGATCGACGGATCGTGACTCGATGACGACGACCCACTAATAAAGTGCTAATACAATGGGCGAACCTACCAATAGAAGATGTCACTTGGGAGAATTATGACGACTTGAAGATCAAATTCCCAGAATTCATGAATCATCAGCCTCGAGGACAAGGCTGATTTGAAGAGGGCGGGTCTGTTAGGACTCTAGCTTGGAGAGTCCTAATTGAGAGGGACATTCATGTAAAATTGTTAGGACTCTAGTTAGGAGAGTCCTAATTGAGAGGTACATTCTGTTAGGGCTCTAGCTAGGAGAGTCCTAATTGAGAGGGGCATTCATATAGGAGGTTTTTTCTTAGAGAAGAATTAGGAGTTGTAAGGGAATATGAGTCTTAAGTAGGAGTCCTATTAGGAGTTGGTTAGAAGTAAGAGTCTTAAGTAGGAGTCCTATTAGGAGTTAGGGTTTAGAAGCCCTATAAATAGCCATGTATTCCTTCTCTTTTCTTAAGCAATAGATGAATCTTTTCTGCAGCCTTTGAGCAGCAACTTAGAGGGAGGAACCCCTATAGAGTTCCAAGGAGGCCGATCCCCTAAAGAGATCAACCCCAAGTTTAGAATCTGCAAGGGTTCTATCAGCTTATTTGAAGAGGGTGGGTCTGTTAGGACTCTAGCTTGGATAGTCCTAATTGAGAGGGACATTCATGTAAAACTGTTAGGACTCTAGCTAGGAGAGTCCTAATTGAGAGGGACATTCTGTTAAGACTCTAGCTAGGAGAGTCCTAATTGAGAGGGGCATTCATGTAGGAGGTTTTTTCTTATAGAAGAATTAGGAGTTGTAAGGGAATAGGAGTCTTGAGTAGGAGTCCTATTAGGAGTTGCTTAGAAGTAAGAGTCTCAAGTAGGAGTCCTATTAGGAGTTAGGGTTTAGAAGCCCTATAAATAGCCATATATTCCTTCTCTTTTCATAAGAAATAGATGAATCTTTTCTGCAGCCTTTGAGCAGCAACTTGGAGGGAGGAACCCCTATAGTGTTCCAAGGAGGCCGATCCCCTAAAGAGATCAACCCCAAGTTTAGAATCTGCAAGGGTTCTAACAGGTTCATGTCATTTTCAATAGTGAGTCAATTATGCAACCATGACATGGAGATATCAATTCTGTTTTTACCCCGCATCTCCACCATCTATTTGTGAGTTTACTTTAAATGAAGTTAAAATTGATGAGAGATTAAATCTTTCTTCATTTTCACAAGGATCAAGATATGTATTAGAAACGAATCCTTGTTAGTAAAAACACTATCATTCATATAATCAGGAATCATTTTATTAAATCTATTTCTTTAAAGAATATCCTTGTTAGTAAATCTATTTCTTTAAAGAATTAAACTCGTTATAACATATGCTTTATTAAGTCCGGAAGAGGATAATGTATCGAGAAACTCCGATTTTTAAGAGAATCCGAAAACGAAATTAAGACTTTCATGCATTCGGACGAGACTGTGCTATTGATTTTCAAATATGATCATGAAGACAAAACATGCTTATCATTCGGAGGAGATCACGTCAGGGTATTGGATGGCAAAAGGCTTCGGACGTCAAGCGTCGGGCCAAGGAGAGTGGAATTGCGCCAAGGATATTGGGGTTGCGGTGGTCAACCGCCGATTGGGCAACAAGCCGCAAGAGAGGACGATGCACCGAAGAATCGGATGAAGCACCAACCAATGACGTCCCGGGCAACAGAATGTCAATTCGCGTTGTAATAATTGTCTAGATCGGAGTAGAGTTTTGGCTTGTGTGTGCAGGATTAACTATGATAACGATGAAGACATAAAGCGAAACAAAGTGCCGGAGTCAAGCACGAAGGATTCGTTGGGAGTTCGATAGTTCGACGGAAGTCCGAAGGTTCGTCGGGAATGCTGCCGGAACTAGCCGAGAATGAGTAGGGAGCTTGCCGAAGGGTTTTTCGGAAGCTCGCCAAAAGGTTCGTCGGAAGTTCACGGAGCTCACCGAGAAAGATCGGAGCTTGCCAAAGAAGCTCATTGGAACTCGCCGAGATCAAATCGTGAAGTCTACGAGCTTGTCGGGAGTCCGCAGAATGGTTTCTGAGAGTTTGTCGGAAGATCGCCGAAAGTTCGCTGGAAGCTCGTCGAAAGAAGTCTTGACTTGTAGACTTTGTAATAGCTTAGAAAATGTCTTTAAATTCGTAGTTAGCACGTTACTTAGGGTTAGGATTAGGTGTTAATCCTATAACCCAAGTAGGGGCCAATTGGGCTCGAGTTTGGACTGGTTTGAGCCAAGTTTGGAGCCCAAACTAGTAAGTTGTAAGGGTCTGGCGGTGGCACCGCCCAACACCCGAGAGCTGGGCGGTGGCACCGCCCAGCACCCGGGAAGTCGGGCGGTGGCACCGCCAGTGCAACGGTCGACAGGCGGTGGCACCGCCAGCCTCGGGAACTCAAGGGAATTCAAATTTTGGAGATCAAATTTGAATCCTCTTGGGGTCTATAAATACCCCCCAATTCTCAGCAGAGAATACAACCTTTTGAGAAGCTAGAAGTTGAGAAAAGCTTTAGGAAAAGTCTTGTTTTCAATAGCTTGAGTGTTCACCTCCCTTCTTTTTATTGAAATCTTTGTAAAAGGGTGAACCACTTGTAAGAGGTTGTAAGAGGGGTGTAAAAAGGAGGTTGATCTTCGCCTAGTAAAGGAAGATCATTAGTGGATGCCGGTGGCCTCGACGGAAGAGGAATCGGAGGAGTGGATGTAGGTCACGATTGACCGAACCACTATAAACTATCGTCTTCTCTGGTTTGCATTTTATTCTTGCCATTTACATACTGCAAACTACTTTACTTAGTCACTACGCTTCCAAACGCTTCTAAGTTATTAAGCTTTTCAAGTTCGGTTTTTTATCGTACGAAAGATTTTTCTAAAACCGAAGTTTTAATCCACTGCACTAATTCACCCCCCCCTCTTAGTGCCGCTCCGATCCTAACAAAGGCCGCTGCATGCTTTATGCAAAACCTTCTTCATTTGTTGTGTGCAAATCGTCGTTATGTCGCCCTCACGTTTCCCGTTCAGTATCACCTGTTTCTCCTTACTGTAAAATTTCATAATTAGTTGCATAAAATTTCAAGAAATATCACATAATATCGTCAACCATTTAATTATGAGCATGGCCTCATGATCATCAAGAGGGAGAAGGAAGAAATATGCAATTATCTCTTGGTCCTGCAGCAATAGTTTCTCCTGCGGGTGCCTACGATCACAATTCAAAATCCGTCCATCGACGACCTTAACGTCAAACCTGCTGCAATTCTCAATAGGTAAGGCCATCTGGATAGTAACCTTACTATTTAGAAAGTTATTAGAACTGCCCGTGTCGATGAGAACAGTGATCGGTTGTTGTTTGAGAAGGCCTCCAACTTTCATCGTTTGCGGGTTTGAGTAGCCGGCTAGTGCATGTACCGTAACTTCAGTCGGTTGTGGCTCTTCTTCTGCATCTTCTTCTTCATGTTCAAGGCTCTCTTCTAGATGTTCAATGACCTTCTCTTCTATTGGTTCAATCATAAGAAGTCTCCCTTTACTACAGCGATGCTCACGGCTCCACGGCTCGTCATAATGCCAACATAACCCCTTCGCATATTGCTCTCGAAGCTCTTCTCTTGTTAACCTCTTTGGTGTAGAAACTTGGCCGATAGTAGGGGGGGGCTGAGGGCTTTAATATTACTGGTTGAGGAGCGACCCTAGTCCTCTGAGCTTCATGGTTCAATTGTTCCTCTTGATGTTGTGGGAAAGAGATGGCTGCCATCAGCGTATACGGTTGTCACGCTTTAACTTCTCCTCAGATCTCCGGCTTCAAGCCCTCAATGAAGGTCCTCAATAGCTATTTTTGAGACCAATCACGAGTTTGATTAGATAACCTTTCAAACCTAGTTTGGTACTCCTAAATGGTGGAGGTTTGTCGGATCTTTGCCAGTTGTCCGTCTATATTCTCGTAATCGGTTGGTCTGAAGCGGATTAGTAGTCCTTCTTTGAATTGTCGCCATGAAAGAACTCCATAAGTATGTTCAAACCAGTCAAACCACTATATAGCATCCCCTTCAAGATGTATAGCTGCAATTTTCACCTAGATGCATCCGCGGTTTTGTGGTCCTGAAAATATCGCTCCGCGCGCGAGATCCAACCAATCGGGTCTCCTTCTTCCCATCTAGGGAAGTCAACTCTCATGCATGGATAGTTGGGGTCAGTCATAGAGCTTCCCCTCTCTTGGAAGTCATATCTTTGGGTTTGGTGCGATTGGGCATAGCTCTCTCCTTGATGTGATTTCTTCGTGCTTAGTGGTCGGCCCAATCTGAGTTCGGTAAAGAGCGTCCGAATCTTATCCTCCATTCGTGCCTCGAAGGCTTCGAATTTAGCATTGATTATCTCCTCAGATGCCATAGTGTATGCCACCAACTCTGTGATATTAAGATCTCTCTTTTGTTGTCGGGTTAAAGGCATGTATTGGTTGCGAGAGGTGATGGTCGAAAGGGTTGGTAGATCGGTGGATGTAGGCTACGGTTTAGGCTTGTTTTGTGGCTATTTTGGGTGCAGTTTGAGGGTGTGGTTTGGTGGAGTTTTAGGGCTGTAGATGAAAGTTTTAGATCTATGGTAGATGGTAGCAAATATTTGATAGAAATAAGTGGAAGTTGCAGCAAGTATGTGCTATCTTGTAAGAGTAGAATTGTCGTCGAAGAAACAACGGTTTCTCGACGTAATTTCCACCAAAACTTGAGAGAATTGAGGAGGGAATTGATACCAAAATCACAGTTTATATGACAGCAAGGATATCTAATTTAATCAAGAAAATTTTGACAGTATAACAGCAAGGAAATTGGTGCAAGTTGCGATTGCAGAATTCTCGTCGAAAAATTTCAGCAGGATACGACGAAAATTTGCAGTAACATAAAATCGTTTTTAGAGATGAATTTCTTAATAGATCAATCTTAGATGGAAGCCAAGACGATCTATGAAGTGTATAAGAAATTTCATTCAAAAAAGATTACAAATAGATGGGTTAAGGCAACAATATGCGGCTAAAATTTTCTGCAGCACAGATTTTTAGGTATAGCAGATTGGATGTAAAAGATCAGTGATTTATATTGAGAATTTTTTGATGAAACCAAAGGAAAATCTACTGTTAGGAAGTGTCAAAGCTGTCATAAAAATTTTGTAGAGATTTGGATAGAAACAATATAGTATCAAGATCAAACAAACAGTGCTATGCGGCTGAAATTTTACAGTGCAGATTTTCAAGTATAGCAGATTAGACGTAAAAGATCAATGGTTTATATTGAGATTTTTTTGAAAAAACCAAAGGGAAATCTGCTGTTAGGAAGTGTCAAAGATGTCATAAAAATTTTATAGAAATTTGGATAGAAAAAGCACAGTAGCAAGATCTAAAAGATGGTACTATGCGGCTGGAATTCTGCAATGTATCTTTCGTCGTAGAGATGAAAACTTTGTGACGAAAGGTTTATGTAGCAATATAGGAACAGTTTTTTTTTTGATTTTCGAATAAGGATAACTAAATTACAACAGCAGTAAGATAGGAAACCAGAACCTGTTGCAATTCACGGGGAGATCAAAGGATGATCCGCGGTGGTGGAGATGATGGCGGAATTCGACGACGATCTTTTAAGCAATTGTGAGAATTGCTTTGGGCGGTTGTGGAGGGTTGATGGATGGCAGTGGAAGGGCAGCGAGATGCCAAGAATGCTACTCTGATACCTGGTGTTAGAACCCTTGCAGATTCTAAACTTGGGGTTGATCTCTTTAGGGGATCGGCCTCCTTGGAACTCTATAGGGGTTCCTCCCTCCAAGTTGCTACTCAAAGGCTGCAGAAAAGATTCATCTATTGCTTATGAAAAGAGAAGGAATACATGGCTATTTATAGGGCTTCTAAACCCTAACTCCTAATAGGACTCCTACTTAAGACTCTTACTTCTAAGCAACTCCTAATAGGACTCATACTCAAGACTCCTATTCCCTTACAACTCCTAATTCTTCTATAAGAAAAAACCTCCTACATGAATGCCCCTCTCAATTAGGACTCTCCTAGCTAGAGTCCTAACAGAATGTCCCTCTCAATTAGGACTCTCCTAGCTAGAGTCCTAACAGTTTTACATGAATGTCCCTCTCAATTAGGACTCTCCAAGCTAGAGTCCTAACAGAACCTAGTAAAGGCATCACACTTATGCTCAAAATTCGCTTATATTGTTCTCCTGGTATCACAATTACCATACTTTTTGTTGATGACAAAAGGGGAGAAATATATGAGTATTAATGCCATGCTTGCATCACCAAGAGATATATGAATTGATGCTATGATTGCTATAATTTGCATTATGCCTTGTTTGTATCATGTAATGATATCAAAATCTTACTTCGCAGTTTTACATGTTGATATCTTACAATATGATGAATTGCTACTATTACCATTATTCAAACTTGTTATGTAAAATTTGAAAATGAATGTCAAGCCTTGACATCATCTTCAGAGAGAAACATCATGATGGGAATCATGATGGGAGTATTGATAAGTTTAAATGATTTTAACTTATCAATATGTCTCTTGAATTCAAAGGTTTTGAATTCAAGAATGACTTATCTCAAGTATAGCATATAGACAGGGGGAGTTAAGGTTAACTCCATTATCAATTGATTGTCATCATAAAAAATGGGGAGATTGTTGAATCTCGGATTGTGATGACGAAGTCAATTGTCATTTGTTATCTAATCTATATGTTGAGATAAGTGTGCAGGATTAACTACGATGAAAATAAGATATGCAGCGGGAGTTGCGGCGGAGTCAAGACAATGATCACGTTGGGAGTTCGAGAGTTCGACGAAAGTTCGGACAGTCGTCGGAGGTTCTACGGGAACAAATCCGAGAAGTCCATGAGCTTGCCAAAGAAGCTCGTCGGAACTCGCCAAGTGGATCGTCGCAAGTCCAGGAGTTTGCCGGAAGTCCGCAGGAGCATCACCGAGGGTTCATCGGATGATCGACGGAAGTTCGCCGGAAGCTCGCTGGAAGAAGCGATTGACGCACCGGAGTAAGATGCAGTTAATATCTTAGGAAATATCGTAGTTAGCACAATGATTAAGTTGGAAATGGGCGGTGATCCCATTAACTTAATCTTGGGGCAATTGGGCCCCTGAAAAACCCAAATTGGGCCGAATGGATCAACCCATTCGGACCCTGATTTCTGCCAGGCGGTTAACCGCCTTAGTCAGGCAGTGGCACCGCCTGAGCTCAGTCTTCGAGCTCTGGCAGGAGGTGCAATCACCCCTGACAGAGGTGGCACCACCTGGGCTAGGTCTCCGAGCTCTGGCTGAGCGGTGCAACCGCCTTAGTCAGGCGGTGGCACCGCCTGAGCTCGGTCTTCGAGCTCTGGCAGGAAGTGCAACCGCCCCTGACAGGAGGTGGCACCGCCCAGAGGCTCAGTCTTCAAGCTCTACTAGGCGATACAATCGCCAGATCCCAAAATTCCGAGAATTGACAGTTTTGAGCTCCAAATTCAAACTGGGTTGGGGCCTATAAATACCCTACCCTTTCAGCACTAAAAGGGCACCCAGAAACCACCAAAATTCTGATTTTATTTTATGATTTTTAGAGCTCAAAAGTGTTGTATGAGTTGAAAGTTCTTCTTCCTCTTTTCTTCCAAGTTCTAATCTATTAAGAGAGGAAAGGAAATTCTGTAAGTGTTGTCTCCTAAGCCCGTCAAAAGGAGGGAAACTATAAAAGGGTGGTTGGCCTTCGCCTATTGAAGGAAGGCCTCTAGTTGACGTCGGTGACCTCGTCGGTGGAGGAAGCCAAAAGTGGAGTAGGTCAAGATTGACCGAACCACTCTAAATCTCGGTTTGCATTTACTTTGAGCATCTTATCTTTACTACAAACCTCCTCAATAGCTTACTGCCTTCTATGCTTTTACGAACGTGTTTCAAAGTTCAGTGCTTTCCGAATCGGCGTTTAGACCCAAATCAGTTTTATCGTACGAACATCATATTTCAGTTTACGCTTATGTTCTGATTTTCATCATAACTACAAACTGCCTTTATATCTTTGCTTTAACTACATCTCGCTTCATCTCAAGTTAAAGTGATTTACGAATTGACTTTAATACCGAAATCACTTTTATCGTACGAACATCGTATTTCAGTTTGCGCTTATATTCTGATTTCCATCATAACTGCAAACTGCCTTCATAGATTTACTTTAACGTCATCTCGCTTGATCTTAAGTTAAAGTAATCTTAGAATCGGCTTTCACACTGAAATCACTTTTATCAAACGAACGTAGTTTTAATTGTAGAAAGATTTCCGCTGCACTAATTCACCCCCCCCCTCTTAGTGCTCTTGATCCTAACACACCCAAGCGGCACTTGTTTGAAGCGCACCGCCTGGGAGATTAGCGAGGCGCTCGGGCCTCGCCTTGCCTCGCCCAAGTGCCTAGGCGAGCGCTTGAGCGCCTTTTTAAATTACTGTTGGGCAATAGGCCGCAAGAGAGGACGATGCACCGAAGAATCGGACGAAGCGTCGATAGACCAATGACATGCCGGACAACATGATTCAAGCTTAGTAATAATTGTCTAGATCGAATTGTGTTTTTACATGTGCAGGATTAACTACGATAGCAAGGTATAATTGTCTAGACAGGATTAACTAAAGCAAAATGAAGTTCTAGAGTCAAGAACGCAATTTCGTTGGGAGTTCGTGGGTTCGTCGGAAGTCCAGACGTTCGTCGGAAGTTCTATAGGAACTAGCCGAGAAGTCCAAGAGCTTTGCCTAAGAAACTTGTCAAAACTTGCCAAGAAGATCATCGTGAAGTCCAGGAGCTTGCCCGAAGTCCGTTGGAACATTGCCGAGAGATCGTCGAAAGTTTGCCAAAAGATCACCGGAAGCTCGCAGGAAGAAACTAGACTTACGGACTTGGTTAGCTTAGGAAATGTTTTAAAATTCGTAGTTAACATATAATTGGGATTGAAATTGGGCCAACCTAAGTAGGGGCCAGTTGGGCCCATGTAAGAACTGTGTTGGACCCAATGAAAAGGCCCAAATAGTGCCCCAAAAGGTGACATCGTCGTGGCACAGTCTCGGAGACTGTGTCAGGCGGTGGTATCGCCAGTTTGGGCGGTGGTACTCCCTAGTGGCCTAGTGCCAAGTGATGGTACCGCCCAGTGCAATGTCAGTGTCAGACTGACACTGGCGGTGGTACCGCCCAACACAAGCGGTGGTACTGCCCATACCCAGGAAACCTGGGATGAGATATTTTTACCACCACCCAATGGCCCAGTGCCAGGCGGTGGTACCGCCCAGTGTAGTGTCAGTGTCAGACTGACACTGGCGGTGGTACCGCCCAACACAAGCGGTGGTACCGCCCGTACCCAGGAAACCCGGGTTGAGATATTTTTAGGCTCCAAGTTTGAATCAACTTGAAGCCTATAAATACCCCTCTTATCCCTGGTTAAGATACACAAGACTTGAGAGTAAAAATAGAAAAAAATGCTGCTACAATCTTGTGTAAACTTCTCTCAAAAGTTCTAAGTGTAAGGGTTATCTCCTAAACCCGGTAAAAGGAGACTCGAGTTGTAAAAGGTGGTTGGCCTTCGCCTATTGAAGGAAGACCGATAGTGGATGCCGGTGGCCTTGACGGAAGAGGAATCGGCGGAGTGAATGTAGGTCACGACGACCGAACTACTATAAAAATCTAGTTTGTGTTTCCTTCTTGCAATTTACTTTTATAGCAAACTGCCTTTCCTCCTTACTGTGCTTTTACTATGCCTACACTCGCATATGCTTTCTATTAAGATTGGAGTGGCACTAAGAGGGGGGGGGGGGGGTGAATTAGTGCAGCGGATTAAAACGTCGGTTTTGACAAATCTTTCGTACGATAAAAATCGAACTCGGAAGTGCTTAACTTGAAAGCGTATTCGTAAAGTTGTGCAGCAAAGGTAATGAGGAAATAAAGCACGTAAGAAGGTTTACAGTAATGTAAATAGCAATAATGAAATGCAAACCAGAGATCACGTCGATTTTAAAGTGGTTCGGTCAAATGACCTACATCCACTTGCAATGCCCTCTTCGATGAGGCTCCCACCTTCCACTAGCAAATCTCTTGAAGGGGAAGAAAAAATACCCCTCTTACAACTCTTTACAAGCGGTTCATACTCTTACAAATTTTCAGTAAGAAAGAAGGAGGTGAACACTCTAGCAAATTGAAAACAAGACTTGCTACGACTTTTCTAAGACCTTTCTCCCAATCAATTGCTTCTCAAAAAGTTGTAATCTTAGCTGAGATTTGAGGGGTATTTATAGGCCTCAAGAGGATTCAAATTTGGGCTCGAAAATTTGAATTCTCTTTAGTTCCCGATGCTGGCGGTGCCACCGCCTGTCAGTGTCTGACACTGACAGTGGACTGGCGGTGCCACCGCCCAGCCAAGCGGTGCCACCGCCTGGCTCTCAGGTGCTGGGCGGTGCCACCGCCAAACCCTTCGGTTCATAGGTTGGGCTTTAATTTCAGCCCAAACCAAGTCTTATTTTGGGCCCAATTGGCCCCTAACCAGGATATTGGATTACCTTTTAATCCTAATCCTAATTACATGTGAACTACATAACTAAAAACATCCTAAGCAAATTTTCAACATCGAGTCTTGTTCCGGCGAGCTTTCCGATGAACTTCTGGCTGACTTCCGATATGCTCTCGGGTTTCTTCCGATGGACTCCCAACAGCCTCCCGATCTTGTGACGACTTCAACGAGTAGCCGAGCATTCTCGGTGATCTCTGTGAACCTCCGACGATCTCTTCGGCGAATTTCCAAAAATTCCGACAGGTTCCCGATTTCTTCTCGGTTGGATCCGGTAGCATCTCCGACGATTCTTCGGACTCTTAAACGTCCATCGAACATGACTCCGGTATTCTTGCTTTATGTTTTCTGGTTATCGTAGTTAATTTTGTACACTTAACTCAATAATATGGATTAGATCAATTAACCCATCAATTGATTTTATCATCAAAATCCGAGATTCAATAATCTCCCCCTTTTTTATGATGACAATCAATTGATGATGGAGTTAAACATAACTCCCCCTATCTATATTCCATATTATGAGAAGATAAAAACACTTGAATTCCATCCCATAGAATTCAAGCATAAACCGATAAGTTCTAACCGTTGAACTTATCGTCATTCTCATGACGCATAAGTAAATACGAAACTTCGATGAAAATAATTTTCAAGTCAAATGATAAGGAACGATTTTTACTATGACAGGAGATAAAGATTTTCAACATGAATTTCATGATATAGATGTAAGGCATTCTTTCAATATGATCAATCAATCTTGCGATATTCTCAACGACTTTGCAAGGCATATGAGATATTTGTATTATACAAGCTCTTGTAATTCATATAAGTCATGTTATCGATGCACATAAGACATTTTCATTGAGTCATGCTATCGAAATGGTATAAGTCATCACTTAGTCATCATTTCTCCCCCTTTCTCATCAACCAAAAGGGAATGAGACTTGAAGCACATAATTTGTGATTATAACATCAGGAATTTAGCATTGATCATACAAAAATTCATCATTCAAAATTAAGTATACTAAAATATTTACGCAGAGTTCATCTTAAAGAAAAATTCAGCATTTATCAAATCTCTTCTTTCTATAAATAACAATAATTGTAGGTGTACAAAGAAGAGATTGTGATAAAAAAAAAATTTTCAAGTAGTAACTCCAGTAAGTCAAGATCATAATTCATTCACAAACTCATTCAAATTCAAATCATCAACTTGAAACTCATAATCAAGCCATCAAAATCAATTTCGAGATTCATAAAATATCATAAAATCATTAATCTTGATCAGATGGGAGCGGGGTTTGACTCAAGATAGGATAAGGTAATTTAATGTGTCATTTAGAATCGAAAGAGAAGGATCAAATTCACCGAGGAATGGAGAGAGAGGATGAAAAACTTTATGGAAAATCCATTCAAACAAGTTTATTCTTAGGGACAATTTAACATACCTAATTCCCTTCTAATGAATTCAAATTGGTCTTCATTCAAAGCTTTTGTAAATATATCTACTAATTGATGCTTTGTGTCAATGAATTCTAGAACAACATTATTGTTAAGGACATGATCGCATATGAAATGATGCCTAACGTCGATGTGCTTAGTTCTAGAGTACTGAATTGGATTTTTAGTAAGACATATGGCACTAGTATTATCACATTTTATGGGAATATTTTTAAAGTGAATTCCATAGTCGTTTAAAGTATTTTTCATCCAAAAAACTTGTGCACAGCATGCACTTGCAGCAATGTACTCGGCTTCCGCCGTAGATAGTGCAACTGAATTTTGTTTCTTGGAAGTCCAAGAAACAAATGCATGTCCTAAAAATTGGCATGTTCCGGATGTACTTTTTCTATCTATCCTGCATCCGCCAAAATCGACATCTGCATAAGCTATTAAATTGAATTTTTCAGATTTTGGATACCACAATCCCAGATTTGGAGTTCCTTTAAGATACCTAAATATTCTTTTAACACTTTTAAAATGAGATAATTTAGGATTTGATTGAAACCTAACGCAAAGTCCTACACTAAACATAATATCCGATCTAGTCGCGGTGAGGTAGAGTAGACTACCTATCATTCCCCTATATGTTTTTTGATCGAAATTTTCACTATTTTCATCCATATCTAACTTAGTCGCAGTACTCATAGGGGTGTTTATTGCTTTTGAATTATCCATGTTAAATCGTTTTAACAATTCTAATGTATATTTAGATTGGTTATGAAATATACCATCACTAAGTTGTTTGATTTGTAATCCTAAAAAGAAAGTTAATTCACCCATTAAACTCATTTCAAATTCATGACTCATACATTTGGCAAATGATTCACATAGTGATTCATCCGAAGAGCCAAAAATAATATCGTCAACATAAATTTGCACAATAAGAAAATTATTTTCAAAATATTTGATAAACAATGTAGTATCAACCTTACATTTGGTAAAATTATTTAAAATAAGAAAGGAACTAAGCCTTTCATACCAAGCTCTAGGAGCTTGTTTCAAGCCATAGAGAGCCTTAGTCAATTTGAATACATGATTAGGAAGAAGAGAATTTTCAAATCTGGGAGGTTGTTCGACATATACTTCTTCGAAAATAAAACCGTTCAAGAAGGCACTTTTGACATCCATTTGAAACAGTTTAAAATTATTACTACTAGCATAGGCAAGGAGCATCCTAATGGCTTCTAATTTTGCCACAGGAGCGAAGGTTTCTTCGTAGTCGATACCTTCTTCTTGGTTGAAACCTTTGGCCACTAATCTAGCCTTGTTTCTAACCACGATACCATTTTCGTCTTGCTTGTTTCTAAAGACCCATTTAGTACCAATGACTAAATGGTCACTGGGTCTAGGAACAAGCTTCCATACCTTATTCCTCTCAAATTGATTTAATTCCTTTTGCATTGCAATAACCCAAAAATCATCTTTTAAGGTCTCGTCAATGCATTTAGGTTCGATTTGAGAAAGGAAGGCGGTGTTAGCACAAAAATTCTTGAAAGAGGAACAAGTTTGAACCCCTTTTGATGTTTCTCCTATAATTAGCTCCTTTGGATGAGCATCTATATACTTCCATTCCTTAGGTAAGGAAATTTCGGAAGAGGGGGTTCATTTAAGTTCAAATTATCAAAACCAAGATTATCATCAAAATCATTTTTCTTTAAATCAGAAACTTCATTAAAAACTACATAAATAGATTCTTCTATTACTAAGGTTCTTTTGTTAAAAACCTAAAAAGCCTTAGAAACGGAAGAGTAACTAAGAAAGATGCCTTCATCGGATTTAGCATCAAATTTTTCTAAGGCATCCCTTTCATTCAAAATAAAGCATTTACAACCAAAAACTTTAAAATAGGGAATATTTATTTTTTTGTTGTTCCATAATTCATAGGGAGTTTCTGATAGGGATGGTCTTATTAGGACCCTATTCATGATGTAGCAAGCCGTATTTACGGCTTCGGCCCAAAAATACTTGGGTAGACTATGTTCATTTAACATCGTTCTTGCCATTTCTTGTAAGTTTCTATTTTTTCTTTCAACTACTCCATTTTGTTGGGGATTCCTCGGAGTGGAGAAGTTGTGATTGTATCCATTAACTTCACAAAAATTTTGAAAGTCACGGTTTTGAAATTCGCCACCATGATCACTCCGAATTGATGAAATCATGAAACCTTTTTCGTTTTGAGTGAGTTTACAAAATTTAGAGAAACACTTGAAACAATCACTTTTGTGAGCTAAGAAATAGGTCCAAGTGTATCTAGTATAGTCATCCACAACTACAAACGCATATTTGCTTCCTCCTAGACTTGTCGTGTCAATTGGTCCAAATAAGTCCAAATGAATCAATTGTAATGGTTTAGTGGTGCTAATTTGAGTTTTTGGTGTGAAACTAGTTTTTATTTGTTTACCTAGTTGACATGCATCGCATACTTTGTCCTTAATAAACTTTATATTTGGAATTCCTCGCACTAATTCTCTAGATGAGATCTTAGATATTAGTTTCATACTTGCATGGCCTAGTCTCCTATGCCAAAGCCAAGCATCATCATTTAAAGCGGAGAAGCACATTTCATTACTTAGTTCATCAAGGTTGATGGTGTAGACATTATTTTGTTTTAATGCAATCATAGTTATGTTATGGTTTGGTTTTTCAATAATACACACATTTGATTCAAATCTAACGATATAACCTGTATCGCATAATTGACTAACACTCAAGAGATTATGTTTCAATCCATCAACTAGTAAGACATCATCAATAGAAAATTTGAATTTGTTACCTATGGTTCCTTTGCCAATGATTTTGCCTTAGTTATTGTCTCCGAAGGTGACGTACCCTTCTTCTTTGCTAGTGAGCATAGAGAAATGAGATGTATCTCCAGTCATATGTCTTGAGCATCCACTATCTAGATACCATCTCTTGCTCCTAGCTTGTGATGGTGTATGTTTCTACAAGAAGGGATTATTTTTAGGTACCCATTTCCTTTTGGATGCCTTAAAAATTGATTTAACTTGTTTATCATATTGCATAGAATTGATCATGGTTCCTTTAGGAACCCAAATTAGTTTGTTCGGACTAATTTTCTTGAATGGACATTTATAAGTTTTATGTCCATATTTGCAACAAAAGTTGCAATTGCTTTGGTGCCGAACATGTAAAATAGGGCCTTTAATGAAGGTGGTTGGATTCTGGTGAGGACTTCTCACAAATCCGATTCCACTTCTTTTATGAACGTGACCCTTATTTGTAAGGATCTTGTTCAAAGACTTACTACCAACCTCGAATTTCTTCAAGGTGTCCTTATGTAGCAAGTTCTCCTTTTAGAGAGTTTCTAGATCATGACATTTTATACAAGGAGCTAAACTATAATGATATTCAGTCTTTAATTTATCGACATCACAAGTGAGACTATCATGCTCCTTTTTTAGCAATTTGTATTTTCTACTAATTGTCTTACATTCATCAAATAACTCATGGAAGGCATTTAATAATTCATGATAAGGTAAATCTGCATCAATTAAATCCGTTACCTCTTCTCCGATGGCCATTAGGATGTAATGAGCAACTTGCTCGGTGTTGGACTCATCTTCTTCGGACGCGCTTGAATCATCCCACGTTGCCTTGAGCGCCTTTTTCTTTGATGTTCTCTTTTTGGCTTGAGGACAATCGTTCTTGTAGTGTCCCGGTTTCTTGCACTCATAGCAAATCACTTGGTCCTTCTTGTGTTCAAATTTATTTTTTCTATTATTTTTAAATTTGTTCTTTCTTAAATATTTTTTAAAATTATGAGTCAAAAGTGCAATGTCATTGTCACTATCCTCATCACTTGATGTTCCTTTCAAGTGATCTTCTTGTGATGTGAGTGCCATATCCTTCCTGTTCTTTGGAAGGGGGTTCTCGAGCTTGTCATGAGCTTGACATGTCATTTCGTAGGTCATTAGAGACCCAATAAGTTCTTTAAGAGGGAATGTTTTAAGGTCTTTGACCTCTTGAATGGCCGTAACTTTTGGATCCTAACTTTTAGGGAGGGATCTTATGATTTTAGTTACTAGTTCAAAGTTAGTAAAGTCTTTACCAAGAGCTTTGAGTCCATTGATGACATCCGTGAACCGGGTGTACATGTCTCCGATGGACTCACTTGGTTTCATTCGGAAGAGTTCATAAGAGCGCACAAGGATGTTGATTTTGGACTCTTTCACTCGGCTAGTGCCTTCATGAGTGACCTCAAGAGTCCTCCAAATATCAAAAGCTGAATCACAAATTGAAACACGATTAAATTCATTTTTGTCTAGTGCACAAAACAAGGCATTCATAGCCTTTGCGTTTAAAGCAAAAACCTTCTTCTCCGATTCATTCCATTCGCTCATCGGAAGAGAAGATTTTTGAAATCCATTTTCGACAATAGTCCAAAGCTCGAAATCCATGGAAATGAGGAAGATCCTCATACAATTCTTCCAATAAGTATAATCCAACCCATTAAACATGGGTGGACGTGTGATAGAATGACCCTCATGTATGCCGGAGTAAGCCATCTCTCTTGGGTATCAAACCAAATATGAGAGTGAGCCTGGCTTTGATACCAATTGTTAGGATCAGAGCGGCACTAAGAGGGGGTGAATTAGTGCAGCGGATTAAAACGTCAGTTTTGACAAATCTTTTGTACGATAAAAATCGAACTCGGAAGTGCTTAACTTGAAAGCGTATTCGTAAAGTTGTGCAGCAAAGGTAATGAGAAAATAAAGCACGTAAGAAGGTTTACAGTAATGTAAATAGCAATAATGAAATGCAAACCAGAGATCACGCTGATTTTAAAGTGGTTCAGTCAAATGACCTACATCCACTTGCGAGGCCCTCTTCGATGAGGCTCCCACCTTCCACTAGCAAATCTCTTGAAGGGGAAGGGCAAACACCCCTCTTATAACTCTTTAAAAGCGGTTGACACTCTTATAAATTTTCAGTAAGAAAGCAGGAGGTGAACACTCTAGCAAATTGAAAACAAGACTTGCTACGACTTTTCTAAGACCTTTCTCTCAATCAATTGCTTCTCAAAAAGTTGTAATCTCAGCTGAGATTTGAGGGGTATTTATAGGCCTCAAGAGGATTCAAATTTGGGCTCAAAAATTTGAATTCTCTTTGGTTCCCGATGCTGGCGGTGCCACCGCCTATCAGTGGCGGTGCCATCGCCTATCAATGTCTGACACTGACAGTGGACTGGCGGTGCCACCGCCCAGCCAAGCGGTGCCACCGCTTGGCTCTCGGGTGCTGGGCGGTGCCACCGCCAGACCCTTCGGTTCACAGGTTGGGCTTTAATTTCAGCCCAAACCAAGTCTTATTTTAGGCCTAGTTGGCCCCTAACCAGGATATTGGATTACCCTTTAATCCTAATCCTAATTACATGTGAACTACATAAATAAAAACATCATAAGCAAGTTTTCAACGTCGAGTCTTGTTCCGGCGAGCTTTCCGATGAACTTCCGGCGGACTTCCGATATGCTCTCGGGTTTCTTCTGACGGACTCCCAGCAGCCTCCCGATCTTGTGACGACTTCAACGAGTAGCCGAGCATTCTCGGTGATCTCCATGAACCTTCGACGATCTCTTCGGCGAATTTCCGAAAATTCCGACTTGTTCCCGATTTCTTCTTGGTTGGTTCCGGTAGCATATCCGATGATTCTTCGGACTCTTAAACGTCCATCGAACTTGACTCCGGTATTCTTGCTTTATGTTTTCTGGTTATTGTAGTTAATCCTGCATACTTAACTCAATAATATGGATTAGATCAATTAACCCATCAATTGATTTTATAATCAAAATTCGAGATTCAACACTTTCAAATTTCTGAAATTGGTTTTCAACATACGAAAGAGTTTTTCTAGAACCGATGTTTTTACCGCTGCACTAATTCACCCCCCCCCCCCCCCCCCCCACTCTTAGTGCCGACTCTTTTCCTAACAAATGTGATGCAAACATAATATTTCAAAAATGCATTCAAATTTGACAAGAAACCAAGGCAAGAGAATACAAAGATTTTAGCATATATCAGACGCACATGCGAAGCAATGAAACATACTTTTGCCTAAACAAAACAATGCGATACAACATATACTTTACATAATAGGTTTCAAGAATACAAATAATTTAAGGAAAAGAGCATATAAGAATTCAAAGCAGTAATATAAAGCTCAATTGAAGAAAGAATGCTAAATGAAATCAAATTCTAAAGGGAATGAAACAAGAACAGGTGAAATCGACCAAAGCTCGATTTTTGATAGAATTCGAGAGATACATTGGACAAATGATTCAAACTATCAATTGTGCTCCAATTTACTCAGGGCATATATCATTGAAATGATATTTTAACCTACTTTCAGATAAAAATAAGCTTCATACGAATTGAACTTCCCAATAGAGAGTTACAAATAATTTGGTAAATAAAGGTCAGAGAACAAGATCTCTGTTTGGCCGAATTCATAGGATTGGATTCAACAGATAGCTGGGCAGATATTTGTACTTCAAATCTTTTTTTTTTTTTGGTAAGTAAAAGTAAATTGATTATGTGTAAAGTTTCTACAAATAGTTTTATCTATACAATACTTCAAATATTTCATTCTAGGTATCAAAAGAAAGATCTAAGAGTCTAGTTTCCAACAAAGAAAATTTTGCATAAATTAGAATTCCCAGTATGGACTTATAAGTAGTTTAGTATCAAAATGTCAGAAGGTACAAACTCTATTTTGTAGAATCCTTAGGGTCAATCGAAACAGAAGTTTACATAGGCAAATCTACTCCAAATTATTCAAATAAGTCAAAAGAAAGATTTACGAGTCTATATTCTGATCAAATAAGTTTTGTCCAGATTGGAAATCTATGTAGGGATTTATAGCGAAAACGAGGTGGAAGGGTCAAAATCTCGGAAGCTTTCCAAATTCAAATCGTTACATCTAAAAAGAGATGTATCAAATGCAAGGCTAGAACAATTCAAAGTTTTTATATTCAAGGCAAAAGCAAAGATGAAATTGCAGTAGAAAAGATCAGAACACTTGCAATAGGAAAGATCAGAACACTTGCAATATGAAAGATCAGAACACTTGCAATAGGAAAGATCGAAACACTTGCAATAGATAAGATCGAAACACTTGCAATAGGAAGGATCAAAACACTTGCAATATGATAGATCAGAACACTTGCAATAGGAAAGATCGAAATATTTGCAGAAGAAAAGGTTTAGGACACTTGCCTTTCGAAGGTTTTGATTCGAAGATCCGAAGACAGTATAAGCCAAAATCCTTCTTTTACTTTTCCTTCGTCTCCTTTACCTGTTTCGTTTTCTGTATCTATCTTCTTTTTCCCAACCGCAGCCATAGCCATGGTTGCAGTCGCAGCCACCATCGCAGCCCCTTCCACTACACTACTTCCTTTCTCCTTTCTCTCATTCCTTCTTTTTCTTTCCCAAACAAAGATGCCGCAGTCACCACCGCTGCCGCAACCATACCGCTGCCGCTGCCATAACTGCAGCCACCTTCCCCTTTTCCTCTTCTTCTTTTGCCAACGCAGCTGCTGCAGTTGCAGCCGCAGCCACGGTCGCAGCCAAACTACAACCCAGAAAAAGAATAAGAGGGTAAGGTGTAGAAGAAGAAACTACAACGTATTTCTTCTTCCTCCCCTGCTCTTCTTCCTCTCCGTCTTCTCTTCCAACTGCAGCTGCCATCGCCGCAGCTCCTTCTTCCCCTTCTCTTCTTCCTTTCCTTCCCTTCTTTCTTCCTATTCCTCTTTCCCTGCCACAGCTGCAGCTGCCACAACTCTCCTTCCTCTCTTCTTCCTCACTTTTTTTTCTTCCACTCCTTCTTCCTCACATTCTTTTCCTCCTCTCCTTCTCTTCCGGCTGCAGCTGCCACCGCCGCAGCCCCAGCCTCTTCTTCTTTCTCTTCTCTTCTCCTCTTCTTCCCTTTTCCTCCCCGACGCACAGCGCCTCCTCTCCTCTATTTCCTGCTGCTGGAAACAGAGGTGCCGCAGCCACCTCCTTGTTAGGATCGAGAGCACTAAGAGGGGGGGGGGAGGGGTGAATTAGTGCAGCGGAAATCTTTCAGCGATTAAAAACGAAAGCTGCGTTCGTTCGATAAAAACTATTTTGATGCAAAAGCCAATTCTAAGATTACTTATGATTAAATGCAGTTTATGTCTAAACACAGTTTGCGTCTAAGCGCAATTTATGCAGTTTGCAGTTTGCGTCTAAATGCAGATTGCGTCTAAGCGCAGTTTGCATCTAAGCGCAGTTTGCGTCTAAGCTCAGATTGCGTTTAAGCGCAGTTTGCGTCTAAGCGCAGTTTACGTCTAAACTCAGATTGCGTCTAAGCGCAGTTTGCGTCTAAGCGCAGTTTGCGTCTAAGTGCAGTTTGCGTCTAAGATCAGATTGCGTCTGAGCGCAGTGCAGTTTGCGTGTAAACGCAGTTTTACGTCTAAACACAGTTTTACGTCTAAACGTAGTTTTACGTCTAAAAGTAGTTTACGTCTAAAACAGAATTTTACGTCTAAACAGAATCAAGACATAAACGTAAACTGCAAAGAAACTTGTTCGCATAAATCAGTTTGCAGTTATAAACAGAATCAAGACGTAAACGTAAACTGCAAAGAAACTCGTTCGCAGAAATCAGTTTGCAGTTATAAACAGAATCAAGATGTAAACGTAAATTGCAATGTAAATATCGTACGAAAACACTGGTTTACGTCTGAAAGCAGATTCTGACAGATCAGCACTTAGAAACTTGTTCGTGAAGGCGTAGAAGACAGTTTTGCAGAATCAAAACGTAAACGTAAATTGGAATGTACGAAAACACCGATTTACGTCTGAATGCAGATTCGGAAAGAACAGCACTTAGAACTTGTTCGTAAAAGCGTAGAGAGCAGTAGTTATGAAGGAGGTTTGTAGTAATGATAAAGTGCTCAAAATAAACGCAAACCAGAGATTTAGAGTGGTTCGGTCAGTCTTGACCTACTCCACTTTTGGCTTCCTCCACCGACGAGGTCACCGACGTCAACTAGAGGCCTTCCTTCAATAGGCGAAGGCCAACTGCCCTTTTACAGTTTCTCTCCTTTTGACAGGCTCAGGAGACAACCTTTACAGACCTTTCTCTCCTCACTTTACAACTCAAAACTTGAAGAACAGAAGGAGGAGACTTAAAGGCTTTACAACACTTTTGAGCTCTTAGAATCACAGAAAAGATCAAGATTTCGGTGTAGGTCTGTATCTTTTCAGTGCTGAATGGGTGGGGTATTTATAGGCCCCAACCCAATTCAAATTTCGAGCTCAAAACGATCAAATCCCGGAATTCCGGGATCAGGCGGTTGCACCTCTTGACTGGAGAGGTTGCACCGCCTGGCAGAGCTCGAAGACCGAGCTCAGGCGGTGCCACCTCTCTGTCAGGGAGGTTGCACCGCCCAGTCTAGCTCGAAGACTGAGCTCAGGCAGTGCCACCTCTCTGTCAGGGAGGTTGCACCGCCCAGTCTAGCTCGAAGACTGAGCTCAGGCGGTGCCACCTCTCTGTCAGGGAGGTTGCACCGCCCAGTCTAGCTCGAAGACTGAGCTCAGGCAGTGCCACCTCCCGGCTGGGGAGGTTGCACCGCCCAGTCTCGCTGGAAAGCCTAGCCCAGGCGTTGCCACCTCCTGGCCTAGGCGGTTGCACCTCCTGGTGCAATCAGGGTCCGAATGGTTCATTCTATTCGGCCCAATTTCAGTCTTTCAGGGGCCCAATTGTCCCAAGATTAAGCCAATGGGATCACCTCCCATTTTCCAACTTAATCAACCTGCTAACTACGATTAAATCTAAGACAACTTCTGCAGCTTTGCTTCGGTGCGTCAATCGCTCCTTCCGGCAAGTTTCCGGCGAACTTCCGTCGATCATCCGATGAACCCTCGGTGATGCTCCTGCGGACTTCCGGCAAACTCCTGGACTTTGCGACGATCCACTTGGCAAGTTCCGACGAGCTTCGCTTGGCAAGCTTCTGGACTTCTCGGATCTGTTCTCGCAGAACCTCCGACGACCGTCCGAACTTCCGTCGAACTCTCGAACTCCCAACGTGATCATGAACTTGACTCCGACGCAACTCCTGCTGCTTGTCTATCTTTTATCGTAGTTAATCCTGCACACTTATAACAAAACTTCGATCGAGACAATTAATCCTAAGCAATTAACCAAGTTGTCCGACATGTCATTGGTCCCTCGACGCTTCGTCCGATTCTTCGGCTCATCGTCCTCTCCTGCGGCCTATTGCCCAATCGGCCAGTTGACTCCGCAACTCCGATATCCTTGGCGCAATACCCGCTCTTCTTGGCCCGATGCCCGAGTCCACGGCCCGAAGCCTTCTGTCGATACGTCGACCGATCCACCGGCCCGACGTCCAATCTTCTGACATGTTCCTTCGGCACAACATGATTTTCCTGCTTTAATTGTCTCATACTGATCAAAGCATCCTGCGTCACTCAAAACGCAGATTAAATCATAAACATATATCAAGTAGTTTCATCATCAAAATACGAGATTCAACAATCTCCCCCTTTTTGATGATGACAACCACTTGATGACGGAGTTAAACTTAACTCCCGGAGTTTAAACAAACTCCCCCTATCAATATGCCATATTGATAGAACCTTGAATTCAAACTGAATTCAAGTCATTGCAATATTCATCATGAATACTTGCAACACGTCAACATGAACATATGCATAAACTTATGCATCACATGTCATGTCATCAACATACTTCTCCCCCTTTGTCATCAACAAAAAGGAGAAGTACCACAATCAAGTGTTTGTAATATAAGTTCAACTTATTGCATGAAAAACATATTATCAAGTTTTATCATCATGCAGTTTTGAAGCCAAAAAATTTAGCAAATGTTACGTCATGCTTAGAATATTCAGGCTATCAAGTTTTAGATATGCAAGTTTTACAGCAAGCTAGTAGTTTTGAGATGTTCAAGAAAGCAACTCTTGCTTCTTGAGATATGCAAATTTGTCAAGTTTTGCTTGATGTGTAAGTTAGCATTTTTGCCTCTTGAGATAGGCAAGATAGCACATATGCTTCTTTTGAGATAGCAACTTTTCGCTTCTCTTTAGACTACAAGCTAGCAATTTTTACGATATACAAGTTTCGCAATATACAAGCTAGCAAAAACTTCGAAAGCAAATGCAAGATAACTTTCTTGTGTAGGCTCATGATTATTGCTTCTTATTGTAATGTGCAGGTTGCAAGTCTTGCTTCTTGAGATATTCAAGATAGTGATTTTCAAGAAGACAATTTTTGCTTCTTGAAATAAGCAAGTTAGCAATCAAGTTTTTGCATCTTCTTGACTTGTGCAAGCTAGCTATCTCCCCCTTTGTCATTGTCAAAAAGAAAGGAAGAATATAGTTTTGTAGTTCTTTTTCCTTTTACAACGATTTCAAAATCATGACAAAGGATGAATAATCAAGTTATGAATGTCAAGACAATTTTTCATCATGAATATTTTATCATTGCATGCATCGTTATCATAGGTTGAAGTATTACATGCATAATTTCATATCACCATTCATAATTACATTAATGTTTCAATATAGCAATTTCTTCTCAAAGTGTGTAACTTAGCACTCATAGCATTTTAAATCATGATTTACATCATATGCAACACATCACATCATAATTAGAAAGCACAAGTATTGCATGCATAATTGCACATCATAAATGTTTCATATCATGATGGTATCAATTTTGTCAAATTATATCCAACCATGCATGATCAAACCTTCTCCCCATTTTATCATTGAAAACAAGAAGAAAGTAGGGGGTAGAGCATAAAAGTGTTAAATATTTCAATCATTTCAAGGCATCATAGATAAAGTTATGATTCGTGATTCATCATAAAGCAAGTTAGTTTTCAATCATCACATAAGGCATTTAAGAAATTTTTGAAACATAGGAGAATGATTAATTTAAGCATACAATGTTTCAATCCAATTCAAGTCATGAATATCAATGCTTTCATATTGTGAGTATCAATTCATGAATACCACAGGATATTATTTGTGACTTCAATTTTGCAAGATCAAGATTATGATTTAGATAATTATTCTCTTTAGCAAAGAATCACAAAAGCACTTTATTTTTGCATAAGAAATCTCATTGTATTATGATTTATAAATTCTTTTTCTGCACATGAATCATAGGAGATATGTATATGACACAAATCTTTGCAAGCAAAGACACTGTCATTCATATTTCAAGATGGAATTTATAAGCAGGAATCATTTCATCAAATCCATTTTAGAAAAATATTTTTCATAAGTGTATGAGAAAATCCGATTGTTAGGATACCAATTGTTAAGTGAATCCGAAAATGAAATTAGTACTTTCATGCATTCGGATAAGATTTTGCTATAGATTTTCAAGTTCAATTATGAAGATAAAACATGCTCATGATCATAAAAATTTATGTATCCAAAACATATAATTTCCAACACGTTATAGTGTAAAATCATCATGGCAATTAAGTGTTTTGAACATTGAATCAAGAATGTCCGAAAAATAATCTTAACACGTTCATGCATTCGAGCACATTTTTGCCATAGTTTTTCAAATATACTCATGAGAATAACACATGCTTATCATCGGCTTAAAATCTCATACATAAAATTGTTAATCAAAATATTTAATTTCATCATTATGCATTTCTTCAAATCAAACATGATCTTTAATCAAAATCGAGAAATAACAATGGAAATCAACGTAATACACATTATTACTTTTTAACCATGATTTCATATTTTCAATCAAGATCATTTTATTTGTTTATCATAAAATATGCAATATTATCATTTTCGAAATTACTTAGTATGATTATAATAATATTTTTTTTTTTAAAGAAAATTAATTCTAAACTAAAAGAGAAAAATACATCATGAAAGCATCAAGTAATTTCAAAATAAATTAGGAGGATTTCGATTACCTCATCATTGTAGGCTGTTAAGGCGTAGTTTGCCGCCTTGCTTTTGTTGACTTTCTCTTCTTCGGAGGAGCTCGATTCATCCCAATTTTTGTTCTTCTTCTTGCGTTTAAAGCAAGTAGTTCGATTCTTTTTGCTTTTTAATTTTCGTTTCATTTGTAGTTTAAGATCACCATCACTTGAGCTTATGCTCGAGTGGTCTTCAAATGTTCTATGTCCCAAATCCTTCCTGTTCTTTGGAAGGTTGTTTTGTTCATCATTGTCCTCATCACTTGAGTCATCGCTCAAGTGGCATTCATTTGTCCAGAGTTCCAAATCCTTCCTGTTCTTTGGAAGGTAATTGTGTTCAACATGTTCATCATGTGCATTGTGCACCATTTCATATGTCATCAATGAACCAATTAGTTCTTCAAGTGGTAAGTTGTTTAGGTTTTTTGCTTCTTGTATTGCAGTTACTTTTGAATCCCACTTCTTAGAAAGAGAACGCAAAATCTTGTTTACGAGTTCAAAGCCCGAAAAACATTTTCCAAGAGCTTTTAAACTATTGACGACATCCGTGAAATGGGTGTACATGTCGCCTATAGTCTCGCTTGGTTGCATTCGAAAAAGCTCGAAATCATGCAATAAAAAGTTAACTTTCGAGTCTTTGACACTACTAGTTCCCTCGTGCGTGATTTCAAGTGTTCGCCAAATGTCAAATGCTGTTTCGCACGTAGAAATCCGATTGAACTCATTTTTGTCCAAAGCGCAAAATAAGGCATTCATAGCCTTTGCGTTTAAAGAGAAATACTTCTTCTCCAAATCCGACCATTCGTTCGTCGGTTTAGAGGGAAGTTGAAAACTGTTTTCAACGATATTCCATAAATCCAGATTTATAGAAATCAAGAAAACTCTCATTCGAGTTTTCCAATAAGTATAGTCCAATCCGTTAAAGAACGGTGGACGAAAGACCGAAAAGCCCTCTTGAAGAGCCATTTCTCTCGGGTGTAAATCCGAAATGAGAAATACCCCGCTCTGATACCAATTGTTAGGATCGAGAGCACTAAGAGGGGGGGGGTGAATTAGTGCAGCGGAAATCTTTCAGCGATTAAAAACGAAAGCTGCGTTCGTTCGATAAAAACTATTTTGATGCAAAAGCCAATTCTAAGATTACTTATGATTAAGTGCAGTTTATGTCTAAACACAGTTTGCGTCTAAGCGCAATTTATGCAGTTTGCAGTTTGCGTCTAAATGCAGATTGCGTCTAAGCGCAGTTTGCATCTAAGCGCAGTTTGCGTCTAAGCTCAGATTGCGTTTAAGCGCAGTTTGCGTCTAAGCGCAGTTTACGTCTAAACTCAGATTGCGTCTAAGCGCAGTTTGCGTCTAAGTGCAGTTTGCGTCTAAGATCAGATTGCGTCTGAGCGCAGTGCAGTTTGCGTGTAAACGCAGTTTTACGTCTAAACACAGTTTTACGTCTAAACGTAGTTTTACGTCTAAAAGTAGTTTACGTCTAAAACATAATTTTACGTCTAAACAGAATCAAGACATAAACGTAAACTGCAAAGAAACTTGTTCGCATAAATCAGTTTGCAGTTATAAACAGAATCAAGACGTAAACGTAAACTGCAAAGAAACTCGTTCGCAGAAATCAGTTTGCAGTTATAAACAGAATCAAGACGTAAACGTAAATTGCAATGTAAATATCATACGAAAACACTGGTTTACGTCTGAAAGCAGATTCTGACAGATCAGCACTTAGAAACTTGTTCGTGAAGGCGTAGAAGACAGTTTTGCAGAATCAAAACGTAAACGTAAACTGTAATGTACGAAAACACCGATTTACGTCTGAATGCAGATTCGGAAAGAACAACACTTAGAACTTGTTCGTAAAAGCGTAGAGAGCAGTAGTTATGAAGGAGGTTTGCAGTAATGATAAAGTGCTCAAAATAAACGCAAACCAGAGATTTAGAGTGGTTCGGTCAGTCTTGACCTACTCCACTTTTGGCTTCCTCCACCGACGAGGTCACCGACGTCAACTAGAGGCCTTCCTTCAATAGGCGAAGGCCAACTGCCCTTTTACAGTTTCTCTCCTTTTGACAGGAACAGGAGACAACCTTTACAGACCTTTCTCTCCTCACTTTACAACTCAAAACTTGAAGAACAGAAGGAGGAGACTTAAAGGCTTTACAACACTTTTGAGCTCTTAGAATCACAGAAAAGATCAAGATTTCGGTGTAGGTCTGTATCTTTTCAGTGCTGAATGGGTGGGGTATTTATAGGCCCCAACCCAATTCAAATTTCGAGCTCAAAACGATCAAATCCCGGAATTCCGGGATCAGGCGGTTGCACCTCTTGACTGGAGAGGTTGCACCGCCTGGCAGAGCTCGAAGACCGAGCTCAGGCGGTGCCACCTCTCTGTCAAGGAGGTTGCACCGCCCAGTCTAGCTCAAAGACTGAGCTCAGGCGGTGCCACCTCTCTGTCAGGGAGGTTGCACCGCCCAGTCTAGCTCGAAGACTGAGCTCAGGCGGTGCCACCTCTCTGTCAGGGAGGTTGCACCGCCCAGTCTAGCTCGAAGACTGAGCTCAGGCGGTGCCACCTCCCGGCTGGGGAGGTTGCACCGCCCAGTCTCGCTGGAAAGCCTAGCCCAGGCGGTGCCACCTCCTGGCCTAGGCGGTTGCACCTCCTGGTGCAATCAGGGTCCGAATGGTTCATTCTATTCGGCCCAATTTCAGTCTTTCAGGGGCCCAATTGTCCCAAGATTAAGCCAATGGGATCACCTCCCATTTTCCAACTTAATCAACGTGCTAACTACGATTAAATCTAAGACAACTTCTGCAGCTTTGCTTCGGTGCGTCAATCGCTCCTTCCGGCGAGTTTCCGGCGAACTTCCGTCGATCATCCGATGAACCCTCGGTGATGCTCCTGCGGACTTCCGACAAACTCCTGGACTTTGCGACGATCCACTTGGCAAGTTCCGACGAGCTTCGCTTTGCAAGCTTCTGGACTTCTCGGATCTGTTCTCGCAGAACCTCCGACGACCGTCCGAACTTCCGTCGAACTCTCGAACTCCCAACGTGATCATGAACTTGACTCCGGCGCAACTCCTGCTGCTTGTCTATCTTTTATCGTAGTTAATCCTGCACACTTATAACAAAACTTCGATCGAGACAATTAATCGTAAGCAATTAACCAAGTTGTCCGACATGTCATTGGTCCCTCGACGCTTCATCCGATTCTTCGGCTCATCGTCCTCTCCTGCGGCCTATTGCCCAATCGGCCAGTTGACTCCGCAACTCCGATATCCTTGGCGCAATACCCGCTCTTCTTGGCCCGATGCCCGAGTCCACGGCCCGAAGCCTTCTGTCGATACGTCGACCGATCCACCGGCCCGACGTCCAATCTTCTGACATGTTCCTTCGGCACAACATGATTTTCCTGCTTTAATTGTCTCATACTGATCAAAGCATCCTGCGTCACTCAAAACGCAGATTAAATCATAAACATATATCAAGTAGTTTCATCATCAAAATACGAGATTCAACACTCCTCCCTCCTCTTCTTCTTCTCTTCTTCTCCTCTTCTTCCCTTCTCCTCCCCGACGCCACACACATCCTCTTCTCTATTTCCTCCTTCGGGAAATAGAGTTGTTGCAGCCCTAGCTGCTGCCACCTGTCTCCCCTCTCCCTCTTCCCTTTCTTCTCCTTCTTCTTCTTCTTTTCTTCTCTTTTTCCTCTTCTTCTTCTTTTCTTCTCTTTTTCCTCTTCTTCTTCTTCTTCTCTTCTTCTCCTCTTCTTCCCTTCTCCTTCCCGACGCCCCACACCTCCTCGCTACAGCCTTTGCCGTAGCCACTCTCCTCTTTTTTCTTCTTCCCTTTCTTCTCCCTCTTCTTCTTCTCTTCTTCTCCCCCACCGCTTCTCTCGCTGTTTCACCACCCTTTTCCCCCCCTTTTTTTTTTGCAACCTAATAGTTTAGTCCTTGAAATTTTTAATATTTATATATAGGCCCTCCGATTTACAAATAGGTCCTTCCATGAATTTCAAAAATAAGGGATATTACACTCTCCCTCTCTTAAAAAAAAATTTAGTCCTCTAAATTGATTCTACCTTAATCAATGAAAAGATGAGAATAAATTTTTTCTTCATTTCCTCCTCTAGCTCCCAAATAGTTTCATCAATAGAATATAATTACACAATCATCCAGACTGAAATATCCTCGTCCTTGATATTCAATAGATGGTAACCCGATCTCCGATCAATTTTGAAAAATACTTATAAATCCTGCAATTACTCAAACAAGTTGTCACTTCTGGGTAGAGGATTTTTTTGTTTTTTGGTCACCTGATTTAATTGTCTACAACTAATGTAAAGTCTCAATGTTCCATCCATCTTCTTAGCTAACACTAGAGCACCCTATAATGAAATACTATGCCAAATAAAACCCTTATCTAATAGTCCTTATAGTTGTTTTTTCAATTCTACTTATTCAAATGGTTTCATTCTATAAAGAGGCTTAGGTATTGAGATTTTTCCAAGGACCAAATCAAAAGCAAATTCACCCTCTTTATCTAAAGGTAATCTAGACAAGTCATCTTAGGATATATCAGACAAGGAGGTAGATTATATCCAATACTCTCAAAATAAAAGATGGGATGATCTATTATGTAAAAAGTGATCATTTTGTATAACAATCTATACTGGTATGATAGGAAGATAGTCAATTTATACTAAGTATAATATCAAAACTCCAAATCTCTAGGAGAACCAAATCAGCAAAAAGTTTGTGTTCTCCAATAGAAATTAAACAAGATGACCAAATCAAGTTTATTATCAAAGAATCCCCAATGGTCGTATTTACAAATAGCATATAATCCAATGGTCTAGGTTAAATGCTGAAGTGATAAGCAAAATATTACAAATCAAATCATAGATGAGACCCATGGTCAAACAAATATTTATATTCTTTTATAAACATGAATAATACCTTTGACCACTGATTTAGAAACTTTAGAATTATATTCAATGATAACATAAACCATGACATGGGCTGATGATTTATGAGACAGTGATTCTTTCTTCTTGTTTAAAGGGCAATCTTTAACTTTATGATCTAACTTTTCACAAACAAAATAGACTCCAATCACCCGTAAACACAAACTTGTTTTAAAATTTAACTTGCATTTTACACAGGATTGAGTCTTTTGTGATGACTTCCCTTTTCAAATTCAGATGTCTTGATCCTCTTGTTACAACTTTCTGATTCATTTTCAATCATATTTTTATTGGTAAACTTATCCTTGCTATTCCTTTCCTTGATCACTAGAAATTCTTTTGATCATCAGAATAATTTCGTACATCAAATATTTTCTCATTTCACATCATCATCTTTCTACCACTATTCTGCCACCAACGTATTAGGTTCACCATGCTTCCACTATGCACTTTGATTTAATATCTCTGATCAACCCTTTCATCCCCCATAATTAATTAGAAGCAGATAAAGTAGGAGGACCAAATGTCATCATCACCCTAGATTCCTAAAAGACATCAAAGAAAATTTCCACCGGTCACCATACTTCACTAAACATCAATATATTTTGTATGTCAACATATCAAATATTTAACTGATCCTCAAACCATGCTATGATAATACCTCTATCACACCCCATCAAATCGATAATATTAAAATTTTTCATCATAAATCAATCTAGGATCTAAACTAACATTTGAGGACACTGAGAAACATTCAGTCAAATTCACAACCATAAAACATATGCAATTTATAATCATATATCACATCACTCAATAATTCAAATTAATGGAAACTCAAGTCAACTTAATAAAACATTGATAACACTTATAATTCCACAAGTAAAGTAATTTATACAATCAGAACTCCAACCATTTACCATCAGTCCATATCATTGTAGACTAAACTTAACATTCCGAAATTCTAAATAAGAGAGATCTTTTAACACTTTTACACGATATATCCATTCAGGTTCATTGACAACATTTTCATTACATACAAAATATGCTTATTCAACATTAACATAACAACCAACAAGACTTGCCCACAATTCTGAATAGCTCTCCACTGCCTCAGCCCAATACAAATATCTCAGGGAGTGATAAGTTGACCTGAAAGATTGATAACAACGGAGTGAGCTAAAAATAGATCAACAAGTGACAAAATATATCCAGAACGAAAAAGGACAATTTTAAACAAAAAGGTATCACAATGCAAGGCATAATACAAGAGATTCAAGGATACCATCTTATTAGATATAAAATCGTAAATGCTATTTCAATTAAAACATATTTGGTTCATAACAAATAGAGCATAGAGTAATTGGAGCATATCAATAGCGTATAAGATGTTTCGAAGTATATCAATGGCATATGGAATATTTCGGAGTATGCCAATGACAAATGAAATATTTCAGAGCATATCATTGGCATAGGAAATGTTTCGGAGCATATCAATAATGAATGAAACATTTTAGAGCTTATCAATGGCGTATGAAATGTTTCGGAGCATATCAATGACAAATGAAACATTTCGAAACATATCAATGGTATATGAAATATTTCAAAACATATCAATGGTGTATGAACATTTTAGAGGCATAAGGAGCATTTCAGAATATATCAATAACATATAAAATATTTCAAAGCATATCAACGGCATATGAACCATTTCAGAGCATATTAAAGAACAAATACGAAACAAAAGCTCAAACGTCGTAGTTGACGTTGTATTCATATCATTTTTATCTAAAGCATGTATAGAAAAATATAAACAAAGCTCTAGATATCATATCAAACATACAAAAGGTGCAGTGGGACCACAGACAGAATATGATTCATCAATTTCTGAATAACTACCAGACAGAAGTCTCCCACGTTTGGGAGCTACATCCACCCACGTTTAGGTGAAGCCAGAGGGGGCCGAGAGAGCATCGCAGGTGTTAGGATCAAGAGCACTAAGAGGGGGGGGGGGTGAATTAGTGCAGCGGAAAAAACCTTCTGCGATTATAATCGAAAACTGCGTTCGTTCGATAGAAGTGATTTTTGTAAGAAAGCCGATTCGTAAATCACTTCAACTTTTGACTAGGAGAGATGCAGTAAAGATATGAACGCAGTTTGCAATTATGATGGAAATCAGAACATAAGCGCAAATTGAAATACGACGTTCGTACGATAAAACTGATTTGCATCTTAAACCCCGATTCGGAAAGCACTGAACTTTGAAACACGTTCGTAAAAACACAGAAGGCAGTAAGCTACTGAGGAGGTTTGCAGTAAAGATAAGATGCTCAAAGTAAATGCAAACCGAGATTTAGAGTGGTTCGGTCAATCTTAACCTACTCCACTTTTGGCTTCCTCCACCGACGAGGTCACCGACGTGAACTAGAGGCCTTCCTTCAATAGGCGAAGGCCAACCACCCTTTTACAGTTTCACTCCTTTTGACGGGCTTAGGAGACAACCCTTACAGAATTTTCTCTCCTCTCTTTACAACTCAGAACTTAGAAGAAAAGAGGGAGAAGAACTTTTGGCCTTTACAACAATTTTGAGCTCTAAGAATCACAGAAAAAGATCAAGATTTCGGTGTCAGTTCATACCCTTTCAGTGCTAAATGGGTGGGGTATTTATAGGCCCCAACCCAGTTCAAATTTGGAGCTCAAAATTGTCAATTCCCGAAATTCCGGGATCAAGCGGTTGCACCTCCTGACTGGAGCGGTTGCACCGCCTGGTAGAGCTCGAAGACTGAGCCTCTAGGCGGTGCCACCTCCTGTCAGGGGCGGTTGCACCTCCTGCCAGAGCTCGAAGACCGAGCTTAGGCGGTGCAACCTCCTGACTGAGGTGGTTGCACCGCTCAGCCAGTGCTCGGAGACCGAGCCCAAGCGGTGCCACCTCCTGTCAGGGGAGGTTGCACCGCCCAGTCTCGCTCGAAGACTGAGCCCAGGCGGTGCTACCTCCTGGCTGGGGTGGTTGCACCGCCCAGTCTCGCTCGGAGACTTAGCCCAAGCGGTGCTACCTCCTGGCTTGGGCAGTTGCACCTCCCGCTAGAAATCAGGATCCGAATGGGTTGATCCATTGGGCCCAATTTGGGTTTTACAGGGGCCCAATTGCCCCAAGATTAAGTTAATGAGATCACCTCCCATTTCCAACTTAATCATTGTGCTAACTACGATTTTTCCTAAGACATTTACTGCAACTTGCTCCGGTGCATCAATCGCTTCTTCCGGCGAGCTTCCGACGAACTTCCGTCGATCATCCAATGAACCCTCAATGATGCTCCTGCGGACTTCCGGCAAACTCCTGGACTTGCGACGATCCACTTGGCGAGTTCCGACGAGCTTCTTTGGCAAGCTCATGGACTTCTCGGATTTGTTCCCGTAGAACCTCCGACGACTGTCCGAACTTCCGTCGAACTCTCGAACTCCCAACGTGATTATTGTCTTGACTTCGGCGCAACTCCTGCTGCATGTCTTTCTTCCATCGTAGTTAATCCTGCACACTTAAAATAAAACTTCGATCGAGACAATTAATCCTAAGCAATTAACCATGTTGTCCGGCATGTCATTTGTCCCTCGACGCTTCGTCCGATTCTTCGGCGCATCGTCCTCTCCTACAGCCTATTGCCCAATCGGCCAGTTGACTCCGTAACTCCGATATCCTTGGCACAATACCCACTCTTTTTGGCCCGATGCCCGAGTCCACGGCCCGAAGCCTTATGTCGATACATCGACCGATCCACCGACCCGACGTCCAATCTTCTGACATGTTCCTCCGGCACAACATGATTTTCCTGCTTTAATTGTCTCATCCTGATCAAAGCATCCTGCGTTACTCAAAACGCAGATTAAATCATAAACATATATCAAGTAGTTTCATTATCAAAATACGAGATTCAACAATCTCTCCCTTTTTGATGATGACAACCACTTGATGACGGAGTTAAACTTAACTCCCAGAGTTTAAACAAACTCCCCTTATCAATATGCCATATTGATAGAACCTTAAATTCAAACTGAATTCAAGTCACTGCAATATTCATCATGAATACTTGCAACACATCATCATGAACTTATGCATAAACTTATGCATAACATCATACTTCTCCCCCTTTATCAACAACAAAAAGGAGAAGTCCAACTATTCTTGTGTTTGGAATATTAGTTTGACTTATTGCATGAAAAACATAATATCAAGTTTTATCATCATGCAAGTTTGCTATTATCAAATATCAACATGTAAAATTACGATGTAAGCTTTTGATATCATAACGCAAACATTTCAAGTGTTTATCAATTGTAGCATTTCATCACATGGTAAGATATCAACGCGTAAAATTACGATACAAATTCTTGATATCTTAATGCATGATGCAAACATGGCATAATGCAAATTTGGCAATCATAGCATCAATTCATATATCTCTTGATGATGCAAGCATTACAAATATGGCATTCATATATCTCTTGATGATGCAGGCATGGCATAATCATAGCATCAGTGTTCATAGCATCAATTCATATATTTCTCCCCCTTTGTCATCAACAAAAAAACATGGTAATTGTGATACCAGGAGAACAATATAAGCAAATTTTGAGCATAAGTGTGATAGTCGTTCATGCCTTTACTAGGTTCAAGTTATTTTCCAATAGTAAGTGATAGGAAATCAAGCATGATATGTAGGTCACTTTGAATACTTCTTCCTTTGTATTTGTTATAATCTTTTTGCATGAAGGAGGAAGACTATTTGAGATACCAACTATTTGTGATACATGCTATTTGTGAGTTTACTTCGAGTGGAGTGAAAATCGATGAGAGATTAAATCATGCTTCATTTTTACAAGGATCAAGATATGTATGTGAAACAAATCCTTGCAAGTAAAAACACTTTCATCCATATTCATCAAATCCATTTCTCAAAAAAATATTTTTCATATGATATGTGTATGAGAGATGTATTTGCTAGTTGATTACATATGTCAAAAATCAATGATATGAACTAAACTTGATATGACATATGCTTGTTAAGTTCAGAAGAGAGTAAACTTGATATGTTTGGATCAAGAGAATCCGAAAATGAAATTTGACTTTTTCTTGCATTCGGACAAGGTTTTGCTATAGATATTCAATTACAATCATGAAGGTAAAGCATGCTTGTTATCATGGAAGTTTTGTATTCAAGCACATAATTTCCAACATGTAATTGTGTAAAATCATTATGCCAATCAAGTGATTTGATCATTCAATCAAGAAAGTTCAAAAAATAATTTTAACACGTTCAATCATTAGGACGTATTTTTGCCATAGTTTTTCAAATACAATCATGAAGATAAGGCATGCTCATCATCATGGTAGTACGATGGTAAGTTTACAATTTTAAGACACGCAAGCTAGTAATTTTGAGATGTTCAAGAAAGCAACTCTTGCTTCTTGAAATATAAGTTTTGCTACATGTGCAAGTTAACTTTTTGCTTCTGCAAGATATCATTCCTTGGTGATGTTCAATATAGCAAGTTCTACATCATGCAAGCTAGTGAATCTTATAACATTTTAGAACATGCATAGTCACCAAAGCATCATAAATTTTAATGATGTGCAAAATTACAAATTTTACATGTTTGCATTTGTGCATCTTGAGATTTGTAAGATACTTCTTGGTGATGTTCAAGATAACAATTCCTTTTCTTTTGAGAAGTGTAATTATTTTCTTTCTCCTTTTTTTTTGAATTATATGAGCTAACCAATTAGCTTTCAAGCATGTTTTGCTCCTCATTTGTCATTGTCAAAAACAAGGGAAGACCCTTTACGTTAATTTCTAAATTATGACAAAGGTAAATAGCATTGATGAAAATTCAAGTCTTGAATGTCAAAACAATTATTTGATCATGAATATTTCATCATTGCATGCATCATTATCATCATATATATTTTTAAAAGATATAAACTCATTATTATATGATTCTAAATCATCATTCATATTATTTTAATCATTGTTTCAATCATCTTTATAGCTTATCATGCACAATATGTCAAACCATCTAACATGATACAAACATTTATTTACAAAGTATTTATCACTATTTTCATGTATGATAATAAAGTGTTCATGATACCGAACATTAAATCAATATTTTTTAAGTATTTATCACTTCATTTTGATCATGATACTAAACATTCATCATTTAGAGCATTCATGACATTAAATCAACATTTATAATACTTCATTTTAGCAACAACTCATAGCATTTTAAATCATGATTTACATCATATGCAATACATCACATCATAATTAAAAAGCTCAAGTATTGCATGCATCATTGCAAATCATAAATGCTTCATATCATGATGGTATCAATTTTGTCAAATTATATCCTATCATGCATAATCATAACTTTTCATTTGTATAAATCTAAATAAATTAATGAATATTTCATGTATTCATATCAAGGAATATCAAGAAAATTGGTAATGAGATTAACGAATCATGTAGACAAATTATGAATATTAAGAGACATATTATGATTCTTTTTAGATAACTCAAATAGCAAAAAGAAGGAATCATAGTAAGTTATTTTGATTTATAAAAAGAATTCTCAAGTTAAAATTCCAAGAAATCACGATAAATTTCAATAAGAACACAGAGAAGGTGATCTTGATTCATAAATGATTTCAAGTTATAAATCATGGGAAATTAAGATCATGATTTCGATAAAATCCATTAAATTCAAATCATCAAAATCTCAACATTACTTTCAAGAGATTCAAAATGGCATAGATAATTTTATTAATCTCTTAGTGAAAAAGTCAATAAGGTAGAGAAAAATAAATTTTCAAGAAATATACTTTTCTCTTTTTAGTTGTTTTAATTCTTATGATTTTATTTCATCTATGCTAAACATGTAGCATATTTTAAAATCGAAAGTGCAAGTTTTATTACGACAAAGATCAATAAGGCACTTTCATTATCGTGAAAATCGAAAATCGCAAGATTCATCATCCATAATTATAAAACCAATAAACATGATTTTTAAAATCTCATGCATAGAATAAAATCATGGTATCAAAACATCATTATATCATCAAGCATGATTTCATATTTTCAATCAAAATTATTTTGTTTGTTTATCATAAAATATGTATTTTTCATGATTATTTTCAGAACTACTAGCATGATCATAAATTTTGCATTTTCATCAAATATATATATTTTTTAAACATGTAATTTTCTAGAAAATTAATTCTATACTAAAAAAGAAAATGCATTATGAAGAGCATCATGTAATTTCGAAATAAATTAAGGGGATTTTGATTACCTCATCATTGAAAGTTGTTAAGGCGTAGTTTGCCACCTCGCCTTTCTTGATTTTCTCCTCATCTTCGGAGGAGCTCCATTCATCCGACTTTATGTTCTTCTTCTTTAGCCTCTTCCTTCGTTCAAGTTTATTGTTTATTTTAGATTTTTGTTTAATAAACTTATTAAGATTTGGTGTTCGAAGTTCAAGTTCATCATTGTCCTCATCACTTGAGTCATCACTCAAGTGGTATTCATTTGTCCGGAGTTCCAAATCCTTCCTGTTCTTTGGAAGGTGATTTTGTTCATTATGTGTATTGTGCACCATTTCATATGTTATTAAAGAACCAATTAGTTCTTCAAGTGGTAAGTTGTTTAGGTTTTTAGCTTCTTGTATTGTAGTTACTTTTGAATCCCACTTCTTAGAAAGAGAACGCAAAATCTTGTTTACGAGTTCAAAATCCGAAAAACATTTTCCACGAGCTCTTAAACTATTGACGACATCCGTGAAACGGGTGTACATGTCGCCTATAGTTTCGCTTGGTTGCATTCGAAAAAGCTCAAAATTATGCAATAAAATGTTAAATTTCGAGTCTTTGACTCTACTAGTTCCCTCGTGCGTGATTTCAAGTGTTCGCCAAATGTCAAAAGTCGTTTCGCACGTAGAAATCCGATTGAACTCATTTTTGTCCAAAGCGCAAAATAAGGCATTCATAGCCTTTGCGTTTAAAGAAAAATACTTCTTCTCCAAATCCGACCATTCGTTCATCGGTTTAGAGGGAAGTTGAAAACCATTTTCAACGATATTCCATAAATCCAAATTCATAGAAATCAAGAAAACTCTCATTCGAGTTTTCCAATAAGTATAAGTATAGTCCAATCCGTTAAACAACGGTGGACGAACAACCGATAAGCCCTCTTGAAAGCCATGAAGAGCCATTTCTCTCGGGTGTAAATCCGAAATGAGAAATACCGGGCTCTGATACCAATTGTTAGGATCAAGAGATTTTGGAAGAAACCTTCTGCGATTATAATCGAAAACCATGTTCGTTCGATAGAAGTGATTTTGGTAAGAAAGTCGATTCGTAAATCACTTCAACTTTTGACTAGGAGAGATGCAGTAAAGATATGAACGTAGTTTGCAGTTATGATGGAAATCAAAATATAAGCGCAAACTGAAATACGACGTTCGTACGATAAAACTGATTTGCGTCTTAAACCCCGATTCGGAAAGAATTGAAATTTGAAACACGTTCTTAAAAACACAGAAGGCAGTAAGCTATTAAGGAGGTTTGCAGTAAAGATATGATGCTCAAAGTAAATGCAAATCGAGATTTAGAGCGGTTCCGTCAATCTTGACCTACTCCACTTTTGGCTTCCTCCACCGACGAGGTCACCGACGTCAACTATAGGCTTTCCTTCAATAGGCGAAGGCCAACCACCCTTTTACAGTTTCACTCTTTTTGACGGGCTTAGGAGATAACCCTTACAGAATTTTCTCTCCTCTCTTTACAACTCAAAACTTAGAATAAAAGAGGGAGAAGAACTTTTGCCCTTTACAACAATTTTGAGCTCTAAGAATCACAGAAAAAGATCAAGATTTCGGTGTCAGTTCATACCCTTTCAGTGCTGAATGGGTGGGGTATTTATAGGCCCCAACCCAGTTCAAATTTGGAGCTCAAAATTGTCAATTCTTGGAATTCCGGGATCAAGCGGTTGCACCTTCTGACTGGAGCGTTTGCACCGCCTGGCAGAGCTCGAAGACTGACCCTCTGGGCGGTGCCACCTCCTATCAGGGGCGGTTGCACCTCCTGCCAGAGCTTGAAGACCGAGCTCAGGCGGTGCAACCTCCTGACTAAGGCGGTTGCACCGCTCAGCCAGTACTCGGAGACCGAGCCCAAGCGGTGCCACCTCCTATCAGGGGAGGTTGCACCGCCCAATCTCGCTCGGAGACTGAGCCCAGGCGGTGCAACCTCCTGGCTAGGGCGGTTGTACCGCCCAGTCTCTCTTGGAGACTTAGCCTAGGCGGTGCTATCTCCTGGCTTGGGCGATTACACCTCCCGCCAGAAATCAGGGTCCGAATGGGTTGATCCATTCAGCCCAATTTGGGTTTTTCAAGGGCCCAATTGCCCCAAGATTAATTTAATGGGATCACCTCCCATTTCCAACTTAATTATTGTGCTAACTATGATTTTTCCTAAGACATTTACTGCAACTTGCTCCGGTGCATCAATCGCTTCTTCCAGCGAGCTGTTAGGACTCTAGCTAGGAGAGTCCTAATTGAGAGGGACATGCATGTAAAACCTACCTAAGCCAACCCCTATTAAAGAGGTAAAGAGGCCGGCTAGGGTTAGGAGGTTGATTCTTAAAGAAGAATTAGGAGTTGTAAAGGAATAGGAGTCTTAAGAATTAGGAGTTGTAAAGGAATAGGAGTCTTAAGTAGGAGTCCTATTAGGAGTTGGTTAGAAGTAGGAGTCTTGAGTAGGAGTCCTATTAGGAGTTAGGGTTTAGAAGCCCTATAAATAGACATGTATTCCTCCTCTTTTCATAAGCAATAGATGAATCTTTTCTGCAGCCTTTGAGCAGCAACTTGGAGGGAGGAACCCCTATAGAGTTCCAAGGAGGCCGATCCCCTAAAGAGATCAACCCCAAGTTTATAATCTGTAAGGGTTCTAACACCTGGTATCAAAGCAGTGTTCTTGGCATCTCGCTGCCCTTCCATAGCCATCCATCAACCCTCTACAATCATCTAAAGCAATTCCCACAATTGCTTAAAAAATCGTCACCGAATTCCGCCATCATCTCCACCACCGCGGATCATCCTTTGATCTCCCCGTGAATTGCAACAGGTTCTGGTTTCCTACCTTACTGCTGCTGCAATTTAGTTATCCTTATTCAAAAATCCAAAAAAAAAAAAAATTATTAAAATTTTGCTGCATAAACTTTTCGTCACAAAGTTTTCATCTCTACGACGAAAGATACATTGCAGAATTCCAGCCGCATAGCACCATCTATTTGATCTTGCTACTATATTTTTTCTATCCAAATTTCTATAAAATTTTTATGACATCTTTGACACTTCCTAATAGTGGATTTCCCTTTAGTTTTATCAAAAAATTCTCAATATAAACTATGTTAGGATCGGAGTGGCACTAAGAGGGGGGGGTGAATTAGTGCAGCGGATTAAAACTTCGGTTTTAGTAAAATCTTTCGTACGATAAGAACGGAACTTGAAAAGCTTAACTTGAAAGCGTATTCTTAAAGTTGCGCAGCAAAGGTAATGATGAAACAAAGCAAGTAAGAAGATTTGCAGTAATGTAAATGACAATAAGAAATGCAAACCAGAGATTACGTCGTTTTTAAAGTGGTTCGGTCAAGTGACCTACATCCACTTGCGAGGCCCCTCTTCGATGAGGCTTCCACCTTCCACTAGCAAATCTCTTGAAAGTGAAGGGTGAATACCCCTCTTACAACTTTTACAAGCGGTTCACTCTCTTACAGATTTTCAACAAGAAAGAAGGAGATGAACACTAGCAAATTGAAAACAAGACAAGCTAACACTTTTCTAAGGCCTTTCTCTCAAACACTTGCTGCTCAAAAAGTTGTTCTCTCAGCTGAGATTTGAGGGGTATTTATAGGCCTCAAGAGGATTCAAATTTGGGCTTCAAAATTTGAATTATCTTTAGGTTCCCGCTGCTGGAGGTGCCACCGCCCAGCCAAGCGGTGCCACCGCCCAGCCAGGAGGTGTCACCGCCCAGCTCTCGGGTGTTGGGCGGTGCCACCGCCTACAGTGTTTTCAGCCCGACTACAGTGTTTTCAGCCACTAGTTGGGCTTCAATCTTGGCTCTCTAGTTCGCTGGTTTAGCTTAATTTTTAGCCTAAACCAACTCTGACTTTGGGCCCAGTTGGCCCCTAACCAGGATATAGGATTATCTCTTAATCCTAATCCTAATTACAAGTGGACTACATAACCAAAACACATCCTAAGCAAATTTTCAACCGCGAACGTCGAGTCTTGTTCTAGCGAGCTTTCCGACGAACTTTCTGCTGACGGGCTTCTAGCAAGCTCCCGAACTTGTGATGACTTTAATGAGTAGCCAAGCCTTCTCGGTGATCTCCGTGAACCTCCGACGATCTCTTCGGCGAACTTCCGAAAATTCCGACAGGTTCCCGATTTCTTCTCGGTTGGTTCTGGCAGCATCTCCGACGATTCTTCGGACTCTTAAACGTCCATCGAACTTGACTCCGGTATTCTCGCTTTGTGTTTTCTGGTTATCGTAGTTAATCCTGCATACACAAGCAAACACTCTACTCCGATCTAGACAATTATTATAACGCAAATTGACATTCTGTTGCCAGGCACGTCATTGGTTGGCGCTTCATCCGATTTTTCGGTGCATCGTCCTCTCTTGCGGCTTGTTGCCCAATCGGCGGTTGACCTCCGCAACCCCGATATCCTTGGCGCAATTTCGCTCTCCTTGGCCCGATGCCCGACGCCCGAAGCCTTCTGCCATCCAATATCCTGACGTGATCTCCTCCGACGCAACGTCAATTCCTCCTGCGTTAATTGTCTAATCCTCATCGAGTAGACCTGTATCACTCAAAATGTAGTCAAACATTTAAACACAATCAATTAGTTTCATCATCAAAATCCGAGATTCAACAATCTCCCCCTTTTTGATGATGACAACTAATTGATGACTAACGGAGTTAACCTTAACTCCCCGGAGTTTAACTAAACTCCCCCTATCAATATGCCATTGATAGAACACTTGGATTATCCCAAATCCAAGTAACATTCATCACATGTTATGAAAAACATTTAAACTATCATGCAAATATAAAATATTTAATTCAATGCATGAAGTCATCAATATACTTCTCCCCCTATGTCATCAACAAAAAGGAGAAGTAGCTACTCTTATGTGTTTATTATATGGGTTCAAACCATTGCATGAAAAACATAATATTAAATTTTTATCATCATGCAATTTTGAAGATAGAAAATTTAGCAAGTAATGCATCATGCTTGGGACATTCAAGCTATCAAGTTTTAGATATACAAGTTTTACAGCATATAAGATAGCACTTTTGGTAATGTTCAAGATAGCAAGTTCTACATCATGCAAGCTAGCAATATTGAGATGTTCAAGAAAGCAACTCTTGCTTCTTGAAATATGCAAATTGTAAGCTAGCAAATTTTTGCTTCCTTTGCAATGTTTGAGCTAGCAATTTTGCTTCCGTTGCAAAGTGCAAGTTAGTATGTTTTGCATCTTGAGATAAACAAGATTGTATTTTTGGTATGCAAATTTATAGTATACAAGCTATCAACTTTTGCACATAAAAAGTTAGCAAAATTTTACATCTTTTGAGATGTGCAAGATGGACTATTTTGCCTCTTTTCAAATTGTGCAAGCTAGCAAATTTGCTATCTAGCAAGTTTTGCTCCCCCTTTGTCAGTGTCAAATAGAAGGGAATAACAATACAATCATGTAATTCATTTCTCTTTACTATAATATTCAAATCATGATAAGGGTAAATAATAAAGATGAAAAATGAATGTCAAAAGACATATATCATTTTTGACAAATTTCTTCTTTTGTAGATAGAAAACATGATAGGAAACAATCTTGATTCACAAAGAAAACTCAAGTTATAAATTATCAAGATGTCAAGTAGCATGTCATGGTTTACAAAAACAAGTTTCTTGCTAGTTAATAGCAAAAAGAATCTCAATTCATGCATATAAAATCTTATGATTCACATAGAACATCTCCTCTTTTATAAAACGAGAGAATCATGATGAAGAATCTTGATTTACATAGAGTTTCAAAATATAATTATCAATATCATGAATACTAAAAGACCATGAAAATTTTGATAAATATCCTTTTAAATAGAAAACAAACTTGATTCATTCAATAGAAAATTGTGAGAAATCAAGATCATGATTTCAATAAAATCCATTAAATTCAAATCATTTTCATAATCCATGAGATTCATAAAAATAATACAAATAGATTCATCAAAATCAATAATATAGAAAAAATAATTTTCAAGAAGAAAAATGTTCTTCTCTTTTAGTTGCTTCAATTCATGTGATTTATTTCATTCAAGTATGCCTCCCTTTTTTTTTATGTCAAATAAAAACATGTATCATGTTTAAAACCGAAAGTGCTAGATTTATTATGACAAGGATCAATAAGGCACTTTCATTATGGTAAAAAGAAAATCGATAATCTGTAAATTACAAGATTCATTATGCATAATTTTAAAAATCTTATGCATAGAACAAAATCATCAATCATGATATCAAGACATTTATCATTTAAAGCATTCATGATTCACATCATATGCAATACATCACATATATTATCATAATAAAAGGCATAAGTATTGCATGCATCATTCCAAATTATAAATATTTTAAATCATAATGGTATTAATTTGTCAAATTGCATCCTACCATGCATGATCATAACTTTTCATTTGTATGCATCAAAATAATCTCAAGAGTATTTCATGCATGATTTTATATCACCAAATAAGGAATATCAAGAAGAAAATAATTGGTGATAAGATAAACATTTCATGAATATAAGGAATTACATAAAAATTTTATCATGAAGGATTAGAACATGTGAATACTAGAAGACATGATTTCTTTTTGAAAAACCTACTCATTAATAATCAAAAGAAAATCTTAGGAGATCGATTAATGAAAAATCTTGATTCATAATAAAACTTAATTTGTAAATATCACAGAATCAAGATCATGATTTTAGATAAAACTCATTCAAATTCAAATCGTCTAAATCATCAAAATCTCAACATTTCTTTCAAGAGATTCAAAATGACATAAATAATTTTATTGGTCTCTTAGGTATAAATCAATAAGATAGAGAAAAAGAAAATTTTCAATAAAAAATCTTTCCTCCTTTTGTTTCAACTTATTGATTGATTCCATGCATGCATCTTTTTAAAACAAAAAAAAAATCAAAGATCATCAAGATAAAAAAGTGCAACACATAATTCCAAAAAAAAATGATTTCAACTCATTACTTCAAGTCAAATCAATATCATGATTTTGATATAACTCATTTGTAATTCAAATCATCAAACCAAAATCATTTTCAAGGGATTCATATAAATCAACAAGATAGAGAAAAATAATTTTCAAGAACAATGCTTTTCTCTTTTTAGTTATTTAAATTCATGTCATTTATGCTAGATAAAAATGTGCATCAACATTTAGGATCGAAAAATGAATTTTGTCATAAAAACCATCAAGACCAAAAAATCATCATGTATAACTTTACAATCTCATGCATAAAATCATCAAATCATAGCATCAAAACTTTCAATAGTTTCATTACAACATCAAGTAAGGTTTTATTGAACATAATTTTGAATGATTCTTATAGATATTTAAAATTTCTTTAGTTTTACTTTATATGATTGACTTTATATTAGCATGCTTCAAATTTTTGTTCTTATGTCAAAACTATACATCATGTTTGAAAACCAAAGATAAGGTTCATAAAAAAATCATCAAACCTTCCATTCAAAAGTCATGCATCGTCATTGAAAATCAATATGGAAATCGTCAAAGTACAAATTCTTGCTTCTCAAGCACATATATAAGATTAATCTTACTAGGTGTATAAGCATTATATTTATATCTAACATTTTATTGCATTAACATAACACAAGCAATTTTCAAGAAAATTAATCCTAAACTAAATTAAAAATAACTCAAGAAAGTATTATGTAATTTCGAAATAAATTAGTGGGATTTTGATTACCTCATTGTTGAAAGAGGGTGAGGCATAGTTTGCCACCTCGCCTTTCTTGATTTTCTCCTCGTCTTCGGAAGAGCTCAATTCATCCCAACTTTTGTTCTTCTTGCGTTCAAAGCAAGTAGTTCCATTCTTTTTGCTTTTTAATTTTTGTTTCATTAGTAGTTTAAGTTCACCATCACTTGAGCTTATGCTCGAGTGGTCTTCATGTGTTCTATGTCTCAAATCCTTCCTATCATTTGGAAGGTTGTTCTCGAGTTTCTTTTTTGTCACATTGTTCATTTCGTAGGTCATTAGAGACCCAATAAGTTCTTCGAGAGGGAATGTTTTAAGGTCCTTGGCCTCTTGAATGGCCGTAACTTTTGGATCCCAACTTTTTGGAAGGGATCTTAAGATTTTAGTGACTAGTTCAAAATTAGAAAAACTTTTACCAAGAGCTTTGAGTCCATTGATGACATCCGTGAACCGGGTGTACATGTCTCCGATGGACTCACTTGGTTTCATCCGGAAAAGTTCGTAAGAATGCACAAGAATATTGATTTTGGACTCTTTCACTCGGCTAGTGCCTTCATGAGTGACCTCTAGAGTTCTCCAAATATCAAAAGCCGAGTCACACATCGAAACACGATTAAATTCATTTTTGCCAAGTGCACAATATAAGGCATTCATAGCCTTTGCATTTAGAGAAAACATCTTCTTCTCCAAATCATTCCAATGGTTCATTGGGAGAGAAGACATTTCAAATCCATTTTCGACTATGTGCCATAAATTCAAATCCAAAGAAAGTAAGAAAACTCTTATTTGAGTTTTCCAACAAGTGTAGTCCGTCCCATTGAAAAAAGGAGGACGAATGAGAGAATGACCCTCTTGAAAGCCATAAAGAGCCATTTCTATTTGGGTGTTAAACCAAAGTAGAAAACCGTGGCTCTGATACCAATTGTTAGGATCGGAGTGGCACTAAGAGGGGGGGGTGAATTAGTGCAGCGGATTAAAACTTCGGTTTTAGTAAAATCTTTCGTACGATAAGAACGGAACTTGAAAAGCTTAACTTGAAAGCGTATTCTTAAAGTTGCGCAGCAAAGGTAATGATGAAACAAAGCAAGTAAGAAGATTTGCAGTAGTGTAAATGACAATAAGAAATGCAAACCAGAGATTACACCGTTTTTAAAGTGGTTCGGTCAAGTGACCTACATCCACTTGCGAGGCCCCTCTTCGATGAGGCTTCCACCTTCCACTAGCAAATCTCTTGAAAGTGAAGGGTGAATACCCCTCTTACAACTTTTACAAGCGGTTCACTCTCTTACAGATTTTCAACAAGAAAGAAGGAGATGAACACTAGCAAATTGAAAACAAGACAAGCTAACACTTTTCTAAGGCCTTTCTCTCAAACACTTGCTGCTCAAAAAGTTGTTCTCTCAGCTGAGATTTGAGGGGTATTTATAGGCCTCAAGAGGATTCAAATTTGGGCTTCAAAATTTGAATTATCTTTAGGTTCCCGCTGCTGGAGGTGCCACCGCCCAGCCAAGCGGTGCCACCGCCCAGCCAGGAGGTGTCACCGCCCAGCTCTCGGGTGTTGGGCGGTGCCACCGCCCAGCTAGGCGGTGCCACCGCCTACAGTGTTTTCAGCCCGACTACAGTGTTTTCAGCCACTAGTTGGGCTTCAATCTTGGCTCTCTAGTTCGCTGGTTTAGCTTAATTTTTAGCCTAAACCAACTCTGACTTTGGGCCCAGTTGGCCCCTAACTAGGATATAGGATTATCTCTTAATCCTAATCCTAATTACAAGTGGACTACATAACCAAAACACATCCTAAGCAAATTTTCAACCGCGAACGTCGAGTCTTGTTCTAGCGAGCTTTCCGACGAACTTTCTGCTGACGGGCTTCTAGCAAGCTCCCGAACTTGTGATGACTTTAATGAGTAGCCGAGCCTTCTCGGTGATCTCTGTGAACCTCCGACGATCTCTTCGGCGAACTTCCGAAAATTCCGACAGGTTCCCGATTTCTTCTCGGTTGGTTCTTGCAGCATCTCCGACGATTCTTCGGACTCTTAAACGTCCATCGAACTTGACTCCGGTATTCTCGCTTTGTGTTTTCTGGTTATCGTAGTTAATCCTGCACACACAAGCAAACACTCTACTCCGATCTAAACAATTATTATAACGCAAATTGACATTCTGTTGCCAGGCACGTCATTGGTTGGCGCTTCATCCGATTTTTCGGTGCATCGTCCTCTCTTGCGGCTTGTTGCCCAATCGGCGGTTGACCTCCGCAACCCCGATATCCTTGGCGCAATTTCGCTCTCCTTGGCCCGATGCCCGACGCCCGAAGCCTTCTGCCATCCAATATCCTGACGTGATCTCCTCCGACGCAACGTCAATTCCTCCTGCGTTAATTGTCTAATCCTCATCGAGTAGACCTGTATCACTCAAAATGTAGTCAAACATTTAAACACAATCAATTAGTTTCATCATCAAAATCCGAGATTCAACAAACTACAGATCTTTTATGTACAATCTGCTGCACTTGAATTGCAGAATTCAAGCCACATAGCACCATCTGTTTGATCTTGCTACTGTGCTTTTTCTATCCAAATTTCTATGAAATTTTTATGACATCTTTGACACTTCCTAACAGTGGATTTCCCTTTGGTTTCATTGAAAAATTCTCAATATAAACTACTGATCTTTTATGTCAATTCTGCTGCACTTGAAAATCTATGCTGCAGAAAATTTCAGCTGCATATCGTTGCCTTAACCCATCTATTTGCAATCTTTTTTGAATGAAATTTCTTATACACTTCATAGATCATCTTGGCTTCCATATAAGATTGATCTATTAAGAAATTCATCTCTAAAAATGATTTTATGTTGCTGCAAATTTTCATCGTAACCCGTTGAAATTTTTCGACGATAATTCTGCAATTGCAACTTGCACCAATTTCCTTGCTGTTATACTGCCGAAATTTTCTTGATTAAATTAGATATCCTTGCTGTCATATAAACTATGATTTTGCTATCAATTCCCTCCTCAATTCTCTTAAGTTTTTGGTGGAAATTACGTCGAGAAATCGTTGTTTCTTCGACGACAATTCTACTCTTACAAGACAGCACATACTTGCTGCAACTTTTACGGATTTCTGTCAAACCTTTGCTACCATCTACCACAGATCCAAAACTTTCATCCACAACCCTAAAACTCTGCCAAACCACACCCTCAAACTGTACCCAAAACAGCCACAAAACAAGCCTAAACCGCAGGCTACATCCACCAATCCACCAACCCTTTCAACCATCACTTCTCTCAACCTATACATGCCTTTAACCCAATAACAAAAGAGAGATTTGGAGGCATATACTATGGCATATAAGGAGGCAATCAATGCTAAATTCAAAGCCTTGGAGGTGCGAATGGAGGATAAGATTCGGATGCTCTTTACCGAACTCAGATTGGGCAGACCACTAAGCCCGAAGAAATCAAATCAACGAGAGAGCTTTGCCCAATCACACCAAGCCCGAATAGATGACTTCCAAGAGAGGGGAGGCTATATGACTGACCCCAACTATCCATGCATGAGAATGAACTTCCCTAGATGGGAAGAAGGAGACCCGATTGGTTGGATCTCGCGTGCGGAGCGATATTTTCGGTACCACGAAACCGCGGATGTATCTATGGTGAAAATTGCAGCTATACATCTTGAAGGGGATGCTATACAGTGGTTTGACTAGTTTGAACATACTTATGGAGTCCTTTCATGGCGACAATTCAAAGAAGGACTGCTGATTCGCTTCAGACCAACCGATTATGAGAATATTGACGAACAACTAGCAAAGATCCGACAAACCTCCACCATTCAAGAGTACCAAACTAGGTTTGAAAGGTTATCTAATCAAACTCGTGATTGGTGTCAAAAACAGCTATTGAGGACCTTCATTGAGGGCTTAATGCCGGAGATCCGAGGAGAAGTTAAAGCGCGACAACCGTATACACTTATGGCAGCCATCTCTTTCGCACGACATCAAGAGGAGCAATTGAACCATGAAGCTCGGAGGACTAGGGTCACTCCTCAACCAGTAATATTGAAGCCCTCAACCCCCCCTACTATCGACCAAGTCCCTACACCAAAGAGGTCAACAAGAGAAGGGCTTCAGGAGCGATATGCGATGGGGTTATGTTGGCATTGTGACGAGCCGTGGAGCCGTGAGCATCGCTGTAGTAAAGGGAGACTTCTTATGATTGAACCAATAGAAGAAGAGGTCATTGAACATCCAAAAGAGAGCCTTAAACATGAAGAAGAAGATGCAGAAGAAAAGCCACAACCGACTGAAGTTACGGTACATGCACTAGCCGACTACTCAAACCCGCAAACGATGAAAGTTGGAGGCCTTCTCAAACAACAACCGATCACTGTTCTCATCGACATGGGCAGTTCTAATAACTTTCTAAATAGTAAGGTTACTATCCAGATGGCCTTACCTATTGAGAATTGCAGTAGGTTTGACGTTAAGGTCGTCGACGGACGGATTTTGAATTGTGATCGTAGGCGCCCGCAGGAGAAACTATTGCTGCAGGACCAAGAGATAATTGCAGATTTCTTCCTTCTCCCTCTTGATGATCATGAGGCCATGCTCATGATTAAATGGTTGACGACATTATTTGATATTTCTTGGAATTTTATGCAACTAATTATGAAATTTTACAGTAAGGAGAAACAGGTGATACTGAACGGGAAACGTGAGTGCGACATAACGACGATTTGCACACAACAAATGAAGAAGGTTTTGCATAAAGCATGCAATGGCCTTTTGGTACAACTTGAGCAGCAAACTAAGGGAGAGCCAACAAAATTTGAAGATCCAAATCTACTTCCTTTGCTTGCTGAATTTTCAGATATATTTGACGAACCGTGCAACCTACCTCTTAACCGTTGGCATGATCATTGTATAACGATTCTTCCAGGCAAATCTGTAGCAAATGCTCAGCCATATCAGTATCCACATCTCCAAAAGGATGAAATAGAAAGGATTGTAAAAGAGATGCTCAAAACAGGAGTTATTCGGCCATGTTGCAGCCCTTACTATTCACCGGTGCTCCTCAAACGAAAGAAGGATGGAATATGGCGATTATGTGTTGATTACCGAGCTCTCAATGGCATAACCATCAAGGATAAATACCCTATTCCAGTAGTAGATGAGTTGCTAAGGGAGCACAAATCTTCACAAAGCTGGACCTTCGATCCGGGTATCATCAAATACGAGTATGCGAAGAAGACATACCGAAAATCACCTTTTGAACACACAACAACCACAATGAATTTTTTGCTTTTTCAAAAGAAGGTGGAATATCTTGGGCATATCATATCAGAGAAAGGTGTGGCAGTAGACCCCTTCAAAATTGGAGCAATGCAAAACTGGCTGACCCCGAGGAACATAAAATTGCTACTTGGCTTTTTGGGTTTAACAGGCTACTACTGCAAGTTCGTGAAAAACTATGGAGAGATTAATGCACCAGTTACTTCCTTACTGAAAAAAGATGTCTTCTAATGGTCTGACAGAGCCTCCGCTGCCTTCGACAAACTTAAGGCAGCCATGACGACGACGCCGATGCTAACACTACCAGATTTCAACCGACCCTTCATTATTGAGGCCGACACATCTCGAGTCAAAATTGGAGTCATTCTCATGCAAGATGATTGACCACTCGCATACACTAGCAAGGCATTATCTCCCTCCTATCAAAATAAGTCAACATTTGATAAGGAGATGCTCGCCATTGTGCGCGCAGCAACGCGGTGGAGACCCTACTTGATTGGTTGATGATTTCAAATTAAAACCGACCAAAAAAGCCTTAAGTACTTTTTGGAGCGAAAGATATCATCACCTGAGCAGCAAAAATGGGTAACTAAACTTCTTAGATTTGATTATGAAACAACTTACAAAAAGGGGAAAGAGAATGTTCTTGCAGATGCGCTTTCGTAGCTACCCGAGCAAGCTGAAGTTTCGGCCATTTCACTTCGGACAAGCGACTTCCTTGAGGATATTAAGATAGAATGGCAGGAAGATTCAGAGACTAGTAAGATTATAAAAAAAAAAAAAAAAAATTGGAGGAAGCACCAAGCTCCGTGGCTCATTACAATTGGGACTCAAAAGAATTACACTATAAGGGATGCATTATGCTTGTGACAAATTCTACTTGCATCTTCACAAGCAGATTTTGGACAAAGTTATTTCATATACAGGGTATTAAATTGAAAAGGAGTATGGCATAACACCCATAAACCGATGGCCAAATAAAAGTTGTAAATAGGTGCTTAGAGATAGCCCAAAGCCACCCACCAAATATGACTACGCAAGGAGAACTCCAGACCCAACCAAGTGCTATTATTGATCGATAGATTGTGACTCAACAATGACAACCCACTACTGAAGTGCTAATACAGTGGGCGAACCTATTATCAGAAGATGCCACTTGGGAGAACTATGACGACTTGAAGATCAAATTCCCAGAATTCAAGAATCGTCAGCCTCGAGGGCAAGGCTAATTTGAAGAGGGCGGGTCTGTTAGGACTCTAGCTAGGAGAGTCCTAATTGAGAGGGACATTCATGTAAAACCTACCTACGCCGACTCCTATTAAAGAGGTAAAGAGGCCGGCTAGGGTTAGGAGGTTGTTTCTTAAAGAAGAATGAGGAGTTGTAAAGGAATAGGAGTCTTAAGAATTAGGAGTTGTAAAGGAATAGGAGTCTTAAGTAGGAGTCCTATTAGGAGTTGGTTAGAAGTAGGAGTCTTGAGTATGAATCCTATTAGGAGTTAGGGTTTAGAAGCCATATAAATAGACATGTATTCCTCCTCTTTTCATAAGCAATAGATGAATCTTTTCTGCAGCCTTTGAGCAGCAACTTGGAGGGAGGAACCCCTATAGAGTTCCAAGGAGGCCGATCCCCTAAAGAGATCAACCCCAAGTTTAGAATCTGTAAGGGTTCTAACACGAGCTTCCGGCGAACTTCCGTCGATCATCCGATGAACCCTCGGTGATGCTCCTTCGGACTTTCGGCAAACTCCTGGACTTGCGACGATCCACTTGGCGAGTTCCGACGAGCTTCTTTGGCAAGCTCATGGACTTCTCGGATTTGTTCCCGTAGAACCTCCGACGACTGTCCGAACTTCCGTCGAACTCTCGAACTCCCAACGTGATCATTGTCTTGACTCCGGTGCAACTCCTACTGCATGTCTTTCTTCCATCGTAGTTAATCCTGCACACTTAAAACAAAACTTCGATCAAGACAATTAATCCTAAGCAATTAACCAAGTTGTCCGGCATGTCATTGGTCCCTCGACACTTCGTCCGATTCTTCGGCGCATCGTCCTCTCCTGCAGCCTATTGCCCAATTGGCCAGTTGACTCTGTAACTCCGATATCCTTGGCATAATACCCGCTCTTTTTGGCCCGATGCCCGAGTCCACGGCCCGAAGCCTTCTATCGATACATCGACCGATCCACCGGCCCGACGTCCAATCTTCTGACATGTTCCTCCAGCACAACATGATTTTCTTGCTTTAATTGTCTCATCCTGATCAAAGCATCCTGCATCACTCAAAACGTAGATTAAATCATAAACACATATCAAGTAGTTTCATCATCAAAATACGAGATTCAACAATCTCCCCCTTTTTGATGATGACAACCACTTGATGATGGAGTTAAACATAACTCCCGGAGTTTAAACAAACTCCCCTTATCAATATGCCATATTGATAGAACCTTGAATTCAAACTGAATTCAAGTCATTGCAATATTCATCATGAATACTTGCAACACATTATCATGAACTTATGCATAATATCATACTTCTCCTCCTTTGTCATCAACAAAAAAGAGAAGTCCAACTATTCTTGTGTTTGGAATATTAGTTTGACTTATTGCATGAAAAACATAATATCAAGTTTTATCATCATGCAAGTTTGCTATTATCAAATATCAACATGTAAAATTGCGATGTAAGCTTTTGATATAATAACGCAAACGTTTCAAGTGTTTATCAATTGTAGAATTTCATCACATGGTAAGATATCAACGCGTAAAATTACGATACAAATTCTTGATATCTTAACGCATGATGCAAACATGGCATAATGCAAATTTGGCAATCATAGCATCAATTCATATATCTCTTGATGATGCAAGCATTGCAAATATGGCATTCATATATCTCTTGATGATGCAGGCATGGCATAATCATAGCATCAGTGTTCATAGCATCAATTCATATATTTCTCCCCCTTTGTCATCAACAAAAAAATATGGTAATTGTGATACCAGGAGAACAATATAAGCAAATTTTGAGCATAAGTGTGATAGTCGTTCATGCCTTTACTAGGTTCAAGTTATTTTCCAATAGTAAGTGATAGGAAATCAAGCATGATATGTAGGTCACTTTGAATACTTCTTCCTTTGTATTTGTTATAATCTTTTTGCATGAAGGAGGAAGACTATTTGTGATACCAACTATTTGTGATACATGCTATTTGTGAGTTTACTTCGAGTGAAGTTAAAATCGATGAGAGATTAAATCATGCTTCAGTTTTACAAGGATCAAGATATGTATGTGAAACAAATCCTTGCAAGTAAAAACACTTGTATGTGAAACAAATCGATGAGAGATTAAATCATGCTTCATCCATATTCATTAAATCCATTTCTCAAAAAAATATTTTTCACATGATATGTGTATGAGAGATGTATTTGCTAGTTGATTACATATGTCAAAAATCAATGATATGAACTAAACTTGATATGACATATGCTTGTTAAGTTCGGAAGAGAGTAAACTTGATATGTTAGGATCAAGAGAATCCGAAAATGAAATTTGACTTTTTCTTGCATTCGGACAAGGTTTTGCTATAGATATTCAATTACAATCATGAAGGTAAAGCATGCTTGTTATCATGGAAGTTTTGTATTCCAGCACATAATTTCCAACATGTAATTGTGTAAAATCATTATGCCAATCAAGTGATTTGATCATTCAATCAAGAAAGTTCAAAAAATAATTTTAACACGTTCAATCATTAGGACGTATTTTTGCCATAGTTTTTCAAATACAATCATGAAGATAAGGCATGCTCATCATCATGGTAGTACGATGGCAAGTTTACAATTTTAAGACACGCAAGCTAGTAATTTTGAGATGTTCAAGAAAGCAACTCTTGCTTCTTGAAATATAAGTTTTGCTACATGTGCAAGTTAACTTTTTGCTTCTGCAAGATATCATTCCTTAGTGATGTTCAATATAGCAAGTTCTACATCAAGCAAGCTAGTAAATCCTATAACATTTTAGAACATGCATAATCACTAAAAGCATCATAAATTTTAATGATGTGCAAAATTACAAATTTTGTATGTTTGCATTTGTGCATCTTGAGATTTGTAAGATACTTCTTGGTGATGTTGAAGATAACAATTCCTTTTCTTTTGAGAAGTGTAATTATTTTCTCTCTTTTTTTTTTGAATTATATGAGCTAGCAAATTAGCTTTCAAGCATGTTTTGTTCCTCATTTGTCATTGTCAAAAAGAATGGGGAAGACCCTTTACGTTAATTTCTAAATTATGACAAAGGTAAATAGCATTGATGAAAATTCAAGTCTTGAATGTCAAAACAATTATTTTATCATGAATATTTCATCATTGCATGCATCATTATCATCATATATATTTTTAAAACATATAAACTCATTATTATATGATTCTAAATCATCATTCCTATTATTTCAATCATTGTTTCAATCATCTTTATAGCTTATCATGCACAATATGTCAAACCATCTAACATGATATAAACATTTATTTTCAAAGTATTTATCACTATTTTCATGTATGATAATAAAGTGTTCATGATACCGAACATTAAATCAATATTTTTTAAGTATTGATCACTTCATTTTGATCATGATACCAAACATTCATCATTTAGAGCATTCATGACATTAAATCAACATTTATAATACTTCATTTTAGCAACAACTCATAGCATTTTAAATCATGATTTACATCATATGCAATACATCACATCATAATTAAAAAGCTCAAGTATTGCATGCATCATTACTAATCATAAATGCTTCATATCATGATGGTATCAATTTTGTCAAATTATATCCTATCATGCATGATCATAACTTTTCATTTGTATACATCAAAATAAATTAATGAATATTTCATGTATTCATATCAAGGAATATCAAGAAAATTGGTAATGAGATTTACGAATCATGTAGACAAATTATGAATATTAAGAGACATATTATGATTCTTTTTAGATAACTCAAATAGCAAAAAGAAGGAATCATAGTAAGTTATTTTGATTTATAAAAAGAATTCTCAAGTTATAATTCCAAGAAATCACGATAAATTTCAATAAGAACACAAAGTAGGTGATCTTGATTCATAAATGATTTCGAGTTATAAATCATGGGAAATTAAGATCATAATTTCGATAAAACCCATTAAATTCAAATCATCAAAATCTCAACATTACTTTCAAGAGATTCAAAATTGCATAAATAATTTTATTAATCTCTTAGTGGAAAAGTCAATAAGGTAGAGAAAAATAAATTTTCAAGAAATATACTTTTCTCTTTTTAGTTGTTTTAATTCATATAATTTTATTTCATCTATGCCAAACATGTAGCATGTTTTAAAATCGAAAGTGCAAGTTTTATTACGACAAAGATCAATAAGGCACTTTCATTATCGTGAAAATCGAAAATCGCAAGATTCATCATCCATAATTATAAAACCAATAAACATGATTTTTAAAATCTCATGCATAGAATAAAATCATGGTATCAAAACATCATTATATCATCAAGCATGATTTCATATTTTCAATCAAAATCATTTTGTTTGTTTATCATAAAATATGTATTTTTCATGATTATTTTCAGAACTACTAGCATGATCATAAATTATGCATTTTCATCAAATATATATATTTTTTAAACATGTAATTTTCAAGAAAATTAATTCTATACTAAAAAAGAAAATGCATTATGAAGAGCATCATGTAATTTCGAAATAAATTAAGGGGGTTTTGATTACCTCATCGTTGAAAGTTGTTAAGGCGTAGTTTGCCTCCTCGCCTTTCTTGATTTTCTCCTCGTCTTCGGAGGAGCTCGATTCATTCCACTTTATGTTCTTCTTTTTGGCCTCTTTCTTCGTTCAAGTTTATTGTTTATTTTAGATTTTTATTTAATAAACTAATTAAGATTTAGTGTTCGAAGTTCAAGTTCATCATTGTCCTCATCACTTGATTCATCACTCAAGTGGTATTCATTTGTCCAGAGTTCCAAATCCTTCCTGTTCTTTGGAAGGTGATTTTGTTCATCATGGTCATCATGTGTATTGTGCACCATTTCATATCTCATCAAAGAACCAATTAGTTCTTCAAGTGGTAAGTTGTTTAGGTTTTTAGCTTCTTGTATTGCAATTACTTTTGAATCCCACTTCTTTGAAAGAGAATGCAAAATCTTGTTTACGAGTTCAAAATTTGAAAAACATTTTCCAAGAGCTCTTAAAATATTGACGACATCCGTGAAACGGGTGTACATGTCGCCTATAGTTTCGCTTGGTTGCATTCGAAAAAGCTCAAAATTATGCAATAAAATGTTAACTTTCGAGTCTTTGACTCTACTAGTTCCCTCGTGAGTGATTTCAAGTGTTCGCCAAATGTCAAAAGCCGTTTCGCACGTAGAAATCCGATTGAACTCATTTTTATCCAAAGCGCAAAATAAGGCATTCATAGCTTTTGCGTTTAAAGAAAAATACTTCTTCTCCAAATCCGACCATTCGTTCATCGGTTTAGAGGGAAGTTGAAAACCGTTTTCAACGATATTCCATAAATCAAAATTCATAGAAATCAAGAAAACTCTCATTCGAGTTTTCCAATAAGTGTAGTCTAATCTGTTAAACAACGGTGGACGAACAACCGATAAGCCCTTTTGAAAGCCATGAAGAACCATTTCTCTTGGGTGTAAATCCGAAATGAGAAATACCGGGCTCTGATACCAATTGTTAGGATTAAGAGCACTAAGAGGGGGGGGGGGTGAATTAGTGCAGCGGAAAAAACCTTCTGCGATTATAATCGAAAACAGTGTTCGTTCGATAGAAGTGATTTTGGTTAGAAAGTCGATTCGTAAATCACTTCAACTTTTGACTAGGAGAGATGCAGTAAAGATATGAACGTAGTTTGCAGTTATGATGGAAATCAGAATATAAGCGCAAACTGAAATACGACGTTCGTACGATAAAACTGATTTGCGTCTTAAACCCCGATTCGGAAAGCACTGAACTTTGAAACACATTCGTAAAAACACAGAAGGTAGTAAGCTATTGAGGAGGTTTGCAGTAAAGATAAGATGCTCAAAGTAAATGCAAACCGAGATTTAGAGTGGTTCCATCAATCTTGACCTACTCCACTTTTGGCTTCCTCCACCGACGAGGTCACCGACGTCAACTAGAGGCCTTCCTTCAATAGGCGAAGGCCAACCACCCTTTTACAGTTTTACTCCTTTTGACGGGCTTAGGAGATAACCCTTACAGAATTTTCTCTCCTCTCTTTACAACTCAGAACTTAGAATAAAAGAGGGAGAAGAACTTTTGGCCTTTACAATAATTTTGAGCTCTAAGAATCACCGAAAAAGATCAAGATTTCGGTGTTAGTTCATACCCTTTCAGTGCTGAATGGGTGGGGTATTTATAGGCCCCAACCCAGTTCAAATTTGGAGCTCAAAACTGTCAATTCCTGGAATTCCGGGATCAAGCTGTTGCACCTCCTGACTGGAGCGGTTGCACCGCCTGGCAGAGCTCGAAGACTGAGCCTCTGGGCGGTGCCACCTCCTGTCAGGGGCGGTTGCACCTCCTGCCAGAGCTCGAGGACCGAGCTCAGGCAGTGCAACCTCCTGACTGAGGCGGTTTGTTAGGACTCTAGCTAGGAGAGTCCTAATTGAGAGGGACATTCTGTTAGGACTCTATCTAGGAGAGTCCTAATTGAGAGGGACATTCTTGTAGGACTCTAGCTACGAGAGTCCTAATTGAGAGGGACATTCACGTAAGAGGTTTTTTCTTAGAGAAGAATTAGGAGTTGTAAGGGAATAGGAGTCTTGAGTAGGAGTCCTATTAGGAGTTGGTTAGAAGTAAGAGTTTTAAGTAGGAGTCCTATTAGGAGTTAAGGTTTAGAAGCCCTATAAATAGCCATGTATTCCTCCTCTTTTCTTAAGTAATAGAAGAATCTTTTCTGCAGCCTTTGAGTAGCAACTTGGAGGGAGGAACCCCTATAGAGTTCCAAGGAGGCCGATCCCCTAAAGAGATCAACCCCAAGTTTAGAATCTGCAAGGGTTCTAACACCTGGTATCAGAGCAGCGTTCTTGGCATCTCGCTGCCCTTCCACTGCCATCCATCAACCCTCCACAACTATCACGCCCCTCAAAATATCGACAATATTTAAAATTTTCATCATAACTAACCCAGGATCCAAACACACATTTGAGGTCACTAAGAAAACATTCAGATCAAAATTTCACCGCTATAGACTACAAATTCATAACCCTGTGCAATTCATAAATATACCACACATCACTCGATAATTCATACAATCTGAACCCAACACATCAAAATAATAACCACAACATAAATTCACAAGTGGGGAAGTCTATGCAGTCACCAAACCAACGATTACCATAAGATCATATCATTACATGAATTTAACTTAACATTCCAAAATCCTATACATGAGGGATCCTTTATCTTACACAAAATCCACAGGTTTAGATTCATCGTCACATTTCATAAGATGCAGAGTATCTTATACAACAAATACACATATGCTAACAAAGATCTGCCCAAAATCTTCTAAACTTTCCACCGCTTCTGCCCAATCTTAACATTTAAGAAAGCAATACGCTATCCTGAAAAATTTATCAACAAATGGGGTGAGCATAAAGAGCTCAGCAAGTGACTAACATATCCATATCAAAATAGTACAATTTTCAAAAAGATACAGTTTCAAAATACAAGGCAGAATATACGATTTCGTAGACATAATATCATTAGGAGCACAAACACAATTGTCCTTTCAATCTTACATATTTGGTTCCTAACAGATGGGGCATAGAGTGATTGGAGCATATCAGAAACAAAAGAAACATATCGGAGCTTATCAATGGCATATAAAATGTTCCGAAGCATATCAACGACATATGGAACATTTTGAAGCAAAAACATCAGTTAATGAAGCATTTCAGAGCATACAAAATCAAATATCATACAGAAGCTCAAACGTCGTCCTTGATGTTGCAATCATATCATTCTTATCCAGAGCATGAACAGAAACAACTCACCAAAACTCTGGATGTCATATCAAACATATAGAAGGTGTAGTGGGATCTCAGTCAGAATGTGATTCATCCATTTCTGAATGACCACCTGACAAAAGTCTCCCACGTCTGGGAGCTCCATCCACCCACGTCTAGGTGAAGTCAGAGGGGGCCGGCAGAGCATCGCAGGCTCGAAGCACATACCCTTTACCATTTCTAGCAAAGGTCCAGAATATCCCACAAAGCGGGACCCCACAGAGCGGGCAATAAGCGCATACCCTTTACCATTTCTGGCAAAGGTCCAGACAATCCCACACACCAGAGTACAAGAGGGCAGTTTTAATAATAAGTAGCATATATCGGAAGCACACGCGGAACAACAAACGTGCATGTGCCTTTTCGAGACAATACGAAACAAAGAACAAATCTCTCACAAATGTATTCAGATTTGGAATGAAATGAAAACAAGAGTGTACAGGGATTCCAAGCAATCATATCTAGCTCAATTCCAATAAGAAGGTTAGACGAATTCAAATATCCAAAGGAATGGAACAGAATACACGAAATCGACCAAAGCTCGATTTCGGACAGAATTCCAGTGGCACATCAAACAAATATTTCAGAATATCAATTATGCTCCAATACCCGTAAGAAAGCTATGGTCGAACCATATATCAATCTATATTCTGCTGAAACAAATTTCATATGAAACAGGGTTCCCAACACGGAGTTACCTTTGATTTGGTAACCCAAGGTCAAAAACACAATCACTGTTTTGCAGAATTTATAGGGTCGGATTCAACAGATAATAGGGTATGCAATTGAATTCCAAAATTTTCAAACTATATGTAAAAAGAAAGATTTCCAAGTCTATATTCAAATAAAATCAGTTTGATACAAATCAGAATTTTCAACAGGGAGTTATAGGCATTTTAGTATCGACAGGTCAGAAATCTTGAACCCTATTTTACAGCGTCTATAGGCTCATTTGAAACAGATGTTTGGGTAAGTATTCGGTGTCCAAAATCTACAAAATCAGTGTTAAAAGGAAGATATAAGAGTCTAATTTCAAACAAAATAGTCTCTGCCCGAATTCACATTTTGTACTAAAACTTATAGCAGAAACAGTGTATAGGGGTTAGTTTACCGAAAAAACTTCAGAATCCATGGTTCTATGTCCAAAGAGAGACATATCAGTTTCTAAATAGAAATCCATCAATTTATTTTGAATCAACATAAAAACAAAGACTAAAAATTCTGTAGGATGGGGTTAGAACACTTGCCTTTGAGAATTTTGACCCGAAGTGAAAAGATTAAAGCAAGAACCCTAAAAACCCCAATTTTTTTTTTCTTCTTCTTCTTCTTCTTCTTCTTCTTCTTCTTCTTTCTTTCTTTCTTTCCCTGATCACCCACGAGCTGTGTTCTCTGCTTCCTTAAGAACGAAGGCAGAGAGGCTTAAACGGTGGATTTTGTCATTTTGTGCGTTTTGTAGTTTAGTCCTTGTTTTTATCATATTCACGATTAGGTCCTTAGGGTTTACATATAGGTCCTCAAATTCTTTCCTTCTTTTTTTTTTTTTGAACAAATCTCCCAAATTTTACAAATAAGTTACCTATGATTCATACTCTATTTATGTTATCAATTTAAAATAAATACTTACATTATCACCAGAAATTTATACGAAAATTCGGAAATGAGGGGTGTTACACTCTCCCCCCCTTAAAAGAAAAATTTAGTCCTCTAAATTTATCGTACCTCTATCGATGAAAAGACTGGGATACACCTTTTTCATTTCCTCCTCTAGCTCCCAAGTTGTCTCCTCTCCAGAATGATGTCTCCAAATTACTTGAACCAGTGGGATGACCCGATTCCTTAGGACTTTTTCTTTCTTATCAACAATCTGAATAGGCTCTTCCACATAAGATAAATCTTTATCGATCTCCACCAGCTCATACTTAATGATGTGAGAAGGGTCATATATATACTTCCTAATCATCGAGACATGAAATATATCATGGACATGGCACAATGCTGGTGGCAAGGCAATCCTGTAAGCGACAGAACCAACCCTCTCAAGAACCTCAAAAGGTCCAATAAATCTTGGGCTTAATTTTTCTTTCTTCCCAAACCTTATAATGCCTTTGGAAGGGGAGACTTTTAAGAATACAAAATCTCCGATTTCAAACTCAATATCTCGTCTTCTATTGTCGGCATAACTCTTTTGACGACTCTGAGCGGTTTTTAACCTTTTCCTAATAACTTGAATTTTCTCGGTAGTTTCTTGTACCTTGTCCGGTGCTAATAGCTTTCTGTCACCAACTTCCTCCCAACATATAGGTATTATGCACTTTCGCCCATATAAAGCTTCATAAGGAGCCATCTGAATACTTGAATGATAACTATTATTATACGTGAACTCAACAAGTGAAATATCCTTATCCTATTCACCTTTCTAATCCATAACATAGGCTCTAAGCAAATCCTCAAGTGTTTGAATTGTTCTTTCTGACTGACCATCAGTCTGAGGATGATATGCAGTACTAAACTTAACTTTAGTGCCCATCGAATCCTACAATCTTCTCCAGAATCTAGAGAGAAATCTGGAGTCTCTATCAGAGATAATCTCCTTTGGAATACCATGAAGTCTTACTATTTCATTGACATATAAATCTACAAGTTTATCAAGCGAATAAGTCATATTAATCGGTTGGAAGTGTGCAGATTTTTTTAACCTATCAATGATAACCCAAATAGCATCATGCTTCCTCGAGGTTCTGGGTAGTCCCGAAACAAAATCCATAGTAATACATTTCCATTTCCATTCAGGAATAACTAAAGGTTGCAACAACCCTCCAGGTCTTTGGTGTTCTACTTTGATTTGCTGACAAGTCAAACATTTTGAAACATACATTGCAATTTCTTTCTTCATGCCTTCCCACCAATAATGACTTTGAAGATCTCTATACATCTTAGTGCTTCCAGGATGTATGGTGTACTTTGAAGTATGACTTTCCTTTAGGATTTGATTCTTGATATCCGGTTCATTTGGTACACATACTCTCTCCCCAAATCTCAATAGGCCATCCTTTGAAACTTGAAATTGTGGCTTCAATTCCTTTTCTACTTCATTCCTCAAGTAGATTAAATGTGGATCTCGTAATTGTCCTTCCTTAATTTGTTGAATAAGATCGGATTGCACTTGAATGGAGGCCATCAATATCATCGAGTCTTGCTCTTTCCTCAAAGCTTTCAAATCAAAATTTTCTTCTAATAACTTCCTACTAATAACTTCTAATAACTTCCATTGCTTCACAATCAGACTAGCCATAAAACTTGTAGATTTCCTACTAAGTGCATCAGCTACAACATTGGCTTTGCCCGGGTGATAACGGATGGCACAATCATAATCCTTCAGAAGTTCTATCCATCTTCGCTGCCTCATGTTTAACTCTTTCTGAGTGAAAATATATTTTAAACTCTTGTGATCAGTAAAGATTTCAAACTGTCGACCATACAAATAATGTCTCCAAATTTTTAGAGCAAAAATAATTGCTGCCAATTCTAAATCATGAGTTGGATAATTCAATTCATAACCTTTAAGTTGCCTAGAAGTATACGCAATTACTCTCCCTTCCTACATCAAAACACATCCTAGGCCTTTTCTTGAAGCATCAGTATAAACTACAAATCCCTCACTACCACTTGGAATAGTGAGAATAGGGGCACTAGTCAATCTTCTTTTTAACTCTTGAAAACTTTGCTCACAATCATCACCCCATACAAATTTCATATTCTTTTTAGTGAGGTTGGTGAGAGGTTGAGCGATTCGAGAAAATCCCTCCACAAACTTCCTGTAATAACTTGCCATGCCCAAAAAGCTTCGAACTTCTGTTACATTTGTTGGTACTTCCTATTCAACTACAGCTTCTATTTTCCTTGGATCAACAGATATACCCTTCCCTGAAATCACATGGCCGAAGAAAGCAACTTCATTCAACCAAAATTCACATTTGCTGAACTTCGCATACAACTTCTTTTCTCTTAGTATGGACAACACATCTCTTAATTGTTCCTCATGCTCCTGATTACACTTTGAATACACCAATATGTCATCAATAAATACAATTACACAGATATCCAAGAGCGGTTGAAATATCCTGCTCATTAGTTCCATAAAAGCTGCAGGGGCATTTGTCAAACCAAAAGGCATCACCAAGAATTCATAATGACCATATCGAGTTCTGAAAGCTGTTTTTGAAATATCCTCCTCCTTGATCTTCAACTGATAGTAACCTGACCTCAGGTCAATCTTAGAGAATACTTGTGCACCCTACAGTTGATCAAACAAATCATCAATTCTAGGTATGGGATACTTGTTTTTGATGGTCACCTGATTCAACTGTCTATAATCAATACAAAGCCTCAATGTTCCATCCTTCTTCTTCACTAATAGTACCGGAGCACCCCATGGGGATACACTGGGTCGTATGAAACCCTTATCTAATAATTCTTGTATTTGCTTCTTTAACTCCTCTAGCTCGAGTGGTGCCATTATGTAGAGAGGCTTAGATATTGGGGTTGTACTGGAGACCAGATCAATAGCAAATTCACCCTCTCTATCTAGAGGTAAACCAGGCAAGTCATCTGGGAATACATTCCCCATCAGGGAATTCTTTGACCACTACAATTTCATCTAGGTGGGTTTCCTGATTTGAATGCTCCTTTACACACACCATATAACAAAAACAACCTTTCTGCATAAGACAATAAGCTTGAAGTGCTGATATCAAGCAAGGAGACAAATCATACCTAATGCCCTCAAAGAAAAATATAGGCTGATCTGTTATGCAGAAAGTAATTATTTTTTTGTAACAATCAATACTAGCGTGATGAGAAGATAACCAATCCATACCAAGTATAATATCAAAGCCCTGGATCTCTAGGAGAATCAAATCAGCAAGGAGTTCGTGGTCTCCAATAGAGATCAAACAAGATGGGTAGACCAAGTTTGTTGCCAATGAATCTCCAACAGCAGTTGTTACATATAACATATAATCCAGGGGTTTAGGTAGAATATCCAAGTGACAAGCAAAGTATTGTGAAACAAACGATAAGTTGGAGCCGGGATCAAACAAAACTTTTGCATTTCTTTTAGAAACATGAAGAATACCTTCCACCACTGATTTAGAAGCTTTAGAATCTTGTTTAGTGATAGCGTACACTCTAGCATGGGCTGAGGGTCTAGGAGACAGTGGCTCTTTCTTCCTTTTCAGTGGGCAATCTCTTAATTGATGATCTAGCTTTCCACAACCAAAACATGCTCCAGTCACCCGAAAACACTGACTTGTTTCATGATTTAATCCACATTTTGCACATAACTGAGTTCTCCACAATGGTTTCCTTTTCTCAAATTCAGATGTCTTAAACCTCTTGTTACTAGCTTCATATTCATTTTCTCTCCTACTTTTGCCAGTAAATTTGTCCCTTTTGTTCTTGCCAATGATTTCTTGAATTTCCTCCATGTCTCTTTCAATTTTCAAAGCTCTTTCTACAGTATCAGCATATGTTTGTAATTTTAAAGCTGACATTCGGCTTCTTATTGCTGGCCGTAATCCCCTTTCAAACCTTCTTGCTTTTCTAGATTCATCATCAGTCATATGTGTGGCAAACCTGGAGAGCTCAGTGAATTTAGATTCATACTTTGTAACCGTCATACTTCCCTGGATAAGATTCAAGAACTCCAATTCTTTTTGCTCTCTCATACAATCTGGAAAATATTTATCGTTAAACTTTTCTTGGAATAACTTCCATGTCATTGACTCATGTTTGATTTCAGACATCCTCTTAATCATTCTCCACCAGTGTTCAGCTTCTCCTTCCAGCATAAAGGTGGCAAGAAAAACCTTTCGATCATCAGGGTAATTTAAAGCATCAAATATTTTCTCTATCTGCAACATCCATCGTTCTGCCACCATTGGATCAAACTCACCACTAAAACTGGGAGGACTAAGCTTCTTAAACTGTCCAATTCCCAACCCCGTCTGGTTTGATGTCTCTGTTCCATCATTACTTCCTTGTTGGACAGGTTGTTGTTGTTGTTGCATCACTTGTGCCATAGTCTCCAAAGTCCGCATGATACCACTCAATTGATCAGCAGTAGATGCAACAGGAGAACCAGATGATCTCGTCATCCTCGCTTCCAAAAACATCAAAAGAACATTTTCTTTGATCAATCTCTAAATGATAGTCAATAAACCTAAAAAAAAAGATGATATTCTTAGTGATTCTCAAATCATGCTCTGATTCCACCTCTATCACGCCCCTCAAAATATCGACAATATTTAAAATTTTCATCATAACTAACCCAGGATCCAAACACACATTTGAGGTCACTAGGAAAACATTCAGATCAAAATTTCACCTCTATAGACTACAAATTCATAACCCTGTGCAATTCATAAACATACCACACATCACTCGATAATTCATACAATCTGAACCCAACACATCAAAATAATAACCACAACATAAATTCACAAGTGGGGAAGTCTATGCAGTCACCAAACCAACGATTACCATAAGATCATATCATTACATGAATTTAATTTAACATTCCAAAATCCTATACATGAGGGATCCTTTATCTTACACAAAATCCACATGTTTAGATTCATCGTCACATTTCATAAGATGCAGAGTATCTTATACAACAAATACACATATGCTAACAAAGATCTGTCCAAAATCTTCTAAACTTTCCACCGCCTCAGCCCAATCTTAACATTTAAGCAAGCAATACGCTATCCTGAAAAATTTATCAACAAACGGGGTGAGCATAAAGGGCTCAGCAAGTGACTAACATATCCATAAAAAATAGTACAATTTCCAAAGAGATACAGTTTCAAAATACAAGGCAGAATATACGATTTCATAGACATAATATCATTAGGAGCAGAAACACAATTGTCCTTTCAATCTTACATATTTGGTTCCTAACAGATGGGGCATAGAGTGATTGGAGCATACCAGAAACAAAAGAATCATATCGGAGCTTATCAATGGCATATAAAATGTTCCGAAGCATATCAACTGTTAGGATCGGAGTGGCACTAAGAGGGGGGGGTGAATTAGTGCAGCGGATTAAAACTTCGGTTTTAGTAAAATCTTTCGTACGATAAGAACGGAACTTGAAAAGCTTAACTTGAAAGCGTATTCTTAAAGTTGCGCAGCAAAGGTAATGATGAAACAAAGCAAGTAAGAAGATTTGCAGTAATGTAAATGACAATAAGAAATGCAAACCAGAGATTACGCCGTTTTTAAAGTGGTTCGGTCAAGTGACCTACATCCACTTGCGAGGCCCCTCTTCGATGAGGCTTCCACCTTCCACTAGCAAATCTCTTGAAAGTGAAGGGTGAATACCCCTCTTACAACTTTTACAAGCGGCTCACTCTCTTACAGATTTTCAACAAGAAAGAAGGAGGTGAACACTAGCAAATTGAAAACAAGACAAGCTAACACTTTTCTAAGGCCTTTCTCTCAAACACTTGCTGCTCAAAAAGTTGTTCTCTCAGCTGAGATTTGAGGGGTATTTATAAGCCTCAAGAGGATTCAAATTTGGGCTTCAAAATTTGAATTCTCTTTAGGTTCCCGCTGCTGGAGGTGCCACCGCCCAGCCAAGCGGTGCCACCGCCCAGCGCTCGGGTGCTGGGCGGTGCCACCGCCCAGCCAGGAGGTGTCACCGCCCAGCTCTCGGGTGTTGGGCGGTGCCACCGCCCAGCTAGGCGGTGCCACCGCCTACAGTGTTTTCAGCCCGACTACAGTGTTTTCAGCCACTAGTTGGGCTTCAATCTTGGCTCTCTAGTTCGCTGGTTTAGCTTAATTTTTAGCCTAAACCAACTCTGACTTTGGGCCCAGTTGGCCCCTAACTAGGATATAGGATTATCTCTTAATCCTAATGCTAATTACAAGTGGACTACATAACCAAAACACATCCTAAGCAAATTTTCAACCGCGAACGTCGAGTCTTGTTCTGGCGAGCTTTCCGACGAACTTTCTACTGACGGGCTTCTAGCAAGCTCCCGAACTTGTGATGACTTTAATGAGTAGCCGAGCCTTCTCGGTGATCTCCGTGAACCTCCGACGATCTCTTCGGCGAACTTCCGAAAATTCCGACAGGTTCCCGATTTCTTCTCGGTTGGTTCTGGCAGCATCTCCGACGATTCTTCGGACTCTTAAACGTCCATCGAACTTGACTCCGGTATTCTCGCTTTGTGTTTTCTGGTTATCGTAGTTAATCCTGCACACACAAGCAAACACTCTACTCCGATCTAGACAATTATTATAACGCAAATTGACATTCTGTTGCCAGGCACGTCATTGGTTGGCGCTTCATCCGATTTTTCGGTGCATCGTCCTCTCTTGCGGCTTGTTGCCCAATCGGCGGTTGACCTCCGCAACCCCGATATCCTTGGCGCAATTTCGCTCTCCTTGGCCCGATGCCCGACGCCCGAAGCCTTCTGCCATCCAATATCCTGACGTGATCTCCTCCGACGCAACGTCAATTCCTCCTGCGTTAATTGTCTAATCCTGATCGAGTAGACCTGTATCACTCAAAATGTAGTCAAACATTTAAACACAATCAATTAGTTTCATCATTAAAATCCGAGATTCAACAATCTCCCCCTTTTTGATAATGACAACTAATTGATGACTAACGGAGTTAACCTTAACTCCCCGGAGTTTAACTAAACTCCCCCTATCAATATGCCATTGATAGAACACTTGGATTATCCCAAATCCAAGTAACATTCATCACATGTTATGAAAAACATTTAAACTATCATGCAAATATAAAATATTTAATTCAATGCATGAAGTCATCAATATACTTCTCCCCCTATGTCATCAACAAAAAGGAGAAGTAGCTACTCTTATGTGTTTATTATATGGGTTCAAACCATTGCATGAAAAACATAATATTAAATTTTTATCATCATGCAATTTTGAAGATAGAAAATTTAGCAAGTAATGCATCATGCTTGGGACATTCAAGCTATCAAGTTTTAGATATACAAGTTTTACAGCATATAAGATAGCACTTTTGGTAATGTTCAAGATAGCAAGTTCTACATCATGCAAGCTAGCAATATTGAGATGTTCAAGAAAGCAACTCTTGCTTCTTGAAATATGCAAATTGTAAGCTAGCAAATTTTTGCTTCCTTTGCAATGTTTGAGCTAGCAATTTTGCTTCCGTTGCAAAGTGCAAGTTAGTATGTTTTGCATCTTGAGATAAACAAGATTGTATTTTTGGTATGCAAATTTATAGTATACAAGCTATCAACTTTTGCACATAAAAAGTTAGCAAAATTTTACATCTTTTGAGATGTGCAAGATGGACTATTTTGCCTCTTTTCAAATTGTGCAAGCTAGCAAATTTGCTATCTAGCAAGTTTTGCTCCCCCTTTGTCAGTGTCAAATAGAAGGGAATAACAATACAATCATGTAATTCATTTTTCTTTATTATAATATTCAAATCATGATAAGGGTAAATAATAAAGATGAAAAATGAATGTCAAAAGACATATATCATTTTTGACAAATTTCTTCTTTTGTAGATAGAAAACATGATAGGAAACAATCTTGATTCAAAAAGAAAACTCAAGTTATAAATTATCAAGATGTCAAGTAGCATGTCATGGTTTACAAAAACAAGTTTCTTGCTAGTTAATAGCAAAAAGAATCTCAATTCATGCATATAAAATCTTATGATTCACATAGAACATCTCCTCTTTTATAAAACGAGAGAATCATGATGAAGAATCTTGATTTACATAGAGTTTCAAAATATAATTATGAATATCATGAATACTAAAAGACCATGAAAATTTTTATAAATATCCTTTTAAATAGAAAACAAACTTGATTCATTCAATAGAAAATTGTGAGAAATCAAGATCATGATTTCAATAAAATCCATTAAATTCAAATCATTTTCATAATCCATGAGATTCATAAAAATAATACAAATAGATTCATCAAAATCAATAATATAGAAAAAATAATTTTCAAGAAGAAAAATGTTCTTCTCTTTTAGTTGCTTCAATTCATGTGATTTATTTCATTCAAGCATGCCTCCCTTTTTTTTTATGTCAAATAAAAACATGTATCATGTTTCAAACCGAAAGTGCTAGATTTATTATGACAAGGATCAATAAGGCACTTTCATTATGGTAAAAAGAAAATCGATAATCTGTAAATTACAAGATTCATTATGCATAATTTTAAAAATCTTATGCATAGAACAAAATCATCAATCATGATATCAAGACATTTATCATTTAAAGCATTCATGATTCACATCATATGCAATACATCACATATATTATCATAATAAAAGGCATAAGTATTGCATGCATCATTCCAAATTATAAATATTTCAAATCATAATGGTATTAATTTGTCAAATTGCATCCTACCATGCATGATCATAACTTTTCATTTGTATGCATCAAAATAATCTCAAGAGTATTTCATGCATGATTTTATATCACCAAATAAGGAATATCAAGAAGAAAATAATTGGTGATGAGATAAACATTTCATGAATATAAGGAATTACATAAAAATTTTATCATGAAGGATTAGAACATGTGAATACCAGAAGACATGATTTCTTTTTGAAAAACCTACTCATTAATAATCAAAAGAAAATCTTAGGAGATCGATTAATGAAAAATCTTGATTCATAATAAAACTTAATTTGTAAATATCACAGAATCAAGATCATGATTTTAGATAAAACTCATTCAAATTCAAATCGTCTAAATCATCAAAATCTCAACATTTCTTTCAAGAGATTCAAAATGACATAAATAATTTTATTGGTCTCTTAGGTATAAATCAATAAGATAGAGAAAAAGAAAATTTTCAATAAAAAATCTTTCCTCCTTTTGTTTCAACTTATTGATTGATTCCATGCATGCATCTTTTTAAAACAAAAAAAAAAAATCAAAGATCATCAAGATAAAAAAGTGCAACACATAATTCCAAAAAAAAAATGATTTCAACTCATTACTTCAAGTCAAATCAATATCATGATTTTGATATAACTCATTTGTAATTCAAATCATCAAACCAAAATCATTTTCAAGGGATTCATATAAATCAACAAGATAGAGAAAAATAATTTTCAAGAACAATGCTTTTCTCTTTTTAGTTATTTAAATTCATGTCATTTATGCTAGATAAAAATGTGCATCAACATTTAGGATCGAAAAATGAATTTTGTCATAAAAACCATCAAGACCAAAAAATCATCATGTATAACTTTACAATCTCATGCATAAAATCATCAAATCATAGCATCAAAACTTTCAATAGTTTCATTACAACATCAAGTAAGGTTTTATTGAACATAATTTTGAATGATTCTTATAGATATTTAAAATTTCTTTAGTTTTACTTTATATGATTGACTTTATATTAGCATGCTTCAAATTTTTGTTCTTATGTCAAAACTATACATCATGTTTGAAAACCAAAGATAAGGTTCATAAAAAAATCATCAAACCTTCCATTCAAAAGTCATGCATCGTCATTGAAAATCAATATGGAAATCGTCAAAGTACAAATTCTTGCTTCTCAAGCACATATATAAGATTAATCTTACTAGGTGTATAAGCATTATATTTATATCTAACATTTTATTGCATTAACATAATACAAGAAATTTTCAAGAAAATTAATCCTAAACTAAATTAAAAATAACTCAAGAAAGTATTATGTAATTTCGAAATAAATTAGTGGGATTTTGATTACCTCATTGTTGAAAGAGGGTGAGGCATAGTTTGCCACCTCGCCTTTCTTGATTTTCTCCTCGTCTTCGGAAGAGCTCAATTCATCCCAACTTTTGTTCTTCTTGCGTTCAAAGCAAGTAGTTCCATTCTTTTTGCTTTTTAATTTTTGTTTCATTGGTAGTTTAAGTTCACCATCACTTGAGCTTATGCTCGAGTGGTCTTCATGTGTTCTATGTCCCAAATCCTTCCTATCATTTGGAAGGTTGTTCTCGAGTTTCTTTTTTGTCACATTGTTCATTTCGTAGGTCATTAGAGACCCAATAAGTTCTTCGAGAGGGAATGTTTTAAGGTCCTTGGCCTCTTGAATGGCCGTAACTTTTGGATCCCAACTTTTTGGAAGGGATCTTAAGATTTTAGTGACTAGTTCAAAATTAGAAAAACTTTTACCAAGAGCTTTGAGTCCATTGATGACATCCGTGAACCGGGTGTACATGTCTCCGATGGACTCACTTGGTTTCATCCAGAAAAGTTCGTAAGAATGCACAAGAATATTGATTTTGGACTCTTTCACTCGGCTAGTGCCTTCATGAGTGACCTCTAGAGTTCTCCAAATATCAAAAGCCGAGTCACACATCGAAACACGATTAAATTCATTTTTGCCAAGTGCACAATATAAGGCATTCATAGCCTTTGCATTTAGAGAAAACATCTTCTTCTCCAAATCATTCCAATGGTTCATTGGGAGAGAAGACATTTCAAATCCATTTTCGACTATGTGCCATAAATTCAAATCCAAAGAAAGTAAGAAAACTCTCATTTGAGTTTTCCAACAAGTGTAGTCCGTCCCATTGAAAAAGGGAGGACGAATGAGAGAATGACCCTCTTGAAAGCCATAAAGAGCCATTTCTATTTGGGTGATAAACCAAAGTAGAAAACCGTGGCTCTGATACCAATTGTTAGGATCGGAGTGGCACTAAGAGGGGGGGGTGAATTAGTGCAGCGGATTAAAACTTCGGTTTTAGTAAAATCTTTCGTACGATAAGAACGGAACTTGAAAAGCTTAACTTGAAAGCGTATTCTTAAAGTTGCGCAGCAAAGGTAATGATGAAACAAAGCAAGTAAGAAGATTTGCAGTAATGTAAATGACAATAAGAAATGCAAACCAGAGATTACGCCGTTTTTAAAGTGGTTCGGTCAAGTGACCTACATCCACTTGCGAGGCCCCTCTTCGATGAGGCTTCCACCTTCCACTAGCAAATCTCTTGAAAGTGAAGGGTGAATACCCCTCTTACAACTTTTACAAGCGGCTCACTCTCTTACAGATTTTCAACAAGAAAGAAGGAGGTGAACACTAGCAAATTGAAAACAAGACAAGCTAACACTTTTCTAAGGCCTTTCTCTCAAACACTTGCTGCTCAAAAAGTTGTTCTCTCAGCTGAGATTTGAGGGGTATTTATAGGCCTCAAGAGGATTCAAATTTGGGCTTCAAAATTTGAATTCTCTTTAGGTTCCCGCTGCTGGAGGTGCCACCGCCCAGCGCTCGGGTGCTGGGCGGTGCCACCGCCCAGCCAGGAGGTGTCACCGCCCAGCTCTCGGGTGTTGGGCGGTGCCACCGCCTACAGTGTTTTCAGCCCGACTACAGTGTTTTCAGCCACTAGTTGGGCTTCAATCTTGGCTCTCTAGTTCGCTGGTTTAGCTTAATTTTTAGCTTAAACCAACTCTGACTTTGGGCCCAGTTGGCCCCTAACCAGGATATAGGATTATCTCTTAATCCTAATCCTAATTACAAGTGGACTACATAACCAAAACACATCCTAAGCAAATTTTCAACCGCGAACGTCGAGTCTTGTTCTGGCGAGCTTTCCGACGAACTTTCTGCTGACGGGCTTCTAGCAAGCTCCCGAACTTGTGATGACTTTAATGAGTAGCCGAGCCTTCTCGGTGATCTTCGTGAACCTCCGACGATCTCTTCGGCGAACTTCTGAAAATTCCGACAGGTTCCCGATTTCTTCTCGGTTGGTTCTGGCAGCATCTCCGACGATTCTTCGAACTCTTAAACGTCCATCGAACTTGACTCCGGTATTCTCGCTTTGTGTTTTCTGGTTATCGTAGTTAATCCTGCACACACAAGCAAACACTCTACTCCGATCTAGACAATTATTATAACGCAAATTGACATTCTGTTGCCAGGCACGTCATTGGTTGGCGCTTCATCCGATTTTTCGGTGCATCGTCCTCTCTTGCGGCTTGTTGCCCAATCGGCGGTTGACCTCCGCAACCCCGATATCCTTGGCGCAATTTCGCTCTCCTTGGCCCGATGCCCGACGCCCGAAGCCTTCTGCCATCCAATATCCTGACGTGATCTCCTCCGACGCAACGTCAATTCCTCCTGCGTTAATTGTCTAATCCTGATCGAGTAGACCTGTATCACTCAAAATGTAGTCAAACATTTAAACACAATCAATTAGTTTCATCATCAAAATCCGAGATTCAACATCAACGACATATGGAACATTTCGAAGCAAAAACATCAGTGAATGAAGCATTTCAGAGCATATCAAAAACAAATATCATACAGAAGCTCAAACGTCGTCCTTGACGTTGCAATCATATCATTCTTATCATGAACATTAAAAACTCACCAAAACTCTGGATGTCATATCAAACATATAGAAGGTGTAGTGGGATCTCAGTTAGAATGTGATTCATCCATTTCTGAATGACCACCTGACAAAAGTCTCCCACGTCTGGGAGCTCCATCCATCCACGTCTAGGTGAAGTCAGAGGGGGCCGGCAGAGCATCGCAGGCTCGAAGCACATACCCTTTACCATTTATGGCAAAGGTCCAGAATATCCCACAGAGCGGGCAATAAGCGCATACCCTTTACCATTTCTGGCAAAGGTCCAGACAATCCCACACACCAGAGTACAAGAGGGCAGTTTTAACAATAAGTAGCATATATCGGAAGCACACGCGGAACAACAAACGTGCATGTGCCTTTTCGAGACAATACGAAACAAAGAACAAATATCTCACAAATGTATTCAGATTTGGAATGAAGTGAAAACAAGAGTGTACAGGGATTCCAAGCAATCATATTTAGCTCAATTCCAATAAGAAGGTTAGACGAATTCAAATATCCAAAGGAATGGAACAGAATACGCGAAATCGACCAAAGCTCGATTTCGGACAGAATTCCAGTGGCACGTCAAACAAATATTTCAGAATATCAATTATGCTCCAATACCCATAAGAAAGCTATGGTCGAACCATATATCAATCTATATTCTGATGAAACAAATTTCATATGAAACAGGGTTCCCAACACGGAGTTACCTTTGATTTGGTAACCCAAGGTCAAAAACACAATCACTGTTTTGCAGAATTTATAGGGTCGGATTCAACAGATAATAGGGTAGGCAATTGAATTCCAAAATTTTCAAACTATATTTCAAAGAAAGATTTTCAAGTCTAGTTTCAAATAAAATCAGTTTGGTACAAATCAGAATTTTCAACAGGGAGTTATAGATATTTTAGTATCGATAGGTCAGAAATCTTGAACCCTGTTTTACAGCGTCTATAGGCTCATTTGAAACAGATGTTTGGGTAAGTATTCGGTGTCCAAAATCTACAAAATCAGTGTCAAAATGAAGATATAAGAGTCTAATTTCAAACAAAATAGTTCCTGCCCGAATTCACATTTTGTACTAAAACTTATAATGGAAACAGTGTATAGGGGTCAGTTTACCGAAAAAACTTCAGAATCCATGGTTCTATGTCCAAAGAGAGACATATCAGTTTCTAAATAGAAATCCTTCAATTTATTTTGAATCAACATAAAAAAAGAGACTAAAAATTCTATAGGATGGGGTTAGAACACTTCCCTTTGAGAATTTTGACCCGAAGTGAAAAGATTAAAGCAAGAACCCTAAAAACCCCAATTTTTTTTCTTCTTCTTCTTCTTCTTCTTTCTTTCTTTCTTTCCCTGATCACCCACGAGCTGCCTTCTCTGCTTCCTTAAGAATGAAGGCAGAGAGGCTTAAACGGTGGAATTTGTCATTTTGTACGTTTTGCAGTTTAGTCCTTGTTTTTATCATATTCACGATTAGGTTCTTAGGGTTTACATATAGGTCCTCAGATTCTTTCCTTCTTCTTTTTTTTTTTTTTTTGAACAGATCTCCCAAATCTTACAAATAAGTTACCTCTGATTCATACTTTATTTCTTTTGTCAATTTAAAATAAATGCTTACATTATCACTAGAAATTTATACGAAAATTCGGAAATGAGGGGTGTTACAACAACCGCCCAAAGCAATTCCCACAATTGCTTAAAAGATCGTCGCCAAATTCCACCGTCATCTCCACCACCGCAGATCATCCTTTGATCTCCCTATGAATTGCAACAGGTTCTGATTTCTTACCTTACTACTGCTACAATTTAGTTATCCCTATTCGAAAATCCAAAAAAAAAAAATTTTTTCTTTCCTATATTGCTGCAAATTTCATCGTAAGTTGCTGAAATTTTTCGACGAGAATTCTGCTATCGCAACTTACACCAATTTTCTTGCTGTTACTACCGAAATTTTCTTGATTAAATTGGACATCCTTGCTGTCATATAAACTGAGATAGTGCTGTCAATTCCCTCCTCAAATCTCTCAAATTTTTTGTGGAGATTTCGTCGAGAAACTGCTGTTTCATCGACGATAATTCTACTCTCACAAGACAACACAATTCTGCATCAAACTTTCACTGATTTCTATCAAACCTATATATGCCTTTAACCCGTTAACAAAAGAGAGATCTTAACATCACAGATTTGGAGTCATATACTATGGCATCTGAGGAGGCAATCAATGCTAAATTTGAATCCTTTGAGGCACGAATGGAGGATAAGATTCGGACTCTCCTTACCGAATTCAGTTTGGGCCGACCACCAAGTCCGAAGAAATCACATCAAGGAGAGAGCTCTAACCAATCAAATCATGCCCAAAGAGATGACTTCCAAGAGAGGGGAGGTTCTATGACCGACCCCAACTATTCGCGCATGAGAGTGGACTTCCCTAGATGGGAAGAAGGAGACCCAATTGGTTGGATCTCACGCGCGGAGCGATATTTTCGGTACCATAAAACTGCGGATGCATCCATGGTGGAAATTGCAGCTATACATCTTGAAGGGGATGCCATACAATGGTTTGACTGGTTTGAACACACTTATGGAGCCCTTTCATGGCGACAATTCAAAGAAGGACTACTGATCCGCTTCGGACCAACTTATTACGAGAACATTGACGGACAACTAGCAAAGATCCGACAAACCTCCACCATTCAGGAGTACCAAACCAGGTTTGAAAGATTATCTAATCAAACTCGTGATTAGTCTGAAAAACAACTATTGGGGACCTTTATTGAGAGCTTAAAGCCGGAGATCCGAGGAGAAGTTAAGGCGCGACAACCATACACGCTTATGGCAGCCATCTCTTTCGCACGACTTCAAGATGAGCGATTGAACCATGAAGCCCGGAGGACTAGGATCACTCCACGACCTACAATACTAAAGCCCTCAGCCCCCCCTACTATCAACCGAGTCCCTGCACCGAAAAGGTTAACAAGAGAAGAACTTCGGGAGCGATCTGCGAAGGGGTTATGTTGGCATTACGACGAGCCGTGGAGCCGCGAGCATCGCTGTAAAAAAGGTAGACTTCTTATGATTGAACCAGTAGAAGAAGAGGTCATTGAACATCTAGAAGAGAGCCTTGAACATGAAGAAGAAGATATGGAAGAAGAGTCACAGCCAACCGACATTACGGTACACGCACTAGCCGGCTACTCAAATCCGCAAACGATGAAAGTTGGAGGCCTTCTCAAACAACAACCGATCACTATTCTCATCGACATGGGTAGCACTAATAACTTCCTGAATAGTAAGGTTGCTGCTCGGATGGCACTACATATTGAAGGTTGCAGCAAGTTCGATGTAAAGGTTGCCGACGGTAGATTCCTAAAGTGCGACCAAAGATGCCCGCAGGTGAAACTATTACTACAAGACCAAGAAATTATCACCGATTTCTTCCTCCTACCAATCGATGACTATGAGGCAGTGCTTGGTATAGAATGGCTAACTACACTAGGTGATGTCTCTTGGAACTTTTCTAAATTAATTATGAAATTCTACTGTAAGGGCAAACAGATCATCCTATGCGGGAAGCGCGGAAGCAACGTTACCACTGTTTCGACCCAACGAATGGAGAAAGTTTTACACAAGGTAAATGGTGGCTTTTTGATGCACCTCCAGCAGCAACCAGAGGGGAAGAAAATAGAAATTGAAGATCAAAATCTTGCCCAATTGCTTACTGAATTTGCCGACATATTTGCTGAACCGCGCGGTCTTCCTCCTTCTCGGCAACATGACCATCAAATTCCAATCCTTTCTGGCAAGCCACCAGCGAACACTCGACCGTACCGATATCCTCACCTCTAGAAAGATGAAATTGAAAAGATCGTAAAGGAGATGCTTGAAACAGAGGTGATTCGGCCAAGTTGCAGCCCCTATTCCTCACCGGTGCTACTTGTACGCAAGAAGGACGGAACTTGGCGGATGTGCATCGACTACCGAGCTTTAAATGGCATCACCGTCAAGGACAAGTACCCAATACCAGTGGTGGATGAACTTCTTGATGAATTGAAAGGAGCTCGAGTCTTCACGAAGTTGGACCTCTGATCCGGTTACCACCAAATTCGGGTATGTGACGATGACATTCCAAAAACTGCATTTCGCACACATGATGGCCATTATGAATTCTTGGTAATGCCTTTTGGACTCACTAATGCTCCTTCAACCTTTCAAAGTCTCATGAACGATATTTTTTGGAGCTTTCTTCGTAAATTTGTGTTGGTATTTTTCGATGATATTCTCGTTTACAACCCTTCTCTTGAGACTCACTTTCAGTATTTACGGATTGTTTTGACGATCCTTCGGGAGAATACTCTTTTTGTTAAGCAACCAAATTGCAGCTTTCTCCAGCAAAAAGTAGAGTACCTTGGGCATATAATATCAGAAGAAGGAGTGGCGGTAGACCCAACAAAAATTGAGGCAATGCAAGGCTGGCCGAAACCTACAAACGTGAAATTACTACGGTGGTTCCTTGGACTAACGGGCTACTACCGAAAATTTGTTAAGGACTATATAGATCAGTGCACCACTCACTTCTTTACTGAAAAAAGATGCTTTCCAATGGTCGGACAAAGCCTCTGCTGCCTTCGACAAACTTAAAGAAGCCATGACAACGACGCTAGTGCTTGCGCTACCAGATTTCAATAGACCCTTCATCATTGAGGCCGATGCACCTAGAGTCGGAATTGAAGCCGTTCTCATGCAAAATGGTCGACCACTCGCATACACTAGCAAGGCATTATCTCCCTCCCATCAAAACATGTCAGTATATGATAAGGAGATGCTTGCCATTGTACACGCAGTAACGAGGTGGAGACCCTACCTGATCGGCCGACGATTTCAAATTAAAACTGACCATAAAAGCCTCAAGTACTTTTTAGAGCAAAAGATATCATCCCTTGAGCAGCAAAAATGGGTAACCAAACTTCTTGGATTTGATTATGAAATTATTTACAAAAAGGGGAAAGAAAACGTTGTTGCAGATGCACTCTCACGGCTACCTGAACAAGCTAAGGTTTCAGCCATCTCCCTTCCTACCACCGGTCTCCTCAAGGACATTAGGGAAGAATGGAAGAAGGATCCAGAGATCAGCAAGATCATAAAAAAATTGGAGGAGGATCCAAGTGCAATAGCCCACTACACTTGGGATTCGAGGGATCTACGCTACAAAGGTCGCATTGTGCTTATACTTGACTCCCCTTGCATCGCAATCATCTTGCATGAAATGCACTCCATACCTTCAGTAGGGCACTCTGGATTCCTAAGAACCTACAAAAGAGTAAAGCAAAATTTTTATTGGAGAGGGATGAAAAAAATTATTGCTGAATATGTGGCACAATGTGATGTATGTCAACAGCATAAGGGTGAAACTGTGGCAAATCCAGGGAAGCTACAACCACTACCCATACCAGACTCAGTGTGGACTGACATCTCCATGGACTTCACTGAAGGGCTGCCATCTTCCAAAGGTAAAAGCACGATTCTCGTGGTGGTTGATCGACTTATGAAATATGCTCATTTTTGTGCTGTGAGAAATCCCTACACTGCTGCTAGTATTGCCCAGATTTTCATAGAAAATATTGTTAAACTGCATGGGATGCCAAGGTCCATCGTAAGTGATCATGACAAGATCTTCATTAGTAAATTTTGGATTGAGTTATTTCAGTTACAAGGCACCAAACTCAAGATGAGCACAGCGAATCATCCACAAACTGACAGCCAAATAGAGGTGGTAAATAGGTGCTTAGAGATGTACCTCCGGTGTTTCGCTAGCGACCGACCAAAAGAGTGGACGAAATGACTTCCCTGGGCCGAATGGTGGTATAATACTACATATCATTCATCTACGAAATGTGCCCCTTATGAAGCATTGTATGGTCGAACAGCACCTGTGATTCCAAAATATGGAATTGGCTCGGCCAAGGTAGATCAGGTTGACCAAGAATTGATTGATAGGGACAAACTCTTACAACTGTTAAAAGATAATCTCTCTACCGCTCAAGCCAGAATGAAGCAGCAAGCCGACACACGACGAAGTGAAAGAGAATTTTCAGTGGGAGATTGGGTTTATCTTCGCCTACAACCATACAAGCAACTCTCTATCAATACTCGAGCCTCCATGAAGCTATCCCCATGTTTTTATAGGCCCTATCAGATCACAAAGCGTATTGGAGCTGTGGCATACAGACTTAAATTACTTGAGGATGCCAAAATTCACACTGTCTTACACGTATCATGCCTAAAGCCCAAGTTGGGAGAACACGAGTCACCCCAGATCCAACTGCCCAACACAAGTGAGGATGGAGTTATTCAAGCCCAACCATAAGCCATCCTCGATCGTAGGATCGTGATGCGTCGTCGACATCCCTCTACTGAAGTACTATTGCATTGGAATAATCTACCACTTGAAGACGCCACATGGGAACCATATGAGGAGCTGAAGACCCGGTTGTTAGGACTCTAGCTTGGAGAGTCCTAATTGAGAGGGAAATTCATGTAAAATTGTTAGGACTCTAGCTAGGAGAGTCCTAATTGAGAGGGGCATTCATGTAGGAGGTGTTTTCTTAGAGAAGAATTAGGAGTTGTAAGGGAATAGGAGTCTTGAGTAGGAGTCCTATTAGGAGTTGGTTAGAAGTAAGAGTCTTAAGTAGGAGTCCTATTAGGAGTTAGGGTTTAGAAGCTCTGTAAATAGCCATGTATTCCTTCTCTTTTCATAAGCAATAGATGAATCTTTTCTGCAGCCTTTGAGCAGCAACTTGGAGGGAGGAACCCCTATAGAGTTCCAAGGAGGCCGATCCCCTAAAGAGATCAACCCCAAGTTTAGAATCTGCAAAGGTTCTAACACCTGGTATCAAAGCAGCATTCTTGGCATCTCGCTGCCCTTCCACAGCCATCCATCAACCCTCCACAACCATCCAAAGCAATTCCCACAATTGCTTAAAAGATCGTCGTCAAATTCCACCGTTATCTCCACCACCGCAGATCATCCTTTGATCTCCCCGTGAATTGCAACAGATTCTAGTTTCCTACCTTACTGCTGCTGCAATTTAGTTATCCTTATTTGAAAATCAAAAAAAAAAAAACTGTTCCTATATTGCTGCATAACCTTTCATCACAAAGTTTTCATCTCTACGACGAAAGATACATTGCAGAATTCCAGCCGCATAGCACCATCTATTTGATCTTGCTACTGTGCTTTTTCTATCTAAATTTCTATGAAATTTTTATGACATCTTTGACACTTCCTAACAGCAGATTTCTCTTTGGTTTTATCAAAAAATTCTCAATATAAACCATTGATCTTTTACGTCTAATCTGCTATACTTAAAAATCTGCACTGTAAAATTTCAGCCGCATAGCATTGTTTGTTTGATCTTGATACTATATTGTTTCTATCCAAATCTCTACGAAATTTTTATGATAGCTTTAACACTTCATAACAGTGGATTTCACTTTGGTTTCATCAAAAAATTCTCAATATGAATCACTGATCTTTTACGTCCAATCTGCTATACTTAAAAATCTGTGCTGTAGAAAATTTCAGCGACATATTGTTGCCTTAACCCATCTATTTGCAATCTTTTTAAAATGAAATTTATTATACATTTCATAGATCATCTTGGCTTCCATCTAAGGTTGATCTATTAAGAAATTCATCTCTAAAAACGATTTTATGCTGCTGCAAATTTTCGTCGTACCCCGTTGAAATTTTTCGACGAGAATTCTCCAATCGCAACTTGCACCAATTTCCTTGCTATTATACTGTCAAAATTTTATTGATTAAATTAGATATCCTTGCTGTCATATAAACTATGATTTTGCTATCAATTCTCTCCTCAATTCTCTCATGTTTTTGGTGGAAATTACGTCGAGAAACCGTTGTTTCTTCGACGATAATTCTACTCTTACAAGACAATACATACTTGCTGCAACTTCCACTGATTTCTATCAAACCTTTGCTACTATCTACCACAGATCCAAAACATTCATCCATAGCCCTAAAACTCTACCAAACCACACCCTCTAACTGCACCCAAAACAGCCACAAAACAAGCCAAAATCGTAGCCTACATCCACCGATCCACCAACCCTTTCGACCATCACTTCTCTCAACCTATACATGCCTTTAACCTAACAACAAAAGAGAGATCTTAACATCATAGATTTGGAGGCATATACTATGGCATCTAAGGAGGCAATCAATGCTAAATTCGAAGCCTTGGAGGCGTGAATGGAGGATAAGATTCGGACGCTCTTTACCGAACTCAGATTGGGCCGACCACTAAGCCCGAAGAAATCACATCAAGGAGAGAGCTTTGCCCAATCACACCAAGCCCAAAGATATGACTTTCAAGAGAGGGGAAGCTCTATGACCAACCCCAACTATCCATGCATGAGAGTGGATTTCCCTAGATGGGAAGAAGGAGACCCGATTGGTTGGATCTCGTGCGCGGAGCAATATTTTCAGTACCACAAAACCGCGGATGCATCTATGGTGAAAATTGCAGCTATACACCTTGAAGGGGATGCTATACAGTGGTTTGACTGGTTTGAACATACTTATGGAGTTCTTTCATGGCGACAATTCAAAGAAGGACTGCTAATCCGCTTCAGACCAACCGATTACGAGAATATTGACGGACAACTAGTAAAGATCCGACAAACCGCGGATGCATCTTGTTAGGATCGAGAGCACTAAGAGGGGGGGGGGGGTGAATTAGTGCAGCGAAAATCTTTCAGCGATTAAAAACGAAAGCTACGTTCGTTCGATAAAAACTATTTTGATGCAAAAGCCGATTCTAAGATTACTTATGATTAAGTGCAGTTTACGTCTAAACACAGTTTGCATCTAAGTGCAGTTTACGCAGTTTGCGTCTAAATGCAGTTTGCGTCTAAATGTAGATTGCATCTAAGCGCAGTTTGCATCTAAGCACAGTTTGCGTCTAAGCGCAGATTGCGTCTAAGCGCAGTTTGCATCTAAATGCAGATTGCGTCTAAGCGCAGTTTGCATCTAAGCGCAGTTTGCGTCTAAGCGCAGATTGTGTCTAAGCGCAGTTTACAGTTATAAATGGAATCAAAACACGTAAACTGCAAAGAAATTCGTTCGTAAAAGCGTAGAAGACAGTTTGCAGTTATAAATAGAATCAAAACGTAAATGTAAACTGTAATGTAAAGATCGTACGAAAACACCGATTTACGTCTGAATGCAAATTCGGAAAGATCAGAACTTAGAAACTTGTTCGTAAAAGCGCAGAGAGTAGTAGCTATTTAGGAGATTTGTAGTAATGATAAAGTGCTCAAAATAAAAGCAAACCAGAGATTTAGAGTGGTTCGGTCAGTCTTGACCTACTCCACTTTTGGCTTCCTCCACCGACGAGGTCACCGACATTAACTAGAGGCCTTCCTTCAATAGGCGAAGGCCAACTGCCCTTTTACAGTTTCACTCCTTTTGACGGGCTCAGGAGACAACCCTTACAGAACCTTTCTCTCCTCTCTTTACAACTCAAACTTGAAGAATAGAAAGAGGAGAACTAGCAGTTTTGAGCTCTCAGAAACATAGAAAAACAGCAAGATTTCGAGTGTGTGTTCTGTGCTTTCAGTGCTGAATGGGTGGGGTATTTATAGGCCCCAACCCAGTTCAAATTTGGAGCTCAAAACGATCAAATCCCGAAATTCTGGGATCAGGCGGTTGCACCTCCTGATTGGAGAGGTTGCACCGCCTGGCAGAGCTCGAAGACTGAGCCTTTGGGCGATGCTACCTCTGTCAGGGGCAGTTGCACCTCTCTGCCAGAGCTCGAAGACCGAGCTCAGGCGTTGCACCGCCTGACTAGAGAGGTTGCACCGCCCAGTCTTGCTCAGAGACTGAGCCCTGGGCGGTTGCACCTCTTGGCTGGGGCGGTTGCACCACCCAGTCTCACTGGGAGACATAGCCTGGGCGGTGCTGTTAGGATCGGAGCGGCACTAAGACGGGGGGGAGTGAATTAGTGCAGTGGATTAAAACTTCGATTTTAACAAAATCTTTCGTACGATAAGAACGGAACTTGAAAAGTTTAACTTGAAAGCGTATTCTTAAAGTTGCGCAGCAAGGGTAATAAGGAACTAAAGCAGTAAGAAGATTTGCAGTAATGTAAATGACAATAATAAAATGCAAACCAGAGATTACGCCGATTTTTAGAGTGGTTCGGTCAAATGACTTACTCCACTTGCGAGGCTCCTCTTCGATGAGGCTCCCACCTTCCACTAGCAAGTCTCTTGAAATGGAAGGGTAAACACCCCTCTTACAACCTTTTACAAGCAGCTCAACCTCTTACAAATTTTCAATAAGAAAGAAGGAGGAGAACTCTCTAGCAAATTGAAAACAAGACTTGCTAAGACTTTCTAAGACTTTTCTCTCAATCAAAATGCTTCTCAAAAGTTGTAACCTCAGTTGAGATTTGAGGGGTATTTATAGGCCTCAAGAGGATTCAAATTTTGGGCACCAAAATTTGAATTCTCTTAGGGTTCCCGGTGCTGGAGGTGCCACCGCCCAGCCAGGCGGTGCCACCGCCCAGCGCTCGGGTGCTGGACGGTGCAACCGCCCAGCCAAGGAGGTGTCACCGCCCAGCTCTCGGGTGTTGGGCGGTGCCACCGCCTGGCACTCCGATTTCACTGGTTTGGCTTAATTTAAGCCCAAACCATATCTGACTTTGGGCCCAGTTGGCCCCTAACCAGGATATAGGATTATCTCTTAATCCTAATCCTAATTACAAGTGAACTACATAACAAAAACACATCCTAAGCAAGCTTTCAACCGCGAACGTCGAGTCTTGTTTCGGCGAGCTTTCCGACGAGCTTCTTCCGACGGACTCCCATCAAGCTCCCGATCTTGTGATGACTTTAACGAGTAGCCGAGCCTTCTCGGTGATCTCTGTGAACCTCTGACGATCTCTTCAGCGAACTTCCGAAAATTCTGATAGGTTCCTGATTTCTTCTCGGTTGGTTCCGGCAGCATCTCCGACGATTCTTCGGACTCTTAAACGTCCATCGATCTTGACTCCGGTATTCTTGCTTTGTGTTTTCTGGTTATCGTAGTTAATCCTGCACACTTAACTCAATAATATGGATTAGATCAATTAACCCATCAATTGATTTCATCATCAAAATCCGAGATTCAACAATCTCGCCCTTTTTGATGATGACAATCAATTGATGACGGAGTTAAACATAACTCCCCCTATCTATATGCCATATTATGAGAAGATGAAAATACTTGAATTTTATCCATTGAATTCAAGCATAAACCGATAAGTTCTAACCGTAGAGCTTATCGTTATTCTCATTAAGCCATAGTAAATGCGAAACTTCGATAAAAATCATAAGTCAAATGATATGGGACGATTTTTACTACGATAGGAGATAAAGATTTTCAACATGAATTTCATGATATCGATGTAAGGCATGCTATCAATATGATCAATCAATCTTGTGATATTCTCAAGGATTTTGCAAGGCATATAAGACATTCATATCACACAAGCTTTTGCAATTCATATAAGTCATGCTATTAAAATGATACAAGTCATCACTTTTCTCCCCCTTTGTCATCAACAAAAAGGGAATGAGACTTGAAGCACATAATTTATCATACAAAGATTTTATCATTGATCATACATCACTCATCTATATTATCATTGATCATACAAAGATTTTATCATTCAAAATTAAGTATGCTAAAATATTTACGCAGAGTTCATCTTAAAGGAAAATTCAGCATTCATCCATATTATCAAATCTCTTCTTTTTATAAATAACAAAAATTGTAGATGTACAAAGAAGAGATTGGGATAAGAAAAAAATTTTAAGTAGTAACTCCAATAAGTCAAGATCATAATTCGAATACAAATCCATTCAAATTCAATTCGTCAACTTGAAACTCATAATCAAGCCATCAAAATCAATTTCGAGATTCAAGATATCATAAAATCATTAATCTTGATCAGATGGAAGCGGTGTTTGACTCAAGATAGGATAAGATAATTTAACAAGTCACCGAGGAATGGAGAGAGAATGAAAAACTTTATGGAAAATCCATTCAAACAAGTTTATTCTTAGGGACAATTTAACATACCTAATTCCCTTCTATTGAATTCAAATTGATCTTCGTTCAAAGCTTTCGTAAATATATTTGCTAATTGAAGCTTTGTGTCAATGAATTCTAGAACAACATCATTGTTAAGGACATGATCGCGTAAGAAATGATGCCTAACGTCGATGTGCTTAGTTCTAGAGTGCTGAATTGGATTTTTAGTAAGACATATGGCACTAGTATTATTACATTTTATGGGAATGTTTTTAAAGTGAATTCCATAGTCTTCTAATGTATTTTTCATCCAAACAACTTGTGCACAACATGCACTTGCGGCAATGTATTCGGCTTCCGCCGTAGATAGTGCAACTGAATTTTGTTTCTTGGAAGTCCAAGAAACAAGTGCATGTCCTAAAAATTGGCATGTTCCGGATGTACTTTTTCTATCTATCCTGCATCCGCCAAAATCGGCATCTGCATAAGCTATTAGATCGAATTTTTCAGATTTTGGATACCACAATCCTAAATTTGGAGTTCCTTTAAGATACCTAAATATTCTTTTAACACTCTTAAGATGAGATAATTTAGGATTAGATTGAAACCTAGCACAAAGTCCTACACTAAACATAATATCCGGTCTAGTCGCGGTGAGGTAGAGTAGACTACCTATCATTCCCCTATATGTTTTTTGATCAAAATTTTCACTATTTTCATCCATATCTAACTTAGTCGCAGTACTTATAGGAGTGTTTATTGCTTTTGAATTATCCATGTTAAATCGTTTTAACAATTCTAATGTGTATTTAGATTGGTTAAAAAATATACCATCCTTAAGTTGTTTGATTTGTAATCCTAAAAAGAAAGTTAATTCACCCATTAAACTCATTTCAAATTCATGACTCATAGATTTGGCAAATGATTCACATAGTGATTCATCCGAAGAGCCAAAAATGATATCGTCAACATAAATTTGCACAATAAGAAAATTCTTTTCAAAATGTTTAATAAACAATGTAGTATCAACCTTGCCTTTAGTAAAATTATTTAAAATTAGAAAGGAACTAAGCCTTTCGTACCAAGCTCTAGGAGCTTGTTTCAAGCCATAGAGGGCCTTGGTCAATTTTAATACATGATTAGGAAGAAGAGAATTTTCAAATCCGGGAGGTTGTTCGACAAATACTTCTTCGGAAATAAAACCATTCAAGAAAGCACTTTTAACATCCATTTGAAATAGTTTAAAATTATTAAGATCTCTCTTTTGTTGTCGGGTTAAAGGCATATATTGGTTGAGAGAGGTGATGGTCTAAAGGGTTGGTGGATTGGTGGATGTAGGCGGTTTAGGATCGTTTTGTGGCTATTTTGGGTGCAGTTTGAGGGTATGGTTTGGTGGAGTTTTAGGACTGTAGATGAATGTTTTGGATCTGTGGTAGATGGTAGCAAAGGTTTGATAGAAATCAGTGGAAGTTGTAGCAAGTATGTGCTGTCTTGTAAGAGTAGAATTGTCGTCGAAGAAACAACGGTTTCTCGACGTAATTTCCACCAAAAACTTGAGAGAATTGAGGAGATAATTGATAGCAAAATCACAGTTTATATGGCAACAAGGATATCTAATTTAATCAAGAAAATTTCGGCAGTATAACAGCAAGGAAATTGGTGCAAGTTGCGATTGCAGAATTCTCGTCGAAAAATTTCAGCGGGTTACGATGAATATTTGCAGCCACATAAAATCGTTTTTAGAGATGAATTTCTTAATAGATCAATCTTATATGGAAGCCAAGATGATCTATGAAGTGTATAAGAAATTTCATTCAAAAAAGATTGCAAATAGATGGGTTAAGGCAACGATATGCGGCTGAAATTTTCTGCAGCACATATTTTTAGGTATAGCATATTGGTCGTAAAAGATCAGTGGTTTATATTGAGAATTTTTTGATGAAACCAAAGGAAAATCTACTGTTAGGAAGTCTCAAAGCTATCATAAAAATTTCGTAGAGATTTGGATAGAAACAACATAGTATCAAGATCAAAAAACACTACTATGCGGCTGAAATTTTACAGTGCAGATTTTCAAGTATAGCAGATTAGATATAAAATATCAATGGTTTATATTAAGAATTTTTGACAAAACCAAAGGAAAATCTGCTGTTAGGAATTGTCAAAGATGTAATAAAAATTTTGTACAGATTTGGATAGAAAAAACACAGTAGCAAGATCAAATAGATGGTGCTATACGGTTGGAATTCTGCAATATATCTTTCGTCGTAGAGATGAAAACTTTATGACGAAAAATTTATACAGAAATATAGGAATAGTTTTTTTGGGATTTTCAAATAAGGTTAACTAAATTGCAGCAGCAGTAAGGTAGAAAACCAGAACCGGTTGCAATTCACGGGGAGATCAATGGATGATCCGTGGCGGTGGAGATGACGATAGAATTTGGTGACGATCTTTTAAGCAATTGTGGGAATTGCTTTGAGCGATTGTGGAGGGTTGATGGATGGCTGTGGAAGGGCAGCGAGACGCCAAGAATGCTACTCTGATACCAGGTGTTAGAACCCTTGCAGATTCTAAACTTGGGGTTGATCTCTTTAGGGGATCGGCCTCATTGGAACTCTATAGGGGTTCCTCCCTCCAAGTTGCTGCTCAAAGGCTGCAGAAAAGATTCATCTATTGCTTATCAAAAGATGAGGAATACATGGCTATTTATAGGGTTTCTAAACCCTAACTCCTAATAGGACTCCTACTCAAGACTCCTACTTCTAACCAACTCCTAATAGGACTTCTACTCAAGACTTCTATTCCTTTACAAGTCCTAATTCTTCTCTAAGAAACAACCTCCTAACCCTAGCCGACCTCTTCACCTATTTAATAGGGGTCGGCTTAGGTAGGTTTTACATGAATGTCCCTCTCAATTAGGACTCTCCTAGCTAGAGTCCTAACAAGCTACTCACTAATTTGATTTCACTTCTTTTATAAACGTGACCCTTATTGACAAGGATAATGTTCAAGAACTTTCTACCAACCTCAAATTTTTCTAAGGTTTCTTTGAGTAGCAAGTTTACCTTTCTAAGTGTTTCTACTTCATGACATTTCGTACATGGAGCTAAACTATCATTATGCTCAACTTTTAATCTATCGAAATCACTAACAAGAGAAGCATGCTCTTTTTTTAACAATGTATATTTTTTACTAATCAATTTGCATTCATCAAATAAATCATGAAAAGCATTTAATAGTTCATCAAAGGATAAATTTGCATCAAATGAACTACTCACCTCATCTCTAATGGCCATTAGTGCATAGTGAGTAACTTACTCGGTGTTGGTAGGCTCCTCTTCTTCGGATTCACTTGAGTCGTCTTATGTTGCTTTGAGAGCCTTCTTCTTTGGTGTTCTCTTCTTGGCTTGGGGACATTCGCTCTTATAATATCCCGGCTTCTTACATTCGTAGCATATTACTTATCTTTCTTAGGTTTAAATTTATTTTTAGTATCATTTTTAAATTTATTCCTTCTTATGAATTTTTTGAATTTCCTTGTTAAGAGTGCCAAGTCTTCATCAAGGTCCTCATCACTTGAGTTTTCTTTCAAGTGATCTTCTTGGGTTCTTAGTGTCATATCCTTTCTATTCTTTAGAAGGGTGTCCTCAAGCTCTTCATGAGCTTTACAAGTCATCTCATAGGTCATTAGTGACCCAATTAGTTCTTCGAGAGGAAAATTATTTAAATCTTTGGCCTCTTGAATGAACTTGACTTTGGGGTCCTAACTCTTTGGAAGGGATCTTAAAACTTTATTAATAAGTTCAAAATATGAGAAACCTTTACCAAGTCCTTTTAGACCATTGACGACATCCGTAAATCGGGTGTACATGTCTCCAATGGTCTCACTCGGTTTCATCCGAAATAATTCATAAGTATGCACTAAAAGATTAATTTTTGACTCCTTCACTCTACTAGTGCCTTCATAAGTCACTTCGAGTGTGACACGGGAGTGCCTTCATAAGTCACTTCTAATGTGTTTGTAGTATTAATTCAACTTATTGCATGAAAAACATAATATCAAGTTTTGAAGCTAGAAAATTTAACAAGTGTTACATCATGCTTAGAACATTCAATCTATCAAGTTTTAGATATGCAAGTTTTACAACATACAAGATAGCACTTTTGCTTCTTTTGAGATAGGAACTTCTACATCACGCATGCTAGCAAATTAGAGATGTTCAAGAAGACAACTCTTGCTTCTTGAAGTATGCAAGTTGCAAGCTAGCAAATTTTTGCTTCCCATGCAATGTTTGAGCTTGCAATTTTGCTTCCGTTGCAAAGTACAAGTTTAGCATGTTTAGCATCTTGAGATAGGCAAGATAGCACAGTTTTGCATTTTCTTGAGATTTCAAGCTAGCAATTATTGATGATATTTAAGATAGCAATTTCTTCTTTTTTGAGAAGTGCAATTTTTGCTTTCATCTTGAATTATGCAACCTAGCTAGTTTGCCTCTTTTCATGATGTCCACGCTAGAAATTCTTGCTCCCCCTTTGTCATTGTAAAAAAGAAGGGAAGACCCTTGTATCAATTTTCAGATTATGGCAAAGGTAATTATCAATCTTATTTGTGCATCATTATATATTCAAATTAAAACATACATAATTTAAAAAACCATATTTTTCATTCATGATACCAAAAAATAAATCAATCATAATTAATGAGCATATCATACATGATACTCAAACATTAACATTTAAGCATTTATCAACATGTTGATCATGATACCAAACATTCATCATTTAAAGTATTCATGATACACATCATATGCAATACATCATGTACATCATTATCATAAGTATTGCATACATCATTTCAAAATAGTTCAAGCCATGCAAGCCATAAATACAAAGAAATCATGTCATGAAGGATATAATCATTTTAATACCAAAAGACATGATTCATATAGTAAATATCTTCTTTAAATAAAATATCAAGAAAAATCATAAGAGTACAAAGAAGAGATCTTGTTTTAAAAGAAAATCAAGTAATAAATCCAAGAACTCACAAAGAAAAATCATGATTCATTTAGAAAATCTCCTCTTAAGAAAATATCAAGTAGAATCGTAGGAGATCGATTAATGAGAAATTTTGATTCATAATAAAATCTCATGTATCAAATGTCGAGAAATCAAAATGATGATTCATAAAAAATCACAAGTTATATTCAAGAGAAAAATCATCATTCATTTTCAACTCATTCAATTTGTCAAATCAAGATCATGATTTTGATAGAACTCATCTCAAATTCAAATCATCAAAATCATTTTTATGGTTCACAAAATTCATAACATAAGTAGATTAATGATTTCATTGATAATACATTTTCCCTTTTTTAAGTATTTCATTTTAAGTGATTGATTTCATATTAGCATGCTTTTTCATTTATGTTAAATAAAAACATGCATCAACGTTTAGGATCGAAAAATGAATTTCGTCACAAAACTATCAAGATCAATAGATTTTCAAAAATAAATTGTTAGGATCAAGAAAATCTAAAAATGAAATTTAACACTTTCATGCATTCGGATATGGTTTTGCTATAGATTTTCAAACACAATCATGAAGATAAAACATGCTCATGATCATGGAAATTTTTGTATCCAAAACACATAATTTCCAACATGTTATTAAGGCATGTAATAGTGTAAAGTTCTCATCATAGCAATTAAGTGAATGAATTAAGAATGTCCGAAAAATGATTTTAATAAGTTCATGCATTCGGACATATTTTTGCCATATATTTTTCAAATACATTCACGAAAATAACACATACTTATCATCATGTATAACTTAAAATCTCATGCATAAAATTATCAATCATGGTATCAAAATATTTAATATTATATCATTATGCATTTCTTCAAATCAAACATGAATTCATTTAATCAAAATCGTGAAATAACAATGATACACATTATTACTTCTTAACCACATAAAGCATGATTTGATAAGGTATTTTTAATAAATTTTCAATCAAAATTGGAAATCATCAAGAAGAAATTTTTCAAAAACATACATCGGATTATCATTACATTTTGTTGTATTTTCATAAGACATGCAATTTTCATGATTATTTTTAAAATCATTAGAAAGGTAAGCATGATCCAATTTTATTTTTACATTTTCATTAAACATGTAATTTTCATTATCATTTTCAAAATTACTAGCATGATCATAATTTTTATATTTTTATTTTTAAATATATAATTTTCAAGAAAATTAATTCTAAACTAAATAAAAAAGGAAAATGCATCATGAAAAATATCATGTAATTTCGAAATAAATTAAAGGCATTTTGATTACCTCATCGTTGAATGTCGTTAAGGCATAGTTTGCCACCTCACCATTCTTGATTTTCTCCTAGTCTTCGGAGGAGCTCGATTCATCCCAATTTTTGTTCTTCTTCTTGCGTTCAAAGCAAGTAGTTCCGTTCTTTTTGATTTTTAATTTTTGTTTCATTTGTAGTTGAAGTTCATCATCACTTAAGCTTATGCTCGAGTGGTCTTCAAATGTTCTATGTCCCAAATCCTTCCTATTCTTGGAAGGTTGTTTTGTTCATCTTGTTCATCATATACATTGCGCACCATTTCATATGTCATCAATGAACCGATAAGTTCTTCAAGTGGAAAAATATTTAAATTTTTTGTTTCTTGTATTGCTGTTATTTTTTATTCCCAAGCTTTATAAAGTGATCGTAAAACTTTACTAATAAGTTCAAAATTTGAGAAGCATTTGCCAAGAGCTTTTAAACCATTGACGACATCCGTAAAACGGGTGTACATGTCAACAATAGTTTCGCTCGGCTTCATTCGAAAAAGCTCGAAATCATGCATCAAAAAATTTACTTTAGATTCTTTTACACTACTTGTGCCTTCGTGTGTGATTTCAAGAGTGAGCCAAATATCGAAAGCCCTTTCGCACAAAAAAAACCCGATTAAACTCCGTTTTATCTAAGACGCAAAATAGAGCATTCATAGCTCTAGCATTTAAAGAAAAAGTCCTCTTCTCCAAATCATTCCAATCTTTCATTGGAAGAGAAGACCTTTTAAAACCAGATTCGACAATGTGCCATAAATTCAAATCCAACGAAAGCAAGAAAACTCTCATTCGAGTTTTCCAATAAGTGTAGTCCGTCCCATTGAAAAAGGGAGGACGAATGAGAGAGTGACCCTCTTGGTTGCCGAAAAGAGTCATTTCTCTTGGGTGTTAATCCAAGTGAGCAATAATGAGGCTCTGATACCAATTGTTAGGATCAAGAGCACTAGAGGGGGGGGGGTGAATTAGTGCAGTGGAAATCTTTCGACAATTGAAACTGCGTTCGTACGTTGAAATCTGATTCCGATGTAAAAGTCATTTCGTGCAGATAATAACTTTGAAAGCTTACGGAAACATATTTGAAGTAAGGTAAGGAAGATAGTTTGTTGTTAAGATAAATAGCACAAAGGAAATGCAAACCAGATTTTAGAGTGGTTCGATCAAATGTGACCTATATCCACTTTCGGCTTCCTCCTCCGATGAGGTCACCGATGTCCACTAGAGGCCTTCCTTCAATAGGCGAAGGACAACCACCCTTTTATAGTTTCACTCCTTTTGACGGGCTTAGGAGATAACCCTTACAGAATTTTCTCTCCTCTCTTGAAAGATCAAAACTTGGAAGAAAAGAGGGAGGAGAACTTCTAGTCTTTATGTTAGGACTCTAGCTTGGAGAGTCCTAATTGAGAGGGACATTCATGTAAAACTATTAGGACTCTAGCCAGGAGAGTCCTAATTGTTAGGGACATTCTGTTAGGACTCTAGCTAGGAGAGTCCTAATTGAGAGGGGCATTCATGTAGGAGGATTTTTCTTAGAGAAGAATTAGGAGTTGTAAGGGAATAGGAGTCTTGAGTAGGAGTCATATTAGGAGTTGGTTAGAAGTAAGAGTCTTAAGTAGGAGTCCTATTAGAAGTTAGGGTTTAGAAGCCCTATAAATAGCCATGTATTCCTTCTCTTTTTTTAAGCAATAGATGAATCTTTTCTGCAGCCTTTGAGCAGAAATTTGGAGCGAGGAAATGTTAGGATCGGAGCGGCACTAAGAGGGGGGGGGGGGGTGAATTAGTGCAGCGGATTAAAACTTCGGTTTTAGAAAAATCTTTCGTATGATAAGAACGAAACTTGAAAGACTTAACTTGAAAGCGTATTCTTGAAGTTGCGTAGCAAAGGTAATAAGGAACTAAAGCATGTAAGAAGGTTTGCAGTAATGTAAACAGCAATAATGAAATGCAAACCAGAGATTACGCCGATTTTAGAGTGGTTCAGTCAAATGACCTACATCCACTTGCGAGGCCCCTCTCCGATGAGGCTCCCACCATCCACTAGCAAATCTCTTGAAATGGAAGGGTCAATACCCCTCTTACAACCTTTTACAAACAGCTCAACCTCTTACAAATTTTCAATAAGAAAGAAGGAGGAGAACTCTATAGCAAATTGAAAACAAGACTTGCTAAGACTTTCTAAGACTTTTCTCTCAATCAAAATGCTTCTCAAAAGTTGTAACCTCAGCTGAGATTTGAGGGGTATTTATAAGCCTCAAGAGGATTCAAATTTTGGGCTCCAAAATTTGAATTCTCTTAGGGTTCCCGGTGCTGGAGGTGCCACCGCCTAGCCAGGCGGTGCCACCGCCCAGCGCTCGGGTGCTGGACGGTGCAACCGCCCAGCCAAGGAGGTGTCACCGCCCAGCCAGGCGGTGCCACCGCCTAGCACTCCGATTTCACTGGTTTGGCTTAATTTAAGCCCAAACCATATCTGACTTTGGGCCCAGTTGGCCCCTAACCAGGATATAGGATTATCTCTTAATCCTAATCCTAATTACAAGTGAACTACATAACAAAAACACATCCTAAGCAAGCTTTCAACCGCGAACGTCGAGTATTGTTTCGGCGAGCTCTCCGAAGAGCTTCTTCCGACGGACTCCCATCAAGCTCCCGATCTTGTGATGACTTTAACGAGTAGCCGAGCCTTCTCGGTGATCTCCGTGAACCTCTGACGATCTCTTCGGTGAACTTCCGAAAATTCCGATAGGTTCCTGATTTCTTCTCGGTTGGTTCCGGCAGCATCTCCGACGATTCTTCGGACTCTTAAACTTCCATCGATCTTGACTCCGGTATTCTTGCTTTGTGTTTTTTGGTTATCATAGTTAATCCTACACACTTAACTCAATAATATGGATTAGATCAATTAACCCATCAATTGATTTCATCATCAAAATCCGAGATTCAACAATCGCCCCCTTTTTGATGATGACAGTCAATTGATGACGGAGTTAAACATAACTCCCCCTATCTATATGCCATATTATGAGAAGATGAAAATACTTGAATTTCATCCATTGAATTCAAGCATAAACCGATAAGTTCTAACCGTAGAGCTTATCGTTATTCTCATTAAGCAATAGTAAATGCGAAACTTCGATAAAAATCATAAGTCAAATGATATGGGACGATTTTTACTACGATAGGAGATAAAGATTTTCAACATGAATTTGCTTTCAATATGATCAATCAATCTTGTGATATTCTCAAGGATTTTGCAAGGCATATAAGACATTCATGTCACACAAGCTTTTGCAATTCATATAAGTCATGCTATTAAAATGATACAAGTCATCACTTTTCTCCCCCTTTGTCATCAACAAAAAGGGAATGAGACTTGAAGCACATAATTTATCGTACAAAGATTTTATCATTGATCATACATCACTCATCTATATTATCATTGATCATACAAAGATTTTATCATTCAAAATTAAGTATGCTAAAATATTAACGCAGAGTTCATCTTAAAGGAAAATTCAGCATTCATCCATATTATCAAATCTCTTCTTTTTATAAATAACAAAAATTGTAGATGTACAAAGAAGAGATTGGGATAAGAAAAAAATTTTAAGTAGTAACTCCAATGAGTCAAGATCATAATTCGAATACAAATCCATTCAAATTCAATTCGTCAACTTGAAACTCATAATCAAGCCATCAAAATCAATTTCGAGATTCAAGATATCATAAAATCATTAATCTTGATCAGATGGAAGCGGTGTTTGACTCAAGATAGGATAAGATAATTTAACAAGCCACCGAGGAATGGAGAGAGAATGAAAAACTTTATGGAAAATCCATTGAAACAAGTTTATTCTTAGGGACAATTTAACATACCTAATTCTCTTCTAATGAATTCAAATTGATCTTCGTTCAAAGCTTTCGTAAATATATCTGCTAATTGATGCTTTGTGTCAATGAATTCTAGAACAACATCATTGTTAAGGAAATGATCGCGTATGAAATGATGCCTAACGTCGATGTGCTTAGTTCTAGAGTGCTGAATTGGATTTTTAGTAATACATATGGCACTAGTATTATCACATTTTATGGGAATGTTTTTAAAGTGAATTCCATAGTCTTCTAATGTATTTTTCATCCAAACAACTTGTGCACAACATGCACTTGCGGCAATGTATTCGGCTTCCGCCGTAGATAGTGCAACTGAATTTTGTTTCTTGGAAGTCCAAGAAACAAGTGCATGTCCTAAAAATTGGCATGTTCCGGATGTACTTTTTCTATCTATCCTGCATCCGCCAAAATCGGCATCTGCATAAGCTATTAGATCGAATTTTTCAGATTTTGGATACCACAATCCTAAATTTGGAGTTCCTTTAAGATACCTAAATATTCTTTTAACACTCTTAAGATGAGATAATTTAGGATTAGATTGAAACCTAGCACAAAGTCCTACACTAAACATAATATCCGGTCTAGTCGCGGTGAGGTAGAGTAGACTACCTATCATTCCCCTATATGTTTTTTGATCGAAATTTTCACTATTTTCATCCATATCTAACTTAGTCGCAGTACTCATAGGAGTGTTTATTGCTTTTGAATTATCCATGTTAAATCGTTTTAACAATTCTAATGTGTATTTAGATTGGTTAAGAAATATACCATCCTTAAGTTGTTTGATTTATAATCCTAAAAAGAAAGTTAATTCACCCATTAAACTCATTTCAAATTCATGACTCATAGATTTGGCAAATGATTCACATAGTGATTCATCCGAAGAGCCAAAAATGATATCGTCAACATAAATTTGCACAATAAGAAAATTCTTTTCAAAATGTTTAATAAACAATGTAGTATCAACCTTGCCTTTAGTAAAATTATTTAAAATAAGAAAGAAACTAAGCCTTTCGTACCAAGCTCTAGGAGCTTGTTTCAAGCCATAGAGGGCCTTGGTCAATTTGAATACATGATTAGGAAGAAGAGAATTTTCAAATCCGGGAGGTTGTTCGACAAATACTTCTTCGGAAATAAAACCATTCAAGAAAGCACTTTTAACATCCATTTGAAATAGTTTAAAATTATTACTACTAGCATAGGCAAGGAGCATCCTTATGGCTTCTAATCGAGCCACGGGAGCGAAGGTTTCTTCGTAATCGATACCTTCTTCTTGGTTGAAACCTTTGGCCACTAATCTAGCCTTGTTTCTAACCACGATACCATTTTCGTCTTGCTTGTTTCTAAAGACCCACTTAGTACCTATGACTAAGTGGTCACTTGGTATAGGAACAAGCTTCCATACCTCATTCCTCTCAAATTGGTTCAATTCTTTTTGCATTGCAATGACCCAAAAATCATCTTTTAAGGCTTCGTCAATGCATTTAGGTTCAATTTGAGAAAGGAAAGCGGCGTTAGCACAAAAATTCTTGAAAGAAGAACGAGTTTGAACCCCTTTTGTTGTATCTCCTATAATTAGCTCCTTTGGATGAGCATCTACATACTTCCATTCTTTGGGTAAAGAAATTTCGGAAGAAGATGCATTCAAATGGCTATTTTGAGGAGGGGGTTCGTTTAAATTCAAATTATCAAAATCAAGATCATCATCAAAATCATTTTTCTTTAAATCAGAAATTTCATTAAAAACTACATGAATAGACTCTTCTATTACTAAAGTCCTTTTGTTAAAGACACGAAAGGCCTTAGAAACGGAGGAGTAACCAAGAAAAATGCCTTCATCGGATTTAGCATCAAATTTACCTAGGGCATCCTTTTCATTTAAAATGAAGCATTTACAACCAAACACTTTAAAATAAGAAATATTTGGTTTTTTGTTATTCCAAAATTCATAGGGAGTTTTTGATAGAGATGGTCTTATTAGGACCCTATTCATGATGTAACAAGCTGTATTTACGGCTTCGGCCCAAAAATATTTGGGTAAACTATGTTCATTTAACATAGTTCTTGCCATTTATTGTAGGCTTCTATTTTTCCTTTCAACTACTCCATTTTGTTGAGGATTTCTTGGAGTTGAGAAGTTATGATTGTACCCATTAACTTCGCAAAAATTTTGAAAGTCACGGTTTTGGAATTCACCACCGTGATCACTCCGAATTGATGAAATCATGAAGCCTTTTTCGTTTTGAGTGAGTTTACAAAACTTAGAGAAACACTTGAAGCAATCACTTTTGTGAGCTAAGAAATAGGTCCAAGTGTATCTAGAGTAGTCATCCACAATCACAAAAGCATATTTGCTTCCACCTAGACTTGTTGTATCAATTGGTCCAAATAAGTCCAAATGGATCAATTGTAATGGTCTAGTGGTGCTAATTTGATTTTTTTGGTTTGAAGCTTGTTTTAATTTGTTTGCCTAGTTGACATGCATCGCATACCTTATCCTTAATAAACTTCATATTCGGAATCCCTCGTACTAATTCTTGAGATGAGATTTTAGATATTATTTTCATGCTTGCATGGCCTAATCTCCTATGCCAAAGCCAAGCATCATCATTTACGATGGAGAAACACATTTCATTACCTAGTTCATCAAGATTGATGGTATAGACATTATTTTGTTTTAAAGCAATCATAGTCATGTTATGATTTGGTTTTTCAATAATGCACATATTTGATTCAAATCTACCGATATAACCTTTATCGCATAGTTGACTAATACTTAAGAGATTGTGTTTCAATCCATCAACTAGTAAAACATCATCAATGGAAAAACTAAATTTGTTACCAATAGTTCCCTTGCCAATGATTTTGCCTTTGTTGTTGTCTCCGAAGGTGACGTACCCTTCTTCTTTGCTAGTGAGCATAGAGAAATGAGATGGATCTCCAGTCATATGTCTTAAGCATCCACTATCGAGATACAATCTCTTGCTCCTAGCTTGTGGGTTTGTCTACAAAAGAGGATGATTTTTAGGTACCCATTTGATTTTGGGTGCCTCAAAAATTGACCCACTAACCTTGTTATTTATTTTTGAATCCTTTATAGTTCCTTTAGGAACCCATATTAATTTTTGTGAACTAATTTTCCTAAATGGACATTTGTAGGCAATATGTCCGGATTTGCAACAGAAGTTGCATTTCATATAAGAGGAAACATGTAATGTAGGTCCTTTTATGAAAGTGGTAGGATTTTGATGTAATCCTTTTACAAATCCAATTCCATTTCTATTTACGATGTGACCCTTGTGTGCAAGGATCATATCTAATCCTTTGCTACCAACCTTAAACTTGTTTAAGGTTTCCTTAAGAAGCAAATTTTCATTTTTTATTGCTTCTAAATGCTCACACTTAGAGCATGGAGGAGTTTGAAGACTATCAAACTTATCTTGTAGCAAAGCATGCTCTTTCTTTGAGATACTTAACTTCTTGCTAACAGTTTTACATTCATCAAATAATTCATGAAAAGCGATAGAGAGTTCTTCAAAAGATAAATCTTCATTAAATAAATCACATACCTCTTCTTCTAAAGCCATTAGCGCGTAATGAGCAACTTGCTCGGTGTTGGACTCCTCTTCTTCGGACGCGCTTGAATCATCCCATGTTGCCTTGAGCGCCTTCTTCTTTGATGTCCTCTTTTTAGCTTGAGGACAATCGTTCTTGTAGTGTCCCGGTTTTTTGCATTCATAGCAAATCACTTGGTCCTTCTTTTGTTCAAATTTATTTTTTATATTATTTTTAAGTTTGTTCTTTCTTAAATATTTTTTAAATTTTTGAGTCAAAAGTGCAATGTCATTGTCACTGTCCTCATCACTTGATGTTCCTTTCAAGTGGTCTTCTTGTGATTTGAGTGCCATATCCTTCCTGTTCTTTGGAAGGGGGTTCTCGAGCTCGTCATGAGCTTGACATGTCATTTCGTAGGTCATTAGAGACCCAATGAGTTCTTCAAGAGGGAATGCTTTAAGGTCTTTGGCCTCTTGAATGGCCGTAACTTTTGGATCCCAACTTTTAGGGAGGGATCTTAAGATTTTAGTTACTAGTTCAAAGTTAGTAAAATCTTTACCAAGAGCTTTGAGTACATTGATGACATCTGTAAACCGGGTGTACATGTCTCCGATGGACGCACTTGGTTTCATTCGGAAAAGTTCGTAAGAGTGCACAAGGATGTTGATTTTGGACTCTTTCACTCGGCTAGTGCCTTCATGAGTGACCTCAAGAGTTCTCCAAATATCAAAAGCCGAATCACACATTGAAACATGATTAAATTCGTTTTTGTCTAATGCACAAAACAAGGCATTCATAGCCTTTGCATTTAAAGCAAAAACCTTCTTCTCTGATTCATTCCATTCGCTCATCGGAAGAGAAGATTTTTGAAATCTGTTTTCAACAATAGATCAAAGCTCAAAGTCCATAGAAATGAGGAAGATTCTCATGCGAGTCTTCCAATATGTGTAATCTGACCCATTAAACAAAGGTGGTCGTGCAATAGAGTGGCCCTCTTGCATGCCGGAGTAAGCCATCTCTCTTGGGTATTAAAACAAATATGAGAGATAAACTCGCTCTGATACCACTTGTTAGGATCGGAGCGGCACTAAGAGGGGGGGGGGTGAATTAGTGCAGCGGATTAAAACTTCAGTTTTAGAAAAATCTTTCGTATGATAAGAACGAAACTTGAAAGACTTAACTTGAAAGCGTATTCTTGAAGTTGCGCAGCAAAGGTAATAAGGAACTAAAGCATGTAAGAAGGTTTGTAGTAATGTAAACAGCAATAATGAAATGCAAACCAGAGATTACGCCGATTTTAGAGTGGTTCGGTCAAATGACCTACATCCACTTGCGAGGCCCCTCTTCGATGAGGCTCCCACCTTCCACTAGCAAATCTCTTGAAATGGAAGGGTCAATACCCCACTTACAACCTTTTACAAACTGCTCAACCTCTTACAAATTTTCAATAAGAAAGAAGGAGGAGAACTCTCTAGCAAATTGAAAACAAGACTTGCTAAGACTTTCTAAGACTTTTCTCTCAATCAAAATGCTTCTCAAAAGTTGTAACCTCAGCTGAGATTTGAGGGGTATTTATAGGCCTCAAAAGGATTCAAATTTTGAGCTCCAAAATTTGAATTCTCTTTGGGTTCCCGATACTGGCGGTGCCACCGCCCAGCGTTCGGGTGCTGGGCGGTGCAACCGTGCAGCTCTTGGGTGCTGGGCGGTGCTACCGCCCAGCCAGGCGGTGCTACCGCCCAGCCAGGCGGTGCCACCGCCTAGCTCTCCGATTTCACTGGTTTGGCTTAATTTTAGCCCAAACCATATCTGACTTTGGGCCCAATTGGCCCCTAACCAGGATATAGGATTATCTTTTAATCCTAATCCTAATTACAAGTGAACTACATAACAAAAACAGATCCTAAGCAAGCTTTCAACCGCGAACGTCGAGTCTTGTTTCGGCGAGCTTTCCGACGAGCTTCTTCCGACGGACTCCCATCAAGCTCCCGATCTTGTGATGACTTTAACGAGTAGCCGAGCCTTCTCAATGATCTCCGTGAACCTCCGACGATCTCTTCGGCGAACTTCCGAAAATTCCGATAGGTTCCCGATTTCTTCTCGGTTGGTTCCGGCAGCATCTCCGACGATTCTTCGGACTCTTAAACGTCCATCGATCTTGACTCCGGTATTCTTGCTTTGTGTTTTCTGGTTATCATAGTTAATCCTGCACACTTAACTCAATAATATGGATTAGATCAATTAACCCATCAATTGATTTCATCATCAAAGTCCGAGATTCAACAGGAACCCCTTTAGAGTTCCAAGGAGGCCGATCCCCTAAAGAGATCAACCCCAAGTTTAGAATCTGCATGGGTTCTAACACCTGGTATCAGAGTAGCGTTCTTGGCATCTCGCTGCCCTTCCATTGCCATCCATCAGCCCTCCACAACCTCCCAAAGCAATTCCCACAATTGCTTAAAAGATCGTCGCCGAATTCCGCTATCATCTCCACCACCATGGATCATCCTTTGATCTCCCCGTGAATTGCAACAGGTTCTGGTTTCCTACCTTACTGCTGCTGCAATTTAGTTATCCTTATTCAAAAATGCAAAAAAAAAAAAAAACTGTTCCTATATTGCTGCATAAACCTTTCGTCACAAAGTTTTCATCTCTACGACGAAAGATACATTGCAGAATTCCAACCGCATAGCACCATCTGTTTGATCTTGCTACTGTGCTTTTTCTATCCAAATTTCTATGAAATTTTTATGACATCTTTGACACTTCCTAACAGCAGATTTCCCTTTAGTTTTTTCAAAAAATTCTCAATATAAACCATTGATCTTTTACGTCTAATTTGCTATACTTGAAAATCTGCACTGTAAAATTTTAGCCGCATAGCACTGTTTGTTTGATCTTGATACTAAATTGTTTCTATCCAAATCTCTAGGAAATTTTTATGATAGCTTTGACACTTCCTAACAGTGGATTTCCCTTTGGTTTCATAAAAAAATTCTCAATATAAACCACTAATCTTTTACGTCTAATATGCTATACTTAAAAATCTGTGCTGCAGAAAATTTCAGCGGCATATTATTGCCTTAACCCATCTATTTGCAATCTTTTTTGAATGAAATTTCTTATACACTTCATAGATCATCTTGGCTTCCATCTAAGATTGATATATTAAGGAATTCATCTCTAAAAATAATTTTGTGTTACTGCAAATTTTCATCGTAACCCGCTGAAATTTTTCGACGACAATTCTGCTATCGCAAGTTGCACCAATTTTCTTGTTGTTATACTACTGAAATTCTCTTGATTAAATTAGACATCCTTGCTGTCATATAATCTGTGATTTTGCTATCAATTCTCTCCTCAATTCTCTTAAGTTTTTGGTAGAAATTACATCGAGAAACCATTGTTTCTTCGACGATAATTCTACTCTTACAAGAGAGCACATACTTGCTGCAACTTCCACTGATTTCTATCAAACCTTTGCTGCCATCTACCACAGATCCAAAACTTTCATCCACATCCCTAAAACTCCACTAAACAACTGTTAGGACTCTAGCTTAGAGAGTCCTAATTGAGAGGGACATTCATGTAAAACGGTTAGGACTCTAGCTAAGAGAGTCCTAATTGAGAGGGACATTCTATTAGGACTCCAGCTAGGAGAGTCCTAATTGATAGGGGCATTCATGTAGGAGATTTTTTCTTAGAGAAGAATTAGGAGTTGTAATGGAATAGGAGTCTTGAGTAGGAGTCCTATTAGGAGTTGGTTAGAAGTAAGAGTCTTAAGTAGGAGTCCTATTAGGAGTTAGGGTTTAGAAGCCCTATAAATAGCCATGTATTCCTTCTCTTTTCATAAGCAATAGATGAATCTTTTCTGTAGCCTTTGAGCAGCAATTTGGAGGGAGGAACCCCTATAGAGTTCCAAGGAGGCCGATCCCCTAAAGAGATCAACCCCAAGTTTAGAATCTGCAAGGGTTCTAACACCTGGTATCAGAGCAGCCTTCTGGGCATCTCGCTGCCCTTCCACAGCCATCCATCAACCCTCTACAACCATCCAAAGCAATTCCCACAATTGCTTAAAAGATCGTCACCGAATTCCGTCATCATCTCCACCACCACGGATCATCCTTTGATCTCCCCGTGAATTGCAACAGGTTCTAGTTTCCTACCTAACTGCTGCTGCAATTTAGTTATCCTTATTTGAAAATCCAAAAAAAAAAAAAAAATCGTTCCTATATTGCTGCATAAACTTTTCGTCACAAAGTTTTCATCTCTACGACGAAAGATACTTTGTAGAATTCCAGCCGCATAGCACCATCTGTTTGATCTTGCTACTATGCTTTTTCTATCCAAATTTCTACGAAATTTTTATGACATATTTGACACTTCTTAACAGTGGATTTCCTTTGGTTTCATCAAAAAATTCTCAATATAAACTACTGATCTTTTATGTCCAATCTGCTGCACTTGAATTGCAGAATTCAAGCCGCATAGCACACCATCTGTTTGATCTTGCTACTGTGCTTTTTCTATCCAAATTTCTACGAAATTTTTATGACATCTTTAAAACTTCCTAACAGTAGATTTCCCTTTGGTTTCATTGAAAAATTCTCAGTATAAACTACTGATGTTTTATGTCCAATCTGCTGCACTTGAAAATCTATGCTGCAGAAAATTTCAGCTGTATATCGTTGCCTTAACCCATCTATTTGCAATCTTTTTTGAATGAAATTTCTTATACACTTCATAGATCATCTTGGCTTCCATCTAGATTGATCTATTAAGAAATTCATCTCTAAAAACGATTTTATGTTGCTGCAAATTTTCATCGTAACCCGCTGAAATTTTTCGACGATAATTCTGCAATTGCAACTTGCACCAATTTCCTTGCTGTTATACTACCAAAATTTTCTTGATTAAATTAGATATCCTTCCTGTCATATAAACTGTGATTTTGCTATCAATTCCCTCCTCAATTCTTTCAAGTTTTTGGTGGAAATTACGTCGAGAAACCGTTGTTTCTTCAACGACAATTCTACTCTTACAAGACAGCACATACTTGCTGCAACTTCCATGGATTTCTGTCAAACCTTTGCTACCATCTACCACAGATCCAAAACTTTCAACCACAGCCCTTAAACTCTACTAAATCACACCCTCAAATTGCACCCAAAACTGCCACAAAACAAGCCTAAATCGTAGCCTACACCCACCAATCCACCAACCCTTTTGACCATCACTTCTCTCAACCTATACATGCCTTTAACCTAACAACAAAAGAGAGATCTTAATATCATAGATTTGGACGCATATATTATGGCATCTAAGGAGGTAATCAATGCTAAATTCGAAGCCTTGGAGGCGCGAATGGAGGATAAGATTCGGATTCTCTTTACCGAACTCAGATTGGGCCGACCACTAAGCCCGAAGAAATCACATCAAGGAGAGAGCTTTGCCCAATCACACCAACCCCAAAGATATGACTTCCAAGAGAGGGGAAGCTCTATGACCAACCCCAACTATCCATGCATGAGAGTGGACTTCCCTAGATGGGAAGAAGGAGACCCGATTGGTTGGATCTCGCGCGCGGAGCGATATTTTCGGTACCACAAAACCGCGGATGTATCTATGGTGAAAATTGTAGCTATACATCTTGAAGGGGATACTATACAGTGGTTTGACTGGTTTGAACATACTTATGGAGTCCTTTCATGGTGAAAATTCAAAGAAGGACTACTGATTCGCTTCAGACCAACCGATTACGAGAATATTGACGAACAACTAGCAAAGATCCAACAAACCTCCACCATTCAGGAGTACCAAACCAGGTTTGAAAGGTTATCTAATCAAACTCATGATTGGTCTCAAAAACAGCTATTGAGGACCTTCATTGAGGGCTTGAAGCCGGAGATCCGAGGAGAAGTTAAAGCGCGACAACCGTATACGCTTATGGCAGCCATCTCTTTCGCACGACATCAAGAGGAGCAATTGAACCATGAAGCTCGGAGGACTAGGGTCTCTCCTCAACCAGTAATATTGAAGCCCTTAGCCCCCCCTACTGTTGACCAAGTCCCTACACTAAAGAGGTTAACAAGAGAAGAGCTTCGGGAGCGATATGCAAAGGGGTTATGTTAGCATTGTGACGAGCCGTGGAGCCGTGAGCATCGCTGTAGTAAAGGGGGACTTCTTATAATTGAACCGATAGAAGAAGAGGTCATTGAACATCCAAAAGAGAGCCTTGAACATAAAGAAGAAGATGCAGAAGAAGAGCCACAACCGACCGAAGTTACGGTATATACACTAGCTAGCTACTCAAACCCGTAAACGATGAAAATTGGAGGCCTTCTCAAACAACAACCGATCACTGTTCTCATCGACATGGGCAGCACTAATAACTTCCTAAACAGTAAGGTTGCTGTCCATATGAACTTACCTATTGAGAATTGCAGCAGGTTTGTCGGTAAGGTTGCCAACGGACGGATTTTGAAGTGTTATCATAGGTGCCCGCAGGTGAAACTGTTGCTTCAGGACCAAGAGATAATTGCAGATTTATTCCTCTTCCCTCTAGATGATTATGAGGCCATACTCAGAATTAAATGGTTGATGACATTAGGTGATATTTCTTGGAATTTTATGCAACTATTTATAAAATTTTATAGTAAGGAGAAACAGGTGATACTGCATGGGAAACGTGAGGGCGACGTAACGATGATTTGCACACAACAAATGGAGAAGATTTTGCATAAAGCATGCAGTGGCTTTTTGATACAACTTGAGCAGCAAACTAAGGGAGAGCCAACAAAATTTGAAGATCCAAATCTACTTCCTTTGCTTGCTGAATTTTCAGATATATTTGACGAACCGTGCAATGTACCTCTTACCCGTCGGCATGATCATTGTATAACGATTCTTCCAGGCAAATCTACAGCAAATGCTCAGCCATATCAGTATCCATATCTCCAGAAGGATGAAATAGAAAGGATTATAAAAGAGCTGCTCAAAACAGGAGTTATTCGGCCATGTTGCAGCCCCTACTCTTCGCCGGTGCTCCTCATACGAAAGAAGGATGGAATATGGCGATTATGTGTTGATTACCAAGCTCTCAATGGCATAACCATCAAGGAAAAATACCTTTTTCCAATAGCAGATGAATTGCTAGATGAAAGGGAGCACAAATCTTTACAAAGCTGGACCTTTGATTCGGGTATCATCAAATATGAGTGTGCGAAGAAGACATACCGAAAACCACCTTTTGAACACACAACAACCACTACGAATTTTTGCTTTCTTCAACAGAAGGTGAAATATCTTGGGCATATCATATCAGAGGAAGGTGTGATAGTGGACCCCTTCAAAATTGAAGCACGGCAAAACTGGCCTACCCTGAGAAACACAAAATTGCTACATGGCTTTCTGGGTTTAACAGGCTACTACCGCAAGTTCGTGAAAAACTATGGAAAGATCAGTGCACCACTTACTTCCTTACAGGAAAAAGATGTCTTCCAATGGTTGGACAGAGCCTCCGCCGCCTTCGACAAACTTAAGGCAGCCATGACGATGACACCGGTGCTAACACTACCAGATTTCAACCGACCCTTCATTATTGAGGCCGACACATCTGGAGTCAGAATTGGAGCCATTCTCATGCAAGATGGTCGAACTCTCGCATACACTAGCAAGGCATTATCTCCCTCCTATCAAAATAAGTCAGCATATGATAAGGAGATGCTCGCCATTGTGCGCGCAGCAACGAGGTGGAGATTGTACTTGATCAGGCGATACTTTCAAATCAAGATCGACCATAAAAGCCAAAAATATCTCTTGGGGCAGAAGATATCTTCCCCCGAGCAGCAAAAATGGGTAACAAAACTTCTTGGATTTGATTATGAAATAACTTACAAAATGTGGAAAGAGAATGTTGTTGCATATGCGCTTTCGCAGCTACCTGAGCAAGCTGAATTTTTGGTCATTTTACGTCCAACCAGTGACTTCCTTGAGGATATTAAGATAGAATGGCAGGAAGATTCAGAGACTAGTAAGAAAAAAAAAAAATTGGAGGAAGCACCAAGCTCCGTGGCTCATTACAATCGGGACTCAAAAGAATTATGCTATAAGGGACGCATTGTGCTTGTGACAAATTCTACTTGCTTCTTCAAGAGCAGATTTTGGACAAAATTATTCCATATGCAGTGTACTAAATTGAAAAGGAGTACGACATATCACCCACAAACCAACAGCTAGACAGAAGTTTTAAATAGGTGCTTGGAGACAGCCCAAAGCCATCCACCAAATATGACTACCCAAAGAGAACTCCAGACCCAGCCAAGTGCCATTATTGATCCACGGATCGTGACTCGATGACAACGACCTACTAATGAAGTGCTAATACAGTGGGCGAACCTACCAATAGAAGATGCCACTTGGGAGAACTATGACGACATGAAGATCAAATTTCCAGAATTCATGAATCATCAGCCTCGAGGACAAGGCTGATTTGAAGAGGGCGGTCTGTTAGGACTCTAGCTTGGAGAGTCCTAATTGAGAGGGACATTCATATAAAACGGTTACGACTCTAGCTAAGAGAGTCCTAATTGAGAGGGACATTCTATTAGGACTCTAGCTAGGAGAGTCCTAATTGAGAGGGGCATTCATGTAGGAGGTTTTTTCTTAGAGAAGAATTAGGAGTTGTAAGGGAATAGGAGTCTTGAGTAGGAGTCCTATTAGAAGATGGTTAGAAGTAAGAGTCTTAAGTAGGAGTCCTATTAGGTGTTAGGGTTTAGAAGCCCTATAAATAGCCATGTATTCCTTCTCTTTTCATAAGCAATAGATGAATCTTTTCTGCAGCAACTTGGAGGGAGGACCTCCTATAGAGTTCCAAGGAGGCCGATCCCCTAAAGAGATCAACCCCAAGTTTAGAATCTGCAAGGGTTCTAACAACCACACTCTCAAACTGCACCCAAAACTGCCACAAAATAAGCCTAAATCGTAGCCTACATCCACCTATCCACCAACCCTTTCGACCATCACTTCTCTCAACCTATATATGCCTTTGGAGAGAGATATTAACATCATATATTTGGAGGCATATACTATGGCATCTAAAGAGGCAATCAATGCTAAATTTGAAGCCTTGGAGGCACGAATGGAGGATAAGATTCGGACGCTCTTTACCGAACTCAGATTGGGCCGACCACTAAGCCCGAAGAAATCATATCAAGGAGAGAGCTTTGCACAATCACACCAAGCCCAAAGATATGACTTCCAAGAGAGGGGAAGCTCTATGACCAACCCCAACTATCCATGCATGAGAGTGGACTTCCCTAGATGGGAAGAAGGAGACCCAATTGGTTGGATCTCGCGCGCGGAGCGATATTTTCGGTACCATAAAATCGTGGATGCATCTATGGTGAAAATTGCAGCTATGATGTTTCTTAGAGCTCAAAATTGTTGTAAAGGCCAAAAGTTCTTCTCCCTCTGATCTTCCAAGTTCTGAGTTGTAAAGAGAGGAGAGAAAATTTCTGTAAGGGTCGTCTCCTAAGCCCATCAAAAGGAGTGAAACTGTAAAAGGGTGGTTGGCCTTCGCTTATTGAAGGAAGGCCTCTAGTTGACGTCGGTGACCTCGTCGGTGGAGGAAGCCAAAAGTGGAGTAGGTCAAGATTGACCGAACCACTCTAAATCTCGGTTTGCATTTACTTTGAGCATATTATCTTTACTGCAAACCTCCTCTGAAGCTTACTGCTTTCTGCGCATATACGATCGGGTTTCAAGCCTTTCACTTTCTGAATCAGCGTTTAGACGTAAATTTGTTTTTTCGTACGATCATTATATTTCAGATTTCGTTTACGTTTTGAGCTCTACCATAACTGCAAACTGCCTTTATACTCTTACTTAAACTGCATCTTGCTTAGAATCGGCTTTCATACAGAAATCGTTTTTATCGTTCGAACGCAGTTTCGTTTTAATCGAAGAAAGTTTTCCGCTGCACTAATTCACCCCCCCCCCCCCCCTCTTAGTGCTCTTGATCCGAACAATGGCAAGGCGGAATGGAAAAGATGTAGTTGGTGAAGGTAGCGACCATGAAGATGACGCTGAGTCGTTGAGGCTGCAGCTACGAAAATTACTGCGTAGCCTACAAGAAAAAAATAAATAATCGACGAACTTCAAAGTAGACACAACCAGCATGAAAATGACGCTTGAGAGTTTACTTCTGATGATGATACACCTCCTCTTCCAAGGGAGTTGAGAAGATGTCAGAGAAGAAATGTAGTCCAAGACGAGTGGCAGAATAAATATAACCCCAGATTCGATATTCCAGAATTTAAAGGTAAAATAAATGTTGATGACTTTATCGATTGGCTTAATATAGTTGAAAGAATTTTTGATTTTCATGAACCACCAGAAAAAAAAGAAGGTCAAACTTGTGGCACTCAAACTCAGGCGGAATGCATCTTTTTGGTGGGAAAATATGAAGAAACAAAGAAAACGTGAGGGGAAGAGTAAGATCGTTACATGGGAGAAAATGAAAAGGGAGCTGAAGAGAAAATATTTACCTTATAATTATATGCAAGAGATCTTTCTCAAAATACATGATTTCAAGCAAAAAGATCTTAGTGTGGAGGAGTACACTGCAGAATTCGATAATTTGATGTTAAAAGGAGAGCTTGTGGAACCGGAAGAGCAAACAATTGTAAGATACTTAGGAGGTCTGAAGTATGAGATTGCTAAAGTTGTTCAGCTATAGCTATATTGGTCTTTAAATGATGTGAGCAAGCTGGTATTAAAAGTTGAAAAAAATAGAAGTTTGAAAAGAGTTTTCGGTACGGCTCAAAAGAAGGCTATACAAAAGGAGGAAGTTCCAAGCCTACTGTCAAAAGTAAGGTGATATCGAAGGTGCAAGAAAAGGGTGAAGAATCTGCTGGCAGCAAAAAAACACCTAATTCTTCTACCCCAACTGGCCGAAAATGCTTCAAATGACATGGTTTTGGGCATATTGCTTCAGATTGTCCAAATAGGAGGATTGTAATTTTGGTTGAAGATCATAGTGATGGAGGAGAAGATGAAGCTGAGGACGAACCAAAATACGATGATGATGAGGAAGAGATTACTTATGCTGATCATGGTTTGTCTATTGTATTGCAACGTAGTTTACAAGTATCCTATGTGGCCGACGATGAAAGTTGGGTGAGGAAAAATGTGTTTCACACTAAATGCACTTCTCTTGGCAAGGTGTGCTTGGTGATCATCGACAACTGCAGCTTTGAAAATGTGGTTTCTTTGGAGATGGTACAGAAGCTAAAGTTGGATACCATCCCTCATCCACATCCATACCAATTATGTTGGCTGCAATAAGGAAATGACATCAATGTAACTAAAAGATGTTTAGTTTTATTTTCTATTGACAAGTATTATAAAGATGAAGTATGGTGTGATGTTGCTCCTATGGATGCTTGTCACTTGCTGTTGGGAAGACCTTGGCATTATGATAGAAGGGTGTTGTATGACGGCTACAAACATACTTATTCTTTTAAAGTGAATGAAAATAAGATTATTTTAGCTCCATTACAACCATCCGAAATCAGTACACCAAAGAAGAAAGTTAGCGCTTTTATGTCCTATGGTGAATGCAAAGATGAATTAGACAAGGGAGGTCATGTTATGGCTTTAGTAGTAGTTGAGGAAAATGAACAACACAAGGAGACACCAGTAATCATGAAACAAATGCTGGAAGAGTTTGAAGATATTATACCAGAAGAGATTCCATATGGCCTTCCACCCTTGAGAGATATCTAGCATCACATTGATCTTATTCTGGGGGCTGTTTTACCTAATAAGGTAGCATATAGAATGAGTCCCAAGGAGCATGAAGAATTTCAAAGGCAAGTTGATAAATTGGTTAAAAAAGGGTTAATCTGGGAGAGCATGAGTCCTTGTGCGGTTCCAACCTTGTTAGTACCTAAGAAGGATGGTTCTTGGAGAATGTGCATGGATAGTCGCACCATCAACAAAATCATAGTGGACTATTGCTTTCCTATTCCAAGGTTAGATGATTTACTTGATCAATTGTGTGGTGCTGGTATTTTCTCAAAATTTGATTTGAGGAGTGGCTATCACCAAATAAGAATGAGGCCCGGAGATGAGTGGAAAACAACATTTAAAACTAGAGAATGTTTATATGAATGGTTGGTTATGCCATTTGGGCTATCTAATGCTCCTAGCACCTTCATAAGATTTATGAATCACATACTTAAGCCAAGCATTGGAATATTTGTTGTAGTTTATTTTGATGATATATTGGTGTACAGCAAGAGCGAAGAGGAGCATATGAATCATCTGAAAGAGATATTTATTTTGAGACATTAAAAACTTTATGCTAATTTAAAGAAGTGTGATTTCTTTACTATTAGTGTGGTGTTTCTGGGGTATGTTGTTTCAAAAGATAGAATCATGATGGATCAAAGTAAGGTAGAGGCTTTTCTCAGTTGGCCAACACCTACTTCATTGTATGATGTGAGGAGTTTCCATGGCTTAACTTCATTTTACAGAAGATTTATCAAGGGTTTCAGCTCTATTGTCACTCTAATCACTGAATGTCTAAAATGTGACAAATTCAAATGGACTAGTGAAGCTAATGATGCTTTTGAGCTTTGAAAAGAAAGGTGACCGAAGCCCCTATCTTAGTTCTATCAAATTTTGAAAATGTTTTTGAAGTTGAATGTGATGCATCTAATGTGGGAATTGGTGCTGTTTTGAGCCAAGACGGAAAGCCCATTGTATTTTTTAGTGAAAAACTGAATGATACGAGAAAGAAATACTCTACTTATGATAAGGAGTTTTATGTAATTTATCAAGCTTTGTCTCATTGGAGTTAATACCTTCTTGCCAAGCCATTTGTTCTATATTCTGATCATGAGGCATTAAAGTTCATTAATCACCAGCACAAGCTAAACAAGAGGCATGCAACTTGGGTGGAGTTTTTATAATCTTGTAACTTTACAATTAAGCACAAATCTAGTGTTCAAAATGTAGTTGCTGATGTATTAAGCAGAAAGCATTCTTTATTATCAACAACAGAAGTCAAAGTGGTTGGATTTAAAACATTCAAAGATCTATATGAGAACGATGTCGATTTCGGCTCGATATGGCAGAATTGTAAATCAGGTTCCTTTCAACAAATTTTTATCTTTGATGGTTTTCTTTTTCGAGCTAATGTTTTGTGTGTTCTATCTTGTTCTTTGAGACAAGTAATTCTAGTTGAAGCTCATGGTGGTGTTTTGGGAGGACATTTCGGTAGGGACAAGACTCTAGCTCTTATTCAATCAAATTTCTATTGGCCTAAAATATTTAGAGATGTGGATAGACATGTGAAGCAATGCCGATTGTGTCTTTGGCAAAAACAAGAAGTCAAAATTCTGGTTTGTACACTTCATTGCCAGTGCCAAATGCTCCATGGGAGGATGTGAGTCTTGATTTCGTTTTGGGATTGCCAAGAACTCAAAGGAAGTAGTGTCACGCCCCTCATATAATATCGATGATTTTTAAAATTTTCAACATAAACCAATCCAGGATCCAAACACACATTTGAGGACACTGAAAAATATTCTATCAAATTCACATCTATAAAACATGTACAGTTTATAATCATATATCACATCACTCGATAATTCACATTTATGACAACCCAAGCCAACTTGACAAACATGAACAACATTTATAAATCCACAAGCTAAATAAATTATACAATCATAACTCCAACTATTCACCACAAGTTCATATCATCATAAATTAGACTTAACATTCTGAAATTCCAAATAAGAGAGATCGTCTAACACTTTTACAAGATATATCCATTTCGATTCATCGACAACATTTCATTAGATACAAAATATATTTATACAACAATAACATAATAACCAACAAGACTTGCCCATAATTCTGAATAGCTCTCCACTGCCTCAGCCCAATTCAAACATCTCAAAGAGTGACAAGCTGACCTGAAAGATTTTATATAACGGAGTGAGCTAAAAACAGCTCAGCAAGTGACAAAGCATATTTAGAACAAAAGGAATGATTTCAAACAAGGTATCATAATGCAAGGCAAAATACCAAAATTATCAAGATACCATATCATTAGATACAAAATCATATGTGTCATGTCATTCAAAACCTATTTGGTTCATAACAAATGGAGCATAGAGTAATTGGAGCATATCAATAGCGTATGAAATGTTCCGGAGCATATCAACAACATATGGAACATTTCGAAGCATAACAATAGCAAATGAAACATTTCGGAGCATATCAAAGGCGTATGAAATGTTTCGGAGCTTATCAATAACAAATGGGATATTTCGAAACATATCAATGACATATGGACCATTTCGGAGCATATCAAAGAACGAATACAAAATAGAAGCTCAAACGTCGAATTGACGTTGCATTCATTTCATTCTTATCCAAAGCATGTATAGAAGATTTGAACACGGTACTGTAGCGGACTGTAGCGGCGGCGACAATACTGTAGCAGCGACCAGATCTAGGGCGATGGTACTGTAGCGGCAACCAGATCTCCCTAGGACGATCCGACTCCTGCAGCGTCGGCTTTCTCCCACAGGCGAAGGGTGACGACACTGTAGCAGCGATCAGATCTCCCAACGGCGACGTACTGTAGCGGCGGTGCGACACTGTAGCAACGACCAGATCTAGGGCGACGGTACTGTAGCGACGACCATATCTCCCTAGGGCGATCTAACTCCTGCTGCGTCGGCTTTCTCCCACGGGCGAAGGGCGACGACACTGTAGCGGTGATCAGATCTCCCAAGGGCGACGTACTGTAGCGGCGGTGACACTGTAGCAGCGACTAGATCTAGGGCGAAGGTACTGTAGCGGCGACCAGATCTTGGGTGATGGTACAGTAGCAGCGACGACATCGTAGCGGCGACCATATCTCCGTAGCGTCGGCTTCTCCCCAAGGGCGACGATACTGTAGCAGCAACCAGATCTCCCTAGGGCGACGGTACTGTAGCGGCGATCTAATATACTGCAGCGGTGGCTTTTCCCAATGGTGTCGTTTTTGTAGCGGCGACTAGAAGAGGGATCAAACATGGCAGCGACGGCCCCTAGGGCTGGCGATGGCGGCGAGAGGGTTGAAACGATGGCAAGGCTCCCTACCGTTACCCCCCAAGTTGCTCCTCCACCATATCCTTTTCAGAGAGAAACTCCTTCGACGAAGCAGCATCGAAGCAGGTCGCGCTCTAGATCACGGCATCCTGCTCTCATTTCCAGCGATCCTCGGCCTTGGACTAGCCTCTTCAAGGCTCCGGTTGGAAGTCCATATCTAAGCTTGGAATTCTTTACTCCAGAAGTTCAAGCTGATAAGAAGATTGCTGTATACGAGACTGCTGATTCAGTAGAGCTTATTGAGACATGGTCTATGGCGATTGTTGGCTATGTGGTAGGTCTCAAAACATCTTATTTCCCACTATACTCATTTATCAAAACTCGATGGGGAATATCGTCATTTGATCTTCATATGCTGGAGAATGGATTCTTTGTTTGCAAGCTATACTCTAAAGAAGATTTGCAATGAATCCTCGAAGGATTTTGGACTATCCGCGGTCATCCAATGATTCTACGACATTGGTCTCCTGATGTCCGTTTGGAGTTAGATAGCCTACAGTCTATTCCATTATGGGTATCCTTTCAAGGACTGCCTCTATATCTTTGGAGTCGACGTTTTATTGCAAAGTTATGCAGCACTCTGGGACAGCCACTCTATATCGACAAAGCAACAGCAGCTCAGACGAGATTAGCATTTGCACGAGCATGTGTGCTGGTTTCTTCCGATGAAGATCTTCCTAATGAGGCTTTCTATCGTGATCTTGATGGGAACACTCGGAAGGTACATGTCTCATATTCCTGGAAGCCACAATGATGTCAATGTTGCTCATCTTTTGGTCATGCAAATGGAGCTTGTCAGCAAACCCCAAAACCAACCACAAAGGTCTATCGACCACGTCAAGCGCCTCAGCAACAAAGTGATTTTTCTCTAATGGCAGTAGCACCGATGGTGGCGAAAACTATTGAGCATTCCAACTCGTAAGGAAATCACCGCGGACAGAATGACAAATCCAAAACTTTATCTCTTCCTATAATGTCAGAGACTTCCACAACAGAGGTTTCCCATGGTACTAGTGGATAGGAGAAACATAAGTCAGGAACTTCATCTCTTCCAATATCATCGGATCCGTCCACAATAGCTCAACGAACTTAGGCCCAAACAAATCTCGCTAGCAAGGATATTCTTCCTCAACAAACTCAGGCCACAACAAACATCGCCAACAAGGATATTCTGTCTCAACAAACTCATGCCCCAACAAACCTCTCTTGCCAGGCTGCTCCAACAAGTACTATCCAGGATATTGTGCTGCAACAATCTTATCGAGCTTCAACAAACCCTGCCAATCAAGACCACATGATTCAAGGTACTTTAAAGTTTAAAAATCTGCAAGTTATAGATGAAGTGGATAAATATAGGAATAAAGCCATAAAAGGTAAGGATATTGTGCGGGAGGAAAATACAAAACCGAATGATAAGAAAAAGGATGGTACAATCCATCCAAAGTCGTAGGATGAATACCCTACCACCTTTTCATTTGTTTATTACCAATGAAGATAACATGCTGGAATGTTCGCAGACTTAATAAGCCGGAGAAATGTCGGGAGCTCAACAGAATAATCAAGTCTGCCGCATGTGATATTGTTATTCTAGTGGAAACGAAAATTAAACAATCGCGCGTTCAAGCTCAAAAGAATTTAATATGGCCGGACGTAGAACTGTTTACCAATGACTCAAATGAAACTTTTGGTAGAATATGGGTCTTATGGCATCCTAACTCTATTAATGCTTGGTTTATTTCTGCTACTGATCAATTCATTCATTTTAAGGTAGAGGACAAAAAGAATGGCTATCAATTCAATTTCACTGGTATATATGCTTCAAACAGTATGCAAGAAAGAAATACTCTTTGGTCTGACCTGACTAATATTGTAAATGGCTGTCTCAATGTACCTTGGATTGTTCTTGGAGACTTTAATACTGTTCGGTACACAAATGAAAAAGAGGGTGGTAGACAACTTTCAGAAAGCCAGCTTCAAAGTTTTAATGATTACATTGACACTGCAGCATTGTTTGATATGAAATCTGTGGGTAATTGGCTCTCCTGGAGTAATCAAGGTGCTGCTAATAGAAAAATTATGGCTCGACTTGATAGGTGTTTGATTAATCATGAATGGTTAACAGTTTACCCGAATTCACTTCTTGAGTATGGTGCTCCTTTGTTTTCTGACCATTCTTTAATGTATATACACGCAGACAAAGCGACACCAAGAGGTAAGAAACCGTTTAGATTCTTTAACATGTGGAGTACTCATCCTCAATTTTTTGATGTTATCCGATATGCTTGGAATGTTAATGTGCATGGATCCCCCCCTTACATCTTATGTCAAAAGCTCAAAGCCTGTAAAGCAGCACTAAAGGAGTAGAATACAAATACCTTTGGCAATATTATCACTAGAGTTCAATTTTGCAGAAAGGAACTAATGTCATTGCAACATGAGCTGCAACTTCAGCCAAATGATGAAAATATTATCTACAAAGAGACAGAAGCCAGAAATAACTTCATGCAAGCCTTAAAACGGGAGGAAAGTTTTGCAAAGCAGAAGTCTCGACAGCATTGGCTTACACTAGGGGATTCTAATACTAAATTTTTCTATGCTTCAATTGCTACTCGAAGGGCTGTTAATCGTATCAGCAAATGCAGAGACAAAGATGATAATCTTATTGAGAATTTAGATGAGGTTAAAGTACACACAGAGCAATTTTTTTATTCCTTACTCAATCAAGCTGGGAAACCTAATAACATTCATATGGAGCCGACTAGAAAACTTGATTTGGAAGCTATTTCAATCCTCAATGCCCCAATTACAGATGACGAAATTGTATGTGTTGTCTTTAAGTCACCAAAGCACAAAAGCCCAGGTCCAGATGGATTTCCAACTGAATTTTACCAAACTGCTTGGTCTATTATTGGAAATGATGTGATCAAGGCTTACCAACATTTTTTCTCTTCAGGTCATATTCTTAGAGAGATGAATTGCACTTTTATTTCTTTAATTCCGAAGAATGCAGGGGCTGATTCACTAGAGGACTATCGACCCATATCATTATGCAACTTTATTTACAAGATTATCTCCAAAGTATTGGCAAATAGAATGCAAAAGGTAATACACAAGATCATTAGCCCAAATCAAGCTACTTTCATTAAAGGGAGAAGTATACATCATAATATTTTGCTTGCTAATGACTTGGTCAAAGATTTGCATTCAAAAGCAAGAGGGACAAAAATCTGTTTTAAAGCTGATTTACGGAAAGCCTTTGATTCAGTTAATAGGAAATTTATCTATAAGATACTCCTCGATATGAACTTCCTACAGCAATGGGTTAATTGGATTCAATCTTGCCTGGAAACTCTAAAGTTTTCGATACTCTTTAATGGCTCACCTATTGGTTTTTTTGGGAGCCCGAATGGCATCCGACAGGGTGATCCACTCTCTCCGTATCTCTTTACTATTGCGATAGAAGGACTTAGCTGTATGTTGGAACACACAGTCTTAAATGGCAGCATTAAGGTACCCATTGCTGGTTCTATTCATATATCACATATAACATTTGCAGATGATTTACTTATCTTTCTCCAAAATGAACCAACTTCAGTTAAGAACCTGGCTACTATTCTGAGTGACTTTCGTATGGTTTCTGGACATCAGTTAAATCATGCGAAAAGTAAAGTATATATGAGCCCTTACGTTGAGGATAGGGTCTTTATTACACAAACTTTGGGGGTTCGTGAGGGAAGCTTGCCAGTTCCTTATTTGGGTCTCCCGCTCATATCTATAGGCATTCACAAAACCCACTGTTAGCCTATCTTGCAAAAAATAAAGAATAGAATTTCTTCCTGGAAAAATAGGTTTCTATCAAAAGCAGGACGACTCGAACTCATCCGTTCGGTATTGCACTCCTACTCTATATATTGATGTAATGCATTTCTTCTGCCTGCTGGACTTCTCCAAGATATTGAACGGTTATTAATGAACTTCTTCTGGAATAGCACAAATGATAAGGCAATGCATATGGTAAATTGGGATAGCATTTGTAAACCGAAAAATAAAGGGGGACTAAACTTGAGAAACACTAGAGATTGGAATCAAGCATGTCTGGTACAGTAATTGTGGGATCTTTTGCAAAACAAATGTTCCTTATGGTCACATTGGGTTTCTACTAGTTATCTTTCAAAGGAATCAATCTGGGAAATTTCAACAAGAACATACCACTCTGCAGCTTGGAAAGGAATTTTAAAGGCAAGGAATTGGCTAATCAAACACATTTCTTATGCAATCTCTTCTGGAACTAGTACTAATATGTGATATGATCCTTGGGTGAATGGGAAGAGTATATTTTAATTATATGGCGATAGAATACGAAAAGATCTTGGGGCTCCCAAAGATTGGAAGGTTTCCGAGTTCATTGCTAACGGTACCTAGTGTCTCCCTAATCCTATTTCTCCCGAAATGTTATCACTTTGGCTGACTATTATAGCTATTCCAATCAGGAACAACTCTTCAGACATACTTATTTGGCCTCATGACAATGGCAAATTTAGTGCCACATCCGTATGGAATCAAATTAGGCAAAAAAATAACAAGTGGGTCCCAAGCAGTTGGACATGGGATCGAACGGGGTCACAAAGACATTCCTTATGTACATGGCAGGCCCTTCTCAATAAACTACCTACAATAGACAATATGAAAAGAAGAGGTATCTATCATGTTAACCGATGCTCCCTTTGTATACAACAAGAAGAAACTATTGACCACCTCTATTTTGCTTGTGATTATACAAAATGGATATGGAAGGTGATTCTCCAGCGATTTGAACTCAATAAACTGCCGCAACCAAACTTGCAACAAGAACTAGGTGACCTCATACAATGTTTCTCAAGAAAAGGGCCTCTCACACAACTGGTAAAGGTTACTTTCAGATGCGCTATTTGGTGGATGTGGAAGGAGAGATGTAACAGAATCTTTGAATGTCAACGCACAAACAATGCTCAGCTCTTGAAAGAGATTATTAGAGACTCAAGATCCTGTATGGAGCAAGATCTCAAAACAGAGCACTTTACCCAAAGAGAAAAAGATATTTTTATCAAATTTAATTTTGCTATTAGCTAAAGATCTTGGGAATGATGCCAAATTATGTACCCATAGGTAGTTTTGATATATCTGGATAAACATTTTCTATGTTGACTATAATTAGGAGTTATAGTCTATAGCATGTGTAGTCATAACTATCGCATTTGCACTCTATGAGTTACTTGGCTTTGTCTATGACTTGTATAGATAAAACTATTTGTAGAAACTTTACACATAATCAATTTACTTTTACTTACCAAAAAAAAATGTATAGAAACACATAACCAAAGCTCTAGATACTATATCAAACATATAGAAGGTGAAGTGGGACCATAACATAATATGGTACATCCATTTCTGAATGATCACTAAACATAAGTCTCCCACGTCTGGGAGCTCCATCCACCCACGTCTGAGTGAAGTCATAAGGGCCGGTAGAGCATCACAGGCTCTATGCATAACTCCCATCACTATTTCTGGCAAAGATTCACGATATCCCACAAACACTAGAGTACAAAAGGATAGTATGAACAATGAATAGCACATATCGGAAGCACACGCGGAACAATAAAACGTACATGTGCCTTTACGAGTCAATACAAAGTAAGGAATAATCTTTCACAATTGTATTCAAATTTGAAAGGAAATGAAAGCAAGAGCATTCAAGGATTCCAAGCAATCACATCTAACTCAATTCAAATAAGAAGGTTAGATGAATTCAATGTCTAAAGGAATGAAATTGGAATAGGCACATATCGAAAGCAAATGCGGAACAATGGGATATACATGTGCCTATATGAGTCAATACGATATAGCATAAACATTACACAATAGTTTTCAAGAATGCAAATAATTTTAAGGACAAGAGCATACAAGAATTCAAAGCAGTAATATAAAGCTCAATTGAATAAGAAAGCTAAAGAATATCAATTTCTAAAGGAAAGAAACCAGAATATGCGAAATCGACCAAAGCTCGATTTCCGGTAGAATTCAAGAGGCACATTGAACAAATGATTCAAACTATCAATTATACTCCAATATACTCAAGAAAGCTATTGTGGAAAGATATTTCAATCTAGTTTCTGATGAAATAAATTTCGTACGAATCAAGGCTTCCAACAAAGAGTTACAATTGATCTAGTAACCAAAGGTCAGAAAACAAAATCATTATTTTGCATAATCCAAAGGGTTAGATTCAATAGATAATTGAGCAAACATTTGGACTCTAAATCTTTTAATCTAGGTATCAAAAGAAAGATCTACGAGTCTAGTTTCCAATGTAATAAGATTTGAATAAATCAAAGTTTTCAACAGGACTTATAGGTAGTTCAGTATCAAAAGGTCAGAATCTCAGACATTACACAGATTCGAATCGTTACGTCTAAACAAGAGATATATCAAATGCAAGGCTAGAACAATTTAAAGTTCCTCATATACAAAGCAAATGTAGATATCAAATTACAATAAGGAAAGATCATGACACTTACAATAGGAAAGATTAGAAAGCTTGCAATAGGAAGGATCGGAACACTTGCAAGAGAAAAGATTAGAAAGCTTACAATAGAAAGGAACAGAAACACTTGCACGAGGAAGATCATAATACTTGCAATAAGAAAAATTAGAACAATTATAGAAGAAACGATCGGGAAACTTGCCTTTCAATGATTTTGATCTGAAGATCTAAAGAAGGTGTCAGCCCAAATTCTTCTACTTTTCCTCAGTGTCCTCTCCCTGTTTCGTTTTCTACATGTCTTCTCTTTTTCCTCCACAACTGCAGCTCATGTAGAACATAGAGGCATAGTCATCTGCTCTCTCTTACTCTCATTCCTTCGTTTTCTTTTTCAAACGCAGCCGTCGCAGCCATCGCCATTGCCACTACCACAATCGTAGCCATGACCGCAGCTACCGCAGCCAACGTCGCAGCCGCAGCCGGAGTCATAGCCACGGCCGCAGCCACCACACCCGTAGCCTCTTCTTCCTTCCCTGCTCTGTTTCCTCTCCTTCTGTTCCAGCTGCAGCTGCCACTGCCGCAGCTGCCTCCCCTTCTCCTCTTCCTCTCTTCTTCCCTTTTTCTTTCTCTTCTTCTTCCTTTCCTTCTCTTCTTTCCCAGCTGCACTGTTGTAGTCGCAGCCTCAGCCACGGCTGCAGCCTCTTCTTCCTCCCCTGCTCATCTTCCTCTCCTTCTTCTCTTCCAACTGCAGCTGCTATTGCCGCAGCCGCAGCCCCTTCTTCCCCTTCTCTTCTTCCTCTCCTTCCCTTCTTCCTTCCTCTTCCTCTTTCCCTGCCACAGCTGCAGCTGCCACAGCCGCAGCCGCAGCTACTTCTTTCCCTTCTCCTCTTCTTTCTCCTTCCTTTCTTCTTCTTCTCTTCTTCTCCTTCCTCCCCTTCTTCTCCCTGACAAACAGCACCTCCTTTCCTCTGTTTCCTGCAGGAAACAGAGGTGCCACCTCTTCACCCGCTTCTACTTCTTCTCTTCCTCTCTTCTTCCCTTCTTCCTTCCTCTTCCTCTTTCCCTGCCACAGCTGCAGCTGCCACAGCCGCAGCCGCAGCTACTTTTTTCCCTTCTCATCTTCCTTCTCTTTCCTTTCTTCTTCTTCTCTTCTTCTCCTTCCTCCCCTCCGGCGTCACACACACCCTCTCCTATGTTTCCTCTGCACGAAACAAAGGTATCACAACCTCTTCTCCTGCTTCCTCTTCTTCTTCTCTTCCTCTTCTTCTTCTTCTCCTCTTCGAATGCCCCACACCTCTCCTCTATTTCCACCTGCAGGAAACAGAGGTGCTGCAGCCCTAGCTGCTGCCACCTCTTGCTCCTCTCCCTCTTCCCTCTCCTCTTTCTTCTTCTATTCTTCTCTTCTCCCTCTTCCTCCTCTCTTCTTTTACCTCATCTTCTTCTCCTCTTCTTCCTTTCTCCTCCCCAACGCCCCACAGCTCCTCGCTGCAGCCCTCGGTGCAGCCACCTCCTCTTTTCTTCCTACTCTTCTTCTTCTTCTTCTTATTCTTCTTCTACTTCTCTTCTTCCCTTCTCCTCCCCGACGCCCCACACATGAACTCCTCTGTTTCCTCCTACACGAAACAGAGGTGCTGCAGCTATCTCTCTTCCCTCTCCCTCTTCCCTCTCTTCTTCAGGGCTGCAGCACCTATTTTGTCACGCCCCTCAAAATATCGATAATATTTAAAATTTTCATCATAACTAACCCAGGATCCAAACACACATTTGAGATCACTAAGAAAACATTCAGATCAAAATTTCACCTCTATAGTCTACAAATTCATCACCCTGTGCAGTTCATAAACATACCACACATCACTCGATAATTCATATAATCTGAACCCAACTCATCAAAATAATAACCACAACATAAATTCACAAGTGGGAAAGTCTATGCAGTCACCAAACCAACGATTACCATAAGATCATATCATTACATGAATTTAACTTAACATTCCAAAATCCTATACATGAGGGATCCTTTATCTTACACAAAATCCACAGGTTTAGATTCATCGTCACATTTCATAAGATGCAGAGTATCTTATACAACAAATACACATATGCTAACAAAGACCTGCCCAAAATCTTCTAAACTTTCCACCGCCTTAGCCCAATCTTAACATTTAAGCAAGCGATACGCTATCTTGAAAAATTTATCAACAAACGGGGTGAGCATAAAGAGCTCAGCAAGTGACTAACATATCCATATCAAAATAGTACAATTTCGAAAGAGATACAATTTCAAAATACAAGGCAGAATATACGATTTCGTAGACATAATATCATTAGGAGCAGAAACACAATTGTCCTTTCAATCTTACATATTTGGTTCCTGACAGATGGGGCATAGAGTGATTGGAGCATATCAGAAACAAAAGAAAAATATCGGAGCTTATCAATGGCATATAAAATGTTCCGAAGCATATCAACGACATATGGAACATTTCGAAGCAAAATCATCAGTGAATGAAGTATTTCAGAGCATATAAAAAACAAATATCGTACAGAAGCTCAAACGTCATCCTTGACGTTGCAATCATATCATTCTTATCCAGAGCATGAATAGAAACAACTCACCAAAACTCTAGATGTCATATCAAACATATAGAAGGTGTAGTGGGATCTCAGTCAGAATGTGATTCATCCATTTCTGAATGACCACCTGACAAAAGTCTCCCACGTTTGGGAGCTCCATCCACCCACGTCTAGGTGAAGTTAGAGGGGGCCGGCAGAGCATCGCAGGCTCTAAGCACATACCCTTTACCATTTCTGGCAAAGGTCCAGAATATCCCACAGAGCGGGACCCCACAGAGCGGGCAATAAGCACATACCCTTTACCATTTCTAGCAAAGGTCCAGATAATCCCACACACCATAGTACAAGAGGGCAGTTTTAACAATAGGTAGCATATATCGGAAGCACACGCGGAACAACAAAACGTGCATGTGCCTTTTCGAGTCAATACGAAACAAAGAACAAATCTCTCACAAATGTAGTCAGACTTGGAATGAAATGAAAACAAGAGTGTATAGGGATTCCAAGCAATCATATTTAGCTCAATTCCAATAAAAAGGTTAGATGAATTCAAATATCCAAGGGAATGGAACAGAATACGCGAAATCGACCAAAGCTCGATTTCGGACAGAATTCCAGTGACACATCAAACAAATATTTCAGAATATCAATTATGCTCCAATACCCATACGAAAGCTATGGTCAAACCATATATCAATCTATATTCTGATGGAATAAATTTCATATGAAACAGGGTTCCCAACACGGAGTTACCGTTGATTTGGTAACCCAAGGTAAAAAACACAATCACTGTTTTGCAGAATTTATAGGGTCGGATTCAACAGATAATAGGGTAGGAAATTGAATTCCAAAATTTTCAAATATATGTCAAAAGAAATATTTTCAAGTCTAGTTTTAAATAAAATCAGTTTGGTACAAATCAGAATTTTCAACAAGGAGTTATAGGCATTTTAGTATCGACAGGTCAGAAATCTTGAACCCTGTTTTACAGCGTCTATAGGCTCATTTAAAACAGATGTTTGGGTAAGTATTCGGTGTCCAAAATCTACAAAATCAGTGTCAAAAGGAAGATATACGAGTCTAATTTCAAATAAAGTAGATCCTGCCCGAATTCACATTTTGTATTAAAACTTATAGTAGAAACAGTGTATAGGGGTCAGTTTACCGAAAAAACTTCAGAATCCATGGTTATATGTCCAAAGAGAGACATATCAGTTTCTAAATAGAAATCCTTCAATTTATTTTGAATCAACATAAAAACAGAGACTAAAAATTCTGTAGGATGGGGTTAGAACACTTGCCTTTGAGAATTTTGACCCAAAGTGAAAAGATTAAAGCAAGAACCCTAAAAACCCCAATTTTTTTTCTTCTTCTTCTTCTTCTTCTTCTTTCTTTCTTTCCCTGATCACCCACGAGCCGCCTTCTCTGCTTCCTTAAGAACGAAGGCAGAGAGGCTTAAATGGTGGAATTTGTCATTTTGTGCGTTTTACAGTTTAGTCCTTGTTTTTATCATATTCACGATTTGGTCCTTAGGGTTTACATATAGGTCCTCAGATTCTTTCTTTTTTTTTTTTTTTGAACAGATCTCCCAAATCTTACAAATAAGTTACCTCTGATTCATACTCTATTTCTTTTGTCAATTTAAAATAAATGCTTACATTATCACCAAAAATTTATACGAAAATTCGGAAATGAGGGGTGTTACACTCTCCCCCCCTTAAAAGAAAAATTTAGTCCTCTAAATTTATCGTACCTCTATCGATGAAAAGACTGGGATACACCTTTTTCATTTCCTCCTCTAGCTCCCAAGTTGTCTCCTCTCCAGAATGATGTCTCCAAATTACTTGAACCAGTGGGATGACCCGATTCCTTAGGACTTTTTCTTTCTTATCAACAATCTGAATAGGCTCTTCCACATAAGATAAATCTTTATCGATCTCCACCAGCTCATACTTAATGATGTGAGAAGGGTCATATATATACTTTCTAATCATCGAGACATGAAATATATCATGGACATGGCACAATGCTGGTGGCAAGGCAATCCTGTAAGCGACAGAACCAACCCTCTCAAGAACCTCAAAAGGTCCAATAAATCTTGGGCTTAATTTTCCTTTCTTCCCAAACCTTATAATGCCTTTGGAAGGGGAGACCTTTAAGAATACAAAATCTCTGATTTTAAACTCAATATCTCGTCTTCTATTGTCGGCATAACTCTTTTGACGACTCAAAGCAGTTTTTAACCTTTTCCTTATTACTTAAATTTTCTCAGTAGTTTCTTGTACCTTGTCCGGTGCTAACAGCTTCCTGTCACCAACTTCCTCCCAACATATAGGTGTTATGCACTTTCGCCCATATCAAGCTTCATAAGGAGCCATCTGAATACTTGAATGATAACTATTATTATACGTGAACTCAACAAGTGAAATATCCTTATCCCATTCACCTTTCCAATCCATAACATAGGCTCTAAGCAAATCCTCAAGTGTTTGAATTGTTCTTTCTGACTGACCATCAGTCTGAGGATGATATGCAGTACTAAACTTAACTTTAGTGCCCATCGACTCCTGCAATCTTCTCCAGAATCTAGAGAGAAATCTGGAGTCTCTATCAGAGATGATCTCCTTTGGAATACCATGAAGTCTTACTATTTCATTGACATATAAATCTGCAAGTTTATCAAGCGAATAAGTCATATTAATCGGTAGGAAGTGTGCAGATTTTGTTAACCTATCAATGATAACCCAAATAGCATCATGCTTCCTCGAGGTTCTAGGTAGTCCCGAAACAAAATCCATAGTAATACATTCCCATTTCCATTCAGGAATAACTAAAGGTTGCAACAACCCTCCAGGTCTTTGGTGTTCTACTTTGATTTGCTGACAAGTCAAACATTTTGAAACATACATTGCAATTTCTTTCTTCATGCCTTTCCACCAATAATGACTTTGAAGATCTCTATACATCTTAGTGCTCCCAGGGTGTAGGGTGTACCTTGAAGTATGACTTTCATTTAGGATTTGATTCTTGATATCTGGTTCATTTGGTACACATACTCTCTCCCCAAATCTCAATAGGCCATCCTTTGAAACTTGAAATTGTGGCTTCAATTCCTTTTCTACTTCATTCCTCAAGTAGATTAAATGTGGATCTCGTAATTGTCCTTCCTTAATTTGTTGAATAAGATCGGATTGCACTTGAATGGAGGCCATCAATATCATCGAGTCTTGCTCTTTCCTCAAAGCTTTCAAATCAAAATTTTCTTCTAATAACTTCCATTGCTTCACAACTAGACTAGCCATAAAACTTGTAGATTTCCTACTAAGTGCATCAGCTACAACATTGGCTTTGCCCGGGTGATAACGGATGGCACAATCATAATCCTTCAGAAGTTCTATCCATCTTCGCTGCCTCATGTTTAACTCTTTCTGAGTGAAAATATATTTTAAACTCTTGTGATCAGTGAAGATTTCAAACTGTCGACCATACAAATAATGTCTCCAAATCTTTAGAGCAAAAATAATTGCTGCTAATTCCAAATCATGAGTTGGATAATTCAATTAATAACCTTTCAGTTGCCTAGAAGCATAAGCAATTACTCTCCCTTCCGGCATCAAAACACATCCTAGGTCTTTTCTTGAAGCATCAGTATAAACTACAAATCCCTCACTACCACTTGGAATAGTGAGAATAGGGGCACTAGTCAATCTTCTTTTTAACTCTTGAAAACTTTGCTCACAATCATCACCCCATACAAATTTCATATTCTTTTTAGTGAGGTTGGTGAGAGGTTGAGCGATTCGAGAAAATCCCTCCACAAATCTCCTGTAATAACCTGCCATGCCCAAAAAGCTTCGAACTTCTGTTACATTTGTTGGTACTTCCCATTCAACTACATCTTCTATTTTCCTTGGATCAACAGATATACCCTTCTCTGAAATCAAATGGCCTAAGAAAGCAACTTCATTCAACCAAAATTCACATTTGCTGAACTTCGCATACAACTTCTTTTCTCTTAGTATGGACAACACATCTCTCAAGTGTTCCTCATGCTCTTGATTACTCTTTGAATACACCAATATGTCATCAATAAATACAATTACACAGATATCCAAGAGCGGTTGAAATATCCTGTTCATTAGTTCTATAAAAGCTGCAGGGGCATTTGTCAAACCAAATGGCATCACCAAGAATTCATAATGACCATATCGAGTTCTGAAAGCTGTTTTTGAAATATCCTCCTCCTTGATCTTCAACTGATAGTAACCTGACCTCAGGTCAATTTGAGAGAATACTTGTGCACCCTGCAGTTGATCAAACAAATCATCAATTCTAGGTATGGGATACTTATTTTTGATGGTCACCTGGTTCAACTGTCTATAATCAATACAAAGCCTCAATGTTCCATCCTTCTTCTTCACTAATAGTACCGGAGCACCCCATGGGGATACACTGGGTCGTATGAAACCCTTATCTAATAATTCTTGTATTTGCTTCTTTAATTCCTCTAGCTCGAGTGGTGCCATTCTGTAGGGAGGCTTAGATATTGGGGTTGTACTGGAGACCAGATCAATAGCAAATTCACCCTCTCTATCTAGAGGTAAACCAGGCAAGTCATCTGGGAATACATCAGGGAATTCTTTGACCACTACAATTTCATCTAGGTGGGTTTCCTGATTTGAATGCTCCTTTACACACACCATATAACAAAAACAACCTTTCTGCATAAGACGATAAACTTGAAGGGCTGATATCAAGCAAGGAGGCAAATCTTGTCTAATGCCCTCAAAGAAAAATATAGGCTGATCTAGATTGCAGAAAGTAATTATTTTTTTGTAACAATCAATACTAGCGTGATGAGAAGATAACCAATCCATGCCAAGTATAATATCAAAGCCCTGGATCTCTAGGAGAATCAAATCAGCAAGGAGTTCGTGGTCTCCAATAGAGATCAAACAAGATGGGTAGACCAAGTTTGTTGCCAATGAATCTCCAACAGCAGTTGTTACATATAACATATAATCCAGGGGTTTAGGTAGAATATCCAAGTGACAAGCAAAGTATTGTGAAACAAACGATAAGTTGGAGCCGGGATCAAACAAAACTTTTGCATTTCTTTTAGAAACATAAAGAATACCTTCCACCACTGATTTAGAAGCTTTAGAATCTTGTTCAGTGATAGCGTACACTCTAGCATGGGCTGAGGGTCTAGGAGACAGTGGCTCTTTCTTCCTTTTCAGTGGGCAATCTCTTAATTGATGATCTAGCTTTCCACAACCAAAACATGCTCCAATCACCCGAAAACACTGACTTGTTTCATGATTTAATTCACATTTTGCATATGACTGAGTCCTGCGCAATGGTTTCCATTTCTCAAATCCAGATGTCTTAAACCTCTTGTTACTAGCTTCATATTCATTTTCTCTCTTGCTTTTGCTAGTAAATTTGTCCTTTTTGTTCTTGCCAATGATTTCTTGAATTTCCTCCACGTCTCGTTCAATTTTCAAAGCTCTTTCTACCGTATCTGCATATGTTTGTAGTTTTAAAGCTGACATTCGGCTTCTTATTGCTGGCCGAATCCCCTTTCAAACATTCTTGCTTTTCTAGATTCATCATCAGTCATATGTGTGGCAAACCTGGAGAGCTCAGTGAATTTAGATTCATACTTTGTAACCGTCATGCTTCCCAAGATAAGATTCTAGAACTCCACTTCTTTTTGCTCTCTCATACAATCTGGAAAATATTTATCGTTAAACTTTTCTTGGAATAACTTCCATGTCATTGGCTCATGTTTGATTTCAGACATCCTCTTAATCATTCTCCACCAGTGTTCAGCTTCTCCTTCTAGCATAAAGGTGGCAAGAAAAACCGTTCGATCATCAGGGTAATTTAAGGCATCAAATATTTTCTCTATCTGCATCATCCATCGTTCTGCCACCATTGGATCAGACTCACCACTAAAACTGGGAGGACTAAGCTTCTTAAACTGTTCAATTCCCAATCCCGTCTGGTTTGATGTCTCTGTTCCATCATTACTTCCTTGTTGGACAGGTTGTTGTTGTTGTTGCATCACTTGTGCCATAGTCTCCAAAGTCCGCATGATACCACTCAATTGATCAGCAGTAGATGCAACAGGAGAACCAGATGATCTCGTCATCCTCGCTTCCTAAAACATCAAAAGAACATTTTCTTTGATCAATCTCTAAATGATAGTCAATAAACCTAAAAAAAAAAAGATGATATTCTTAGTGATTCTCAAATCATGCTTTGATACCACCTCTATCACGCCCCTCAAAATATCGACAATATTTAAAATTTTCATCATAACTAACCCAAGATCCAAACACACATTTGAGGTCACTAAGAAAACATTCAGATCAAAATTTCACCTCTATAGTCTACAAATTCATCACCCTGTGCAGTTCATAAACATACCACACATCACTCGATAATTCATATAATCTGAACCCAACTCATCAAAATAATAACCACAACATAAATTCACAAGTGGGGAAGTCTATGCAGTCACCAAACCAACGATTACCATAAGATCATATCATTACATGAATTTAACTTAACATTCCAAAATCCTATACATGAGGGATCCTTTATCTTACACAAAATCCACAGGTTTAGATTCATCGTCACATTTCATAAGATGCAGAGTATCTTATACAACAAATACACTTATGCTAACAAAGACCTGCCCAAAATCTTCTAAACTTTCCACCGCCTTAGCCCAATCTTAACATTTAAGCAAGCGATACGCTATCCTGAAAAATTTATCAACAAACGGGGTGAGCATAAAGAGCTCAGCAAGTGACTAACATATCCATATCGAAATAGTACAATTTCGAAAGAGATAAAATTTCAAAATACAAGGCAGAATATACGATTTCGTAGACATAATATCATTAGGAGCAGAAACATAATTGTCCTTTCAATCTTACATATTTGGTTCCTGACAGATGGGGCATAGAGTGATTGGAGCATATCAGAAACAAAAGAAACATATCGGAGCTTATCAATGGCATATAAAATGTTCCGAAGCATATCAACGACATATGGAACATTTCGAAGCAAAATCATCAGTGAATGAAGTATTTCAGAGCATATCAAAAACAAATATCGTACAGAAGCTCAAACGTCGTCCTTGACGTTGCAATCATATCATTCTTATCCAGAGCATGAATAGAAACAACTCACCAAAACTCTGGATGTCATATCAAACATATAGAAGGTGTAGTGGGATCTCAGTCAGAATGTGATTCATCCATTTCTGAATGACCACCTGACAAAAGTCTCCCACATCTGGGATCTCCATCCACCCACGTCTAGGTGAAGTCAGAGGGGGCCGGCAGAGCATCGTAGGCTCTAAGCACATACCCTTTACCATTTCTGGCAAAGGTCCAAAATATCCCACAGAGCGGGCATTAAGCGCATACCCTTTACCATTTCTGGCAAAGGTCCAGACAATCCCACACACCATAGTACAAGAGGGCAGTTTTAACAATAGGTAGCATATATCGGAAGCACACGCGGAACAACAAAACGTGCATGTGCCTTTTCGAGTCAATACGAAACAAAGAACAAATCTCTCACAAATATATTCAGACTTGGAATGAAATGAAAACAAGAGTGTACAGGGATTCCAAGCAATCATATTTAGCTCAATTCCAATAAGAAGGTTAGACGAATTCAAATATCCAAGGGAATGGAACAGAATACGCGAAATCGACCAAAGCTCAATTTCGGACAGAATTCCAATGACACATCAAACAAATATTTCAGAATATCAATTATGCTCCAATACCCATACGAAAGCTATGGTCGAACCATATATCAATCTATATTCTGATGGAATAAATTTCATATGAAACAGGGTTCCCAACACGGAGTTACCGTTGATTTGGTAACCCTAGGTAAAAAACACAATCACTTTTTTGCAGAATTTATAGGGTCGGATTCAACAGATAATAGGGTAGGCAATTGAATTCCAAAATTTTCAAACTATATGTCAAAAGGAAGATTTTCAAGTCTAATTTCAAATAAAATCAGTTTGGTACAAATCAGAATTTTCAACAGGGAGTTATAGGCATTTTAGTATCGATAGGTCAGAAATCTTGAACCCTGTTTTACAGCGTCTATAGGCTCATTTGAAACAGATGTTTGGGTAAGTATTCGGTGTCCAAAATCTACAAAATCAGTGTCAAAAGGAAGATATAAGAGTCTAATATGAAACAAAATAGTTCCTGCCCTAATTCACATTTTTTACTAAAACTTATAGCGGAAACAGTGTATAGGGGTCAGTTTACCGAAAAAACTTCAGAATCCATGGTTCTATGTCCAAAGAGAGACATATCAGTTTCTAAATAGAAATCCTTCAATTTATTTTGAATCAACATAAAAACAGAGACTAAAAATTCTGTAGGATGGGGTTAGAACACTTGCCTTTGAAAATTTTGACCCGAAGTGAAAAGATTAAAGCAAGAACCCTAAAAACCCCAATTTTTTTTTCTTCTTCTTCTTCTTCTTCTTCTTCTTCTTCTTCTTCTTCTTCTTTCTTTCTTTCTTTCCCTGATCACCCACAAGCTGCCTTCTCTGCTTCCTTAAGAACGAAGGCAGAGAGGCTTAAACGGTGGAATTTGTCATTTTGTGCGTTTTGCAGTTTAGTCCTTGTTTTTATCGTATTCACGATTTGGTCCTTAGGGTTTACATATAGGTCCTCAGATTCTTTCTTCTTTTTTTTTTTTTGAACAGACCTCCCAAATCTTACAAATAAGTTACCTCTGATTCATACTCTATTTATTTTATCAATTTAAAATAAATGCTTACATTATCACCAGAAATTTATACGAAAATTCGGAAATGAGGGGTGTTACATATCTCTCTTCCCTCTCCCTCTTCCCTCTCTTCTTCTTCTTCTTTTCTTCTCTTCTCCCTCTTCTTCCTCTCTTCTTCCTCCTCTCTTCTTTTCCCTCTTCATCTTCTCTTCTTCTCTTCTCCTTCAACTATTCTTCTTCTTCCCACGCCCCACCGCTCCTCCCTTTGTTCGAAAAACAGAGAGCGTGGGAGGCGGTGGGATAAAATCGAAATTTTCGGTTTTCTTTATTTTTTTCTTTTTGTAACTTAATAGTTTAGTCCATAAAATTTCTATATTTACATATAGGTCCTCCAATTTATATATAAATCCTTATTAATAAAATTTTAAAAGTTAGGGATATTACAATAAGGATTCTATCATGGTCGTTGTTGACAGATTTTAAAAAATGTCTCACTTTCTTTCATGCAATAAATCGAATGATGCATCTCATATTACTGATTTATATTTTAAGGAGATTGTTATATTGCATGGTATTCCAAGAACTATGGTGTCTGATAGAGATTCAAAATTTATTAGTCATTTTTGGAGATCTCTTTGGAGGAAGCTGGGTACATCTTTGAATTTCAGCAGCTCGCATCATCCACAAACCGATGGGCAAACTGAGGTAACAAACAGAAGCTTGGAAAATTTGCTTAAAAGCTATGTTGGTAAGAATATTAAGCAGTGGGATGTCATTCTTCCACAAATTGAGTTTGCCTACAATCGTTCTATCCATCATATTGGTAAGAGTCCTTTTGAGGTAGTTTATGTTAGGATCAAAAGCACTAAGAGGGGGGGGGGAGGGGTGAATTAGTGCAGCGGAAATCTTACAACGATAAAGCACGTTCGAACGATAAAAACGATTTCGGTGTGAAAGCCGATTCTAAGATTACTTTAACATAAGATCAAGCGAGATGACGTTAAAATCAATCTATGAAGGCAGTTTGCAGTTATGATGAAAACCAGAGTGTAAGTGCAAACTGAAATACGACATTCGTAAGAAGAAGCTTATTTACATCTAAATGCTTATTTGTAAATCACTTGATTAGGCGAGATGCAGTTTAAGCAAGTATATAAAGGCAGTTTGCAGTTATGATTGAAATCAAAACGTAAATGCAAACTGAAATATGATGATCGTATGAAAAAACAGATTTACGTCTAAACGCTGATTCGAAAGTGCAAAGCTTGAAACCCGATCGTATATATGCAGAAAGCAGTAAGCTTTAGAGGAGGTTTGTAGTAAAGATAATGTGCTCAAAGTAAATGTAAACCGAGATTTAGAGTTGTTCGGTCAATCTTGACCTACTCCACTTTTGGCTTCCTCCACCGACGAGGTCACCGACGTCAACTAGAGTCCTTCCTTCAATAAGCGAAGGCCAACCACCCTTTTACAGTTTCACTCCTTTTGACGGGCTTAGGAGACAACCCTTACAAAATTTTCTCTCCTCTCTTTACAACTCAGAACTTGGAAGAACAGAGGGAGAAGAACTTTTGGCCTTTACAATAATTTTGAGCTCTAAGAATCATAGAAAAAGATCAGGATTTCGGTGTTAGTTCATTGCTCTTTCAGTGCTGAATGGGTGGGGTATTTATAGGCCCCAACCCAGTTCAAATTTGGAGCTCAAAACTGTCAATTCTCGAAATTCCGGGATCAGGCGATTGCACCTCCTGACTGGAGCGGTTGCATCGCCTGGTAGAGCTCGAAGACTGAGCCTCTAGGCGGTGCTACCTCCTGTCAGGGGCGGTTGCACCTCCTGACAGAGCTCGAAGACCGAGCTCAGGTGGTTGCATCTCCTGACTGAGGCGGTTGCACCGCCTGGCGGAGCTCGACGACCGAGCTCAAGCGATGCCACCTCCTGTCAGGGGAGGTTGCACCGCCCAATCTCGCTCGGAGACTGAGCCCCAAGCGGTGCCACCGCCTGGCTAGAGCGGTTGCACCTCCCAGTCTCGCTCGGAAATTGAGCCCAGGCAGTGCAACCTCCTGCCTTGGGCGGTTCGACCGCTTAGCAGAAATCAGGGTCCGAATGGGTTGATCCATTCGGCCCAATTTGGTTTTTTCAGGGGCCCAATTGCCCCAAGATTAAGTTAATGGGATCACCTCCCATTTCCAACTTAATTATTATGCTAACTACGATTTTTACTAAGACATTTACTGCAACTTGCTCCGGTGTGTCAATCGCTTCTTCCGACGAGCTTCCGGTGAACTTCCATCGATCATCCGATGATCCCTCGGTGATGCTCCTACGGACTTCCGGCAAACTCCTGGACTTGCGACGATTCACTTGGCGAGTTCCGACGAGCTTCTTTGGCAAGCTTATGGACTTCTCGGATTTGTTCCCGCAGAACCTCCAACGACTATCCAAACTTCCGTCAAACTCTCGAACTCCCAACGTGATCATTGTGTCTTGACTCCGGCGCAACTCCTGTTGCATGTCTTACTTTCATCGTAGTTAATCCTGCACAGTTATCTCAACATATAGATTAGATAACAAATGACAATTGACTTCGTCATCAAAATCCGAGATTCAACAATCTCTCCCTTTTTTATGATGACAATCAATTGATAATGGAGTTAACCTTAACTCCCCCTGTCTATATGTCATACTTGAGATAAGTCATTCTTGAATTCAAAACCTAAGAATTCAAGAGACATATTGATAAGTTAAAATCATTTGAACTTATCAATACTCCCATCATTATTTCCATCATGATGTATCTCTCTGAAGATGATGTCAAGGCTTGACATTCATTTTCAAATATAACAAGTTTGAATGATGGTAATATTAGCAATTCATCATATTGTAAGATATCAACATGTAAAGCAACGAAGTAAGATTTTGATATCATTACATGATGTACACATTTCAAATATTGTAGCAAGTATTGCATTTCATGACATGGTAAGATATCAACTCGTAGAATTTCGATGCAAGTTTTTTGTTTGATATCTTGACACGATACAAATCATAGCATATGTTCATATATCTCTTGGTGATGCAAGCATGACATAATCATAGCATCAGTGTTTATAGTATCAATTCATATATTTCTCCCCCTTTGTCATCAACAAAAAGCATGGTAGTTGTGATACCAGGGGAACAATATAAGCAAATTATCAAGCATATAAAGGAAGGCATGATACGTAGATTGCTTTGAATACTTCTTCCTTTTTTTTGTTATAATCTTTTTGCATGAAGGAGGAAAGCCATTTGTGATACCAGCTATTTGTGAGTTTTACTTTGAGTCAAGATATTGTGTGTGAAACAGCTTTTTGCAAGTAAAAATACTATCATCCATATTTTAAGATGGAATTCATAAGCAGGAATTATTTCATCAAATTCATTTCAGAAGAAATATTTTTCATAAGAGTGTTTGAGAAAATCTGATATTTAGCATTCCAATTGTTAAGCGAATCCGAAAATGAAATTAACTCTTTCATGCATTCGGACAAAACTATGCTACAGATTTTCAAATACAATCATGAAGACAAAACATTTTTGTATTCAACACATAATTTCCAACATGTTATTTAGGCATATAATGGCAATCAAGTGATTTGATCATTCAATAAAGTCCGAAAAATAATTTTAACTAGTTTATGTATTCAGACACATCAACATTCCTAATTCTCTTCTTATGAAATCAAATTGCTCTTCACTTAGAGGTTTTGTAGAAATATCAGCTAGTTGATGTTTAGTATCAATGAACTCTATGATTACGTCATGATTAGTAACATGATCTCGTATAAAGTGATGTCTAATATCAATATGTTTTGTTCTTGAGTGTTGTATAGGATTCTTTGTTAAGCATATTGCACTTGTGTTATCACATTTAATGGGAATATTTTTAAGATGAACTTTATAATCTTCTAAGGTGTTTTTCATCCATACAACTTGTGCACAGCATGCACTTGCTGCAATATATTCAGCTTCGGTTGTTGATAGTGCAACCGAGTTTTGTTTCTTAGATGACCAGGAAATGAGGGCATGTCCTAAAAATTGACATATTCCTAATGTGCTTTTTCTATCAAGTCTACAGCCAGCAAAGTCCGCATCAGTATAAGCAATTAACTCAAGATTCTCTGATTTTGGGTACCATAATCCTAGATTTGTGGTACCATTAAGTTATCTAAGTATTCTTTTAACTACTCTGAGATGAGATATCTTAGGGTTTGATTGAAATCTAGCACAAAGTCCTACACTGAACATGATGTCTGGTCTAGTTGCAGTGAGGTAAAGTAAACTTCCTATCATACCCCTATAAGTTTTTTGATCGAAGCTTTCTCCACTTTCATCAATTTCTAACTTAGTGGAGGTGCTCATAGGAGTGTTAATAGCCTTTGAGTTATTCATATTAAACTTTTTTAGTAAATTCATAGCATATTTAGTTTGACTAATAAAGATGTCATTGCTTAGTTGTTTGATTTGTAAGCCTAAGAAGAATGTTAATTCTCCCATTAAACTCATTTCGAATTCAAGACTCGTAGTTTTAGCAAACGATTCACAAAGAGATTCATTCGTGGAACCAAAGATAATATCATCAACTTAAATCTGAATAATGAGAAAATTATTTTCAAAATTATTGATGAATAATGTAATATCAACCTTGCCTTTTATGAAATTATTTTCAATAAGAAAAGAACTAAGTCTCTCATACCAAGCTCTCGGAGCTTGTTTTAAACCATAGAGAGCTTTAGTTAATCTAAACACATGATTAGGGAGACTATTATTTTCAAATCCAGAAGGTTGTTCAACATAGACTTCTTCGGAAATAAAGCCATTAAGAAAAGCGCTTTCAACATCCATTTGAAACAGCTTAAAATTATTACTACTAGCGTAGGCAAGGAGCATCCTTATGACTTCTAATCGAGCCACAGGAGCAAAGGTTTCTTCGTAATCGAGACCTTCTTCTTGGTTGAAACCTTTGGCCATTAATCTAGCCTTGTTTCTAACCGCGATACCATTTTCATCTTGCTTGTTTCTAAAGACCCATTTAGTACCAATAACTAAATGGTCATTTGGCCTAGGAACAAGCTTCCATACCTCATTTCTCTCAAATTGATTCAATTCATCTTGCATCGCGATAATCCATGAATCATCTTTCATGGCTTCGTCAACACATTTGGGTTTAATTTGGGAGAGAAAAGTGGCGTTGGCATAAAAATTTTTAAGAGAAGATCGTGTTTGAACCCCCTTTGATGTATCTCCTAAGATTAGCTCCTTAGGATGAGCATCTACATACTTCCAATCCTTGGGTAAGGATGTTTTGGAAGTGGATGCATCCAAGTTGCTAGTTGGAGACGGGGTTTCATTTAAATTCAAAGAATCAAAATTAACATCATCATCAAAATCGTTTTTCCTGATTTCTAAAATCTCATTGAAAACAACATGAATGGATTCTTCAATGATTAAAGTTCTTTTATTGAAGATACGAAAAGCTTTAGAAATCGAAGAATAACCAAGAAAGATTCCTTCATCGGATTTAGCATCAAATTTTCCTAAGTTTTCCTTTTCATTCAAGATAAAACACATACACCCAAGATATAGCATCAAATTGATTCCTTCATTGGGTTTTTTGTTGTTCCATAACTCATAAGGAGTTATGGTGAGTAAGGGTCTTACTAGAACTCTATTCAAGATATAGCATGCGGTGTTTACGGCTTCGGCCCAAAAATATTTGGGTAGGCTATGTTCATTTAACATGGTTCTTGTCATTTCTTGTAAATTTTAATTTTTTCTTTCTACTACTCCATTTTATTGAGGATTTCTTGGAGTAGAGAAATTATGGTTGTATCCATTGAGTTCACAAAATTCTTGGAAATCATGGTTTTGAAATTCTCCACCGTGATTACTTCTAAATGACGAAATCATAGAACCCTTCTCATTTTGAACAAGTTTACAGAACTTTGTAAAATATCTAAAGCATTCATTTTTCTGTTTTAAGAAGTAAGTCCATGTATATCTGCTATAGTCATCCACAATGACGAAGGCGTATTTGCTACCTCCTAGACTTGATGTAGAGATTGGTCCGAACAAGTCCATATGGATCAATTGTAAGGGCCTAGAGGTACTTATTTGATTCTTAGATTTGAAACTACCCTTAATTTGTTTACCTAATTAGCAAGCATCACATACATTATCTTTGATGAACTTGATTTGAGGAATTCCTCTTACAAGTTCTTTAGATGATATTTGAGTGATTAGTTTCATGCTAGCATGACCTAATCTTCAATGCCATAGCCAAGCATCCTCATTCAAAACTGAAAAACACATTTCATTACACAAATCATTGATGTCAATAGTGTATATGTTATTTTGTTTTAATGCGATCATAGACATGTTTTTGTGTGGTTTTTCAATGATGCAAGCATTAGATTCGAATCTGACAATGTATCCTTTATCACATAATTGACTAATGCTCAAGAGGTTATGTTTTAAACCATCAACTAACAAAACATCTTTAATAAAGAAGTTGGTTTTGTTACCTATGGTTCCTTTGCCAATGATTTTACCCTTGTTGTTGTCTCCGAAGGTGACAAAGCCTTCGTCTATGCTAATGAGCTTAGAGAATTGAGATGGATCTCCGGTCATATGTCTTGAGCATCCACTATCAAGGTACCATCTCTTGCTCCTAGCTTGCGATGGTATAGGTTTCTACAAGAAAGGATGATTTTTAGGTACCCATTTGCTTTTGGATGCCTCAGAAATAGATCTACATTGTTTATCATGTTGCATAGAGTTTATCGTGGTTCCTTTAGGAACCCAAATTAATTTATTCGGACTAATTTTCTTGAATGGACAATAATGCATTTTGTGTCCAAGTTTGCAACAAAAGTTGCATTTGCTTTGGTGTCGAACATGTAAGATGGGGCCTTTTATGAAGGTGGTTGGATTTTGGTGAGGACTTCTCACAAATCCAATTTCACTTCTTTTGGGAACGTGACCCTTGTTTGCAAGGATCATGTTCAATGACTTGCTACCAACCTCGAATTTCTTCAAGGTGTCCTTAAGTAGCAAGTTTTCCTTTTGGAGAGTTTCTAGATCATGGCATTTTATGCATGAACTTAAACTATCATGATATTCAGTTTTTAACTTATCAAAATTACAAGTAAGACTATCATGCTTCGTTTTTAGTAAGTTGTATTTTCTACTAATAATCTTGCATTCATCAAATAAGTCATGGAAGGTATTTAATAATTCATCAAATGATAAATCTGCATCTATTAAATTTGTTACCTCCTCTCCGATGGCCATCAAGGCGTAATGAGCAACTTGCTCGGTGTTGGACTCCTCTTCTTCGGATGCGCTCGAGTCATCCCATGTTGCTTTAAGCGCCTTCTTCTTTGATGTTCTCTTCTTAACTTGGGGACAATCACTTTTGTAGTGTCCCCGCTTCTTGCACTCATAGCAAATAACTTGGTCCTTCTTGGGTTCAAATTTATTTTTTGTCTCATTCTTAAACTTGTTTCTTTTAATAAATTTTTTAAATTTTCTTGTTAGAAGTGCCAAGTCATCATCACAGTCCTCATCACTTGAGTTTTCTCTCAAGTGGTCTTCTGAAGTTTTAAGTGCCATATCATTCATGTTCTTTGGAAGGATGTCTTCTTGCTCTTCATGAGCTTTGCAAGTCATCTCGTAGGTCATTAATGACCCGATTAGTTCTTGAAGAGGGAAGTTGCTTAGATCTTTTGCATCTTGAATAACAGTGACTTTAGGATCCCAACTCTTAGGAAGGGATCTTAAAATCTTATTTATGAGCTCAAAATCCGAAAAACTTTTTCTGAGTCCTTTTAGACCGTTGACGACATCCGTGAAATGGGTAAACATGTCGCCAATGGTTTCACTCGGTTTCGTCCGGAAAAGTTCAAAAGAATGTAACAGAAGATTGATTTTTGACTCTTTCACTCTACTTGTGCCTTCTTGAGTCACTTCGAGTGTGTGCCAAATATCAAATGCGGTTTCACAAGTCGAAACACGGTTAAACTCGTTTTTATCAAGTGCACAAAATAAGGCATTCATAGCCTTTGCTTTAATAGCGAAAGCCTTCTTCTCCAATTCATTCCAATCGATCATTGGAAGAGAAGGCTTCGAAAATCCATTTTCGACAAGATTCCAAAGTTCAAAATCCATAGAAATAAGAAAGATCCTCATTCGGGTCTTCTAATAGGTGTAGTCCGTCCCATTGAACATGGGTAGACGTGTAATAGAATGGCCCTCTTGGTTTCCGGCGTATGCCATCTCTCTTGAGTTTTAATCCGTTAGAGAGTTAACCCTGCTTTGATACCAATTGTTAGGATCAAGAGCACTAAGAGGGGGGGGGGGTGAATTAATGCAGCGGAAATCTTACAACGATAAAGCACGTTCGAACGATAAAAATGATTTCGGTGTGAAAGCCGATTCTAAGATTACTTTAACATAAGATCAAGCGAGATGACGTTAAAATCAATCTATAAAGGCAGTTTGCAGTTATGATGAAAACCTGAGTGTAAATGCAAACTGAAATACGACGTTCGTACGAAGAAGCTGATTTACGTCTAAATGCTGATTTGAAATAACTTGATTAGGCGAGATGTAGTTTAAGCAAGTATATAAAGGCAGTTTGCAGTTATGATTGAAATCAAAACGTAAATGCAAACTGAAATATGATGATCATACGAAAAAATAGATTTACGTCTAAACGCTGATTCGAAAGTGCAAACTTGAAACCCGATCGTATATGCGCAGAAAGCAGTAAGCTTTAGAGGAGGTTTGCAGTAAAGATAATGTGCTCAAAGTAAATGCAAACCGAGATTTAGAGTGGTTCGGTCAATCTTGACCTACTCCACGTTTAGCTTCCTCCACCGACGAGGTCACCGACGTCAACTAGAGGCCTTCCTTCAATAGGCGAAGGCCAACCACCCTTTTACAGTTTCACTCCTTTTGACGGGCTTAGGAGACAACCCTTACAGAATTTTCTCTCCTCTCTTTACAACTCATAACTTGGAAGAATAGAGGGCGAAGAACTTTTGGCCTTTACAACAATTTTGAGCTCTAAGAATCACAGAAAAAGATCAAGATATCAGTGTTAGTTCATTGCTCTTTCAGTGCTGAATGGGTTGGAGCTCAAAACTATCAATTCCCAGAATTTTGGGATCAAGCGGTTGCACCTCCTGATTGGAGCGATTGCACCTCCTGGCAGAGATCGAAGACTGAGCCTCTAGGCGATGCTACTGTTAGGACTCTAGCTTGGAGAGTCCTAATTGAGAGGGACATTCATATAAAACTGTTAGGACTCTAGCTAAGAGAGTCCTAATTGAGAGGGACATTCTGTTAGGACTCTAGTTAGGAGAGTCCTAATTGAGAGGGGCATTCATGTAGGAGGTGTTTTCTTAGAGAATAATTAGGAGTTGTAAGGGAATAGGAGTCTTGACTAGGAGTCCTACTAGGAGTTGGTTAGAAGTAAGAGTCTTAAGTAGGAGTCCTATTAGGAGCTAGGGTTTAGAAGCCCTATAAATAGTCATGTATTCCTTCCCTTTTCATAGGCAATAGATGAATCTTTTATGCAGCCTTTTAGCAGCAACTTGGAGGGAGGAACCCCTATAGAGTTCCAAGGAGGCCGATCCCCTAAAGAGATCAACCCCAAGTTTAGAACCTGCAAGGGTTCTAACACCTGGTATCAGAGCAGCGTTCTTGGCATCTCGCTGCCCTTCCACTGCCATCCATCAACCCTCCACAGCCGCCCAAAGCAATTCCCACAATTGCTTAAAAGATCGTCGCCAAATTCCACCATCATCTCCACCACCGCAGATCATCCTTTGATCTCCCCGTGAATTGCAACAGGTTCTGGTTTCCTACCTTACTGCTGCTGCAATTTAGTTATCCTTATTCGAAAATCCAAAAAAAAAAAACTGTTCCTATATTGCTGCATAATCCTTTCGTCACAAAGTTTTCATCTCTACGACGAAAGATACATTGCAGAATTCTAGCTGCATAGCACCATCTATTTGATCTTGTTACTATGCTTTTTCTATCCAAATTTCTATGAAATTTTTATGACATCTTTGACACTTCCTAACAGCAGATTTCCCTTTATTTTTTCAAAAAATTCTCAATATAAACCATTGATCTTTTACGTCAAATCTACTATACTTGAAAATCTGCACTGTAAAATTTCAGCCGCATAGCACTGTTTGTTCGATCTTGATACTACATTGTTTCTTTCCAAATCTCTACAAAATTTTTATGATAGCTTTGGCACTTCCTAACAGTGGATTTTCCTTTGGTTTCTTCAAAAAATTCTCAATATAAACCACTGATCTATTAAGATTGATCTATTAAGAAATTCATCTCTAAAAATGATTTTATGTTGCTGCAAATTTTTGTCGTAACTCGTTGAAAATTTTCGATGAGAATTCTGCAATCGCAACTTGCACCAATTTCCTTGCTATTATACTGCCAAAATTTTCTTGATTAAATTAGATATCCTTGCCGTCATATAAACTGTGATTTTGCTATCAATTCCCTCCTCAATTCTCTCAAGTTTTTGGTGGAAATTACGTCGAGAAACCGTTGTTTCTTCGACGACAATTCTACTCTTACAAGACAGCACATACTTGCTGCAACTTCCACTGATTTCTATCAAACCTTTGCTACCATCTACCACAGATCCAAAACATTCATCCATAGCCCTAAAACTCCACTAAACCACACCCTCAAACTGCACCCAAAACAGCCACAAAACAAGCCTAAATCGTAGCCTACATCCATCGATCCACCAATCCTTTCGACCATCACTTCTTTTTTTTTTGGTAAGTAAAAGTAAATTGATTATGTGTAAAGTTTCTACAAATAGCTTTATCTATACAAGTCATAGACAAAGCCAAGTAACTCATAAAGTGCGAATGCGATAGTTATGACTACACATGCTGTAGACTATAACTACTTGTGGGTACATTATTTGGCATCATTCCCAAGATCTTTAGCTAATAGCAAAATTAAATTTGATAAAAATATCTTTTTCTCTTCGGGTGAAGTGCTCGGTTTTGAGATCATGCTCCATACAGGATCTTGAGTCTCTAATAATCTCCTTCAAGAGCTGAGCATTGTTTGTGTATTGACATTCAAAGATTCTATTACATCTCTCCTTCCACATCCACCAAATAGCGCATCTGAAAGTAACCTTTGCCAGTTGTGTAAGAGGCCCTTTTCTTGACAAACATTGCATAAGGTCGCCTAGTTCTTGGTGCAAGTTTGGTTGCGGCAGTCTATTGAGTTCAAATGGAGCCGCTTTTGTTGTCAGGTTAAAGGCATGTATAGTTGAGAGAAGTGATGGAGCCGCAACCATCACTTCTCTCAACTATACATGCCTTTAACCTGACAACAAAAGAGAGATCTTAACATCATAGATTTGGAGGCATATACTATGGCATCTAAGGAGGCAATCAATGCTAAATTTGAAGCCTTGGAGGCACGAATGGAGGATAAGATTCGGACACTCTTTACCGAACTCAAATTGGGCCGACCACTAAGCCCGAAAAAATCATATCACGGTGAGAGCTTTGCCCAATCGCACCAAGCTCGAAGAGATGAGTTTCAAGGGAGAGGAGGCTCTATGACTGAACCCAACTATCCATGCATGAGAGTGGACTTCCCTAGATGGGAAGAAGGAGACCCGATTGGTTGGATCTCACGCGTGGAGCGATATTTTCAGTACCACAAAACCGCGGATGCATCTATGGTGAAAACTGCAGCTATAAATCTTGAAGGGGATGCTATACAGTGGTTTGACTGGTTTAAACATACTTATGGAGTCCTTTCATGGCAATAATTCAAAGAAGGACTACTGATCCGCTTCAGACCAACCAATTACGAGAATATTGATGGACAACTAGCAAAGATCCAACAAACTTCCACCATTCAGGAGTACCAAACCAGGTTTGAAAGGTTATCTAATCAAACTCATGATTGGTCTTAAAAACAGCTATTGAGGACCTTCATTGAGGGCTTGAAGCCGGAGATCCGAGGAGAAGTTAAAGCGCGACAACCGTATACGCTTATGGCAGCCATCTCTTTCGCACGACATCAAGAGGAGCAATTGAACCATGAAGCTCGGAGGACTAGGGTCGTTCCTCAACCAGTAATATCGAAGCCGTCAGCCCCCCCTACTATTGACCAAGTCCCTACACCAAAGAGGTTAACAAGAGAAGAGCTTGGGAGCGATATGCGAAGGGGTTATGTTGGCATTGTGACGAGCCATGGAGCCGTGAGCATCGCTGTAGTAAAGGAGGACTTCTTATGATTGAACCGATAGAATAAGAGGTCATTGAACATTCAGAAGAGAGCTTTGAACATGAAGAAAAAGATGCAGAAGAAGAGCCACAACCGACCGAAGTTACGGTACATACACTAACTGGCTACTCAAACCCGCAAACGATGAAAGTTGGAGGCCTTCTCAAACAACAACCGATCACTGTTCTCATCGACACAGGCAGCACTAATAACTTCCTAAATAGTAAGGTTGCTATCCATATGAACTTACCTATTGAGAATTGCAGCAGGTTTGTCGTTAAGGTCGCCAACGGACGGATTTTGAAGCGTGAACATAGGTGCCCGCAGGTGAAACTGTTGCTGCAGGACCAAGAGATAATTGCAGATTTCTTCCTCCTCCCTCTTGATGATCATGAGGCCATACTCAGAATTAAATGGTTGATGACATTAGGTAATATTTCTTGGAATTTTATGCAACTATTTATAAAATTTTACAGTAAGGAGAAACAAGTGATACTGTATGGGAAACGTGAGGGCGATGTAACGATGATTTGCACACAACAAATGGAGAAGGTTTTGCATAAAACATGCAAGGGCTTTTTAGTACAACTTGAGCAGCAAAATTAAAGGAGAGCCAATAGAATTTGAAGTTCCAAACCTATTTCCTTTGCTTGCTGAATTTTTAGATATATTTGACGAGCCGCACAACCTACCTCTTACTCGTCGGCATGATCATTGTATAATGATTTTTTCAGTCAAATCTCCAGCAAATACTCAGCCATATCGGTATCCACATCTCCAGAATGATGAAATAGAAAGGATTTTAAAAGAGATGCTTGAAACAGAAGTTATTCGGCCAAGTTGCAACCTCTAATTTTCACCGGTGCTACTTGTACACAAGAAGGACGGAACATGGCGAATATGCGTTGATTACCGAGCACTCAATGGCATAACTATCAAGAACAAATACCTTATTCCAATAGCAGATGAATTGCTAGATGAAAGGGAGTACAAATCTTCACAAAGCTGGACCTTCGATCCGGGTATTATCAAATACGAGTGTATGAAGAAGTCATACCGAAAACCGCCTTTCGAACACACAACAACCACTACGAATTTTTACTTTCTTCAACAAAAGGTGAAATATCATGGGCATATCATATCAGAGGAAGGTGTGATGGTGGACCCTTTCAAAATTGAAGCAATGCAAAACTGGCCTACCCCGAGGAACATAAAATTGCTACATGGCTTTTTGGGTTTAACAGGCTACACCGTAAGTTCGTGAAAAACTATGGAAAGATCAGTGCACCACTTACTTCCTTATTGGAAAAATATGTCTTCCAATGGTCGAACAGAGCCTCCACTGCCTTCGACAAACTTAAGGCAGCCATAACGACGACGCCGGTGCTAGCGCTACCAGATTTCAACCGACCCTTCATCATTAAGGCCGATGCATCTCGAGACAGAATGGGAGACGTTCTCATGCAAGATGGTCGACCACTCACATACATTAGCAAGACATTGTCTCCCCCCTATCAAAACATGTTAACATATGATAAGGAGATGCTCGCCATTGTGCACGCAGCAACGAGGTGGAGATCGTACTTGATCAGGCGATACTTTCAAATCAAGACCGACCATAAAAGCCTAAAATATCTCTTGGAGCAGAAGATATCTTCCCCCGAGCAGCAAAAATGGCGACTTCCTTGAGGATATTAAGATGGAATGGAAGGAAGATTCGGAGACCTGTAAGATACAAAAAAAATTAGAGGAAGCACCAAGCCCCATGGCTCATTACAATTGGGACTCAAAAGAATTACACTATAAGGGTACTAAATTGAAAAGCAGTATGATATATCACCCACAAACCGACGGCCGGACGAAAGTTTTAAATAGGTGCTTGGAGACAGCCCAAAGCCACCCACCAAATATGACTACCTAAAGAGAACTCCAAACCCAGCCAAGTGCCATTATTGCTCGACGGATCGTGACTCAACGACGATGACCCACTAATGAAGTGCTAATATAGTGGGCAAACCTACCAATAGAAGATGCCACTTGAGAGAACTATGACGACTTTAAGATCAAATTCCCAGAATTCACGAATCATCAGCCTCGAGGACAAGGCTGATTTGAAGAGGACGAGTGTGTTGGGACTCTAGCTTGGAGAGTCCTAATTGAGAGGGACATTCATGTAAAACTGTTAGGACTCTAGCTAAGAGAGTCCTAATTGAGAGGGACATTCTGTTAGGACTCTAGTTAGGAGAGTCCTAATTGAGAGGGGCATTCATGTAGGAGGTGTTTTCTTAGAGAAGAATTAGGAGTTGTAAGGGAATAGGAGTCTTGACTAGGAGTCCTACTAGGAGTTGGTTAGAAGTAAGAGTCTTAAGTAGGAGTCCTATTAGGAGTTAGGGTTTAGAAGCCCTATAAATAGCCATGTATTTCTTCCCTTTTCATAGGCAATAGATGAATCTTTTCTGCAGCCTTTGAGCAGCAACTTGGAGGGAGGAACCCCTATAGAGTTCCATGGAGGCCGATCCCCTAAAGAGATCAACCCCAAGTTTAGAACCTGCAAGGGTTCTAACAGCTACCTCCTGTCAGGGGCGGTTGCACCTCCTGACAGAGCTCGAAGACCGAGCTCAGGCGGTTGCATCTCCTGACTGAGGCGGTTGCACCACCTAGCAGAGCTCAAAGACCGAGCTCAGGCGGTGCCACCTCCTGTCAAGGGAGGTTGCACCGTCCAGTCTCGCTCGGAGACTGAGCCCCAAGCGGTGCCACCTCCTGGCTGGAGCGGTTGTACCTCCCAATCTCGCTCGGAAACTGAGCCCAGGCAGTGCAACCTCCGGCCTTGGGCAGTTCGACCGCTTGGCAGAAATCAGGGTCCGAATGGGTTGATCCATTCGGCCCAATTTGTTTTTTTCAGGGGCCCAATTGCCCCAAGATTAAGTTAATGGGATCACCTCCCATTTCCAACTTAATCATTGTGCTAACTACGATTTTTACTAAGACATTTACTGTAACTTGCTCCGGTGTGTCAATCGCTTCTTCCGGCGAGCTTCCGGTGAACTTCCGTCGATCATCCGATGATCCCTCGGTGATGCTCCTGTGGACTTCCGGTAAACTCCTAGACTTGTGACAATTCACTTAGTGAGTTCCGATGAGCTTTTTTGGCAAGCTTATGGACTTCTCGGATTTGTTCCCGCAGAACCTCCAACGACTGTCCGAACTTCCGTCAAACTCTCGAACTCCTAACGTGATCATTGTCTTGACTCCGGCGCAACTCCTGCTGCATGTCTTACTTTCATTGTAGTTAATCCTGCACACTTATCTCAACATATAGATTAGATAACAAATGACAATTGACTTCATTATCAAAATCCGAGATTCAACAGTTTATGGTGCTAATCCTGCTGGTCCTTTGGACTTAATCCCTCATTCTACAACAAAGAAATTTAGTGGAGATGCTGATATCGGGGAGGGTAAAAATGCAAAATGGATTTCCAAATAACACCGATGGAAAATTTGTTCAGATAGAAAATGTCACAGTAGACAAGGAAGAACTGATACCAGAAGCACTAATGAAGCAACTTAGATAAAAACGAAAAGTAGCTCACCACCAAGTTTAAAATCGCAATGGGATACAGAAAGTTCACCACCCAACAGAAATTAAACGAGGATACAGAACTAGAAAATAAAAGACTCACCACTCAAGGACGCATCCAAGAGATACAGAGTTTAAGGGGTTCTCTAAGAGCTTCTGCCCATATATCATCAGTTTCTAAAAAATCCTTTCCAAGTCCTAAACACCAAAATAAATACTAGTGGATGAAACAACCCTTCATGCATAGTGAATTTCGAAATTAAATGTTTACAGCTACTAACCAACTATTTTAATGCACTTATTGGTAATGAAGAAATGTTCACAGCTGCCAACCAACTCCTTTAATGCATTCCTTTGTCTTGAAGAAAAGCACATTGAAACAGTTTTAACTTTGTGCAGATAATATGCTGATGAGCTGTCATATTTGAGTGTGCTGAGATAAAGATTATGAGGCATCATTATTGACTGAAAAAGATACTAGATCATAATCAAGACTCATATAATCAGATTGTAGTAAATTAGACACTCCCGTGTCAATCTCCCCCGGTTGAATGAGACTTGTCCTCAAGTCTTCGTTTGATTCATTTACATGATTATAAAAAGGACTCAAATAAGCCACATTAAATGTTGGGGATACTCCGTAATCTTCAGGTAGCTCTATCTCATAAGCATTTCTGCCAATTCTCTTAAGCACCTTGAATGGACCATCAGCCTTTGGTTTCAATTTTCCAAATTTGCCCGATGGAAACCTCTCCTTCCTTAGATGAATCCAGAACAAATCACCTGCATTAAACTCCACATGTTTTCTGTGTTTGTTGGCAACATGCATGTACCTCTCATTTTGCTTCTCAATGGTTGCTTTCACACCCTCATGCAGCTTCTTTATCTGCTTAGCTCTTTCATCAGCATCTCCACTAAATTGCTTTGTTGTAGAATGAGGGATTAAGTCCAAAGGACTAGCAGGATTAGCACCATAAACAACCTCAAAAGGACTCTTACCGATACTATGATGCATAGAACGATTGTAGGCAAACTCAATTTGTGGAAGAATGACATCCCATTGCTTAATATTCTTGCCAACATAGCTTCTAAGCAAATTTCCCAAGCTTCGGTTTGTTACCTCAGTTTGCCCATCGGTTTGTGGATGATGCGAGCTGCTGAAATTCAAAGAAGTACCTATCTTCCTCCAAAGAGTTCTCCAAAAATGACTAACAATTTTTGAATCTCGATCAGACACCATAGTTCTTGGAATACCATGCAATTTAACAATCTCCTTAAAATATAAATCAGCAATATAAGATGCATCATTTGATTTATTGCATGGAACAAAGTGAGACATTTTTGAAAATCTGTCAACAACAACCATGATAGAATCCTTGTTCCTTTTAGTTCTTGGCAGTCATAAAATAAAATCAAGACTCACATCCTCCTAGGGAGCATTTGGCACTGGTAATGGAGTGTACAAACCAGAATTTTGAGTTCTTGTTTTTGCCAAATGACACACTCGACATTGCTTTACATGTCTTTCCACATCTCTAAACATCTTAGGCCAATAGAAGTTTGATTGAATAAGAGCTAAAGTTTTATCTCTACCGAAATGTCCACCCAAAACACCACCATGAGCTTCAGCCAGAATTACTTATCTCAAAGAACAAGATGGAACACATAAAGCATTAGCTCGAAAAAGAAAACCATCAAAGATCGAAAATTGTTGAAAGGAACCTGATTTACAATTCTGCCATATTGAGCCGAAATCCACATCATTCTCATAGAGATCTTTGAACGTCTCAAATCCAACAACTTTGACTTCCATTGCTGATAATAAAGAATGCTTTCTGCTCAATGCATCAACAACCACATTTTGAACACCAGATTTGTGTTTAATTGTAAAGTTATAAGATTGCAAAAACTCCACCCAAGCTGCATGCCTCTTGTTTAGCTTGTGTTGGTGATTTATGAACTTTAATGCTTCATGATCTGAATATAGCACAAATGGCTTGGTAAGAAGGTACTGACTCCAATGAGATAAAGCTCGATATATGGCATAGAACTCCTTATCATAGGTAGAGTATTTTCTTTTTGTATCATTCAGCTTTTCACTAAAAAATGCAATCGGCTTTTTGTCTTGACTCAAAACAGCACCAATTCCCACATTAGATGCATCACATTCAATCTCAAACACATTGTCAAAATTTGGTAGAACTAAGATAGGAGCTTCGGTCACCTTTCTTTTTAAAAGCTCAAAAGCATCATTAGCCTCATTAGTCCATTTGAATTTATCACATTTCAGACATTCGGTGATTGGAGCGGCAATAGAGCTGAAACTCTTGATGAATCTTCTATAAAAAGATGTTAAGCCATGGAAACTCCTCACATCATGTAATGAAGCAGGTGTTGGCCAATTGAGAATAGCTTCAACCTTACTTTGATCTATCATGATTCCATCTTTTGAAACAACATACCCCAAAAACACCACACTAGAAGTAAAGAAATCACATTTCTTTATATTAGCATAAAGTTTTTGTTGCCTCAAAATAAGAAAGATCTCTTTCAGATGACTCATATGCTCCTCTTCACTCTTACTGTACACCAATATATCGTCAAAATAAACTACAACAAATATTCCAATGCATGGCTTAAGTATGTGATTCATAAATCTCATGAATGTACTAGGTGCATTAGATAGTCCAAATGGCATAACCAACCATTCATATAAGCCTTCTCTAGTTTTAAACGCTGTTTTCCACTCATCTCCAGGCCTCATTCTTATTTGGTGATAGCCACACTCCTCAAATCAATTTTAGAGAAAATATAAGCACTACGTCCCTGCCCTTTGTACACACCGCCCGTCGCTCCTACCGATTCAACTTACCAAAAAAAAAAAAGCGATAGTCTACTGTGATTTTGTTGATGGTTCGACTGTCCACGCACATTCTCCAAGAACCATCTTTCTTAGGCACCAACATGGCTAGAACTGCACAAGGACTCATGCTCTCCCGAATTAACCCCTTTTTCACTAATTCATCAACTTGCCTTTGAAGTTCTTCATGTTCTTTAGGACTCATTCTGTACGCAGCCTTATTAGGTAGAACAGTCCCCGGAATAAGATCAATGTGATGTTGAATGTCTCTCAAAGGTGGAAGGACATGTGGAATCTCTTCCGGTATAACATCTTGAAATTCTTCTAGGATTGGTTGCATGATTTTCGGTGTCTCCTTATGTTGTCGTTCTCCTCTACTACCATTAGGGCCAAAACATGACCGCCCTTGTCCAATTCATATATGCATTCTCTATAAGAAATAAAAGCACTAACTTCCTTCTTTGGCGCACTGATTTCGGAAGGTTGTAATGGAGCTAAGATAATCTTCTTTTCATTCACTTTAAAAGAATAAGTATGTTTATAACCATCATACAACACTCTTCTATCATAATGCCAAGGTCTTCCCAATAGTAAATGACAAGCATCCATAGGGGCAACATCACACCACACTTTATCTTTATAATACTTGCCAAGAGAAAATGAAACTAAACATCTTTTAGTTACCTTGATGTCATTTCCTTTTTGCAACCAACATAATTGGTATGGATGTGGATGAGGGATCGTATCCAACTTCAGCTTCTGCACCATCTCCAAAGAAACCACGTTCTCAAAACTGCCACTGTCGATGATCACCAAGCACACCTTGCCAAGAGAAGTGCATTTAGTGTGAAACACATTTTTTCTCACCCAACTTTCATCGTCGGCCACATATGACACTTGTAAACTACGTTGCAATACAATAGACAAACCATGATCAGCATAAGTAATCTCTTCCTCATCATCATCGTATTTTGGTTCGTCGTCAGCTTCATCTTCGCCTCCATCACTATGATCTTCAACCAAAGTTACAATCCTCCTATTTGGACAATCCGAAGCAATATGCCCAAAACCATGACATTTGAAGCATTTTCGACCACTTGGGGTAGAGGAATTAGGTGTTTTTTTGTTGCCAGCAGACTCTTCACCCTTTTCTTACACCTTCGATATCACCTTGCTTTGGATAGTAGGCTTGGAACTTCCTCCTTTTGTGTAGCATTCTTTTGAGCCATACCGAAAACTCTTTTCAAACTTCTGTTGCTTTTCAACTTTTAATGCCAGCTTGCTCACATCATTTAAAGACCAATATGGCTGTAGCTGAACAACTTTAGCAATCTCATACTTCAGACCTCCTAAGTATCTTGCAATTGTTTGCTCTTCCGGTTCCAGAAGCTGTCCTTTTAACATCAAATTATCAAATTCTGCAGTGTACTCCTCCACACTAAGATCTTTTTGCTCGAAATCATGTATTTTGAGAAAGATCTCTTGTCTATAATTATCAGGTAAATATTTTCTCTTTAGCTCCCTTTTCATTTTCTCCCATGTAACGATCTTACTCTTCCCCTCACGTTCTCTTTGTTTCTTCAGATTTTCCCACCAAAAAGATACATTCCGCCTGAGTTTGAGTGCCACAAGTTTGACCTTCTTCTGTTCTGGTGGTTCATGAAAATCGAAGATTCTTTCTACTGTATTAAGCCAATCGATAAAGTCATCAACATTTATTTTCCCTTCAAATTCTGGAATATCAAATCTGGGATTATATTTATTCTGCCACTCGTCTTGGACTTCATTTCTTCTCCCACATCTTCTTGACTCCCTTGGAAGATGAGGTGTTTCATCATCATAAGTAAACTCTCGAGCATCATTTTCATGCTGGTTGTGTCTACTTTGTAGTTCGTCGATTATTTCATTTTTTTCTTGTAGGCTACGCAACAATTTTTGTAGCTGCAGCCTCAACGACTCAGCGTCATCTCCATGGTCGCTACCTTCACCAACTACACCTTTTCCATTCCGCCTTGCCATGATCTCTAGCCTTTAGCTCTGATACCAAACTGATACTAGGGAGGGTAAAAACGCAGAATGGATTTCCAAATAACACCGATGGAAAATTTGTTCAGATAGAAAAAGTCACAGTAGACAAGGAAGAACTGATACCAGAAGCACTAACGAAGCAGCTTAGATAAAAACGAAAAGTAGCTCACCACCAAGTTTAAAATCGCAATGGGATACAGAAAGTTCACCACCCAATGGAAATTAAACGAGGATACAGAACTAGAAAATAAAAGACTCACCACTCAAGGACGCATCCAAGAGATACAGAGTTTAAGGGGTTCTTTAAGAGCTTCTGCCCAGATATCATCAGTTTCTAAAAAAATCCTTTCTAAGTCCTAAACACCAAAATAAATACTAGTGCATGAAACAACCCTTCATGCATAGGGAATTTCGAAATTAAGTGTTTACAACTACTAACCAACTATTTTAATGCACTCATTGGTAATGAAGAAATGTTCACAGCTGCCAACCAACTCCTTTAATGCATTCCTTTATCTTGAAGAAAAGCACCTTGAAACAGCTTTAACTTTGTGTAGAGAATATGCTGATGAGCTGTCATATTTGAGTGTGCTGAGATAAAGATTATGAGGCTTCGTTATTGACTGAAAAAGATACTAGATCATAATCAAGGCTCATATAATCAGATTGTAGTAAATTAGACACTCCCGTGTCAAATGCTGATGAAAGAGCTAAGCAGATAAAGAAGCTGCATGAGGGTGTGAAAGCAACCATTGAGAAACAAAATGAGAGGTATATGCAAGCTGCTAACAAAAAACATATGGAGTTTAATGCAAGTGATTTGGTCTGGATTCATCTAAGGAAGGAGAGGTTTCCGTCGAGCAAATTTGGAAAACTGAAACCAAAGGCTGATGGTCCATTCAAGTTGCTTAAAAAAATGGCAAAAATGCTTATGAGATTGAGCTACCTAAAAATTACGGAGTATCCCCAACATTTAATGTGGCTGATTTAAGTCCTATTTATAATCATGATGACGAAACAAATAAGGACTTGAGGACAAGTCTTTTTCAACCAAGGGAGATTGACATGGGAGTGTCTAATTTGCTATAATCTGTTCCTATGGACCATGCTGATAATATGATATTTTTTTCAAACAATAATATTGTCACATAATCTTCAACTTAGTATACTCAGATAAGATAGCTCATCGGCATATTCCCTGCACAAAGGAATACATTAATGGAGTTGGTTGGCAACTGTAAAGCTGTATCATGGTGCTTTTCTTCATGGCTAAGGAATACATTAATGGAGTTGGTTGGCAGCTGTAAAGCACTTAATTTCGAAATTCCCTAGGCATGAAGGGTTGTTTCATGCACTAGTATTTATTTTAGAGTTTAGGGCTTAGAAAGGGCTTTATAAACTGATGATATCTGGGCAGAAGCTCTATTAGAGAACCCCCTTAAACTCTGTATCTCTTGGATGCGTCCTTGAGTGGTGAGTTTTTTATTTCCTAGTTCTATATCCTCGTTTAATTTCCATTGGGTGGTGAACTTTCTGTATCCCATTGCGATTTTAAACTTGGTGGTGAGCTACTTTTCATTTTTATCAAAGTTACTACGTTAGTGCTACTGGTATCAGTTCGTTCCTTGTCTAATGTGACATTTTCTATCTGAAAAAAAAATTATTCCATCGGTGTTATTTGGAAATCTATTCTATGTTTTACCCTCACTGGTATCACCAACATATAGCACTGAGCAAGAGTGGAGTCATCAATGTACTTCACGGAGCGAGCGATCTCATCCTCGCTTGCCCCTTCTTCGGGCGTAGGCATCACTGTATCAAGGACATACACGATTTTCTCCGCCGTGGGAACAATTCTCAAGTTACGGAGCCAATCCGTATAATTTGGACTAGTGAGGCGGTTGACATCAAGTATGCCACGTAAGAGATTTGAAAGTGACATTTTTTGAAAATAAAGATGCAGCAGAAATGAATAACATGCAGATTTTGCAAGAAATAAACTATCAAGATATGGACTTCTATCTTAATATGCTGCTCCCACTATTTAACTAACGAGTCACGCGACACCCTCAACACGTGAAACAGAAGTCTCCGGCAGACTTCTAGTGGGGATCAGGGTCCAATCAGCATCTTAGTGTAACCTTGAGGGACTCGACCAATCACACTAAGCCTAAAAGGTAGGCAACTCTTGCTGATCACAACTCCTTGTGATTCCCGTCTTGTTCGGCCTCCGAATCACCATGGTCTTCTGGACCAACCATGATGCTCGGTTAAGTCAACACCTTCGTTACAAGATGAGTCTAATTTGATGATATACCCTCGAGGGACTCGACCAAGCATACCATGTCCTCAAGTCACCGGTGACATCTCTATGTCGTTACCAAGATAGTGAATCGCGATATAGGTGAGTCTTGAGGGACTCGACAAACTCAACCTACACCGAGAATCGGTTCCTACTTATAACGATGGAAGGCCACATGGGTCAATCTAATTGCCTCACGTTTACCGACTTAATATTATCGAGAGAGATGTTTCTATGATTTGGTCTCCTAATATTACATGTCACACATATACATATTTAATATATATCTACATCGCATGCAAATATATATATATATATATATATATATATATATATATATATATATCTAGTATGTGTATAAGTAATCACACCAGATGATCATGGACCACAACATAATGTGATTAGGCCCGAGCCAGTAGGCCTAATTACTCACATCAAGATCTATGTGTGCAATGGTGCATCTCCATGCCCTGTGATCATCCATCTCGTCCTCGTCGGTTCCATCGATATCTCGATGCATCTTCATACATCGCGATCGTCCATCTCGTGGGTCCCGTTATTGCATCCACGCTCCCGCTGCGCCTCCTCATGTGATTACAACTTAATCATAGGAACGCAGGCCCGACAATAAAAGAGAAATATAATGGACGCTCGCAGACCCCAATAATAATAATCACAAGTACACACATCACACGGTCCATGATCATCCGTCTATACATCATACATCACATGTATAATTAATCATCATCATATAGGACTACTAGATAATGAAAAAAATAATAATCAATTAATATTTTATGAAATCAAGGACATATAGGGAATTTCTGAATTCATAAGGGTATTTTCGTAATTTAGATAAAAGGACAGAATTTGAATTTCTAAACTTCATAGGGGTAAAACTATCTTTTTGCCCAAGAATGCCCTAATGCCCTACTCCCTTGCTGTCATCGTCGCCGCCACCCTACTGGCGGCGGCCTGTGTGGTGGGGCGAGGGCGCTGCCCTCGCCTATAGGCGGCACACGCCCGCTGGCGGTTCTGTTGGTGGGCGCCCCCCCGGGCGCCGCCGCCTCCATGAGCGGTTCTGCCGGCAGGGCAATGCCCGCAAGCGGTGCTGCCTCGCTGGGCGGCTGCCCCTGCATGGGGGTTTTGCCCGCGGGAGCAGCGGCGGCAAGCGCTGTTGCCCTACGGCGCCTCACCCCGCGGGAGAAGCGGCCGCAGGCACCTCTGCCCCTGTGCTGCCTGCTTGCGGCTGCGCTGTACGCATGCAGATCGAGGACAGCAACTGTTGCCACCCTTTCTCGCTTTTGCGTCAACGATTTTGACGTCGAAAGTTTCTTCCAAACACAACACACACAGTTCAAAACCAATCTATCGCACGAACAACCTGGCTCTAATACCACTGTTGGGAAATCTTGGGAGTGACATCACATGCGCAACGGAAGAACAATAAAATAAAATCCTCGATTCCCAAAGAGATGTTCGTCGTCGTGCGAAGATTGGTGCGCAAATTTCGCGAAACCGAAAGAACTGCATATAGAGTAGATTGTGTTACCTAGGGATTGTTAGGATCAAGAGCACTAAGGGAAGGGGGGGGGGGGGGGGTGAATTAGTGCAGTGGAAAACTTTCGACGATTAAAACTGCGTTCGTAAGATAAGAGCGATTTCAGTAGAAAAGCCGATTCGTAAATCACTTTAACTTTGATCAAGCAAGATGCAGTTAAAGCAAGTCTATGAAGGCAGTTTGCAGTTATGATGGAAATTAGAATGTAACCGTAAACTGAAATATGATGTCCGTGCAAAAAAACTGATTTACGTCTAAATGTCGATTCGGAAAATACTGAACTTTGAAACACGATCGTAAATGCTCAGAAGGTAGTAAGCTATTGAGGAGGTTTACAATAAAGATAATATGTCAAAGTAAATGCAAACCGAGATTTAGAGTGGTTCGGTCAATCTTGACCTACATCCACTTTTGGCTTCCTCCACCGACGAGGTCACCGACGTCCACTAGAGGCCTTCCTTCAATAAGCGAAGGCCAACCACCTTTTTACAGTTTCACTCCTTTTGACGGGCTTTGGAGACAACCCTTACAGAATTTGCTTTCCTCTCTTGACAGATCAAAACATGGAAGAAAAGAGGAAGGAGAACTTTTAACTCATACAACACTTTTGAGCTCTAAAAATTACAGAGTAAGATCAGGATTTCGGTGGTTTTTTGGTTGCTCTTTCATTGCTGAAAGAGTGGGATATTTATAGGCCCTAAACCAATTTGAATTATAAACTCAAAACTGTCAATTCCCGGAATTCTAGGGTCTGGCGGTTGCACCGCCTGACTGGGCGGTTGCACCGCTTGGCAGAACTCGGAGACTGAGCCTCTGGGCGGTGCCACCGCTTGTCAGGGGCGGTTGCACCTCCTGCGAGAGCTCGGAGACCGAGCTCAAGCGGTTGCACCTTTGTCAGAGGCGGTTGCACCGCCCAGCCAGAGCTCGAAGCCTGAGCCCTGGGCAGTGGCACCGCCGACCTAGGCGGTGCCACCTTTGGCCAAGTAATTTGGGTCCGGATGGGCTGATCCATTCGGCCCAATTTGGGTCTGTCAAGAGCCCAATTGCCCCAAGATAAAGTTAATGGGATCACCTCCCATTTCTAACTTAATCATCGTGCTAACTACGAATTTCTTAAGACCTTTACTACAACTTGCTCCGGTGCTTCAATCGCTTCTTCCGGCGAGCTTCCGTCGATCCTCCGATGAACCCTCGTGATGCTTCTACGGACTTCCGGTAAACTCCTGGACTTGCGACGATCCACTTGGCAAGTTCCGACGAGCTTCTTTGGCAAGCTCTTGGATTTCTCGGATTTGTTCCCGTAGAACCTCCGACGACCGTTTGGACTTCCGTCGAGCTCTCGAACTCCCAATGTCATCATAGTCTTGACTCCAGCGCAACTCCTGTTGCATGTCTTACTTTCATCATAGTTAATCCAGCACACTTATCTCAACATATGGATTAGATAACAAATGACAATTGACATCATCATCAAAATTCGAGATTCAACAATCTCCCCCTTTTTGATGATGACAATCAATTGATAATGGAGTTAACCTTAACTCCCCCTATCTATGTGTCATAATTGAGATAAGTCATTCTTGAATTCAAAGCCTTTGAATTCAAGAGACATATTGATAAGTTCAAATCATTTAACCTTATCAATTCTCCCATCATGATTCCCATCATGATGTATCTCTCTGAAAATGATGTATGATGTCAAGGCTTGACATCCATTTTCAAATTTCAAATGTGAATGATGGTAATGATAGCAATTCATCATATGGTAAGATATCAACATGTAAAATTTCGAAGTAAGATTTTGATATCTTAACGTGATGCACACATTTCAAGTATTTTAGCAATCATAGCATTTCATCACATGGTAAGATATCAACATGTAGGACTACGATGCAACTTCTTGATATCTTAACATGATGCAAACATGGCATATTGCTAATATGGCAATCATAGTTATCATTAATTCATATATTTTTAATGATGCAAGCATGGCATAATCATAGCATCAATTCATATATCTTCTTTTTTTTTCAACATAATATGGCATTTATAGCATCAATTCATATATTTCTCCCCCTTTGTCATCAACAAAAAGGAGAATGATATAAACAACTTTTAAATATATGTGTGATGCCATAAGTAGGTTCATGTCATTTGGATATAAATTATACAAACATCTCAAGGAAAACATGACATGAAGATTATAGAGTGAAAACTTCTTCCTTTTTATTTGTTATTATCTTTTTGCATGAAGAAGGAAAGTCATTTGTGTAGTTCAAATCGATAGGATATTAAGGCATGCTTTACAAGGATCAGGATATTTATGTGAATCAAATCCTTGCACATAAAAATATCTTCTCTATTTCTCAAAGAGAATATTTTTCACATGATAAGTCTAAAAGATATGCACTTACTAGATGATTCTATTTGTCAAAAATCAATGATGTGAATTAAAATATATGTGACATATGTTTATTAAGTCCGAAAAAGAATAACATATTAATGAAATCCGATTAGAACTGAAAATTTAATTTAACACTTTCATGCAATCGGACAAGACTATACAATCATAAGACATGCTCATTGTTATGGAAATTTTTGTATTAATTTCCAACATGTTATTTTAGGCATGTAATGGCAATTAGGTGATTTGATCATTCAATCAATAAAGTCAGAATAATAGTTTTAACAAGTTTATGCATTCGGACACATCAACGTTCCTAATTCTCTTCTTATGAAATTAAATTGTTCTTCACTTAGAGGTTTTGTAAAAATATCAGCTAGTTGATGTTTAGAATCTATGAACTCTATGATTACATCATGATTAGTAACATGATCTCATATAAAGTGATGTCTAATATCAATATATTTTGTTCTTGAGTGTTGAATGTGATTCTTTGTTAAACATATTGCACTCGTGTTATCACATTTAATGGGAATGTTTTTAAGATAGACTTTATAATCTTCTAAGGTATTTTTAATCCACACAACTTGTGCACAGCATGCACTAGCTGCAATATATTCAGCTTCGGTTGTTGATAGTGCAACCGAGTTTTGTTTCTTAGATGACCAGGAAACAAGGGAATGTCCCAAAATTTGACATATTCATGATGTGCTTTTTCTATCTAGTCTACACCCAGCAAAATCCCCATCAGCATAAGCAATTAACTTAAAATTTTCGGATTTTGGATACCATAATCCTAGATTTGTGGTACCTTTAAGATATCTAAGTATTCTTTTAATCGCTTTGAGATGAGATTGTTGAATCTCGGATTTTGATGATAAAATCAATTGATGGGTTAATTGATCTAATCCATATTATTGAGTTAAGTGTGCAGGATTAATTACGATAACCAGAAAACACAAAGTAAGAATACCAAAGTCAAGTTCGATAGACGTTTAAGAGACCGAAGAATCATCGGAGATGCTGCCGGAACCAACCAAGAAGAAATCGAGAACCTGTCGGAATTTTCGGAAGTTCGCCGAAGAGATTGTCGGTGGATTGCGGAGATCACCGTGAAGGCTCGGCTACTCGTTAAAGTCATCACAAGATCGGGAGCTTGATGGGAGTTCGTCGGAAGAAGTTCGTCGGAAAGCTCGCCGGAACAAGACTCGACGTTCGCCGTTGAAAACTTGCTTAGGATGTTTTTAGTTATGTAGTTCACATGTAATTAGGATTAGGATTACGAGATAATCCTATATCCTGGTTATGGGCCAACTGGGCCCAAAATTAGACTTGGTTTGGGCTGAAATTAAAGCTCAACCTGTGAACCGAAGGGTTTGGCGGTGGCACCGCCAGACTGGGCGATGGCACTGCCCAGCACCCGAGAGCCAGGCGGTGGCACGGCTTGGCTGGGCGGTGGCACCGCCAGTCCACTGTCAGTGTCAGACACTGACAGGCGGTGGCACCGCCAACATCGGGAACCAAAGAGAATTCAAATTTTGGAGCCCAAATTTGAATCCTCTTGAGGCCTATAAATACCCCTCAAATCTCAGTTGAGATTACATCTTTTTGAGAAGCAATTGATTGAGAGAATGGTCTTAGAAAAGTCTTAACAAGTCTTGTTTTCAATTTGCCAGTGTTCACCTCCTTCTTTCTTGCTGAAAATTTATAAGAGAGTGAACCGCTTGTAAAAAGTTGTAAGAGGGGTATTTGCCCTTCCCTTTCAAGAGAGTTGCTAGTGGAAGGTGGGAGCCTCATCGAAGAGGGCCTCGCAAGTGGATGTAGGTCATTTGACCGAACCACTTTAAAATCGGTGTGATCTCTGGTTTGCATTTCATTATTGCTATTTACATTACTGCAAACCTTCTTACGTGCCTTATTTCCACATTACCTTTGCTGCACCACTTTACGAATACGCTTTCAAGTTAAGCACTTCCGAGTTCAATTTTTATCGTACGAAAGATTTGTCAAAACCAACGTTTTAATTCGTTGCACTAATTCACCCCCCCTCTTAGTGCCGCTCCGATCCTAACAATTGGTATCAGAGCTAGGCTCACTCTCATATTTGGTTTGATACCCAAGAGAGATGGCTTACTCCGGCATACAAGAAGGACCAAGTGATTTGCTATGAGTGCAAAAAATCGGGACACTACAAGAACGATTGTCCTCAAGCCAAAAAGAGAACATCAAAGAAGAAGGCACTCAAGGCAACGTGGGATGATTCAAGCGCGTTCGAAGAAGAGGAGTCAAACACCGAGTAAGTTGCTCATTACACCCTAATGGCCATCGGAGAAGACGTAACAGATTTAATTGATGTAGATTTACCTTATCATGAATTATTAAATGCCTTCCATGAGTTATTTGATGAATGTAGGACAATTAGTAGAAAATATAAATTACTAAAAAAGGAGCATGATAGTCTCACTTGTAATGTCGATAAATTAAAGACTGAATATCATGATGGTTTAGCTCCATATATAAAATGTCATGATTTAGAAACTCTCCAAAAGGAGAACTTGCCACTTAAGGACACCTTGAAGAAATTCGAGGTTGGTAGCAAGTCTTTGAACATGATCCTTATAAATAAGGGTCACGTTCCTAAAAGAAGTGGAATCGGATTTGTGAGAAGTCCTCACCAAAATCCAACCACCTTCATTAAAGGCCCTATCTTACATGTTCGGCACCAAAGCAATTGTAACTTTTGTTGCAAATATGAACATAAAACTTATAAATGTTCATTCAAGAAAATTAGTCCGAACAAACTAATTTGAGTTCTTAAAGGAACCATGATCAATTCTATGCAATATGATGAACAAGTTAAATCAGTTTTTAAGGCACCCAAAAGAAAATGGGTACCTAAAAATAATCCTTTCTTGTAGAAACATACACCATCACAAGCTAGGAGCAAGAGATGGTATCTAGATAGTGGATGCTCAAGACATATGATTGGAGATCCATCTCATTTCTCTATGCTCACTAGCAAAAAAGAAGTGTACGTCACCTTCGGAGACAACAACCAAGGCAAAATCATTGGCAAGGGAACCATAGGTAACAAATTAAAATTTTCTAATGATGATGTCTTACTGGTTGATGGATTGAAACATAATCTCTTGAGTGTTAGTCAATTATGCGATAAAGGTTATATCGTTAGATTTGAATCAAATGTGTGTATTATTGAAAAACCAAACCATAACATAACTATGATTGCATTAAAATAAAATAATGTCTACACCATCAACCTTGATGAACTAAGTAATGAAATGTGCTTCTCCGCTTTAGTGCGAGGAATTCCAAATATAAAGTTTATTAAGAACAAAGTATGCGATGCATGTCAACTAGGTAAACAAATAAAAACTAGTTTCAAACCAAAAACTCAAATTAGCACCACTAGACCATTACAATTGATTCATTTGGACTTATTTGGACCAATTGACATGACAAGTCTAGGAGGAAGCAAATATGCGTTTGTAATTGTGGATGACTATACTAGATACACTTTGACCTATTTCTTAGCTCACAAAAGTGATTGTTTCAAGTGTTTCTCTAAATTTTGTAATCTCACTCAAAATGAAAAGGTTTCATGATTTCATAAATTCGGAGTGATCACGGTGGTGAATTTCAAAACCGTAACTTTCAAAATTTTTGTGAAGTTAATGGATACAATCACAACTTCTCCACTTCGAGGAATCCCCAACAAAATGGAGTAGTTGAAAGAAAAAATAGAAACCTACAAGAAATGACAAGAACGATGTTAAATGAACATAGTTTACCTAAGTATTTTTGGGCCGAAGCCGTAAATACGGCTTGCTACATCATGAATAGAGTCCTAATAAGACCATCCCTATCAAAAACTCCCTATGAATTATGGAATAACAAAAAACCAAATATTTCCTATTTTAAAGTTTTTGGTTGTAAATGCTTTATTTTGAATGAAAGGGATGTCTTAGGAAAGTTTGATGCTAAATCCGATGAAGGCATCTTTCTTGGTTACTCTTCCGTTTCTAAGGCTTTTCGGGTTTTTAACAAAAGAACCTTAGTGATAGAAGAGTATATTCATGTAGTTTTTAATGAAATTTCTAATTTAAAGAAAAATGATTTTGATGATGATCTTGGTTTTGATAATTTGAATTTAAATGAACCCCCTCCTCAAAATAGCAACTTGGATGCACCTTCTTCCGAAATTTCCTTACCCAAGGAATGGAAGCATATAGATGCTCATCCAAAGGAGCTAATTATAGGAGATACATCAAAAGGGGTTCAAACTCGTTCCTCTTTCAAGAATTTTTGTTCTAACACCGCCTTCCTCTCTCAAATCGAACCTAAATGCATTGACGAGGCCTTAAAAGATGATTTTTGGGTTCTTGCAATGCAAGAGGAATTAAATCAATTTGAGAGGAATAAGGTATGGAAGCTTGTTCCTAGACCTAGTGACCATTTAGTCATTGGTACTAAATGGGTCTTTAGAAACAGGCAAGACAAAAATGGTATCGTGGTTAGAAACAAGGCTAGATTAGTGGCCAAAGGTTTTAACCAAGAAGAAGGTATCGATTACGAAGAAACCTTCGGTCCCGTGGCTCGATTAGAAGCCATAAGGATGCTCCTTGCCTATGCTAGTAGTAATAATTTTAAACTGTTTCAAATGGATGTCGAAAGTGCTTTCTTAAATGTTTTTATTTCCGAAGAAGTATATGTCGAACAACCTCCCGGATTTGAAAATTCTCTTCTTCCTAATCATATATTCAAATTGACTAAGGCTCTCTATGGCTTGAAACAAGCTCCTATAGCTTGGTATGAAAGGCTTAGTTCCATTCTTATTTTAAATAATTTTACCAAAGGCAAGGTTGATACTACATTGTTTATCAAACATTTTGAAAATAATTTTCTTATTGTGCAAATTTATGTTGACAATATTATTTTTGGCACTTCGGATGAATCACTATGTGAATCATTTGCCAAATGTATGAGTCATGAATTTGAAATGAGTTTAATGGGTGAATTAACTTTCTTTTTGGGATTACAATTCAAACAACTTAGTGATGGTATATTTCATAACCAATCTAAATATACATTAGAATTGTTAAAACGATTTAATATGGATAATTCAAAAGCAACAAACACCCCTATGAGTACTTCGACCAAGTTAGATATGGATGAAAATAGTGAAAATTTCGATCAAAAAATATATAGGGGAATGATAGGTAGTCTACTCTACCTCACCGCGACTAGACCGGATATTATGTTTAGTGTAGGACTTTGCGCTAGGTTTCAATCTAATCCTAAATTATCTCATCATAAGAGTGTTAAAAGAATATTTAGGTATCTTAAAGGAACTCCAAATTTAGGATTATGGTATCCAAAATCTGAAAAATAGCTTATGCAGATGCCGATTTTGGTGGATGCAGGATGTATAGAAAAAGTACATCCGGAACATGCCAATTTTTAGGACATGCACTTGTTTCTTGGACTTCCAAGAAACAAAATTCAGTTGCACTATCTACGGCGCAAGCAGAATACATTGCTACAAGTGCATGCTGTGCACAAGTTGTTTGGATGAAAAATACATTAGAAGACTATAGAATTCACTTAAAAAATGTTCCCATAAAATGTGATAATACTAGTGCCATATGTCTTACCAAAAATCCAATTCAGCACTCTAGAACTAAGCATATGGATATTAGGCATCATTTCATACGCGATCATGTCCTTAACAATAACGTTGTTTTAGAATTTATTGACACAAAGCATCAATTGGTAGATATTTTTACAAAAGCCTTAAATGAAGACCAATTTGAATTCATTAGAAGGGAACTAGGCATGTTAAATTGTCCTTGAAAATAAGCTTGTTTGAATATATTTTCTGAAAAATGTCTCATCCTTTTCCGTTCTTCTATGGATTTGACTTCATCATTCTCCTTCGATTCAAAATGACATATTAAAGTACAACTCATTATCTTAACTTATCTTGAGTCAAACACCTTTGAAAAACAAAAGCGGAAGAAATTTTTTTTTCTTCTTCTTCCGCAGCACGCCAGCGGTGGCACCGCCAGAACTGGCGGCAGCACCGCCTGAGCGCTCGGGCGCCAGGCGGTGGCACCGCTCGGTTTGGCGGTGGCACCGCCCGAGACACCCTATAAATTCCAAATGGTTAGGGCCGGCGGTGACACCGCCTTCAACCCGTGCAGACCTCCCTGAAACTCTCCCAAAAACTTCCTAACTCTCATTCTAACCTCTAGAAGTCTTGGAAAGGGATTCTTATTGATCCAAGCTCTCCATCCTCCAAGAAACACTCCATAAGGTAAAATCTTTCCTTCCCCTTCTTCTTGTTTTACCTACTCATTATAATTTCATTTTTTTTTTCTATCCTCTTGTCTAGACAATGGCCCCTAAGAGATCAAAAGGGAAAAGGATTGAAGGAGATTCATATGACCACGATCTTTTTAGATCCAAAAAGATGCCCTTAGGTTTCCAAAATTTGAAACAAGATGTATCCATAGGGGTAAACACGTTGATCTCGATGAACTAGGAGACTTAGAACCCATTATGTGGTTTGCTAATCTAGAGGCCCTACCTCTCCTACAAATAAATGAACCAATTTATCCTAGGTTAGTTAGGCTCTTTTATGCAAAACTATGGGTAGATGACGATAGCCTAAGTACTTACTAGGAACACAAATTAGAATTTTTGATAGTACTATTTGTGAACTAATTGGAGCAACTTACACCGAAGCTGTCGAAACTATTTTTGCAAACTCGGACCTCGAAATAATAACCAAGAGTTGCGAACACTTACTACATTTTAATTCTAAGATTCTTCATCATATCATAACAAGTATATTATTCCCTAAGCAATATCATCTTGATGAAATGAGTCTAATAGAGATAAGCACCATGTATTAGATTATGACCGGTCAACATAACTATTTTGGATACTCAATACAGTAACACATGCAGGATATTACAGCTAAAGATACTATGTTGCCATATGGGGGGTTAATCACTAGATTTCTTCTTGCCTATGACATTTGCATCCCACCCGATGAAGAAACAAAGTGATAGATATAACATCATCAATAAAAATCTACTAAAGAGACTTAGGTGCACATTTAACAATGGAATATGGGTAAGGCAACCTAGAAGGACTGATCCTATTCCTCCACCAGTAGAACAACTAGAAACACCAATTTTTAGGGGAAATGAATCTCCTCCTCCTAGTCCCTTTGGCGCACCACCTTCAGCTCCTGTTTCATCCTCTGAAGGACTCATTATGGAAGAACTGTCTTAGATCAAATTCCAACAAGAACAACTCAAATCGCAGCAAGAACAAATTCAACTCCAGCAAATTGAAATCTTGAAGGAACTACGACAAATGAATCAAAAAATAGATGTTATGTATCAGCACTGTGGATTACCTCCTAAGGATTAATTGATTTATCTTTTTATTCTGTTCTGTTTACTCTTAATATCAAGTTTGAAGCCTGTCATCTTTTGAACGAAAACTGAACCTTCTTCTTAGATGTATTTAAAAAAAAAAAATTCTGGATGAATGCTGATTTTGTTTTTCTCTATTGATTTGATGATCACAAATTGTGTGTTTCAAAGTCTCATCTCCTTTTTGTTGATGACAAAGGGGGAGAAAAGTGATGACTTGTACCATTTTGATAGCATGACTTATATGTGATATAAATGTCTTATATGACTTGTACCATTTTGATAGCATGACTTATAAGTGGTATGAATGTCTTATATGCCTTGCAAAATCTTAGAGAATATCGCAAGATTGATTGATCGTATTGAAAGCATGCCTTACATCTATATCATGAAATTCATGTTGAAAATATTTATCTCCTGTCATAGTGTAAATCGTCCCTTATCACTTGACTTGAAAATGATTTTCATCGAAGCTTCGTATTTACTATTGCTTAATGAGAATAACGATAAGTTCTACGGTTAGAACTTATCGGTTTATACTTGAATTCAATCGGATGAAATTCAAGTGTTTTTATCTTCTCATAATATGATATATAGATAGGGGGAGTTACGTTTAACACCGTCATCAATTGATTGTCATCATCAAAAAGGGGGAGATTGTTGAATCTCAGATTTTGATGATAAAATCAATTGATGGGTTAATTGATCTAATCCATATTATTGAGTTAAGTGTGTAGGATTAACTACGAAAACCAGATACCACAAAGCAAGAATACCGGAGTCAAGTTCGATGGACGTTTAAGAGACCGAAGAATCATCGGAGATGTTGCTGGAACCAACTGAGAAGAAATCGGGAACCTGTCGAAATTTTTGGAAGTTCACCGAAGAGATCGTCGGAGGTTCATGGAGATCACCAAGAAGGCTCGGCTACTCATTAAAGTCATCACAAGATCGGGAGCTTGATGGGAGTTCGTCGGAAGAAGTTCGTCAGAAAGCTCACCGGAACAAGACTCGACGTTCGCGGTTGAAAACTTGCTTAGGATATTTTTAGTTATATAGTTCATATGTAATTAGGATTAGGATTAAGAGATAATCCTATATCCTGGTTAGGGGCCAACTGGGTCCAAAATTAGACTTGGTTTGGGCTGAAATTAAAGCCCAACCTATGAACCGAAGGGTTTGGCGGTGGCATCGCCCAGCACCCGAGAGCCAGGCGGTGGCACCGCTTGGCTGGGCGGTGGCACCGCCAGTCCACTGTCAGTGTCAGACACTGACAGGCGGTGGCATTGCCAGTCCACTATCAGTGTCAAACATTGATAGGCGGTGGCACCGCCAACTTCGGGAACCAAAGAGAATTCAAATTTTGGAGCCCAAATTTGAATCCTCTTTAGGCCTATAAATACCCCTCAAATCTTAGCTGAGATTACAACTTTTTGAGAAGTAATTGATTGAGAGAAAGGTCTTAGAAAAGTCTTAGCAAGTCTTGTTTTCAATTTGCTAGTGTTCACCTCCTTCTTTCTTGCTGAAAATCTGTAAGAGAGTGAACCGCTTGTAAAAAGTTGTAAGAGGGGTATTTGCCCTTCCCTTTCAAGAGAGTTGCTAGTGGAAGGTGGGAGCCTCATCGAAGAGGGCCTCGCAAGTGGATGTAAGTCATTTAACCGAACCACTTTAAAATCGGCGTGATCTTTGGTTTGCATTTCATTATTGCTAATTACATTACTGCAAACCTTCTTACGTGCTTTATTTCCTCATTACCTTTGCTGCAGCACTTTACGAATTCGCTTTTAAGTTAAGCACTTCCGAGTTCGATTTTTATCGTACGAAAGATTTGTCAAAACCGACGTTATAATCCGTTACACTAATTCACCCCCTTTTAGTGTCGCTCCGATCCTAACGGAGATATCTTAGGGTTCGATTGAAACCTAGCACAAAGTCCTACACTGAACATGATATATGGTCTAGTTGCAGTGAGGTAAAGTAAACTTCCTATCATACCCCTATAAGTTTTTTGATCGAAGCTTTCTCCACTCTCATTAACTTCTAACTTAGTGGAGGTGCTCATAGAGGTGTTAATAGCTTTTGAGCTATCCATATTAAAGCTTTTGAGCTAACAGCATATTTAGTTTGACTAATAAAGATACCATTGCTTAGTTGCTTAATTTGTAAGCCTAAGAAAAATGTTAATTCTCCCATCAAACTCATTTCAAATTCAAGACTCATGGTTTTAGCAAAAGATTCACAAAGAGATTCATTCGTAGAACCGAAAATAATATCATCAACATAAATCTGAACAATGAGAAAATTATTTTCAAAATTCTTGATAAACAATGTAGTATGAACCTTGCCTTTTGTGAAATTATTTTCAATAAGAAAAGAATTAAGTCTTTCATACCAAGCCCTAGGGGCTTGTTTTAAACCATAGAGAGCTTTAGTTAATTTAAACACATGATCAGGGAGGCTATTATTTTCAAATCCAGGAGGTTGTTTAACATAAACTTCTTCGGAAATAAAGCCATTAAGAAAAGCGCTTTTAACATCCATTTGAAACAACTTAAAATTATTACTACTAGCATAGGCAAGGAGCATCCTTATGGCTTCTAATCGAGCCATAGGAGCGAAGGTTTCTTCATAATCGATACCTTCTTCTTGGTTGAAACCTTTGGCCACTAATCTAGCCTTGTTTCTAAAGACCCATTTAGTACCAATAACTAAATGGTCATTTGGCCTAGGAACAAGCTTCCATACCTCATTTCTCTAAAATTAATTTAATTCATCTTGCATTGCGATACTCCATGAATCATCTTTCATGGCTTCGTCAATACATTTAGGTTCAATTTGGGAGAGAAAGCGGCATTGGCACAAAAATTTTTAATAGAAGAACGTGTCTGAACCCCCTTTGATGTGTCTCCTAAGATTAGCTCCTTAGGATGAGCATCTACATAATTCCAATCCTTGGGTAAGGATGTTTCGGAAGTGGATGCATCCAAGTTGCTAGTTGGAGAAGGGGTTTCATTTAAATTTAAAGAATCGAAGTTAACATCATCATCAAAATCGTTTTTCTTCATTTCGGAAATCTCATTAAAAACAACATGAATGGATTCTTCAATAATTAAAGTACTTTTATTGAAGATATGAAAAGCTTTAGAAACTGAAGAATAACCAAGAAAAATTCCTTCATCGGATTTAGCATCAAATTTTCCTAAGGCATCTTTTTCATTTAAGATGAAACACTTACACCCAAAAACTTTAAAATATGAAACATTAGGTTTTTTGTTGTTCTACAACTCATAGGGAGTTTTGGTGAGTAGGGGCCTTACTAGAACTCTATTCAAAATATAACATGTAGTGTTTATGGCTTCAGCCCAAAAATATTTGGGTAGGCTATGTTCATTCAACTTGGTTCTTGCCATTTCTTGTAAGTTTTATTTTTTCTTTCTACTACTCCATTTTGTTGAGGATTTCTTGGAGTAGAGAAGTTGTGGTTGTATCCATTAAGTTCATAAAATTCTTGGAAATCACGGTTTTGAAATTCACCACCGTGATCACTTCTAATTGATGAAATCATAGAACCCTTTTCATTTCGAACAAGTTTACAAAACTTGTTAAAATATCTAAAGCATTCATTTTTGTGTTTTAAGAAGTCCATGTGTATCTGCTATAGTCATCTACAATGACGAAGACGTATTTGCTACCTCCTAGGCTTGATGTAGAGATTGGTCCGAACAAGTTCATATGGATCAATTGCAAAGGTCTAGAGGTGCTTATTTGATTCTTGGATTTGAAACTACCCTTAATTTGTTTACCTAATTGGCAAGCATCACATACATTATCTTTAATGAACTTGATAAGAGGAATTCCTCTTACAAGTTCTTTGGATGATATTTGATTGATTAGTTTCATGTTATCGTGACCTAATCTTCTATGCCATAGCCAAGCAACCTCATTTAAAACCGAGAAACACATTTCATTACACAGATCATTGATGTCAATGGTGTATACGTTATTTTATTTTAATGCAATCATAGATGTGTTGTTGTGTGGGTTTTTAATGATGCAAGCATTAGATTCGAATTTGACAATATATCCTTTATCACATAATTGACTAATGCTCAAGAGGTTATGTTTTAAAACATCAACTAACAAAACATTTTCAATAAAGAAGTTGGATTTATTACCTATGGTTCCTTTGCCAATGATTTTACCCTTGTTGTTGTCTCCGAAGATGACATAGCCTTCGTCTATGCTAGTGAGCTTAGAGAATTGAGATAGATCTCCGGTCATATGTCTTGAACATCCACTATCAAGGTACCATCTCTTGCTCCTAGCTTGTGATGGTATATGTCTCTACAAGAAAGGATAATTTTTAGGTACCCATTTACTTTTGGGTGCCTCAAAAACTGATCTACATTGTTTATCATGTTGCATAGAGTTTATCATGGTTCCTTTAGGGACCCAAATTAATTTGTTCGGACTAATTTTCTTGAATGGACAATAATGCATTTTGTGTCCATGTTTGCAACAAAAGTTGCATTTGCTTTGGTATCGAACATGTAGGATGGGGCCTTTTATGAAGGTGGTTGGATTTTGGTGAGGATTTCTCACAAATCCGATTCCACTTCTTTTGGGAACGTGACCCTTGTTTGTAAGGATCATGTTCAAAGACTTGCTACCAATCTCGAATTTCTTCATGGTGTCCTTAAGTAGCAAGTTTTCCTTTTGAATAGTTTCTATATCATGGCATTTTATACAAGAACCTAAACTATCATGATATTCAGTTCTCAACTTATCGAAATTACAAGTAAGACTATCATGCTCCTTTTTTAGCAATTTATATTTTCTAATAATAATCTTGTATTCATCAAATAAGTCATGGAAGGCATTTAATAACTCATCAAATGATAAATCTGCATCAATTAAATTTGTTACCTCGTCTCCGATGGCCATTAAGGCGTAATGAGCAACTTGCTCGGTATTGGACTCCTCTTCTTCGGACGCGCTCGAGTCATCCCACGTTGCTTTGAGCGCCTTCTTCTTTGATGTTCTCTTCTTGGATTGGGGACAATCACTTTTGTAGTGTCCCGGCTTTTTGCACTCGTAGCAAATAACTTGGTCCTTTTTGGGTTCAAGTTTATTTTTTGTGTCATTTTTAAACTTGTTTCTCTTAATGAATTTTTTGAATTTCCTTATTAGAAGTGCCAAGTCATCATCACAATCCTCATCACTTGAGTTTTCTCTCAAGTGGTCATCTAAAGTTCTAAGTGCCATATCCTTTCTGTTCTTTGGAAGGATATCTTCTTGCTCTTCATGAGCCTTGCATATCATTTTATAGGTCATTAATGACCCGATTAGTTCTTCAAGAGGGAAGTTGTTTAAATCTTTAGCCTCTTGAATAGCAGTGACTTTAGGGTCCCAACTCTTAGGAAGGGATCTTAAAATCTTTATTCACGAGCTCAAAATTCAAAAACTTTTGCCGAGTCCTTTTAGACCATTGACGACATCCGTGAAACGAGTGTACATGTCGCCAATAGTCTCGCTCGGTTTCAGTCGGAAAAGTTCGAAAGAGTGTATCAAAAGATTGATTTTTGACTATTTCACTCTACTTGTGCCTTCGTGAGTCACTTCGAGTGTATGCCAAATATCAAACGCGGTTTCACAAACCGAAACACGATTAAACTCATTTTTATCAAGCGCACAAAATAAGGCATTCATAGCCTTTGCATTAAGAGCGAAAGTCTTCTTCTCCAATTCATTCCAATCGATCATTGGAAGAGAAGACTTCGAAAATCCATTTTCGACAAGATTCCAATGTTCAAAATCCATTGAAATAAGGAAGATCCTCATTCGGGTCTTCCAATAGGTGTAGTCCGTCCCATTGAACATGGGTGGACGTGTAATAGAATGACCTTCTTGGTTTCCGGCGTATGCCATCTCTCTTGGGTTTTAATCCGTTTGAGAGTTAACCCCACTCTGATACCAATTATTAGGATCAAGAGCACTAAGAGGGGGGGCGGGGGGGGGGGTGTGAATTAGTGTAGCGGAAAACTTTCGACGATTAAAACTGCGTTCGTAAGATAAGAGCGATTTCGGTAGAAAAGCCGATTCGTAAATCACTTTAACTTGTGATCAAGCAAGATGTAGTTAAAGCAAGTCTATGAAGATAGTTTGCAGTTATGATGGAAATTAGAATGTAAGCGTAAACTGAAATATGATGTTCGTGCGATAAAACTGATTTACGTCTAAACGCCGATTCGAAAAATACTAAACTTTGAAACACGATCGTAAATGCGCAGAAGGCAGTAAGCTATTGAGGAGGTTTGAAGTAAAGATACTATGCTCAAAGTAAATGCAAACCGAGATTTAGAGTGGTTCGGTCAATCTTGACCTACATCCACTTTTGGCTTCCTCCACCGACGAGGTCACCGACGTCCACTAGAGGCCTTCCTTCAATAGGCGAAGGCCAAACACCTTGTTACAGTTTCACTCATTTTGACGGGCTTAGGAGACAACCCTTACAGAATTTTCTTTCCTCTCTTGACAGATCAAAACTTGGAAGAAAATAGGAAGGAGAACTTTTAACTCATACAACACTTTTGACCTCTAAAAATCACAAAGTAAGATCAAGATTTCGGTGGTTTTTTTGTTGCTCTTTCATTGCTGAAAGAGTGGGGTATTTATAGTCCCCAAACCAGTTTGAATTCCGAGCTCAAAACTGTCAATTCCCAGAATTCCTAGGTCTGGCGGTTGCACTGCCTGGCAAAGCTCGGAGGCTGAGCCTCTAGGCGGTGCCACCGCTTGTCAAGGGCGGTTGCACCTCCTGCCAGAGCTTGGAGACCGAGCTCGGGTGGTGCCACCGCCTAACTTGGGCGGTTACACCGCCCAACCAGAGCCCAGAGACTGAGCCCTGGACGGTGCCACCGCCGACCCAAGCGGTGCCACCTTTGGCCAAGTAATTTGGGTCCGAATGGGCTAATCTATTCGGCCCAATTTGGGTCTGTCAAGAGTCCAATTGCCCCAAGATTAAGTTAATGGGATCACCTCCCATTTCTAACTTAATCATTGTGCTAACTACGAATTTCTTAAGACATTTTGTTAGGACTCTAGCTAAGAGAGTCCTAATTGAGAGGGACATTCTGTTAGGACTCTAGCTAGGAGAGTCCTAATTCAGTGGGACACTCTGTTAGGACTCTAACTAGGAGAGTCCTAATTGAAAGGGACATTCTGTTAGGAGGTTTTTTCTTGGAGAAGAATTAAGAGTTGTAAGGGAATAGGAGTCTTGAGCATGAGTCATATTAGGAGTTGGTTAGAAGTAAGAGTTTTAAGTAGGAGTCCTATTAGGAGTTAGGGTTTATAAGCCCTATAAATAGCCATGTATTCCTTCTCTTTTCTTAAGCAATAGATGAATATTTTCTACAGCCTTTGAGCAGCAACTTGGAGGGAGGAACCCCTATAGAGTTCCAAGGAGGCCGATCCCCTAAAGAGATCAACCCCAAGTTTAGAATCTGCAAGGGTTCTAACACCTGGTATCAGAGCAGCGTTCTTGGCGTCTCGCTGCCCTTCCACAGCCATCCATCAACCCTCCACAACAATCCAAAGCAATTCCCACAATTGCTTAAAAGATCGTCGCCGAATTCCACCATCATCTCCACCACCGCAGATCAACCTTTGATCTCCCCATGAATTGCAACAGCAAACTTTCACTGATTTCTATCAAACCTATACATGCCTTTAACTCGTCAACAAAAGAGAGATCTTAACATCACAGATTTGGAGTCATATACTATGGCATCTGAGGAGGCAATCAATGCTAAATTTGAAGCCTTTGAGGCACGAATGGAGGATAAGATTCGGACTCTCCTTACCGAATTCAGTTTGGGCCGACCACCAAGCCCGAAGAAATCACATCAAGGAGAGAGCTCTAACCAATCACATCATGCCCAAAGAGATGACTTCCAAGAGAGGGGAGGCTCTATGACCGACCCCAACTATTCGCGCATGAGAGTGGACTTCCCTAGATGGGAAGAAGGAGACCCAATTGGTTGGATCTCGCGCGCTGAGCGATATTTTCGGTACCATAAAACTACGGATGCATCCATGGTGGAAATTGCAGCTACACATCTTGAAGGGGATGTCATACAATGGTTTGACTGGTTTGAACACACTTATGGAGCCCTTTCATGGAGACTATTCAAAGAAGGACTACGGATTCGCTTCGGACCAACTTATTACGAGAACATTGACGGACAACTAGCAAAGATCCGACAAACCTCCACCATTCAGGAGTACCAAACCAGGTTTGAAAGGTTATCTAATCAAACACGTGATTGGTCTGAAAAATAGTTATTGGGGACTTTTATTGAGGGCTTAAAGCCGGAGATCCGGGGAGAAGTTAAGGCGCGACAACCATACACGCTTATGGCAGCCATCTCTTTCGCACGACTTCAAGAGGAGCGATTGAACCATGAAGCCCGGAGGACAAGGATCACTCCACGACCTACAATACTAAAGCCCTCGGCCCCCCCTACTATCAACCGAGTCCCTGCACCGAAAAGGTTAACAAGAGAAGAACTTCGGGAGCGATCTGCGAAGGGGTTATGTTGGCATTGCGATGAGCCGTGGAGCCGCGAGCATCGCTGTAAAAAAGGTAGACTTCTTATGATTGAACCAGTAGAAGAAGAGGTCATTGAACATCTAGAAGAGAGCCTTGAACATGAAGAAGAAGATATGGAAGAAGAGCCACAGCCGACCGACATTACGGTACACGCACTAGCCGGCTATTCAAATCCGCAAACGATCAAAGTTGGAGGCCTTCTCAAACAACAGCCGATCACTATTATCATCGACACGGGTAGCACTAATAACTTCCTGAATAGTAAGGTTCCTGCTCGGATGGCACAGCATATTGAAGGTTGTAGCAAGTTCGATGTAAAGGTTGCTGACGGTAGAATCCTAAAGTGCGACCAAAGATGCACGCAGGTGAAACTATTACTGCAAGACCAAGAAATTATCACCGATTTCTTCCTCCTACCAATCGATGACTATGAGGCAGTGCTTGGTATAGAATGACTGACTACACTAGGTGATGTCTCTTGGAACTTTTCTAAATTAATTATGAAATTCTACTGTAAGGGCAAACAGATCATCCTACGCGGGAAGCGCGGAAGCAACGTTACCATTGTTTCGACCCAACGAATGGAAAAAGTTTTACACAAGGTAAATGGTGCCTTTTTTATGCACCTCCAGCAGCAACCAGAGGGGAAGTAAATAGAATTTGAAGATCAAAATCTTGCCCAATTGCTTACTGAATTTGCCGACATATTTGCTGAACCGCACGGTCTTCCTCCTTCTCGGTAACATGACCATCGAATTCCAATCCTTCCGGGCAAGCCACCAGGAAACACTCGACCATACCGATATCCTCACCTCCAGAAAGATGAAATTGAAAAGATCGTAAAGGAGATGCTTGAAACAGGGGTGATTCGACCAAGTTGCAGCCCCTATTCCTCACCGATGCTACTTGTACGTAAGAAGGACAGAACTTGGCGGATGTGCATCGACTACCGAGCTTTAAATGGCATCACCGTCAAGGACAAATTCCCAATACCAGTGGTGGATGAACTTCTTGATGAATTGAAAGGAGCTCGAGTCTTCACGAAGTTGGACCTCCGATCCGGTTACCACCAAATTCGGGTATGTAATGATGACATTCCAAAAACTGCATTTCGCACACATGATGGCCATTATGAATTCTTGGTAATGCCTTTTGGACTCACTAATGCTCCTTCAACCTTTCAAAGTCTCATGAATGATACATTTCGGATCTTTCTTGGTAAATTTGTGCTGGTATTTTTCGATGATATTCTCGTTTACAGCCCTTCTCTTGAGACTCACTTTCAGCATTTACGGATTGTTTTGACGATCCTTCGGGAGAATACTCTTTTTGTTAAGCAACCAAAGTGCAGCTTTCTCCAGCAAAATGTAGAGTACCTTGGGCATATAATATCAGAAGGAGTGGCGGTAGACCTAACAAAAATTGAGGCAATGCAAGGCTGGCCGAAACCTACAACCGTGAAATTACTGCAGGGGTTCCTTGGACTAACGGGCTACTACCGAAAATTTTTTAAGGACTATGGGAAGATCAGTGCACCACTCACTTCTTTACTGAAAAAAGATGCTTTCCAATGGTCGGACAAAGCCTCTGCTGCTTTTGACAAACTTAAAGCAGCCATGACAACGACGCCGGTGCTTGCGCTACCAGATTTCAATAGACCCTTCATCATTGAGGCCGACGCATTTGGAGTCGGAATTGGAGCCGTTCTCATGCAAAATGGTCGACCACTCGCATACACTAGCAAGGCATTATCTCCCTCCCATCAAAATATGTCAGTATATGATAAGGAGATGCTTGCCATTGTACACGCAGTAACGAGGTGGAGACCCTACCTGATCGGCCGGCGATTTCAAATTAAAACTGACCATAAAAGCCTCAAGTACTTTTTGGAGCAAACGATATCATCCCCTGAGCAGCAAAAATGGGTAACCAAACTTCTTGGATTTGATTATGAAATTATTTACAAAAAGGGGAAAGAAAACGTTGTTGCAGATGCACTCTCACGGCTACCTGAACAAGCTAAGGTTTCAGCCATCTCCCTTCCTACCACCGATCTCCTCGAGGACATTAGGGAAGAATGGAAGAAGGATCCAGAGATCAGCAAGATCATAAAAAAATTGGAGGAGGATCCAAGTGCAATAGCCCACTACACTTGGGATTTGAGGGATTTACGCTACAAAGGTCGCATTGTGCTTATACCTGACTCCCCTTGCATCGCAATCATCTTGCATGAAATGCACTCTATACCTTCAGCAGGGCACTCTGGATTCCTAAGAACCTACAAAAGAGTGAAGCAAAATTTTTATTGGAGGGGGATGAAAAAAATTATTGCTGAATATGTGGCACAATGTGATGTATGTCAACAGCACAAGGGTGAAACTGTGGCAAATCCAGGGAAGCTACAACCACTACCCATATCAGACTCAGTATGGACTGACATCTCCATGGACTTCATTGAAGGGCTGCCATCTTCCAAAGGTAAAAGCACGATTCTCGTGGTGGTTGATCGACTTACGAAATATGCTCATTTTTGTGCTGTGAGAAATCCCTACACTGCTGCTAGTATTGCTCAGATTTTCATAGAAAATATTGTTAAACTGCATGGGATGCCAAAGTCCATCGTAAGTGATCATGACAGGATCTTCACTAGTAAATTTTGGACCGAGTTATTTCAGTTACAAGGCACCAAACTCAAGATGAGCACAGCATATCATCCACAAACTGACGGCCAAACAGAGGTGGTAAATAGGTGCTTAGAGACGTACCTCCGGTGTTTCACTAGCGACCGACCAAAAGAGTGGGCAAAATGGCTTCCTTGGGCCGAATGGTGGTATAATACTACATATCATTCATCTACAAAATGTGCCCCTTATGAAGCATTGTATGGTCGACCAGCACTTGTGATTCCAAAGTATGTAATTGGCTCTGCCAAGGTAGATCAGGTTGACCAAGAATTGATTGATAGGGACAAACTTTTACAATTGTTAAAAGATAATCTCTCTACCGCTCAAGCCAGAATGAAGCAACAAGTCGACACACGACGAAGCGAAAGAGAATTTTCAGTGGGAGATTGGGTTTATCTTCGCCTACAACCATACAAGCAACTCTCTATCAACACTCGAGCCTCCATGAAGCTATCCCCACGTTTTTGTGGGTCCTATCAGATCACATAGCGTATTGGAGCCGTGGCATACAGACTTAAATTACCTGAAGATGCCAAAATTCACCCTGTCTTCCATGTATCATGCCTAAAGCTCAAGTTGGGAGAACACGAGTCACCCCAGATCCAACTGCCCAACACAACTGAGGATGGAGTTATTCAAGCCCAACCACAGGCCATCCTCGATCGCAGGATCGTGATGCGTCGCCGACATCCCTCTACTGAAGTACTAGTGCATTGGAATAATCTACCACTTGAAGATGCCACATGGGAACCATATGAGGAGCTGAAGACCCGGTTCCCTGAGTTCATGGAATCTCAGCCTTGAGGACAAGGTTGATTTGAAGAGGGCGGGTCTGTTAGGACTCTAGCTAGGAGAGTCCTAATTGAGAGGGACATTCTGTTAGGACTCTAGCTAGGAGAGTCCTAACTGAGAGGGACACTCTGTTAGGACTCTAACTAGGAGAGTCCTAATTGAAAGGGACATTCTGTTAGGAGGTTTTTTCTTCGAGAAGAATTAGGAGTTGTAAGGGAATAGGAGTCTTGAGTATGAGTCATATTAGGAGTTGGTTAGAAGTAAGAGTCTTAAGTAGGAGTCCTATTAGGAGTTAGGGTTTATAAGCCCTATAAATAGCCATGTATTCCTTCTCTTTTCTTAAGCAATAGATGAATATTTTCTACAGCTTTTGAGCAGCAACTTGGAGGGAGGAACCCCTATAGAGTTCCAAGGAGGCCGATCCCCTAAAGAGATCAACCCCAAGTTTAGAATCTGCAAGGGTTCTAACACATTTACTGTAACTTGCTCCGGTGCGTCAATCGCTTCTTCCAGCGAGCTTCCGGCGAGCTTCCGTCGATCATCCAATGAACCCTCGATGATGCTCCTACGGACTTCCGGCAAACTCCTAGACTTGCGACAATCCACTTAGCAAGTTCCGACGAGCTTCTTTGGTAAGCTCCTGGATTTCTCGGATTTGTTCTCGCAGAACCTCCGACGACTGTCCGGACTTCCGTCGAGCTCTCGAACTCCCAACGTGATCATAGTCTTGACTCCGGTGCAACTCCTACTATATGTCTTACTTTCATCATAGTTAATCATGCACACTTATCTCAACATATGGATTAGATAACAAATGACAATTGACGTCATCATCAAAATCCGAGATTCAACAGGGAGATCGTATATCCCTGTTTCCTTGCAGATCTTTAGGAGAGGCTGAAGGAGGTCAAGCGTCCTCCTCTCTAGCGGTGATCCACACAGCAGGGCTGCGACGACGCTCCTCAAAACTCCAAGCCTGCTCTGAGGTGGAGAGGGTGAGGAGAATAGGAGAGGCAAGCAAAGACTCTAGCCTATAAGGTTTTGAATCCCTCCTATTTATAAAGGTCCCTTGTCAAACCCTAATGGATCCTCCCCTAGTGGGTATTGGATCTGCATCCAATAACCCAAGCCTTTTAGATTAGAGGATCTCTATCTAATAATCTCTCATGGGCTCTTATTGGATCTCGTCCATGTGATCTAATAATTCATGGGCTTATTGGATATCCATTATGACAATGGCTCCATTGGATATCTCATATCCGAATCTCTACTCATCGTAATACCTACCGTATGTGTGTGACCCTCTAGGCCCAATATCGAGCTGGTCGTGAGTCATACCAGTCAGAACTCCTTCTAACTTACTAGGCCACTATGCCGTAGTCCCCAGATGATACAGGGGAATCCAATCCATTGGACATGTCTGTCCTCAGTTACCGTGTACCTATAGTCCCTCATCCGTTTAATATCCCAAAGACTGTAAAACAAGCATGGTGTTGTCAGACCCATACGGTTTCTACTCGAGTCTCGCTCTAATCGGATTCTCCCAGAGAACTTTTTCTCTCTCAACCCGAATGACCTTGGCCTAGGATTTGTTTGAGCAAGAACACATGTGATATTCCTCTCATGACGCCGAGAGTGGATGATCCTCTATCGACACTCAATAGCCCTCGTAAGGTCGACTACTACTCCCAATGACAAGCTATACTAGATATGGGACAGCCAAACCTATAAGTCTGGTATCAAAGAGTGGAGCACTCATATTGTAACATCCCCATTTTTGAAAATTTAGTAAAAGGTTTGTTTGTAAAAATAAGGATTATTTAATAATTATTTTATATTAAATGATATTATATTAAAAGTTTATGGCTAGGGACCTAAGAGTAAATATTAGAAGTTTGACATAATTTATGAAAGATTCAGATTTAAGTTAAAAAGAAAAAATAATGGACATGTGTCACTAGCTAACCTAATGGTGCCACTTATGTTTACTCTAAAGATGACACCTAGTCCCTTTCATGCATGCATGACACCTTACAACTTTTGCATTAGCGAAAAAAAAAAAAAAGAATTAGATGAAAGGTTAAAGAAAATAAAACTGAAGAGTTGCAGCCAACGTGAGTTTGAGAAGAGAAGGGAAGAAGAAGAAGAAGAAGAAGAAGAGCTTGAGGTTTTTCATCAATTTTTTCACATTTAGGATTTAAATAATTTTAAGGCAAGTGTTCTAACCCCATCCCATAGTAACCTTACTCTCTGTTTCCATTTTTATTCTGCAAAATTTGAGAGATTTCAACTGAGAACCAGACCTTCTTTCGTTTTGATACAAAGCCATGAATCTATAATTTTTCGGTAATCTGACCTCTATACAATGTTTCGGTCATAACATTTTGTAATAAACTCTTCTTTATTCCATTTGAAAGTAGACAAAAAAATATTTATTTTGATACTAAGACCGAATGATTTGGAGTTTAAAAGCCTACCAAGACTTCTATTTAAATTAACCCTACAGATTCTATAAAATAGGGATTGAAATTTCTGACATCTTGTTGCTTAACTACTTATAACTTTCTGCTGTGAACTCATATTCAAACAAACTATATTTATTCGAAGCTAGACTCAAAATTCTTTCTGAATATACCTGATTTGATATATTTGGAATACAATTGCTAACTGAAACATCTGCTTTCATCGACCCTATGGATTTAGTAAAACAGAGCTAATATTTTCAGACCTTTAGCTATGAAATTATCTATAACTCCCTGTTGTAAATTCTAATTCTTGTAAAACTTGATTTGACAAAAACTAGATTGACAAAGCTTTCTAATGACATCTATTTTGTATAAATTGGAGTATAATTGGTTATCCAAATAGTTCATACAATGTTCCTATCAAATTCTGCCAGAATCGAGCTTTGGTCGATTTCGGCTTTCCATGTTTCTTCTCTTTGGAAATCGATTTCGGCAAAAACGCTTACTTCAGTTAAGCTTTACATTATTTTCTTAAATTCCTGTATACTTTTGTCTTTTATTTATTTGTACATCTGCAGCTATCATCTAAAGATCATGTTTGCGTCGTAATGATTTGGCACATGCATCCCATTGTTCTGCATTTGCTTTCGATATGTGCCTCTTCCAGTTTCATTTCTTTAGACATTGAATTCATATAACTTTATTATTTCAATTGAGCTATATGTGATTTCTTGAAATCCTTGTATGCTCTTGCTTTTGTTTCATTTCAAATCTGAATACATTTGTGAAAGATTATATTTGTATCGTATTGACTCGAAAGGCATATGTACATTTCGTTGTTCCGCATGTACTTCCAATATTTGCTAATTTCATTATTCATACTGTCCCTTTATACTTTGGTGTTTGTGGGATAAATGTGAACCTTTGCCAGAAATGGTAAAGGGAGTTATGCTTAGAGCCCGCGATGCTCTGCCGGCCCCCTATGACTTCACTCAGACGTAGGTGGATGGAGCTTCCAGACATGGGAGACTTATGTTTAGTGGTCATTCAGAAATGGATGGACCATATTATGCTATGATCCCACTTCACCTTCTATGTGTTTGATATAATATCCAAAGCTTTGGCTATGTTTCTATGCATGCTTTGGATAAAAATGCAATGAATGCATCGTCATGTGACATTTGAGCTTCTATTTATGTTTTGTTCTTTGATATGTTTCCAAAATGTTAAAAGTCTTCGTTATACCTTGAAATTACCATATGCCATGAATATGCTCCTTATGTCAATGATATGCTCCAATTACCCTTCCTTGATTATATGAACAAAACATGCTTCGAACGAAATGACATCCTAATTCTGCATTCAAACAACACATGCTTCTATTTCATCTTGTATCTCTGCCTTGTATTTTTGATACCTTATTTGTTTGAGAAATTGTCCTCTTTGCTATGGATATGTTAGTCGCTTGCTGAGCTTTCTATGCTCACCCCATTGATATATAAATTTTTCAGGATAGTTTATCGCTCGCTAAAATATGTAGTTTGGGTTGAGGCAATGGGAAGCTAGAAGATTTTGGGGCAAATCTTTCATACTTGATATGTTGACGTGCAAAATATATTGAGGTCTAGTGAACTATAGTGATTGGTGAAAATTTTCTTTGATGCATTTTAGGAATCTAGGATGACGAGGACAGTTAGTCCTCCTACTTCATCTACTTTTGATTAATTAAGTGCGATAAAAGGGTTAATCAGGGATATTAAATTAGAGTGGCGTAGTAGAAGCATGGTGAACCTAATACATTGGTAGCAAAAAAATAAATGATGTGATTAGAGAAGATATTTGATGTACGAAATTGTTTTGATGATCAAACAAATTTCTAGAGATTAAGAACAAGAATAGCAAGGACAAGTTTACCAAAAAAAAAAAAAAGATTAGGAATGAATCAGAATGTGATAATAAGAGGGTCAAGACATCATCGGTTTGAAATGGGAAGTTACCACAAAAGATTTAATCCTGTGTAAGATGTAAGTTATATTATGAAACAAGTTTGTATTTGTAGGTGACTGGAGCCTATTTTGCTTGTTGAAATTTGGATCATAAAATAAAAGACTACCCTTTGAACAAGAAGAAAGAATCATTGCCTCATAAGTCATCAGCCCATGTCAGAGTGTATGTTATCACGGAATATGATTCTAAAGCTTATGAATTAGTGGTCGAAGGCACTATTTATGTTTTTGAAAGAATACAAATATTTGTTTGACCATGTGTCTCATGTATGATATGACTCGCAATATTTTGCTTATCACATGGGCATTCAACCTAAACCACTGGATTATATGCTATATGTAAATACGACTACTGGGGATTGTTTGATAACAAACTCGATCTGGTCATCTTATTTAATTTCTATTGGAGAACACGAACTATTTACTGATTTGGTTCTCCTAGATATTTGGAGTTTTGATATTATACTAAATATGGATTAACTATCTTCCAATCATACCAGTATAGATTGTTATACAAAATGATCACTTTTTGCATACTAAATCATCCCATCTTTTGTTTTGAGAGTATTGGGCATGATTTACCTCCTTGCCTGATGTATTTCCATATGACTTGCTTGGTTTACCTCTAGATAGAGAGGGTGAATTTACTATTGATTTGGTCCGCGGGACAACCACTGTAATATCCCCCATTTTTTTGAAAATTTAGAAAAATATTTGTTTGTAAAAATAAGGATTATTTAATAATTATTTTATATTAAATAATATTATATTAAAGTTTATGGCTAAGGACCTAAGAGTAAATATTAAAATTTTGATATGATTATAGAATATTCAGAATTGAGTAAATAAAAATAAAATAAAATAAAAATTAGTGGACATGTGTCACTAGCTAGCTTAATGATGCCAGCTAAGTTTGCCCAAGGATGACACCTAGCACTTTTCATGCATGCTTGCCACCTTGAAACTTTGCAACTCTTTTGTTAACCAAAAGTAATTAAGTAAGAGATTAAAGGAGAAACTAAATGTAACCTTCAGATGCTGCATCCCACGTGAGTTTAAGAAGAGAAGAGAAGGGAAGAAGAAGAAGAGGAATTGAAGAAGAAGATTTGATTGAGGTTTTGCATCAACTCCCCCCATTTGGGAATCAAATTTGTTTAAGAGAAGTGTTCTAATCTCTTCCTACAGAATTCCTAATCTTTGTTTTCCTTTTAATTCTTCATAATGCAAAAGATTTCAGCTTAGTACCAAACCGTTCTTTCCTTTTGATACAAATCCATGAATCTGAAATTTTTCGGTAATCTGACCTCTATTCAATGTTTCGGTCATAACATTTTGTAATAAACTCTGATTTAGACAAATCCTATTCCATTTGAAAGTAAACTCAAATATCTTTATTTTGACACTAAGATTGAATGATTCGGAGTTTAAATGCCTACTAAGACTTCTGTTTCAAGTAACCCTACAGATTCTGTAAAATAGGGACTGAAATTTCTGACCTTCTGTTACTAAATTGCTCATAACTCTCTAGAGAAAATTCTGAACTAAGCAAAACTTAGTTCTTTGGAAACTAGATTCGTGTATCTTTCTTTTGAGACCTAGTTGGAAATTTTGAAGTATGTTTGCCTTCTGAAACTTCTGTTTAAATCGATTCTATCAAGTCTGCAAAACAGGGATGATCATTTCTGACCTTCCTTTACTCTATTTGTTGTAACTTCCTGTTGAGAACTCAAAAAATTATAAATCTGAGTTCATCGGAAAATAGATTGATACAGATTTCTAATGACACCTATTTTTAGTGATTTGGAGCATATTTGGTCACTCAAACAATTCAGAAACTATACCATTCAAATCCTGTCATAATTGAAAACTTTCTTGGGATTTGCCTATTCAATTTTCATCCTATTGGAAAATTGATTTCTGCTAAATTCTTCTTCAATTGAGCTTTATATTAGTCCTTTGAAGTTCTTGTATTGTTCATCCTGAAATTATTGAATATCTGAAATTTATTATGTACTGCTTTGTTTGCATTTCCTTGTTTGATAAAGGCACATGCATATCTTCGTTGTTCCGCTTGTGCTTCTGATATGTGTCAATGTTATTATTCATACTACCCTTTTGTACTTTGGTGTCTTGTGGGATATTGTGAACCTTTGCCAGAAATGGTAAAGGGAGTTATGCTTAGAGCCCGCGATTGCTCCGCCGGCCCCATTGACTTCACTCAGATGTGGGTGGATGGAGCTCCCAGACGTGGGAGACTTATGCTTGGTGGTCATCAAGAAATGGATGAATCACATTATGTATTGGTCCCAAAGCGCCATCTATGTTTATTGATATGATATCCAAAGCTTTGTTTAAGAGTTCATATTATGCTTTGGATAAAACTGGAATGCATGCTACATCAAAAAATGACATACAAGCTTGTGTTTATTACTTGGTTCACTTGTTATACCCTAAAGTATTTCGTATGTCATTGTTATGCTCTCAAACACTCTTATGCCTTTGATATGTACCTAAATGCTACATGTGACATTTGATACATGCCTAAATATTCTTTTGCCAATAAAATGCTCCAATTTCCTTTCTCCTATTGTTATGTCTAATGCCCGTTTTTGAACGAGGTAAACCTTTGTGATTTTATATCGAATGAGATGACTTCAAATGAACATTTGTATTTCTACCTTGTAACTTGATACTAAACCTGCTTCAACTTCTCCTATCGCCATGGATATGTTAGACACTTGCTGAGTTCTTTATGCTCACCCCGTTGCTATATAAATTTTTCAGGGTAGCTTGTCACGCACTGAAAAGCTAGAATTGGGTTAAAGCAGTGAAAGGCTAGAAGATTTTTGAGCTAATTTTGTTCGATGATGGTTTTTGTTGTATAGTAAACTTTACTTCTGATGTAATGTTAAGGATCTGTTGATACTTATGTGTTGTAAAAGTTTAAAGAACCGCTCATGTGTATGGAATGATAAGTTTAAGTTGTATAAGGATAAGAACTCTTGGTAATGTTAAGGATCTGTTGATTGTATATATTTCTATGATTATGGATTTGTGTTGTGGTTGATGTTTAGTTGAGTTGCCTTTAGATTTCTCGAATCTTTGAGTGAAGTGGATTATGGTTTATGTAACGTACAGGTTTATGAATTGTGAATGTTGATTTTGAATGATTCTTAGTATCCTCAAATTGTTAGATTGGATCCTGGATTGAATTGATGATGAATTATAATATTATTGATTTTAGATAGGGTCACACCTCCTGAATGTGATAATTCAGGGGGGGGGGGCGTGACAGAGTGGTATCAGAGCATGATTTGAGTATTTCTAAGAATTTTGATATGCTAGATGTGTAATAAATTTTGAGGTTTAGTGATTTGTATTTAGAGACTGATCAAAAGTTTTCTTTTGTTATTTTTAGGAAGCAAGGATGACGAGGTAATCTGGTTCTCCTGTTGCATCTACTTCTGATAAATTGAGTGGAATTATGAAAACTCTAGAGTCGATGACACAAGTAATGCAACAACAAGTCCGACAAGGAAGAAATGATGAAGGTGGGAATTCAAACCAGACTGGGTTGGGAATTGAACAGTTTAAGAAGCTTAGTCCTCCCAGTTTTGGTGGTGAGCCTGAACCAATGGTAGCAGAACAATGGATGATGCGGATGGAGAAAATATTTGATGTTTTAAATTGCCCAGATGATAAGAAGGTTCCTCTTGCTACCTTCATGCTAGAAGGAGAGGCTGAGCACTGGTGGTGAACCATGAAGAGGATTTCTGAAGCTCGACAGGAGCCAATCGCTTGGAAGGTATTTACAGAAAAGTTCAATGATAAATATTTTCCAGATTGCATCAGAGAGCAGAAAGAATTGGAGTTCCTGAATCTCATCCAGGGAAATTTGACAGTAGCCAAATATGAGTCTAAATTCACCGAGCTCTCTAGATTTGCCACACATATGATTGATGATGAATATAGGAAAGCAAGAAGATTTGAAAGAGGATTAAGGCCGGCAATAAGAAGCCGGATATCAGCTTTGAAACTCCAAGTATACACTGATGTAGTAGAAAGAGCTTTCATACTTGAAAAAGACTTGGCGGAGATCCAAGAAATCAGGGACAAGAATAGCAAGGATAAGTTTGTTGGTATAAGTAAGAGAGGAAATGAAGCAGAAAGAAGTAACGAGAAGGTAAAGGTACCTAGATTTGAGAAAGGAACTCCATCGCAAAGAACTCTATCGTGTACAAAATGTGGACGTAATCATGAAACAAGTGAGTGTTTTTGGGTGACTGGAGCCTGTTTTGCCTGTGGAAAGTTAGATCATAAAGTCAGAGACTGCCCACTAAACAAGAAGAAAGAGCCACTACTCTCTAAGCCGACAGCCCATGCTAGAGTATATGCTATCACAGAACAAGATTCCAGAGCCTCTAAATCAGTGGTTGAAGGTATTCTACAGGTTTCTAATAGAAATGCAAAAGTTTTGTTTGATCCTGGCTCCAACTTGTCTTTTGTTTCACAATATTTTGCTTGTCACTTGGGCATTCAACCTAAACCACTAGATTATTTGCAACACGTAACTACTGTTGTTGGGGAATCCTTGACAACAAATCTGGTTTATCCTCATCTTTTCGCTGAAAGAGATATGACAAATTTAGAGGACTAAATTTTATTCTAAGGAGGGGAGAGTGTAACATCCCCCATTTTTTTGAAAATTTAGTAAAATATTTGTTTGTAAAAATAAGGATTATTTAATAATTATTTTATATTAAATAATATTATATTAAAGTTTATGGCTAAGGACCTAAGAGTAAATATTAAAATTTTGATATGATTTATAGAATATTCGGAATTGAGTAAATAAAAATAAAATAAAATAAAAATTAGTGGACATGTGTCACTAGCTAGCTTAATGATGCCACCTAAGTTTGCCCTAAGGATGACACCTATCACTTTTCATGCATGCTTGCCACCTTGAAACTTTGCAACTCTTGTGTTAACCAAAAGTAATAAAGTAAGAGATTAAAGGAGAAACTAAATGTAACCTTCAGATGCTGCATCCAACGTGAGTTTAAGAAGAGAAGAGAAGGGAAGAAGAAGAGGAGGAATTGAAGAAGAAGATTTGATTGAGGTTTTGCATCAACTCCCCCCATTTGGGAATCAAATTTGTTTAAGAGAAGTGTTCTAATCTCTTCCTACAGAATTCCTAATCTTTGTTTTCCTTTTAATTCTTCATAATGCAAAAGATTTCAGCTTAGTACCAAACCGTTCTTTCCTTTTGATACAAATCCATGAATCTGAAATTTTTTGGTAATCTGACCTCTATTCAATGTTTCGGTCATAACATTTTGTAATAAACTCTGATTTAGACAAAACCGATTCCATTTGAAAGTAGACTCAAATATCTTTATTTTGAAACTAAGATTGAATGATTCGGAATTTAAATGCCTACTAAGACTTCTGTTTCAAGTAACCCTACAGATTCTGCAAAATAGGGACTGAAATTTCTGACCTTCTGTTACTAAATTGCTCATAACTCTCTAGAGAAAATTCTGAACTAAGCAAAACTTAGTTCTTTGGAAACTAGATTCGTGTATCTTTCTTTTGACACCTAGTTGGAAATTTTGAAGTATGTTTGCCTTCTGAAACTTCTGTTTAAATCGATTCTATCAAGTCTGCAAAACAGGGATGATCATTTCTGACCTTCCTTTACTCTATTTGTTGTCACTTCCTGTTGAGAACTCCAAAAATTATAAATCTGAGTTCATTAGAAAATAGATTGATACAGATTTCCAATGACACCTATTTTTAGTGATTTGGAGCATATTTGGTCACTCAAACAATTCGGAAACTATACCATTCAAATCCTGTCATAATGGAAAACTTTGTTGGGATTTGCCTATTCAATTTTCATCCTATTGGAAAATTGATTTCTACTAAATTCTTCTTCAATTGTGCTTTATATTAGTCCTTTGAAGTTCTTGTATTGTTCATCCTGAAATTATTGAATATCTGAAATTTATTATGTAATGCTTTGTTTGCATTTCCTTGTTTGATAAAGGCACATGCATATCTTCGTTGTTCCGCTTGTGCTTCTGATATGTGTCAATGTTATTGTTCATACTACCCTTTTGTACTCTGTGTCTTGTGGGATATTGTGAACCTTTGGCAAAAATGGTAAAGGGAGTTATGCTTAGAGCCCGCGATTGCTCTGCCGGCCCCATTGACTTCACTCAGACGTGGGTGGATGGAGCTCCCAAACGTGGGAGACTTATGCTTGGTGGTCATCCAGAAATGGATGAATCACATTATGTATTGGTCCCACAGCGCCATCTATGTTTATTGATATGATATCCAAAGCTTTGTTTAAGAGTTCTTATTATGTTTTGGATAAAAATGGAATGCATGCTACATCAAAAAATGACATACAAGCTTGTGTTTATTACTTGGTTCACTTGTTATACCCTGAAGTGTTTCGTATGTCATTGTTATGCTCTCAAACACTCTTATGCCTTTGATATGTCCCTAAATGCTTCATGTGACATTTGATACATGCCTAAATATTTCTTTTGCCAATGAAATGCTCTAATTTCCTTTCTCCTATTGTTATGTCTAATGCCCGTTTTTGAACGAGGTAAACCTTTGTGATTTTATATCAAATAAGATGACTTCAAATGAACATTTGTATTTCTACCTTGTAACTTGATACTAAACCTGCTTGAACTTCTCCTATCGCCATGGATATGTTAGACACTTGCTGAGCTCTTTATGCTCACCCCGTTGCTATATAAATTTTTCAGGGTAGCTTGTCACGCACTGAAAAGCTAGAATTGGGTTAAAGCAGTGAAAGGCTAGAAGATTTTTGAGCTAATTTTGTTGGATGATGGTTTTTGTTGTATAGTAAACGTTACTTCTGATGTAATGTTAAGGATCTGTTGATACTTATGTGTTGTAAAAGTTTAAAGGACCGCTCATGTGTATGGAATGATAAGTTTAAGTTGTATAAGGATAAGAACTCATGGTAATGTTAAGGATCTGTTGATTGTATATATTTCTATGATTATGGATTTGTGTTGTGGTTGATGTTTAGTTGAATTGCCTTTAGATTTCTCGAATCTTTGAGTGAAGTGGATTATGGTTTATGTAACGTACAGGTTTATGAATTGTGAATGTTGATTTTGAATGATTCTTAGTATCCTCAAATTGTTAGATTGAATCCTGGATTGAATTGATGATGAATTATAATATTATTAATTTTAGATAGGGTCACACCTCCTGAATGTGATAATTCGGGGGGGGGGGGCGTGATAGAGTGGTATCAGAGCATGATTTGAGTATTTCTAAGAATTTTGATATGCTAGATGTGTAATAAATTTTGAGGTTTAGTGATTTCTATTTAGAGACTGATCAAAAGTTTTCTTTTGTTATTTTTAGGAAGCAAGGATGACGAGGTAATCTGGTTCTCCTGTTGCATCTACTTCTGATCAATTGAGTGGAATTACGAAAACTCTAGAGTCGATGACACAAGTAATGCAACAACAAGTCCGACAAGGAAGAAATGATGAAGGTGGGAATTCAAACCAGACTGGGTTGGGAATTGAACAGTTTAAGCAGCTTAGTCCTCCCAGTTTTGGTCGTGAGCCTGAACCAATGGTAGAAGAACAATGGACGATGCGGATGGAGAGGTGGCACCGCTTGAGCTCAGTCTTCGAGAAAGACTAGGCGTTGCAACCTCCATGACAGAGAGGTGGCACCGCCTGAGCTCAATCTTCGAGCAATACTGGGCGTTGCAACCTCCCTGACAATGAGGTGGCACCGCCTGAGCTCGTTCTTCGTGCTCTGGCAGAGAGGTGCAACCGCCTCAGTCAAGAGGTGGCACCGCCTGGGCTCAGTCTTCGAGCTCTGCCAGGCGGTGCACCCTCTCCAGTCAGGAGGTACAACCGCCTGATCCCGGAATTCCGGGATTTGATCGTTTTGAGCTCCAAATTTGAACTAGGTTGGGGCCTATAAATACCCCACCCATTCAGCACTGAAAGCACATAACACACACTCGAAATCTTGCTATCTTTCTGTGTTTCTTAGAGCTCAAAACTGCTAGTTCTCCTCTTTCTATTCTTCAAGTTTGAGTTGTAAAGAGAGGAGAGAAAACATCTGTAAGGGTTGTCTCCTAAGCCCTTCAAAAGGAGTGAATCTGTAAGAGGGTAGTTGGCCTTCGCCTATTGAAGGAAGGCTTCTAGTTGACGTCGTTGACCTCGTCGGTGGAGGAAGCCAAAAGTGGAGTAGGTCAAGACTGACCGAACCACTCTAAATCTCTGGTTTGCGTTTATTTTGAGCACTTTATCATTACTGCAAACCTCCTACATAGCTACTGCTCTCTGCGCCTTTACAAGTTTCTAAGTGCTGATCTTTCCAAATCTGCATTCAGACGTAAATCGGTGTTTTCATACATTACAGTTTACGTTTACGTTTTGATTCTGCAAAACTGTCTTCTGCGCTTTTACGAACGAAGTTTCTAAGTTCAGATCCCTTTAAAATTGTGTTTAGACGTAAAACTGTGTTTTAGATGTAAACTACTTTTCAACGTAAAACTACGTTTAGACGTAAAACTATGTTTAGACGCAAACTGCGTTTATACGTAAAACTACGTTTAGACGTAAAACTGCGTTTAGACACAAACTGCGTTTAGACGTAAAACTACGTTTAGACGTAAAATTGCGTTTAGATGCAAACTGCGTTTCGACGTAAAACTACGTTTAGACGTAAAACTGCGTTTAGACGCAAACTGCACGGCGCTTAGACGCAATATGATTTTAGACGTAAACTGCGCTTAGACGCAAACTGCGCTTAAACGCAATCTGCGCTTAGACGCAAACTTCGCTTAGACGCAAACTGCGCTTAGACGCAATCTGAGTTTAGACGTAAACTGCGCTTAGACGCAAACTGCGCTTAAACGCAATCTGAGCTTAGACGCAAACTACGCTTAGATGCAAACTGCGCTTAGACGCAATCTACATTTAGACGCAAACTGCAAACTGTGTAAATTGCGCTTAGACGCAAACTGTGTTTAGACATAAACTGCACTTAATCATAAGTAATCTTAGAATTGGCTTTTGCATCAAAATAGTTTTTATCGAACGAACGCAGATTTCGTTTTTAATCGCTGAAAGATTTCCGCTACACTAATTCACCCCCCCCCCCTCTTAGTGCTCTCGATCCTAACAATTGATATCAGAGCGGGGTATTTCTCATATCGGATTTACACCCGAGAGAAATGGTTCTTCAAGAGGGCTTTTCGGTCTTTCGTCCACCGTTCTTTAACAGATTGGACTACACTTATTGGAATACTCGAATGAGAGTTTTCTTGATTTCTCTAAATCTGGATTTATGGAATATCGTTGAAAACGGTTTTCAACTTCCCTCTAAACCGATGAACGAATGGTCGGATTTAGAGAAGAAGTATTTTTCTTTAAACGCAAAGGCTATGAATGCCTTATTTTGCGCTTTGGACAAAAATGAGTTCAATCGGGTTTCTTTGTGCAAAATGGCTTTCGATATTTGGCGCGCTCTTGAAATCACGCACGAGGGAACTAGTAGAGTCAAAGACTCGAAAGTTAATATTTTACTGTATGATTTCGAGCTTTTTCATATGAAACCAAGCGAAACCGTTGTTGACATGTACACCCATTTTACGGATGTCGTTAATGGTTTAAAATCACTTGGTAAAAGCTTTTCGGATTTTGAACTCGTTAACAAAGTTTTGCGCTCACTTTCTAAAACTTGGGATTCAAAAGTAACTGCTATTCAAGAGTCGAAAAACTTGAACCAATTTCCACTTGAAGAACTAATTGGTTCATTGATTACATATGAAATGACGTGCAATACACGTGAAGAACTTGAGAACCACCTTCCAAAGAACAGGAAGGATTTGGGACATAGAACATTTGAAGACCACTCGAGCATAAGCTCAAGTGATGGTGAACTTAAACTACAAATGAAACAAAAATTAAAAAGTAAAAAGAACGGAACTACTTGCTTTGAACGCAAGAAGAAGAACAAAAATTGGGATGAATCGAGCTCCTCTGACGACAAGGAGAAAGTCAACAAAGGCGAGGTGGCAAACTACGCCTTTACGCCTTTCGACGCTGAGGTAATCAAAATGCCTTTAATTTACTTCGAAATTACATGATGTTTTTCATGATGCATTTTTCTTTTTCTTTAAATTTTCTTAAAAATTACATTTTTAATAATTTTATAATGAAAATGCAAAAATATGATCATGCTTGTAATTTTGAAAATAATGAAAATTGCATGTCTTATGTTAATGCAAGATAGAAATCTAATGATTGTACACCTAGTGAGATTAAATCTTATTTATGTGCTTGAGAAGCAAGAATGTATATTTTGATGATTTTCATATTGCTTTTCAATGACGATACATGGCTTTTGTCTGGAAGGCTTGATATTTTTCATTGTCTTTGTTTGTTAAATATAATGTATGATTTTGACATAAGAATAAAGATTTGAGATTTTAAAGTTATACATGATGATTTTTGTGATTGATGGTTTTATGATGAAATTCATTTCAAGATCCTAAACGTTGATGCATGTTTTCATTTGACATAAATGAAAATGCATGCTAACATGAAATCGATCACTTAAGATGAAACACTTAAAAAAAAGGGGAGAAATATATGAATTGATGCTATAAACACTATGCTATGATTATCCTATGCTTGCATCACCAAGAAATATATGATTGCTATCATTGCTATATGCCTTGTATCAAGATATCAAACAAAAATTTGCATCATACGAGCTGATATCTTACCATGTGATGCAATGCTACACTTGCTAAAATATTCGAAATGTGTACATCATGCCCTGTATCAAGATATCAAACAAAATCTTGCTTCACAGTTTTACGCATTGATATCTTACCATATGTTGAAATGCTACAATTGATGAACACTTGAAATGTAATCCTCTATCTTATTGATTTTTCAATAAATCTATGCTTGTCATACATGAATTTATTGAATGTAATTTTGAGGATGATTTCAAATTTAACAAATGCTTGATTCGTATTTACGACATAAGATACACTTTAAATATGAATCATGCATCAATCATGTTAAATGCTTCAATCATTTTCTATCTCTAGAGTTCTCGATTTTGATGAAATACAAGTGATAAATTCATTTATGATATATTGTAAATCACTTGAATTATGAATGAGTTTTTTATGATGTGTTAAAAGAATCACTTAAAAAGAAAATGCTTTTCCCATCTTATCGAGATTAATGATTTCATGATACTGTGTGAATCTCGAAATTGATTTTGATGAAATAGTAATAACGTTATTCATGTTATGAATCTTAAAAATGATAATATGCTTCATGTGATAATATGAATACATGAAACACTTATGATATTCCGTGTATTCATAAAATATTTATCTCATCATCCAATAACTCTTCTTGATATTGCTTATGAGATGAAATTAAATAATGCATGAAATACAAATGAGGAGTCAATGATCATGCATAATAGGATGTAATGAATTCTGGCATTTAGATACCATCGTTTGAATATCCATGATTATGTTGCCAAAATGATATATCATGAATGCTTGAATATCATATTTGATATGCTCATGATGATGATTGATTTTTCGGTATCGTGCATAAAAAATTGAAATGCAATGTTAATGAATTTGTGCATTGAAACTATAATGATGCACAAATAAGAATGATTACTTACCTTTGTCATAATTTAGAAATTGATGTAAAGTGTTTTTCCCTTCTTTTTGATAATGACAAAGGGGGAGATAGATTGCTAGCACAATTCAAGAAAAAGGCAAAAATTACAAAAGAGAAGAAATTGCTATCTTGAACATCACCGATAATTGCTAGCTTGAAATGTCAAGAAAATGCAAAAACTTGTTTATTTTCTTGCACATCTAAAGAGAAGATGCAAATGTAACACTTGCCAAATTGTTTGCTTGCCTCATGTAAAACAATATCTCTTGCTAGTTTGGCATTTTGCTAGCTTGTACTTTGCAACGAAAGCAAAAATGACACTTCTCAAAAGAGAAGAAAGAGCTTGTTATCTTGAACATCACAAGCTTGCCAAACAAAAATTACAAAAGTGCTATCTTGCCTATCTCAAGAAGCAAAACTTGCATATCGTAAAAATTTGCTAGCTTGCAACTTGCATATTTCAAGAAGCAAGAGTTGCCTTCTTGAACATCTCTAAATTGCTAGCTTGCAAGTTCTAAAATGTTGCAACATTGCTAGCTTGCATGTTATAAAAGTGCTATCTTGTATGCTGTAAAACTTGCATATCTAAAACTTGATAGCTTGAATGTTCTAAGCATGATGTAACATTTGCTAAATTTTCCGGCTTCAAAACTGCATGATGATAAAACTTGATATTATGTTTTTCATGCAATAAGTTGAACCAATATCACAAACACTTGATTGTGGTACTTCTCCTTTTTGTTGATGACAAAGGGGGAGAAGTATTTGATGACATGACATGCATAAGTTTATGCATAAGATCATGATAACGTGTTGCAAGTATTCATGATGAATATTGCAATGACTTGAATTCAGTTTGAATTCAAGGTTCTATCAATATGGCATATTGATAGGGGGAGTTTGTTTAAACTCTGGGAGTTAAGGTTAACTCCGTTTATGATGACATGTTGCTTAGATTTTTGAATCTAAGAGTTTCTATCAATATGACATATTGATAGGGGGAGTTTGTTTAAACTCCGGGAGTTAGATTTAACTCCGTCATCAAGTGGTTGTCATCATCAAAAAGGGGGAGATTGTTGAATCTCGTATTTTGATGATGAAACTACCTGATATATGTTTATGATTTAATCTGCGTTTTGAGTGACGTAGGATGCTTTGATCAGGATGAGACAATTAAAGCAGGAAAATCATGTTGTGCCGGAGGAACATGTCAGAAGATTGGACGTCGGGCCGGTAGATCGGTCGACGTATCGACAGAAGGCTTCGGGAAGTGGACTCGGGCATCGGGCCAAGAAGAGTGGTTATTGTGCCAAGGATATTGGAGTTGCGGAGTCAACTGGCCGATTGGGCAATAGGCCGTAGGAGAGGATGATGCGTCGAAGAATCAGACGAAGCGTCGAGGGACCAATGACATGCCAGACAACTTGGTTAATTGCTTAGGATTAATTGTCTCGATCGAAGGTTTGTTTTAATTGTGCAGGATTAACTATGATAACGATGAAGACATAAAGCGAAACAAAGTATCGGAGTCAAGCGCGAATGGATTTGTTGCGAGTTCGAGAGTTCGACGGAAGTTCGGACGGTCGTCGGAGGTTCTGCGAGAACAAATGCGAGAAGTCCAGAAGCTTGCCAAGCGAAGCTCGTCGAAACTAGCCAAGTGGATCGTCGCAAAGTCCAGGAGTTTGCCGGAAGTCCGCAGAAGCATCACTGAGGGTTCATCGGATGATCGACGGAAGTTCGCCGGAAACTCGCCGGAAGAAGCGATTGACGCACCGAAGCAAAGCTACAGAAATTGTCTTAGATCTAATCATAGTTAGCACATTGATTAAGTTGGAAAATGGGAGGTGATCCTATTAGCTTAATCTTGGGGCAATTGGGCCCCTGAAAGACTGAAATTGGGCTGAATGGAGCTAACCATTCGGACCCTGATTGCACCAGGAGGTGCAACCGCCTAGGCCAGGAGGTGGCACCGCCTAGGCTAAGCCTCCCAGCGAGACTGGGCGGTGCAACCTCCCCAGCCAGGAGGTGGCACCGCCTGAGCTTAGTCTTCGAGCAAGAATGGGCGGTGCAACCTCCATGACAGAAAGGTGGCACCGCCTGAGCTCAGTCTTCGAGCAAGATTGGGCGGTGCAACCTCCCTGACAGAGAGGTGGCACTGCTTGAGCTCGGTCTTCGAGTTCTGGCAGAGAGGTGCAACCGCCTCAGTCAAGAGGTGGCACCGCCTGGGCTCAGTCTTCGAGCTCTGCCAGGCGGTGCAACCTCTCCAGTCACGAGGTACAACCGCCTGATCCCGGAATTCCGGGATTTGATTGTTTTGAGCTCCAAATTTGAACTGGGTTGGGGCCTATAAATACCCAACCCATTCAGCACTGAAAGCACAGAACACACACTCAAAATCTTGCTATCTTTCTGTGTTTCTTAGAGCTCAAAACTGCTAGTTCTCCTCTTTCTATTCTTCAAGTTTGAGTTGTAAAGAGAGGAGAGAAAACTTCTGTAAGGGTTGTCTCCTAAGCCCATCAAAAGGAGTGAATCTGTAAGAGGGTAGTTGGCCTTCGCCTATTGAAGGAAGGCTTCTAGTTGACGTCGGTGACCTCATCGGTGGAGGAAGCCAAAAGTGGAGTAGGTCAAGACTGACCGAACCACTCTAAATCTCTGGTTTGCGTTTATTTTGAGCACTTTATCATTACTGCAAACCTCCTACATAGCTACTGCTCTCTGCACCTTTACAAGTTTCTAAGTGTTGATCTTTCCGAATCTGCATTCAGACGTAAACCGGTGTTTTCATACATTACAGTTTACGTTTACATTTTGATTCTGCAAAACTGTCTTCTGCGCTTTTACGAACGAAGTTTCTAAGTTCAGATCCCTTTAAAATTGTGTTTAGACGTAAAACTGTGTTTTAGACGTAAACTACTTTTAAACGTAAAACTACGTTTAGACGTAAAACTGCGTTTAGACGCAAACTGCGTTTAGACGTAAAACTACGTTTAGACGTAAAACTGCGTTTAGACGCAAACTACGTTTAGACGTAAAACTACGTTTAGACGTAAAACTGCGTTTAGACGCAAACTGCGTTTAGACGTAAAACTACGTTTAGACGTAAAACTGCGTTTAGACGCAAACTGCACTACGCTTAGACGCAATCTGATTTTAGACGTAAACTGCGCTTAGACGCAAACTGCGCTTAAACGCAATCTGAGCTGAGACGCAAACTGCGCTTAGATGCAAACTGCGCTTAGACGCAATCTGCATTTAGACGCAAACTGCAAACTGCGTAAATTGCACTTAGACGCAAACTGTGTTTAGACATAAACTGCACTTAATCATAAGTAATCTTAGAATTGGCTTTTGCATCAAAATAGTTTTTATCGAACGAACGCAGCTTTCGTTTTTAATCGCTGAAAGATTTCCGCTGCACTAATTCACCCCCCCTCCTCTTAGTGCTCTCGATCCTAACAGAAAGGACGATGCGTCGAAGAATCGGACGAAGCGTCGAGGGACCAATGACATGCCGGACAACTTGGTTAATTGCTTAGGATTAATTATCTCAATCAAAGTTTTGTTTTATGTGTGCAGGATTAACTACGATGAAAGTAAGATATGCAGTAGGAGTTGCACCGGAGTCAAGACAATGATCACGTTGGGAGTTCGAGAGTTTGATGGAAGTTCAGACAGTCGTCGGAGGTTCTGCGGGAATAAATCCGGCAAGTCCATAAGCATACCAAAGAAGCTTATCATAACTCGCCAAGTGGATCGTCGCAAGTCCAAGAGTTTGCCAGAAGTCTGCAGGAGCATCACCGAGGGTTCATCGGATGATCGACGGAAGTTTGCCGGAAGCTCGCCGGAATAAGCGATTGACGCACCGGAGCAAGTTGCAGTAAATAACTTAGGAAATATCGTAGTTAACACAATGATTAAGTTGGAAATGGGAGGTGATCCCATTAACTTAATCTTGGGGCAATTGGGCCCCTGAAAAACCCAAATTGGGCCGAATGGATCAACCCATTCGGACCCTGATTTCCGTCAGGCAGTTCAACCGCCTCAGTCAGGCGGTGGCACCACCTGAGCTCAGTCTTCGAGCTCTAGCAGGAGGTGCTACCGCCCCTGATAGAGGTGGCACCACCTAGGCTCGGTCTCCGAGCTCTGGCTGAGCGGTGCAACCGCCTCAATCAGGAGGTGGCACCACCTGAGCTCGGTCTTCGAGCTCTGGCAGGAGGTGCAACCGCCCCTGACAGGAGGTGGCATCGCCCAGAGGCTCAGTCTTCGAGCTCTGCCAGGCAGTGCAACTGCCCCAGTCAGGCGGTGGAACCGCCAGATCCCGGAATTCCGATAATTGACAGTTTTGAGCTCCAAATTCAAACTAAGTTTGGGGCCTATAAATACTCCACCCTTTCAGCACTGAAAGGGCACCTAGAAACCATCGAAATTCTGATTTTACTTTGTGATTTTTAAAGCTCAAAATTGTTGTATGAGTTGAATGTCCTTCTTCCTTTTTTTTTCCACGTTCTAATCTGTTAAGAGAGGAAAGGAAATTCTGTCAGGGTTGTCTCCTAAGCTCGTCAAAAGGAGTGAAACTGTAAATGTGTGGTTGGCCTTCGCCTATTGAAGGAAGCCAAAAGTGGAGTAGGTCAAGATTTACCGAACCACTCTAAATCTCAGTTTGCATTTACTTTGAGCATCTTATCTTTATTGCAAACCTCCTTAATAGCTTTCTGCCTTCTGTGCTTTTACGAACCTGTTTCAAAGTTCAGGGCTTTCCGTATCGACGTTTAGATGCAAATCAGTTTTATCATGCGAACATCATATTTCAGTTTACGCTTACGTTCTGATTTCCATCATAACTGCAAACTGCCTTTATATCGTTGCTTTAACTGCATCTTGCTTCATCTCAAGTTAAAGTGGTTTACGAATCGGCTTTCATACCGAAATCGCTTTTATCGTACGAATGTCGTATTTCAGTTTGCGCTTATATTCTGATTTCCATCATTACTGCAAACTGCCTTCATAGATTTACTTTAACGTCCTCTCGCTTGATCTTAAGTTAAAGTAATCTTAGAATCGACTTTCACACCGAATTCACTTTTATCGTACGAACGCAATTTTAATCGTAGAAAGATTTCCACTACACTAATTCACCCCCCCCCCCCTCTTAGTGCTCTTGATCCTAACACTCTATAGGGGTTCCTCCCTCCAAGTTGCTGCTCAAAAGCTGCAGAAAAGATTCATCTATTGCTTAAGAAAAGAGAATGAATACATGGCTATTTATAGAACTTCTAAACCCTAACTCCTAATAGGACTCCTACTTAAGACTTTTACTTCTAACCAACTCCTAATAAGACTCCTACTCAAGACTCCTATTCTCTTACAACTCCTAATTCTTCTATAAGAAAAAACCTCCTAAATGAATGTCCATCTCAATTAGGACTCTCCTAGCTAGAGTCCTAATAGACCCGCCCTCTTCAAATCAGCCTTGTCCTCAAGGCTAAGATTCCATGAACTCAGGGAACCGGGTCTTCAGCTCCTCATATGGTTCCCATGTGGCTTCTTCAAGTGGTAGATTATTCCAATGCACGAGTACTTCAGTAGAGGGATGTCGACGACGCATCACGATCCTGCGATCGAGGATGGCTTGGGGTTGGGCTTGAATAACTCCGTCCTCAGTTGTGTTGGGCAGTTGGATCTGGGGTGACTCATGTTCTCCCAACTTGGGCTTTAGGCATGATACGTGGAAGACAAGGTGAATTTTGGCATCCTCATGTAATTTAAGTCTGTACGCCACGGCTCCAATACGCTTTGTGATCTGATAGGGCCCATAAAAACGTGGGGATAGCTTCAATGAGGCTCGAGTGTTGATAGAGAGTTGCTTGTATGGTTGTAGGCGAAGATAAACCCAATCTCCCATTGAAAATTCTCTTTCACTTCATCGTGTGTCGGCTTGCTGCTTCATTCTAGCTTGAGCGGTAGAGATATTATCTTTTAACAGTTGTAAGAGTTTGTCCCTATCAATCAATTCTTGGTCAACCTGATCTACCTTGGGTGAGCCAATTACATACTTTGGAATCACAGGGGCTGGTCGACCATACAATGCTTCATAAGGGGCACATTTTGTAGATGAATGATATGTAGTATTATACCACCATTCGGCCCAGGGAAGCCATTTCGCCCACTCTTTTGGTCGGTCGCTAGTGAAACATCGGAGGTACGTCTCTAAGCACCTATTTACCACCTCTGTTTAGCCATCAGTTTGTGGATGATACGTTGTGCTCATCTTGATTTTATTGCCTTGTAACTGAAATAACTCGGTCCAAAATTTACTAGTGAAGATCCTATCACGATTACTTACGATGGACCTTGGCATCCCATGCAGTTTAACAATATTTTCTATTAAAATCTAGGCAATACTAGCAGCAGTGTAGGGATTTCTAACAGCACAAAAATGAGCATATTTCGTAAGTCGATCAACCACCACAAGAATCGTGCTTTTACCTTTGGAAGATGGCAGCCCTTCAATGAAGTCCATGGAGATGTCAGTCCACACTAAGTCTGGTATGGGTAGTGGTTGTAGCTTCTCTGGATTTGCCACAGTTTAACCCTTGTGCTGTTGACATACATCACATTGTGCCACATATTCAGTAATAATTTTTTTCATCCCTCTCCAATAAAAAATTTTCTTCACTCTTTTGTAGGTTCTTAGGAATCCAGAGTGCCCTGCTGAAGGTATAGAGTGCATTTCATGCAAGATGATTGTGATGCAAGAGGAGTCAGGTATAAGCATATTGCGACCATTGTAGCGTAGATCCCTCGAATCCCAGGTGTAGTGGGCTATTGCACTTGGATCCTCCTCCAATTTTTTTATGATGTTGCTAATCTCTGGATCATTCTTCCATTATTCCCTAATGTCCTCGAGAAGACTGTTGGTAGGAAGGGAGATGGCTGAAACCTTAGCTTGTTCAGGTAGCCGTGAGAGTGCATCTGCAACAACGTTTTCTTTCCCCTTTTTGTAAATAATTTCATAATCAAATCCAAGAAGTTTGCTTACCCATTTTTGCTGCTTAGGGGATGATATCGTTTGCTCCAAAAAGTACTTGAGGCTTTTATGGTCAGTTTTAATTTGAAATCGTCGGCCGATCAGGTAGGGTCTCCACCTCGTTACTGCGTGTACAATGGCAAGCATCACCTTATCATATACTGACATGTTTTTATGGGAGGGAGATAATGCCTTGCTAGTGTATGCGAGTGGCCGACCATTTTGCATAAGAATGGCTCCAATTCCGACTCTAGATGTTTCGGCCTCAATGATGAAGGGTCTATTGAAATCCGGTAGTGCAAGCACCGGCGTCGTTGTCATGGCTTTAAGTTTGTCGAAAGCAGCAGAGGCTTTGTCCGACCATTGGAAAACATCTTTTTTCAGTAAAAAGTGAGTGGTGCACTGATCTTCCCATAGTCTTTAACAAATTTTCAGTAGTAGTCCGTTAGTCCAAGGAACCCCCGTAGTAATTTCACGTTTGTAGGTTTCGGTCAGCCTTGCATTGCCTCAATTTTTGTTGGGTCTACCGCCACGCCTTCTTCTGATATTATATGCCCAAGGTACTATACTTTTTGCTGGAGAAAGCTGCACTTTAGTTGCTTAACAAAAAGAGTATTCTCCCGAAGGATCGTCAAAATAATCCGTAAATGCTGAAAGTGAGTCTCAAGAGAAGGGTTGTAAACGAGAATATCATCGAAAAATACCAGCACAAATTTACGAAGAAAGCTCCGAAATATATCATTCATGAGACTTTGAAAGGTTGAAGGAGCATTAGTGAGTCCAAAAGGCATTACCAAGAATTCATAATGGCCATCATGTGTGCGAAATGTAGTTTTTGGAATGTCATCGTCACATACCCGAATTTGGTGGTCCAACTTCGTGAAGACTCGAGCTCCTTTCAATTCATCAAGAAGTTCATCCACCACTGGTGTTGGGTACTTGTCCTTGATGGTGATGCCATTTAAAGCTCGGTAGTCGATGCACATCCGCCAAGTTCCGTCCTTCTTGCATACAAGTAGCACCGGTGGAGAATAGGGGCTGCAACGTGGCCGAATCACCCCTGTTTCAAGCATCTCCTTTACGATCTTTTCAATTCCATCTTTCTAGAGGTGAGGATATTGGTACGGTCTAGTGTTCACTAGTGGCTTGCCCGGAAGGATTGGAATTCGATGGTCATGTTGAGAGAAGGAGGAAGACCGTGCGGTTTAGCAAATATGTCAGCAAATTCAGTAAGCAATTGGGCAAGATTTTCATCTTCAATTTCTATTTTCTTCTCTTCTGGTTGTGGCTGGAGATGCATCAAAAAGCCACCATTTACCTTGTGCAAAACTTTCTCCATTCGTTGGGTCGAAACAGTGGTAACTTTGCTTCCGCGCTTCCCGCGTAAGATGATCTGTTTGCCCTTACAGTAGAATTTCATAATTAATTTAGAAAAGTTCCAAGAGACATCACCTAGTGTAGTCAGCCATTCTATACCAAGCACTGCCTCATAGTCATCGATTGGTAGGAGGAAGAAATCGGTGATAATTTCTTGGTCTTGCAGTAATAGTTTCACCTGCGGGCATCTTTGATTCTGCCGTCGGCAACCTTTACATCGAACTTGCTGCAACCTTCAATATGCAGTGTCATCCGAGCAGCAACCTTACTATTCAGGAAGTTATTAGTGCAACCCGTGTCGATGAGAACAGTGATCGGCTGTTGTTTGAGAAGGCCTCCAACTTTCATCGTTTGCGGATTTGAGTTGCCGGCTAGTGCGTGTACCGTAATGTCGGTCGGATATGGCTCTTCTTCCATATCTTCTTCTTCATGTTCAAGGTTATCTTCTAGATGGTTCAATCATAAGAAGTCTACCTTTTTTATAGTGATGCTCGTGGCTCCACGGCTCGTCACAATGCCCACATAACCCCTTCGTAGATCGCTCCCGAATTTCTTCTCTTGTTAACCTTTTTGGTGCAGGGACTCGGTTGATAGTAGGGGAGGCTGAGGGCTTTAGTATTGTAGGTCGTCGAGTGATCCTAGTCCTCCGGGCTTCATGGTTCAATCGCTCCTCTTGAAGTCGTGCGAAAGAGATGGCTGCCATAAGCGTGTTTGGTTGTCGCGCCTTAACTTCTCCCCGGATCTCCGGCTTTAAGCCCTCAATAAAGGTCCCCAATAGTTATTTTTCAGACCAATCATGAGTTTGATTAGATAACCTTTCAAACCTAGTTTAGTACTCATGAATGGTGGAGGTTTGTCGGATCTTTGCTAGTTGTCCGTCAATGTTCTCGTAATAAGTTGTTCCGAAGCGGATCAGTAGTTCTTCTTTGAATTGTCACCATGAAAGGTCTCCATAAGTGTGTTCAAACCAGTCAAACCATTGTATGACATCCCCTTCAAGATGTATAGCTGCAATTTCCACCATAGATGCATCCGCAGTTTTATGGTACCGAAAATATCGCTCCGCGTGCGAGATCCAACCAATTGGGTCTCCTTCTTCCCATCTAGAGAAGTCCACTCTCATGCGCGAATAGTTGGGGTCGGTCATAGAGCCTCCCCTCTCTTGGAAGTAATATCTTTTGGCATGATGTGATTGGTTAAAGCTCTCTCCTTGATGTGATTTCTTTGGGCTTAGTGGTCGGCCCAAACTGAATTCGGTAAGGAGAGTCCGAATCTTATCCTCCATTCATACCTCAAAAGCTTCAAATTTAGCATTGATTGCCTCCTCAGATACCATAGTATATGACTCTAAATCTGTGATGTTAAGATCTCTCTTTTGTTGACGGGTTAAAGGCATGTATAGGTTTGATAGAAATCAGTGAAAGTTTGCTACAGAATTGTGTTGTCTTGTAAGAGCAGAATTATTGTCGAAGAAACAGCGGTTTCTTGACGAAATCTCCACCAATAATTTGAGAGATTTGAGGAGGGAATGGATAGTAATATTTTAGTTTATATGATAGAGAAAATATAGTATCAAGATCAAACAAACAGTACTATGCGATTGAAATTCTGCAATGTATCTTTCGTTGTAGAGATGAAAACTTTGTGACGAAAAGTTTATGCAACAATATAGGAACAAAAATTTTTATTTTTTTTTGGATTTTCGGATAGGGATAACTAAATTGCAGCAGTAGTAAGGTAGGAAACCAAAACCTGTTGCAATTCACAGGATGATCCGCGGTGGTGGAGATGATGGCGGAATTTGGCGACGATATTTTAAGCAATTGTGGGAATTGTTTGGACAGTTGTTGAGGGTTGATGGATTGCAATGGAAGGGCAGCGAGATGCTAAGAACGCTGCTCTGATACCAGGTGATAGAACCCTTGCAGATTCTAAACTTGGGGTTGATCTCTTTAGGGGATCGGCTTCCTTGGAACACTATAGGGGTTCCTCCCTCCAAGTTGCCGCTTAAAGGCTGCAAAAAAGATTCATCTATTGCTTATGAAAAGAGAAGGAATACATGGCTATTTATAGGGCTTCTAAACCCTAACTCCTAATAGGACTCCTACTTAAGACTCTTACTTCTAACCAACTCCTAATAGGACTCCTACTCAAGACTCCTATTCCCTTACAACTCCTAATTCTTCTCTAAGAAAAAACCTCCTACATGAATGTCCCTCTCAATTAGGACTCTTATAGCTAGAGTCCTAACAAAACCCCAGATTTCTATCTAGATTTTGAAGAAGGTTGCAGGAATCTATTGGCATGAAAGTCTAAGTTTAGCACTGCTTATCACCCTTAAACTGAAGGTCAATCAGAAAGAACCATTCAAACACTTGAGGATTTGCTTCGAGCCTATGTTATGGATTGGAAAGGTGAATGAGATAAAGATATTTTTCTTATTGAGTTCACTTAGAATAATAGTTATCATTCAAGTATTCAGATGGCTCCTTATAAAGCTTTATATGGGCGAAAGTGCAGGACGCCTATATGTTGGGAAGAAATTGACGATAGAAAGTTATTAGCCCTAGAAAAAGTACAAGAGACTACTTAGAAAATTTAACTTATAAGAAAAAAGGTTAAAGACTACTCAGAGTCGTGAAAGGGGTTATGTTGATAACAGAAGACGAAATATTAAGTTTCAAATCAAGGATTTTGTATTCCTGAAGGTCTCCTCTTCTAAAGGCATTGTAAGATTTGGGAGAAAAGGAAAGTTAAGCCCAAGATTTATTGGACCTTTTGAGATTCTTGAGAGGGTTGGTTCTGTCGCTTATAGGATTGCCATGCTACCATCATTGTTTCATATCCATGATATATTTCATGTTTCAATGATCAGAAAATATATACCTGATCCCTCTCATATCATTAAGTATGAGCTGATGGTGATTGATAAAGACTTGTCTTATGTGGAAGAGCCCACTCAGATTGTTGATAAAAAAAAAGAAAAAGAAAATATCTTGAGGAATCGGATCATCCCTCTAGTTAAAGTGATTTGGAGATATCATTCTGGAGAGGAAACAACCTGGGAGCTTGAGGAAGAAATGATGAAAGCTTATCCTAATCTTTTCATCGAATGAGATATGATAAATTTAGAGGACAAAATTTTTCTTTAAGGAGGGGAGAGTGTAACATCCCCCATTTTTTAAAATTTAGTAAAAGGTTTGTTTGTAAAAATAAGGATTATTTAATAATTATTTTATATAAAATGATATTATATTAAAAGTTTATGGCTAGAGACCTAAGAGTAAATATTAGAAGTTTGATATAATTTATGAAAGATTCAGATTTAAGTTTAAAAAAAAAAATTAGTGGACATGTGTCACTAACTAACCTAATGGTGCCACTTATGTTTACTCTAAAGATGACACCTAGCCCATGACACATTGTAATTTTTGCATTAGCCGAAACCGAAAAAAAAAAAAAAAGAATTAGATGAAAGGTTAAAGAAAATAAAACTGAAGAGTTACAGCCAACGTGAGTTTGAGAAGAGAAGGGAAGAAGAAGAAGAAGAAGAAGAAGAGCTTGAGGATTTTCATCAATTTTCCAACATTTAGGATTTAAATAATTTTAAGGTAAGTGTTCTAACCACATCCCACGGTAACCTTAATCTCTGTTTCCATTTTTATTCCGTAAAATTTGAGAGATTTCAACTAAGAACCAGACCTTTCATTTTGATACAAAGCTATGAATCTATAATTTTTCGGTAATCTGACCTCTATGCAATGTTTCAGTCATAACATTTTGTAATAAACTCTGATTTAGACAAAACCTATTCCATTTGAAAGTAGATAAAACAATATTTATTTTGTTACTAAGATCGAATGATTTGGAGTTTAAATGCATACCAAGACTTCTGTTTAAATTAACTGTTAGGACTCTAGCTTAGAGAGTCTTAATTGAGACGGACATTCATGTAAAAATGTTAGGACTCTAGCTAGGAGAGTCCTAATTGAGAGGGACATTCTGTTAGGACTCTAGCTAGGAGAGTCCTAATTGAGAGGGGCATTCAAGTAGGAGGTTTTTTCTTAGAGAAGAATTAGAAGTTGTAAGGGAATATGAGTCTTGAGTAGGAGTCTTATTATGAGTTGGTTAGAAGTAAGAGACTTAAGTAGGAGTCCTATTAGGAGTTAGGGTTTAGAAGCCCTATAAATAGCCATGTATTCCTTCTCTTTTCATCAGCAATAGATGAATCTTTTCTATAGCCTTTGAGTAGCAACTTGGAGAGATGAACCCCTATAGAGTTCCAAGGAGACCGATCCCCTAAAAAGATCAACCCCAAGTTTAGAATCTGCAAGGGTTCTAACATTAACCCTACATATTCTGCAAAACAGGGACTGAAATTTCTGACCTCTTGTTGCTTAACTACTTATAACTTTCTACTGTGAACTCAGATTCAAAGAAAGTATATTTATTCGAAGTTAGACTCAAAATGCTTTCTGAATATACCTGATTTGATATTTTTGGAATACAATTGCTAACTTAAACATCTGCTTTCATCGACCCTATGGATTCAGTAAAACAGAGCTAATATTTTCAGACCTTTAGCTATGAAATTATCTGTAACTCCTTGTTTTAAATTCTAATTCTTGTAAAACTTGATTTGCCTAAAATTAGATTGAAAAAGCTTTCTAATGACATCTATTTTTTATAAATTAGAGCATAGTTAGTTATCCAAATAGTTTATACAATGTTCCTATCAAATTCTGCCAGAATCGAGCTTTGGTCGATTTCGGCTTTCCTTGTTTCTTCTCTTTGGAAATAGATTTCGGCAAAAACTCTTACTTCAGTTAAGCTTTACATTATTACCTTAAATTTCTGTATACTTTTGTCCTTTATTTATTTGTATATCTGCGGCTATCATCTAAAGATCATGTTTGCATCGTAATGATTCGGCACATGCATCCCATTGTTCCGTTCGATATGTGCCTCTTCCAGTTTCATTTCTTTGGACATTGAATTCATCTAACTTTCTTCTTTCAATTGAGCTATATGTGATTTCTTGAAATCCTTGTATGCTCTTGCGTTTGTTTCCTTTCAAATCTGAATACATTTGTGAAAGATTATGTTTGTATCGTATTGACTCGAAAGGCTTATGTACATTTCGTTATTCCGCATGGGCTTCCAATATATGCTAATTTCATTATTCATACTGTCCCTTTGTACTCTGGTGTTTGTGGGATAAATATTAACCTTTGTCAGAAATGGTAAAGGGAGTTATGCTTAGAGCCCGCGATGCTCTGCCAGCCCCCTATGACTTCACTCAGACGTGGGTGGATGGAGCTTCTAGCCGTGGGAGACTTATGTTTGATGGTTATTCAGAAATGGATAGACCATATAATGTTATGATCCCACTTCACCTTCTATGTGTTTGATATGATATCCAAAGCTTTGGCTATGTTTCTATGCATGCTTTAGATAAGAATGAAATGAATACATCGTCATTTGACATTTGAGCTTCTATTTATGTTTTGTTCTTTGATATGTTTCCAAAATGTTATAAGTCTTTGTTATACCTTGAAATTACCATATGCCATGGATATGCTCCTTATATCAATGATATACTCCAATTACCCTTTCTCGATTATATGAACAAAACATTCTTCGAACGAAATGACATCGTAATTTTGCATTCAAACAACACAAGCTTCTGTTTCATCTTGTATCTCTGCCTTGTATTTTTGATACCTTATTTGTTTGAGAAACTATCCTCTTTGCTATAGATATGTTAGTCGCTTACTGAGCTTTATATGCTCACCCCATTGATATATAAATTTTTCAGGATAGCTTATCGCTCGCTAAAATATGTAGTTTTGGTTGAGGCAGTGGGAAGCTAGAAGATTTTGGGGTAAATCTTTCATACTTGATATGTTGATGTTGTATAAGTTCCTTTTGTGTGTATCAACGACAAATCTAGATTGATGTATCCCGTAAATATTTGAAAAGTACCTCTCATGTTAGGATTTTGGGAATGTTAAGTTAAAATTATGTAATGAATGATATAAACATGTGGTACATGTTGGTTTTGTAATTGTATAGAATTCTCACAACTATGGATTTATGATGTGGTTATGGTTTAGTTAAGTTGCCTTTGGATTCTACGAATTATCTAGTGACATGATGTATGATTATAAACTGCACAGGTTTTGTGAATTGTGGGTTGTAGAGGAGAATGACATGAATGTTTTTCTTAGTGACCTCAAATGTGTGATTGGATCCTGTATTGTTTGTTGAATTATAATATTATCAATTTTGAGTTAGGTTCACACCTCCTAAATGAAAATTAAATTCGAGAGGGCGTGATAGAGTGGTATCAGAGCATGGTTTGAGGATCACTGAAATATTTGATATGTTGACGTGCAAAATATATTGAGGTCTAGTTAACTATAGTGATTAGTGAAAATTTTCTTTGATGCATTTTAGGAATCTAGGATGACGAGGACAGTTAGTCCTCCTACTTCATCTGCTTTTGATTAATTAAGTGCGATAAAAGGGTTGATCGAGGATATTAAATTAGAGTGACGCAGTAGAAGCATGGTGAACCTAATACATTGGTAGCAAAAAAATAGATGTGATTAGAGAAGATATTTGATGTACGAAATTGTTCTGATGATCAAAAGAATTTCTGGAGATTAAAAACAAGAATAGCAAGGACAAGTTTACTAAAAAAAAAGATTAGAAATGAATCGGAATGTGATAATAAGAGGGTCAAGACATCATCGATTTGAAAAGGGAAGTCATCACAAAAGATTTAATCCTGTGTAAGATACGAGTTATATTATGAAACAAGTTTGTATTTGTAGGTGATTGGAGCCTATTTTACTTGTGGAAATTTGGATTATAAAATAAAAGACTACCCTTTGAACAAGAAGAAAGAATCACTGCCTCATAAGTCATCAACCCATGTTAGAGTGTATGTTATCACGGAATATGATTCTAAAGCTTCTAAATTAGCGGTCGAAGGTACTATTCATGTTTCTGAAAGAATGCAAATATTTGTTTGACCATGTGTCTCATCTATGATATGATTCACAATATTTTGCTTATCACATGGGCATTCAACCTAAACCACTGGATTATATGCTATATGTAAATACGACTATTAGGGATTATTTGATAACAAACTCGATCAGGTCATCTTATTTAATTTCTATTGGAGAACACGAACTTCTTGCTGATTTGGTTCTCCTAGATATTTGGAGTTTTGATATTATACTAAATATGGATTGACTATCTTCCAATCATACTAGTATAGATTGTTATACAAAATGATCACTTTTTGCATACTAGATCATCCCATCTTTTATTTTGAGAGTATTGGGCATGATTTACCTCTTTACCTGATGTATTTCCAGATGACTTGTTTGGTTTACCTCTAGATAGAGAGGGTGAATTTACTATTAATTTGGTCCCCTGGACAACCCCAATATCTAAGCCTCCTTACAGAATGACACCACTTGAGCTAGAGGAATTGAAAAATCAACTACAAGAATTATTAGATAAGGGTTTCATTCGACCTAGTGTTTCACCATGGGGTGATGATTGTGAGCAAAGTTTTCAAGAGTTAAAAAGGAGATTGACTAGTGCCCCTATTCTGACTATTCCAAGTGGTGATGAGGGATTTATGATTTATACTAATGCCTCAAGAAAGGGCCTTGGATGTGTTTTGATGCAAGAAGGGAAAGTGATTGCTTATGCTTCTAGACAACTAAAGAGTTATGAACTGAATTATCCAACTCATGATTTGGAATTTGTAGCAATTGTTTTTGCTCTAAAGATTTGGAGGCATTACTTGTATGGGCGAACATTTGAAATCTTTACTGATCATAAGAGTTTAAAGCATATTTTTACTCAAAAATAGTTAAACATGAGGTAGCGGAGATAGATATAACTTCTAAAGGATTATGATTGTACTCATTCTCCAATGAGCACCTGTATTGTATCCCTAGTGTCCCTACACGAGCAGCTATGAGACTAGCTGCATCCATCATATGGAAGGGTATGTCCCTTTGTCCCTCAGTCCGGTTATCACTATGTCCCTCTCGAGTAACCTGTGACCGGGATTATTTAGGATCTGTGTTTAAAAGTGAATCGATCTCATTATCGTGATCTCATCACGATCCGATTCCCATTGCACAAATCCAAGGACATCACAATATATATATATATATATATATATATATATATATATACAATAGTTATAAAGTGATATATGCCAAAATATAATAAGCAAAAAAGACTCTATATCAAGTCACACATGCTATCACTCACGTGATTGGCTTGCTAGGCACCTATGACTAGCATTGATAGCCTTTTCGATCAGCACCTCAGATGGTGAATTATACACCTATCTGGTTATGTTGGGGATGAGCACGCCCCGCACGTAAGTCGCAGAGGTCACGCCGTCCATCCAAACTCGGCTCCCGAGGGTCAGCCCCGACCAAAGCGCCTCGAGGGGATCGGTCACTTCTCCATCAGGTAGCTCCCTCATAAAAAGAGCCCGGAACGGCTCATCCTTAGTGTGGGCTCGGGTGCGGCAGAGGTCACTCATCGAGCCAGACCTAGCTGGTTTAGCTGATCCCTCCTTCCTATTGAATCTCATATTTTGATGCTTCAATCAGGATGAGATAATTAAAGTAGGAAGAATCATATTGGGCCAGGGGAAAACAAGTTAAAAGATTGGACGTCGAGTAGGTGGATCGGTTGACGTATCGATAGAAGGCTTCGGGCCACGGATTTGGGCATCAGGCCAAGACGAGCAGATATTGCGCCAAGGATATCGGGGTTGTGGAGTCAACTGGCCGATTGGGCAATAGGCCGCAAGAGAGGACGATGCGTCAAAGAATCGGACGAAGCGTCGAGGGACCAGTGACATGCCGGACAACATGATTAATGCTTAGTATTAATTGTCTAGATCAAAATATATTTTTACTTGTATAGGATTAACTATAATAGCAAGGCATGAAGCAAAATAAAGTCCCGGAGTCAAGGACGTGACTTCGTTGGGAGTTCGAGAGTTCGTCGAAAGTCCGGACGTTCGTCGGAAGTTCTAGCGGAACCAGCCGAGAAGTCTTAGAGCTTGCTAGAGAAGCTCGTCGGAATATGCCAAGAAGATCATCGTGAAGTCTAGGAGCTTGCCGGGAGTCCACCAGAACATTGTCGAGAGATCGTCGGAAGTTTGTCGGAAGCTCGCCGAAAGAAACCAAGACATAGTGACTTATTTAGCTTAGCAAATGTCTTAGGAATCGTAGTTAGCATGTAATTGGGTTTGGATTTGGGCCAACCCAATTAAGGGCCAGCTAGGCCCATGTAAGGATTATGTTGAGCCCAATGAGAGGCCCAAACAATGCCCCAAGAAGTCTCACCATCGTGGCAGAGTCTTCGAGACTATGTCAGGCGGTGGTACCGCCAGTCTAGGCGATTGTACCACCCCTAACAGGGTGCCAGGCTGTAATATCCCTCGCTTTTGAAAATTATTAATAAAGATTTGTTTATAAATTTGAGGACCTATATGTAAATATAGAAATTACAAGGACTAAACTGCTAAGTTGCAAAAAGAAAAAAAAATAGGAAAATCGAAAATTTCCGTATTATCCCACCGCCTCCCACGCACTCTCTCTGTTTCTCCAAACAGAGAGGAGCGGTGGGGCGTGAGGAGAAGAAGGAGAGTAGTTGAGGGAAAAGAAAAGAAGAAGAGGGAAAAGAAGAGAGGAGGAAGAAGAAGAAGAAGAAGAAGAAGAAGAGGAAGAAAAGAGGAGGTGGCTGCAGCGAGGGCTGCAGCGAGGAGCTGTGGGGCGTTGGGAAGGAGAGAGGAAGAGACGGTGAGGAAGAAGAGAAGAAGAAGAAGAAAAAGAAAAAGAAGAAGAGGAAAAGAGGAGGTGGCTGCGGCAAGGGCTGCAGCGAGGAGCTGTGGGGTGTTGGGGAGGAGAAAGAAAGGAGAGGAGAAGAAGAAGAAGAGGAAGAGGAAGTAGGAGAAGAGGTTGGGATACCTCTGTTTCCTGCAGAGGAAACAGAGGAGAGGGTGTGTGTGACGCCGGGGAGGAGGAGAGAAGAAGAAGAGGAGAAGAAGAAGAGAAGGGAAAGGAGCTGCGGCGGTGGCAGCTGCAGCTGGAAGAGAAGGAGAGGAAGAGATGGTGAGGAAGAAGAGAAGAAGTGGAAGCGGGTGAAGAGGCGGCACCTCTGTTTCCTGCAGGAGGAAATAGAGGAAAGGAGGTGCTGTTCGTCGGGGAGAAGAAGGGGAGGAAGGAGAAGAAGAGAAGAAGAAGAAAGGAAGGAGAAGGAAGAGGAGAAGGGAAAGAAGTAGCTGCGGCTGCGGTTGTGGCAGCTGCAGCTGTGGCAGGGAAAGAGGAAGAGATGGTGAGGAAGAAGAGAAGAAGTGGAAGCGGGTGAAGAGGCGGCACCTCTGTTTCCTGCAGGAGGAAACAGAGGAAAGGAGGTGCTGTTCGTCGGGGAGAAGAAGGGGAGGAAGGAGAAGAAGAGAAGAAGAAGAAAGGAAGGAGAAGGAAGAGGAGAAGGGAAAGAAGTAGCTGCGGCTGCGGTTGTGGCAGCTGCAGCTGTGGCAGGGAAAGAGGAAGAGGAAGGGAAAAGAAGAGAGGAAGAAGAGGGAGAAGAGAAGAAGAAGAAGAAGAAGAAGAAGAAGAAGAGGAGGTGGCTGCAGCGAGGAGCTGTGGGGCGTGGGGAGAAGAAGAGAAGGAAAGGAAGAAGAAGAGAAAGGAAAAGGGAAGAAGAGAGGAAGAGGAGAAGGGGAGGCAGCTGCGGCAGTGGCAACTGCAGCTGGAAGAGAAGGAGGAAATAGAGCAGGGGAGGAAGAAGAGGTTGCGGTTGTGGTGGCTGCGGCCATGGCTGCGACTGTGACTGCGGCAGTTGCAGCTGGGAAAGAAAGGAAAGGAAAGGGGGAAAAAGGGGCTGCGGACGGGATTGCGGCCACAGCGGCAGCGACTGCGTATGCAGCAGTTATGTCTGCGAGAGAAGGGAGGAAGGAAGGTAGTGCGGTGGAAGGGGCTGCGATTGTGGCAGCGGCAGCAGCGGCGATTGTGGCAGCTGCGTTTGGGAAAGAAAAAGAAGGAATGAGAGTAAGAGAGAGCAGGTGACTGTGCCTCGATGTTCGACACGTGGTGTAGTTGCGAAGAAAGGAAGAAAACGGGAGCACAAAACGAAACAGAGAGAGGACACGGAGGAAAAGTAGAAGGATTTGGGCTAGCACCTTCTTTGGATCTTCGGATCGAAATCCTTGAAAGGAAAGTTCCCTGATCGTTTCTCCTATAATTGCTCTGATATGTCTTATTGCAAGTTCCCTGATCGTTTCTCCTATAATTGCTCTGATATGTCTTATTGCAAGTTCCCTGATCGTTTCTCCTATAATTGCTCTGATATGTCTTATTGCAAGTTCCCTGATCGTTTCTCCTATAATTGCTCTGATATGTCTTATTGCAAGTTCCCTGATCGTTTCTCCTATAATTGCTATGATATGTCTTATCGCAAGTTCCCTGATCATTCCTCCTATAATTGCTCTAATCTTTCCTTTTGCAAGTATCCTGATCGTTCCTCACTGTCATTTTTATCTCTACATTTGCTTTGAATATGAGGAACTTTGAATTGTTCTAACCTTGCATTTGATTAATCTCCTGTTTAGACGTAACGATTCGAATCTGTGCAACTTCTGATATTCTGACCTTTTGATACCGAGCTGCCTATAAGTCTTTGTTGGAAACTCTGATTTGTTCAAAACTGATTTCATTGGAAACTAGACTCGTAGACCTTTCTTTGATATATGGATTGAAAGATTTGGAATCCAAACACCGGTCCAGTTATCTATTGAATCTGACATTATGAATTCTGCCAACAGAGATTTTGTTCTACGACACTTGCTTACCAAATTATTTGTAACTCTCTTTGTTGGACAGTTCAATTCATATGAAGCCTGTCTTATCTGAAAGTATTATCCAATGATTATTTCTGAGTAAATTGGAGCACGATTAATAGTTTGAATCATTTGTTCAATGTGCCTTCTGTATTCTGCCAGAAATCGAGCTTTGGTCGATTTCTCATATTCTGGTTTCATTCCTTTGGAATTGATATCCTTTAGCTTTCTTATTCAATTGAGCTTTATATTACTGCTTTGAATTCTTGTATGCTCTTGTCCTAAAAATTATTTGTATTCTTGAAAACTGTTGTGTAACGTTTATGCTATATCGTATTGACTCAAATAGGCACATGTATATCCTATTGTTCCGCATTTGCTTTCGATATGTGCCTATTCCAGTTTCATTCCTTTGGACATTGAATTCATCAAATCTTCTTATTGAATTGAGTTATATGTGATTTCTTGGATTCCATATGTGCCCTTGCTTTCAATTCCTTTCAAATCTGAATATACTTGTGAAAGATTATTGCTTACTTCGGATTGACTCGTAAAGGCACATGTACGTTTTGTTGTTCCGCGTGTGCTTCCAATATATGCTACTTATTGTTGAAACTGCCCTTTTGTACTCTGGTGTGTGGGATTGTCTGGACCTTTGCCAGAAATGGTAAAGGGTATGCGCTATTTGCCCACTATGTGGGGTCCCGCTATGAGGGATATTCTGTATGCGCTTGTTGTCCGCTACGTGGGTATGTGATTAGAGCCTGCGATGCTCTGCCGGCCCCCTTTGACTTCACCTAGACATGGGTGGATGGAGCTCCCAAACGTGGGAGACTTTTGTCAGGTGGTCATTCAGAAATGGATGAATCACATTCTGATTGAGATCCCACTACACCCTCTATATGTTTGATATGACATCCAGAGTTTTGGTGAGTTGTTTCTGTTCATGCTCTGGATAAGAATGATATGATTGCAACGTCAAGGGTGACGTTTGAGCTTCTGTACGATATTTGTTTCTGATATGCTCTGAAATGCTTCATTCACTGATGATTTAGCTTTGAAATGTTCCATATGCCGTTGATATGCTTCGGAACATTTTATATGCCATTGATAAGCTTTGATATGTTTCCTTTGTTTCTGATATGCTCCAATTACTCTGTGCTCCATTTGCTATGAACTGATATGTTCTGAAATGTCCTATCTGCCATTGATATGTTCCAATTACTCTATGCTCCATTCGTTATGGATCAAATATGTTATGAATGATATGATACGTATGATTTGGTATCTATTGAGATGGTATCCTTGAGAATTTTGTATTCTGCCTTGCATTATGATACCTTACTCGTTTCAAACTGTTCCTTTTGTTCTGAATATGCTTTGTCACTTGCTGAGCCGTTTTTGGCTTACTCCGTTGTTATATAAATCTTTCAGGTCAGCTTGTCACTCTTCGAGATGTTTGATTTGGGCTGAGGCAGTGGATAACTATTCAGAATTATGGGCAAGTCTGGTTGGTTATTATGATATTGTTGTATAAGTATGTTTTGTATGTAATGAAATGTTGTCGATGAACCGAAATGGATATATTGTGTCAAAGTGTTAGGAGATCTCTCTTATATGGAATTTCGGAATGTTAAGTCTAATTTATGACGATATGAACTTGTGGTGAATAGTTGGAGTTCTGATTGTATAATTTATTTAGCTTGTGGATTTATAAATGTTGTTCATGTTTGTCAAGTTGGCTTGGGTTGCCATAAATGTGAATTGTCGAGTGATGTGATATATGATTATAAACTGCACAGGTTTTATAGATGTGAATTTTGATAGAATGTTTTCAGTGTCCTCAAACGTTAGTTTGGATCCTGGATTGGTTTGTGACGAAAATTTTAAAAATCATGGATATTTTGAGGGGCGTGACACAAGCTGTGGTACCACCAGTCTGGGTAGTGGTATTGTCCAGCATAGCTTACCAGGCAGTGGTACCGCTTAGCATAGCCTCCCAAGCGATGGTACCGCCTAGGATGGGTGGTGGTACAGCCCAATGTCAGACTGACACTAGCGGTGGTACTGCCCAGCGTAGGCGGTGGTACCTCCCATGCCCGGGAAACCCGGGATGAGATATTTTTAGGCTCCAAGTTTGAATCAACTTGATGCCCATAAATACCCCTCTCATCCCTCGTTAAAATACACAAGTATAGAGAGTTTAAAAGTGAAGAAACGCTGCTGCAATCTCTTTAGAAATTCCCTCGTCCACTCTAAGTTTAGAATTCTATAAGAGAGGAGTGAGTGCTTGTAAGGGTTGTCTCCTAAACCCGGGAAAAGGAGAAGAGGGGTGTAAAAGGTGGTTGGTCTTTAAACCGACGTTATTTTACCGCTACACTAATTCTCTCCCCCTCTTAGTGCCGACCTCGATCCTAACACTTCCCAGCATGTTCCTTGCCGCATGCACTCCCTACAGCCTCCTCGTTCTGGGCAATTCCGTGTGGGCGCCCCCTTGGGATGTGTTAGAACCCTTGTAGATTCTAAACTTGGGGTTGATCTCTTTAGGGGATCGGCCTCCTTGGAGCTCTATAGGGGTTCCTCCCTCCAAGTTGCTGCTCAAAGGCTGCAGAAAAGATTAATCTATTGCCTATGAAAAGAGAAGGAATACATGACTATTTATAGGGCTTCTAAACTCTAACTCAAAATAGGACTCCTACTTAAGACTCTTACTTCTAACCAACTCATAATAAGACTCATACTCAAGACTTCTATTCCCTTACAACTCCTAATTCTTCTCAAAGAAAAAACCTCCTACATGAATGCCCCTCTCAATTAGGACTCTCCTAGCTCGAGTCCTAACAGAATGTCCCTCTCAATTAGGGCTCTCCTAGCTAGAGTCTGTTAGGACTCTAGCTTGGAGAGTCTTAATTGAGAGGGACATTCATGTAAAACTGTTAGGACTCTAGCAAGGAGAGTCCTAATTGAGAGGGACATTCTGTTAGGACTCTAGCTAGGAGATTCCTAAATGTGAGGGACATTCTGTTAGGACTCTAGCTAGGAGAGTCCTAATTGAGAGGGGCATTCATGTATGAGGTGTTTCCTTAGAGAAGAATTAGCAGTTGTAAGGGAATAGGAGTCTTGACTAGGAGTCCTATTAGGAGTTGGTTAGAAGTAAGAGTCTTAAGTAGGAGTCCTATTAGGAGTTAGGGTTTAGAGGCCCTATAAATAGCCACGTATTCCTTCTCTTTTCATAAGCAATAGATGAATCTTTTCTGCAGCTTTTGAGCAGCAACTTGGAGGGAAGAACCCCTATAGAGTTCCAAGGGGGCCGATCCCCTAAAGAGATCAACCCCAAGTTTAGAATCTGCAAGGGTTCTATCACCTGGTATCAGAGCAGCGTTCTTGGCATCTCACTGCCCTTCCACTGCCATCCATCAGCCCTCCACAACCGCCCAAAGCAATTCCCACAATTGCTTAAAAGATCGTCGCCGAATTCTGCCATCATCTCCACCACCGCGGATCATCCTTTGATCTCCCTGTGAATTGCAACAGGTTCTGGTTTCCTATCTTACTGCTGCTGCAATTTAGTTATCCTTATTCGAAAATCTAAAAAAAAAAACTGTTCCTATATTGCTGCATAAATCTTTCGTCATAAAGTTTTCATCTCTACGACGAAAGATACATTGCAGAATTCCAGCCGCATAGTACCATCTGTTTGATCTTGCTACTGTGCTTTTTCCATCCAAATTTCTATGAAATTTTTATGATATCTTTGACACTTCTTAACAGCAGAAATCCCTTTGGCTTTTTCAAAAAATTCTCAATATAAACCATTGATCTTTTACGTCTAATCTGCTATACTTGAAAATCTGCACTGTAAAATTTCAGCCGCATAGCATTATTTGTTTGATCTTGATACTATATTGTTTCTATCCAAATCTCTACAAAATTTTTATCATAGCTTTGACACTTCCTAACAGTGGATTTCCCTTTGGTTTCATCAAAAAATTCTAAATATAAACCATTGATCTTTTACGTCCAATCTGCTATACCTAAAAATTTGTGCTGCAGAAAATTTCAGCGGCATATTGTTGCCTTAACCTATCTATTTGTAATCTTTTTTGAATGAAATTTTTTATACACTTCATAGATCATCTTGGCTTCCATCTAAGATTGATCTATTAAGAAATTCATCTCTAAAAATGATTTTATGTTGCTGCAAATTTTCATCGTAACCTACTGAAATTTTTCGACGAGAATTCTGCAATCGCAACTTATACCAATTTCCTTGCTGTTATACTGCCGAAATTTTCTTGATTAAATTATATATCCTTGCTGTCATATAAACTATGATTTTGCTATCAATTCCCTCCTTAATTCTCTCAAGTTTTTGGTGGAAATTACGTCGAGAAACCGTTGTTTCTTCGATGACAATTCTACTCTTACAAGACAGCACATACTTACTGTAACTTCCACTTATTTCTATCAAACCTTTGCTACCATCTACCCTAGATCGAAAACTTTCATCTACAGCCCTAAAACTCCACCAAACCACACCCTCAAACTGCACCAAAAATAGCCACAAAACAAGCCTAAACCGTAGCCTACATCCACCGATCTACCAACCCTTTCGACAACACCTCTCTCAACCAATACATGCCTTTAACCCGACAACCAAAGAGAGATCTTAACATCACAGATTTGGCGGCATATATTATGGCATTTGAGAAGGTAATCAATGCTAAATTCGAAGCCTTCGAGGCACAAATGGAGGATAAGATTCGGACGCTCTTTACCGAACTCAGATTGTGCCGACCACTAAGCACGAAGAAATCGCATCAAGGAGAGAGCTATGCCCAATCGCACCAAGCCCAAAGATATAACTTCCGAGAGAGGAGAAGCTCTATGACTGACCTCAACTATCCATGCATGAGAGTGGACTTCCCTAGATGGGAAGAAGGAGACCCGATTGGTTGGATCTCGCACGCGGAGCGATATTTTCATTACCACAAAATCGCGGATGCATCTATGGTGAAAATTACAGCTATACATCTTGATGGGGATGCTATACAGTGGTTTGACTGGTTTTAACATACTTATGGAATCCTTTCATGGCAACAATTTAAAGGACTGCTGATCCGCTTAAGACCAACCGATTACGAGAATATTGATGGACAACTAGCAAAGATCGGACAAACTTCCACCATTCAGGAGTACCAAACCAGGTTTGAAAGGTTATCTAATCAAACTCATGATTGGTCTCAAAAACAGCTATTGATGACCTTCATTGAGGGCTTGAAGCCGGAGATCCGAAGAGAAGTTAAAGCACGACAACCGTATACGCTTATGACAGCCATCTCTTTCGCACGGCATCAAAATGAGCAATTGAACCATGAAGCTCGGAGGACTAGGGGTGCTCCTCAACCAGTAATATTGAATCCCTCAGCCCCCCCTACTATTGACCAAGTCCCTACACCAAAGAGGTTAACAAGAGAAGAGCTTCGGGAGCGATATGCGAAGGGGTTATGTTGGCATTGTGACGAGCCGTGGAGCCGTGAGCATCGCTGTAGTAAAAGGAGACTTCTTATGATTGAACCAATAGAAGAAGAGGTCATTGAACATCCAGAAGAGAGCCTTGAACATGAAGAAGAAGATGCAGAAGAAGAGCCACAACCGACTGAAGTTACGGTACATGCACTAGCAGGCTACTCAAACCCGGAAACGATGAAAGTTGGAGGCCTTCTCAAACAACAACCGATCACTGTTCTCATCGACACGGGCAGTTCTAATAACTTTATAAACAGTAAGGTTACTATCCAGATGGCCTTACCTATTGAAAATTGCAGCAGGTTTGATGTTAAGGTCGTCGACGGACGGATTTTGAATTGTGATCGTAGGCGCCCGCAGGAGAAACTATTGCTGCAGGACCAAGAGATAATTGCATATTTCTTCCTTCTCCCTCCTGATGATCATAAGGCCATGTTCATAATTAAATGGTTGACGACATTAGGTGATATTTCTTGGAATTTTATGCAACTAATTATGAAATTTTACAGTAAGGAGAAACAGGTGATACTGAACGGGAAACGAGGGGGCGACATAACGACGATTTGCACACAACAAATGGAGAAGGTTTTGCATAAAGCATGCAGCAGATTTTTTATACAACTTGAGCAGCAAACTAAGGGATAGCCAATACAATTTGAAGATCCAAACCTACTTCCTTTGCTTGCTGAATTTTCAGATATATTTGACGAACCGTTCAACTTACCTCTTACCCATCGGCATGATCATTATATAATGATTCTTTCAAGCAAACCTCCACCAAATACTCGGCCATATCAATATCTATATCTCCAGAAGGATGAAATAGAAAGGATTATAAAAGAAATGCTCAAAACAGGAGTTATTCGGCCAAGTTACAACCTCTATTTTTCATCGGTGCTACTTGTACGCAAGAAGGACGGAACATGGCGAATATGCGTTGATTACCGAGCTCTCAATGGCATAACCATCAAGGACAAATACCTTATTCCAATAGCAGATGAATTACTAGATGAAAGGGAGCACAAATCTTTACAAAGCTGGACCTTTGATCCGGGTATCATCAAATATGAGTGTGCGAAGAAGGCATACCAAAAACCACCTTTTGAACACAAAACAACCGTTACGAAATTTTGCTTTCTTCAACAGAAGGTGGAATATATTGGGCATAGCATATCAGAGGAAAATGTGATAGTGGACCCCTTCAAAATTGAAGCAATGCAAAACTGGCCTACCCCGAGGAACATAAAATTGCTACATGGCTTTCTTGGTTTAACAGGCTACTACTGCAAGTTCGTGAAAAACTATGGCGAGATCAATGCACCACTTACTTCCTTACTGAAAAAAGATGTCTTCCAATGGTCGGACAGAGCCTCCGCTGCCTTCGACAAACTTAAGGCAGCCATGACGACAACGCCGGTGCTAGCACTACCAGATTTTAACCGACGCTTTATTATTGAGGCCGACGCATCTGGAGTCAGAATTGGAGCCATTCACTTCCTGCCATTCCATCTTAATATCCTCAAGGAAGTCGCTGGTCAGAAGTGAAACGGTTGAAACTTCAACTTGCTCGGGTAGCTGCGAAAGCGCATTTGCAAGAACATTCTCTTCCCCCTTTTTGTAAGTTATTTCAAAATCAAATCCAAGAAGTTTTTTACAAATTTTTGCTGCTCAGGGGATGGTATCTTTCGCTCCAAAAAGTACTTAAGGCTTTTATGGTCGGTTTTATTTTGAAATCGTCGACTAATCAAGTAGGGTCTCCACCTCGTTGCTGCGCGCACAATGGCGAGCATCTCCTTATCATATGTTGACTTATTTTGATGGGAGGGAGATAATGCCTTGCTAGTGTATGCGCGTGGTTGACTATCTTGCATGAGAATGGCTCCAATTTAAACTCCAGATGCGTCGGCCTCAATAATGAAGGGTCGGTTAAAATCTGGTAGTGCTAGCACCGGCGTTGTCGTCATGGCTGCCTTAAGTTTGTCGAAGGCAGCGGAGGCTCTGTCCGACCATTGGAAGACATCTTTTTTCAGTAAGGAAGTAAGTGGTGCATTGATCTCGCCATAGTTTTTCACGAACTTGCAGTAGTAGCCTGTTCAAACAAGAAAGCCATGTAGCAATTTTACGTTCCTCGGGGTAGGCCAGTTTTGCATTGCTTCAATTTTGAAGGGGTCCACTATCACACCTTCCTCTGTATGATATGCCCAAGATATTCCACCTTCTGTTGAAGAAAGCAAAAATTCGTAACGGTTGTTTTGTGTTCAAAAGGTGGTTTTCGGTATGTCTTCTTCGCACACTCATATTTGATGATACCCGGATCAAAGGTCCAGCTTTGTAAAGATTTGTGCTCCCTTTCATCTAGTAATTCATCTGCTATTGGAATAAGGTATTTTTCCTTGATGGTTATGCCATTGAGAGCTCGGTAATCAACGCATATTCGCCATGTTCCGTCCTTCTTGCGTACAAGTAGCACCGGTGAAGAATAAAGGTTGCAACTTGGCTGAATAACTCTAGTTTTGAGCATTTCTTTTACAATCCTTTCTATTTCATCCTTTTGGAGATATAGATATTGATATGGCCGAGTATTTGCTGGAGGTTTGCCTGAAAGAATCATTATATAATGATCATGCCGACGGGTAAGAGGTAGGTTGTACGGTTCGTCAAATATATCTGAAAATTCAGCAAGCAAAGGAAGTAGGTTTGGATCTTCAAATTGTATTGGCTCTCCCTTAGTTTGCTGCTCAAGTTGTATAAAAAATCTGCTGCATCTTCTCCATTTGTTGTGTACAAATCGTCGTTATGTCGCCCCCACGTTTCCCGTTCAGTATCACCTGTTTCTCCTTACTATAAAATTTCATAATTAGTTGCATAAAATTTCAAGAAATATCACCTAATATCGTCAACCATTTAATTATGAACATGGCCTTCTGATCATCAGAAGGGAGAAGGAAGAAATCCGTAATTATCTCTTGGTCCTGCAGCAATAGTTTCTCTTGCGGGCGCCTACGATCATAATTCAAAATCCGTCCGTCGACGACCTTAACGTCAAACCTGCTGCAATTCTTAATAGGTAAGGCCATCTGGATAATAACCTTACTGTTTATAAAGTTATTAGAACTGCCCGTGTCGATGAGAACAGTGATCGGTTGTTGTTTGAGAAGGCCTCCAACTTTCATCGTTTCCTGGTTTGAGTAGTCGGCTAGTGCATGTACCGAAACTTCAGTCGGTTGTGGCCCTTCTTCTGCATCTTCTTCTTCATGTTCAAGGCTCTCTTTTGAATGTTCAATGACCTCTTCTTCTATTGGTTCAATCATAAGAAGTCTCCCTTTACTACAACGATGCTCATGGCTCCATGGCTCGTCTGTTAGGACTCTAGCTTGGAGATTCCAAATCGAGAGGGACATTCATGTAAAAATGTTAGGACTCTAGCTAGGAGAGTCCTAATTGAGAGAGACATTCTATTAGGACTCTAGCTAGGAGAGTCCTAATTGTGAGGGGCATTCATGTAGGAGGTTTTTTCCTAGAGAAGAATTAGGAGTTGTAAGGGAATAGGAGTCTTGAGTAGGAGTCCTATTAGGAGTTGGTTAGAAGTAAGAGTCTTAAGTAGGAGTCCTATTAGGAGTTAGGGTTTAGAAGCCCTATAAATAGCCATGTATTCCTTCTCTTTTCTTAAGCAATAGATGAATCTTTTCTGCAGCCTTTGAGCAGCAACTTGGAGGGAGGAACCCCTATAGAGTTCCAAGGAGGCCGATCCCCTAAAGAGATCAACCCCAAGTTTAGAATCTGCAAGGGTTCTAACATCGTCACAATGCCAACATAACCCCTTCGCATATCGCTCCCGAAGCTCTTCTCTTGTTAACCTCTTTGGTGTAGGGACTTGGTCAATAGTAGGGGGGGCTGAGGGCTTCAATATTACTGGTTGAGGAGCGACCCTAGTCCTCTGAGCTTCATGGTTTAATTACTTCTCTTGATGTCGTACGAAAGAGATGGCTGCCATCAGCGTATACGGTTGTCGCGCTTTAACTTCTCTTCGGATCTCCGGCTTCAAGCCCTCAATGAAGGTCCTCAATAGCTATTTTTTAGACCAATCATGAGTTTGATTAGATAACTGTTAGGACTCTAGCTTAGAGAGTCCTAATTGGGAGGACATTCATGTAAAACTGTTAGGACTCTAGCTAGGAGAGTCCTAATTGAGTGGGACATTCTATTAGGACTCTAGCTAGGGGAGTCCTAATTGAGAGGGGCATTCATGTAGGAGGTTTTTTCTTATAGAAGAATTAGGAGTTGTAAGGGAATAGGAGGCTTGAGTAGGAGTCCTATTAGGAGTTGGTTAGAAGTAAGAGTCTTAAGTAGGAGTCCTATTAGGAGTTAGGGTTTAGAAGCCCTATAAATAGCCATGTATTCCTTCTCTTTTCTTAAGCAATAGATGAATCTTTTCTGCAGCCTTTGAGCAGCATCTTGGAGGGAGGAACCCCTATAGAGTTCCAAGGTGGCCGATCCCCTAAAGAGATCAACCCCAAGTTTAGAATCTGTAAGGGTTCTAACACTTGGTATCAGAGCAGCATTCTTGGCATCTCGCTGCCCTTCCACCACCATCCATCATCCCTCCACAACCGCCCAAAGCAATTCCCACAATTGCTTAAAAGATCATCGCCGAATTCCGCCATCATCTCCACCACCGCGGATCATCCTTTGATCTCCCCGTGAATCGCAACAGGTTCTGGTTTCCTACCTTACTACTGCTGCAATTTAGTTATCCTTATTCGAAAATCCAAAAAAAAAAAAAATCGTTCCTATATTCATGCATAAACTTTTCGTCACAAAGTTTTCATCTCTACAACGAAAGATACATTGCAGAATTCCAACCGCATAGCACCATCTGTTTGATCTTGCTATTGTGCTTTTTGTATCCAAATTTCTACGAAATTTTTATGACATCTTTGACACTTCCTAACAGTAGATTTTCCTTTAGTTTCATCAAAAAATTCTCAATATAAACTACTGATCTTTTATGTCCAATCTGCTGCACTTGAATTGCAGAATTCAAGCCGCATAGCACCATCTGTTTGATCTTGCTACTGTGCTTTTTCTATCCAAATTTCTACGAAATTTTTATGACATCTTTGACACTTCCTAACAGTAAATTTCCCTTTGGTTTCATCGAAAAATTCTCAATATAAACTACTGATCTTTTATGTCCAATCTGCTGCACTTGAAAATCTATTGAATGTGGCTAATTACGGAGTATCCCCAACATTTCATGTGGCTGATTTGAGTCCTTTTTATACTCATGTTGATGAATCAAACGAAGACTTGAGGACAAGTCTCATTCAACCGGGGGAGATTGACACGGGAGTGTCTAATTTACTACAATCTGATTATATGAGCCTTGATTATGATATAGTATCTTTTTCAGTCAATAATGATGCCTCATAATCTTTATCTTAGCACACTCAAATATGACAGCTCATCAGCATATTCTCTGCACAAAGTTAAAGCTGTTTCAAGTTGCTTTTCTTCAAGACAAAGGAATGCATTAAGGGAGTTGGTTGGCAGCTGTGAAACTGTTGTTGCAGGACAAAGAGATAATTGCATATTTCTTCCTTCTCCCTCTTGATGATCATGAGGCCATGCTCATAATTAAATGGTTGACAACATTAGGTGATATTTCTTGGAATTTTATGTAACTAATTATGAAATTTTACAGTAAGGAGAAACAGGTGATACGGAATGGGAAACGTGAGGGCGACATAACGACGATTTGCACACAACAAATGAAGAAGGTTTTGCATAAAGAATGCAGCGGCCTTTTGGTACAACTTGAGCAGCAAACTAAGGGAGAGCCAATAGAATTTGAAGATCCAAACCTACTTCCTTTGCTTGCTGAATTTTCAGATATATTTGACGAACCGCACAACCTATCTCTTACCAGTCGGCATGATCATTATATAACGAGTCTTTCAGGCAAACCTCCAGCAAATACTCAGCCATATCAGTATCTACATCTCCAGAAGGATAAAATAGAAAGGATTGTAAAAGAGATGCTCGAAATAGGAGTTATTCGGCCAAGTTGCAACCTCTACTCTTCACTGGTGCTACTTGTACGCAAGAAGAACGGAACATGGCGAATATGCATTGATTATCGAGCTCTCAATGGCATAACCATCAAGAACAAATACTTTATTCCAATAACAGATGAATTGCTAGATGAAAGGGAGCACAAATCTTCGTAAAGCCGAACCTTCGATCCGGGTATTATCAAATACGAGTATATGAAGAAGTCATACCGAAAATCGCCTTTCGAACACACAACGGCCACTACGAATTTTTACTTTCTTCAACAAAAGGTGAAATATCTTGGGCATATCATATCAGAGGAAGGTGTGATGGTGGACCCCTTCAAAATTGAAGCAATGCAAAACTGGCCTACCCCGAGGAACATAAAATTGCTACATGGCTTTCTGGGTTTAACAGGCTACTACTGCAAGTTTGTCAAAAACTATGGAGAGATTAGTGCACCAGTTACTTCCTTACTGAAAAAAGATGTCTTCCAATGGTCGGACAGAGCCTCTGCTGCCTTCGAAAAACTTAAGGCAGCCATGACGATGACGCTAGTGCTAACACTACCAGATTTCAACAGACCCTTCATTATTGAGGCCGACACATCTGGAGTCATAATTGGAGCCATTCTCATGCAAGATGGTCGACCACTCTTATACACTAGCAAGGCATTATCTCCCTCCTATCAAAATAAGTCAACATATGATAAGGAGATGCTCGCCATTGTGCGCGCAGTAATGCGGTGGAGACCCTACTTGATTGGTCGACGATTTCAAATTAAAACCGACCATAAAAGCCTCAAGTGCTTTTTGGAGCCAAAGATATTATCCCCTAAGCAGCAAAAAAGGGTAACAAAACTTCTTGGATTTGATTATGAAATAATTTACAAAAGGTGGAAAGAGAATGTTGTTACAGATGCGCTTTCACAGCTACTTGAGCAAGCTGAATTTTCGTTCGTTTTACTTCCAACCAACGACTTCCTTGAGGATATTAAGATGGAATGGCAGGAAGATTCGGAGACCAGTAAGATAAAAAAAAAAATTAGAGGAAGCATCAAGCTCCGTGGCTCATTACAATCGGGACTCAAAAGAATTATGCACTAAGGGACGCATTGTGCTTGCGACAAATTCTACTTGCATCTTTAAGAGCAGATTTTGGACAAAGTTATTCCATATGCAAGGTACTAAATTGAAAAATAATATGACATATCACCCACAATCCAACAGCCAGACGAAAGTTTTAAATAGGTGCTTGGAGACAGCCCAAAGCCACCCACCAAATATGACTACCCAAAGAGAACTCCAGACCCAGCCAAGTGCCATTATTGATCGATGGATCGTGACTCGATGACGACGACCCACTAATGAAGTGCTAATACAGTGGGCGAACCTACCAATAGAAGATGCCACTTGGGAGAACTTTGAAGATCAAATTCCCAGAATTCACGAATCATCAGCCTCGATGACAAGGCTGATTTGAAGAGGGTGGGTCTGTTAGGACTCTAGCTTGGAGAGTCCTAATTGGGAGGATATTCATGTAAAACTGTTAGGACTCTGGCTAGGAGAGTCCTAATTGAGTGGGACATTCTGTTAAGACTCTAGCTAGGAGAGTCCTAATTGAGAGGGGCATTCATGTAGGAGGTTTTTTCTTATAGAAGAATTAGGAGTTGTAAGGGGATAGGAGTCTTGAGTAGGAGTCCAATTAGGAGTTGGTTAGAAGTAAAAGTCTTAAGTAGGAGTCCTATTAGGAGTTAGGGTTTAGAAGCCTTATAAATAGCCATGTATTCCTTCTCTTTTCTTAAGTAATAGATGAATCTTTTCTACAGCCTTTGAGCAGCAACTTGGAGGGAGGAACCCCTATAGAGTTCCATGGAGGCCGATCCCCTAAAGAGATCAACCCTAAGTTTAGAATCTATAAGGGTTCTAACAATAACCTGTCAAACCTAGTTTGGTACTCCTGAATGGAGGAAGTTTGTCGAATCTTTGCTAGTTGTCCATCAATATTCTCGTAATCGGTTGGTCTGAAGTGGATCAGCAGTCCTTCTTTGAATTGGTGCCATGAAAGGACTCCATAAGTATGTTTAAACTAGTCAAACCACTGTATAGCATCCCGTTCAAGATGTATAGCTGCAATTTTCACCATAGATGCATCCGCGGTTTTGTGGTACTGAAAATATCGCTCCACGCGCGAGATCCAACCAATCGGGTCTCCTTCATCCCATCTAGGGAAATCCACTCTCATGCATGGATAGTTGGGTTCAGTCATAGAGTCTCCCCTCCCTTGGAACTCATCTCTTCGATCTTGGTACGATTGGGCAAAGCTCTCTCCGTGATATGATTTTTTCGGGATTAGTGGTCGGCCCAATCTGAGTTCGGTAAAGAGCGTCCGAATCTTATCCTCCATTCGTGCCTCCAAGGCTTCGAATTTAGCATTGATTGCCTCCTTAGATGCCATAGTATATGCCTCCAAATCTATGATATTAAGATCTCTCTTTTGTTGTCAGGTTAAAGGCATGTATAGTTGAGAGAAGTGATGGTCGAAAGGATTAGTGGATCAATGGATGTAGGCTTGTTTTGTGGCTGTTTTGGGTATAGTTTAAGGGTGTGGTTTTGTGGAGTTTTAGGGCTATGGATGAATGTTTTGGATCTGTGGTAGATGGTAGCAAAGGTTTGATAGAAATCAGTGGAAGTTGCAGCAAGTATGTGCTGTCTTGTAAGAGTAGAATTGTCGTCGAAGAAACAACGGTTTCTCGACGTAATTTCCACCAAAAAGTTAAGATAATTGAGGAGAGAATTGATAGCAAAATCACAGTTTATATGACAGCAAGGATATCTAATTTAATCAAGAAAATTTTGGCAGTATAACAGCAAGGAAATTGGTGCAAGTTGAGATTGCAGAATTCTCGTCGAAAAATTTTAGCGAGTTACGACGAAAATTTGCAGCAACATAAAATCATTTTTAGAGATGAATTTCTTAATAGATCAATCTTAGATGGAAGCCAAGATGATCTATGAAGTGTATAAGAAATTTCATTCAAAAAAGATTGCAAATAGATGGGTTAAGGCAACAATATGCAGTTGAAATTTTCTGCAGCACAGATTTTTAGGTATAGCAGATTGGACGTAAAAGATCAGTGGTTTATATTGAGAATTTTTTGATGAAACCAATGGAAAATCTACTGTTGGGAAGTGTCAAAGCTATCATAAAAATTTTGTACATATTTGGATAGAAACAATGTAGTATCAAGATCAAACAAACAGTACTATGCGGCTGAAATTTTATAGTGTAAATTTTCAAGTATAGCAGATTTGACATAAAAGATCAATGGTTTATATTGAGAATTTTTCGAAAAAACCAAAAGGAAATCTGCTGTTAGGAAGTGTCAAAGATGTCATAAAAATTTCATAGAAATTTGGATAGAAAAAGCATAGTAGCAAGATCAAACAGATGGTACTATGCGGCTAGAATTCTGCAATGTTTCGTCGTAGAGATGAAAACTTTGTGACGAAAGGTTTATGCAGCAATATAGGAACAATTTTTTTTTTTTTTGGATTTTTGAATAAGGATAACTAAATTGTAGCAGCAGTAAGGTAGAAAACCAGAACCTGTCGCAATTCACGAGGAGATCAAAGGATGATCCGCGGTTGTGGAGATGATGGCGGAATTCGGCGACGATCTTTTAAGCAATTGTGGGAATTGCTTTGGGCGGTTGTGGAGGGCTGATGGATGGTAGTGGAAGGGCAGCGAGATGCCAAGAACGCTGCTCTGATACCAGGTGTTAGAGAACCCTTGCAGATTCTAAACTTAGGGTTGATCTCTTTAGGGGATCGGCCTCCTTGGAACTCTATAACGGTTCCTCCCTCCAAGTTGTTGCTTAAAGGCTGCAGAAAAGATTCATCTATTGCCTATGAAAAGAGAAGGAATACATGGCTATTTATAGGGCTTCTAATCCCTAACTCCTAATAGGACTCCTATTTAAGACTCTTACTTCTAACCAACTCCTAATAAGACCCCTACTCAAGACTTATATTCCCTTACAACTCCTAATTCTTCTCTAAGAAAAAACCTCCTATATGAATGCCCCTCTCAATTAGGACTCTCCTAGCTAGAGTCCTAATCGAATGTCCCTCTCAATTAGGGCTCTCCTAGTTAGGGACCTAATATTTTTACATGTATGTCCCTATCAATTAAGACTCTCCAAGCTAGAGTCCTAACAGGATGCCACCTACTTGGGTGGCGACCTCCCATGCTGTAGCGGAGTCGGACATTTTGGATGTCCTAGTCTTCGGCTTCTTACGTGGGTGACCAGACTCAGAATTCCCCAGTTGATCCAAGTCCCTCGAGGTTAGCATAGCGGGTTGACGAGGTCGAGGAGCTAGAGAGGCATGGGGCATGCCCCTCAATTCCTTGAGGTTCACCATATCTGCTCAAGAGACCAAAGCGTAGTCAGCAACACAAAGTAGTGACGATGCAACTAGAGTAAAGTGGGATTGGCCTGAGCCATACCCCAAGGAGCCGAACTAAGACCTCCCTCAACCAACCACTCCTTAGTCATGTCCCTAATAGCTCGGGAAGCAGAAAGAATCTCCTTCAAATGCTTGAGTTGCTCATACTCATCATTAGATAACCCGGGGCAGCTATTGTTGATCACTCGAGCTGACCATCGGAGACTAAATCCCCATCCTTGAATACAGCTAATGAAAAAATAACGACTCTTCCAACCCTTGTTATTGGAAGGTGCCCCGCTCACCATAAAACCATTGCGAGATGATAGGTAGTAGCCACCCGGCCCCTTAGAAAGATAAAATCAAGTCAAAAACAATGATCAGGTTGGGGTGATACCTACACCTCGACATTCCCCGAGGAAGGCCACCTTGTACCGCCATGAGTTTGGAGCCATCTATGATGGCGAAATCTGCCACTAGGAGAAACAAGCTTCGATCACCGGGTGTAGGGGAAATCTGAGCCCTGCCTCAAGGGCATCTAGGGTTAGCCCAACCCATCCGAGAATGGGTCATGGGCGCATTGACTAGGCCAAGGAGCATGTAACTCATATTCGATCATGATAATATAATGATCTTGGGCATGACCGAGCAGTGCCACAGTCACGACAGAGTCAAAATCGTGCAAGGATTTTATGACTTCGAGGGATCGAATGACCTTCTCATTCACAAGAGATGCCCCACCCAACGATAAGCCACTACTTGAGGTCGATGCTATGACCTCAGACTCCGACCTACCATATGATGAAGAAGAGGAAAAGAAAGAGGAAGGGGAAGAGCAAGAAGGAGAAAAGGGGGGGGGGGGTCTCGCGGGCGCGGCGTGCGGGCTTTTATAAGAAAAAATTCTGCCAACCGAGGTGACCCTTCACCGCCATAATGACTCATAAAAGAGTGTAGGAACACAAGTTCCAAGGCAAAACATTCCTGCCAGGGTAGAAATCTCCCACCAAATTGCAAGGTGGGAAGGTTCTAGACTCAACTGGTTTCGGCCACTAGCGACATAGTTGCTCAGTCACATCAATCTTCAATACTCGATTTATGGTGCTCGATCCCATCAGTCTCCAATACCCGAGCCATGGTGCATGGTCACTTCAGTCTCCAATTCTCAAGCCATGGCACTCAGCCACATCAGTCTCCGATACCCGAGCCATGGCGCTCAGCCACATGAGTTTCCGGTTCCCGAGCTATAGTGCTCAATCACGTCAGTCTCCAATGCCCGAGTCATGACATTTGCTCATTAATATTCAATGCCCGAGCCATGGCGCTCAGCCACATCAGTCTCCGTTGCACCGAAATTTTTGGTTTTCTTTATTTTTTTTTCTTTTTGTAACTTAACAGTTTAGTCCTTGAAATTTCTATATTTACATATAGGTCCTCCAATTTACATATAAATCTTTATTAATAATTTTTAAAAGTGAGGGATATTACACTCTCCTGTTAGGACTCTAGCTTGGAGAGTCATAATTGAGAGGGACATTCATGTAAAACTGTTAGGACTCTAGCTAGGAGAGTCCTAATTGAGAGGGACATTCTATTAGGACTTTAGCTAGGAGAGTCCTAATTGAGAGGGGCATTTATGTAGGAGGTTTTTTCTTAGAGAAGAATTAGGAGTTGTAAGGGAATAGGAGTCTTGAGTAGTAGTCCTATTATGAGTTGGTTAGAAGTAAGAGTCTTAAGTAAGAGTCCTATTAGGAGTTAGGGTTTAGAAGCCCTATAAATAGCCATGTATTCCTTCTCTTTTCTTAAGCAATAGATGAATCTTTTCTGCAGCCTTTGAGCAGCAACTTGGAGGGAGGAACCCCTATAGATTTCCAAGGAGGCTGATCCCCTAAAAAGATCAACCCCAAGTTTAGAATCTGCAAGGGTTCTACTACCTGGTATCAGAGCAGCGTTCTTGGCATCTCGCTGCCCTTCCATTGCCATCCATCAGCCCTCCACAACCTCCAAAAGTAATTCCCACAATTGCTTAAAAGATCGTCGCCGAATTCCGCCATCATCTCCACCACCGCGGATCATCCTTTGATCTCCCCGTGAATTGCAACAGGTTCTGGTTTCCTACCTTACTACTGCTGCAATTTAGTTATCCTTATTCGAAAATCTAAAAAAAAAAACTGTTCCTATATTCCTGCATAAACCTTTCATCACAAAGTTTTCATCTCTACAACGAAAGATACATTGCAGAATTCTAGCCGCATAGTACCATCTGTTTGATCTTGCTACTGTGCTTTTTCTATCCAAATTTCTATGAAATTTTTATGACATCTTTGACACTTCCTAACAGCAGATTTCCCTTTAAGTTTTTCAAAAAATTCTCAATATAAACCATTGATCTTTTACGTCTAATCTGCTATACTTGAAAATCTGCACTGTAAAATTTCAGCCGCATATCACTGTTTATTTGATCTTGATACTATATTGTTTCTATCCAAATCTCTATGAAATTTTTATGACAGCTTTGACTCTTCCTAACAGTAGATTTCCCTTTGGTTTCATCAAAAAATTCTCAATATAAACCACTGATCTTTTACGTCCAATCTGCTATACCTAAAAATATGTGCTACAGAAAATTTCAACCGCATATTGTTGCCTTAACTCATCTATTTGTAATCTTTTTTGAATGAAATTTCTTATACACTTCATAGATCATCTTGGCTTCCATATAAGATTGATCTATTAAGAAATTCATCTCTAAAAACGATTTTATGTTGCTGCAAATTTTCTTCGTAACCTGCTGAAATTTTTCGACGAGAATTCTGCAATCACAACTTGCACCAATTTCTTTGCTGTTATACTGCCAAAATTTTCTTGATTAAATTAGATATCCTTGCTGTCATATAAACTGTGATTTTGCTATAAATTTCCTCCTCAATTCTCTCAAGTTTTTGGTGGAAATTACGTCGAGAAACTGTTGTTTCTTCAACAACAATTCTACTCTTACAAGACAGCACATACTTGCTGCAACTTCCACTTATTTCTATCAAACCTTTGCTACCATCTACCATAGATCCAAAACTTTCATCTACAGCCCTAAAACTCCACCTAACCACACCCTCAAACTGCACCCAAAATAGCTACAAAATAAACCTAAACCGTAGCCTACATCCACCGATCTACCAACCCTTTCGACCATCACCTCTCTCAACCAATAAATGCCTTTAACCCGACAACAAAAGAGAGATCTTAACATCACAGATTTGGCGGCATATACTATGGCATCTGAAGAGGTAATCAATGCTAAATTCGAAGCCTTCGAGGCGCGAATGGAGGATAAGATTCGGACGCTCTTTACCGAACTCAGATTGGGCCGACCACTAAGCACGAAGAAATCACATCAAGGAGAGAGCTATGCCCAATCGCACCAAACCCAAAGATATGACTTCCAAGAGAGGAGTAGCTCTATGACTAACCCCAACTATCCATGCATGAGAGTGGACTTCCCTAGATGGGAAGGAGACCCGATTGGTTGGATCTCTCGCGCGGAGCGATATTTTAAGTACCACAAAACCGCGGATGCATCTATGGTGAAAATTGCAGCTATACATCTTGAAGGGGATGCTATACAGTGGTTTGACTGATTTGAACATACTTATGGAGTCATTTCATGGCGACAATTCAAAGAAGGATTGCTGATCCGCTTCAGACCAACCGATTACGAGAATATTGACGGACAACTAGTAAAGATCCGACAAACCTCTACCATTCAGGAGTACCAAACCAGGTTTGAAAGGTTATCTAATTAAACTCATGATTGGTCTCAAAAATAGCTATTGAGAACCTTTATTGAGGGCTTGAAGCCGGAGATCCGAGGAGAAGTTAAAGCGCGACAATCGTATACACTTATGGCAGCCATCTCTTTCGCACGACATCAAGAGGAGCAATTGAACCATGAAGCTCGGAGGACTAGGGTCGCTCCTCAACCAGTAATATTGAAGCCCTTAGCCCCCCTACTTTCGACCAAGTCCCTACACCAAAGAGGTTAACAAGAGAAGAGCTTCGGGAGCGATATGCGAAGGGCTTATGTTGGCATTGTGATGAGCCGTGGAGCCGTGAGCATCGTTGTAGTAAAGGGGGACTTCTTATGATTGAATCGATAGAAAAAGAGGTCATTGAACATCCAAAAGAGAGCCTTGAACATGAAGAAGAAGATGCAGAAGAAGAGCCACAACCGACCAAAGTTACGGTACATACACTAGTTGGCTACTCAATCCCACAAACGATGAAAGTTGGAGGCCTTCTCAAACAACAACCGATTACTGTTCTCATCGACACGGGCAGCACTAATAACTTCCTAAATAGTAAGGTTGCTGTCTATATGAACTTACCTATTGAGAATTGCAGCAGGTTTGTCGTTAAGGTCGCCAACGGATAGATTTTGAAGTGTGATCATAGGTGCCCGCAGGTGAAACTGTTGTTGCAGGACCAAGAGATAATTGCAGATTTCTTCCTCCTCCCTCTTGATGATCATGAGGCCATACTCAGAATTAAATGGTTGATGACATTATGTGATATTTCTTGAAATTTTATGCAACTAATTATAAAATTTTACAGTAAGGAGAAACAAGTGATACTGCACGGGAAACGTGAGGGCGACGTAACGACGATTTGCACACAACAAATGGAGAAGGTTTTGCATAAAGCATGCAACAGCTTTTTGGTACAACTTGAGCAACAAACTAAGGGAGACCCAACAATATTTCAGATCCAAATCGACTTCCTTTGCTTGCTGAATTTTCGGATATATTTGACGAACCGCGTAACCTACCTCTTACCCATCGGCATGATCATTGTATAATGATTCTTCCAGGCAAATCTCCAGCAAATGCTCAGCCATATCAATATTCACATCTCCAGAAGGATGAAATAGAAAGGATTGTAAAAGAGATGCTCAAAATAGGAGTTATTCGGCCAAGTTGCAGCCCCTACTCTTCACCGGTGCTCCTCATACGAAAGAAGGATGGAATATGGCGATTATGTGTTAATTACCGAGCTCTCAAAGGCATAACCATCAAGGATAAATACCCTATTCCAGTAGTAGATGAGTTGCTAAGGGAGCACAAATCTTCACAAAGCTGGACCTTCGATCCAGGTATCATCAAATACGAGTATGCGAAGAAGACATACCGAAAACCACCTTTTGAACACACAACAACCACTATGAATTTTTGCTTTCTTCATAAGAAGGTGGAAAATCTTGGGCATATCATATCAGAGGAAGGTGTGGCTGTAGACCCCTTCAAAATTGGAGCAATGCAAAACTGGCTGACCCCGTGGAACATAAAATTGCTACATGAGTTTCTGGGTTTAATAGACTACTACTACAAGTTCGTGAAAAACTATGGAGAAATCAGTGCACAACTTACTTCCTTACTAAAAAAATATATCTTCCAATAGTCGGACAGAGCCTCCGCTACCTTCGACAAACTTAAGGTAGCCATGACGACGACGCCGGTGCTAACACTCCATATTTCAACCAACCCTTCATTATTGAGGTCGACACATCTGGAGTCGGAATTGGAGCCATTCTCATGCAAGATGGTCGACCACTCGTATACACTAGCAAGGCATTATCTCCCTCCCATCAAAATAAGTCAACATATGATAAGGAGATACTCGCCATTGTGCGCGCAGCAACGAGGTGGAGACCCTACTTGAAGGGAATAAGAGTCTTGAGTAGGAGTCATATTGGGAGTTGGTTAGAAGTAATAGCCTTAAGTAAGAGTCCTATTAGGAGTTAGGGTTTAGAAGCCCTATAAATAGCCATGTATTCCTTCTCTTTTCTTAAGCAATAGATGAATCTTTTCTGTAGCCTTTGAGTAGCAACTTAGAGGGAGGAACCCCTATAGAGTTCCAAGGAGGCTGATCCCCTAAAAAGATCAACCCCAAGTTTAGAATCTACAAGGGTTCTATCATCTCCCCTCCTTAAAAGAAAATTTAGTCCTCTAAATTGATCATAGCTCAATCGATGAAAAGATGAGAATTATGATATCTTTATTTCCTCCTGCTCTCAAATAATTTCATCAATAGAATATAATTACACAATCATCCAAGAGTGACCGAAATATTTTCCTCCTTGATTCTCATTAGATGGTAATCTAACCTTCAATCAATCTTTGAAAATACCTGTGCACCTTGCAGTTAATTAAACAAGTCGTCACTTTAGAGAATACTCATTTTTTATGGTCACCTGATTCAACTGTCTTTAATCAATACAAAGCCTCAATGTTCCCTCCATCTTTTTAACTAACACCAGAGCACCCCCATGATGAAATATTAAGCCAAATAAAAACCTTATTTAATAGTCCTTGTAGTTGTTTTTCTAATTCCGCTTACTCAAATGATATCATTCTGTAGAGAGGCTTAGATTTTAGGATTGTCCCAAGGACCAAATCAAAAGCAAAGTCACGTTTGGAGGTAATCCAAGCAAGTCATCTTAGGCTACATTATGCAAGGACATAAATCATGTCCAATACTCTCAAAATAAAAGATCGGTTGATCGAATATGCAAAAAGTGATCATTTGTTATATACCAATCCATAGTGGTATGATAGGAAGATAACCAATCCATACTAAGTATAATATCAAAACTCCAAATCTCTAGGAGAACTAAATCAGCAAAAAGTTCAAGTTCTCCAATAAAATCAGACAAGAGGACCAGATTCAAGTTCGTTATCAAAGAATCTTCAATGATCGTATTTTATATATATCACATAATGCAGTGGTCTAGGTTGAATGCCTAAGTGATAAGCAACATGTTACGAATCAAATCGTAGATAGGACCCATGGTCAAACAAATATTTGCATTCTTTCATAAACATGCATAATACCTTCGATCACTAATTTAGAAGTTTTAGAATAATATTCAGTGATAGCATACACTCTAACATGGGCTGATGATTTAAGACGCAGTGACTCTTTCTTCTTGTTCAAAGGGCAGTCTTTTATTTTATAATCCAATTTTCCACAAGCAAAATAGGCTCTAGTCACCCGAAAATACAAACTTGTTTTATAATTTAACCTGCAATTCACACATGATTAAGTCTTTTATGGTGACTTCCTTTTTCAAATCCAAATGTCTTGACCCTCTTGTTATTACTTTCTGATTCATTTCTAATCATATTTTTATTGGTAAACTTGTCCTTGTCATTCTTGCCACTGATCTCCAAAAATTCTTTTCATTGTTGCCATTAATGATCAGCCTCTACTTCCAATATAACGTGGCAGAAGAAATCTTTCGATCATCAGAACAATTTTGTACATCAAATATTTCTCCGTTTGCATCATCCATTTTTTCTACCACCAATGAAATTAGGTCTACCATGCTTTCATTACGCTCAATCACGTTAGTCTCCAACGCCTGAGTCATGACGTTCAGTCGCATCAATCTTCAGTGGCTGAGCCATGGCACTTGGTCACATCAATCTCCAATGCTCGAGTCACGACACTCGGTCGCATCAGTCTTCAGTATCTATGCCATGGCGCTCGGTCACATCAGTCTCCAGCGCTTCAGTTGCTAGTCATAGGTGCCCTGAAAGCCAACCACGTGAGTGATGACACATGTGACATGATATGCATTCTTTTTGCTTATTATATCTTACTATTTTTATCACTTTATATTGCTTATTGCATATATGCATATATATTATGATGTGCATGAATTTGTGCAATGGGAATCAGATCATGATGAGATTATGATAATGAGACCGATTCGCCTTTAAACATAGACCCTAAATAATCCTAGTCATATGTTACTCGAAAAGGACATCAAGATAATCAGACAGACTAGTGTGTTGTATACCCATCCATATGATGAAGGTAGCTAGTCTCATAGCCGCTTGTGCGGGGACACTAAGGATATAGTGCATATTCTCATTGGAGAATGAGTACAATAATTGATCTGCTCACGGAATACTGGATGGTTGATGATGCCTTATTGTTAGAAAGCGATTCTATAGTCCTAGTAGTATATTTAGTCCTTAGACTTGAGACACTAAGGATTGTATGAGTACTCCACTCGTTGATACGAGACTTATATGTTTGAAAGTTCCAAATCTAGTATAACCGGTTATTGGGAGTGGCAACCAACCTTACGAGGGCTATTGAGTGTCGATATAAGATCATCCTGTGTGTTCATACTCAAACAAATCCTTAGCCAAGGTCATTCAGATTGAAAGAGAAAGAGTTCTCCGGGAGAATCTGATAGAACCCTTGCAGATTCTAAACTTGGGATTGATCTCTTTAGGGGATCGGCCTCCTTGGAACTCTATAGGGGTTCCTCCCTCCAAGTCGCTGCTCAAAGGCTATAGAAAAGATTCATCTATTGCTTAAGAAAAGAGAAGGAATATATGGCTATTTATAGGGCTTCTAAACCCTAACTCCTAATAGGACTCCTACTTAAAACTCTTATTTCTAACCAACTCCTAATAGGACTCCTACTCAAGATTCCTATTCCCTTACAACTCCTAATTCTTCTCTTAGAAAAAACCTCCTACATGAATGTCCCTCTCAATTAGGACTCTCCTAGCTAGAGTCCTAACAGAATGTCCCTCTCAATTAGGACTCTCCTAGCTAGAGTCCTAACAGACCCGCCCTCTTCAAATCAGCCTCGTCCTCAAGGCTGAGATTCCATGAACTTAGGGAATCGGGTCTTTAGCTCCTCATATAGTTCCCATGTGGTGTCTTCAAGTGGTAGATTATTCCAATGCACTAGTACTTCAGTAAAGGGATGTCGGCGACGCATCACGATCCTGCGATCGAGGATGGCTTGTGGTTGGGCTTGAATAACTCCATCCTCAGTTGTGTTGGGCAGTTGGATCTGGGGTGACTCGTGTTCTCTCAACATGGGCTTTAGGCATGATACGTGGAAGGCAGGGTGAATTTTGGCATCCTCAAGTAATTTAAGTCTATACGCCACGGCTCCAATACACTCTGTGATCTGATAGGGCCCATAAAAACGTGGGGATAGCTTCATGGAGGCTCGAGTGTTGATAGAGAGTTGCTTGTATGGTTGTAGGCGAAAATAAACCCAATCTCCCATTGAAAATTCTCTTTCACTTCATCATGTGTCGGCTTGCTGCTTCATTCTGGCTTGAGCGGTAGAGAGATTATCTTTTAACAGTTGTAAGAGTTTGTCCCTATCAATCAATTCTTGGTCAACTTGATCTACCTTGGTCGAGCCAATACATACTTTGGAATCACAGGGGCTGGTCGACCATACAATGCTTCATATAAGGGGCATATTTTGTAGATGAATGATATGTAGTATTATACCACCATTCAGCCCAGGGAAGCCATTTCACCCACTCCTTTGGTCGGTCGCTAGCGAAACACCGGAGGTACGTCTCTAAGCACCTATTTACCACCTCTGTTTGGCCGTCAGTTTGTGGATGATACGCTGTGCTCATCTTGAGTTTGGTGCCTTGTAACTGAAATAACTCAGTCCAAAATTTACTAGTGAAGATCCTGTCATGATCACTTACGATGGACCTTGACATCCCATGCAGTTTAACAATATTTTCTATGAAAATCTAGGCAATACTAACAGTAGTGTAGGGATTTATCACAACACAAAAATGAGCATATTTCGTAAGTCGATCAACCACCACGAGAATCGTGCTTTTACCTTTGGAAGATGGCAGCTCTTTAATGAAGTCCATGGAGATGTCAGTCCACACTGAGTCTGGTATGGGTAGTGGTTGTAGCTTCCCTGGATTTGCCACAGTTTCACCCTTGTGCTGTTGACATACATCACATTATGCCACATATTCAGCAATAATTTTTTTCATCCCTCTCCAATAATCCAGAGTGCCCTGCTGAAGGTATGGAGTGCATTTTACGCAATATGATTGTGATGCAAGGGGAGTCAAGTATAAGCACAATGCGACCTTTGTAGCGTAGATCCCTCGAATCCCAGGTTTAGTGGGCTATTGCACTCGGATCCTCCTCCAATCTTTTTATGATGTTGCTGATCTCTGGATCCTTCTTCCATTCTTCCCAAATGTCCTTGAGGAGACCGGTGGTAGGATGGGAGATGGCTGAAACCTTAGCTTGTTCAGGTAGCCGTGAGAGTGCATCTGCTACAATGTTTTCTTTCCCCTTTTTGTAAATAATTTCATAATCAAATCCAAGAAGTTTGCTTACCCATTTTCGCTTGCGCAAGGGATGATATCTTTTGCTCCAAAAAGTACTTGAGGCTTTTATGGTCAGTTTTAATTTGAAATCGCCGGCCGATCAGGTAGGGTCTCTACCTCATTACTGCGTGTACAATGGCAAGCATCTCCTTATCATATACTGACATATTTTGATGGGAGAGACAAAATGCCTTGCTAGTGTATGCGAGTGGTCGACCAATTTGCATGAGAACGGCTCCAATTCCGACTCCAGATGCGTCGGCCTCAATGATGAAGGGTCTATTGAAATCTGGTAGCGCAAGCACCGGCGTCGTTATCATGGCTGCTTTACGTTTGGCGAAGGCAGCAGAGGCTTTGTCCGACCATTGGAAAGCATCTTTTTTTAGTAAAAAGTGAGTGGTGCACTGATCTTCCCATAGTCCTTAACAAATTTTCGGTAGTAGCCCGTTGGTCCAAGGAACCCTCACAGTAATTTCACGTTTGTAGGTTTCGGCCAGCCTTGCATTGCCTCAATTTTTGTTGGGTCTACCGCCAATCCTTCTGATATTATATGCCCAAGGTACTCTACTTTTTGCTGAAGAAGCTGCACTTTGGTTGCTTAACAAAAAGAGTATTCTCCCGAAGGATCATCAAAACAATCCGTAAATGCTGAAAGTGAGTCTCAAGAGAAGGGCTGTAAACGAGAATATCATCAAAAAATACCAACACAAATTTACAAAGAAAGCTCCAAAATATATCATTCATGAGACTTTGAAAGGTTGAAAGAGTATTAGTGAGTCCAAAAGGCATTACCAATAATTCATAATGGCCATCATGTGTGCGAAATGCAGTTTTTCGAATGTCATCATCACATACTCAAATTTGGTGGTAACTGGATCGGAGGTCCAACTTCGTGAAGACTCGAGCTCCTTTCAATTCATCAAGAAGTTCATCCACCATTGGTATTGGGTACTTGTCCTTGACGGTGATGCCATTTAAAGCTCGGTAGTCGATGCACATCCGCCAAGTTCCGTCCTTCTTGTGTACAAGTAGCACCGGTGAGGAATAGGGGCTGCAACTTGGCCGAATCACCCCTGTTTCAAGCATCTCCTTTACGATCTTTTCAATTTCATCTTTCTGGAGGTGAGGATATTAGTACGGTTGAGTGTTCGCTGGTGGCTTGCCGGGAAGGATTGGAATTCGATGGTCACGTTGCCGAGAAGGAGGAAGACCGCGTGATTCAGCAAATATGTCGGCAAATTTAGTAAGTAATTGGGCAAGATTTTGATCTTCAATTTTGAATTTCTTCTCTTCTGGTTGTGGCTGGAGATGCATTAAAAAGCCACCATTTACCATGTGCAAAACTTTCCCCATTCGTTGGGTCGAAACAGTGGTAACGTTGCTTCCGCGCTTCCCGCGTAGGATGATCTGTTTGCCCTTACAGAAGAATTTCATAATTAATTTAGAAAAGTTCCAAGAGACATCACCTAGTGTAGTCAGCCATTCTATACCAAGCACTGCCTCATAGTCATCGATTGGTAGGAGGAAGAAATCGGTGATAATTTCTTGGTCTTGCATAAATAGTTTCACTTACGGGTATCTTTGGTCGCACTTTAGGATTCTGCCGTCGGCAACCTTTACATTGAACTTGCTGCAACCTTCAATATGCAATGTCATCTGAGTAGCAACCTTACTATTCAGGAAGTTATTAGTGCTACCCGTGTCGATGAGAATAGTGATCGGTTGTTGTTTGAGAAGGCCTCCAACTTTCTTCGTTTGCGGATTTGAGTAGCCGGCTAGTGCGTGTACCGTAATGTCGGTCGGCTGTGGCTCTTCTTCCATATCTTCATCTTCATGTTCAAGGCTATCTTCTAGATGTTCAATGACCTCTTCTTCTACTGGTTCAATCATAAGAAGTCTACCTTTTTTACAGCGATGCTCGTGGCTCCACGGCTCGTCACAATGCCAACATAACCCCTTCGTAGATCGCTCCTGAATTTCTTCTCTTGTTAACCTTTTCGGTGCAAGGACTCGGTTGATAGTAGGGGGGGCTAAGAGCTTTAGTATTGTAGGTCGTGGAGTGATCCTAGTCCTCCGGGCTTCATGGTTCAATCGCTACTCTTGAAGTCGTGCGAAAGAGATGGCTGCCATAAGCGTGTATGGTTGTCGCGCCTTAACTTTGTTGAATCTCGAATTTTTATGATGAAGTCAATTGTCATTTGTTATCTAATCTATATGTTGAGATAAGTGTGCAGGATTAACTACGATGAAAGTAAGACATGCAGCAGGAGTTGCGCCGGAGTCAAGACAATGATCACGTTGGGAGTTCGAGAGTTCGACGGAAGTTCGGAAAGTCGTCAAAGGTTCTGCGGGAACAAATTCGAGAAGTCCATGAGCTTGCCATAGAAGCTCATCGAAACTCGCCAAGAGCTTCGCAAGTCCAGGAGTTTGCCGGAAGTCCGCAGGAGCATCACCGAGGGTTCATCGGATGATCGACGGAAGTTCGCTAGAAGCTCGCCGGAAGAAGCGATTGACGCACCGGAGCAAGTTGCAGTAAATGTCATAGGAAATATTGTAGTTAGCACAATGATTAAGTTGGAAATGGGGGGTAATCCCATTAACTTAATCTTGGGGCAATTGGGCCCCTGAAAAACCCAAATTGGGTGGAATGGATCAACCCATTCGGACCCTGATTTCTGTCAAGCGATTGAACCGCCCCAGCAAGGCGGTGGCACCGCCTGGGCTCAGTCTCCGAGGGAGACTGGGCGGTGTAACCGCCCCTGACAAGAGGTGGCACCGCCTGAGCTCGGTCTTCGAGCTCTGGCAGGAGGTGCAATCGCCTCAGTCAGGCGATGGCACTGCTTGAGCTCGGTCTTCGAGCTCTAGCAGAAGGTGCAACCGCCATTGACAGGAGGTGGCACCGCCCGGAGGATCAGTCTTCGAGCTCTACCAGGCGGTGCAACCGCTAGATCCCGAAATTTCGGGAATTGACAGTTTTGAGCTAGGAATTCAAACTGGGTTGGGGCTTGTAAATACCCCACCCTTTCAGCACTGAAAGGGCACTCAAACACACCGAAATCCTGATCTTATTCTGTGATTTTTAGAGCTCAAAATTGTTGTAAAAGCCAAAAGTTTTTCTCCCTCTTTTCTTCCAAGTTCTGATCTTTAAAGAGAGGAGAGAAAATTCTGTAAGGGTTGTCTCCTAAGCCCATAAAAAGGAGTGAAACTGTAAAATGGTGGTTGGCCTTCACCTGTTGAAAGAAGGCCTCTAGTGGACGTCGGTGACCTCGTCGGTGGAGGAAGCCAAAAGTGGATGTAGGTCAAGATTGACCGAACCACTCAAAATCTCGGTTTGCATTTACTTTGAGCATATTATCTTTACTACAAACCTCCTCAAAAGCTTACTGCTTTCTGCGCATATACGATTGGGTATCAAGTTTTGCACTTTCCGAATCGGCGTTTAGACGTAAATCAGTTTTATCGTATGATCATCATATTTCAGTTTGCGTTTACGTTTTGATTTCTGTCATAACTACAAACTGCCTTTATATCCTTGCTTTAACTGCATCTCGCTTAATCAAGTGATTTACGAATCAGCATTTAGATATAAATCAGTTTTTGTCATACGAATATCATATTTTAGTTTGCGCCTACTATCTGATTTGAACAATAACTACAAACTACATTTATATCTTTGCTACATCTCGCTTAATTAAAAGTTAAAGTGATTTACGAATCGGCTTTTTACTGAAATCACTTTTATCGAACGAACACAGTTTTTTAAATCGTAGAAGGTTTTCCGCTGCACTAATTCACCCCCCCCTCTTAGTGCTCTTGATCCTAACAATTGGTATCAAAGTGGGGTTAACTCTCAAACGGATTAAAACCCAAGAGAGATGGCATTCGCCGGAAACCAAGAGGGCCATTCTAATACACATCCACCCATGTTCAACGGGACGGACTACACCTATTGGAAGACCCGAATGAGGATCTTTCTTATTTCTATGGATTTTGAACTTTGGAATCTTGTTGAAAATGGATTTTCGAAGTCTTCTCTTCCAATGATCAATTGGAATGAATTGGAGAAGAAGGCTTTTGCTCTTAATGCAAAGGCTATGAATGTCTTATTTTGTGCACTTGATAAAAACGAGTTAAACCGTGTTTCGGTTTGTGAAACCACATTTGATATTTGGTACACACTCGAAGTGACTCACGAAGGCACAAGTAGAGTGAGAGTCAAAAATCAATCTTTTGATACATTCTTTCGAATTTTTCTGGATGAAACCGAGTGAGACTATTGGCAACATGTTTACCCGTTTCACGGATGTCGTCAACGATCTAAATGGACTCGGAAAAAGTTTTTTGAATTTTGAGCTCGTAAATAAGATTCTAAGATCCCTTCCTAAAAGTTGGGATCCTAAAGTCACTGCTATTCAAGAGGCGAAAGATCTAAACAACTTCCCTCTTGAAGAACTAATCGGGTCATTAATGACCTACGAGATGACTTGCAAAGCTCATGAAGAGCAAGAAGACATCCTTCCAAAGAATAGGAAGGATATGACACTCAGAACTTTAGAAGACCACTTGAGAGAAAACTCAAGTGATGAGGACTATGACGATGACGTGGCACTTCTAACAAGAAAATTTAAAAAATTCATTAAAAGAAACAAGTTTAAGAATGACACAAAAAATAAACTTGAACCCAAGAAGGACTAAGTTATTTGCTACGAGTGCAAAAAGCCGGGACACTACAAAAGTGATTGTCCCCAAGTCAAAAAGAGAACATCAAAGAAGAAGGCACTCAAAGCAACGTGGGATGACTCGAGTGCGTCCGAAGAAGAGGAGTCCAACACCGAGCAAGTTGCTCATTGCGCCTTAATGGCCATCGGAGAGGAGGTAACGAATTTAATAGATGCAGATTTATCATTTGATGAATTATTAAATGCCTTCCATGACTTATTTGATGAATGCATGATTATTAGCAGAAAATACAAATTGCTAAAAAAGGAGCATGATAGTCTTACTTGTAATTTCGATAAGTTAAAAACTGAATATCATGATAGTTTAGGTTCATGCATAAAATGCCATGATCTAGAAACTCTCCAAAAGGAAAACTTGCTATTTAAAGACACCTTGAAGAAATTCGAGGTTGGTAGCAAGTCTTTGAACATGATCCTTGCAAACAAGGGTCACGTTCCCAAAAGAAGTGGAATTGGATTTGTGAGAAGTCCTCACCAAAATCCAACCACCTTCATAAAAGGCCCCATCTTACATGTTCGACACCAAAGCAAATGCAACTTTTGTTGCAAACTTGGACACAAAACGCATTATTGTCCATTCAAGAAAATTAGTCCGAGTAAATTAATTTGGGTTCCTAAAGGAACCATGACAAATTTTATGCAACATGATAAACAATATAGATCTATTTTTGAGGCACACAAAAGCAAATGGGTACCTAAAAATCATCCTTTCTTATAGAAACCTATACCATCGCAAGCTAGGAGCAAGAGATGGTACCTTGATAGTGGATGCTCAAGGTATATGACCAGAGATCCATCTTAATTCTCTAAGCTCACTAGTATTGACGAAGGCTATGTCACCTTCAGAGACAACAACAAAGGTAAAATCATTGGCAAAGGAACCATGATAAATTCTATGCAATATGATAAAAAATGTAGATCTATTTTTGAGGCACCCAAAAGCAAATGGGTACCTAAAGATCATCCTTTCTTGTAGAAACCTATACCATCTCAAGCTAGGAGCAAGAGATGGTACCTTGATAGTGGATGCTAAAGGCATATGACCGGAGATCCATCTCAATTCTCTAAGCTCACTAGCATAGACGAAGGCTATGTCACCTTTAGAGACAACAATAAGGGTAAAATCATTGGCAAAGGAACCATAGGTAACAAATCCAACTTCTTTATTGAAGATGTTTTGTTAGTTGATGGTTTAAAACATAACCTCTTGAGCATTAGTCAATTATGTGATAAAAGATATATTGTCAGATTCGAATCTAATGCTTGCATCATTGAAAAACCATACAAAAACACGTCTATGATTGCATTAAAACAAAATAACATATACACTATTGACATCAATGATTTGTATAATGAAATATATTTTTTGGTTTTGAATGAGGATGCTTGGCTATGACATAGAAGATTAGGTCATGCTAGCATGAAACTAATCACTCAAATATCATCTAAAGAACTTGTAAGAGGAATTCCTCATATCAAGTTCATCAAAGATAATGTATGTGATGCTTGCCAATTAGGTAAACAAATTAAGGGTAGTTTCAAATCTAAGAATCAAATAAGCACCTTTAGTCCCTTACAATTGATCCATATGGACATGTTCGGACCAATCTCTACATCAAGCCTAGGAGGTAGCAAATACGCCTTCGTCATTGTGGATGACTATAGCAAATACACATGGACTTACTTCTTAAAACAAAAAAATGAATGCTTTAGATATTTTACCAAGTTTTGTAAACTTGTTCAAAATAAGAAGGGTTCTATGATTTCGTCAATTAGAAGTGATCACGGTGGTGAATTTCAAAACCATGATTTCTAAGAATTTTGTGAACTCAATGGATACAACCATAATTTCTCTACTCCTAGGAATCCTCAACAAAATGGAGTAGTAGAAAGAAAAAATCGAAATTTACAAGAAATGACAAGAACCATGTTGAATGAACATAGCCTACCCAAATATTTTTGGGCCGAAGCCGTAAACATTGCATGCTATATTTTGAATAGAGTTCTAGTAAGACCCTCACTCACCAAAACTCCCTATGAGATATGGAACAACAAAAAACCCAATGTTTCATATTTTAAAGTCTTTGGGTGTAAGTGTTTTATCTTGAATGAAAAAGATAACTTTGTTGAATCTCGGATTTTGATGATATAATCAATTGGTGGGTTAATTGATCTAATCCATATTATTGAGTTAAGTGTGCAGGATTAACTACGATAATCAGAAAACATAAAGCAAGGATACCGGAGTCGAGTTTGATAGACGTTTAAGAGACCGGAGAATCATCGGAGATGCTGCCGGAACCGTCCGAGAAGAAATCGGGAACGTGTTGGAAGTTCGCCGAAGAAATCGTCGGAGGCTCGCGGAGATCACCAAGAAGGCTCGGCTACTCGTTAAAGTCATCATAAAGATTGGGAGCTTGCAGGGAGTCCGTCGGAAGAGTTCGTCGGAAAAGCTCGCCGGAACAAGACTCGACGTTCGCGGTTAAAAAACTTGCTTAGGATGTTTTTTTATGTAGTTCACCTGTAATTAGGATTAGGATTAAGAGATAATCCTATATCCTGGTTAGGGGCCAACTGGGGCCAAAATCAGATTTGGTTTGGGCGAAAAATAAGCCAAACCAATGAATCGGAAAGTCAGGCGGTGGAACCGCCTGGCTGGGCGGTGACACCTCCTTGGCTGGGCGGTGGCACCGCCCAGCACCCGAACGCTGGGCGGTGGCACCGCCTGGCTGGGCGGTGGAACCGCCAGCACCGGGAACCCTAAGAGAATTCAAATTTTGGAGCCCAAAATTTGAATCCTCTTGAGGCCTATAAATACCCCTCAAATCTCAGCTGAGGTTACAACTTTTGAGAAGCATTTTGATTGAGAGAAAAGTCTTAGAAAGTCTTAGCAAGCCTTGTTTTCAATTTGCTAGAGAGTTCTCCTCCTTCTTTCTTATTGAAAATTTGTAAGAGGTTGAGCTGCTTGTAAAAGGTTGTAAGAGGGGTGTTTACCCTTCCATTTTCAAGAGACTTGCTAGTGGAAGGTGGGAGCCTCATCGAAGAGGGGCCTCGCAAGTGGAGTAGGTCATTTGACCGAACCACTCTAAAAATCGGCGTAATCTCTGGTTTGCTTTTTAATATTGTCATTTACATTACTGCAAATCTTCTTACTGCTTTAGTTCCTTATTACTCTTGCTGCAATACGCCTTCAAGTTAAATTTCTCAAGCTTCGTTCTTAACGTACGAAAGATTTTATTAAAATCGAAGTTTTAATCCGCTGCACTAATTCACCCCCCCCCTCTTAGTGCCGCTCCGATCCTAACAAGTGGTATCAGAGCAAGGTTATCTCTCATATTTGGTTTAATACCCAAGAGAGATGGCTTACTCCGGCATGCAAGAGGGCCATTCTATTGCACGACCACCTTTGTTTAATGGGTCGGATTACACATATTGGAAGACTCGCATGAGAATCTTCCTCATTTCTATGGACTTTGAGCTTTGGTCTATTGTCGAGAATGGATTTCAAAAATCTTCTCTTCCGATGAGCGAATGGAATGAATCGGAGAAGAAGGTTTTTGCTTTAAATGCAAAGGCTATGAATGCCTTGTTTTGTGCACTAGACAAAAACGAATTTAATCGTGTTTCAATGTGTGATTCGGCTTTTGATATTTGGAGAACTCTTGAGGTCACTCATGAAGGCACTAGCCGAGTGAAAGAGTCCAAAATCAACATCCTTGTGCACTCTTACGAACTTTTCCGAATGAAACCAAGTGAGTCCATCGGAGACATGTACACCCGGTTTACGGATGTCATCAATGGACTCAAAGCTCTTGGTAAAGATTTTACTAACTTTGAACTAGTAACTAAAATCTTAAGATCCCTCCCTAAAAGTTGGGATCCAAAAGTTACGGCCATTCAAGAGGCCAAAGACCTCAAAGCATTCCCTCTTGAAGAACTCATTGGGTCTCTAATGACCTATGAAATGACATGTCAAGCTCATGACGAGCTCGAGAACCCCCTTCCAAAGAACAGGAAGGATATGGCACTCAAATCACAAGAAGACCACTTGAAAGGAACATCAAGTGATGAGGACAGTGACAATGACATTGCACTTTTGACTCAAAAGTTTAAAAAATATTTAAGAAAGAACAGATTTAAAAATAATACAAAAAATAAATTTGAACAAAAGAAGGACCAAGTGATTTGCTATGAATGCAAAAAACCGGGACACTTCAAGAACGATTGTCCTCAAGCCAAAAAGAGGACATCAAAGAAGAAGGCATTCAAGGCAACGTGGGATGATTCAAGCGCATCCGAAGAAGAGGAGTCCAACACCGAGCAAGTTGCTCATTACGCGCTAATGGCGTTAGGAGAAGAGGTATGCGATTTATTTAATGAAGATTTATCTTTTGAAGAACTGTCTATCGCTTTTCATGAATTATTTGATGAATGTAGAATTGTTAGCAAGAAGTTAAGTATCTTAAAGAAAGAGCATGCTTTGCTACAAGATAAGTTTGATAGTCTTCAAACTCCTCCATGCTCTAAGTGTGAGCACTTAGAAGCAATAAAAAATGAAAACTTGCTTCTTAAGGAAACCTTAAACAAGTTTAAGGTCGGTAGCAAAGGATTAGATATGATCCTTGCTCACAAGGGTCACATCGCAAATAGAAATGGAATTGGATTTGTAAAAGGATTACATCAAAATCCTACCACTTTCATAAAAGGACCTACATTACATGTTTCCTCTTATATGAAATGCAACTTTTGTTGCAAATCCGGACATATTGCCTACAAATGCCCATTTAGGAAAATTAGTTCACAAAAATTAATATGGGTTCCTAAAGGAACTATAAAGAATTCAATCATAAATAACAAAGTTAGTGGGTCAATTTTTGAGGCACCCAAAATCAAATGGGTACCTAAAAATCATCCTCTTTTGTAGACAAACCTACAAGCTAGGAGCAAGAGATGGTATCTCGATAGTGGATGCTCAAGACATATGACTGGAGATCCATCTCATTTCTCTATGCTCTCTAGCAAAGAAGAAGGGTACGTTACCTTCGGAGACAACAACAAGGGCAAAATCATTGGCAAGGGAACTATTGGTAACAAATTTAATTTTTCCATTGATGATGTCTTACTAGTTGATGGATTGAAACATAATCTCTTGAGTATTAGTCAACTATGCGATAAAGGTTACATCGTTAGATTTGAATCAAATATGTGCATTATTGAAAAACCAAATCATAACATGACTATGATTGCTTTAAAACAAAATAATGTCTATACCATCAATCTTGATGAACTAAGTAATGAAATGTGCTTCTCCGTCGTAAATGATGATGCTTGGCTTTGGCATAGGAGATTAGGCCATGCAAGCATGAAAACAATATCTAAGATCTCATCTCAAGAATTAGTACGAGGAATTCCAAATTTAAAGTTTATTAAGGACAAAGTATGCGATGCATGTCAACTAGGCAAACAAATAAAAACAAGCTTCAAACCAAAAAATCAAATTAGCACTACTAGACCATTACAATTGATCCATTTGGACTTATTTGGACCAATTGATACAACAAGTCTAGGTGGAAGCAAATATGCTTTTGTGATTGTGGATGACTACTCTAGATATACTTGGACCTATTTCTTAGCTCACAAAAGTGATTGCTTCAAGTGTTTCTCTAAATTTTGTAAACTCACTCAAAACGAAAAAGGCTTCATGATTTCATCAATTCGGAGTGATCACGGTGGTGAATTCCAAAACCATGAATTTCAAAATTTTTGCGAAAGTAATGGGTACAATCACAACTTCTCAACTCCAAGAAATCCTCAACAAAATGGAGTAGTTGAAAGGAAAAATAGAAACCTACAAGAAATGGCAAGAACTATGTTGAATGAACAAAGTTTACCTAAGTACTTTTGGGCCGAAGCTGTAAATACGGCTTGCTACATCATGAATAGAGTCCTAATAAGACCATCCTTATCCAAAACTCCCTATGAATTATGGAATAACAAAAAACCAAACATCTCCTATTTTAAAGTTTTTGGTTGTAAATGCTTTATTTTAAATGAAAGGGATGCTTTAGGAAAATTTGATGCTAAATCCGATGAAGGCATCTTTCTTGGTTACTCTTCCGTTTCTAAAGCTTTTCGGGTTTTTAATAAAAGAACTTTAGTAATTGAAGAGTCTATTCATGTAGTTTTTAATGAAATTTCCGATTTAAAGAAAAATGATTTTGATGATGATCTTGGTTTTGATAATTTGAATTTAAATGAACCCTCTCCTCAAAATAGCCATTTGAATGCATCTTCTTCCGAAATTTCTTTACCAAAAGAATGGAAGTATGTAGATGCTCATCCAAAAGAGCAAATTATAGGAGATACATCAAAAGGGGTTCAAACTCGTTCTTCTTTCAAAAATTTTTGTGCTAACGCCGCCTTCCTTTCTCAAATTGAACCTAAATGCATTGACGAAGCCTTAAAAGATGATTTTTGGATCATTGCAATGCAAGAAGAATTGAACCAATTTGAGAGGAATGAGGTATGGAAGCTTGTTCCTAGACCAAGTGACCACTTAGTCATAGGTACTAAGTGGGTCTTTAGAAACAAGCAAGACGAAAATGGTATTGTGGTTAGAAACAAGGCTAGATTAGTGGCCAAAGGTTTCAACCAAGAAGAAGGTATCGATTACGAAGAAACCTTCGCTCCCGTGGCTCGATTAGAAGCCATAAGGATGCTCCTTGCCTATGCTAGTAGTAATAATTTTAAACTATTTCAAATGGATGTTAAAAGTGCTTTCTTGAATGGTTTTATTTCCGAAGAAGTATTTGTCGAACAACCTCCCGGATTTGAAAATTCTCTTCTTCCTAATCATGTATTCAAATTGACTAAAGCTCTCTATGGCTTAAAACAAGCTCCTAGAGCTTGGTATGAAAGGCTTAGTTCCTTTCTTATTTTAAATAATTTTACCAAAGGCAAGGTTGATACTACATTGTTTATTAAACATTTTGAAAATAATTTTCTTATTGTGCAAATTTATGTTGACGATATTGTGTTTGGCTCTTCGGATGAATCACTATGTGAATCATTTGCCAAATGTATGAGTCTTGAATTTGAAATGAGTTTAATGGGTGAATTAACTTTCTTTTTGGGATTACAAATCAAACAACTTAGTGATGGTATATTTCTTAACCAATCCAAATATACATTAGAATTGTTAAAACGATTTAACATGGATAATTCAAAAGCAATAAACACCCCTATGAGTACTGCGACTAAGTTAGATATGGATGAAAATGGTGAAAGTTTCGATCAAAAAACGTATAGGGGAATGATAGGTAGTCTACTCTACCTCACTGCGACTAGACCGGATATTATGTTTAGTGTAGGACTTTGCGCTAGGTTTCAATCTAATCCTAAATTATCTCATCTTAAGAGTGTTAAAAGAATATTTAGGTATCTTAAAGGAACTTCAAATTTAGGATTGTGGTATCCAAAATCTGAAAATTTTGATTTAATAGCCTATGCGGATGCCGATTTTGGCGGATGCAGAATAGATAGAAAAAGTACATCCGGAACATGCCAATTTTTAGGACATGCACTTGTTTCTTGGACTTCCAAGAAACAAAATTCAGTTGCACTATCTACGGCAGAAGCCGAATACATAGCTGCAAGTGCATGTTGTGCACAAGTCATTTGGATGAAAAATACATTAGAAGACTATGGAATTCACTTTAAAAATATTCCCATAAAATGTGATAATACTAGTGCCATATGTCTTACTAAAAATCCAATTCAGCATTCTAGAACTAAACACATCGACGTTAGGCATCATTTCATACGCGATCATGTCCTTAACAATAATATTGTTCTAGAATTCATTGACACAAAGCATCAATTAGCGGATATATTCACAAAAGCCTTGAATGAAGACCAATTTGAATTCATTAGAAGGGAATTAGGTATGTTAAATTGTCCCTAAACAATAAACTTGTTTGATTGGATTTTCCGTAAAGTTTTTCATCTTCTTTCCATCTCTCATTCCATATGACATGTTGTGAAATCTCGAAATCGACTTTGATGACTTGATAATGAATTTCAAGTTAGCGATTTGATTTAAATAAGTTTTATCTAAATCATAATCTTGATCTTGCAAAACTGGAATCACAAATAATATCTTTTGGCATTCATGAATTGATACTTACAAATATGAAAGTATTGGCATTCATGACTTGAATTTGATTGAAACATTGTATGCTTAAATTAATCATTCTCCTATGTTTCAAAAATTCTTTAAATGCCTTATGTGATGATTAAAAAGTAATGTTGAGATTTTCATGAATTTGACGATTTGAATGAGTTTGTATTCGAATTATGATCTTGACTTCGTGAAATTACTACTTGAATTTTTTTCTTATCCCAATCTCTCTCTTATACATCTACAATTTCTGTTATTCATAGGAAGAAGAGATTAGATAATATGAATGCATGCTGAATTTTCCTCTAAAATGAACTCTGCGTAAATATTTTTGCATACTTAATTTTCAATGATAAAATCGTTGTATGACAAAATATGTGCTTCAAGTCTCATTTTCCTTTTTGTTGATGACAAAGGGGGAGAAAAGTGATGACTTATATCATTCTTAATAGCATGACAAAATATGAATTGCAAAATCCTTGAGAAAAGTGATCGATCGATGATCGATCGATGATTATCTTATATGCCTTGCAAAATCCTTGAAAATATTGTAAGATTGATTGATCATATTGAATGCATGCCTAAAATGTATAATCATGCAATTCAAGTTGAAAATCTTTATCTCTTGTCATAGTAAAATTTGTCTCTTATCTTTCGACTTGAAAAAGATTTTCATCAAAGTTTCGCATTTACATTATGCTTAATGAGAATAACGATAAGTTCTACGGTTAGAGCTTATAGGTTTATACTTGAATTCAATGATGAAATTCAAGTGTTTTATCTTCTCATAATATGGCATATAGATAGGGGGAGTTATGTTTAACTCCGTCATCAATTGATTGTCATCATCAAAAAGGGGGAGATTGTTGAATCTCGGATTTTGATGATATAATCAATTGGTGGGTTAATTGATCTAATCCATATTATTGAGTGAAGTGTGCAGGATTAACTACGATAATCAGAAAACATAAAGCAAGGATACCGGAGTCGAGTTTGATAGACGTTTAAGAGACCGGAGAATCATCGGAGATGCTGCCGGAACCGTCCGAGAAGAAATCGGGAACGTGTTGGAAGTTCGCCGAAGAAATCGTCGGAGGCTCGCGGAGATCACCAAGAAGGCTCGGCTACTCGTTAAAGTCATCATAAAGATTGGGAGCTTGCAGGGAGTCCGTCGGAAGAGTTCGTCGGAAAAGCTCGCCGGAACAAGACTCGACGTTCGCGGTTAAAAAACTTGCTTAGGATGTTTTTTTATGTAGTTCACCTGTAATTAGGATTAGGATTAAGAGATAATCCTATATCCTGGTTAGGGGCCAACTGGGGCCAAAATCAGATTTGGTTTGGGCGAAAAATAAGCCAAACCAATGAATCGGAAAGTCAGGCGGTGGAACCGCCTGGCTGGGCGGTGGCACCGCCCAGCACCCGAGTGCTGGGCGGTGACACCTCCTTGGCTGGGCGGTGGCACCGCCCAGCACCCGAACGCTGGGCGGTGGCACCGCCTGGCTGGGCGGTGGAACCGCCAGCACCGGGAACCCTAAGAGAATTCAAATTTTGGAGCCCAAAATTTGAATCCTCTTGAGGCCTATAAATACCCCTCAAATCTCAGCTGAGGTTACAACTTTTGAGAAGCATTTTGATTGAGAGAAAAGTCTTAGAAAGTCTTAGCAAGCCTTGTTTTCAATTTGCTAGAGAGTTCTCCTCCTTCTTTCTTATTGAAAATTTGTAAGAGGTTGAGCTGCTTGTAAAAGGTTGTAAGAGGGGTGTTTACCCTTCCATTTTCAAGAGACTTGCTAGTGGAAGGTGGGAGCCTCATCGAAGAGGGGCCTCGCAAGTGGAGTAGGTCATTTGACCGAACCACTCTAAAAATCGGCGTAATCTCTGGTTTGCTTTTTAATATTGTCATTTACATTACTGCAAATCTTCTTACTGCTTTAGTTCCTTATTACTCTTGCTGCAATACGCCTTCAAGTTAAATTTCTCAAGCTTCGTTCTTAACGTACGAAAGATTTTATTAAAATCGAAGTTTTAATCCGCTGCACTAATTCACCCCCCCCCTCTTAGTGCCGCTCCGATCCTAACAAACTTAGGAAAATTTGATACTAAATCCGATGAAGGAATCTTTCTTGGTTATTCTTTGGTTTCTAAAGCTTTTCGTATCTTCAATAAAAGAACTTTAATTATTGAAGAATCCATTCATGTTGTTTTCAATGAGATTTTCGAAATAAGGAAAAACGATTTTGATGATGATGTTAATTTTGATTCCTTGAATTTAAATGAAACCCCGTCTCCAACTAGCAACTTGGATGCATCCACTTCCGAAACATCCTTACCCAAGGATTGGAAGTATGTAGATGCTCATCCTAAGGAGTTAATCTAAGGATGTTGAATCTCGGATTTTGATGATGAAGTCAATTGTCATTTGTTGTCTAATCTATGTGTTGAGATAAGTGTGCAGGATTAACTACGATAAAAGATAGACAAGCAGCAGGAGTTGCGCCGGAGTCAAGTTCATGATCACGTTGGGAGTTCGAGAGTTCGACGGAAGTTCGGACGGTCGTCGGAGGTTCTGCGAGAACAGATCCGAGAAGTCCAGAAGCTTGCCAAGCGAAGCTCGTCGGAACTTGCCAAGTGGATCGTCGCAAAGTCCAGGAGTTTGCCGGAAGTCCGCAGGAGCATCACCGAGGGTTCATCGGATGATCGACGGAAGTTCGCCGGAAACTCGCCGGAAGGAGCGATTGACGCACCGAAGCAAAGCTGCAGAAGTTGTCTTAGATTTAATCATAGTTAGCACGTTGATTAAGTTGGAAAATGGGAGGTGATCCCATTGGCTTAATCTTGGGACAATTGGGCCCCTGAAAGACTGAAATTGGGCCGAATAGAATGAACCATTCGGACCCTGATTGCACCAGGAGGTGCAACCGCCTAGGCCAGGAGGTGGCACCGCCTGGGCTAGGCTTTCCAGCGAGACTGGGCGGTGCAACCTCCCCAGCCGGGAGGTGGCACCGCCTGAGCTCAGTCTTCGAGCTAGACTGGGCGGTGCAACCTCCCTGACAGAGAGGTGGCACCGCCTGAGCTCAGTCTTCGAGCTAGACTGGGCGGTGCAACCTCCCTGACAGAGAGGTGGCACCGCCTGAGCTCAGTCTCCGAGCTAGACTGGGCGGTGCAACCTCCCTGACAGAGAGGTGGCACCGCCTGAGCTCGGTCTTCGAGCTCTGCCAGGCGGTGCAACCTCTCCAGTCAAGAGGTGCAACCGCCTGATCCCGGAATTCCGAGATTTGATCGTTTTGAGCTCGAAATTTGAATTGGGTTGGGGCCTATAAATACCCCACCCATTCAGCACTGAAAAGATACAGACCTACACCGAAATCTTGATCTTTTCTGTGATTCTAAGAGCTCAAAAGTGTTGTAAAGCCTTTAAGTCTCCTCCTTCTGTTCTTCAAGTTTTCAGTTGTAAAGTGAGGAGAGAAAGGTCTGTAAAGGTTGTCTCCTGAGCCTGTCAAAAGGAGAGAAACTGTAAAAGGGCAGTTTGGCCTTCGCCAATTGAAGGAAGGCCCCTAGTTGACGTCGGTGACCTCGTCGGTGGAGGAAGCCAAAAGTGGAGTAGGTCAAGACTGACCGAACCACTCTAAATCTCTGGTTTGCGTTTATTTTTTAGCACGTTATCATTACTGCAAACCTCCTTCATTACTACTGCTCTCTGCGCTTTCACGAACAAGTTCTAAGTGCTGTTCTTCCGAATCTGCATTCAGACGTAAATTCGAGTTTTTCGTACTTTACAGTTTACGTTTACGTTTGATTCTGCAGAACTGTCTTCTGCGCTTTTACGAACAAGTTTCTTTGCAGTTTACACCTACATTTTGATTCTATTGATAACTGCAAACTGTCCTCTACAATTTTACGAACGAGTTTCAACATTTAGAAGTAAATCGGCTTTCCTCTCACAATCATCAGATCTCAGTTCACGTTTACGTCTTGATTTCAACTGCATACTGCCTTCTGCGAGTATACAAACGAGTTTCAAAGTTTAGACGTAAATCTGCGTCTAGACGTAAAACTGCGTTTAGACGTAAATCTGCGTTTAGACGTAAATCTGCGTTTAGACGTAAAACTGCGTTTAGACGTAAATCTGAGTTTAGACGTAAATCTGACTTTAGACGTAAATCTGCACTTAGACGCAAACTGCGCTTAGACGCAAACTGTGTTTAGACGCAAACTGCGCTTAGACGCAATCTGCGCGTAGACGCAAACTGCACTTAGATACAAACTGAGAATTAGCTTTTGCATCATAACTTTTTTTATTGAACGAACGCAGCTTTTGGTTTTTAATCGCTGTAAGATTTCCGCTGCACTAATTCACCCCCCCCCTCTTAGTGCTCTCGATCCTAACAATTGGTATCAGAGCCCGGTTAATTCTCAAAAGGATTAAAACCCAAGAGAGATGACTTACGCCGGAAACCAAGAGGGCCATTCTATTACACGTCCACCCATGTTTAATGGGACGGACTACACCTACTGGAAGACCCGAATGAGGATCTTTCTTATTTCTATGGATTTTGAATTATGGAATCTTGTCGAGAATGGTTTTTCAAAGTCTTCTCTTCCAATGATCGATTGGAATGATTTGGAGAAGAAGGCTTTCGCTCTAAATGCAAAGGCTATGAATGCCTTATTTTGTGCACTCGATAAAAACGAGTTTAACCGTGTTTCAACTTGTGAAACTGTATTTGATATTTGGCACACACTCGAAGTGACCCATGAGGGCACAAGTAGAGTAAAAGAGTCAAAAATCAATTTGCTGTTACACTCTTTCGAACTTTTTCGGATGAAACCGAGTGAAACCATTGGCGACATGTTTACCCGTTTCACGGATGTCGTCAACGGTCTAAAAGGACTCGGAAAGAGCTTTTCGGATTTTGAGCTTGTTAATAAGATACTAAGATCCCTTCCTAAGAGTTGGGATCCTAAAGTCACCGCTATTCAAGAGGCAAAAGATCTGCGAAATTTCCCTCTTGAAGAACTAATCGGGTCATTAATGACCTACGAAATGACTTGTAAAACTCATGAAGAGCAAGAAGACATCCTTCCAAAGAACAGGAAGGATATGGCACTCAAAACTTCAGAATGCCACTTGAGAGAAAACTCAAGTGATGAGGACTGTGATGATGACTTGGCACTTCTAACAAGAAAGTTTAAAAAGTTCTTTAAAAGAAACAAGTTTAAGAATGATGCAAAAAATAAACTTGAACCCAAAAAGGACCAAGTAATCTGCTATGAATGCAAAAAGCCGGGACACTACAAGAGTGATTGTCCCCAAGTCAAGAAAAAAACAACAAAGAAGAAGGCGCTCCAAGCAGCATGGGATGATTCGAGCGCATCTGAGGAAGAGGAGTCCAACACCGAGCAAGTTGCTCATTACGCCTTAATGGCCATCGAAGACGAGGTAACAAATTCAATAGATGCTGATTTATCTTTCGATGAATTATTAAATGCCTTCAATGACTTATTTGACGAATGCAAGAGTATAAGTAGAAAATATAAATTGCTGAAAAAGATGCATGATAGTCTTACTTGTGAGTTTGATAAGTTAAAAGTCGAACATCATGATAGTTTAAATTCATGTATCAAATGTCATGATTTAGAAACTATGCAAAAAGAAAATCTGCTACTCAAGGACACCTTGAAGAAATTCGAGGTTGGTAGCAAGTCATTAAACATGATCCTTGCAAACAAGGGTCACATTCCAAAAAGGAGCGGGATTGGATTTGTGAGAAATCCTCACCAAAATCCAACCACCTTCATAAAAGGCTCCATCTTACATGTTCAACACCAAACCAAGTGCAACTTTTGTTGCAAATCTGGACACAAGACACATTGTTGTCCATTCAAGAAAATAAGTCCAAACAAATTAATTTGGGTTCCTAAAGGAACCATGATAAACTCTATGCAACATGATAGAAAATGTAGATCTATTTATGAGGCACCCAAAAGCAAATGGGTACCTAAACATCATCCTTTCTTGTAGAAAACTAAACAATCGCAAGCTAGGAGCAAGAAATGGTACCTTGATAGTGGATGCTCAAGGCATATGACCGGAGATCCATCTCAATTCTCTAAGCTCACTAGCATAGACGAAGGATATGTCACCTTCGGAGACAACAACAAGGGTAAAATCATTGGCAAAGGAACCATAGGTAACAAATCCAACCTCTCTATTGAAGATGTTTTACTAGTTGATGGTTTAAAACATAACCTCTTGAGCATTAGTCAATTATGTGATAAAGGATATATTATAAGATTTGAATCTAATGCTTGCATCATTGAAAAACCACACAAAAATATATCTATGATTGCATTAAAACAAAACAACGTATACACTATTGACATCAATGACTTATGTGATGAAATGTGCTTTGCCGTTATGAATGAGGATGCTTGGCTATGGCATAGAAGATTAGGTCATGCAAGCATGAAACTAATCACTCAAGTATCATCTAGAGAACTTGTAAGAGGAATTCCTCATATCAAGTTCATCAAAGATAATGTATGTGATGCTTGCCAATTAGGTAAGCAAATTAAGGGTAGCTTCAAAGCTAAGAATCAAATAAGCACCTCTAGGCCCTTACAATTGATCCATATGGACTTGTTCGGACCAATCTCTACATCGAGTCTAGGAGGTAGCAAATACGCCTTTGTCATTATTGATGACTATAGCAGATATACATGGACCTACTTCTTAAAACAGAAAAATGAATGCTTTAGATATTTTACCAAGTTTTGTAAACTTGTTCAAAATGAGAAGGGATCTATGATTTCGTCAATTAGAAGTGATCATGGTGGAGAATTTCAAAACCATGACTTCCAAGAATTCTGTGAACTCAACGGATACAACCATAATTTCTCTACTCCAAGAAATCCTCAAAAAAATGGGGTAGTAGAAAGAAAAAATCGAAATTTACAAGAAATGGCAAGAACCATGTTGAATGAACATAGCCTACCCAAATATTTTTGGGCTGAAGCTGTAAACACTGCATGCTATATTTTAAATAGAGTCCTAGTAAGACCCTTACTCACCAAAACTCCTTATGAGTTATGGAATAACAAAAAACCCAATGTCTCATATTTTAAAGTCTTTGGGTGTAAGTGTTTTATCTTGAATGAAAAGGATAACTTAGGAAAATTCGATGCTAAATCTGATGAAGGAATCTTTCTTGGTTATTCTTCGGTTTCTAAAGCTTTTCGCATCTTCAATAAAAGAACCTTAATTATTGAAGAATCCATCCATGTTGTTTTCAATGAGATTTCAGAAATTAAGAAAAATGATCTTGATGATGATGTTAATTTTGATTCCTTGAATTTAAACGAAACCCCGTCTCCAACTAGCAACTTGGATGCATCCACTTCCGAAACATCCTTACCCAAGGATTGGAAGTATATAGATGCTCATCCTAAGGAGCTAATCCTAGGAGACACATCAAAGGGGGTTCAAACACGATCTTCTTTTAAAAACTTTTGTGCCAACGCCGCCTTTCTCTCCCAAATTGAACCCAAATGTGTTGATGAAGCCATGAAAGATGATTCATGGATTATCGCAATGCAAGATGAATTAAATCAATTTGAGAGAAATGAGGTATGGACGCTTGTTCCTAGGCCAAATGACCATTTAGTTATTGGTACTAAATGGGTCTTTAGAAACAAGCAAGATGAAAATGGTATCGTGGTTAGAAATAAGGCTAGATTAGTGGCCAAAGGTTTCAACCAAGAAGAAGGTATCGATTACGAAGAAACCTTCGCACCTGTGGCTCGATTAGAAGCCATAAGGATGCTCCTTGCCTACGCTAGTTGTAATAATTTTAAGTTATTTCAAATGGATGTTAAAAGCGCTTTTCTAAATGGTTTCATTTCCGAAGAAGTTTATGTTGAACAACCTCTTGGATTTGAAAATAATGGCCACCCTAATCATGTGTTTAGATTAACTAAAGCTCTCTATGGTTTAAAACAAGCCCCAAGGGCTTGGTATGAGAGACTTAGTACTTTTCTCATTGAAAATAATTTCATAAAAGGCAAGGTTGATACTACATTATTTATCAAGAACTTTAAAAATAATTTTCTCATTGTTCAGATTTATGTTGATGATATCATCTTTGGCTCTACAAATGAATCTCTTTGTGAATCTTTTGCTAAAACTATGAGTCTTGAATTCGAAATGAGCTTAATGGGAGAATTAACATTCTTCTTAGGTTTACAAATCAAATAACTAAGCAATGACATCTTTATTAGTCAAACTAAATATGCCATGAATTTATTAAAAAGGTTTAACATGAACAACTCAAAGGCCAGTAACACTCCTACGAGCACCTCCACTAAATTAGAAATTGATGAAAGTGGAGAAAGCTTTGATCAAAAAACTTATAGGGGTATGATAGGAAGTTTACTTTACCTCACTGTAACCAGACCAGACATCATGTTCAGTGTAGGACTTTGTGCTAGATTTCAATCAAACCCTAAGATGTCTCATCTCAAAGCAGTTAAAAGAATATTTAGATATCTTAATGGTACCACAAATCTAGGATTATGGTACCCAAAATCAGAAAATTTTGAGTTAATTGCTTATGCTGATGCTGACTTTGCTGGGTGTAGATTAGATAGAAAAAGCACATCAGGATCATGTCAATTTTTAGGACATGCCCTAGTTTCCTGGTCATCAAAGAAACAAAACTCAGTTGCACTATCAACAATCGAAGCTGAATATATTGCAGCAAGTGCATGCTGTGCACAAGTTGTATGGATGAAAAATACCTTAGAAGATTATAAAGTTCATCTCAAAAATATTCCAATTAAATGTGATAACACAAGTGCAATATGCTTAACCAAGAATCCTATACAACACTCAAGAACAAAACATATTGATATTAGACATCACTTTATTCGAGATCATGTCACCAATCATGACGTAACCATAGAATTCATTGATACTAAACATCAACTAGCTGACATTTTTACAAAACCTCTAAGTGAAGAACAATTTGATTTCATTAGAAGAGAATTAGGAATGCTCATGTGTCCGAACAAATAAATTAAAATCATTTTTCGGACTATATTGTATGATCAAATCACTTGATTTCCATGATTATATGTGAAAATCTCAAAATCTTGTCCGAATGCATCTTATTTATGAAACAGATTTTCTTGTACACCTTCATGAAAATTGAGTTTCTGAAATAGATTTGATGAATTGATTCATGTGTATGTATTCCATCTTGCAAAATCTTTACAATGGATTATAACACAAAGGGGAAGAAGTATTTAAAGCAATCTATGTAAAATTTCTGGTATCATAGTTACTATGCTTTTTGTTGATGACAAAGGGGGAGAGATATATGAATTGATAAACACTGCCATGATTAGAATGATGCTATAAACACTGCTATGATTATGCCATCCTTGCATCACCAAGAGATAGATGAACATGTGCTAAAGTTTGCATTATGCCCTGAGTTGATATCTTATCATGTGAAACTTGCTAGAATATTTCAAATGTGTGCATCATGTAATAAGTTTCACAGCTTTATATGATAATGTTCACACTACATGATGAATAGTTACAAACACAATCATACAAACTTATTGATGCATGGCAAACCCTGACTTCATTCTTGAAGAGATACATCATGATGAGTATCATGATGGGAGTATTGATAAGTTTAACTGATCTAACTTATCAATACGTCACTTGAATTCTTAGGTCTTGAATTCAAGGTTGACTTATCTCAACTATGGCATATAGACAGGGGGAGTTAAGGATAACTCCATTATCAATTGATTGTCATCATCAAAAAGGGGGAGATTGTTGAATCTCGGATTTTGATGATGAAGTCAATTGTCATTTGTTGGCTAATCTATGTGTTGAGATAAGTGTGCAGGATTAACTACGATAAAAGATAGACAAGCAGCAGGAGTTGCGCCAGAGTCAAGTTCATGATCACGTTGGGAGTTCGAGAGTTCGACGGAAGTTCGGACGGTCGTCGGAGGTTCTGCGAGAACAGATCCGAGAAGTCCAGAAGCTTTCCAAGCGAAGCTCGTCGGAACTTGCCAAGTGGATCGTCGCAAAGTCCAGGAGTTTGCCGGAAGTCCGCAGGAGCATCATCGAGGGTTCATCGGATGATCGACGGAAGTTCGCCGGAAACTCGCCGGAAGGAGCGATTGACGCACCGAAGCAAAGCTGCAGAAGTTGTCTTCGATTTAATCATAGTTAGCACGTTGATTTAGTTGGAAAATGGGAGGTGATCCCATTGGCTTAATCTTGGGACAATTGGGCCCCTGAAAGACTGAAATTGGGCCGAATAGAATGAACCATTCGGACCCTGATTGCACCAGGAGGTGCAACCGCCTAGGCCAGGAGGTGGCACCGCCTGGGCTAGGCTTTCCAGCGAGACTGGGCGGTGCAACCTCCCCAGCCGGGAGGTGGCACCGCCTGAGCTCAGTCTTCGAGCTAGACTGGGCGGTGCAACCTCCCTGACAGAGAGGTGGCACCGCCTGAGCTCAGTCTTCGAGCTAGACTGGGCGGTGCAACCTCCCTGACAGAGAGGTGGCACCGCCTGAGCTCAGTCTCCGAGCTAGACTGGGCGGTGCAACCTCCCTGACAGAGAGGTGGCACCGCCTGAGCTCGGTCTTCGAGCTCTGCCAGGCGGTGCAACCTCTCCAGTCAAGAGGTGCAACCGCCTGATCCCGGAATTCCGAGATTTGATCGTTTTGAGCTCGAAATTTGAATTGGGTTGGGGCCTATAAATACCCCACCCATTCAGCACTGAAAAGATACAGACCTACACCGAAATCTTGATCTTTTCTGTGATTCTAAGAGCTCAAAAGTGTTGTAAAGCCTTTAAGTCTCCTCCTTCTGTTCTTCAAGTTTTCAGTTGTAAAGTGAGGAGAGAAAGGTCTGTAAAGGTTGTCTCCTGAGCCTGTCAAAAGGAGAGAAACTGTAAAAGGGCAGTTTGGCCTTCGCCAATTGAAGGAAGGCCCCTAGTTGACGTCGGTGACCTCGTCGGTGGAGGAAGCCAAAAGTGGAGTAGGTCAAGACTGACCGAACCACTCTAAATCTCTGGTTTGCGTTTATTTTTTAGCACGTTATCATTACTGCAAACTTCCTTCATTACTACTGCTCTCTGCGCTTTCACGAACAAGTTCTAAGTGCTGTTCTTCCGAATCTGCATTCAGACGTAAATTCGAGTTTTTCGTACTTTACAGTTTACGTTTACGTTTGATTCTGCAGAACTGTCTTCTGCGCTTTTACGAACAAGTTTCTTTGCAGTTTACACCTACATTTTGATTCTATTGATAACTGCAAACTGTCCTCTACAATTTTACGAACGAGTTTCAACATTTAGAAGTAAATCGGCTTTCCTCTCACAATCATCAGATCTCAGTTCACGTTTACGTCTTGATTTCAACTGCATACTGCCTTCTGCGAGTATACAAACGAGTTTCAAAGTTTAGACGTAAATCTGCGTCTAGACGTAAAACTGCGTTTAGACGTAAATCTGCGTTTAGACGTAAATCTGCGTTTAGACGTAAAACTGCGTTTAGACGTAAATCTGAGTTTAGACGTAAATCTGACTTTAGACGTAAATCTGCACTTAGACGCAAACTGCGCTTAGACGCAAACTGTGTTTAGACGCAAACTGCGCTTAGACGCAATCTGCGCGTAGACGCAAACTGCACTTAGATACAAACTGAGAATTAGCTTTTGCATCATAACTTTTTTTATTGAACGAACGCAGCTTTTGGTTTTTAATCGCTGTAAGATTTCCGCTGCACTAATTCACCCCCCCCCTCTTAGTGCTCTCGATCCTAACAATTGGTATCAGAGCCCGGTTAATTCTCAAAAGGATTAAAACCCAAGAGAGATGACTTACGCCGGAAACCAAGAGGGCCATTCTATTACACGTCCACCCATGTTTAATGGGACGGACTACACCTACTGGAAGACCCGAATGAGGATCTTTCTTATTTCTATGGATTTTGAATTATGGAATCTTGTCGAGAATGGTTTTTCAAAGTCTTCTCTTCCAATGATCGATTGGAATGATTTGGAGAAGAAGGCTTTCGCTCTAAATGCAAAGGCTATGAATGCCTTATTTTGTGCACTCGATAAAAACGAGTTTAACCGTGTTTCAACTTGTGAAACTGTATTTGATATTTGGCACACACTCGAAGTGACCCATGAGGGCACAAGTAGAGTAAAAGAGTCAAAAATCAATTTGCTGTTACACTCTTTCGAACTTTTTCGGATGAAACCGAGTGAAACCATTGGCGACATGTTTACCCGTTTCACGGATGTCGTCAACGGTCTAAAAGGACTCGGAAAGAGCTTTTCGGATTTTGAGCTTGTTAATAAGATACTAAGATCCCTTCCTAAGAGTTGGGATCCTAAAGTCACCGCTATTCAAGAGGCAAAAGATCTGCGAAATTTCCCTCTTGAAGAACTAATCGGGTCATTAATGACCTACGAAATGACTTGTAAAACTCATGAAGAGCAAGAAGACATCCTTCCAAAGAACAGGAAGGATATGGCACTCAAAACTTCAGAATGCCACTTGAGAGAAAACTCAAGTGATGAGGACTGTGATGATGACTTGGCACTTCTAACAAGAAAGTTTAAAAAGTTCTTTAAAAGAAACAAGTTTAAGAATGATGCAAAAAATAAACTTGAACCCAAAAAGGACCAAGTAATCTGCTATGAATGCAAAAAGCCGGGACACTACAAGAGTGATTGTCCCCAAGTCAAGAAAAAAACAACAAAGAAGAAGGCGCTCCAAGCAGCATGGGATGATTCGAGCGCATCTGAGGAAGAGGAGTCCAACACCGAGCAAGTTGCTCATTACGCCTTAATGGCCATCGAAGACGAGGTAACAAATTCAATAGATGCTGATTTATCTTTCGATGAATTATTAAATGCCTTCAATGACTTATTTGACGAATGCAAGAGTATAAGTAGAAAATATAAATTGCTGAAAAAGATGCATGATAGTCTTACTTGTGAGTTTGATAAGTTAAAAGTCGAACATCATGATAGTTTAAATTCATGTATCAAATGTCATGATTTAGAAACTATGCAAAAAGAAAATCTGCTACTCAAGGACACCTTGAAGAAATTCGAGGTTGGTAGCAAGTCATTAAACATGATCCTTGCAAACAAGGGTCACATTCCAAAAAGGAGCGGGATTGGATTTGTGAGAAATCCTCACCAAAATCCAACCACCTTCATAAAAGGCTCCATCTTACATGTTCAACACCAAACCAAGTGCAACTTTTGTTGCAAATCTGGACACAAGACACATTGTTGTCCATTCAAGAAAATAAGTCCAAACAAATTAATTTGGGTTCCTAAAGGAACCATGATAAACTCTATGCAACATGATAGAAAATGTAGATCTATTTATGAGGCACCCAAAAGCAAATGGGTACCTAAACATCATCCTTTCTTGTAGAAAACTAAACAATCGCAAGCTAGGAGCAAGAAATGGTACCTTGATAGTGGATGCTCAAGGCATATGACCGGAGATCCATCTCAATTCTCTAAGCTCACTAGCATAGACGAAGGATATGTCACCTTCGGAGACAACAACAAGGGTAAAATCATTGGCAAAGGAACCATAGGTAACAAATCCAACCTCTCTATTGAAGATGTTTTACTAGTTGATGGTTTAAAACATAACCTCTTGAGCATTAGTCAATTATGTGATAAAGAATATATTATAAGATTTGAATCTAATGCTTGCATCATTGAAAAACCACACAAAAATATATCTATGATTGCATTAAAACAAAACAACGTATACACTATTGACATCAATGACTTATGTGATGAAATGTGCTTTGCCGTTATGAATGAGGATGCTTGGCTATGGCATAGAAGATTAGGTCATGCAAGCATGAAACTAATCACTCAAGTATCATCTAGAGAACTTGTAAGAGGAATTCCTCATATCAAGTTCATCAAAGATAATGTATGTGATGCTTGCCAATTAGGTAAGCAAATTAAGGGTAGCTTCAAAGCTAAGAATCAAATAAGCACCTCTAGGCCCTTACAATTGATCCATATGGACTTGTTCGGACCAATCTCTACATCGAGTCTAGGAGGTAGCAAATACGCCTTTGTCATTATTGATGACTATAGCAGATATACATGGACCTACTTCTTAAAACAGAAAAATGAATGCTTTAGATATTTTACCAAGTTTTGTAAACTTGTTCAAAATGAGAAGGGATCTATGATTTCGTCAATTAGAAGTGATCATGGTGGAGAATTTCAAAACCATGACTTCCAAGAATTCTGTGAACTCAACGGATACAACCATAATTTCTCTACTCCAAGAAATCCTCAAAAAAATGGGGTAGTAGAAAGAAAAAATCGAAATTTACAAGAAATGGCAAGAACCATGTTGAATGAACATAGCCTACCCAAATATTTTTGGGCTGAAGCTGTAAACACTGCATGCTATATTTTAAATAGAGTCCTAGTAAGACCCTTACTCACCAAAACTCCTTATGAGTTATGGAATAACAAAAAACCCAATGTCTCATATTTTAAAGTCTTTGGGTGTAAGTGTTTTATCTTGAATGAAAAGGATAACTTAGGAAAATTCGATGCTAAATCTGATGAAGGAATCTTTCTTGGTTATTCTTCGGTTTCTAAAGCTTTTCGCATCTTCAATAAAAGAACCTTAATTATTGAAGAATCCATCCATGTTGTTTTCAATGAGATTTCAGAAATTAAGAAAAATGATCTTGATGATGATGTTAATTTTGATTCCTTGAATTTAAACGAAACCCCGTCTCCAACTAGCAACTTGGATGCATCCACTTCCGAAACATCCTTACCCAAGGATTGGAAGTATATAGATGCTCATCCTAAGGAGCTAATCCTAGGAGACACATCAAAGGGCAGTTTGGCCTTCGCCAATTGAAGGAAGGCCCCTAGTTGACGTCGGTGACCTCGTCGGTGGAGGAAGCCAAAAGTGGAGTAGGTCAAGACTGACCGAACCACTCTAAATCTCTGGTTTGCGTTTATTTTTTAGCACGTTATCATTACTGCAAACCTCCTTCATTACTACTGCTCTCTGCGCTTTCACGAACAAGTTCTAAGTGCTGTTCTTCCGAATCTGCATTCAGACGTAAATTCGAGTTTTTCGTACTTTACAGTTTACGTTTACGTTTGATTCTGCAGAACTGTCTTCTGCGCTTTTACGAACAAGTTTCTTTGCAGTTTACACCTACATTTTGATTCTATTGATAACTGCAAACTGTCCTCTACAATTTTACGAACGAGTTTCAACATTTAGACGTAAATCGGCTTTCCTCTCACAATCATCAGATCTCAGTTCACGTTTACGTCTTGATTTCAACTGCATACTGCCTTCTGCGAGTATACAAACGAGTTTCAAAGTTTAGACGTAAATCTGCGTCTAGACGTAAAACTGCGTTTAGACGTAAATCTGCGTTTAGACGTAAATCTACGTTTAGACGTAAAACTGCGTTTAGACGTAAATCTGAGTTTAGACGTAAATCTGACTTTAGACGTAAATCTACACTTAGACGCAAACTGCGCTTAGACGCAAACTGTGTTTAGACGCAAACTGCGCTTAGACGCAATCTGCGCTTAGACGCAAACTGCACTTAGATACAAACTGAGAATTAGCTTTTGCATCATAACTGTTTTTATTGAACGAACGCAGCTTTTGGTTTTTAATCGCTGTAAGATTTCCGCTGTACTAATTCACCCCCCCCCTCTTAGTGCTCTCGATCCTAACAAAGGAGACACATCAAAGGGGGTTCAAACACATTCTTCTCTTAAAAATTGTTGTTCAAACGCCACTTTTCTCTCCCAAATTGAACCCAAATGTGTTGACGAAGCCATGAAAGATGATTCATGGATTATTGCAATGCAAGATGAATTAAATCAATTTGAGAGAAATAAGGTGTGGAAGCTTGTTCCTAGGCCAAATGACCATTTAGTTATTGGTACTAAATGGGTTTTTCGAAACAAGCGAGATGAATATGGTATCGTGGTTAGAAACAAGGCTAGATTAGTGGCTAAAGGTTTCAACCAAGAAGAATGTATCGATTACGAAGAAACCTTCGCTCCTGTGGCTCGATTAGAAGCCATAAGGATGCTCCTTGCCTACGCTAGTAGTAATAATTTTGAGTTGTTTCAAATGGATGTTAAAAGCGCTTTTCTTAATGGCTTTATTTCCGAAGAAGTCTATGTTGAACAACCTCCTGTATTTGAAAATAATAGCCTCTCTAATTATGTGTTTAGATTAACTAAAGCTCTCTATGGTTTAAAACAAGCTCCGAGGGCTTGGTATGAGAGACTTAGTTCTTTTCTTATTGAAAATAATTTCACAAAAAGCAAGGTTGATACTACATTGTTCATCAAGAATTTTGAAAATAATTTTCTCATTATTCAGATTTATGTTGATGATATTATCTTTGGTTCTACGAATGAATCTCTTTGTGAATCTTTTGCTAAAACTATGAGTCATGAATTCGAAATGCGTTTAATGGGAGAATTAACATTTTTCTTAGGCTTACAAATCAAACAACTAAGCAATGACCTCTTTATTAGTCAAACTAAATATGCTATGAATTTGTTAAAAAAGTTTAATATGAATAGCTCAAAAGCTATTAACACTCCTATGAGCACCTCCACTAAGTTAGAAATTGATAAAAGTGAAGAAAGCTTCGATCAAAAAACTTATAGGTGCATGATAGGAAGTTTACTTTACCTCACTACAACTATACCAGATATCATGTTCAGTGTAGGACTTTGTGCTAGATTTCAATCAAACCCTAAGATATCTCATCTCAAAGCAGTTAAAAGAACACTTAGATATCTTAATGGTACCACAAATCTAGGATTATGGTACCCAAAATCAGATAATCTTGAGTTAATTGCTTATGCTGATGCGGACTTTGCTGGCTGTAGACTAGATAGAAAAAGCACATCAGGAATATGTCAAATTTTAGGACATGCCCTTGTTTCCTGGTCATCTAAGAAACAAAATTCGGTTGCACAATCAACAACTGAAGCTGAATATATTGCAGCAAGTGCATGTTGTGCACAAGTTGTATGGATGAAAAACACCTTAGAAGATTAAAAAGTTCATCTTAAAAATATTCCCATTAAATGTGATAACACAAGTGCAATATGTTTAACAAAGAATCCTATACAACACTCAAGAACAAAAAATATTGATTTAGACATCACTTTATACGATATCATGTTACTAATCATGATGTAATCATAGAGTTCATTGACACTAAACATCAACTAGCTGATATTTTTACAAAACCTCTAAGTGAAGAATAATTTGATTTCATAAGAAGAGAATTAGGAATGTTTATGTGTCCGAATACATAAACTTGTTGAAATTATTTTTCGGACTTTATTGATTGATTGATCAATTTCACTTAATTGCTATGATAATTTTACACAATTAAATGTTAGAAATTATGTGTATGAATATAAAAATTTCCATGATGATAAGCATGTTTTGTCTTCATGATCATATTTGAAAATCAATAGCACAATCTCGTCCGAATGCATGAAAGTCTTAATTTCATTTTCGGATTCTCTTAAAAATCGGAGTTTCTCGATACATTATCCTCTTCCGGACTTAATAAAGCATATGTCATAATGAGTTTAATTCTCATCATTGTTGACATATGAAATACATCTCTCATACACCTATGTGAAGAATATTCTTTAAATAAATAGATTTAATAAAATGATTCCTGATTATATGAATGATAGTGTTTTTACTAAAAGGATTCGTTTCTAATACATATCTTGATCCTTGTGAAAATGAAGCAAGATTTAATCTCTTATTAATTTTAACTTCATTTAAAGTAAACTCACAAATAGATGGTGGAGATGCGGGGTAAAAACAGAATTGATATCTCCATGTCATGGTTGCATAATTGACTCACTATTGAAAATGACATGAACCTATTAAAGGCATCACGCTTATGCTCAAAATTCGCTTATATTGTTCTCCTGGTATCACAATTACCATGTTTTTTGTTGATGACAAAGGGGGAGAAATATATGAGTATTAATGTCATGCTTGCATCACTAAGAGATATATGAATTGCTATGCTATGATTGCTATAATTTACATTATGCCTTGTTTGTATCATGTCAAGATATCAAACAAAAAATCTTACTTCGCAGTTTTACATGTTGATATCTTACAATATGATGAATTCCTACTATTACCATCATTCAAACTTGTAATGTAAAATTTGAAAATGAATGTCAAGCCTTGATATCATGTTCAGAAAGATACATCATGATGGGAATCATGATGGGAGTATTGATAAGTTTAAATGATTTCAACTTATCAATATATCTCTTGAATTCAAAGGTTTTGAATTCAAGAATGACTTATCTCAAGTATGACATATAGACAGGGGGAGTTAAGGTTAACTCCATTATCAATTGATTGTCATCATCAAAAAGGGGGAGATTGTTGAATCTCGGATTTTGATGATGAAGTCTATTGTCATTTGTTATATAATCTATACGTTGAGATAAGTATGCAGAATTAACTACGACGAAAGTAAGACATGCAGCAGGAGTTGCGTCGGGGTCAAGACAATGATCACGTTGGGAGTTTGAGAGTTCGACGGAAGTTCGGATAGTTGTCGGAGGTTCTGCGGGAACAAATCCGAGAAGTCCATGAGCTTGCCAAAGAAGCTCGTCGGAACTCGCCAAGTGGATCGTCGCAAGTCCAGGAGTTTGTCGGAAGTCCGTAGGAGCATCACCGAGGGTTCATCGGATGATCGACGGAAGTTCGCCGGAAGCTCGCCGGAAGAAGCGATTGACGCACTGGAGCAAATTGCAGTAAATATCTTAGGAAATATTGTAGTTAGCACAATGATTAAGTTAAAAATGGGAGGTGATCCCATTAACTTAATCTTGGGGCAATTGGGCCCCTGAAAAACCCAAATTGGGTCGAATGGATCAACCCATTCGGACCCTGATTTCTACCAGGCGGTTGAACCGCCCCAGCCAGGTGGTGGCACCGCCTGGGCTCAGTCTTTGAGCGAGACTGGGCGGTGCAACCGCCCCTGACAAGAGGTGTAACCGCTTGAGCTCGGTCTTCGAGCTCTGGCAGGAGGTGCAACCGCCCTTGACAGGAGGTGGCACCGCCAAGAGGCTCAATCTTCGAGCTCTGCTAGGCGGTGCAACCGCTAGATCCCGAAATTTCGGGAATTAACAGTTTTGAGCTAGGAATTCAAACTGGGTTGGGGCCTATAAATACCCCACCCTTTCAGCACTAAAAGGGCACTCAAACACACCGAAATCCTGATCGTATTCTGTGATTTTTAGAGCTCAAAATTGTTGTAAAAGCCAAAAGTTCTTCTCCCTCTTTTCTTCCAAGTTCCAATCTTTAAAGAGAGGAGAGAAAATTCTGTAAGGGTTGTCTCCTAAGCCCGTCAAAAGGAGTGAAACTGTAAAATGGTGGTTGGCCTTCGCCTATTGAAGGAAGGCCTTTAGTGGACGTCGGTGACCGTTTCGGTGGAGGAAGCCAAAAGTGGATGTAGGTCAAGATTGACCGAACCACTCTAAATCTCGGTTTGCATTTACTTTGAGCATATTATCTTTACTGCAAACCTCCTCAAAAGCTTATTGCTTTCTGCGCATATACGATTGGGTTTCAAGCTTTGCACTTTCCGAATCGGCGTTTAGACGTAAATTAGTTTTATCGTACGATCATCATATTTCAGTTTGCGTTTACGTTTTGATTTCTATCATAACTGCAAACTGCCTTTATATCCTTGCTTTAACTGCATCTCGCTTAATCTAGTGATTTACGAATCAGCATTTAGACGTAAATCAGTTTTTTTTGCACGAATATCATATTTCAGTTTGCGCCTACTATCTGATTTGAACCATAACTACAAACTGCATTTATATCTTTGCTACATCTTGCTTAATCAAAAGTTAAAGTGATTTACGAATCGGCTTTCTTACTGAAATCACTTTTATCGAACGAACGCAGTTTTTTTAATCGTAGAAGGTTTTCCCCTGCACTAATTCACCCCCCCCTCTTAGTGCTCTTGATCCTAACAAACTTCTCCCCGGATCTCCGGCTTTAAGCCCTCAATAAAGGTCCCCAATAGTTGTTTTTCAGACCAATCATGAGTTTGATTAGATAACCTTTCAAACCTGGTTTAGTACTCCTGAATGGTGGAGGTTTGTCGGATCTTTACTAGTTGTACGTCAATGTTCTCATAATAAGTTGTTCCGAAGCGGATCAGTAGTCCTTCTTTGAATTGTCGCCATGAAAGGACTCCATAAGTGTGTTCAAATTAGTCAAACCATTGTATGACATCTGTTAGAACCCTTGCATATTCTAAACTTGGGGTTGATCTCTTTAGGGGATCGGCCTCCATGGAACTCTATAGGGGTTCCTCCCTCCAAGTTGCTGCTCAAAGGCTGCAGAAAAGATTCATCTATTGCTTATGAAAAGAGAAGGAATACATGGCTATTTATAGGGCTTGTAAACCCTAACTCCTAATAGGACTCCTACTTAAGACTCTTACTTCTAACCAACTCCTAATAAAACTCCTACTCAAGACTCCTATTCCCTTACAACTCCTAATTCTTCTCTAAGAAAAAACCTCCTACATGAATGCCCCTCTCAATTAGAACTCTCCTAGCTAGAGTCCTAACAAAATGTCCCTCTCAATTAGGACTCTCCTAGCTAGAATCCTAACATTTTTACATGAATGTCCGTCTCAATTAGGACTCTCCAAGCTAGAGTCCTAACAGCATCCCCTTCAAGATGTATAGCTGCAATTTCCACCATAGATGCATCCGCAGTTTTATGGTACCGATAATATCGCTCCGCGCGCGAGATCCAACCAATTGGGTCTTCTTCTTTCCATCTAGGGAAGTCCACTCTCATGCGCGAATAGTTGGGGTCAGTCATAGAGCCTCCCCTCTCTTGGAAGCCATCTCTTTGGGCATGATGTGATTGGTTAGAGCTCTCTCCTTGATGTGATTTCTTCGGGCTTGGTGGTCGGCCCAAATTGAATTCGGTAAGGAGAGTCCGAATCTTATCCTCCATTCGTGCCTCAAAGGCTTCAAATTTAGCATTGATTGCCACCTCAGATGCCATAGTATATGACTCAAAATATGTGATGTTAAGATCTCTCATTTGTTGACGGGTTAAAGGCATGTATTGGTTGGATAGAAATCAGTGAAAGTTTGCTACAGAATGTTGTTGTCTTGTAAGAACAGAATTATCATTGAAGAAACAGCGGTTTCTCGAAGAAATCTCCACGAAAAATTTGAGAGATTTGAGGAGGGAATTGATAGTAATATCTTAGTTTATATGACAGAGAAAATATAGTATCAAGATTAAACAAACAGTGTTATGCGGCTAAAATTCTGCAATGTATCTTTCGTTGTAGAGATGAAAACTTTGTGACGAAAAGTTTATGCAGCAATATAGGAACAAATTTTTTTTTTTTTTGGATTTTCGGATAGGGATAACTAAATTACAGCAGCAGTAAGGTAGGAAACCAGAACCTATTGCAATTCACAAGATGATCCGTGGTGGTGGAGATGATGGCAGAATTTGGCGATGATCTTTTAAGCAATTGTGGGAATTGCTTTGGATAGTTGTGGAGGGTTGATGGATGGCAGTGAAAGGGCAGCGAGATGCCAAGAACGCTGCTCTGATACCAGGTGATAGAACCCTTGTAGATTCTAAACTTGGGATTGATCTCTTTAGGGGATCGGCCTCCTTGGAACTCTATAGGGTTCCTCCCTCCAAGTTGCTGCTCAAAGGCTACAGAAAAGATTCATCTATTGCTTAAGAAAAGAGAAGGAATACATGGCTATTTATAGGGCTTGTAAACCCTAACTCCTAATAGGACTCCTACTTAAGACTCTTACTTCTAACCAACTCCTAATAGGACTCCTACTCAAGACTCCTATTCCCTTACAACTCCTAATTCTTCTCTTAGAAAAAACCTCCTACATGAATGTCCCTTTCAATTAGGACTCTCCTAGCTAGAGTCCTAACAGAATCCAATTAGAGCGAGACTCGAGGAGAAACCGTATAGGCCTGACAACACCATACTCGGTATATGATCTTGATAAGACCCAAAAGTCTTATCATAAAAGAAATGAAAGAAATGATAAGGCTCTAATACCAAATGATAAGATCCAAAAGTCTTATCGTAAAAAACATGAAAGAAATGATAAGATTCTGATACCAAATGATAATATTCTGATACCAAATGATAAGACCCAAAAGTCTTACCATTTGGTATCAGAGTGGCGATCCTTGGCATTCTCACTGCAGTGATGCCGTAGCTATCAAAAAATATATATATATATTTGTGTGAGGAAGGGTGAAGCCGGAAGCCACGAACGTCGATCCTTCTCAACCAAGAAGGAACCTCTACATCTTGGTCAACGACCACCGTTGCCCCGTCTCCATCTACATCGCTACTGCTCAGCCTGCAACCACCACCACCGCCGCGGCCCTCTTTCTGCAGTTATCTTCATCTTCAAAAAAAAAAAAAAAAAGGAAAAAAGAGAGAAGAAGAAGAAGAAGCCACAGCCACCCATACTTCCCCTACTTCCGGCCAGCCCACCCACCACCGTTGCTCTCCGGTCAGTGATCACTACCGCCATTGCTTCCCGGCCGAGGGACCACCACTACCGCTGCTGCTACCCAGTCAGTAGCCACCACCGCCACCGCTGCCCCCACCCAGCCAGCGACCTCTCCTCCTCGCTTCCCTAGACCACCGGCGTCGTTTCCCAGCCAATGGACCACCCCATCGCCGCTTCTATTGAATCTCAGATTTTGATGATGAAATCAATTGATGGGTTAATTAATCTAATCCATATTATTGAGTTAAGTATGCAGGATTAACTACGATAGCTTAAAGACATAAAGCAAGTCTACCGGAGTCAAGTTTGATAGGTGTTCGAGAGTTCGCCGAGAGTCTGAAGATTCGTCGGAAGTGCTGCTAGAACTAACCGAGAAGAAATCGGGGACTTGCCGAAGTTTTCGGAAGTCCGCTGGAGAGATCGTCGGAGGTTCGCATAGATCACCGAGAATGTTCGGCTACTTGCCAAACACTCGTTGAACTCACTATAAGACCAGGAGCTTGCTGGGAGTCCGCCGGAAGAAATTCGAGGGTGTATCGGAAGTCTACCAAAAGTTCACCGAAAATATAGCTAGAAGGAAACTCGACATTGCCGGTTAAAAACTTGCTTAGGACTATGTCTTAATTTTATAGTTTGCATATAATTAGGGTTAGGATTAAGGGTTAATCCTATAACCTAGTTAGGGGCCAACTGGGCCCTAATACAGACTTGTTTGGGCTAAATTAAGAGCCCAACCAGTGACCCGTAAGGTTAGGCGGTGGTACTGTCGGACTGGGCGGTGGCACCGTCCACAACCCAAGAGTTCCGGTGGTGGCACCGCCAGTATACTATTAGTGTCAGACACTGATAGGCGGTGGCACCACCATTGACAGGCGGTGGCACTGCCAGCACCGGGAAACCCAAAACAATTCAAATTTTGAGCCCAAATTTGAATCCTCTTAGGGCCTATAAATACCCCTCAATTCTCAGTAGAGAACATAATCTTTGAGAAGTTAGAGATTGAGATAAAGCCTTAGCAAAGTCTTTAGCAAGTCTTGTTTTCAATAGCTTAAGTGTTCACCTCCCTCTTTCTCTTTGAAAATATGAAAGAGTGTGAATCACTTGTAAAGGGTTGTAAGAGGGGTATATGTCCTTCTCCTTCAAAGTAATGCTAGTGGAAGTTGGGAGCCTCATCGAAGAAGGCTTCGCAAGTGGATATAGGTCATTTGACCGAACCACTTTAAATTAGTGTGTTCCTTGAATATGTGAGTGTTTACCTTTCTGAAACCATTATTTACATAGCAGCAAGCTTTTGGTTTTCATCTCCTTACTTTACTCGAGCTACTTTTACCAAGTCATTCTTTGTCGAATCGAAATCTCTAAGCATTTACGAAATCATTTTCAAACTTATAAGTTTTAATCCGCTGCACAAATTCACCCCCCCCCCCCCCCCCCTCCTCTTAGTGCCACTTCGATCCTAACAATTGATATCAGAGCTAGGCTCACTCTCATATTTGGTTTAATACCCAAGAGAGATGGTTTACTCTAGCATGCATGAGGGTCATTCTATTACACATCCGCCTATGTTTAATGGGTCGGATTATACGTATTAGAAAACTCGAATGAGGATTTTCCTCATTTCCATGGATTTTGAGCTTTGGATTATTATCGAAAATGGATTTCAAAAATCTTCTCTTCTGATGAGCGAATGGGATGAATTGGAGAAGAAGGTTTTTGCTTTAAACGAAAGGCTTTGAATGCCTTGTTTTGTGCATTGGACAAGAATGAATTTAATCGCATTTCAATTTGTGATACGACTTTTGATATTTGGAGAACTTTTGAGGTCACTCATGAAGGCACTAGCCGAGTGAAATAATCCAAAATCAACATTCTTGTGCACTCTTATGAACTTTTTCGAATGAAACCAAGTGAGTCCATCGGAGACATGTACACCCGTTTTACGGATGTCATCAATGGACTCAAAGCTCTTGGTAAAAGTTTTTCTAACTTTGAACTAGTAAATAAAATTTTAAGATCCCTTCCAAAGAGTTGGGATCCAAAAGTTACGGCCATTCTAAAGGCCAAGAACCTTAAAATATTTCCTCTTGAAGAACTTATTGGGTCTCTAATGACATACGAAATGACGTGCCATGCTCATGAAGAGCTCAAGAACCCCCTTCCAAAGAACAGGAAGGATATGACGCTTACATCACGAGAAGACCACTTGAAAGGAACATCAAGTGATGAGGACAGTGACGATGACATTACACTTTTAACTCTAAAATTTTTAAAAATTATAAGAAAAAATAAATTTAAAATAATACTAAAAATAAACTTGAACATAAAAAAGACCAAGTAATATGCTACGAATGCAAGAAGCCGGGGCACTTTAAAAATGAATGCCCCCAAGCCAAGAAGAAGCAACCGAAGATGAAGAAAGCTTTAAAAGCGACTTGGGACGATTCAAGTGATTCTGAAAGTGAAGAAGCTAGCAACAAAGAGGAGGCAAACTTTACGCTAATGGCTTTAGGAGAAGAGGTATGTGATTTAATTAATAAAGATTTATTTTCGATGAATTTTCTATCGCTTTTCATGAATTATTTGATGAGTGTAGAACTATTAGTAAGAAGTTTAATCTATTAAAGAAAGAGTATGTCATACTACAAAATAAGCTTGATAATCTTCAAACTCCTCCATGCTTTAAGTGTGAACACTTAGAATCAATAAAAAGTGAAAATTTGTTACTTAAAGAGATCTTAAACAAGTTTAAGGTCTGTAGCAAGGGATTGGACATGATCTTTGCAAACAAGGGTCACGTCACAAATAGAAGTGGAATTGGTTTTGTGAGAGGATCTCACCAAAATCCTACCACTTTCATTAAAGGACTCACATTATATGTTTCACCTCATTTGAAATGCAACTTTTGTTGTAAATCCGGACATGTTGCTTACAAATGTCCATTTAGAAAAATTAGTCTACACAAGTTGATATGGGTTCCTAAAGGAACTATAAATAGTTCAATGATGAATAACAAAATTGGTAGATCAATTTTTGAGGCACCCAAAATCAAATGGGTACCTAAAAATCATCCTCTTTTGTAGACAAACCCACAAGCTAGGAACAAGAGATGGTATCTTGATAGTGGATACTCAAGACACATGATTGGAGATCCATCTCATTTCTCTATGCTCACTAGCAAAGAAGAAGGGTACGTCACCTTCGGAGACAACAACAAAGGCAAAATCATTGGCAAGGGAACCATAGATAATAAATTAAAATTTTCAATTGATGATGGGTAGTTGATGGATTAAAACACAATCTCTTAAGTATTAGTCAATTATGCGATAAAGGTTACATCGTTAGATTTGAATCTAATGTGTGTATTATTGAAAAACCAAACAATAACATGTCAATGATTGCTTTAAAACAAAATAATGTCTATACCATCAACCTTGACGAACTGAGTAATGCAATGTGTTTCTCTGCTTTAAATAATGATGCTTAGCTTTAGCATAGGAGATTAGGCCATGCAAGTATGAAACTAATAGCTAAGATCTCATCTATAGAGTTAGTATGAGGGATTCCCAATATGAAGTTTGTTAATAACAAAGTATGTGATGCATGTCAACTAGGTAGACAAATAAAAACTAGTTTCAAACCAAAAAAATCAAATTAGCACCACTAGACCATTACAATTGATTCATTTGGACTTATTCGGACCAATTGACACAACGAGTCTAGGAGGAAGCAAATATACATTTGTAATTGTTAATGACTATAGTAGATACACTTGGACCTATTTCTTGGCTCACAAAAGTGATTGTCTCAAATGTTTTCTAAATTTTGTAAACTTACTCAAAACGAAAAAGGCTTCATGATTTCATCAATTCGGAGTGATCACGGTGGCGAATTTCAAAACCGTGACTTCCAAAGTTTTTATGAATCCAATGGATATAATCATAACTTCTCCACTCCAAGAAATCCTCAACAAAATGGGGTAGTTGAAAGAAAAAATAGAAATTTACAAAAAATGACAAGAACCATGTTAAATGAACATAGTCTACCTAAGTATTTTTGGCCGAAGCCGTTAATACGGCTTGCTATGTCATGAATAGGGTTTCAATAAGACCATCTATATCAAAAACTCCATATGAATTATGAAATAACAAAAAACCAAATGTTTCTTATTTTAAAGTTTTCGGTTGCAAATGTTTTATTTTGAATGAAAAGGATGTCTTAGGAAAATTTGATGCTAAATCCGATGAAGGCATCTTTCTTAGTTACTCATCCATTTCCAAGGCTTTTCGTGCTTTTAACAAAAGAACATTAGTTATAAAAGAGTCTATTCATGTAGTTTTTAATGAAATTTCTGAGTTAAAGAAAAATAATTTTGATGATGGTCTTGGTTTTGATAATTTGAATTTAAATGAACCCCCTCCTCAAAATAGCAACTTGGATGTATCTTTTTCCGAAATTTCCTTACCCAAGGAATGGAAGTATGTAGATGCTCATCTAAAGGAGCTAATTATAGGAGATACATCAAAAGGGGTTCAAACTCGTTCTTCCTTCAAGAATTTTTGTGCTAACGCCGCCTTCCTTTCTCAAATTAAACCTAAATGCATTGACGAAGCCTTGAAAGATTATTCATGGGTTATTGCAATGTAAGAGGAATTGAACCAATTTGAGAGAAATGAGGTATGGAAGCTTGTTCCTAGACCTAGTGACCATTTAGTCATTGGTAATAAATGGGTCTTTAGAAATAAGCAAGATGAATGCGGTATTGTAGTTAGAAACAAGGCTAGACTAGTAGCTAAAGGTTTCAACCAAGAAGAAGGTATCGACTACGAAGAGACCTTCACTCCTGTGACAAGATTAGAAGCCATTAGGATGCTCCTTACCTATGCTAATAGTAATGATTTTAAACTATTTCAAATGGATGTCAAAAGTACTTTCTTGAATGGTTAAATTGACTAAGGCTCTTTATAGCTTAAAACAAGCTCCTAGAGCTTGGTATGAAAGGCTTAGTTCCTTTCTTATTTTAAATAATTTTACAAAAGACAAGGTTGATACTACATTGTTTATCAAACATTTTAAAAATAATTTTTTTATTATTCAAATTTATATTAATGATACTATTTTTGGTTTATCGGATGAATCACTATATGAATCATATGCCAATTGTATGAGTCATGAATTTGAAATGAGCCTAATGAGTGAAATAACCTTCTTTTTATGAGTGCAAATTAAACAACTTAGTGATGATATATTTCTTAATCAATCTAATGTATATACATCTAATTGTTAAATCGTTTTAACAAATCTAATTGTTAAATCATTTTAACAATTCTAATGTATATACATTAGAATTGTTAAAACGATTTAACATGGATGGTTCAAAAGTGATAAACACTCCTATGAGTACTTCCACTAAGTTAGATATGGATGAAAATGGTGAAACCTTTGATAAAAAAATGTATAGGGGAATGATAGGTAGTCTACTTTACCTCACCGTGACTAGATCAGATATCATGTTTACTATAGGACTTTGCATTAGGTTTCAATCTAATCTTAAATTATCTCATCTTAAAAGTGTTAAAAGAATTTTTAGATAACTTAAAGGAACTTCCAACTTAGGATTGTGGTATCCGAAATCTGATAAATTCAATTTAATAGCTTATGCATATGCCAATTTTAGCAGATGCAAGATAGATAGAAAAAGCACATCCGAAACATGCCAATTTTTATGACATGTACTTGTTTGCACTATCTACAGTGGAAGCCGAATACATACCTGCAAGTGCATGCTGCGCACAAGTTGTTTGGATGAAGAATACATTGGAAGACTATGAAATTTACTTAAAAAGAGCATTCCCATAAAATGTGATAATATAAGTGTCATTTGTCTTACCAAAAATCCAATTCAACACTCTAACTGATACCGGTGAGGGTAAAATGCAGAATAGATTTCCAAATAATACCGATGGAATAATTTTTTTCAGATAGAAAATGTCACAGTAGACAAGGAACGAACTGATATCGGAAGCACTAACGAAGCAACTTTGATAAAAATAAAAAGTAGCTCACCACCAAGTTTAAAATCATAATGGGATACATAAAGTTCACCACCCAACAAAAATTAAACGAGGATACCGAACTAGAAAATAAAATACTCGCCACTCAAGGACGCATCAAAGAGATACATAGTTTAAGGGGGTTCTCTAAGAGAGCTTCTACCCAGATATCATCAATTTCTAAAGTTCTTCCTGAGACCTAAACCACAAAATAAATACTAGTGCATGAAATAACCCTTCATGTATAGGGAATTTCGAAATTATATGGCGAGGAATTGGCTAATCAAACACATTTCATATGTAATCTCTTCTGGAACTAGTACTAATATGTGGTACGATCCTTGGGTGAATGGGAAGAGTATATTTCAATTATATGGCGATAGAATACAAAAAGATTTTGGGGCTCCCAAAGATTGGAAGGTTTTCGAGTTCATTGCTAACGGTACCTGGTGTCTCCCTAATCCTATTTCTCCCGAAATGTTATCACTTTGGCCGACTATCATAGCTATTCCAATCAAGAACAACTCTTCAGATATACTTATTTGGCCTCATGACAATGGCAAATTTAGTGCCACATCCGCATGGAATCAAATTAGGCAAAGAAATAACAAGTGAGTCCCAAGCAGTTGGACATGGGATCAACCGGGATCACAAAGACACTCCTTATGTACATGGCAGGCCCTTCTCAATAAACTACCTACAATAGACAATATGAAAAGAAGAGGTATCTATCATGTTAACCGATGCTCCCTTTGTTTGCAATAAGAAGAAACTGTTGACCAAGAACTAGGTGACCTTATGCAATGTTTCTCAAGAAAAGGGCCTCTTACACAACTAGCAAAGGTTACTTTCAGATGCGCTATTTGGTGGATGTGGAAGGAGAGATGTAATAGAATCTTTGAATGTCAACACACAAACAATGCTTAGCTCTTGAAAGAGATTACTAGAGACTGAAGATCCTGTATGGAGCATGATCTCAAAACCGAGCACTTCACCCGAAGAGAAAAAGATATTTTTATCAAATTTAATTTTACTATTAGCTAAAGATTTTGGGAATGATGCCAAATAATGTACCCACAGGTAGTTATAGTCTACAGCATGTGAAGTCATAACTATCGCATTCGCACTCTATGAGTTACTTGGCTTTGTCTATGACTTGTATAGATAAAGCTCTTTGTAGAAACTTTACACATAATCAATTTACTTTTACTTACCAAAAAAAAGGAATTTCGAAATTAAGTGCTTTATATCTGCCAACCAACTCCATTAATGTATTCCTTTGTGCAGGGAATATGCTGATGAGTTGTCTTATCTGAGTAGGCTGAGTTAAAGATTATGTGGCAATATTATTGGCTGAAAAAAATATCATATTATCATCATGGTCCATATGAACAGATTGTAGCAAATTAGACATCCCATGTAACTAACTAAGCATATCGACATTAGGCATCATTTTATACGCAATCATGTCCTTAACAATAATGTCATTCTAGAGTTTATTGACACAAAACATCAATTAGAAGACATTTTTATAAAAGCCTTAAATGAAGATCAATTTGACTTTATTATAAGGGAACTAGGCATGTTAAATTCTCCTTGTGAATAAGCTTGATTGTATGTATTTTTCGAAAATTTTCATCCTATTTCTGGTTTTCGTGGATTTGACATCTTCTTTATTTTTCGATTCCAAATGACATCTTAAAGAGCAATCCAAGACCCTATTCTATCTTGAATCAAATATCTTTGAAAAAAAAAAAAAGGAGGGAAAGAAAATTTTTTTTGGCATGCCAGTGGTGGCACAGCGAGAACTAGCGATAGCACCGCCTGGGCGCTCGATCCCTAGGCGGTTGCATCATTCGGATTGGCAGTGGCACCGCCCAAGAATCCTCATAAGTACATGAGTTAGGGTTGACGGTGGAATCGCCCCCTGTTAGGATCGGAGCGGCACTAAGAGGGGGGGTGAATTAGTGCAGCGGATTAAAACGTCGGTTTTGACAAATCTTTCGTACGATAAAAATCGAAATCGAAAGTGCTTAACTTGAAAGCGTATTCTGATACCGGGGAGGGTAAAAATGCAGAATGGATTTCCAAATATGATACCGGGGAGGGTAAAAATGCAGAATGGATTTCCAAATAACACCGATGGAAAATTTGTTCAGATAGAAAATGTCACAGTAGACAAGGAAGAACTGATACCAGAAGCACTAACGAAGCAGCTTAGATAAAAACGAAAAGTAGCTCACCACCAAGTTTAAAATCGCAATGGGATACAGAAAGTTCACCACCCAACGGAAATTAAACGAGGATACAGAACTAGAAAATAAAAGACTCACCACTCAAGGATGCATCCAAGAGATACAAAGTTTAAGGGGTTCTCTAAGAGCTTCTGCCCATATATCATCAGTTTCTAAAATCCTTTCTAAGTCCTAAACACCAAATAAATACTAGTGCATGAAACAACCCTTCATACATAGGAAATTTCGAAATTAAGTGTTTACAACTACTAACCAACTATTTTAATGCACTCATTGGTAATGAAGAAATGTTCACAGCTGCCAACCAACTCCCTTAATGCATTCCTTTGTCTTGAAGAAAAGCACCTTGAAACAGCTTTAACTTTGTGCAGAGAATATGCTGATGAGCTGTCATATTTGAGTGTGCTAAGATAAAGATTATGAGGCATAATTATTGACTGAAAAAGATACTAGATCATAATCAAGGCTCGTATAATTAGATTGTAGTAAATTAGACACTCCCGTGTCAATCTCCCCCGGTTGAATGAGACTTGTCCTCAAGTCTTCGTTTGATTCATCAACATGATTATAAAAAGGACTCAAATCAACCACATTAAATGTTAGGGATACTCCGTAATCTTCAGGTAGCTCTATCTCATAAGTATTTCTGCCAATTCTCTTAAGCACCTTGAATGGACCATCAGCCTTTGGTTTCAATTTTCCAAATTTGCCCGGTGGAAACCTCTACTTCCTTAGATGAATCCAGACCAAATCACTTGCATGAAACTCCACATGTTTTCTGTGTTTGTTGGCAGCATGCATGTACCTCTCATTTTGCTTCTCAATGGTTGCTTTCACACCCTCATGCAGCTTCTTTATCTGCTTAGCTCTTTCATCAACATCTCCACTAAATTGCTTTGTTGTAGAATGAGGGATTAAGTCCAAAGGACTAGCAGGATTAGCACCATAAACAACCTCAAAAGGACTCTTACCGATACTATGATGCATAGAACGATTGTAGGCAAACTCAATTTGTGGAAGAATGACATCCCATTGCTTAATATTCTTGCCAACATAGCTTCTAAGCAAATTTCCCAAGCTTCGGTTTGTTACCTCAGTTTGCCCATCGGTTTGTGGATGATGCGAGCTGCTGAAATTCAAAGAAGTACCCAGCTTCCTCCAAAGAGTTCTCCAAAAATGACTAACAAATTTTGAATCTTGATCAGACACCATAGTTCTTGGAATACCATGCAATTTAACAATCTCCTTAAAATATAAATCAGCAATATGAGATGCATCATTTGATTTATTGCATGGAACAAAGTGAGACATTTTTTAAAATCTGTCAACAACAACCATGATAGAATCCTTGTTCCTTTGAGTTCTTGGCAGTCCCAAAATGAAATCAAGACTCACATCCTCCCAGGGAGCATTTGGCACTGGCAATGGAGTGTACAAACCAGAATTTTGAGTTCTTGTTTTTGCCAAATGACACACTCGACATTGCATTACATGTCTTTCCACATCTCTAAACATCTTAGGCCAATAGAAGTTTGATTGAATAAGAGCTAAAGTTTTATCTCTACCGAAATGTCCACCCAAAACACCACTATGAGCTTCAGCCAGGATTACTTGTCTCAAAGAACAAGATGGAACACATAAAGCATTAGCTCGAAAAAGAAAACCATCAAAGATCGAAAATTGTTGAAAGGAACCTGATTTGCAATTCTGCCATATTGAGCCGAAATCCACATCATTCTCATAGAGATCTTTGAACGTCTCAAATCCAACAACTTTGACTTCCATTGCTGATAATAAAGAATGCTTTCTGCTCAATGCATCAACAACCACATTTTGAACACCAGATTTGTGTTTAATTGTAAAGTTATAAGATTGCAAAAACTCCACCCAAGCTGCATACCTCTTGTTTAGCTTGTGTTGGTGATTTATGAACTTTAATGCTTCATGATCTGAATATAGCACAAATGGCTTGGTAAGAAGGTACTGACTCCAATGAGATAAAGCTCGATATATGGCATAGAACTCCTTATCATAGGTAGAGTATTTTATTTTTGTATCATTCAGCTTTTCACTAAAAAATGCAATCGGCTTTTTGTCTTGACTCAAAACAGCACCAATTCCCACATTAGATGCATCACATTCAATCTCAAACACATTGTCAAAATTTGGTAGAACTAAGATAGGAGCTTCGGTCACCTTTCTTTTTAAAAGCTCAAAAGCATCATTAGCCTCATTAGTCCATTTGAATTTATCACATTTCAGACATTCGGTGATTGGAGCGACAATAGAGCTGAAACTCTTGATGAATCTTCTATAAAAAGATGTTAAGCCATGGAAACTCCTCACATCATGTAATGAAGTAGGTGTTGGCCAATTGAGAATAGCTTCAACCTTACTTTGATCCATCATTGTCATGCCCCTCAAAATATCGACAATATTTAAAATTTTCATCATAACTAACCCAGGATCCAAACACACATTTGAGGTCACTAAGAAAACATTCAGATCAAAATTTCACCTCTATAGACTACAAATTCATAACCCTGTGCAATTCATAAACATACGACACATCACTCGATAATTCATACAATCTGAACCCAACACATCAAAATAATAACCACAACATAAATTCACAAGTGGGGAAGTCTATGCAGTCACCAAACCAACGATTACCATAAGATCATATCATTACATGAATTTAATTTAACATTCCAAAATCCTATACATGAGGGATCCTTTATCTTACACAAAATCCACAGGTTTAGATTCATCGTCACATTTCAGAAGATGTAGAGTATCTTATACAACAAATACACATATGCTAACAAAGATCTGCCCAAAATCATCTAAACTTTCCATCGCCTCAGCCCAATCTTAACATTTAAGCAAGCAATACGCTATCCTGAAAAATTTATCAACAAACGGGGTGAGCATAAAGAGCTCAGCAAGTGACTAACATATCCATATCAAAATAGTACAATTTCCAAAGAGATACAGTTTCAAAATACAAGGCAGAATATACGATTTCGTAGACATAATATCATTAGGAGCAGAAACACAATTGTCCTTTCAATCTTACATATTTGGTTCCTAACAGATGGGGCATAGAGTGATTGGAGCATATCAGAAACAAAAGAAACATATCGGAGCTTATCAATAGCATATAAAATGTTCCGAAGCATATCAACGACATATGGAACATTTCGAAGCAAAAACATCAGTGAATGAAGCATTTCAGAGCATATCAAAAACAAATATCATACAGAAGCTCAAACGTCGTCCTTGACGTTGCAATCATATCATTCTTATCCAGAGCAGGAACAGAAACAACTCACCAAAACTTTGGATGTCATATCAAACATATAGAAGGTGTAGTGGGATCTCAGTCAGAATATGATTCATCCATTTCTGAATGACCACCTGACAAAAGTCTCCCACGTCTGGGAGCTCCATCCACCCACGTCTAGGTGAAATCAGAGGGGGCCAGCAGAGCATCGCAGGCTCTAAGCACATACCCTTTACCATTTCTGGCAAAGGTCCAGAATATCCCACAGAGCGGGACCCCACAGAGCGGGCAATAAGCGCATACCCTTTACCATTTCTAGCAAAGGTCCAGACAATCCCACACACCAGAGTACAAAAGGGCAGTTTTAACAATAAGTAGCATATATCGGAAGCACACGCGGAACAACAAAACGTGCATGTGCCTTTTCGAGACAATACGAAACAAAGAATAAATCTCTCACAAATGTATTCAGATTTGGAATGAAATGAAAACAAGAGCGTACTAGGATTCCAAGCAATTCATATTTAGCTCAATTCCAATAAGAAGGTTAGACGAATTCAAATATCCAAAGGAACGGAACAGAATACGCGAAATCGACCAAAGCTCGATTTCGGACAGAATTCCAGTGGCACATCAAACAAATACTTCAGAATATCAATTATGCTCCAATACCCATAAGAAAGCTAAGGTCGAACCATATATCAATCTATATTCTGATGGAACAAATTTCATATGAAACAGGGTTCCCAACACGGAGTTACCTTTGATTTGGTAACCCAAGGTCAAAAACACAATCACTGTTTTGTAGAATTTATAGGGTCGGATTCAACAGATAATAGGGTAGGCAATTGAATTCCAAAATTTTCAAACTATATGTCAAACGAAAGATTTTCAAGTCTTGTTTCAAATAAAATCAGTTTGGTACAAATCAGAATTTTTAACAGGGAGTTATAGGCATTTTAGTATCGACAGGTCAGAAATCTTGAACCCTATTTTACAGCGTCTATAGGCTCATTTGAAACAGATGTTTGGGTAAGTATTCAGTGTCCAAAATCTACAAAATCTGTGTCAAAAGGAAGATATAAGAGTCTAATTTCAAACAAAATAGTTCCTGCCCGAATTCACATTTTGTACTAAAACTTATAGTGGTAACAGTGTATAGGGGTCAGTTTACCGAAAAAACTTCAGAATCCATGGTTCTATGTCCAAAGAGAGACATATCAGTTTCTAAATAGAAATCCTTCAATTTATTTTGAATCAACATAAAAACAGAGACTAAAAATTCTGTAGGATGGGGTTAGAACACTTGCCTTTGAGAATTTTGACCCGAAGTGAAAAGATTAAAGCAAGAACCCTAAAAACCCCAATTTTTTTTCTTCTTCTTCTTTCTTTCTTTCTTTCCCTGATCACCCACGAGCTGCCTTCTCTGCTTCCTTAAGAACGAAGGCAGAGAGGCTTAAACGGTGGAATTTGTCATTTTATGCATTTTACAGTTTAGTCCTTGTTTTTATCATATTCACGATTAGGTCCTTAGGGTTTACATATAGGTCCTCAGATTCTTTCCTTCTTTTTTTTTTTTTTTTTTTGAACAGATCTCCCAAATCTTACAAATAAGTTACCTCTGATTCATACTCTATTTCTTTTGTCAATTTAAAATAAATGCTTACATTATCTCCAGAAATTTATACGAAAATTCGGAAATGAGGGGTGTTACAATCATGATTCTATCTTTTCAAACAACACACCCCAAAAACACCACACTAGAAGTAAAGAAATCACATTTCTTTAGATTAGCATAAAGTTTTTGCTGCCTCAAAATAAGAAAGATCTCTTTCAGATGACTCATATGCTCCTCTTCACTCTTGCTGTACACCAATATATCGTCAAAATAAACTACAACAAATATTCCAATGCATGGCTTAAGTATGTGATTCATAAATCTCATGAATGTGCTAGGAGCATTAGATAGTCCAAATGGCATAACCAACCATTCATATAAGCCTTCTCTAGTTTTAAACGCTATTTTCCACTCATCTCCGGGCCTTATTCTTATTTGGTGATAGCCACTCCTCAAATCAATTTTAGAGAAAATATAAGCACCACACAATTGATCAAGTAAATCATCTAACCTTGGAATAGGAAAGCGATAGTCTACTGTGATTTTGTTGATGGTTCGACTGTCCACGCACATTCTCCAAGAACCATCTTTCTTAGGCACCAACAAGGTTGGAACTGCACAAGGACTCATGCTCTCCCGAATTAACCCCTTTTTCACTAATTCATCAACTTGCCTTTGAAGTTCTTCATGTTCTTTAGGACTCATTCTGTACGCAGCCTTATTAGGTAGAACAGCCCCCGGAATAAGATCAATGTGATGTTGAATGTCTCTCAAAGGTGGAAGGCCATGTGGAATCTCTTCCGGTATAACATCTTGAAATTCTTCTAGGATTGGTTGCATGATTTTCGGTGTCTCCTTATGTTGTTCGTTCTCCTCTACTACCATTAGGGCCAAAACATGACCGCCCTTGTCCAATTCATATCTGCATTCTCTATAAGAAATAAAAGCACTAACTTCCTTCTTTGGCGCACTGATTTCGAAAGGTTGTAATGGAGCTAAGATAATCTTCTTTTCATTCACTTTAAAAGAATAAGTATGTTTATAACCATCATACAACACTCTTCTATCATAATGCCAAGGTCTTCCCAATAGTAAATGACAAGCATCCATAGGGGCAATATCACACCACACTTTATCTTTATAATACTTGCCAATAGAAAATGAAACTAAACATCTTTTAGTTACCTTGATGTCATTTCCTTTTTGCAACCAACATAATTGGTATGGATGTGGATGAGGGATCGTATCCAACTTCAGCTTCTGCACCATCTCCAAAGAAACCACATTCTCAAAACTGCCACTATCGATGATCACCAAGCACAACTTGCCAAGAGAAGTGCATTTAGTGTGAAACATATTTTTTCGCACCCAACTTTCATCGTCGGCCACATATGACACTTGTAAACTACGTTGCAATACAATAGACAAACCATGATCAGCATAAGTAATCTCTTCCTCATCATCATCGTATTTTGGTTCGTCGTCAGCTTCATCTTCGCCTCCATCACTATGATCTTCAACCAAAGTTACAATCCTCCCATTTTGGACAATCCGAAGCAATATGCCCAAAACCATGACATTTGAAGCATTTTCGACCACTTGGGGTAGAAGAATTATGTGTTTTTTTATTGCCAGCAGACTCTTCACCCTTTTCTTGCACCTTCGATATCACCTTGCTTTGGACAGTAGGCTTGGAACTTCCTCCTTTTGTGTAGCCTTCTTTTGAGCCATACCGAAAACTCTTTTCAAACTTCAGTTGCTTTTCAACTTTTAATGCCAGCTTGCTCACGTCATTTAAAGACCAATATGGCTGTAGCTGAACAACTTTAGCAATCTCATACTTCAGACCTCCTAAGTATCTTGCAATTGTTTGCTCTTCCGGTTCCACAAGCTCTCCTTTTAACATCAAATTATCAAATTCTGCAGTGTACTCCTCCACAATAAGATCTTTTTGCTTGAAATCATGTATTTTGAGAAATATCTCTTGTCTATAATTATCAGGTAAATATTTTCTCTTTAGCTCCCTTTTCATTTTCTCCCATGTAACGATCTTACTCTTCCCCTCACGTTCTCTTTGTTTCTTCAGATTTTCCCACCAAAAAGATGCATTCCGCCTGAGTTTAAGTGCCAGAAGTTTGACCTTCTTTTGTTCTGGTGGTTCATGAAAATCGAAGATTCTTTCTACTGTATTAAGCCAATCGATAGAGTCATCAACATTTATTTTCCCTTCAAATTCTGGAATATCAAATCTGGGATTATATTTATTCTACCACTCGTCTTGGACTTCATTTCTTCTCCGACATCTTCTTGACTCCCTTGGAAGATGAGGTGTTTCATCATCAGAAGTTAACTCTCGAGCGTCATTTTAATGCTGGTTGTGTCTACTTTGAAGTTCGTCGATTATTTCAGTTTTTTCTTATAGGCTACGCAGCAATTTTTTTAGTTGCAGCCTCAACGACTCAGCGTCATCTCCATGGTCGCTACCTTCACCAACTACACCTTTTCCATTCTGCCTTGCCATGATCTCTAACCTTTAGCTCTGATACCAAACTGATACCGGGAAGGGTAAAAATGCAGAATGGATTTCCAAATATGATACCGGGGAGGGTAAAAATGCAGAATGGATTTCCAAATAACACCGATGGAAAATTTGTTCAGATAGAAAATGTCACAGTAGACAAGGAAGAACTGATACTAGAAGCACTAACGAAGCAGCTTAGATAAAAACGAAAAGTAGCTCACCACCAAGTTTAAAATCGCAATGGGATACAGAAAGTTCACCACCCAACGGAAATTAAACGAGGATGCAGAATTAGAAAATAAAAGACTCACCACTCAAGGACGCATCCAAGAGATACAGAGTTTAAGGGGTTCTCTAAGAGCTTCTGCCCAGATATCATCAGTTTGTAAAATCCTTTCTAAGTCCTAAACACCAAAATAAATACTAGTGCATGAAACAACCCTTCATGCATAGGGAATTTCGAAATTAAGTGTTTACAGCTACTAACCAACTATTTTAATGCACTCATTGGTAATGAAGAAATGTTCACAGCTGCCAACCAACTCCCTTAATGCATTCCTTTGTCTTGAAGAAAAGCACCTTGAAACAGCTTTAACTTTGTGCAGAGAATATGCTGATGAGCTGTCATATTTGAGTGTGCTGAGATAAAGATTATGAGGCATCATTATTGACTAAAAAAGATACTAGATCATAATCAAGGTTCATATAATCAGATTGTAGTAAATTAGACACTCCCGTGTCATATTCGCAAAGTTGTGCAGCAAAGGTAATGAGGAAATAAAGCAAGTAAGAAGGTTTGCAGTAATGTAAATAGCAGTAATGAAATGCAAACCAGAGATTACGCCGATTTTAAAGTGATTCGGTCAAATAACCTACATCCACTTGCGAGGCCCCTCTTCGATGAGGCTCCCACCTTCCACTAGTAAATCTCTTGAAAGGGAAGGGTAAATACCCCTCTTACAACTTTTTACAAGCGGTTCACTCTCTTACAGATTTTCAACAAGAAAGAAGGAGGTGAACACTAGCAAATTGAAAACAAGACTAGCTAAGACTTTTCTAAGGCCTTTCTATCAATCAATTGCTTCTTAAAAAGTTGTAATCTCAGCTTAGATTTGAGGGGTATTTATAGGCCTCAAGAGGATTCAAATTTGGGTCCAAAATTTGAATTCTCTTTGGTTCCAGATGCTGGCGGTGCCATCGCCTGTCAGTGTCCGACACTGACAGTGCTGGGCGGTGCCACCGCCAGACCCTACGGTTCACTAGTTGGGCTTAAAATTTAGCCCAAACCACATCTAATTTTGGCCCAGTTGGCCCCTAACCAGGATATAGGATTATCTCTTAATCCTAATCCTAATTACAAGTAAACTACATAACTAAAAATATCATAAGCAAGTTTTCAACCGCGAACGTCGAGTCTTGTTCCGGCGAGCTTTCCGACGAACTTCTTCCGACGGACTCCCAGCAAGCTCCCGATCTTGTGATGACTTTAACGAGTAGCCGTGCCTTCTCGGTGATCTCCGTGAACCTCTGACGATCTCTTCGGTGAACTTCCGAAAATTTTGATAGGTTCCCGATTTCTTCTCAGTTGGTTATGGCAGCATCTCCGACGATTCTTCGGACTCTTAAACGTACATCGAACTTGACTCCGGTATTCTTGCTTTGTGTTTTCTGGTTATCGTAGTTAATCCTGCACATTTAACTCAATAATATGGATTAGATCAATTAACCCATTAATTGATTTTATCATCAAAATCTGAGATTCAACAATCTCCCCCTTTTTGATGATGACAATCAATTGATGACGGAGTTAAACATAACTCCCCCTATCTATATGCCATATTATGAGAAGATAAAAACACTTGAATTCCATCCCATTGAATTCAAGCATAAACCGATAAGTTCTAACTGTAGAACTTATCGTTATTCTCATTAAGCATAAGTAAATGTGAAACTTCGATGAAAATCATTTTCAAGTCGAATGATAAGAGACAATTTTTACAACGACAGGAGATAAAGATATTCAACATGAATTTCATGATATAAATGTAAGGCATACTTTCAATATGATCAATCAATCTTGTGATATTCTCAAATATTTTGTAATTCATATAAGGCATGTTATCGATACACATAAGGCATTTTCATTAAGTCATGCTATCGAAATGGTATAAGTCATCACTTAGTCATCACTTCTCCCCCCTTTGTCATCAACAAAAAAGGGAATGAGACTTGAAGCATATAATTTATGAATATAACATCAGGAATTTAGCATTGATCATACAAAAATTCATCATCCAAAATTAAGTATGCTAAAATATTTACGCAGAGTTCATCTTAAAGGAAAATTCAGCATTCATCCATTTTATCAAATCTCTTCTTTCTATAAATAACAAAAATTATAGGTGTACAAGGAAGAGATTGTGATAAAAAAAAATTCAAGTAGTAACTCTAATAAGTCAAGATCATAATTCGAATACAAACTCATTCAAATTTAAATCGTCAACTTGAAACTCATAATCAAGCCATCAAAATCAATTTCGAGATTCATAAAATATCATAAAATCATTAATATTGATCAGATGGGAGCGGTGTTTGACTCAAGATAGGATAAGGTAATTTAACGTGTCATTTAGAATTGAAAGAGAAGGATCAAATTCACTGAGGAACGGAGAGAGGATAAAAAAACTTTACGGAAAATCCATTCAAATAAGTTTATTCTTAGGGACAATTTAACATACCTAATTCCCTTCTAATGAATTCAAATTGTTCTTCATTCAAAGCTTTTGTAAATATATCTGCTAATTGATGCTTTGTGTCAATGAATTCTAGAACAACATTATTGTTAAGGACATGATCGCGTATGAAATGATGCCTAACGTCGATGTGCTTAGTTCTAGAGTGCTGAATTGGATTTTTTGTGAGACATATGTCACTAGTATTATCACATTTTATGGGAACATTTTTGAAGTGGATTCCATAGTCTTCTAATGTATTTTTCATCCAAACAACATGTGCACAGCATGCACTTGTAGCAATGTACTTGGCTTCCGCCGTAGATAGTGCAACTGAATTTTGTTTCTTGTAAGTCCAAGAAACAAGTGCATATCCTAAAAATTGGCATGTTCCAGATGTACTTTTTCTATCTATCCTGCATCCGCCAAAATCGGCATCTGCATAAGCTATTAAATCAAAATTTTCAGATTTTGGATACCACAATCCTAGATTTGGAGTTCCTTTAAGATACCTAAATATTCTTTTAACACTTTTAAGATGAGATAATTTAGGATTTGATTAAACCTAGCGCAAAGTCCTACACTAAATATAATATCCGGTCTAGTCGCGGTGAGGTAGAGTAGACTACCTATCATTCCCCTATATGTTTTTTGATCGAAATTTTTAATATTTTCATTCATATCTAACTTAGTCGTAGTACTCATAGGGGTGTTTATTGCTTTTAAACTATCCATGTTAAATCATTTTAATAATTCTAATGTATATTTAGATTGGTTAAGAAATATACCATCCCTAAGTTGTTTGATTTGTAATCCTAAAAAAAAAGTTAATTCACCTATTAAACTCATTTCAAATTCATGACTCATACATTTGGCAAATGATTCACATAATGATTCATCCGAAAAGCCAAAAATAATATAGTCAACATAAATTTGCATAATAAGAAAATTATTTTCAAAATATTTAATAAACAATGTAGTATCAACCTTGCCTTTGGTAAAATTATTTAAAATAAGAAAGGAACTAAGCCTTTCATACCAAGCTCTAGGAGCTTGTTTCAAGCCATAGAGAGCCTTAGTCAATTTGAATACATGATTAGGAAGAAGAGAATTTTCAAATCCGGGAGGTTGTTGTTAGAACCCTTGCAGATTCTAAACTTGGGGTTGATCTCTTTAGGGGATCGGCCTCCTTGGAACTCTATAGGGGTTCCTCCCTTCAAGTTGCTGCTCAAAGGCTACAAAAAAGATTCATCTATTGCTTAGGAAAAGAGAAGGAATACATGGCTATTTATAGGGCTTCTAAACCCTAACTCCTAATAGGACTCCTACTTAAGACTCTTATTTCTAACCAACTCCTAATAGGACTCCTACTCAAGACTCCTATTCCTTTACAACTCCTAATTCTTCTATAAGAAAAAACCTCCTACATAAATGCCCCTCTCAATTAGGACTCTCCTAGCTAGAGTCCTAACAGAATGTCCCTCTCAATTAGGACTCTCTTAGCTAGAGTCCTAACAGACCCGCCCTCTTCAAATCAGCCTTGTCCTCGAGGCTGATGATTCGTGAATTCTGGGAATTTGATCTTCAAGTTGTCATAGTTCTCCCAAGTGGCATCTTCTATTGGTAGGTTCGCCCACTGTATTAGCACTTCATTAGTGGGTCATCGTCGTCGAGTCACGATCCGTCGATCAATAATGGCACTTGGCTGGGTCTGGAGTTCTCTTTGGGTAGTCATATTTAGTGGGTGGCTTTGGCCTATCTCCAAGCACCTATTTAAAACTTCCATCTGGCTGTTGGTTTGTGGGTGATATGTCGTACTCCTTTTCAATTTAGTACCCTGCATATGGAATAACTTTGTCCAAAATCTGCTCTTGAAGATGCAAGTAGAATTTGTCACAAGCACAATGCGTCCCTTATAGCATAATTCCTTTAAGTCCCGATTGTAATGAGCCACGGAGCTTGGTGCTTCCTCTAATTGTTTTTTAATCTTACTGGTCTCCGAATCTTCCTGCCATTCCATCTTAATATCCTCAAGGAAGTCGTTGGTTGGAAGTAAAAGAACCGAAAATTCAGCTTGCTCAGGTAGCTGCGAAAGCGCACCTGCAACAACATTCTCTTTCCACCTTTTGTAAGTTATTTCATAATAAAATCCAAGAAGTTGTGTTACCCGTTTTTGCTGCTCAGGGGATAATATCTTACCCTTCAAAGAGTATTTGAGGCTTTTATGGTCAGTTTTAATTTGAAATCGTCGACCAATCAAGTAGGGTCTCCACCTCGTTGCTGCGCGCACAATGGCGAGTATCTCCTTATCATATGTTGACTTATTTTGATGGGAGGGAGATAATGGCTTGCTAGTGTATACGAGTGGTCGACCATCTTGCATGAGAATGACTCCAATTCTGACTCCAGATGCGTCGGCCTCAATAACGAAGGGTTGGTTAAAATCTGGTAGTGTTAGCGCCGGCGTCGTCGTTATGGCTGCCTTCAGTTTGTCGAAGGCGGTGGAGACTCTATCCAACCATTGGAAGACATCTTTTTCTAATAAGGAAGTAAGTGGTGCACTAAACTTTCCATAGTTTTTCATGAACTTACGGTAGTAGCCTGTTAAACCCAAAAAGCCATGTAGCAATTTTATGTTCCTTAGGGTAGGCCAGTTTTGCATTGCTTCAATTTTGACGGGGTCCACCATCACTCCTTCCTCTGATATGATATGCACAAGATATTTCACCTTTTTTTGAAGAAAGTAAAAATTCGTAGTGGTCGTTGTGTGTTCGAAAGACGGTTTTCGGTATGACTTCTTCATACACTCGTATTTGATAATACCCGGATCGAAGGTCCGGCTTTGCGAAGATTTGTGCTCCCTTTCATATAGGAATTCATCTGCTATTGGAATAAGATATTTGTTCTTGATGGTTATGCCATTGAGAGCTCGATAATCAATGCATATTCGCCATATTCTATCCTTCTTGCGTACAAGTAGCACCGGTGAAGAGTAGAGGTTGCAACTTGGCCAAATAACTCCTGTTTCGAACATCTCTTTTACAATCCTTTCTATTTTATCCTTCTGGAGATGTAGAGACTGATATGGCCGAGTATTTGCTGGAGGTTTGCTTGAAAGAATCGTTATATAATGATCATGCCGACTTCATTATGTTGTGTGCAAATCGTCGTTATGTCACTCTCACGTTTCCCGTTCAGTATCACCTACTTCTCCTTACTGTAAAATTTCATAATTAGTTGCATAAAATTCCAAGAAATATCACCTAATGTCGTCAACCATTTAATTATGAGCATAGCCTCATGATCATCAAGAGGGAGAAGGAAGAAATCTACAATTATCTCTTGGTACTGCAGCAATAGTTTTTCCTAAGGGCGCCTACGATCACAATTCAAAATCCGTCCGTCGACGACCTTAACGTCAAACCTGCTGCAATTCTCAATAGGTAAGGCCATCTGGATAGTAACCATACTATTTAGAAAGTTATTAGAACTGCCCGTGTCGATGAGAACAGTGATCGGTTGTTGTTTGAGAAGGCCTCCAACTTTCATCGTTTGCGGGTTTGAGTAGTCGGCTAGTGCATGTACCGTAACTTCAGTCGGTTGTGGCTCTTCTTTTGCATCTTCTTCTTCATGTTCAAGGCTCTCTTCTGGATGTTCAATGACCTCTTCTTCTATTGGTTCAATCATAAGAAGTCTCCCTTTACTACAGCGATGCTTACGGCTCCATGGCTCGTCACAATGCCAACATAACCCCATCGCATATCGCTCCCGAAGCTCTTCTCTTGTTAACCTCTTTGGTGTAGGAACTTGGTCGATAGTAGGGGGGGCTGAGGGCTTGAATATTACTAGTTGAGGAGCGACCCTAGTCCTCCGAGCTTCATGGTTCAATTGCTCCTCTTGATGTCGTGCGAAAGAGATGGCTGCCATCAGCGTATACGGTTGTCGCGCTTTAACTTCTCCTCGGATCTCCGGCTTCAAGCCCTCAATGAAGGTCCTCAATAGCTGTTTTTGAGACCAATCATGAGTTTGATTAGATAACCTTTCAAACCTAGTTTGGTACTCCTGAATGGTGGAGGTTTGTCGGATCTTTACTAGTTGTCCGTCAATATTCTCGTAATCGGTTGGTCTGAAGCGGATTAGCAGTCCTTCTTTGAATTGTCGCCATGAAAGAACTCCATAAGTATGTTCAAACCAGTCAAACCACTGTATAGCATCCCCTTCAAGGTGTATAGCTGCAATTGTCACCATAGATGCATCCGCGGTTTTGTGGTACTGAAAATATTGCTCCGCGCGCGAGATCCAACCAATCAGGTCTCCTTCTTCCCATCTAGGGAAGTCCACTCTCATGCATGGATAGTTGGGGTCAGTCATAGAGCTTCCCCTCTCTTATAAGTCATATCTTTGGGTTTGGTGCGATTGGGCATAGCTCTCTCCTTGATGTGATTTCTTCGTGCTTAGTGGTCGGCCCAATCTGAGTTCGGTAAAGAGCGTCTGAATCTTATCCTCCATTCGCGCCTCGAAGGTTTCGAATTTAGCATTGATTACCTCCTCAGATGCCATAGTGTATGCCACCAAATCTGTGATGTTAAGATCTCTCTTTTGTTGTCCGGTTAAAGGCATATATTGGTTGAGAGAGGTGATGGTCGAAAGGGTTGGTAGATCAGTGAATGTAGGCTACGGTTTAGGCTCGTTTTGTGGCTATTTTGGGTGCAGTTTGAGGGTATGGTTTAGTGGAGTTTTAGGGCTGTAGATGAAAGTTTTGGATCTATGGTAGATGGTAGCAAAGGTTTGATAGAAATAAGTAGAAATTGCAGCAAGTATGTGCTATCTTGTAAGAGTAGAATTGTCGTCGAAGAAACAACAGTTTCTCGATGTAATTTCCACCAAAAACTTGAGAGAATTAAGGAGGGAATTGATAGCAAAATCACAGTTTATATGACAGCAAGGATATCTAATTTAATCAAGAAAATTTTGGCAGCGTAACAGCAAGAAAATTGGTGCAAGTTGCGATTGCAGAATTCTCATCGAAAAATTTCAGCAGGTTACGACGAAAATTTGCAGCAACATAAAATCGTTTTTAGAGATGAATTTCTTAATAAATAAATCTTAGATGGAAGCTAAGATGATCTATGAAGTGTATAAGAAATTTCATTCAAAAAAGATTACAAATAGATGGGTTAAGGCAACAATATGCGGCTGAAATTTTCTGCTGCACAGATTTTTAGGTATAGAGAATTTTTTGATGCATCTAAAGGGAAATCCACTGTTAGGAAGTGTCAAAGTTGTCATAAAAATTTCGTAGAGATTTGGATAGAAACAATATAGTATCAAGATCAAACAAACAGTGCTATGCGGCTGAAATTTTACGATGCAGATTTTCAAGTACAGCAGATTAGACGTAAAAGATCAATGGTTTATATTGAGAATTTTTTGAAAAAACCAAAGGGAAATCTACTGTTAGGAAGTGTCAAAGATGTCATAAAAATTTCATAGAAATTTGGATAGAAAAAGCACAGTAGCAAGATCAAACAGATGGTATTATGCGATTGGAATTCTGCAATGTATCTTTCGTCGTAGGGATGAAAACTTTGTGACGAAAGGTTTATGCAGCAACATAGGAAAAGTTTTTTTTTTTTTTTTTCGAATAAGGATAACTAAATTGCAGCAGCAGTAAGGTAGGCAACCAGAACCTGTTGCAATTCACAGGGAGATCAAAGGAAGATCCACGGTGGTGGAGATGATGGCGAAATTCGACGACGATCTTTTAAGCAATTGTGGGAATTGCTTTGAGCGGTTGTGGAGGGCTGATGGATGGCAGTGGAAGGGCAGCGCGATGCAAGAATGCTGCTCTGATACAAAGTGTTAGAACCCTTGCAGATTCTAAACTTGGGGTTGATCTCTTTAGAGGATCGGCCGCCTTGGAACTCTATAGTTCCTCCCTCCAAGTTGCTGCTCAAAGGCTACAGAAAAGATTCATCTATTGCTTAAGAAAAGAGAACAAATACATGGCTATTTATAGGACTTCTAAACCCTAACTCCTAATAGGACTCCTACTTAAGACTCTTACTTCTAACCAACTCCTAATATGACTCCTACTCAAGACTCCTATTCCCTTACAACTCCTAATTCTTCTATAAGAAAAACCTCCTACATAAATACCCCTCTCAATTAGGACTCTCCTAGCTAGAGTCCTAACAGAATGTCCCTCTCAATTAGGACTCTCCTAGCTAGAGTCCTAACAGTTGTTCGACATATACTTCTTCAGAAATAAAACCATTCAAGAAGGCACTTTTGACATCCATTTGAAATAGTTTAAAATTATTACTACTAGCATAGGCAAGGAGAATCCTTATGGCTTCTAATCGAGCCACGGGAGCGAAGGTTTCTTCGTAATCGATACCTTCTTCTTGGTCGAAACCTTTGGCCACTAATCTAGCCTTATTTCTAACCACGATACCATTTTCGTCTTGCTTGTTTCTAAAGACCCATTTAGTACCAATGACTAAATGGTCACTAGGTCTAGGAACAAGCTTCCATACCTTATTCCTCTCAAATTGATTCAATTCCTCTTGCATTGCAATAACCCAAAAATCATATTTTATGGCCTCGTCAATACATTTAGGTTCGATTTGAGAAAGGAAGGCGGCGTTAGCACAAAAATTCTTGAAAGAGGAACGAGTTTGAACCCCTTTTGATGTATCTCCTATAATTAGCTCCTTTGGATGAGCATTTATATACTTCCATTCCTTGGGTAAGGAAATTTCAGAAGAAGGTGCATCCAAGTTGCTATTTTGAGGATGGGGTTCATTTAAATTCGTATTATCAAAACCAAAATCATCATCAAAATCATTTATCTTTAAATTTGAAATTTCATTAAAAACGACATGAATAGACTCTTCTATTACTAAGGTTCTTTTGTTAAAAATCCGAAAAGCCTTAGAAACGGAAGAGTAACCAAGAAAGATGCCTTCATCGGATTTAGCATCAAATTTTCCTAAGGCATCCCTTTTATTCAAAATAAAACATTTACAACCGAAAACTTTAAAATAGGAAATATTTGGTTTTTTGTTTTTCCATAATTTATAGGGAGTTTTTGATAGAGATGGTCTTATTAGGACCCTATTCATGATGTAGCAAGTCGTATTTACAGCTTCGACCCAAAAATACTTGGGTAGACTATGTTCATTTAACATCGTTCTTACCATTTTTTGTAGGTTTCTATTTTTTCTTGGGGATTCCTCGGAGTGGAGAAGTTGTGATTGTATCCATTAACTTCACAAAAATTTTGAAAGTCACGGTTTTGAAATTCGCCACCGTGATCACTCCGAATTGATGAAATCATGAAACCTTTTTCGTTTTGAGTGAGTTTACAAAATTTAGAGAAACACTTGAAACAATCACTTTTGTGAGCTAAGAAATAGGTCCAAGTGTATCTAGTATAGTCATCCATAATTACAAACGTATATTTGCTTCCTCCTAGACTTATCGTGTCAATTGGTCCAAATAAGTCCAAATGAATCAATTGTAATGGTCTAGTGGTGCTAATTTGAGTTTTTGGTTTGAAACTAATTTTTATTTGTTTACCTAGTTGACATGCATCGCATACTTTGTACTTAATAAACTTTATATTTGGAATTCCTCACACTAATTCTCTAGATGAGATCTTAGATATTAGTTTCATGCTTGCATGACCTAGTCTCGTATGCCGAAGCCAAGCATCATTATTTAAAGCGGAGAAGCACATTTCATTACTTAGTTAATCAAGGTTGATGGTGTAGACATTATTTTGTTTTAATGCAATCATAGTTATGTTGTGGTTTGGTTTTTCAATAATACACACATTTGATTCAAATCTAACGATATAACCTTTATCGCATAATTGACTAACACTCAAGAGATTATGTTTCAATCCATCAACTAGTAAGACATCATCAATAGAAAATTTTAATTTATTACCTATGGTTCCCTTGCCAATGATTTTGCCTTGGTTGTTGTCTCCGAAGGTGACGTACCCTTCTTCTTTGCTAGTGAGCATAGAGAAATAAGATGGATCTCCAATCATATGTCTTGAGCATCTACTATCTAGATACCATCTCTTGCTCCTAGCTTGTGATGGTGTATGTTTCTACAAGAAGGGATTATTTTTAGGTCTCCATTTTCTTTTGGGTGCCTTAAAAACTGATTTAACTTGTTCATCATATTGCATAGAATTGATCATGGTTCCTTTAGGAACCCAAATTAGTTTGTTCAGACTAATTTTCTTGAATAGACATTTATAAGTTTTATGTCCATATTTGCAACAAAAGTTGCAATTGCTTTAGTGCCGAACATGTAAGATAGGGCCTTTAATGAAGATGGTTGGATTTTAGTGAGGACTTCTCACAAGTCCAATTCCACTTCTTTTAGGAACATGACCCTTATTTATAAGGATCATGTTCAAAGATTTGCTACCAACCTCGAATTTCTTCAAGGTGTCCTTAAGTAGCAAGTTCTCCTTTTGGAGAGATTCTAGATCATGGCATTTTATACATGGAGCTAAACTATCAAGATATTCAGTTTTTAATTTATCGATATCACAAGTGAGACTATCATACTCCTTTTTTAGCAATTTGTATTTTCTACTAATTGTCTTACATTCATCAAATAACTCATGGAAAGCATTTAATAATTCATGATAAGGTAAATCTGCATCAATTAAATCCGTTACCTCTTCTCCGATGGCCATTAGGGCGTAATGAGCAACTTGCTCGGTGTTGGACTCCTCTTCTTCGGACGCGCTTGAATCATCCCATGTTGCCTTGAGCGCCTTCTTCTTTGATGTTCTCTTTTTGGCTTGAGGACAATCGTTCTTATAGTGTCCCAGTTTTTTGCACTCATAGCAAATCACTTGGTCCTTCTTGTGTTCAAATTTATTTTTTCTATTATTTTTAAATTTGTTCTTTCTTAAATATTTTTTAAATTTTTGAGTCAAAAGTGTAATGTCATTGTCACTGTCCTCATCACTTGATGTTCCTTTCAAGTGGTCTTCTTGTGATGTGAGTGCTATATCCTTCCTGTTCTTTGGAAAGGGATTCTCGAGCTCGTCATGAGCTTGACATGTCATTTCGTAGGTCATTAGAGAGCCAATAAGTTCTTCAAAAGAGAATGTTTTAAGGTCTTTAGCCTCTTGAATTGCCGTAAATTTTGGATCCCAACTTTTAGGGAGGGATCTTAAGATTTTAGTTACTAGTTCAAAGTTAGTAAAATCTTTACCAAGAGCTTTGAGTCCATTGATGACATCCATAAATCGGGTGTACATGTCTCCGATGGACTCACTTGGTTTCATTCGGAAAAGTTCGTAAGAGTGCACAAGGATGTTGATTTTAGACTCTTTCACTCGGCTAGTGCCTTCATGAGTGACCTCAAGAGTTCTCCAAATATCAAAAGCCGAATCACAAATTGAAACACGATTAAATTCATTTTTTTCTAGTGCACAAAACAAGGCATTCATAACCTTTGCGTTTAAAGCAAAAACCTTCTTCTCCGATTCATTCCATTCGCTCATCGGAAGAGAAGATTTTTGAAATCCTTTTTCAACAATAGTCTAAAGCTCGAAATCCATGGAAATGAAGAATATCGTCATATGAGTCTTCCAATAAGTATAATCCGACCCATTAAACAAGGGTGGACGTGTGATAGAATGACCCTCATGTATGCCGGAGTATGCCATCTCTCTTGGGTATCAAACCAAATATGAGAGTGAGCCTAGCTTTGATACCAATTGTTAGGATCCGAGCGGCACTAAGAGGGTGGGGGGGTGAATTAGTGCAGCGGATTAAAATGTCGGTTTTGACAAATCTTTCGTACGATAAAAATCGAAATCGGAAGTGCTTAACTTGAAAGCGTATTCGCAAAGTTGTGCAGCAAAGGTAATGAGGAAATAAAGCAAGTAAGAAGGTTTGCAGTAATGTAAATAGCAGTAATGAAATGCAAACCAGAGATTACGCTGATTTTAAAGTGGTTCGGTCATATGACCTACATCCACTTGCGAGGCCCCTCTTCGATGAGGCTCCCACCTTCCACTAGCAAATCTCTTGAAAGGGAAGGGTAAATACCCCTGTTACAACTTTTTACAAGCGGTTCACTCTCTTACATATTTTCAGCAAGAAAGAAGGAGGTGAACACTAGCAAATTGAAAACAAGACTAGCTAAGACTTTTCTAATGCCTTTCTCTCAATCAATTGCTTCTCAAAATGTTGTATTCTCAATTGAGATTTGAGGGGTATTTATAGGCCTCAAGAGAATTCAAATTTGGGCTCCAAAATTTGAATTCTCTTTGGTTCCCGATGCTGGCGGTGCCATTGCCTGTCAGTGGCGGTGCCATTGCCTGTCAGTGGCGGTGCCACCGCCAGACCCTTCGGTTCATCGGTTAGGCTTAAAATTTAGCCCAAACCACATCTAATTTTGGCCCAGTTGGCCCCTAACTAGGATATAGGATTATCTTTTAATCCTAATCCTAATTATAAGTGAACTACATAACTAAAAACATCCTAAGCAAGTTTTCAACCGCGAACGTCGAGTCTTATTCCAGCGAGCTTTCCGACGAACTTCTTCCGATAGACTCCCAGCAAGCTACCGATCTTGTGATGACTTTAACGAGTAGCCAAGCCTTCTTTGTGATCTCCGTGAACCTCCGACGATCTCTTCGGTAAACTGCCAAAAATTCCGATAGGTTCCCGATTTCTTCTCGGTTGGTTCCGGCAGCATCTCCGACGATTCTTCGGACTCTTAAACGTCCATCGAACTTGACTCCGGTATTCTTGCTTTGTGTTTTCTGGTTATCATAGTTAATCGTGCATACTTAACTCAATAATATGGATTAGATCAATTAACCCATCAATTGATTTAATCATCAAAATCCGAGATTCAACACCCCCAACCCATGAGAACCCTCCCTAGAACCCTCTAAACCTCTCTCACCCTTATTCTAACCTCTAGAAGCCTAAGAGAGGGATTCTTGTTGGATCAAACTCTCTACCTCCCAAGGAAATCTCCATAAGGTAAAATCTAAAATCTTTCTTTCTTCCTCTCATTATTTGGCCTACTCTTTACAGTTTTTTTCTTGATCTTTCATCTTGAATAGATATGGCTTCTAAGAGATCATCAAGAACAAAAGGGAAGAGAGTGGAAGGAGATTCCTAGGACCAAAACCTTTGTAGATCTAACGAAGTAGCTCTTAGGTTTCCTAATTTCAAATCAAGAACAATATATAAGGGTAAACATGTTGATCTAGATGAACTTGGAAACCTAGAACCCATTAGATAGTTTGCACATTTAGATGCCTTACCTAACCTACAAATCAATGAACCAATTTATCCTGTGTTAGTTAGGTTATTTTACTCAAACTTATTTGTGGACAATGATAACTTAACTACTTACCTCTTCGGAACATAAATTAAAATATTTGATAGCACTATATGCGAATTAATTAGAATTATCGAAAAGGACAAGGGTTGTTATTTTAGAAATAAATGGGATATCAATGTAATAGGAGCAACCTACTCTGAAGCCTTAGAAACTATTTTTGCAAATCCAAACCTAGGCATGATTCCAAAAAGTTGAGTACTTATTGCCCTTTAACTCTAAATTTCTTCATCACATCATGACTAGTATACTACTTCCCAAACAATTTCATCATGATGAAATTAGTCAAATAGAGCTAAGCACTATATATTGGATAATGACCGACCAACATAATTGTTTTAGATACTTAATCCGGCAACATATGCAGGACATAATAGCTAAAGACACAATGTTACCATATGGGAGGTTAGTCACTCGATTAATACTTGCCCATAATATTTGTGTCTCACCCGATGAAGAAATAATTCAAATTGATCGATTTACAATGCAATAGAAACCTGCTCAAAAGACTTCGGTGTACTTTTAGCAATGATATTTGGGTTAGGGAACATAGAAGGACTGATCTAGTTCCCCCACCAGTCGAACACCCCGAAATATCAATTTTTAGGGGAAATGAATCTCCTCCTCCTAGTCCCTTTAGTGCAGCACCTTCAGAATCAGCTCCTGCTTCATCTTCTGAAGATCTCAATATGGGAGAATTACATCAGATCAAATTACAACAAGAGCAACTCAAATCATAGCAAGAGCAAATTCAATTACAGCAAGCTAAAATTTTGAGGGAACTACAACAAATGAATCAAAAGATAGATGTCATGTATAAGAACTATGGATTTCCTCCTAAGGATTAATCAATATGCCTTCTTATTCTGCTACCTTGACATTCTATCCTTGTATGGTTAATCTTAATGCAAAGTTAAAGCTTTGTCATTTTGCAATCTCCTTTTCTAATGATTTTATGATCACAAATTGTACGCTTAAAGTCTCATCTCCTTTTTGTTGATGACAAAGGGGGAATTGGCTAATCAAACACAATTCTTATGCAATCTTTTCTGGAACTAATACTAATATGTGGTATGATCCTTGGGTGAATGGGAAGAGAATATTTCAATTATATGGTGACAAAATACGAAAAGACCTTGGGGCTCCCAAAGATTGGAAGATTTCCGAGTTCATTGCTAACGGTACTTGGTGTCTCCCTAATCCTATTTCTCCTAAAATGTTATCACTTTGGCCTACTATCACAGCTATTCCAATCAAGAAAAACTCTTCAGATATACTTATTTGGCCTCATGATAATGGTAAATTTAGTGTCACATCCGTATGGAATCAAATCAGGAAAAGAAATAAAAAATGGATCCCAAGCAGTTGGACATGGGATCGACCGGGATCACAGAGACATTCCCTATGTACATGGCAGGCCCTTCTGAATAAACTATCTATAATAGACAATATGAAGAGAAGAGGTATCTACCATGTTAACTGATGCTCCCTTTGTATGCAACAAGAAGAAACTGTTGACCACCTCTATTTTGCTTATGACTATACTAAATGGATATGGAAGGAGATTCTCCAGTGATTTGAACTCAATAGACTGCCGTAACCAAACTTGCATCAAGAACTAGGCGACCTCATGCAATGTTTCTCAAGAAAAGGGCCTCTCACACAACTGGCAAATGTTACTTTCAGATGCGCTATTTGGTTGATGTGGAAGGAGAGATGTAGCAGAATATTTGAATGTCAACACATAAACAATGCTCAGCTCTTGACAGAGATTATTAGAGACTCAAGATCCTGTATGGAGCACGATCTCAAATTGGAGCACATTACCTGAAGAGAAAAAGATATTTTTATCAAATATAATTTTGCTATTAACTAAAGATCTTAGGAATGATGTTAAATATTGTACCCATAGATAGTCTTAACATAGATAGTCTTAACATATATGTTAACTCCATCATCAATTGATTGTCATCAACAAAAAGGGGGAGATTGTTGAATCTCGGATTTTGATGATGAAAGCAATTGATGGATTATTTGATCTAATCCATATTATTGAGTTAAGTGTGTAGGATTAACTACGATAGCTTGAAGACATAAAGCAAGTCTACCGGAGTCAAGTTTGATGGGTGTTCAAGAGTCCACCGAGAGTCCAAAGATTCGTCGGAAGTGCTGCCAGAACCAACCGAGAAGAAATCGGGGCCTTGCCGAAGTTTTCGGAAGTCCGAAGGAGAGATCGTCGGTGGTTCGCGGAGATCACCGAGAAGGTTCGGCTACTTTCCAAAGACTCGCTGAACTTGCCACAAGACCGAGAGCTTGCTGGGAGTCCGTTGGAAGAAATCCGAGGGTGTATCGGAAGTCCGCCAGAAGTTCACCGAAAAGCTCACCGGAAGGAAACTCGACATTGTCGGTTAAAAACTTGCTTAGGACAATGTCTTAATTTCATAGTTTGCATGTAATTAGGGTTAGGATTAAGGGTTAATCCTATAACCTAGTTAGGGGCCAACTGGCCCCTAATACAGACTGGTTTGGGCCAAATTAAGAGCCCAACCAGTGATCCGTAAGGTCGGGCGGTGGCACCACCTAGAACCCGAAAGTTCGGGCGATGGTACCGTCGGACTAGGCGGTGGCACCGCCCAGCACCCGACCGGACTAGGCGGTGGCACTGCCCAGAACCCGAGAGTTCCGGCGGTGGCACCACCAGCACTGGGAAACCTAAAAGCAATTCAAATTTGGAGCCCAAATTAGAATCCTCTTGGGACCTATAAATACCCTTCAATTCTCAGCAGAGAACACAACCTTTTAGAAGTTAGAGATTGAGATAAAGCCTTAGCAAAGTCTTTAGCAAGACTTGTTTTTAATAGCTTAAGTGTTCACCTCCCTCTTTTTCTTTAAAAATCTAGAAGAGTGTGAACCACTTGTAAAAGGTTGTAAGAGGGGTATTTGTTCTTCCCCTTCAAAGTGATTTGCTAATGGAAGTTGGGAGCCTCATCGAAGAAGGCTTCGCAAGTGGATGTAGGTCATTTGACCGAACCACTTTAAATTGGTGTGTTCCTTGAATGTGTGAGTGTTTACCTTTCTGAAATCGTTATTTATATAGCAGCAAGGTTTTGATTTTCATCTCCTTACGTTACTCGAGCTACTTTTACCAAGTCATTCTTTATCAAATTGAAATCTCTATGCATTTATGAAATCATTTTCAAACTTACAAGTTTTAATCCGCTACACTAATTCTCCACCCCCCCCCCTCTTAGTGCCGCTCTGATCCTAATAGCTTCTACCATCGGCGATGCTGCCCTAGTCCGCCATTGTGCCGCCACCCGCTTGGGTCACAGCTGTAGCCACTGGTTGCCACAGCCCCTCCTTACAGTGGTTGCAGAAATAGAGCTTCCTTTGTTGCCGCAGCCCCTCATCGATCCCAACTAGTGGACCACCCCATCATTGCTTCTACCATCGGCGACGTTGCCATAGTCCACCATCGTGCCCCCCCCCCTGAGTCGCAATTGTTAGGATTGGAGCGGCACTAAGAGGGGGGGGGTGAATTAGTGCAGCGGATTAAAACTTCGATTTTAATAAAATCTTTCGTACGTTAAGAACGAAACTTGAGAAATTTAACTTGAAGGCGTATTCTTAAAGTTGCGCAGCAAGAGTAATAAGGAACTAAAGCAGTAAGAAGATTTGCAATAATGTAAATGACAATAATAAAAAGCAAACCAGAGATTACGCCGATTTTTAGAGTGGTTCGGTCAAATGACCTACTCCACTTGCGAGGCCCCTCTTCGATGAGGCTCCCACCTTCCACTAGCAAGTCTCTTGAAATGGAAGGGTAAACACCCCTCTTACAACCTTTTACAAGCAGCTCAACCTCTTACAAATTTTCAATAAGAAAGAAGGAGGAGAACTCTCTAGCAAATTGAAAACAAGACATGCTAAGACTTTCTAAGACTTTTCTCTCAATCAAAATGCTTCTCAAAAGTTGTAACCTCAGCTGAGATTTGAGGGGTATTTATAGGCCTCAAGATGATTCAAATTTTGGGCTCCAAAATTTGAATTCTCTTAGGGTTCCCGGTGCTGGCGGTTCCACCGCCCAGCCAGGCGGTTCCACCGCTTGGCTTTCCGATTCATTGGTTTGGCTTATTTTTCGCCCAAACCAAATTTGACTTTGGGCCCAGTTGGCCCCTAACCAGGATATAGGATTATCTCTTAATCCTAATCCTAATTACAGGTGAACTACATAAAAAACATCCTAAGCAAGTTTTTTAACCGCGAACGTCGAGTCTTGTTCCGGCGAGCTTTCCGACGAACTTCTTCCGACGGACTCCCTGCAAGCTCCCAATCTTTGTGATGACTTTAACGAGTAGCCGAGCCTTCTTGGTGATCTCCGCGAGCCTCCGACGATTTCTTCGGCGAACTTCCGACACGTTCCCGATTTCTTCTCGGACGGTTCCGGCAGCATCTCCAATGATTCTTCGGTCTCTTAAACGTCCATCGAGCTCGACTCCGGTATCCTTGCTTTATGTTTTCTGATTATCGTAGTTAATCCTGCACACTTAACTCAAAATATGGATTAGATCAATTAACCCACCAATTGATTATATCATCAAAATCCGAGATTCAACAATCTCCCCCTTTTTGATGATGACAATCAATTGATGACGGAGTTAAACATAACTCCCCCTATCTATATGCCATATTATGAGAAAAAAAAAAAAAAAAAAAAAAACACTTGAATTCCATCCCATTGGATTCAATCATAACCCGATAAGTTCCAATCGTGGAACTTTATCGTTATCCTCATTAAACAATAGTGAGTACGAAACTTCGATGAAAATCATAAGTTAAATGATACGGGACGAGTTTTGCTACGATAGAAGATAAAGATTTTCAATATAAATTTCATGATATCAATCTTGTGATATTTTCAAGGATTTGCAAGTCATATAAGACATTCATATCACAAATTCATATTAGCCATGCTATCGTTCTGGTGTAAGTCATCACTTCTCCCCCTTTGTCATCAACAAAAAGAGACAAGCCAGCTAATTGATGATCATAGAAAAAGGTTTAGCATTTATCAAAGTTCTTCATTCAAATTTTTCAGAAATAGTTTGTCCAAAAGACATCATCATCTATGCAGATTAAGACAGTAGTTATCTAAAGGAAAGATCAGTTATCGTACAATCGATGACACACATGAACTTGTTTTTTTTTTAACAGCAAACAGGACAGAATAAAAAGATACATCAATTTAATCCTTAGGAGGTAATCCACAGTGCTGATACATGATATCTATTTTTTCATTCATCTGTCGTAGTGTCTTCAAAATTTCAACTTGTTGATTCTGAATTTGTTTTTGCTGTGATTTGATCTGAGATAGCTCCGCCATAATGATATCTTCAGAGGAGGAAACAGGAGGAGGAGCTGAAGGTGCTGCTCCAAAGGGACTAGGAGGAGGAGATTCATTTCCCATAAGAATTGGTGTTTCGGGTTGTTCTATTGGTATAGGAATTGGATCCGTCCTTCTAGGCTGCCTAACCCATATGCCATTGCTAAAAGTGCACCTAAGTTTTTTTAGCAGGTTTTTATTTATTATGTTATATCGATCATTTTGAATAGATTCTTCATCGGGTGGAATGCAAATGTCATAGGTATGAAGAATTCTAGTGATTAACCTCCCATACGGCAATATAGTATCCTTAGTCATAATTTCCTGCATGTGTTGGCGAATCAAGTACCCGAAACAATTATGCTGACCTGTCATAATCCAATACATGGTTCCTATCTCTAATTGATTTACTTCGTCAAGATGAAATTGTTTGGGGAATATGATGCTCGTGATAATGTGATGAAGAATTTTAGAGTTGAAAGGCATTAAGTGTTCACAGCTCTTGGGTAGGAAGTCAAGGTTTGGATTTGCAAAAATTGTTTTCACGGCTTCGGAATAGGTTGCTCCTATTTTTTTGACGTCCCATTTACCTTTAAAATAGCATCCCCTATCTTTTTCAGTTATGCCAATTAGCTCACAAATGGTGCTGTCAAAAATTCTAATGGGTGTTCCTAGAATGTAAGTGCTTAGGCTATCATTGTCTTCATATAGGTTGGTATAGAACAATCTCACTAACCGTGGATAGATTGGTTCATCTATTTGTAGTAGAGGTAGAGCTTCTAGTTGAGCAAACCACTTAATTGGATCTAAGTCTTCTAGTTCATCCAAATCAATGTATTTTCCCTTATGGACACATCGTGTTTCAAATTTTGGAAAGCTAAGGGCTACCTCTTTTGATCTAAAAAGGTCATGGTTATATGAATCTCCTTGAATCCTTATTCCTTTTGATCTCTTTGGAGCCATTTTCTAGACAAGATGATGATACCAATTGTTAAAAATAAGCAAGAGAAAGAGAAAAGAAAGGAGGGATTTCAAGAGTTACCTTGTGGAGATTATGTTGAGAGATGGAAGGCTTGGACCACCAAGAATCCTTCTCCAATGTTTCTAAGAGTTAGAATGAGGGTTAGAGGAAATGGGAGTGGGTTTTGAGAACTCTCTCTTCGGGTTGGGGGCGGTGTCACCGCCGGCCCTAACCCCTTGGGTTAATAAGGGTCGCTCGGTCGGTGCCACCGCCAAACCGAGCGGTGTCACCGCCTGGCGCCCGAGCGCTCAGGCGGTGCAACCGCCAAATCTGGCGGTGCCACCGCTGGCATCCCGTGGAGGAAAAAATTTTCTTCCTCACCCTCCCCTTTTTTTTGTTTGCTTCCCTCAAGATAATAAGTTATACTTTAATGGATCATTTTGAATTGAAGAAGAAATCAAATCCATAAAAGAAAGGAAAAGAACGAGTCATTTTTCGTGAAGCTCATTTTAGGGACAATTTAACATGCCTAATTCCCTTCTAATGAATTCAAATTGATCTTCGTTCAGAGCTTTTGTGAATATATCTGCTAATTGATGCTTTGTGTCAATGAATTCTAGAACAACATCATTGTTAAGGACATGATCGCGTATGAAATGATGCCTAACGTCGATGTGCTTAGTTATAGAATGCTGAATTGGATTTTTAGTAAGACATATGGCACTAGTATTATCACATTTTATGGGAATATTTCTGAAGTGAATTCCATAGTCTTCTAATGTATTTTTCATCCATACAACTTGTGCACAACATGCACTTGCAGCAATGTATTCGGCTTCCGCCGTAGATAGTGCAACTGAATTTTGTTTCATGGAAGTCCAAGAAACAAGTGCATGTCCTAAAAATTGGCATGTTCCGGATGTACTTTTTCTATCTATCCTGCATCCGCCAAAATCGGCATCTGCATAAGCTATGAGATCGAATTTTTCAGATTTTGGATACCACAATCCTAAATTTGAAGTTCCTTTAAGATACCTAAATATTCTTTTAACACTCTTAAGATGAGATAATTTAGGATTAGATTGAAACCTAGCGCAAAGTCCTACACTAAACATAATATCCGGTCTAGTCGCGGTAAGGTAGAGTAGACTACCTATCATTCCTCTATATGTTTTTTGATCGAAATTTTCACTATTTTCATCCATATCTAACTTAGTCGCAGTACTCATAGGGGTGTTTATTGCTTTTGAATTATCCATGTTAAATCGTTTTAACAATTCTAATGTGTATTTAGATTGGTTAATAAATATACCATCCTTAAGTTGTTTGATTTGTAATCCTAAAAAGAAAGTTAATTCACCCATTAAACTCATTTCAAATTCAAGACTCATACATTTGGCAAATGATTCACATAGTGATTCATCCGAAGAGCCAAACACAATATCGTCAACATAAATTTGCACAATAAGAAAATTATTTTCAAAATGTTTAATAAACAATGTAGTATCAACCTTGCCTTTGGTAAAATTATTTAAAATAAGAAAGGAACTAAGCCTTTCATACCAAGCTCTAGGAGCTTGTTTTAAGCCATAGAGAGCTTTAGTCAATTTGAATACATGATTAGGAAGAAGAGAATTTTCAAATCCGGGAGGTTGTTCGACAAATACTTCTTCGGAAATAAAACCATTCAAAAAAGCACTTTTAACATCCATTTGAAATAGTTTAAAATTATTACTACTAGCATAGGCAAGGAGCATCCTTATGGCTTCTAATCGAGCCACGGGAGCGAAGGTTTCTTTGTAATCGATACCTTCTTCTTGGTTGAAACCTTTGGCCACTAATCTAGCCTTGTTTCTAACCACGATACCATTTTCGTCTTGCTTGTTTCTAAAGACCCACTTAGTACCTATGACTAAGTGGTCACTTGGTCTAGGAACAAGCTTCCATACCTCATTCCTCTCAAATTGGTTCAATTCTTCTTGCATTGCAATGATCCAAAAATCATCTTTTAAGGCTTCGTCAATGCATTTAGGTTCAATTTGAGAAAGGAAAGCGGCGTTAGCACAGAAATTTTTGAAAGAAGAACGAGTTTGAACCCCTTTTGATGTATCTCCTATAATTTGCTCTTTTGGATGAGCATCTACATACTTCCATTCTTTTGGTAAAGAAATTTCGGAAGAAGATGCATTCAAATGGCTATTTTGAGGAGAGGGTTCATTTAAATTCAAATTATCAAAACCAAGATCATCATCAAAATCATTTTTCTTTAAATCAGAAATTTCATTAAAAACTACATGAATAGACTCTTCAATTACTAAAGTTCTTTTATTAAAAACCCGAAAAGCTTTAGAAACGGAAGAGTAACCAAGAAAGATGCCTTCATCGGATTTAGCATCAAATTTTCCTAAAGCATCCCTTTCATTTAAAATAAAGCATTTACAACCAAAAACTTTAAAATAGGAGATGTTTGGTTTTTTGTTATTCCATAATTCATAGGGAGTTTTGGATAAGGATGGTCTTATTAGGACTCTATTCATGATGTAGCAAGCCGTATTTACGGCTTCGGCCCAAAAGTACTTAGGTAAACTTTGTTCATTTAACATAGTTCTTGCCATTTCTTGTAGGTTTCTATTTTTCCTTTCAACTACTCCATTTTGTTGAGGATTTCTTGGAGTTGAGAAGTTGTGATTGTACCCATTACTCTCGCAAAAATTTTGAAAGTCTCGGTTTTGGAATTCACCACCGTGATCACTCCGAATTGATGAAATCATGAAGCCTTTTTCGTTTTGAGTGAGTTTACAAAATTTAGAGAAACACTTGAAGCAATCACTTTTGTGAGCTAAGAAATAGGTCCAAGTGTATCTAGAGTAGTCATCCACAATCACAAAAGCATATTTGCTTCCACCTAGACTTGTTGTATCAATTGGTCCAAATAAGTCCAAATGGATCAATTGTAATGGTCTAGTAGTGCTAATTTGATTTTTTGGTTTGAAGCTTGTTTTTATTTGTTTGCCTAGTTGACATGCATCGCATACTTTGTCCTTAATAAACTTTATATTTGGAATTCCTCGTACTAATTCTTGAGATGAGATCTTAGATATTGTTTTCATGCTTGCATGGCCTAATCTCCTATGCCAAAGCCAAGCATCATCATTTACGGCGGAGAAGCACATTTCATTACTTAGTTCATCAAGATTGATGGTATAGACATTATTTTGTTTTAAAGCAATCATAGTCATGTTATGATTTGGTTTTTCAATAATGCACATATTTGATTCAAATCTAACGATGTAACCTTTATCGCATAGTTGACTAATACTCAAGAGATTATGTTTCAATCCATCAACTAGTAAGACATCATCAATGGAAAAATTAAATTTGTTACCAATAGTTCCCTTGCCAATGATTTTGCCCTTGTTGTTGTCTCCGAAGGTAACGTACCCTTCTTCTTTGCTAGTGAGCATAGAGAAATGAGATGGATCTCCAGTCATATGTCTTGAGCATCCACTATCAAGATACCATCTCTTGCTCCTAGCTTGCGGGTTTGTCTACAAAAGAGGATGATTTTTAGGTACCCATTTGATTTTGGGTGCCTCAAAAATTTACCCACTAACTTTGTTATTTATTATTGAATTCTTTATAGTTCCTTTAGGGACCCAAATTAATTTTTGTGAACTAATTTTCCTAAATGGGCATTTGTAGGCAATATGTCCGGATTTGCAACAAAAGTTGCATTTCATATAAGAGGAAACATGTAATGTAGGTCCTTTTATGAAAGTGGTAGGATTTTGATGTAATCCTTTTACAAATCCAATTCCATTTCTATTTGCGATGTGACCCTTGTGTGCAAGGATCATATCTAATCCTTTGCTACCAACCTTAAACTTGTTTAAGGTTTCCTTAAGAAGCAAGTTTTCATTTTTTATTGCTTCTAAGTGCTCACACTTAGAGCATGGAGGAGTTTGAAGACTATCAAACTTATCTTGTAGCAAAGCATGCTCTTTCTTTAAGATACTTAACTTCTTGCTAACAGTTCTACATTCACCAAATAATTCATGAAAAGCGATAGACAGTTCTTCAAAAGATAAATCTTCATTAAATAAATCGCATACCTCTTCTCCTAACGCCATTAGCGCGTAATGAGCAACTTGCTCGGTGTTGGACTCCTCTTCTTCGGATGCGCTTGAATCATCCCACGTTGCCTTGAACGCCTTCTTCTTTGATGTCCTCTTTTTGGCTTGAGGACAATCGTTCTTGTAGTGTCCCGGTTTTTTGCATTCATAGCAAATCACTTGGTCCTTCTTTTGTTCAAATTTATTTTTTGTATTATTTTTAAATCTGTTCTTTCTTAAATATTTTTTAAACTTTTGAGTCAAAAGTGCAATGTCATTGTCACTGTCCTCCTCACTTGATGTTCCTTTCAAGTGGTCTTCTTGTGATTTGAGTGCCATATCCTTCCTGTTCTTTGGAAGGGGGTTCTCGAGCTCATCATGAGCTTGACATGTCATTTCGTAGGTCATTAGAGACCCAATGAGTTCTTCAAGAGGGAATGCTTTAAGGTCTTTGGCCTCTTGAATGGTCGTAACTTTTGGATCCCAACTTTTAGGGAGGGATCTTAAGATTTTAGTTACTAATTCAAAGTTAGTAAAATCTTTACCAAGAGCTTTGAGTCCATTGATGACATCCGTAAACCGGGTGTACATGTCTCCGATGGACTCACTTGGTTTCATTCGGAAAAGTTCGTAAGAGTGCACAAGGATGTTGATTTTGGACTCTTTCACTCGGCTAGTGCCTTCATGAGTGACCTCAAGAGTTCTCCAAATATCAAAAGCCGAATCACACATTGACACACGATTAAATTCGTTTTTGTCTAGTGCACAAAACAAGGCATTCATAGCCTTTGCATTTAAAGCAAAAACCTTCTTCTCCGATTCATCCCATTCGCTCATCGGAAGAGAAGATTTTTGAAATCCATTCTCGACAATAGACCAAAGCTCAAAGTCCATAGAAATGAGGAAGATTCTCATGCGAGTCTTCCAATATGTGTAATCCGACCCATTAAACAAAGGTGGTCGTGCAATAGAATGGCCCTCTTGCATGCCGGAGTAAGCCATCTCTCTTGGGTATTAAACCAAATATGAGAGATAACCTTGCTCTGATACCACTTGTTAGGATTGGAGCGGCACTAAGAGGGGGGGGGTGAATTAGTGCAGCGGATTAAAACTTCGATTTTAATAAAATCTTTCGTACGTTAAGAACGAAACTTGAGAAATTTAACTTGAAGGCGTATTCTTAAAGTTGCGCAGCAAGAGTAATAAGGAACTAAAGCAGTAAGAAGATTTGCAATAATGTAAATGACAATAATAAAAAGCAAACCAGAGATTACGCCGATTTTTAGAGTGGTTCGGTCAAATGACCTACTCCACTTGCGAGGCCCCTCTTCGATGAGGCTCCCACCTTCCACTAGCAAGTCTCTTGAAATGGAAGGGTAAACACCCCTCTTACAACCTTTTACAAGCAGCTCAACCTCTTACAAATTTTCAATAAGAAAGAAGGAGGAGAACTCTCTAGCAAATTGAAAACAAGACTTGCTAAGACTTTCTAAGACTTTTCTCTCAATCAAAATGCTTCTCAAAAGTTGTAACCTCAGTTGAGATTTGAGGGGTATTTATAGGCCTCAAGAGGATTCAAATTTTGGGCTCCAAAATTTGAATTCTCTTAGGGTTCCCGGTGCTGGCGGTTCCACCGCCCAGCCAGGCGGTTCCACCGCTTGGCTTTCCGATTCATTGGTTTGGCTTATTTTTCGCCCAAACCAAATTTGACTTTGGGCCCAGTTGGCCCCTAACCAGGATATAGGATTATCTCTTAATCCTAATCCTAATTATAGGTGAACTACATAAAAAACATCCTAAGCAAGTTTTTTAACCGCGAACGTCGAGTCTTGTTCCGGCGAGCTTTCCGACGAACTTCTTCCGACGGACTCCCTGCAAGCTCCCAATCTTTGTGATGACTTTAACGAGTAGCCGAGCCTTCTTGGTGATCTCCGCGAGCCTCCGACGATTTCTTCGGCGAACTTCCGACACGTTCCCGATTTCTTCTCGGACGGTTCCGGCAGCATCTCCAATGATTCTTCGGTCTCTTAAACATCCATCGAGCTCGACTCCGGTATCCTTGCTTTATGTTTTCTGATTATCGTAGTTAATCCTGCACACTTAACTCAAAATATGGATTAGATCAATTAACCCACCAATTGATTATATCATCAAAATCCGAGATTCAACAGCAATCATAGCCGCTAGTTGCTGCAGCCCCTCCTTGCAATGGTTGCGGAAACAAAGCTTCCTTTGTTGTCGCAGCCCCTCGTCGATTGCAGCCGCGACCCTCGCTGCCTCCTCCACCACTATCGCCGCCGCTTTCTTGCCGCTCAACCACTATCGCCGCTGCTCCCCAACCACCAACCTTCTCTTCTCCAACACTACCGCCCCAGCTTCCCGGCAACCCGCATCCTTGCTTTAGCCCGTCGCACCCCTGCTTCAGCACACCACACCACTGCTTCCCTTCTTCCCCACCGCTGCTGCAAGGCAACTCCTCCACCACCGCCATTGCTTCGCAGTAGCTTGACCACCACTGCCGCTGCCCCCTAGCCAGCGACCTTCGCCTCCTCGCTGCCCCATCTCACTCAAGCGAGAAGGGCCACGGCTGCTACTTCGTAGCCAGTAGACCACCCCCTCGTCACTTCTATCATCAGCGACGGTACCCCAACCAAGCCACCATCGCTGCCCCCCCTTGGGTCATAGCCGTAGTCACTCGATCGTCCATTCTCGTGGCGATCAAAACAAGACAACCATGAGCACTGCAGCCACCGCCATTTCCTCAACTGCACGTGATCCCTCGACATCACTAGCGCCTCCTTTCGTAGTGCGCTAGAGATAGAGCAACGTTGCTTTTTCATCCATGCTGTTGCAGCCACCACAGCGGTGCTATCCCCAGCCACACCACCATCGGTGCTTCCTAGCCCTCAATAGCAGTGATCCCTCCACACAATGACTGCAACAAGCATTGTCGCCGCCCATCCGCACCGTTGCAGCCATCGCGGTGGCAAGCCCTTGGCGGCACTGCTCCCAGCCGCACCACCGTTGCTGCCTTCCCTTGGGTTGCAACCGTCGCTTCAGGTTGCCATCACCGCAGCCTCAACTTGGCTACTTGGCGATCGCCCCCTTGGGTCCACACCGACGCAGTTGCTTTCCAGCCCTCGGTGCTCTCACCCCACGTAGTGATAGAAATAGAGCAGCAGCTCTTCCTCCAACACAGCGACCACAGCACTACCCTTGGCATCCACCTTCTCAGCAACTTCGCATCGACAGTGCTGATACCCTTGACCGACATCAAAAATAGGAGTTGAGATTACATATTTGTAGTCTTACGCAATGGCCACCGATAACTTAGTGAAAGCACAAATAGAAGCATTAGAAATCAGAATTGAGAATCGACTACAAGAAATACTTAATGATTTCGAAAAGAGCCTATTGGAGAGCCTCAGCAAATTTCAACAAAATGGGGGCTCAGTTCTATGTTACACAGATCTGAATATACAAGAAAAGAGCCCTAATATTGTGACATAAACTACTCATACATGAAGGTGGGATTTCTGAGATGGGAAGATGAGGATCCGACTAGTTGGATCTCTAAGGCAGAAATTTTTTTTTATTTTCTCAAAACCCCAAAAGAATCTAAGGTAGAAGTGGCCTCAATCCAGCTTGATGGAGATGCAATCCAGTGGTATGATTGGTATGAAACTTTTCACAGGGTTCTTTCGTGGGAACAGTTTAAAAGAGGGCTTCTTGTTCACTTTGGCCCATCCGAATATGAGAATGTTGATTGCCAACTTGCCAAAATTCATTAGACTTCTACAGTGTTGGAATAACAGAGTAGGTTTGAAAGATTGTCAAATCAAGCTAGAGATTGGTTGGAACGATAACTTCTGAGTACATTTATTGAAGGGCTTATTCCAGATATCCGGTACGAAGTTTAGACTTGTCAACCTCTCACTATGATAGCTGCAATCTCATTTGCACATCTACATGAGAAAAACATTAGCAAGGAAAGATTAGCAAGGGGTTTGTACTATGATGAAAAGTTGAGTATGGAGCACCGATGTAAACAAGGGCAACTTCTAATGATTGAACCAATCGGAGAGGAGCCAAAAGCTAAGAATGTGGACTCGTATCATTAGGAGTCCAACTTCTAATGAAGATGTTGGACTTACCATACATACAATGCATGCATTAGCCGGCTACTCTAACCCGCAAAAGTTGGCGGAACTTTAGAACATCAGCCTGTTATAGTTTTGATTGATACTGATAGCACTAATAATTTTATAGATAGGAAAGTTGAGCCCGATTAGCATACCACATTGAAGGCTGTGACAGATTCAAAGTAAAGATCACTGATGGACAGATTTTAACTTGTGATAGCAAATCTTCAAAGATAAAATTGATTATACAATGCTAGGAGTTTCTTGCAATGATTACTACACTGAAAGACTGACTTGTTGCTTACACTATCAAAAAGTGGAGACCATAATTACTTGATCAACGGATTATGATACGTTGTAGATAGCCTATGACTGAAGTGCTGAAAAAGAAGCTCCCCGAGTTTGATGTTGCTTAGCATTGAGGACAAGGCTGATTTGAAGAGGGAGGAATTGTTAAGATCCTTTTTCTGAGCTTTTGAATAATGTTTATTGAGTCAGTTTAGTTTAGTTGTTTATTGAATCTGTTTAGTTCAGTTAGAGTCAGGTAGAAGTTTATTTAATATTTAATTATTATTAAGAGTCTAAGTCTTGGTGGACTCTAGGTGGAACTCTATAAATAGTGATGTAACCCTTTCTTTAAAGCAATCAATCAATGAAATATTATTTCAGTTTGTTATGACAAACTCTAGGAGGTCAATCCCCTCAAAGCGATTAAGGAGTTCGATCCACTCGAAGTGATCAAGGAGGCCGATCCCCTCGAAGCGATCATTCCCTTTTCTTCCATTTCTTTCATTTCTTTTACGATTAGACTTTTGAGTCTTATCATTTGATATCAGAGCCTTATCATTTCTTTCATTTCTTTTACGATAAGACTTTTGGATCTTATTAGGTCTCTGGGATATTAGATAGATGAGGGGCTATAGGTACACGGTAACTAAGGACAGATAGGTCCAAAGGTTTGGATTCTCCTATATCATCTCCAGACTATGGCGTGGTGGTATAGTATGTCGGTAATCGATGAGTCGATTGAATTATTATGGAGATAATAATTCACTAAACTAGAAGGAGTTCTGATAGGTATGACTCACGACCAACTCGATATTGGACCTAGAGGGTCACACACATATGGTAGGTATTGCGACGAGTAGAGGTTCAGATATGAGATATCCGTTGGAAACCCTATCTTATTAGATATTCAAAAAGCCCTTGAATTATTGGATCCCATGAATGAGATCCAATAAGAGATAATAAGAGATTATTAAGTAGAGACCCACTAATCTAAGAGGCTTGGGTAATTTGATGGAGATCCAATACCCAATAGGGCAGGATCCATTAGGGTTAACTGGGGGCCTCTGTAAATAGGAGGGAACTAAATGCCCATAGGTTGGGGCTTCTTAGTAGCCACCTCCTATTATCCTCTCCCCTTCTCCTCCTCAAATTGCAGGCCTGGAGATTTCAGGAGCATCGTTGCAGCCCTGCTGTGTGGATCACCGCTTGAGAGGAAGTCGCTTGACCTCCTCCATCCACTCATACAGATATGTAGGGATTCGGGGATATATGATCTCCCTAGGTAACACAACTATCTTTCTGACATACAATTTTTAATTTTACGGATTTCGCACACCAATCTTCGCATGACGATGAACACATATTGGGAAATTTGGGTTTTTTCTTTTATGTTCTTTCGCTGTGCATATGATGTCGCCCTAGATTTCCCAATAGTTGTATCAAAGCCATGTTGTTCATGCAATAGAATGGTTTTGAACTACATGTGTTATGTCTTAGGAAGAATTTTATCGTCAAGATCGTTAATGTCAAAGGCGAGAAATGGCAGCAACTGTTACTGCCCTTGCTGCCCATGCAAAAGTGGCCAAAGGCTGCCTGCAGCCTTGGTCGTCTGTGTGCAAGTGGCTGGTTACTGGCTGCCGATGACCGGCGGCCTGCCTGTAGTTGGCCGCCAGTAGTGCTGCTCGTAGGGGTGGGCACTGCACCACGGGGGCGGCGCCTACGGGGAAACTGCCCGTAGGGGTGGTAGGGCCTATAGGGGCGCCACCCCGGTGGGGCAGTGACACCTGCGAGAGCTACGCCCACGAGTAGAGGCACTGCGCAAACAGCCTACGCATGGGCGCTAGTCCCGTGAGCGAGCTGCCTACCGCCGCTAGGCCATGGTGGTTCGGAGGTCGAACAGGATAGGAACCACAAAGAGTTGTGATTGGCAAGGGTTGCCTACCTTTAAGGGCTTCGCATAATTGGTTGAGTCACTCGAGGTTACGTTAAGACATTGATTGGATCTTGATCCCCACTAGAGATCTATCGGGGTCTCTGATTCATATACAAGAGGGAGTTGTGTGATTCACGAGAAAATAGTGGGAGTAGACTAAGATAGAAGTCCTTATCTAAATTGTTTATTTTATTATAAAATCTGCATGTTATTTATTCAATATATCTTTATTTTCAGAAAAAATATTACATTTAAGTCCCTTACGTGGCATACTTGATATCAATCGCTTTATTGGTCCAAATTATATTGATTGGCTCCGTAACTTAAGAATCGTTATCACTGCAGAGAAAATAATGTATGTCCTTGATACAGTGATGCCTATGCCTGAGGAAGGGGCCAGTGAGGATGAGATCACTCGCTACGTGATGTACATATATGACTCCACTCTTGCTCAGTGTTACATGTTAGACTCTATGACTCCCGAGTTACAGAGATAATAAGAAAATATCGTTGAATCTCAGATTTTGATGATGAAATCAATTGGTAAATTATTTGATCTAATCCATGTATTGTGATAAGTGTGCAGGATTAACTACAATAGCAATAAGGCATAAAGCATATGATGGGCCAGAGTCAAAGACTTACACGATATACCGAGAGCTCACCGAGAGTTCATCGTCAACGGAAGCACTATCATAGACAAACTTTTAAACAAGGTGTTTGATGTAATGCTTATATATGTCCGTGTCTTTTGGCATGTTCATGCCTTGTACAGCATGTAGAGGGGCGACCAATGGCTTAATAGTCCTATTTTAGTTGGGTTGGTGGCCTCTTTAGGCTTGTAAATAAAGGTTGTGTCATGTGAACACGTGCGAGAGATTTTCGATTTGTAATGGACCATTTTACCCTTTGTTGTGCCACTGTTCAGAGCTTGTAAAGTATGTTTGTAATTTGCATTGTCTATGAAGTATTTTTTCGGAGATGTTTGCTTGTGGATCCCAATTGAGGCGTTCTCTCTAGCCCGTTCTCTCTTTTGTTGGTCCTAAGGGACAATGGGAGGCTTCGGGGAGGATGACCTTTGCGGACGGACACACAAGGGTGCCGCACGACTTAGGCAAAACCAGCTAAGTACATGACAGATAGTATCAGAGTGGGACAAGCACTCATAGAAACACTTACCATACAAACGTGGGGGACCTATCGGGTCAGCACACATGCGACCGTTTAGGGGAAAATGGGAATGGAGATGTCGGGAAAAGGAGTCGCTCGGAGGAGCGGGCATCTGATATTAGCATTCAGAGGAATGTCCAACCCTTCGCGCAAGAGGCACCATGAGAACAGGCAAGCTTGAAAGAATGCGGAGCGCACAAAGGTTGGGATGGCTGAGTTTGAGCTACGGCTCAACGTTGACAACTATACTTGATGGTGCCCAAGCCAAGCGAGGCGCTTGGTAAAGGATGAGACCATGCAAGGTGGAATGAGTTGCTCAACGACCAAAAGAGTTATGCAAAGCTCACAGAGGTGATGGGAATTGCTAACTCGAAGAATTTGGTACTCATGAATATGCATGGGCTTGTATGCGGACGATGGAATATTCGTGGCCATCCCAAGGCGACCGAAACTCGGTGCCATGGAGCATTGAAACTTTCTCTTCGGCATGTGAAGGATACGTCTGTAGGAGGCTGAAGTGTGCAATGAGTTCAGCATGTTGCTAGGCCTTAAGTGGTGCAGCGGGGGCTGTATTGACGTGGAGTCGCAATCTAGCAAGTGCATTTGCAGGAGGCTGATCAATGCACAGTTGTTCAGCAGATCGGAGTAGTCCAAGGGGATGGTGGTGTCCGAAACAAAGAGAGATGTTGCTCCAATGGGACAATTATCCAAGAGAGATAAGTCCCGGCTCTCCAGAGGGAGAATCATGTGAGACGGACCTCACATGTTGAGGAGGAGTACCTCAACAAACAACAACTCCACGAAGCTCGATGGACTGAGCAAGCGGCGAGGAGTCGTCGCATGATCTCGCTTGAGAGAATGCATTAGTAGATGCATTACGAGATCAAGTGGGGGAGCGACCCAAAGCAACACAAATGAAGGCACACTTGGAGTCGATGTGGAGATCGGACTCAAGGGAGGGCTGACCCGTGGAATGGTGGACGCGAGGGCCACCATCGACTCAATGTGAAAACGAGGAGCGGAGCAACTTGGGTGTAACTTGGCGAAGTACTCAAGCCGCATGAAGGGAGCCAACATAGAAGTTAGAACATGGAGCAGAGGCACAGTGCTTTCCTTAGACAGACGTCAGGGACATGAATTGCACTTTTATTAGAAATGATGTGATCAAGGCTTTCCAACATTTTTTCTCTTCAGGTCATATTCTTAGAGAGATGAATTGCACTTTTATTTCTTTAATTCCGAAGAATGCAGGGGCTGATTCACTAGAGGACTATCGACCCATATCATTATTCAACTTTATTTACAAGATCATCTCCAAAGTATTGGCAAATAGAATGCAAAAGGTAATACACAAGATCATTAGCCCAAATCAAGCTGCTTTCATCAAAGGGAGAAGTATACATCATAACATTTTGCTTGCTAATGACTTGGTCAAAGATTTGCATTCAAAAGCAAGAGGGACAAAAATCTGTTTTGAAGCTGATTTACGGAAAGCCTTTGATTCAGTTAATAGGAAATTTATCTATAAGATGCTCCTCGATATGAACTTCCCACAGCAATGGGTTAATTGGATTCAATCTTGTTTGGAAACTCCAAAGTTTTCGATACTCTTTAATGGCTCACCTATTGGTTTTTTTGGGAGCACGAATGGCATCCGACAAGGTGATCCACTCTCTCTGTATCTCTTTACTATTGCGATGGAAGGACTTAGCTGTATGTTAGAATACGCAGTCTTAAATGGCAGCATTAAGGTACCCATTGCTAGTTATATTCATATATCACAAATAACATTTGCAGATGATTTACTTATCTTTCTCCAAAATGAACCAACTTCAGTTAAGAACCTGGCTACTATTATGAATGTCTTTGGTATGGTTTCTGGACTTCAGTTAAATCATGTGAAAAGTAAAGTATATATGAGCCCTTACGTTGAGGATAAGGTCTTTATTGAACAAACTTTGGGGGTTAGTGAGGGAAGCTTGCCAGTTCCTTATTTGGGTCTCTCGCTCATATCTACAGGCATTCACAAAACCCACTGTCAGCCTATCTTGCAAAAAATAAAGAATAAAATTTCTTCTTGGAAAAATAGGTTTATATCAAAAGCAGGACGACTCGAACTCATCCGTTCGGTATTGCACTCCTACTCTATATATTGGTGTAATGCATTTCTTCTACCTGCTGGACTTCTCCAAGATATTGAACGGTTATTAATGAACTTCTTCTGGAATGGCACAAATGATAAGGCAATGCATATGGTAAATTGGGATAGCATTTGTAAACCGAAAAATAAAGGGGGGCTAAACATGAGAAACACTAGAGATTGGAATCAAGCATGTCTGGTACAGCAATTGTGGGATCTTTTGCAAAACAAATATTCCTTATGGTCACATTGGGTTTCTGCTAGGTATCTTTCAAAGGAATCAATCTGGGAAATTTCAACAAGAACATACCACTCTGCAACTTGGAAAGGAATTTTAAAGGCAAGGAATTGGCTAAGCAAACACATTTCTTATGCAATCTCTTCTGGAACTAGTACTAATATGTGGTATGATCCTTGGGTGAATGGGAAGAGTATATTTCAATTATATGGCGACAGAATACGAAAAGATCTTGGGGCTCCCAAAGATTGGAAGGTTTCCGAGTTCATTGCTAACGGTACCTGGTGTCTCCCTAATCCTATTTCTCCCGAAATGTTATCACTTTGGCCGACTATTATAGCTATTCCAATCAGGAACAACTCTTCAGACATACTTATTTGGCCTCATGACAATGGCAAATTTAGTGCCACATCCGCATGGAATCAAATTAGGAAAAAAAATAACAAGTGGGTCCCAAGTAGTTGGACATGGGATCGACCGGGATCACAAAAACATTCCTTATGTACATGGCAGGCCCTTCTCAATAAACTACCTACAATAGACAATATGAAAAGAAGAGGTATCTATCATGTTAACCGATGCTCCCTTTGTATACAACAAGAAGAAACTGTTGACCACCTCTATTTTGCTTATGATTATACAAAATGGATATGGAAGGAGATTCTCCAGCGATTTGAACTCAATAGACTACCGCAACCAAACTTGCACCAAGAACTAGGCGACCTTATGCAATGTTTCTCAAGAAAAGGGCCTCTCACACAACTGGCAAAGGTTACTTTCAAATGTGCTATTTGGTGGATGTGGAAGGAGAGATGTAACAGAATCTTTGAATGTCAATGCACAAACAATGCTCAGCTCTTGAAAGAGATTATTAGAGACTCAAGATCCTGTATGGAGCAAGATCTCAAAACGGAGCACTTTACCTAAAGAGAAAAAGATATTTTTATCAAATTTAATTTTGCTATTAGCTAAAGATCTTGGGAATGATGCCAAATTATGTACCCACAGGTAGTTTTGATATATCTGGATAAACATTTTCTATGTTGACTATAATTAGGAGTTATAGTCTACAGCATGTGTAGTCATAACTATCGCATTCGCACTCTATGAGTTACTTGGCTTTGTCTATGACTTGTATAGATAAAGCTATTTGTAGAAATTTTACACATAATCAATTTACTTTTACTTACAAAAAATAAAAGGTCAGGGACATGAACTCTTGCAGAGGCAATAGTAGGATCATGTTGTTCCATTGGTCCTTCATTCTGACGGAGCGGACTCATCTTGCATGGTGCCAAAGACGAAGGGAGCTTCGGGGCATATGCACTTTATCTCGGAGAAGCATTTGATGGAGGAACTAAGGCGACTCAATTTGCGGAGGCGAAGTTGGGTTCAGAAGGCCTTAGCACGGGGCAAGAGGACGTAGAGGCGGGTACTCTTGAAGAATATGCCATAGTGTTGCCATTCAAGTTGCCGTGAAGGAAGCGGTGCGTAGCGGAGATTGTGCTGGTAGGGGCAGAGGCGCAGGATCCAGACAATGGTGCACAAATTACAGTGAATTCGGTAGACTTCGGGAGCTACTAGGCGATGGACTGTCTTAAAGCGGTGCTTCATCTAGGTGTGACCCAAGAGTGGGTGGATGAAGGTCGATTGCCAAAGGAGCGAATAAAATCGAAGGTAAAAGAGACCCTACGATGTATTGGCAGAGGCCACACATGGAGGGTTCATAATTCGAGTTTATTCCACAAGGATCAGAATGCAATGGAGATGTCACCAGGATGCGACATGGTGCAGCGGATCGTGGTGGAACAGTTCGTGGTAATGCGATACACACGACATAGTCCCGTGAGGGACTAGATTATATGGAGGTATGATCGGGAGCTATTGGAAGCTCCACTTCGGTGAACAACACGACGGCAAGAAGGGCTATGGATTCAAGAAGTGAAGGTCATAGTACCGCAAAGGCGGGTCTTCCGTGCATGCATCGAATTTTGCATCGGATGAAAGCCTTGGTCATCAGCATATGGGGGCTATGTTCCACCCAAGGCAAAGTTCGAATGCAAGTACCAGTGAGTTACATGGGAGGGACTTGATCATGCAAAGGTATGATCAAAGCAGTTAGAGAGTTGGACTGCCCAGAGCTCATATTCGCTTAAGGAAGCCCGGCAAGTCAAAGGACAAGGTCGAGTAAGCGAACGTTGCTACCAAGGAAGCTATGGAGAATAGAATCGGTGCAAACCCTACAACTTGATGGCAGAGGCCATGCATGGGAGTTGCAGTCTGTCTTTCCATCGACCAAACAGACTGCTCGGAGAATACAGAGGTGTTGAAGTAGGGGGTTGAAAGGGGCGAGGAAGCGACGACGAGTCCAGAGGGGTAGCTACCCAAAATCAAGCATCAGTTAGAATGGAGGTGGACTCAGAGGAGTGCCACAGAGACATATCTATTGATCGTGAAGAAAAGGGATGCAGATGCGAGGCGACGGATAGTAGGACCATGGGCATGGCAGCGCCATGGTACCGCAGAGGCGGGACTTCCGTGAAAGTCATTGATCCCTTGTTCTCATTGAGGGAGAGCTCTTGGTCGTGAAAGGGGCCGAGGAGGTGGAGCATGTAGAGGCAATCTCCAAGTACCGAGACAAGACTAAAGGGCAGAGGCCGAGGAACTTCGTAAGACCGGTGTCAATGAACTTCTCATCAAGATAGCCGAAAGTGAAGGACTTCGGGTCATGCAAGAGCGCATAACCAAGGAACGAAGCAAGCAGTACGCGATGTTGTACCTTTGATACTCAGTGGAGTAGGCGGCAGGATTGATGGAGAAGACGGTACAATCCCAGAGGCGACCAAACCTATGAGAGAATTACTCCAAGTTGGGGTGAAAACTTCCCGCATTCCAGAAGTTCGATGGCATTGAGAAGGTGAATCACAGTAACTAACTCAATGCAAGGGGTGCAAACACTTCAAGTGCTTCAGAAGTGTGAGCAAAGAGCAGGCGAAGGCTAGTAACCAGCTCGATGCATGGAGTACAACCTCGAGGAGGCGGGCGAAGTCAAGTAACCTTTGCCTTCTCAACCCTTAAGAGAATGGGCGAAACCGAGTACCCCAATTCTCTTATCTATCCAGCAGAGGAGCTCTACACAAGTTCAAAGACCCTTCGAAGATAATGAAAGACAATAGTTGTCAAATCCTCACCAACGGTGATAAGTGCTACTAAGAGTAGATTGTCCGCTTCATTTCCCAACGAAATGCCAATCGAAAGAGGAAGTGATGCGAACCTACTTGGATGTGACAACTAAGTGAAGGAAGAGTCAATGAGAAAATTTTGTGGAGGAAGGACCCAAAACTTCAGAAGTTTACGAGACGATACTCATTAAAGCTCCAACAAGCATCCACCCAATTCAAGCAGCATGAGGCATTTGAGAGACTAGCGCAGTAAGGATGGTCTTTTCCTTCATCTGGGGGATCTGCAGGAATCAACAAGGATCAACACAACTCAGCCAACCCCACACCAGAGTCAGAATCATTGGTGAGTTGAAGCAGCATGGCGGATCAAAGGTTTGACTACTCAAAAACAGCAGCGGAGAGCAACTAGGAGCCAAGAGGCGCATTGTAGCTGGAGTAGAAGATTGAAGACTCAGCAAAGGCGAGGAGTTGTAGTGTCGACAAAGGCTTCAACGAGGACGTCGAAGGAATAAGTGGGGGAGAATGTCACGGACAAACTTTTAAACAAGGTGTTTGATGTAATGCTTATATATGTCCGTGTCTTTTGGCATGTTCATACCTTGTACAATATGTAGAGGGGCGGCCAAAGGCTTAATAGTCTCATTTTAGTTGGGTAGGTGGCCTCTTTAGGCTTGTAAATAAAGGTTATGTCATGTGGACACGTGCGAGAGATTTTCGGTCTGTAATGGACCATTTTACCCTTTGTTGTGCCACTGTTCAGAGCTTGTAAAGTCTGTTTGTAATTTGCATTGTCTATGAAGTGTTTTTTCGGAGATGTTTGCTTGTGGATCCCGATTGAGGCGTTCTCTCTAGCCCGTTCTATCTTTTGTTGGTCCTAAGGGACAATGGGAGGCTTCGGGGAGGCTGACCTTTGCAGACGGACACGCAAGGGTGCCGCACGACTTAGGCAAAACCAGCTAAGTACGTGATAGCACATTGGAAGACTCGTCAAAAGCTCGTCGGAAGATCGCTAGAAGCAAGCCGGTGTTGAATCTCATATTTTGATGATGAAGTCAATTGTAATGTGTTTGATCTAATCTATATGTTGAGAAAATTATATAGGATTAACTACGATGGCAGTAAGACAGAAAGTAGGTGTTGTGCCGGAGTCAAGATCGAGATCACGTTGGGAGTTCGAGAGTTCGTTGGAAATCTGGACGTTCGTCGGAAGTTCTACGGGAATCAACCAAGAAGTCCAGGAGCATGCCATAGAAGCTCATCGGAACTCACCAAGAAGATTATTGCAAAGTCTAGGAGCTTGCCGGGAGTCCGCCGGAGCATTATCGAGAGTTCGTCGGATATTCGCCTGAAGTATGCCGAAAGAGCAATTGACGCAGCAGAATATGAAATGCAGCAATCATGTCTTAATTATCATATTTATAGTGTAAATTAAGTTAGGATTGGGAGGTAATCCAAATAACTTAATTAGGGGCAAATTGGGCCCTAAGATGGGTTGGTTTGGGCCGGATTCAAGGCCCAATCAGGACCCAGAATTTTCGTCGGTGGTGGCACCGCTAGTGCCAGCGGTGGCACTACTTAGGAGACTCGATCTCCCAGTAATTCTGGGCGGTGGTACCACCCCTGTCAGGCGGTGGCACCGTCAGTAGTTATTGCTGCCAATGGTGGTACCACCCCTGTCAAGCGGTGGTACCACCCAGACTGAGCGGTAGTACTACCCAGTGTCAGGTGTTAAGCGGTAGTACCGTCGTAGAGAGATGACATTTGCCAGCAACCAAGAGGGTCATTCAATTACACGTCCGCCTATGTTCAATAGGATGAATTACACGTATTGGAAGACTAGAATGAGGATCTTCCAAATTTCAATGAATTTTGAGCTTTGGAACGTTGTCGAAAATGGTTTTCAAAAGTCTTCTCTTCTAATGAACGATTGGAATGAGTTGGAGAAGAAGACTTTCATTTTAAATGCTAAGGCTATGAATGCCTTGTTTTGTGCATTAGATAAAAACGAGTTTAATCGAGTGTCGATTTATGAAACAGTTTTTGATATTTGGCACACACTCGAAGTGACTCATGAAGGCACTCATAGAGTGAAGGAGTCGAAAATTAATCTTTTAGTGCACACTTATGAGTTATTTCGGATGAAATAGAGTGAGATTATTGGAGATATGTATACTCGATTTACAGATGTCGTCAATGGTCTAAAAGGACTTGGTAAAAGTTTCTCGGATTTTGAACTCGTTAATAAAGTTTTAAGATCCCTTCCAAAGAGTTGGGACCCTAAAGTCACAGCCATTCAAGAGACCAAAGATTTAAATAATTTTCCTATTAAAGAACTAATTGGGTAACTAATGACCTATGAAATGACATGCAAAGCTTATGAAGAGCTTGAGGACACCATTCTAAAGAACAAGAAGGATATAGCACTAAGAACACAAGAAGACTACTTGAAAGAAAACTCAAGTGATGAGGACTTTGATGATGACTTGGCACTTTTAACAAGGAAATTCAAAAAATTCATTAAATAAAATAAATTTAAAAATGACACTAAAAATAAATTTGAACCCAAGAAATATCAAGTAATATGCTACGAATGTAAGAAGCCAGGACACTACAAGAGTGAATGTCCCCAAGCCAAGAAGAGAATACCAAAGAAGAAGGCTCTCAAAGCAATATGGGACAACTCAAATGCATCCGAAGAAGAGGAGCCAACCAACACCGAGCAAGTTGCTCACTATGCGCTAATGGCCATTGGAGATGAGGTAACAAGTTCATTAGATGCAAATTTATCATTTAAAGAACTATTAAATGCTTTTCATGATTTATTTGATGAATGCAAAAAAATTAGTAAAAAATATAAATTGTTAAAATAGGGGCATGGTTCTCTTATTAGTGATTTCGTTAAATTAAAAAAAGAGCATAATTATAGTTTAGCTCCATGTATGAAATGCCATGATTTAGAAATACTTCAAAAGGAAAACTTGCTACTCAAAGATACCTTGAAGAAATTTGAGGTTGGTAGCAAGTCCTTGAACATGATCCTTACCAACAAGGGTTACATTCATAGAAATGGCAGAATCGGATTTGTGAGTAGCTCTCACCATAATCCAACCATCTTTGTTAAAGGCCCTACCTTGCATGTTTCACCCCAAAAGAAATACAACTTTTGTTGCAAACTTGGACATATAGCTTATCTTGTCCATTTAAAAAGTGTAGTCCACACAAATTGATTTGGGTCCCTAAAGGAACCGTAAAGAACTCCATGCAAAATGATAAGTCAAGCCGATCGATTTTTGAGGCATCCAAGGTCAAATGGATACCTAAAAATCATCCTCTTTTGTAAAAATGTATACCATCACAAGCTGAGAGCAAGAGATGGTATCTTGTTTTTGGGTGCTCAAGGTTTATGAGCAGAGATCCAAAATAACTCATAAAGCTCTCTAGCCAAAAAAACAAAAAAAGGGGATCCTTAGAATTAAAACTATCAATTACAAAATGATACTTGTAAGTTCATAATGCAATCTTGTGTGATAGACACTAAACATTGATCTATCAAATTTTGGAACTTGTGAACTCTTATGCATGAATTCCCCTTCTCACATCTTTCGGATTTCTAAATTTATCGGATACATTCTTTCCTTAATCTTTTTCCCAGATCAAATTCTATCTAACAAGATCATGAATCTGTGTTTGGACATTCTTTGGATCACTCACATGAATCATGATCTTATAGTGTGCGCAATAAGCCATATGTATTTTTTCATAAGAGTTTTACGATGCTAGTGTATAAATTTGATATGATGAATCATGAACTTATTATAAACATATGAGTTCTATATAATGTTTGGGTATGACATGCATTTTATGTGATCAATCATGAATGTACGAATATTCTCCTCTTATGATGTGAATTTTTATTCGACGATATAAATAAGGTTGTATGCTTCACAAACAAAAACTTCATTCAAGTTGAAATCACCCACATCAGCCCCACACAACCTTGTGAGCAATGCTCACTACCTATAGGCGGTGGCACCGCCAGCTGTCACGGGTGGCAAGCGGTAGCATCGCCCAGCCAGTGGTGCCACCGCTAGCAACCTGCCCCCTTATAAATCGAAGCTAGGGCCGGTGGTAGAACCGACCCCAACTTATTTTCCACTCCCCTAAACAGCACCAAACCCCCTTTGAACACCATTCTCTCCCTCTAGCTGCCCAAAAATCCCTATTTCCTACTAGATCAAGGATCAATCCTACATCTTCTTGAAGATCACAACTAAGGTATTCTCTAAAAGGCATTGATTTCTCTTTTGTATTATCTACTCTTGCTCATTATCTATCTTCATAATAGCGGTATTTATGGGTTCTAGAAGATCCACTAGGGATAAAGGGAAGAGGAGATTAGAAGAAAATGATGACTCCCTACTTTTCGATTCTAATCAATATGCCCTAAAATTTGTATCCATAGAATCTAGACATATTCATAAGGGAAAATTTGTTGATTTAGATGAACTAAGTGATTAGAAACCTATTCAATGGTTTGCAAATTTAGACATTCTCCCAATTCTTCATATCAGTGAACCTATCTACCATAGACTTATTAGGTTATTTTACAACAATCTACATATAGATGAAGAAGAAAGGGTATCTACCTATCTATCAGGATGTCATATATCCATTACGGATAGATCAATTTGCAACATCATAGGAATCCCGATAAAAGAAAGAGGTTGCTATTTTAGAGGACAATGGGATGATGAAACAGTTGGGACCACTTATGTTGATGCCTTAGGAATAATTTTTGGCAATCATAACTTAATGATACTTCCAAAAAGCTATGAACATTTACTACCTTTGAGCACCAAAATACTTCATCACATCTTGATTAGTATCATTCTCCCAAAGCAATATCATCATGATGAAGAAAGCCAAATGGAACCAAGTACTATGTATTGGATCATGAAGGGATATAACAATTGGTTTGGTTACCTAATCCAACAAAACATGATTGAAATATCAAAAATGGATATGATGCTTCCATATGGTGGCTTAATCACAAGAATACTCCATGCCTATGATATTACCATTCCACCAGACGAAGAAGTTATAAAACTAGATAGATTAAGTATCATAAATAAAAATCTACTTTGATGGATGAGATGTACATTTAGAAATGGTATGTGGATTAGACTGCCTAGAAGGACCGATCCCCTCCAACCTGAACCAGAACTGGAAACACTAATATTTAGGGGTAATCAATCTCCTCCAACTGGTCCCTTTGAGGAATCACCTCTAGTAGAGCAAGCACCTCCTTCATCTATCAAAGACATAGGGATTCAGATGGATCATTTTGAACAAAAACAAGATCGACTTGAACAACGCCAAGATCAAATCTTAACTGAGTTGCAGCAGATTCACAGTTTGATACCTTGTTTAGACATTTTAACTTTCCACCACCTGAATAAGCTGTGTATGTATTTGGGAAAAGTGGACACAATTCCTCCTTATTATGTTGTAATATTATGTTGTTTACCTTAATGTTGTAAACTTAAAATGCTACTCACTTTAATCGCAATGCTATGCTTTTATGCTACTTACTTGATAGTAAAATTCTACGCTAACTATCTTGATGGTTAAATTCTAAGCTTACTTTAATGAATATATCACCCTAAGAATTAGACTTGATATATCTTTTGAATGGATAAGGTCCTTGATATATTGGTATCTATGACTTGATGTATTATTTGAGAAGCATTTGCGGAGTTAGGAATGTTAATGTGTCCGAATGCAAGAATTTGTTAAATTTTGTTTTTGGACTTTCTTGATTCTTTGATCAATCACTTAAATTCTGTACTGTGAATTTTATATGATGATAAGATTGCGTGCCTCAATATCATGTTTACTTTCATGTGTATGATTGAATATTAAGAAGTTTTAATTATACATCGGATTCTTAATCTTTGAGTACTACAACGCACTAATGATTTTGCCTCATGCAAGTAGTGATGAAAAGCTATGACAAAACACTTTATAAATGCATGAATTTGATGTGTATTTTCTTTCCGGACTATCTTTCACTTAATGTATTTCTTGAATGGAGCTTTCATGAGTCTATGTCATATCAAGTTTATTTTATGATTTTTGATACATAAAAGTCATTAACAAATGCATCTCTCATGGATTTATCTTTTGTGAATTTTTAATTGAGAAATTGATTTGATATGATAATTCTTTCACATGAATTCTTTCTTAATGAAGGAAGAATTTTTATGATTTTTTATGGGATGAACACTTGCAAGAATGAGGATTTGATTTCACATGAATATTTTGATCCTTGTGAAAATTGAAGCATGATTTAATGAAACTCTTTTATCATTTTTAATTTCATTCAAAGTTGGTTCTCAATGGATTTTCCTCATTTATTTCTTTTTTCATGCAAAGTTTTGATGACAAAGAGGGAAAAATATTTTTTGATGGACTCTATCACTTTAAATGTTTATCACTCTAGATTGAGAACTTTTGAATGATACCATGTCATGAATGCTTGAAATATGATTGGTATGAATTTTTTTTAATTTGAAATGAGACATTAATTTTTACCACACGTGCATTGTTGAAATCATTCTCCTTTTTGTTGATGACAAAGGGAAAAAATAATACCAAAATATGGTAAATTGATGATAAATGTATGTAATTTTACACTAGAAATGTTTGCATGTTAACTCTTCTTCATTATGATAAGATATCTAGAATTAACTTACAATTTTACAAATTGATATCTTGCTATAGAATAATGAATTACTATATTTGTCATCCTTCATATTTAAAATATCAGACTTGAAAATAGATGTCATGCCTTGACATCGTTTTGAGAATGTTAGATCATGATAGGAATCGTGATGTGTGTACTGATAAGTTTAAATGAACTTAACTTATCAATATATCTCTTAAAATCAAAGGCCATGAATTCAAGAATGTCTTTTCTCAAGTATGACATATAGATAGGGGAGTTAAGGTTAACTCTATCATCAATTAATTGTCATCATCAAAAAGGGAGAGATTGTTGAATCTCGGATTTTGATGATGAAGTCAATTGTAATTTGTTTGATCTAATCTATATGTTGAGAAATGTGTGCAGGATTAACTACGATGGCAGTAAGAAAGAAGACAGGTGTTGTGCCGGAATCAAGATCGAGATCACATTGGGAGTTCGAGAGTTTGTCGGAAGTCCGGACGTTCGTCGGAAGTTCTACGGAAACCAACCGAGAAGTCTAGGAGCTTGCCATAAAAGCTCATCGTAACTCGCTAAGAAGATCGTCGCAAAGCTTAGGAGCTTGCTGAGAGTCCGTCTTCGTCGGATGTTCGTCGGAAGCTTGTCGAAAGAGCAATTAACGCACCTGAACTTGAAATGCAGTAATCATGTCTTAATTATCATAGTTAGAGTGTAAATTAAGTTAGGATTGAGAGATAATCCCACTAACTTAATTAGGGGCCAACTATGCCCTAATATGTGCTGGTTTGGGCTCGATTTAAGGCCCAACTAGGACCCAAAATTTCTGACCGACGGTGGCATCGCCTTAGAGACTCGGTCTCCCAGGAATTCTGGGTAGTGGTACCGCCCTTGACAGGCAGTGGCATCGCCGGTAGCTATTGCTGCCAGCGGTGGTACTGCCCCTGTCAAGCGGTGGTACTGCTAGAGCTCGGTCTCTGAGCTTTGTCAGGCGGTGGTACCACCTAGACTGAGCTGTAGTACCAACTAGTGTCAGGTGTTAGGCAGTAGTACCGCTAGGACCCCGAAAATCCAAGATTAGACACTTTTTGGCTCCATTTTTATAGTCGTTGGTGCCTATAAAAACCCCATCCTTTCCTACATGAAAGGGCCCAAAATCTATTAGCAAATCTTGTGTTCTTGAACCTTAAAGTGTTGTAAAAGTTAGAGTTCTCCTCCTTCATCTCTTAGTCTTGTAACCATCTAAGAAAGAGGAGCGAAACTTGTAAGGGTTGTCTCCTAAACCCGGCAAAAGGAGAAAAGCTATAAAAGGTGGTTGGCCTTCGCCTATTGAAGGAAGGCTTCTAGTGGACGCCGGTGACCTTATCGAAGGAGGAAGCCGAAAGTGGATGTAGGTCATATTAACCGAACCACTCTAAAACTCGGCTTGCATTTACTTTGAGCAACTTTCTTTTATAGCAAACTGCCTCTCCTCCTTACTATGCTTTAACTATGTCTACATATGCATTCACGTAAACATCTTCTGAGATTGGCTTTCATCGTACAAAGACTTTACTAAATCGATGCTTTTTGTTTGTGCAATTTACATTACTGCAAATTATCTTAGTCTTTCTTGCACTTTCACGAAAGCTTTCAAGTTCAAATTCTTTCCGAAACTGATTGAATTGAAATCATTCTCGTCAAAATCGGTTTTAATCGAAACAAGTTTTTTTTTAAATAACGAAAGTTTTCCACTGTACTAATTCACCCGCCGCCCTCTTAGTATCGCTCTTGATTCTAACAACCAGAAGACTAGCCGAGAGTTAATCGAGAGTTCGCTAGAAGCTCACCGGAAGACTCGTCGAAAAGTTCGCCGAAGTGAAAAATCAACATACCGGACCATGCTTGCCTTAATTGTAGTTAGAACGATAATTAGAGTTGATTAGGGAGGTAATCCCAACAACTCTGTTAGGGGCCAACTGGGCTTGAAGTTGGGATGGTTTGGGCCGGAGTCAAGGCCCATCCATGATACTGAATTCCTGGACGACGGTGGCACCACTTGGAAAGCAGCACCCCAAGTGGTCTGAGCAGTGGCACCGCCCAAGCTGGGCGGTGGTACCACCGATAGTTATTGTTGCCAGTAGTGGTACCGCCCTTGTCAAGCGGTAGTACCACCAGAGCTCGATCTTCGAGCTCTGTCAGACGATGGTATTGCCCAGACTGAGCGGTAGTACCGCCTAGTGTCAGGTGGTGGTACCGCCCAGTAATGGCGGTGGAACCGCCAGGAACCCAAAAATCCAAGATTAGACACATTTTAGCTCCATTTTTGAAGCCATTGGGACCTATAAAAATCCCACCCTTTCTTGCATGAAAGGGCATGAAAGCATTGAGATATTCTTGAGTTTTTGGGGTGTAAAAGTGTTGTAAGCAAGTGCTAGAGTTCTCCTCCTCCCTTTCTAAGTTTTGAGATCATTCAAGAGAGGTGTGAGACTTATAAGGGTTCTCTTCTAAACCCGTGAAAAGGAGAAAGCGTTGTAAGAGGTGGTTAGTCTTCGCCTATTGAAGAAAGGCCTTTAGTGGACGCCTGTGATCTCGACGGAGGAGGAATTCGAAAGTGGATGCAGGCCACAAAGACCGAACCACTCTAAATTCTAGTTTGCTTTTCAATTTGTGCATGTTTCATTACTGCAAGCTACATTACCTTCTTACTACCTTCTCTATACTCACATATGCTTTCAGCTTAAACTTCTTACGAAACGATTTTCGTCAGAATTGGCTTTAATCAAAACGTAAACTTTTGAAATCATAAAAGTTTTCCGCTGCCCTAATACACCCCCCCCCCCCCCCCCCCTCCACCTCTTAGTGCCGCTCTTAATCCTAACAATTGGTATCAGAGCTCGGTTCACTCTCATTTGGTTTAAAACCCAAGAGAGATGGTATTTATCGACAACCAAAAGAGTCATTCAATTACACATCCGTCCATGTTCAATGGAACGTATTACACATATTGGAAGACTAGAATGAGAATCTTCTTAATTTCAATGTATTTTGAGCTTTGAAACATTGTCAAAAATGGTTTTCAAAAGTCTTCTCTTCCAATGAATGATTGGAATGAGTTGGAGAAGAAGACTTTCACTTTAAATGCTAAGGCTATGAATGCCTTGTTTTGTGCATTAGATAAAAACGAGTTTAATCGAGTGTCGATTTATGAAACAGTTTTTGATATTTGGCACACACTCGAAGTGACTCATGAAGGCACTCGTAGAGTGAAGGAGTCGAAAATTAATCTTTTAGTGCACACTTATGAGTTATTTCGGATGAAACCGAGTGAGACCATTGGAGATATGTACACTCGATTTACGGATGTCGTCAATGGTCTAAAAGGACTTGGTAAAGGTTTCTCAGATTTTGAACTCGTTAATAAAGTTTTAAGATCCCTTCCAAAGAGTTGGGACCCTAAAGTTACGACTATTCAAGAGGCCAAAGATTTAAATAATTTTCCTCTCGAAGAACTAATTGGGTCACTAATGACCTATGAGATGACTTGTAAAGCTCATGAAGAGCTTGAGGACACCATTCCAAAGAACAGGAAGGATATGACACTAAGAACCCAAGAAGACCACTTGAAAGAAAACTCAAGTGATGAGGACCTTGATGACGACTTGGCACTTTTAACAAGGAAATTTAAAAAATTCATAAGAATGAATAAATTTCAAAATGACACTAAAAATAAATTTGAACCCAAGAAAGATCAAGTACTATGTTACGAATACAAGAATCCGGGACACTACAAGAACGAATGTCCCCAAGTCATGTCAAGAAGAGGACACCAAAGAAAAAGGCTCTCAAAGCAACATGGGAGGACTCTAGTGCATCCGAAAAAGAGGAGCCAACCAACACCGAGCAAGTTGCTCACTATGCACTAATGGCTATTGGAGATGAGGTAATAAGTTCAATTGATGCAAATTTAACATTTGATGAACTATTAAATGCTTTTCATGATTTATTTGATGAATGCAAATCAATTAGTAAAAAATTATAAATTGTTAAAAAAGGAGCATGATTCTCTTGATAGTGATTATAATAGATTAAAAGTTGAGCATAATGATAGTTCGGCTCCATATACGAAATGCCATGAAGTAGAAACACTTAGAAAGGAAAACTTGCTACTCAAAGAAACCTTAGAAAAATTTGAGGTTAGTAGCAAGTCCTTGAACATAATCCTTACCAATAAGGATCACGTTCATAAAAGAAGTGGAATCGAATTTGTGAGTAGCTCTCACCAAAATCCAACCACCTTTGTTAAAGGCCCTACCTTACATATTTCACCCTAAAACAAATGCAACTTTTGTTATGAACTTGGCCATATAGCTTATCATTGTCCATTTAAGAAGTGTAGTCCACACAAATTGATTTGGGTTCCTAAAGGAACCGTAAAAAATTTCATGCAAAATGATAAGTTAAGTCGATCGATTTTTGAGGCACCCAAGGTCAAATGGGTACCTAATAATCATCCTCTTTTGTAGAACGTATACCATCACAAGCTAGGAGCAAGAGATGGTACCTTGATAGTGGATGCTCAAGGCATATGACTGGAGATCCATCTTAATTCTCTAAGCTCACTAGCCTAGACAAAGGATATGTCACATTCGGAGACAACAACAAGGGTAAAATCATTGGTAAAGGAACTATAGGAAACACATCCAACTTTTTTATTGAAGATGTATTATTAGTTGATGGCTTAAAGCATAACCTTTTGAGCATTAGTCAATTGAGTTACTTGGCTTTGTCTATGACTTGTATAGATAAAGCTATTTGTAGAAACTTTACACATAATCAATTTACTTTTACTTACAAAAAAAAAACAAAAAAATTGTGTGATAAAGGATATATTGTTGAATTTGAATCTAATGATTGTATTATAGAAAAACCACATAAAAACACATTTATGATTGCTCTAAAATAAAATAATATATACACTATTGATATTAATGATCTTTGTAATGAAATATGTTTTTCGGTTTTAAATAACGATGCTTGGCTTTGGCATAGGAGATTAGGTCATGCTAGCATGAAACTAATTTCTTAAATTTTATCTAAAGAACTTGTAAGAGGAATTTATCATATCAAGTTTGTCAAAGATAATGTGTGTGATGCATGTCAACTAGGAAAACAAATAAAAGGTAGCTTCAAACCTAAGAACCAAATAAGCACCTATAGACCTTTGCAATTGATCTATATGGACTTGTTCAAACCAATTTCTACATCAAGTCTAGGAGGTAGTAAATACGCATTTGTCATCATGGATGATTATAGTAGATACATATAGACTTATTTTTTGACACACAAAAGTGAATGCTTTAGGTATTTTTCAAATTTTTGTAAGCTTGTTCAAAATGAAAAGGGTTTTATGATTTCATCAATTCTAAGTGATCACGGTGGTGAATTTCAAAACCATGATTTTCAAGAATTTTATGAACCTAATGGATACAACCATAACTTCTCTATTCCAAGAAATCCTTAACAAAATAGTGTAGTAGAAAGAAAGAATAGAAATTTGCAAGAAATGACAAGAACCATGTTGAATGAACATAGCGTACCCAAATATTTTTGGGCTGAAGCCGTAAATACGACATGCTATATTATGAATAGGGTTCTAGTAAGATGATAAGACCTTAAAGTCTTATCGTAGGCTCTGATACCAAATGATAAAACACTAAAGTCTTATCGTAAAAAAGAAGAAGAGAAAGGGGATGATAATGATCGCTTCGAGGGGATCGGCCTCCTTGATCACTTCGAGGGGATCGACCCTCCTTGATCTCTTCGAGGGGATCGGCCCTCCTTGATCGCTTCGAGGGGATCGGCCTTTTAGGGTTTGTCACAAGACAAAAATAGTATTTTTCATAGATTATCGAAAAGAAGCAGTTATATCCCTATTTATAGAGTTCCACCCAGGGTCCATCAGGACTTGAACTCTAATAATAAATAAATATTAAATAAACCTCTACTTGACTCTAACTGAACCAAACAGACTCAACAAACATTATTCAAAAGCTCAGTAAAAGGTTCCTAACAGTTCCTCCCTCTTCAAATCAGCCTTGTCCTCAAGGCTGAGCAACATCAATCTCGGGGAGCTTCTCTTTCAGCACTTTAGCCATAGACTATCTGCAACGCATCACAACTTGTTGATCAAGTAAGTATGGTCTCCACTTTTTGAGAGTGTAATCAACAGGTCGATCTTTCAGTGTTGTAATCGTTGCATCAAACTTCTGGCCCTTTATAATCAATTTTATCTTTGAATCTTTGCTATCACAAGTGAAAATCCGTCCATCAATGATCTTTGCTTCGAATCTGTCATAGTCTTCAATGTGGTGGGCCAATCGGTCAACAGTCTCACTGTCCATAGAATTATTAGTGCTACTAGTATCAATCAAAACTATAATAGGCTGATGCTCTAGAGTTCCGGCAACTTCCATAGTTTGCGGGTTAGAGTAGTCGGCTAATATATGCATTGTATGTACGGTAGGTTCAACGTCTTCATTAGAATTTATACCTTCATGATCGGAGTCCAACTCTTCTGCTTTCGGTTCCTCTCCAATTGGCTCAATCATCATATGCTGCCCTTGTTTACATTGGTGCTCCATACTCCACTTTTCATCATAGTACAAACCCTTTACTGAATTTTTCTTGAGTTCTTCTTTGGTTAGTCCTCGGGTGTCAAGGCTTTGGTTGGGAATAGATATGGTGGGTGGCATATTGATCATCTAGTGGTTATCACTTCTGTTTCCATGATTTTCCCTGTTGATTTTTTTCTCATGTAGATGTGCGAATGAGATCGCAGTTATCATAGTGCGAGGTTGACGAGCCTTAACTTCACACCGGATCTCTAGAATAAGACCTTCAATAAATGTATCCAGAAGTTATCGTTCCGACCAATCTCTAGCTTGATTTGATAATCTTTCAAACCTACTCTGATATTCCAACACTGTAGAAGTCTGACAAATTTTTGAGCGCTGTCCATCCACCTTCATGTATGAGTAGATTGTGTCACAATCTTGGGGTCCTTTTCTAGTATTTCCAGATCTATGCAATGTAGAACTTGAGCTCCCACCTTGTTGAAATTTACTAAGGCTCCCCAGTAAGTCCTTTTTGAAATCATTAAGTACTTCTTGTAACCGGTTCTCAATTCTAATTTCCAATGCTTCCATTTGTGCTTTCACTGAGTTATCGATGGCCATTTCGTAAGACTGCAAATCTGTAATCTCAAGTCCTATTTTTGGTGTTGGTCAAGGGCATCAATCACTGCCCTATTCGGTGCTACTGTTGTGATGCAATTGGTGGCAACACTATGGGAATGAAGGGTTGCTACGAGGATGCGGGGATGTAGCTGTGGTCGCCACGTGGGAGGCAGCGATACTTGTTGCGGTTGCTGCGTAGAGGGATCGCTGTTGCTGAGGGCTTGGAGGTAGCGATGGTGGTGCGGCTACGGCAGCATCGCCAAGGGCTCACCGCTGCGATGGCTGCGACAGCGCGGATGGAAGGCAGTGTTGCTCTGTTTCTGTCACACTACGGAAGGAGGCGCTAGTGAGAGGCAACAATGCTTATTGCAATCGCTGCGTGGAGGGATTGCTGCTGCTGAGGGCTGGGAGGCAGCGATGGTGATGTGGTTGGGGGCAGCGCCGGCAAAGACTCATCGCTGCGGTGGCTACGATGGAGGAAGAGTTGCTGCCCTATGTTTTTCTCACTGCGTGAGATGAGAGCGTCGAGGCTGAAAGGCGACGGTTGTGACTGTTGTGACCCAAGGAAGCAATCGCCGAGCAGCTAGGTTGAGGCTGCAGTGATTCCAACCAACAACTGTAGCAGCGGAGGCAGAACAAGAGGGAGGTGGCGTTGAAGCGTTCGGGGTTGAGGTTGTAGTGGTGGCAACCGGCGACTGCAGCAAAGATGTAGAGCAAGGGGGCTGCAGCAACGGTGCAGATCGAGGGGGTTGAGGTGAAGGCTGCGGTGGCTGGCAGCAGCAGTCGTGGTAGGCTGGGCGGTGAGCGGCGTCGTCGCTGGCTGGGCAGCAGTGGCGACGGTGGTGGCATGTTAGGACTCTAGCTAGGAGAGTCCTAATTGAGAGGGACATTCATGTAAAACCTACCTAAGCAGACCCCTATTAAATAGGTAAAGAGGCCGGCTAGGGTTAGGAGGTTGTTTCTTAGAGAAGGATTAGGAGTTGTAAAGGAATAGGAGTCTTAAGAATTAGGAGTTGTAAAGGAATAGGAGTCTTAAGAATTAGGAGTTGTAAAGGAATAGGAGTCTTATGTAGGAGTCCTATTAGGAGTTGGTTAGTAGTAGGAGTCTTGAGTAGGAGTCCTTTTAGGAGCTAGGGTTTAGAAGCCCTATAAATAGGCATGTATTCCTCCTCTTTTGATAAGCAATAGATGAATCTTTTCAGTAATATTGAAGCCCTCAGCCCCCCCTACTGTCGACTAAGTCCCTGCACCAAAGAAGTTAACAGGAGAAGAGCTTCGGGAGCGATATGCGAAGGGGTTATGTTGGCATTGTGACGAGCCGTGGAGCCGTGAGCATCGCTATAGTAAAGGAGGACTTCTTATGATTGAACTGATAGAAGAAGAGGTCATTGAACATTCAGAAGAGAGCCTTGAACATGAAGAAAAAGATGCAGAAGAAGAGCCACAACCGACCGAAGTTACGGTACAAACACTAGTTGGCTACTCAAACCCGCAAACGATGAAAGTTGGAGGCCTTCTCAAACAACAACCGATCACTGTTCTCATCGAGACGGGCAGCACTAATAACTTCCTAAACAGTAAGGTTGCTGTCCATATGAACTTACCTATTGAGAATTGTAGCAGGTTTGTCGTTAAGGTCGCCAACAGACGGATTTTGAAGTGTGATCATAGGTGCCCGCAGGTGAAACTATTGCTGTAGGACCAAGAGATAATTGCAGATTTCTTCCTCCTCCCTCTTGATGATTATGAGGCCATACTCAGAATTAAATGGTTGATGACATTAGGTGATATTTCTTGGAATTTTATGCAACTATTTATAAAATTTTACAGTAAGGAGAAACAGGTGATACTGCATGGGAAACGTGAGGGCGACGTAACGATGATTTGGACACAACAAATGGAGAAGGTTTTGCATAAAGCATGTAGGGGCTTTTTGGTAAAACTTGAGCAGCAAATTAAAGGAGAGCCAACAAAATTTGAAAATCAAAATCTACTTCCTTTGCTTGCTGAATTTTCAGATATATTTGACGAACCGTGCAACCTACCTCTTACCCGTCGGCATGATCATTGTATAACGATTCTTCCAGGCAAATCTGGAGCAAATGCTCAGCCATATCAGTATCCGTATCTCTAGAAGGATGAAATAGAAAGGATTGTAAAAGAGATGCTCAAAACAGGAGTTATTCGGCCATGTTGCAGCCCCTACTCTTCACCGGTGCTCCTCATACGAAAGAAGGATGGAATATGGCGATTATGTGTTGATTACCAAGATCTCAATGGCATAACCATCAAGGATAAATACCCTATTCCAGTAGTAGATGAGTTGCTAAGGGAGCACAAATCTTCACAAAGGAGGACCTTCGATCCGGGTATCATCAAATACGAGTATGCGAAGAAGACATACCCAAAACCACCTTTTGAACACACAACAACCACTATGAAATTTTGCTTTCTTCATAAGAAGGTGGAATATCTTGGGCATATCATATCAGAGGAAGGTGTGGCAGTAGACCCCTTCAAAATTGGAGCAATGCAAAACTGGCTGACCCCGTGGAACATAAAATTGCTACATGGCTTTCTGGGTTTAACAGGCTACTACTACAAGTTCGTGAAAAACTATGGAGAGATTAGTGCACCACTTACTTCCTTACTAAAAAAATATGTCTTCCAATGGTCGAACAAAGCCTCCGCTGCCTTCGACAAACTTAAGGCAGCCATGACGACGATGCTAGTCATAGGTGCCCAGCAAGCCAATCACGTGAGTGATGGCACGTGTGACTTGATACATAATCTTTTTGCTTATTATATTTTGGCGTATATCACTTTATAATAATTGCATATGTGCATATATATATTGTGATGTCCTTGGATTTGTGCAATGGGAATCGGATCGTGATGAGATCACGATAATGAGATCGATTCACCTTTAAACACATATCCTAAATAATCCCGGTCATAGGTTACTCGAGAAGGACATCGTGATAACCGGATAGACTGGTGTGCTGTATACCCATCCATATGATGGATGCAGCTGGTCTCATAGCTGCTCGTGTAGGGACACTAGGGATACAGTACAGGTGCTCATTGGAGAATGAGTTCACTGATTGATCCGCTTACGGAATGCTGGATGGTTGATGATGCCTTATTGTCAGACAGCGATTCCGTAGTCCTAGTGGTGTATCTGGTCCTTAGACTTGAGACACCAAGGATGTCCTGTATGAGTGCTCCACTCTTTGATACCAGACTTATAGGTTTGGCTGTCCCCAGATCTAGTACAGCTGGTCATTGGGAGTGGTAGTCGACCTTACGAGGGCTATTGAGTGTCAATAGAGGATCATCCACTCTCGGCGTCATGAGAGGAATATCCTATGTGTTCTTGCTCAGACAAATCCCTGGCCAGGGTCATTCGGGTTGAGAGAGAAAGAGTTCTCCGGGAGAATCCGATTAGAGCGAGACTCGAGTAGAAACCGTATGGGTCTGACAGCACCATGCTCGATATACGGTCTCTGTGATATTAGATGGATGAGGGACTATAGGTACATGGTAACTGAGGACAAACAGGTCCAATGGATTGGATTCCCCTATATCGTCTGGGGACTACGGCGTAGTAGCCTAGTACGTCCGTAGTCGATGAGTCAAGTGAATTATTACAGAGATAATTATTCACTCAGTCATAAGGAGTTCTGACAGGTATGACTCACGGCCAACTCGATATTGGGCCTAGAGGGTCACACACATATGGTAGGCATTGCGATGAGTAGAGGTTCGGATATGAGATATCCGACGGAGCCCTTGTCTTATTGGATGCAGATCCAATACCCATTAGGGAAGTGGACCCATTAGGGTTTGACACGGGATCTCTATAAATAGGAGGGATTTGTTGAATCTCGGATTTTGATGATATAATCAATTGGTGGGTTAATTGAACTAATCCATATTATTGAGTTAAGTGTGCAGGATTAACTACGATAACCAGAAAACATAAATCAAGGATACCAGAGTCGAGCTCAATGGACGTTTAAGAGACCGAAGAATCATCGGAGATGCTGCCGGAACCAACCGAGAAGAAATCGGGAACGTGTCGGAAGTTCGCCGAAGAAATCGTCGGAGGCTCGCGGAGATCACCGAGAAGGCTTGGCTACTCGTTAAAGTCATCACAAAGATTGGGAGCTTGCAGGGAGTCCGTCGGAAGAAGTTCGTTGGAAAGCTCGCCGGAACAAGACTCGACGTTCGCGGTTAAAAAAACTTGCTTAGGATGTTTTTTTTGTGTTATGTAGTTCACCTATAATTAGGATTAGGATTAAAAGATAATCCTATATCCTGGTTAGGGGCCAACTGGGCCCAAAGTCAGATTTGGTTTGGGCTAAAATTAAGCCAAACCAATGAATCGGAGAGCCAGGCGGTGGCACCGCCTGGCTGGGCGGTGACACCTCCTTGGCTGGGCGGTTGCACCGTCCAGCACCCGAGCGCTGGGCGGTGGCACCGCTTGGCTGGGCGGTGGCACCTCCAGCACCGGGAACCCTAAGAGAATTCAAATTTTCGAGCGCAAATTTGAATCCTCTTGAGGCCTATAAATACCCCTCAAATCTCAGCTGAGATAACAACTTTTGAGAAGCATTTTGATTGAGAGAAAAGTCTTAGAAAGTCTTAGCAAGTCTTGTTTTCAATTTGCTAGAGAGTTCTCCTCCTTCTTTCTTATTGAAAATTTGTAAGAGGTTGAACTGCTTGTAAAAGGTTGTAAGAGGGGTGTTTACCCTTCCATTTCAAGAGATTTGCTAGTGGAAGGTGGGAGCCTCATCGAAGAGGGGCATCGCAAGTGGAGTAGGTCATTTGACAGAACCACTCTAAAAATCGGTGTAATCTCTGGTTTGCATTTTATTATTGTCATTTACATTACTGCAAATCTTCTTACTGCTTTAGTTCCTTATTACCCTTGCTGTGCAACTTTAAGAATACGCTTTCAAGTTAAACTTTTCAAGTTCCGTTCTTTTCGTACGAAATATCTTGTTAAAATCGAAGTTTTAATCCGCTGCACTAATTCACCCCCCCCCCCTCTTAGTGCCGCTCCGATCCTAACAAGTGGTATCAGAGCGAGGTTATCTCTCATATTTGGTTTAATACTCAAGAGAGATGGCTTACTCCGGCATGCAAGAGGGCCACTCTATTGCACGACCACCTTTGTTTAATGGATCGGATTACACATATTGGAAGACTCGCATGAGGATCTTCCTCATTTCTATGGACTTTGAGCTTTGGTCTATTGTTGAGAATGGATTTCAAAAATCTTCTCTTCCGATGAGCGAATGGAATGAATCGGAGAAGAAGGTTTTTGCTTTAAATGCAAAGGCTATGAATGCCTTGTTTTGTGCATTAGACAAAAAGGAATTTAATCGTGTTTCAATGTGTGATTCGGCTTTTGATATTTGGAGAACTCTTGAGGTCACTCATGAAGGCACTAGCCGAGTGAAAGAGTCCAAAATCAACATCCTTGTGCACTCTTACGAACTTTTCCGAATGAAACCAAGTGAGTCCATCGGAGACATGTACACCCGGTTTACGGATGTCATCAATGGACTCAAAGCTCTTGGTAAAGATTTTACTAACTTTGAACTAGTAACTAAAATCTTAAGATCCCTCCCTCAAAATTGGGATCCAAAAGTTACGGCCATTCAAGAGGCCAAAGACCTTAAAGCATTCCCTCTTGAAGAACTCATTGGGTCTCTAATGACCTACGAAATGACATGTCAAGCTCATGACGAGCTCGAGAACCCCCTTCCAAATAACAGGAAGGATATGGCACTCAAATCACAAGAAGACCACTTGAAAGGAACATCAAGTGATGAGGACAGTGACAATGACATTGCACTTTTGACTCAAAAATTTAAAAAATATTTAAGAAAAAACAAATTTAAAAATAATATAAAAAATAAATTTGAACAAAAGAAGGACCAAGTGATTTACTATGAATGCAAAAAACCGGGACACTACAAGAACGATTGTCCTCAAGCCAAAAAGAGGACATCAAAGAAGAAGGCGCTCAAGGCAACATGGGATGATTCAAGCCCATCCGAAGAAGAGGAGTCCAACACCGAGCAAGTTGCTCATTACGCGCTAATGGCTTTAGGAGAATAGGTATGTGATTTATTTAATGAAGATTTATCTTTTGAAGAACTCTCTATCGCTTTTCATGAATTATTTGATGAATGTAGAACTGTTATCAAGAAGTTAAGTATCTTAAAGAAAGAGCATGCTTTGCTACAAGATAAGTTTGATAGTCTTCAAACTCCTCCATGCTCTAAGTGTGAGCACTTAGAAGCAATAAAAAATGAAAATTTTCTTCTTAAGGAAACCTTAAACAAGTTTAAGGTTCGTAGCAAAGGATTAGATATGATCCTTGCACACAAGGGTCACATCGCAAATAGAAATGGAATTGGATTTGTAAAAGGATTACATCAAAATCCTACCACTTTCATAAAAGGACCTACATTACATGTTTCCTCTTATATGAAATGCAACTTCTGTTGCAAATCCGGACATATTGCCTACAAATGTCCATTTAGGAAAATTAGTTCACAAAAATTAATATGGGTTCCTAAAGGAACTATAAAGGATTCAAAAATAAATAACAAGGTTAGTGGATCAATTTTTGAGGCACCCAAAATCAAATGGGTACCAAAAAATCATCCTCTTTTGTAAACAAACCCACAAGCTAGGAGTAAGAGATGGTATCTTGATAGTGGATGCTCAAGACATATGACTGGAGATCCATCTCATTTCTCTATGCTCACTAGCAAAGAAGAAGGGTACGTCACCTTCGGAGACAACAACAAAGGCAAAATCATTGGCAAGGGAACTATTGGTAACAAATTTAGTTTTTCCGTTGATGATGTTTTACTAGTTGATGGATTAAAACATAATCTCTTGAGTATTAGTCAACTATACGATAAAGGTTATATCGTTAGATTTGAATCAAATATGTGCATTATTGAAAAACCAAATCATAACATGACTATGATTGCTTTAAAACAAAATAATGTCTATACCATCAATCTTGATGAACTAAGTAATGAAATGTGTTTCTCCGCCGTAAATGATGATGCTTGGCTTTGGTATAGGAGATTAGGTCATGCAAGCATGAAAACAATATCGAAAATCTCATCTCAAGAATTAGTACGAGGGATTCCGAATATGAAGTTTATTAAGGATAAGGTATGCGATGCATGTCAACTAGGCAAACGAATAAAAACAAGCTTCAAACCAAAAAATCAAATTAGCACCACTAGACCATTACAATTGATCCATTTGGACTTATTTGGACCAATTGATACAACAAGTCTAGGTGGAAGCAAATATGCTTTCGTGATTGTGGATGACTACTCTAGATACACTTGGACCTATTTCTTAGCTCACAAAAGTGATTGCTTCAAGTGTTTCTCTAAATTTTGTAAACTCATTCAAAACGAAAAAGGCTTCATTATTTCATCAATTCGGAGTGATCACGGTGGTGAATTCCAAAACCGTGACTTTCAAAATTTTTGCGAAGTTAATGGGTACAATCACAACTTCTCAACTCCAAGAAATCCTCAACAAAATGGAGTAGTTGAAAGGAAAAATAGAAACCTACAAGAAATGGCAAGAACTATGTTAAATGAACATAGTTTACCCAAATATTTTTGGGTCGAAGCCGTAAATAAGGCTTGTTACATCATGAATAGGGTCCTAATAAGACCATCTCTATCAAAAACTCCCTATGAATTATCGAATAACAAAAAACCAAATATTTCTTATTTTAAAGTTTTTGGTTGTAAATGCTTCATTTTAAATGAAAAAGATGCCCTAGGTAAATTTGATGCTAAATCCGATGAAGGCATTTTTCTTGGTTACTCCTCCGTTTCTAAGGCCTTTCATGTCTTTAACAAAAGAACCTTAGTAATAGAAGAGTCTATTCATGTAGTTTTTAATGAAATTTCTAATTCAAAGAAAAATGATTTTGATGATGATCTTGGTTTTGATAATCTGAATTTAAACGAACCCCCTCCTCAAAATAGCCATTTGAATGCATCTTCTTCCGAAATTTCTTTACCCAAAGAATGGAAGTATGTAGATGCTCATCCAAAGGAACTAATTATAGGAGATACAACAAAAGGGGTTCAAACTCGTTCTTCTTTCAAGAATTTTTGTGCTAACGCCGCTTTCCTTTCTCAAATTGAACCTAAATGCATTGACGAAGCCTTAAAAGATGATTTTTGGGTCATTGCAATGCAAGGAGAATTGAACCAATTTGAGAGGAATGAGGTATGGAAGCTTGTTCCTAGACCAAGTGACCACTTAGTCATAGGTACTAAGTGGGTCTTTAGAAACAAGCAAGACGAAAATGGTATCGTGGTTAGAAACAAGGCTAGATTAGTGGCCAAAGGTTTCAACCAAGAAGAAGGTATCGATTATGAAGAAACCTTCGCTCCCGTGGCTCGATTAGAAGCCATAAGGATGCTCCTTGCCTATGCTAGTAGTAATAATTTTAAACTATTTCAAATGGATGTCAAAAGTGCTTTCTTGAATGGTTTTATTTCCGAAGAAGTATATGTCGAACAACCACCCGGATTTGAAAATTCTCTACTTCCTAATCATGTATTCAAATTGACTAAAGCTCTCTATGGCTTGAAACAAGCTCCTAGAGCTTGGTATGAAAGGCTTAGTTCCTTTCTTATTTTAAATAATTTTACCAAAGGCAAGGTTGATATTACATTGTTTATTAAACATTTTGAAAATAATTTTCTTATTGTGCAAATTTATGTTGATGATATTATTTTTGGCTCTTCGGATGAATCACTATGTGAATCATTTGCCAAATGTATGAGTCATGAATTTGAAATGAGTTTAATGGGTGAATTAACTTTCTTTTTAGGATTACAAATCAAACAACTTAGTGATGGTATATTTCTTAACCAATCCAAATATACATTAGAATTGTTAAAACGATTTAACATGGATAATTCAAAAGCAATAAACACCCCTATGAGCACTGCGACTAAGTTAGATATGGATGAAAATAGTGAAAATTTCGATAAAAATTTATATAGGGGAATGATAGGTAGTCTACTCTACCTCACCGCGACTAGACCAGATATTATGTTTAGTGTAGGACTTTACGCTAGGTTTCAATCTAATCCTAAATTATCTCATCTTAAGAGTGTTAAAAGAATATTTAGGTATCTTAAAGGAACTCCAAATTTAGGATTGTGGTATCCAAAATCTAAAAAATTTGATCTAATAGCTTATGCAGACGTCGATTTTGGCAGATGTAGGATCGATAGAAAAAGTACATCCGGAACATGCCAATTTTTAGGACATGCACTTGTTTCTTAGATTTCCAAGAAACAAAATTCAGTTGCACTATCTACGGCGGAAGCCGAATATATTGCTGCAAGTGCATGTTGTGCACAAGTCATTTGGATGAAAAATACATTAGAAGACTATGGAATTCACTTTAAAAACATTCCCATAAAATGTGATAATACTAGTGCCATATGTCTTACTAAAAATCCAATTCTGCACTCTAGAACTAAGCACATCGACGTTAGGCATCATTTCATACGCGATCATGTCCTTAACAATGATGTTGTTCTAGAATTCATTGACACAAAGTATCAATTAGCAGATATATTTACAAAAGCTTTGAACGAAGATCAATTTGAATTCATTAGAAGGGAATTAGGCATGTTAAATTGTCCCTAAAATGAGCTTCACGAAAAATGACTCGTCCTTTTCCATTCTTTTATGGATTTGATTTCTTCCTTCTTCTTCAATTCAAAATGACCCATTAAAGTATAACTTATGATCTTGAGGGAAGAAGCTAAACAAAAGGGAGGAAGAAAAAATTTTTTTTCTCCGCGGGATGCCAGCGGTGGCACCGCCAGATCCGGCAGTTGCACCGCATGGCGCTCGGGCACCAGGCGGTGACACCGACCAAGCGACCCCTATTAACCCGAGGGGTTAGGGCCGATGGTGACACCGCCCCCAACCTGAAAAAAACCCTCATTCTAACTCTTAGAAGCATTGGAGAAGGATTCTTGGTGGTCCAAGCTTTCCATCTCTCAACATAATCTCCATAAGGTAACATTTGAAATCCCTCTTTTTGGTATTCCATTTCCTCTTTTCTTTCCTCTTTTCCTTGCTTATTTTTCACAATTTCATCATCATCTTGTCTAGATTATGGCTCCTAAGAGATCAAAAGGAAAAAGGATTGAAGGAGATTCATTTAACCATGATCTTTTTAGATCAAAAGAGGTAGCCCTTAGCTTTCCAAAATTTGAAACACGATGTGTCCATAAGGGAAAATACGTTGATTTGGATGAACTAGAGGACTTAGAACCCATTAGGTGGTTTGCACACCTAGAAGCTCTACCTCTACTACAAATAGATGAACCAATCTATCCGCGATTAGTTAGATTGTTCTATGCCAACCTATATGAGGACAACGATAGCCTAAGCACTTACCTTCTAGGAACCCCCATTAGAATATTTGACAGCACTATTTGTGAGCTAATTGACATAACTGAAAAAGATAGGGGATGCTATTTTAAAGGTAAATGGGACGTCAAAACAATAGGAGCAACCTATACCAAAGCCGTGAAAACAATTTTTGCAAATCCAAACCTTGACTTCCTACCCAAGAGCTGTGAACACTTACTGCCTTTCAACTCTAAAATTCTTCATCACATTATCACAAGCATCATATTCCCCAAACAATTTCATCTTGACGAAATAAGTCAAATAGAGATAGGAACCATGTATTGGATTATGACCGGTCAGCATAATTGTTTTGGGTACTTAATTCGCCAACACATGTAGTATATTATGACTAAAGATACTATTTTGCCATATGGGAGGTTAATCACTAGAATTCTTCATGCCTATGACATTTGCATTCCACCCGATGAAGAATCTATTCAAAATGATCGATATAACATAATAAATAAAAACCTGCTGAAAAGACTTATGTGCACTTTTAGCAATGGCATATGGGTTAGGCAGCCTAGAAGGACGGATCCAATTCCTCCACCAATAGAACAACCCGAAACACCAATTCTTATGGGAAATGAATCTCCTCCTCCTAGTCCCTTTGGCACAGCACCTTCAGCTCCTGTTTCCTCCTCTGAAGATATCATTATGGCAGAGCTATCTCAGATCAAATCACAGCAAGAACAAATTCAGAATCAACAAGTTGAAATTTTGAAGACACTACGACAGATGAATGAAAAAATAGATATCATGTATCAGCATTGTGGATTACCTCCTAAGGATTAAATTGATGTATCTTTTTATTCTGTTCTGTTTGCTTTTAACAACAAGTTCAAGTTTGTCATCGATTGAACGATAACTGATCTTTCCTTTTAGATAACTACTGTTTTAATCTGCATAAATGATGATGGCTTTTGGATAAACTATTTTTGGCAAATTTGAATGATGAACTTTGATAAATGCTAAACCTTTTTCTATGATCATCAATTAGCTGGCTTGTCTCTTTTTGTTGATGACAAAGGGGGAGAAGTGATGACTAAGTGATGACTTACACCATAACGATAGCATGACTAATATGAATTCCAAAAACTTGTGTGATATGAATGTCTTATATGCCTTGCAAATCCTTGAAAATATCACAAGATTGATATCATGAAATTTATATTGAAAATCTTTATCTTCTGTCGTAGCAAAATTCGTCCCTTATCATTTAACTTATGATTTTCATCGAAGTTTCGTACTTACTATTATGTAATGAGGATAACGATAAGTTCTACGATTAGAACTTATCGGGTTATGCTTGAATCCAATGGGATGGAATTCAAGTGTTTTTTATCTTCTCATAATATGGCACATAGATAGGGGGAGTTATGTTTAACTCCGTCATCAATTGATTGTCATCATCAAAAACGGGGAGATTGTTGAATCTCGGATTTTGATGATATAATCAATTGGTGGGTTAATTGATCTAATCCATATTATTGAGTTAAGTGTGCAGGATTAACTACGATAACCAGAAAACATAAAGCAAGGATACCGGAGTCGAGCTCGATGGACGTTTAAGAGACCGAAGAATCATCGGAGATGCTGCCGGAACCAACCGAGAAGAAATCGGGAACGTGTCGGAAGTTCGCCGAAGAAATCGTCGGAGGCTCGCGGAGATCACCGAGAAAGCTCGGCTACTCGTTAAAGTCATCACAAAGATTGGGAGCTTGTAGGGAGTCCGTCGGAAGAAGTTCGTCGGAAAGCTCGCCGGAACAAGACTCGACGTTTGCAGTTAAAAAACTTGCTTAGGATGTTTTTTTTTTGTTATATAGTTCACCTGTAATTAGGATTAGGATTAAGAGATAATCCTATATCCTGGTTAAGGGCCAACTGGGCCCAAAGTCAGATTTGGTTTGGGCTAAAATTAAGCCAAACCAATGAATCGGAGAGCCAGGCGGTGGCACCGCCTGGCTGGGCGGTGACACCTCCTTGGCTGGGCGGTTGCACCGTCCAGCACTCGAGCGCTGGGCGGTGGCACCGCTTGGCTGGGCGGTGGCACCTCCAGCACCGGGAACCTTAAGAGAATTCAAATTTTGGAGCCCAAATTTGAATCCTCTTGAGGCCTATAAATACCCCTCAAATCTCAACTGAGATAACAACTTTTGAGAAGTATTTTGATTGAGAGAAAAGTCTTAGAAAGTCTTAGCAAGTCTTGTTTTCAATTTGCTAGAGAGTTCACCTCCTTCTTTCTTATTGAAAATTTGTAAGAGGTTGAACTACTTGTAAAAGGTTGTACGAGGGGTGTTTACCCTTCCATTTCAAGAGATTTGCTAGTGGAAGGTGGGAGCCTCATCGAAGAGGGGCATCGCAAGTGGAGTAGGTCATTTGACCGAACCACTCTAAAAATCGGCGTAATCTCTGGTTTGCATTTTATTATTGTCATTTACATTACTGCAAATCTTCTTACTGCTTTAGTTCCTTATTACCCTTGCTGCGCAACTTTAAGAATACGCTTTCAAGTTGAACTTTTCAAGTTCCGTTCTTTTCGTACGAAAGATCTTGTTAAAATCAAAGTTTTAATCTGCTGCACTAATTCACCCCCCCCTCTTAGTGCCGCTCCGATCCTAACAGGATTCACAGCCTCATAGGCTAGAGTCTTTGCTTGCCTTTCCTATTCTCCTCTCCCTCTCCACCTCAGAGTAGGCCTGGAGTTTTGAGGAGCGTCGTTACAACCCTGCTGTGTGGATCACCGCTAGAGAGGAGGATGCTTGACCTCCTTCACCCTCTCATAAGGATCTGCAAGGAAATAGGGATATACGATCTCCCTAGGTAACATAATCTCTATACGCAGTTTTGTGTTTTGCGGATTTTTTGCGCACCAATCTTTGCACGATGACGAACATCTTTTTGGGAATCGGGGATATTTGTTTTCTTGTTCTTCCGCTGCGCATATGATGTCGCCCCCAATGATTTCCCAACAGTGCTATCAGAGCCAGGTTGTTCATGCGAATGATTGGTTTTGAACTGCGTGTGTTGTGTTTAGGAAGAATTTTGACGTCAAAATCGTTGACGCAAAATCGAGGAAGGGCAGCAACAGTTGCTGCCCTCGATCTGCGCGCGTGCAGTGCAGCCGAAGGCGGGCAGCGCAGGGGCTGCGTCTGCAGCAGCCGGCCGGCAGCCTGCTTGCAGTAGGCTTGCTGCCGGCGGGGCTGGCAACCCACGGGCAGAGGCGCCGCAGGTCAGCGGCGCTTGCCGCCGAAAGGAAGCGGCGCCCGAAGGGGGCGCCCACCCGTAGTGGCATCGCCGCCAGCGGGCGTGCCGCCTTCAAGAGAGGGCAGTGCCCTCGCCCCGCCGCACAGGCCGTCGCCGGTAGGGTGGCGGCGGCGGCAGCAGCGAAAAGGGGAAAGGGTATTAGGGTTTTCTGGGCAAAAGACAGTTTTGCCCCTCGGAATTTGAGAAATTCCAGTTTTTGTCTTTTGTCCAAATTATGAAAATACCCTTAGGAATTGAGAAATACCCTACATGTCCCTGATTTCAGAAAAATATTAATTAATTAAAAGGTTTAGTTGATTATTATTTTTTATTATTATCTAGTAGTCCTACATGATGATGATTATTTATACATGTGATGTATGATGTGTGGACGGATGATTATGGACCGTGTGATGTGTGTACTTGTGATTATTATTATTGAGGTCTGCAAACCTCCATTATATTTCTCGATATTGTCGGGCCTGCGTGCCTATGATTAAGTTGTAATCACATGAGGAGGCGCAGCGGGAGCGTGGATGCGATAGCGGGACCCACGAGACGGACGATCGTGATGCATGGAGATGCATCAAAATGTCGACGGAACCGACGAGGACGAGATGGACGATCACAGGGCATGGAGATGCACCGTTGCACACATAGATCTTGATGTGAGTGATTAGGCCTACTAGCTCGGGCCTAATCATATTAGGTTGTGGTCCATGATCATCTGGTGTGATTGCTTATACACATACTAGATATGTATATATATTTGCATGCGATATAGATATATATTAAATATGTATATGTGTGACATGTTATATTAGGAGACCAAATCATAGAAACATCTCTCGATAATATTAAGACGGTAAACGTGAGGCAATTAGATTGACCCACGTGGCCTTCCATCGTTATGAGTAGGAACCGATTCCCGGTGTAGGTTGAGTTGGTCGAGTCCCTCGAGACTCACCTATATCGCGATTCGCTATCTTGCTTACGACATAGAGATGTCACCGGTGACCTAAGGGCATGGTATGCTTGGTCGAGTCCCTCGAGGGTATATCATCAAATCAGACTCATCTTGTAACGAAGGTGTTGACTTAACCGAGCATCATGGTTGGTCGAGTCCCTTGAGGCCATGGTGATTCGGAGGCCGAATAGAACGGGAATCACAAGGAGTTGTGATCGGCAAGAGTTGCCTACCTTTTAGGCTTAGTGTGATTGGTCGAGTCCCTCGAGGTTACACTAAGACGCTGATTGGATCCTGATCCCCACTAGAAGTCTACTGGAGACTTCCGTTTTATGTGCTGAGGGTGTTGCGTGACTCGATAGTAAAATAGTGGGAGCATATTAAGATAGAAGTCCATATCTTGATAGTTTATTTCTTGCAATATCTGCATGTTATTCATTTCTGCTACATCTTTATTTTCAGAAAATGTCGCTTTCAAATCCCTTACGTGGCATACTTGATGTCAACCGCCTCACTGGTCCAAATTATACGGATTGGCTCCGTAACTTGAGAATTGTTCTCACAGCGGAGAAAATCGTGTACGTCCTTGATATAGTGATGCCTACGCCCGAAGAAGGGGCAAACGAGGATGAGATCGCTCGCTACGTGAAGTACATTGATGACTCCACTCTTGCTCAGTGCTATATGTTGGGCTCTATGACTCCAGAGTTACAGAGACAACATGAAAAGATGGATGCCAGATCCATTCTCCTACATGTCCGCAAATTGTTTGAGGAACAGGGAATGACTCAACGATATGAGATATCCAATAGCCTTTTCCGTGCTAGGATGACTGAGGGGACACCGGTTCAGAACCATGTCCTAAAGATGATTGAGTGGATAGAGAAACTCACAAGTATAGGAATGGTCCTAGAGGATAACTTGTGTGTGGACATTGTGCTTCAGTCCCTACCAGATTCCTTTTCACAGTTCATAATGAATTTTAATATGAACAAGCTTGAGTTGACTCTCTCAGAGCTCCTCAATATGTTGAGGGAGGCAGAGAGTACTATTAAGAAAGAGAAGCCAATTCTCTACACTGGTGAGACCAGAAAGAAAAGGAAAGCAGAAAGGTCCCTTAAGAAGGGAAAGGGCAAGGGCAAACAAGGTAAAGCAAAGGTTGCTAAGGAAGACCTAACAAAGGACAAAGGCCAGTGCTTCCACTGTGGTAAAGATGGGCACTGGAAGAGGAACTACAAAGAGTACCTTGTAGAAAGGGCGAAATAGAAGCATGGAGAAGCTTCAGGTATATTCATGATCAATCTCCAATTGTCAGATTTTTGTGATAATGCATTGGTACTGGATACCAATATTGCTTATCACATCTACAATTTATTGTAAATTCTAGCAAAGCCGAGGGGAGATTGACGAGAAGAATATTGCATAAAGGTTTGTTTATGCAAGACACTACTCCACATATCATGAATATAAGTGTCTATGAGGAAACGAGATGAGGTGAACAGTGCATACCTGTGGCATTGTAGGCTAGGTCACATCCATGAAAGAAGGATTCAAAAGTTGCTAAATAATGGATATCTAGATCCATTCGACTATATGTCTTATGCAACTTATGAGCCTTGCATTCGTGGAAAATTGACCAACTCTCCATTTAGTGGAACTGGAGAGAGAGCCACTGAGTTGTTGGAACTCATACATAAGTGATGTATGTGGACCCATCTCAACTCATGCCATTGGAGGTTACTCCTACTTCATTACATTTACTGATGATTTCTCAAGGTATGGATATGTGTACTTAATGAAGTACAAGTCCGAGGCCTTTGAGAAATTCAGAGAGTATAAGAATGAGGTGGAGAACCAGACTGGAAAGAGTATCAAAACTCTTCGATCAGATCGAGGAGGTGAGTACTTAAGTACAGAGTTTACTCAGTTTCTCAAGAACCATGGGATATTATCCCAATGGACACCTCCTTACACACCTCAGCTCAATGGTGTCTTTGAAAGGAGAAATCGTACGTTATTAGATATGGTACGGTCCATGATGAGTTTCGCTGACCTACTTCTAGGGATATGCCCTAGAGACCACAACTTACCTACTGAACAGAGTTCCAACTAAGTCGGTAGTGTCTACCCCATCTGAGATATGGAAAGGGAAGAAGCCTGATCTTAAGGTTGTTAAGATTTGGGGCTGCCCAGCCCACGTTAAAAGACACAACCCCGATAAGTTAGAATGAAGGACAGAGCGATTCATATTTGTGGGATACCCCAAGGAAACTTGTGGGTATTACTTTTATCATCTCGAGGACCAAAAGGTCTTTGTAGCTAAGAGAGCAGTGTTCCTTGAGAAGGAACACATTCTTGGCGGAGACAGTGGGAGAATGATAGAGTTGAGCGAAGTTAGAGAACCAAGCTCAAGCACCACTCTACAGCCCGAGTCTGTTCAGGTACCTAATACACAAGTTTCAACTTTACGCAGGTCTGATAGAGTATCTCATCCTCCTGAGAGATATGTGGGACATATTAGAGGAGAGGATGCTAAGGATATTGATCCTCAGACCTACGAGGAGGCTATTATGAGTATAGACTCCGGGAAGTGGCAAGAAGCCATGAATTCTGAGATGGATTCTATGTACTCCAATAAGGTTTGGAACCTAGTTGATGCGCCCGAAGGTATTGTACCCATCGGTTGCAAATGGATCTTTAAGAAAAAGATCGGAGTAGATGGAAAGGTAGAGACCTATAAAACAAGGCTAGTGGCTAAAGGGTATCGTCAAAGGCAAGGTGTTGACTACGACGAAACCTTCTCACCCATAGCAATGCTAAAATCCATCAGAATTCTATTGGCTATTACAGCACACTATGATTATGAGATCTGGCAGATGGATGTAAAAACCACATTCCTCAATGGGAACCTCGAGGAGGAGGTGTATATGATGCAACCTAAGGGATTCGTGTCCAAGAACTGCCCAGATAAGGTGTGTAGGTTGCTTAGATCCATTTATGGACTAAAGCAAGCTTCCCGAAGTTGGAACATAAGATTTGATGAGTCAATCAGATCTTATGACTTCGTTAAGAACGAAGATGAGCCTTGTGTGTACAGGAAGGTAAGTGGGAGCGCGATCACCTTTTTGGTGTTATATGTGGATGATATCCTCATCATTGGGAATGACGTAGGAATGCTATCCACTGTAAAGACTTGGTTATCTAGACACTTCTCCATAAAGGACTTAGGGGAAGCATCCTATATCTTGGGGATTAGAATCTATAGAGATAGATCTAAGAGGATGCTTGGCTTGTCCCAGTCCAAGTACATAGAAACCATTGTCAAAATGTTTGGCATTGAAAATTCTAAGAAAGGGCGAACATGGATATGATACCTTATGCCTCAGCAACATGGTATATCATGTATACCATGCTATGTACTAGGCCTGATATAACGCATGCTCTGAGTGTCACGAGCAGGTATCAGGCGGATCCAGGCTTGGAGCACTGAAAAGCAGTAAAGTGTATCCTTAAGTACTTGAGAAGGACTAAGGATCTTTTACTAGTATATGGAGGTAATAGCCTTAAGGTTGAAGGCTACACAGACTTAAGTTTTCAATCTGATGTCGATGATAGCAAGTCGAATTCAGGGTATGTGTACACCTTGAATCGAGGAGCAGTGTGCTGGAAGAGTTCCAAGCAAGATATCACTGTTGACTCGACCACAGAGGCGGAGTACATTGCTGCATTAGATGCAGCAAAGGAGGGAGTTTGGATGAAGAAGTTCATCACAGATTTGGGAGTCGTGCCGAGTAACGAGGAGCCGACTTCCTTATATTGCGACAACTATTGGGCGATTACTCAAATAAGGGAACCCGGGTCTCATCAGAAGTGTTCTGAGGAGGTTCCAACTTATCAGAGAGATCGTAACCCGAGGAGATGTAGTAGTGGAAAGAGTTCCATCCGAAGATAACATTGCAGATCCACTGACAAAGCCATTGTCTCATATTGTCTATGAGCATCACAGGAGTCTGATGGGGATCAGACAAATAAGTGATTGGCTTTAGGTCAAGTGGGAGATTGCTAGTCATAGGTGCCCAGCAAGCCAATCACGTGAGTGATGGCACGTGTGACTTGATACATAATCTTTTTGCTTATTATATTTTGGCGTATATCACTTTATAACAATTGCATATGTGCATATATATATTGTGATGTCCTTGGATTTGTGCAATGGGAATCGGATCGTGATGAGATCACGATAATGAGATCGATTCACCTTTAAACACATATCCTAAATAATTCCGGTCATAGGTTACTCGAGAAGGATATCGTGATAACCGGATAGACTAGTGTGCTGTATATCCGTCCATATGATGGATGCAGCTGGTCTCATAGCTGCTCGTGTAGGGATACTAGGGATACAGTACAGGTGCTCATTGGAGAATGAGTTCACTGATTGATCCGCTTACGGAATGCTGGATGGTTGATGATGCCTTATTGTCAGACAGCAATTCCGTAGTCATAGTGGTGTATCTGGTCCTTAGACATGAGACACCAAGGATGTCCTGTATGAGTGCTCCACTCTTTGATACCAGACTTATAGGTTTGGCTGTCCCCATATCTAATACAGCTGGTCATTGGGAGTGGTAGTCGACCTAACGAGGGCTATTGAGTGTCAATAGAGGATCATCCACTCTCAGCGTCATGAGAGGAATATCCTATGTGTTCTTGCTCAAACAAATCCCTAGCCAGGGTCATTCGGGTTGAGAGAGAAAGAGTTCTCCGGGAGAATCCGATTAGAGCGAGACTCGAGTAGAAATCGTATGGGTCTAACAGCCCACTACTAGGCTTTCTCTTTATATAGGATGAGAGTACTTCACTACAGATGGAAGGAACCTATTTTGACCTGATCCATCCTCGGCTTAACCCTATTATTTATCTATTGGGGCGCTAAGGAACAAAGAAAGTCGTTTGACTCATTATGTTAGGTAGTACCCTTCACTTCACTGCCTATTCCTAACCTGGCCAGCTCGCTCACTAACGCAGTAAACAGGACTTTCACTTGTGCCAAGTTAACCATGAAATTCATCTATCGAGCGGTCAACTCTACCACTTATTGCTCGAACTGCGGATTCAGTCTAATAACTCATAGGCGCATCCCTCACTCCACTACTTTGAGCTACAGCGGGACTAGACACACTATAAACTAGGTGGGCGAAAGGGGAGTGAAATTCTTCTTTCTATGCGCTCTATTCCGTCGCTTTTTATTCCTTCTCCTTATCTGTTTTTAGTTGAACTAGGGTTGGATACCAATATCTATCAGTTGGTTACCCATATATATCTATGAGACCCCTGCCCTCTCTTGCTCTAGTTTTATGTTCTACTAGATGCGCTAGCAAGTTCTGTATTCTGGCCCTCTTCTAATACCCTATTTCTTGTCTTATACTTATACTTACTATTCTATTACTTACTATTACTATTCTTATTCTTATACTATCTTGTCTTATGGCTCCTCAATACTCCATCGAATAAACTTCCAGTTATCCTCTTTCTTGCTCCGATTACCTATAAGAATTCTATATCTAATATTCAACGAGATCCATTTATCTTTCTGGGGCTTCTGATCGAACTGTGGAACTGGCAATTCTCCAAGTGACAATAGGGGTGGAAGGATTACTCGACGTGTTACCGACCCCGAACAAGACTTAGAGCGTAAGCACCAACACTCGACCACTTATGAAATTCCTAGATTTATTCCCTACTGACAACCCTCGCATTAGGAGTAGGAGCTCCCACTGCTTATTCAGATTCTCGAGTCGCAAAGACAGATACAGATCAAGAATAAGTTGGAAAAGGGGGTACAAGAATCTAGTTTAGTACTTTCCTATGCGGGTAACAAGAATTCTTCTTCTGCAATAGATCCACTTTCCATTCTCATATTAGGCTAGCTCATGCCTATGATTCGATTTATGCCCGTACTTCTCTTACTTTCCTAATTGCAACAACAAGAGTCAGCCTTAGTCTTAGCGCATCAAAGCCTATTCATAGGACTCAGTAATAACTCTAGTACACTGGACAAATCATTCCACAACTTTTCCTGGCGCCACATAATCTTTCTTATGCCGAGTAAAGTTAGTGCTTTCCTTCTCAAGCTTATGAACCTTAACCCCCCGCTTCTTATCTTGATACAACTTCGGCATATGTAGCTTACTTTTTCACCGTAATACTCGACACCTTTACTCTCTTCTGATTCTCTTTTTACTAGGATTCTACTATTACTTCTATTTCTTCACCGATAACTTGACTTGCTTATTGCCTTTATCCGAGTCAACTAATACGGATACTGATTGATCTTTATTCCGATCCAGCTGAAACATAGGATTAGGATTCAACTCAAACTCTAGCTTGCATGATACCCTTACTTTCGCCTTAACTGCCTTTACATCAATTCATAATTCCAGTTTTTGGTCCGGGAGAGTAGTTTCACAGAGGTCCGTAGACGACATTTACAGCCTTAACCGATAAGTATTCGAAAGAAGATAGCGCATTCAAGCCAACAACTCATAATCAAGGTGCGTGATGTACTTCCAATGGAGTTCCCCTTCGAGTTCAAGTGTTGATGTTGCCTTGTCGGCCAGTTCCAGTTGCCCTTACTTATAACGGTAGAATTCCCAGTTCAAGTTCATAAGTGAGCTAACGGGAGCCAATTGTCATAGGTATGATTGTTGCCAGCAGCTGGGATTGTTTACTTACTTGCGAGTTAGGGAAAGGGAACTGAGTTGACTTACCGCAATGTTCATATAAGAATAAGTGAAAGGACGAACACAGGATCTGGTATATAAGATCTGGATACTTCTCTTCTTATTGGGATAGTGGATGTTATTGGGATAGTGGATTACACTGATTTCATTGCCAGGTAGTCTAGGTAGTCCTGGTTTCATAGCTGTGTCAGCCTCAAGTAAAGTCGTTGAATTCTTTGTGGACTCGGTGTCAGGGAAGGTAGATGAGCCAGAGTTAAGGTAGGTTCGGGTGCTTGTGTTTAGCTTAGAAGTTGATGTTGATGTTGCCTTGTCGGCCAGTTCCAGTGCCGCGGAACATTAGTAGTTCCTTGGCCCCCTCCATAATTCTATATTATCTTATTATAGGATGACTGATAGGATTCGACTCGGGTGTCACAGAATTGAACCAAATAATACCAGAATTCAACCCGTCAGTATAAGGCTAAGACACCTATGACCTGAAGTCCAATAAGAGCAGTAACAGTCTTAAACTAGCAACGATAAGAATCAAACACCCAGCAACCAGACTGATACTACTGACTACATGACTAAGACAGCTAACAAACAGAATGAAACGGGGTAGCTAAGGTCTCTACCCAGTGCTACTTGGACTGCAGCTATAGGGAGTTAGAGTCAAACCACTGAATCCAAGGCTTAAAGCAGTGCTGCTGGGTATGTAGCTTCAGAACAAGACACCCAACTATCAGGCTTAAACCAGTGCTAACAAGAATGCAAGCAAGGGTAACAGGGCATTGCACTCAGATGACAGAGAATGCTACTATCAACTATGGGCTCAGAATAAATCCAGATTCAACCAGTGCACAACAAGCCTAAAACTAGCTACTATCAACTATGGGCTCAGAATGCTCCCCACTAGTCCAAGACTTCAACGAGGTAGTTACAAGCTAAGACAAATACTATCAAGAATCAAACTGGGGAGGTAAAGAACCAAACCAGTGTCACTCAGGATCAACCCGGTAGCTAAGGTCTCTAACCACTGTTGCTAAGGCTTCACTCAGTACTGCTCGTTGACAGCAGGGTTCAATTCATTGGAGCCAGAGCAGAGGGATGGGATGAGAGGAGAGTTGGAATAGCAATAGGGTAAATCTTGTAGTAAAAAATGCATTTCTACAGCCTTTTAGTATATTTCATAGGCATTTCCCATAAAACATAAGAAGTGATGCTATAGTGAATTTGGAGCCTATATCTTTAGGGTTGGTAACTACCCTTCTTTTGCTAGTGCTCTCAATACGTAAAGTTAGAATCAAACAAGTGCGCCTCAGACTGAAACTAGTCGCTAGTAAGCCCACCTATTGCCCGAAGTGAAGTCACTAGTTTAGTCTAGTTCCCTTACCTAGCCCCAGAGGAGTTGTATAGGAGAGAGGTCAAGTGGAAAGTTAGAGCCAGAGCCAGAAGATAGGTATAGTAGATGGAGTTCAAAGAAGAAGCCCGAAGTCAGGAGTCAGCCCACTACTAGGCTAGGAAGAGAGTACTTTACTACGGATATACGGTCTCTGGGATATTAGATGGATGAGGGACTATAGGTACATGGTAACTGAGGACAGACAGGTCCAATGGATTGGATTCCCCTGTATCGTCTAGGGACTACGGCGTAGTGGCCTAGTACGTCCATAGTCGATGAGTCAAGTGAATTATTACAGAGATAATAATTCACTCAGTCAGAAGGAGTTCTGACTGGTATGACTCACGGCCAGCTCGATATTGGGCCTAGAGGGTCACAAACATATGGTAGGCATTGCGATGAGTAGAGGTTCGGATATGAGATATCCGACGGAGCCCTTGTCTTATTGGATGCAGATCCAATACCCATTAGGGAAGGACCCATTAGGGTTTGACACGGGATCTCTATAAATAGGAGGGATTCACAGCCTCATAGGCTAGAGTCTTTGCTTGCCTTTCCTATTCTCCTCTCCCTCTCCACCTTAGAGTAGGCTTGGAGTTTTGAGGAGCGTCGTCGCAACCCTACTGTGTGGATCACCGCTAGAGAGGAGGACGCTTGACCTCCTTCACCCTCTCCTAAGGATCTGCAAGGAAACAGGGATATACGATCTCCCTAGGTAACACAATCTCTATACGCAGTTTTGTGTTTTGCGGATTTTTTGCGGACCAATCTTCGCACGATGATGAACATCTTTTTGGGAATCGTGGATATTTGTTTTCTTGTTCTTCCGCTGCGTATATGATGTCGCCCCCAATGATTTCCCAACAGACGACGCCGGTGCTAACACTACCAGATTTCAACCGACCCTTCATTATTGAGGTCGACACATCTGGAGTCAGAATTGGAGTCATTCTCATGCAAGATGGTCGACCACTCGCATACACTAGCAAGGCATTATCTTCCTCCTATCAAAATAAGTCAACATATGATAAGGAGATGCTCGCCATTGTGCGCGCAGCAACGTGGTGGAGACCCTACTTGATTGGTCGACGATTTCAAACCGACCAAAAAAGCCTTAAGTACTTTTTAGAGCGAAAGATATCATCCCCTGGGCAGCAAAAATGGGTAACAAAACTTCTTAGATTTGATTATGAAATAACTTACAAAAAGGGGAAAGAGAATGTTCTTGCAGATGCCCTTTCGCAATTACCCGAGTAAGCTGATGTTTCGGTCGTTTCACTTCTGACCAGCAACTTCCTTGAGGATATTAAGATAGAATGGTAGGAAGATTCAGAGACTAGTAAGATTATAAAAAAATTGGAGGAAGCACCCAGCTCCGTGGCTCATTACAATTGGGACTCAAAAGAATTACACTATAAGGGATGCATTATGCTTGTGACAAATTCTACTTGCATCTTTACAAGTAGATTTTGGACAAAGTTATTCCATATGCAGGGTATTAAATTGAAAAGGAGTATGACATATCACTCACAAATCGATGGCCAGACGAAAGTTGTAAATAGGTGCTTGGAGATAGCCTAAAGCCATCCACCAAATATGACTATGCAAGGAGAACTCCAAACCCAACCAAGTACTATTATTGATCGACGGACTGTGACTCAACGATGACGACCCACTACTAAAGTGCAAATACAGTGGGCGAACCTATTATCAGAAGATGTCACTTGGGAGAACTATTACGACTTGATGATCAAATTCCCAGAATTCATGAATCGTTAGCCTCGAGGACAAGGCTAATTTGAAGAGGGCGGGTCTGTTAGGACTCTAGCTAGGAGAGTCCTAATTGAGAGGGACATTAATGTAAAACCTACCTAAGCCGACCCCTATTAAATAGGTAAAGAGGCCGGCTAGGGTTAGGAGGTTGTTTCTTAGAGAAGAATTAGGAGTTGTAAAGGAATAGGAGTCTTAAGAATTAGGAGTTGTAAAGGAAAAGGAGTCTTATGTAGGAGTCATATTAGGAGTTGGTTAGTAGTAGGAGTCTTGAGTAGGAGTCCTATTAGGAGCTAGGGTTTAGAAGCCCTATAAATAGTCATGTATTCCTCATCTTTTGATAAGCAATAGATGAATCTTTTCTGCAGCCTTTGAGCAGCAACTTGGAGGGAGGAACCCCTATAGAGTTCCAAGGAGGTCGATCCCTCAACCCCAAGTTTAGAATCTACAAGGGTTCTAACATGGCAACCGGCGTTCGCAGCAGCAGCAAGAGGATTGCCCTGTTTCTCGGTCACAAGGGGGCAGAGCAAGGGGGAGTGGCAGCGGTCGTTCTCACCCGAGCCAGGGGAAGCGGTGGCTGGGAGGCGAGCAGCGGTCGCCGCACGGTGGCTGGTGGTGGTGGTGGGTCGGCTGGAAGGCGACGGCGCTCAAGGCGCGGCTGTGATCGATGAGGAGCTGCGGCAACAGAGGAAGCTCTGTTTCGGCAATCGCTGCAACAAGGGCCTGCGACAACTGGCCGCTGCGGCTGCGACCCAAGGGGGGGGTCACGGCTAGGGTTGCGGCTGGGAGGCAAGCGGCGGTGATCGATCGGCCGGGAAGCAGCGACGGCGGTGGAGGAGTTGCCCTGCAGCGGCGGTAGAGAAGAGGAGCAGGGCTGCGGCGGAGTGGGACGCTGGCAGCGTCGTCTCCTGGCAGCGGTGGTGGCTCGGGTGGGAGGAGGCGGTGGACTTTGGCCAGAAGTGGGGCAGAGTCGGTTGTTGGCCGGAGAGCAGCGACGGCCGGTGGGTGGGCTGGCCGGATGCAGGGGAAGCAGAGGTGCATGGCTGCGGTTGCTGCTTCTTCTTTCTTTCTTTCTTTCTTTCTTTTTTTATTTTTTGAACGAGATGGGGCAACGAGGAGGTCGAATGGTGGTCGAAGGTCGCTGGCCGGGGAAACAGCGACAACGATAAGGCTGCGGCGGGCTGTGCCAAGGATCATTGCTCTGATACCAAATGATAAGACCTTAAAGTCTTATCATAGGCTCTGATACCAAATGATAAAACCCTAAAGTCTTATCGTAAAAAAGAAGAAGAGAAAGGGGATGATAATGGTCGCTTCGAGGGGATCGACCTCCTTGATCACTTCGAGGGGATCGACCCTCCTTGATCTCTTCGAGGGGATCGGCCCTCTTTGATCACTTCGAGGGGATCGGCCTTCTAGGGTTTGTCACAAGACAAAATTAGTATTTTTCATAGATTATCGAAAAGAAGTAGTTACTTCCCTATTTATAGAGTTCCACCCAGGGTCCATCAGGACTTGAACTCTAATAATAAATAAATATTAAATAAACCTCTACTTGACTCTAATTGAACCAAACCGACTCAATAAATAACTGGACTAAACAGACTCAATAAACATTATTCAAAAGCTCAGTAAAAGGTTCTTAACATAAGACCACTACTTTCGAAGACTCAATATGAGTTGTGGAATAACAAAAAATCCAATGTTTCATACTTTAAAGTTTTCAGATGTAAATGCTTTATTTTGAATGAAAATGATGCCTTAAGTAAATTTGATGTAAAATCCGATGAAGAAATTTTTCTTGGCTATTCTTTTGTTTCTAAAGCATTTCGTATCTTTAATAAAAAGAACTTTGATTAAGAAGAATCTATTCATGTTGTTTTTAATAAAATTTTTGAAGTTAAGAAAAATAATTTGATGATGATCTTAATTTTGATACCTTGAATTTAAATGATTCTCCTTCTCCATCTTGCAACTTGGATGCATCTTCTTCCAAACCTTCTTTACCGAAGGAATGGAAGTATGTAGATGCTCATCCTAAGGAGCTAATTATAGGAGACACATCGAAAGGTGTTCAAACTCGTTCTTCTCTTAAATATTTTTGTGCCAACACCGCTTTTCTCTCCCAAATTTAACCTAAATACATTGATAAGGCTATGAAAGATGATTCATGAGTCATCGCAATGCAAGAAGAATTGAATCAATTTGAGAGAAATGAGGTGTGGAAGCTTGTTCCAAGGCCAAATGACTATTTAGTTATTGGTACTAAATGGGTCTTCAGAAATAAGCAAGATGAATATGGTATCGTGGTTCGAAACAAGGCTAGATTAGTGGCCAAATGTTTCTACTAAGAATAAGGTATCGATTATGAAGAAACCTTCGCTCCTATGGCACGATTAGAAGCCATAAGGATACTCCTTGCTTATGCTATTAGTAATAATTTCAAGTTGTTTCAAATGGATGTTAAAAGTGCTTTTCTTAATGGCTTTATCTCCGAAGAAGTTTATGTTAAACAACCTCCCAGATTTGAGAATGATAATTTTCCTAATGATGTGTTTGAATTGACTAAAAAGCTTTCTATAGATTGAAACAAGCCTCAAGGGCTTGGTATGTGAGACTTAGCTCATTTCTAATTCATAATAATTTCTCTAAAGATAAGTTCGATGCTACATTATTTATTAAAAATTTTAAAAATAATTTTCTTATTATTCAAATTTATGTTGATGACATTATCTTTGGTTCTACAAATGAATCCTTATGTGCATCATTTGCCAAAAGCATGAGTCTAGATTTTGAAATGAGCCTAACGGGAGAATTTGTTAGGATCGAGAGCACTAAGAGGGGGGGGGGGTGAATTAGTGCAGCGGAAATCTTTCAGCGATTAAAAACGAAAGCTGCGTTCGTTCGATAAAAACTATTTTGATGCAAAAGCCGATTCTAAGATTACTTATGATTAAGTGCAGTTTACGTCTAAACACAGTTTGCGTCTAAATGCAGATTACGTCTAAGCGCAGTTTGTGTCTAAACACAGTTTGCATCTAAGCGCAGTTTACGTCTAAGCTCAGATTGCGTAAATCACTTGTTTAGATCAAAAGCAGTTTAAGCAGAAGTATAAAGACAGTGTGCTGCTATTGTACAGCTCAAAAAGTAATATGCAAAAAGCAGATTTACGTCTAAACGCAGATTTACGTCTAAACGCAGATTTACATCTGAACTTTGAAACTCGTTTGTAGATTCGCAGAAGGCAATATGCAGTTGAAATCAAGACGTAAACGTAAACTGAAATCTGATGATTGTACGAGGAAAGCCGATTTACGTCTAAATGTAGTTTTACGTCTGAATGCAGATTTTCGTCTAAACTTTGAAACTCGTTCGTAAAATTGCAGAAGACAGTTTGCAGATATAAATAGAATCAAAACGTAAATGTAAACTGCAAAGAAACTCGTTCGTAAAAGCGCAGAAGACAGTTTGCAGTTACAAAACGTAATCGTAAACTGTAATGTATGAAAACACCGATTTACGTTTGAATGCAGATTCGGAAAGATCAGCACTTAGAAACTTGTTCGTAAAGGCGCAGAGAGCAGTAGCTATGTAGGAGGTTTGCAGTAATGATAAAGTGCTCAAAATAAACGCAAACCAGAGATTTAGAGTGGTTCGGTCAGTCTTGCCCTACTCCACTTTTGGCTTCCTCCACCGACGAGGTCACCGACGTCAACTAGAAGCCTTCCTTCAATAGGCGAAGGCCAACTACCCTCTTACAGATTCACTCCTTTTGACGGGCTTAGGAGACAACCCTTATAGAAGTTTTCTCTCCTCTATTTACAACTCAAACTTGAAGAATAGAAAGATGAGAACTAGCAGTTTTGAGCTCTAAGAAACACAGAAAGATAGCAAGATTTCGAGTGTGTGTTCTATACTTTCAGTGCTGAATGGCTGGGGTATTTATAGGCCCCAACTCAGTTCAAATTTGGAGCTCAAAACGATCAAATCCCGGAATTTCGGGATCAGGCGGTTGCACCTCCTGACTGGAGAGGTTGCACCGCCTGGCAGAGCTCGAAGACTGAGCCCAGGCGGTGCCACCTCTTGACTGAGGCGGTTGCACCTCTCTACCAGAGATCGAAGACCGAGCTGAGGCGGTGCCACCTCTCTGTCAGGGAGGTTGCACCGCCTAGTCTTGCTCGAAGACTGAGCTCAGGCGGTGCCACCTCTCTGTTAGGGAGGTTGCACCGCCCAGTCTAGCTCGAAGACTGAGCTTAGGCGGTGCCACCTCCTGGCTGGGGAGGTTGCACCGCCCAGTCTCGCTGGGAGGCTTAGCCCAGGCGGTGCCACCTCCTGGTCTAGGCGGTTGCACCTCCTGGTGCAATCAGGGTCCGAATGGTTAGCTCCATTCGGCCCAATTTCAGTCTTTCAGGGGCCCAATTGCCCCATGATTAAGCTAATGGGATCACCTCCCATTTTCTAACTTAATCAATGTGCTAACTACGATTAGATCTAAGACAATTTCTGCAGCTTTGCTTCGGTGCGTCAATCGCTTCTTCCGGCGAGTTTCTGGCGAACTTCCGTCGATCATCCGATGAACCCTCGGTGATGCTCCTGCGGACTTCCGGCAAACTCCTGGACTTTGCGACGATCCACTTGGCGAGTTCCGATGAGCTTCGCTTGGCAAGCTTCTGGACTTCTCGGATTTGTTCTCGCAGAACCTCCGACGACCGTCCGAACTTCCGTCGAACTCTCGAACTCCCAACGTGATCATGAACTTGACTCCGGTGCAACTCCTGCTGCTTGTCTAACTTTCATCGTAGTTAATCCTGCACACTTAAAACAAAACTTCGATCGAGACAATTAATCCTAAGCGATTAACCAAGTTGTCCGGCATGTCATTGGTCCCTCGACGCTTCGTCCGATTCTTCGGCGCATCGTCCTTTCCTGCGGCCTATTGCCCAATCGGCTAGTTGGCTCCGCAACTCCGATATCCTTGGCACAATACCCGCTCTTCTTGGCCCGATGCCCGAGTCCACGGCCCGAAGCCTTCTGTCGATACTTCGACCGATCCACCGGCCCGACGTCCAATCTTCTGACATGTTCCTCCGGCACAACATGATTTTCCTGCTTTAATTGTCTCATCCTGATCAAAGCATCCTGTGTCACTCAAAACGCAGATTAAATCATAAACATATATCAAGTAGTTTCATCATCAAAATACGAGATTCAACAATCTCCCCCTTTTTGATGATGACAACCACTTAATGACGGAGTTAAACCTAACTCCCGGAGTTTAAACAAACTCCCCCTATCAATATGCCATATTGATAGAAACTCTTAGATTCAAAAATCTAAGCAACATGTCATCATAAACGGAGTTAACCTTAACTCCCAGAGTTTAAACAAACTCCCCCTATCAATATGCCATATTGATAGAACCTTGAATTCAAACTGAATTCAAGTCATTGCAATATTCATTATGAATACATGCAACACGTTAACATGAACATATGCATAAACTTATGCATCACATGTCATGTCATGTCATCAACATACTTTCATCAACATACTTCTCCCCCCTTGTCATCAACAAAAAGGAGAAGTATCACAATCAAGTGTTTGTGATATTTGTTCAACTCATTGCATGAAAAACATAATATCAAGTTTTATCATCATGCAATTTTGCTGGAAAATATAGCAAATGTTACATCATGCTTAGAACATTCAAGCTATCAAGTTTTAGATATGCATGTTTTACAGCATACAAGATAGCACTTTTATAATATGCAAGCTAGCAATGTTGCAACATTTTAGAACTTGCAAGCTAGCAATTTAGAGATGTTCAAGAAGGCAACTCTTGCTTCTTGAAATATGCAAGTTGCAAGCTAGCAAATTTTTACGATATGCAAGTTTTGCTTCTTGAGATAGGCAAGATAGCACTTTTGCAATTTTTGTTTGGCAAGCTTGTGATGTTCAAGATAACAAGCTCTTTCTTCTCTTTTGAGAAGTGTCATTTTTGCTTTCGTTGCAAAGTGCAAGCTAGCAAAATGCCAAACTAGCAAGAGATAATGTTTTACATGAGGTAAGCAAACAATTTGGCAAGTGTTACATTTGCATCTTCTCTTTAGATGTGCAAGAAAATAAACAAGTTTTTGCATTTTCTTGACATTTCAAGCTAGCAATTATCGGTGATGTTCAAGGTAGCAATTTCTTCTCTTTTGTAATTTTTGCCTTTTTCTTGAATTGTGCTAGCAATCTATCTCCCCCTTTGTCATTGTCAAAAAGAAAGGAAAAACCCTTTACATCAATTTCTAAATCATGACAAAGGTAAGTAATCATTCTTATTTGTGCATCATTATAGTTTCAATGCACAAATTCATTAACATTACATTTCATTTTTTTTTTTTTATGTATGATACCGAAAAATCAATCATCATCATGAGCATATCAAACATGATATTCAAGCATTCATGATATATCATTTTGGCAACATGATCATAGATATTCAAACGATGGTATCTAAATGTCAGAATTCATTACATCCTATTATGCATGATCATTAACTCCTCATTTGTATTTCATGCATTATTTCATTTCATCTCATAAGCAATATCATGAAATCATTAATCTCGATAAGATGGGAAAAGCATTTTCTTTTTAAGTGATTTTTTTAACACATCATAAAAAACTCATTCATAATTCAAGTGATTTACAAGATATCATAAATGAATTTATCACTTGTATTTCATCAAAATCGAGAACTCTAGAGATAGAAAATGATTGAAGCATTTAACATGATTGATGCATGATTCATATTTAAAGTGTATCTTATGTCGTAAATACGAATCAAGCATTTGTCAAATCTGAAATCATCCTCAAAATTACATTCAATAAATTCATGTATGACAAGCATAGATTTATTGAAAAATCAATAAGATAGAGGATTACATTTCAAGTGTTCATCAATTGTAGCATTTCATCATATGGTAAGATATCATCAAGTAGAATTACGATGCAAGTTCTTGATATCTTAACATGATGAAAATTCAAATATGGCACTTATAGTATCAATTCATATATTTCTCCCCCTTTATCATCAACAAAAGGAGAAGTAGCTCTAGCTATTTTAAAATATATGCAAGTTTTTATAACATGAAGCTATATTTTCATCACAACATATAAGCACAAAAGCATAGCAAGATTCTTAGATTCAATCATGGCAATTCAACACTTGCTTCATGTGCAAGATTGCACTTGCTTTTCTTTGCATGTTCTAACTAGCAAAAACTTTCTCCCCTTTGTTTTTGTCGAAAAGAAGGGAGAAATCAATGGCCAAAAATTTTTAATTATTATACAGGCCATATTACAAAATCTTGTCATGATATCAAGAAAGTTCAAGAAGGACATGATCCATTCAACAAATCCTTTTAATAGGGCAAAGGAATTATATAACCAAGAATCATGATTAAAATATTTCAATATCATAGATCAAGTCATGATTCGTGATTCATCATAAAGCAAATTAATTTTCAGTCATCACATAAGGCATTTAAAGAATTTTTTGAAACATAGAAGAATGATTAATTTAAGCATGTAATATTTCAATCAAAATTAAGTCATGAATACCAATACTTTCATATTGTGAGTATCAATTCATGAATACCAAAAGATATTATTTGTGATTTCAATTTTGCAAGATCATGATTATGATTTAGACATAACTTATTCAAATCAAATCGTCAACTTGAAACTCATAATCAAGTCATTAAAATTAATTTCGAAATTCACAAAATATCATGAAATCAAAAGACAAGTTGCATTTCATTTGAAGAACTCCTTTTTTATAAATGTAGGGAGCATAATGAACGATCTTGATTTATAAAGAGCTTCATGTTATAATTATCAAGATCATGATTTTAATAATTATTCTCTTTAGCAAAGAATCACAAAAGCACTTTATTTTTGCATAAGAAATCTCATTGTATTATGATTTATAAATTCTTTTTCTGCACATGAATCATAGGAGATATGTATGTGACACAAATCTTTGCAAGCAAAGACACTATCATTCATATTTCAAGATGAAATATATAAGCAGGAATCATTTCATCAAATCCATTTTAGAAAAATATTTTTCATAAGTGTATGAGAAAATCCGATTGTTAGGATACCAATTGTTAAGTGAATCCGAAAATGAAATTAGTACTTTCATGCATTCGGATAAGATTTTGCTATAGATTTTCAAGTTCAATTATGAAGATAAAACATGCTCATGATCATAAAAATTTATGTATCCAAAACATATAATTTTCAACATGTTATAGTGTAAAATCATCATGGCAATTAAGTGTTTTGAACATTGAATCAAGAATGTCCGAAAAATAATCTTAACACATTCATGCATTCGAGCACATTTTTGCCATAGTTTTTCAAATATACTCATGAGAATAACACATGCTTATCATCGGCTTAAAATCTCATGCATAAAATCAAAATATTTAATTTCATCATTATGTATTTCTTCAAATCAAACATGATCTTTAATCAAAATCGAGAAATAACAATGGAAATCAACGTAATACACATTATTACTTCTTAACCATGATTTCATATTTTCAATTAAGATCATTTTATTTGTTTATCATAAAATATGTAATATTATCATTTTCGAAATTACTTAGTATGATCATAATAATTTTTTTTTTAACATGTAATTTTTAAGAAAATTAATTCTAAACTAAAAGAGAAAATACATCATGAAAGCATCAAGTAATTTCAAAATAAATTAGGGGGATTTCGATTACCTCATCATTGTAGGCTGTTAAGGCGTAGTTTGCCGCCTTGCTTTTGTTGACTTTCTCTTCTTCGGAGGAGCTCGATTCATCCCAATTTTTGTTCTTCTTCTTGCATTTAAAGCAAGTAGTTCGATTCTTTTTACTTTTTAATTTTCGTTTCATTTGTAGTTTAAGTTCACCACCACTTGAGCTTTTGCTCGAGTGGTCTTCAAATGTTCTATGTCCCAAATCCTTCCTGTTCTTTGGAAGGTTGTTTTGTTCATCATTGTCCTCATCACTTGAGTCATCGCTCAAGTGGCATTCATTTGTCCAGAGTTCCAAATCCTTCCTGTTCTTTGGAAGGTGATTGTGTTCAACATGTTCATCATGTGCATTGTGCACCATTTCATATGTCATCAATGAACCAATTAGTTCTTCAAGTGGTAAGTTGTTTAGGTTTTTAGCTTCTTGTATTGCAGTTACTTTTGAATCCCACTTCTTAGAAAGAGAACGCAAAATCTTGTTTACGAGTTCAAAGTCCGAAAAACATTTTCCAAGAGCTCTTAAACTATTGATGACATCCGTGAAATGGGTGTACATGTCGCCTATAGTCTCGCTTGGTTGCATTCGAAAAAGCTCGAAATCATGCAATAAAAAGTTAACTTTCGAGTCTTTGACACTACTAGTTCCCTCGTGCGTGATTTCAAGTGTTCGCCAAATGTCGAAAGCTGTTTCGCACGTAGAAATCCGATTGAACTCATTTTTGTCCAAAGCGCAAAATAAGGCATTCATAGCCTTTGCGTTTAAAGAGAAATACTTCTTCTCCAAATCCGACCATTCGTTCGTCGGTTTAGAGGGAAGTTGAAAACTGTTTTCAACGATATTCCATAAATCCAGATTTAGAGAAATCAAGAAAACTCTCATTTGAGTTTTCCAATAAGTATAGTCCAATCCGTTAAAGAACGGTGGACGAAAGACCGAAAAGCCCTCTTGAAGAGCCATTTCTCTCGGGTGTAAATCTGAAATAAGAAATACCCCGCTCTGATACCAATTGTTAGGATCGAGAGCACTAAGAGAGGGGGGGTGAATTAGTGCAGCGGAAATCTTTCAGCGATTAAAAACGAAAGCTGCGTTCATTCGATAAAAATTATTTTGATGCAAAAGCCGATTCTAAGATTACTTATGATTTAGTGCAGTTTACGTCTAAACACAGTTTGCGTCTAAATGCAGTTTGTGTCTAAATGCAGATTGCGTATAAGCGCAGTTTGCGTCTAAACACAGTTTGCGTCTAAGCGCAGTTTACGTCTAAGCTCAGATTGCGTAAATCATTTGTTTAGATCAAAAGCAGTTTAAGCAGAAGTATAAAGACAGTGTGCTGCTATTGTACAGCTCAAAAAGTAATCTGCAAAAAGCAGATCTACGTCTAAACGCAAATTTACGTCTAAACGCAGATTTACGTCTAAACACAGATTTACGTCTGAACTTTGAAACTCGTTTGTAGATTCGCAGAAGGCAATATGCAGTTGAAATCAAGACGTAAACGTAAACTGAAATCTGATGATTGTACGAGGAAAGCCGATTTACGTATAAATGTAGTTTTACGTCTGAATGCAGATTTTCGTCTAAACTTTGAAACTCGTTCGTAAAATTGCAGAAGACAGTTTGCAGTTATAAATAGAATCAAAACATAAATGTAAACTGCAAAGAAACTCATTCGTAAAAGCGCAGAAGACAGTTTGCAGTTACAAAACGTAATCGTAAACTGTAATGTATGAAAACACCGATTTACGTTTGAATGCAGATTCGGAAAGATCAGCACTTAGAAACTTGTTCGTAAAGGCGCAGAGAGCAGTAGCTATGTAGGAGGTTTGCAGTAATGATAAAGTGCTCAAAATAAACGCAAACCAGAGATTTAGAGTGGTTCGGTCAGTCTTGACCTACTCCACTTTTGGCTTCCTCCACCGACGAGGTCACCGACGTCAACTAGAAGCCTTCCTTCAATAGGCGAAGGCCAACTACCCTCTTACAGATTCACTCCTTTTGACGGGCTTAGGAGACAACCCTTACAGAAGTTTTCTCTCCTCTCTTTACAACTCAAACTTAAAGAATAGAAAGAGGAGAACTAGCAGTTTTCAGCTCTAAGAAACACAGAAAGATAGCAAGATTTCGAGTGTGTGTTCTATACTTTCAGTGCTGAATGGGTGGGGTATTTATAGGCCCCAACCCAGTTCAAATTTGGAGCTCAAAACGATCAAATCCCGGAATTCCGGGATCAGGCGGTTGCACCTCCTGACTGGAGAGGTTGCACCGCATGGCAGAGCTCGAAGACTGAGCCCAGGCGGTGCCACCTCTTGACTGAGGTGGTTGCACCTCTCTGCCAGAGCTCGAAGACCGAGCTCAGGCTGTGCCACCTCTCTGTTAGGGAGGTTGCATTGCCCAGTCTTGCTCGAAGACTGAGCTCAGGCGGTGCCACCTCTCTGTCAGGGAGGTTGCACCGCCCAGTCTAGCTCGAAGACTGAGCTCAGGGGGTGCCACCTCCTGGCTAGGGAGGTTGCATCGCCCAGTCTCGCTGGGAGGCTTAGCCCAGGCGGTGCCACCTCCTGGCCTAGGCGGTTGCACCTCCTGGTGCAATCAGGGTTCGAATGGTTAGCTCCATTCGGCCCAATTTCAGTCTTTCAGGGGCCCAATTGCCCCAAGATTAAGCTAATGGGATCACCTCCCATTTTCCAACTTAATCAATGTGCTAACTACGATTAGATCTAAGACAATTTCTGCAGCTTTGCTTCGGTGCGTCAATCGCTTCTTCCGGCGAGTTTCTGGCGAACTTCCGTCGATCATCCGATGAACCCTCGGTGATGCTCCTGTGGACTTCCGGCAAACTCCTGGACTTTGCGACGATCCACTTGGCGAGTTCCGATGAGCTTCGCTTGGCAAGCTTCTGGACTTCTCGGATCTGTTCTCGCAGAACCTCCGACGACCGTCTGAACTTCCGTCGAACTCTCGAACTCCCAATGTGATCATGAACTTGACTCCGGCGCAACTCCTACTGCTTGTCTAACTTTCATCGTAGTTAATCATGCACACTTAAAACAAAACATCGATCGAGATAATTAATCCTAAGCGATTAACCAAGTAGTCCGGCATGTCATTGGTCCCTCGACGCTTCGTCCGATTCTTCGGCGCATCGTCCTTTCCTGCGGCCTATTGCCCAATCGGCCAGTTGGCTCCGCAACTCCGATATCCTTGGCACAATACCCGCTCTTCTTGGCCCGATGCCTGAGTCCACGGCCCGAAGCCTTCTGTCGATACGTCGATCGATCCACCGGCCCGACGTCCAATCTTCTGACATGTTCCTCCAGCACAACATGATTTTCCTGCTTTAATTGTCTCATCCTGATCAAAGCATCCTGCGTCACTCAAAACGCAGATTAAATCATAAACATATATCAAGTAGTTTCATCATCAAAATACGAGATTCAACAGAATTGACCTTCTTTTTAGGCTTACAAATTAAACAACTTAGCAATAGTATTTTTCTTAATCAAATAAGATATACTTTAGACTTACTAAAAAGATTTAATATGGATAGTTCAAAAGCTATCAACACTCCTATGAGTACCTTCACTAAGTTAGACATTGACGAAAGTGGAGAATGTTGAATCTCGGATTTTGATGATGACATCAATTGTCGTTTGTTATCTAATCCATATGTTGAGATAAGTGTGCAGGATTAACTACGATGAAAGTAAGACATGCAGCAAAAGTTGCGCCGGAGTCAAGACTATGATCACGTTGGGGGTTCGAGAGTTCGACGGAAGTCCGGACGGTCGTTAGAGGTTCTACGAGAACAAATATGAGAAGTCCAGGAGCTTGCCAAAGAAGATCGTTGGAACTCACCAAGTGGATTGTCACAAGTCCAGGAGTTTACCGGAAGTCCGCCGGAGCATCGCCGAAGGTTCGTCGGATGTTCGCCGGAAGTTCGCCGGAAGTTCGCCGAAAGCTCGCCGGAAGAAGCGATTGACGCACCGGAGCAAGTTGCAGTAAATGCCTTAAGAAATTCTTAGTTAGCACAATGATTAAGTTAGAAATGGGAGGTGATCCCATTAACTTAATCTTGGGGCAATTGGGCCCTTGAAAGACCCAAATTGGGCCGAATGGATCAGCCTATTCGGACCCAGATTACTTGGCCAGAGGTGGCACCGCTTGGGTCGGCGGTGGCACCGCCCAAGGCTCAGTCTCCGAGCTTTGGCTGGGTGGTGCAACCGCCTCTAACAAAGGTGCAACCGCTTGAGCTCGGTCTCCGAGCTCTGGCTGGGCGGTGCAACCGCCCTAGTCAGGCTGTGGCACCGTCGGAGCTCGGTCTCCGAGCTCTGGCAGGAGGTGCAACCACCCTTGATAGGAGGTGGCACCGCTCAGAGGCTCAGTTTTCGAGCTCTGCCAAGCGGTGCAACCGCCCTAGTCAGGTGGTGCAATTGCTTGACCCCGGAATTCCGGGAATTGACAGTTTTGAGCTCGGAATTCAAACTAGGTTGGGGCCTATAAATATCCCACCCTTTCAGCAATGATAGAGTAACCAAAAACCACCGAAATCTTGATCTTACTCTGTGTTTTTGAGAGCTCAAAAAGTGTTGTATGAGTTAAAAGTTCTCCTTCCTCTTTTCTTCCAAGTTTTGATCTATTAAGAGAGGAAAGAAAATTCTGTAAGGGTTGTCTTCTAAGCCCGTCAAAAGGAGTGAAATTGTAAAAGGGTGGTTGGTCTTCGCCTATTGAAGGAAAGCCTCTAGTGGACGTCGGTGACCTCATCGGTGGAGGTAGTCAGAAGTGGATGTAGGTCAAGATTGACCGAACCACTCTAAATCTCGGTTTGCATTTACTTTGAGCATATTATCTTTATTGCAAACCTCCTCAATATCTTACTACCTTTTGTGCATTTACGATCGTGTTTCAAGTTCAGTATTTTCCGAATCGGCGTTTAGACGTAAATCCGTTTTATCGTACGAACATCATATTTCAGTTTACACTTACATTCTAATTTCCATCACAATTGCAAGCTGCCTTCATAGACTTGTTGAATCTCGGATTTTGATGATGAAGTCAATTGTCATTTGTTGTCTAATCTATGTGTTGAGATAAGTGTGCAGGATTAACTACGATAAAAGACATACAAGCAGCAGGAGTTGCGCCGGAGTCAAGTTCATGATCACGTTGGGAGTTCGAGAGTTCGACGGAAGTTCGGACGGTCGTCGGAGGTTCTGCGAGAACAGATCCGAGAAGTCCAGAAGCTTGCCAAGCGAAGCTCGTCGGAACTTGCCAAGTGGATCGTCGCAAAGTCCAGGAGTTTGCCGGAAGTCCGCAGGAGCATCACCGAGGGTTCATCGGATGATCGACGGAAGTTCACCGGAAACTCGCCGGAAGGAGCGATTGACGCACCGAAGCAAAGCTGCAGAAGTTGTCTTAGATTTAATCGTAGTTAGCATGTTGATTAGGTTGGAAAATGGGAGGTGATCCCATTGGCTTAATCTTGGGGCAATTGGGCCCCTGAAAGACTGAAATTGGGCCGAATGGAATGAACCATTCGGACCCTGATTGCACCAGGAGGTGCAACCGCCTAGGCCAGGAGGTGCAACCGCCCAGGCTAGGCTTTCCAGCGAGACTGGGCGGTGCAACCTCCCCAGCCAAGAGGTGCAACCGCCCAGGGCTCAGTCTCCAAGCGAGACTGGGCGGTGCAACCTCCTCTGTCAAGAGGTAGCACCGCCAGAGCTCAAGTTTCGAGCTCTGCCAAGAGGTGCAACCACCGAGCTCGGTCTTCGAGCTCTGGCAGAGAGGAGCAACCTCTCTGGACAGGAGATGCACCGCCCGAGCTCGGTCTTCGAGCTCTGGCAGAGAGGTGCAACCACCTCTGGCAGAGAGGTGCAACCACCTCTGGCAGAGAGGTGCAACCTCTCTGGTCAGGAGATGCATCGCCTGAGCTCGGTCTTCGAGCTCTGGCAGAAAGGTGCAACCACCCCTGACAGAGAGATGCATCCGCCTGAGCTCAGTCTTCGAGCTCTGCCAGGCGGTGCAACCTCTCCAGTCAAGAGGTGCAACCGCCTGATCCCGGAATTCCGGGATTTGATCATTTTGAGCTCGAAATTTGAATTGGGTTGGGGCCTATATATACCCCACCCATTCAGCACTGAAAACAGACACAGACCCACACCGAAATCTTGATCTTTTCTGTGATTCTAAGAGCTCAAAAGTGTTGTAAAGCCTTTAAGTCTCCTCCTTCTGTTCTTCAAGTTTTCAGTTGTAAAGTGAGGAGAGAAAGGTCTGTAAAGGTTGTCTCCTGAGCCTGTCAAAAGGAGAGAAACTGTAAAAGGGCAGTTTGGCCTTCGCCTATTGAAGGAAGGCCCCTAGTTGACGTCGGCGACCTCGTCGGTGGAGGAAGCCAAAAGTGGAGTAGGTCAAGGCTGACCGAACCACTCTAAATCTCTGGTTTGCGTTTATCTTTGAGCACTTTATCATTACTGCAAACCTCCTTCATTACTACTGCTCTCTGCGCTTTCAAGTTCTAAGTGCTGTTCTTCCGAATCTGCATTCAGACGTAAATCCGTATTTTCGTACATTGCAGTTTACGTTTACGTTTGATTCTGCAGAACTGTCTTCCGTGCTTTTACGAACGAGTTTCTTTGCAGTTGACACTTACATTTTGATCCTATTGATAACTGCAAACTGTCCTCTACAATTTTACGAACGAGTTTCAACATTTAGACGTAAAACTGCACTTAGACGTAAATCGGCTTTCCTCGCACAATCATCATATCTCAGTTCACGTTTACGTCTTGATTTCAACTGCATACTGCCTTCTGCGAGTATACAAACGAGTTTCAAAGTTCAGACGTAAATCTGCGTTTAAAACGTAAATCTGCGTTTAGACGTAAATCTGCGTCTAGACGTAAATCTGCGTTTAGACGTAAATCTGTTTTTTGCAGATTACTTTTTGAGCTGTACAACAGTAGCACATTGTCTTTATACTTCTGCTTAAACTGCCTCTAGACGCAAACTGTGTTTAGACGCAATCTGCGCTTAGACGCAATCTGCGTTTAGACGCAATCTGCACTTAGACGCAATCTGCGCTAAGACGCAAACTGCGCTTAGACGCAATCTGCATTTAGACGCAAACTGCGTTTAGACGCTAACTGTGTTTAAACGTAAACTGCACTCAATCATAAGTGATCTTAGAATCGGCTTTTGCATCATAACAGTTTTTATTGAACGAACGCAGCTTTCGGTTTTAATCGCTGTAAAATTTCCGCTGCACTAATTCACCCCCCCCCCTCTTAGTGCTCGCGATCCTAACAAGACTTGCTTTAACTGCATCTTGCTTCATTACAAGTTAAAGTGATTTACGAATCGAATTTTCTATCGAAATTGCTCTTATCGTACGAATGTGATTTTAATCGTCGAAAGTTTTCTACTGCACTAATTCACCCCCCCCCCCCCCCTCTTAGTGCTCTTGATCCTAACAATTGGTATCAGAGCGGGGTTAACTCTTAAACGGATTAAAACCCAAGAGAGATGGCATACGCCGGAAACCAAGAGGGTCATTCTATTACATGTCCACCCATGTTCAATGGGACAGACTACACCTATTGGAGGACCCGAATGAGGATCTTCCTTATTTCAATGGATTTTGAAATTTGGAATCTTGTCGAAAATGGATTTTCAAAGTCTTCTCTTCCAATGATCGATTGGAACGAATTGGAGAAGAAGACTTTTGCTCTTAATGCAAAGGTTATGAATGCCTTATTTTGTGCGCTTGATAAAAATGAGTTAATATTGTTTCGGTTTGTGAAACCGTGTTTGATATTTGGCATATACTCAAAGTGACTCATGAAGGCACAAGTAGAGTGAAAGAGTCAAAAATCAATCTTTTGATACATTCTTTCGAACTTTTCCGAATGAAACCGAGCGAGACTATTGGCGACATGTACACCCATTTCACGGATGTCGTCAATGGTCTAAAAGGACTTGGGAAATGTTTTTTGGATTTTGAGCTAGTAAATAAGATTCTAAGATCCCTTCCTAAGAGTTGGGACCCTAAAGTCACTGCTATTCAAGAGGCTAAAGATTTAAACAACTTCCCTCTTGAAGAACTAATCGGGTCATTAATGACCTATGAAATGACATGCAAGGCTCATGAAGAGCAAGAAGACATCCTTCCAAAGAATAGGAAGGATATAGCACTTAGAACTTTAGATGACCACTTGAGAGAAAACTCAAGTGATGAGGACTGTGATGATGACTTGGCACTTCTAACAAGGAAATTCAAAAAATTCATTAAGAGAAACAAGTTTAAAAATGACACAAAAAATAAACTTGAACCCAAAAAGGACCAAGTTATTTGCTACGAGTGCAAAAAGTCGAGACACTACAAAAGTGATTGTCCCTAAGCCAAGAAGAGAACATCAAAGAAGAAGGCACTCAAAGCAACGTGGGATGACTCGAGCATGTCCGAAGAAGAGGAGTCCAACACCGAGCAAGTTACTCATTACGCCTTAATGGCCTTCGGAGAGGAGGTAACAAATTTAATTGATGCAGATTTATCATTTGATGAGTTATTAAATGTCTTCCATGACTTATTTGATGAATATAAGATTATTAGTAGAAAATACAAATTGCTAAAAAAGGAGCATGATAGTCTTACTTGTAATTTCGATAAGTTAAAAACTGAATATCATGATAGTTTAGGTTCTTGTATAAAATGCCATGATCTAGAAACTATCCAAAAGGAAAACTTGCTACTTAAGGACACCTTGAAAAAATTTGAGGTTGGTAGCAAGTCTTTGAACATGATCCTTGCAAACAAAGGTCACGTTCCCAAAAGAAGTGGAATCGGATTTGTGAGAAATCCTCACCAAAATTCAACCACCTTTATAAAAGGCTCCATCCTACATGTTCGATACCAAAGCAAATGCAACTTTTGTTGCAACCATGGACACAAAAAGCATTATTGTCCATACAAGAAAATTAATCCGAACAAATTAATTTGGGTTCCTAAAGGAACCATGACAAACTCTATACAACATGATAAACGATATAGATCTGTTTTTGAGGCACCCAAAAGTAAATAAGTACCTAAAAATTATCCTTTCTTACAGAGACATACACCATCACAAGCTAGGAGTAAGAGATGGTACCTTGATAGTGGATGCTCAAGGCATATGACTAGAGATCCATCTCAATTCTCTAAGCTCACTAGCATAGACGAAGGCTATGTCGCCTTCGGAGACAACAACAAGGGTAAAATCATTGGCAAAGGAACCATAGGTAACAAATCCAACTTCTTTATTAAAGATGTTTTCTTAGTTGATGGTTTAAAACATAACTTATTGAGTATTAATCAATTGTGTGATAAAGGATATATTGTCAAATTCGAATCTAATGCTTGCATCATTGAAAAACCACACAAAAACACATCTATGATTGCATTGAAACAGAATAACGTATACACCATTAACATCAATGATCTTTGCAATGAAGTATGTTTCTCAGTTTTGAACGAGGATGCATGGCTTTGGCATAGGAGATTAGGACATGCTAGCATGAAACTAATCACTCAAATATCATCTAAAGAACTTGTACGAGGAATTCCTTACATCAAGTTCATCAAAGATAATGTGTGTGATGCTTGTCAATTAGGAAAACAAATTAAGAGTAGTTTCAAATCTAAGAATCAAATAAGCACATCTAGGCCCTTATAATAGATCCATATAGACTTGTTTGGACCAATCTCTACATCAAGCCTAGGAGGTAGTAAATACGTCTTCGTCATTGTAGATGACTATAGTAGATACACATTGACTTATTTCTTGAAACACAAAAATGAATGCTTTAGATATTTCACCAAGTTTTGTAAACTTGTTCAAAATGAAAAGGGTTTTATGATTTCATCAATTCGAAGTGATCACGGTGGTGAATTTCAAAACCGTGATTTTCAAGAATTTTGTGAATCTAATGGATACAACCACAACTTCTCTACTATAAGAAATCCTCAACAAAATGGAGTAGTAGAAAGAAAGAATAAAAATTTAAAAGAAATGGCAAGAACCATATTGAATGAACATAGCCTACCCCAATATTTTTGGGCCGAAGCCGTAAACACTGCATGCTATATTTTGAATAGAGTTTTAGTAAGACCCTTACTCACCAAAACTCCCTATGAGTTGTGGAATAATAAAAAACCCAATGTTTCATATTTTAAAGTTTTTTGGTGTAAGTGTTTTATCTTGAATGAAAAAGATGCCTTAGGAAAATTTGATGCTAAATCCGATGAAGGAATTTTTCTTGGTTATTCTTCGGTTTCTAAAGTTTTTCGTATCTTCAATAAAAGGACTTTAATTATAGAAGAATCCATTCATATTGTTTGCAATGAGATTTCCAAAATCAAGAAAAATGACTTTGATGATGATGTTAATTTCGATTCTATGAATTTGAATGAAATCCCTTCTCCAACTAGCAACTTGGATGCATCTAATTCTGAAACATCCTTACCCAAGGATTAGAAGTATGTAGATGCTCATCCTAAGGAGCTAATCCTAGGAGACACATCTAAGGGGGTTCAAACATGTTCATCTCTTAAAAATTTCTATGCTAACGCCGCTTTTCTCTCCCAAATTCAACCTAAATGTATTGACGAAGCCATGAAAGATGATTCATGGATTATCGCAATGCAAGATGAGTTAAATTAATTTGAGAGAAATGAGGTGTGGAAGCGTGTTCCTAAGCCAAATGACCATTTAGTTATTGGTACTAAATGGTGTTGAATCTCGTATTTTGTGTTGAATCTCGGATTTTGATGATATAATCAATTGGTGGGTTAATTGATCTAATCCATATTATTGAGTTAAGTGTGCAGGATTAATTACGATAACCAGAAAACATAAAGCAAGGATACCGGAGTCGAGCTCGATGGACATTTAAGAGACCGAAGATGTTGCCGGAACCAACCGAGAAGAAATCGGGAACGTGTCGGAAGTTCGCCGAAGAAATTGTCGGAGGCTCGCGGAGATCACCGAGAAGGCTCGGCTACTCGTTAAAGTCATCACAAAGATTGGGAGCTTGCAGGGAGTCCGTCGGAAGGAATTCGTCGGAAAGCTCGCCGGAACAAGACTCGACGTTCGCGGTTGAAAACTTGCTTAGGATGTTTTTGTGTTATGTAGTTCACTTGTAATTAGGATTAGGATTAAGAGATAATCCTATATCCTGGTTAGGGGCCAATTGGGCCCAAAGTCAGATTTGGTTTAGGCTAAAATTAAGCCAAACCAATGAATCGGAGAGCCAGGCGGTGGCACCGCCTGGCTGGGCGGTGACACCTCCTTGGCTGGGCGGTTGCACCGTCCAGCACCCGAGCGCTGGGCGGTGGCACCGCTTGGCTGGGCCGTGGCACCTCCAGCATCGAAAACCCTAAGAGAATTCAAATTTTGGAGCCCAAATTTGAATCCTCTTGAGGCCTATAAATACCCCTCAAATCTCAGTTGAGATTACAAATTTTGAGAAGCATTTTGATTGAGAGAAACGTCTTAGAAAGTCTTAGCAAGTCTTGTTTTCAATTTGCTAGAGAGTTCTCCTCCTTCTTTCTTATTGAAAATTTGTAAGAGGTTGAGCTGCTTGTAAAAGGTTGTAAGAGGGGTGTTTACCCTTAATTTCAAGAGTCTTGCTAGTGGAAGGTGGGAGCCTCATCGAAGAGGGGCCTCGCAAGTGGATGTAGGTCATTTGACCGAACCACTCTAAAATCGGCGTAATCTCTGGTTTGCATTTTATTATTGTCATTTACATTACTGCATATCTTCTTACTGCTTTAGTTTCTTATTACCCTTGCTGCGCAACTTTAAGAATACGCTTTCAAGTTAAACTTTTCAAGTTCCGTTCTTATCTTATGAAAGGTTTTTCTAAAATCGATGTTTTAATCCGCTGCACTAATTCACCCCCCCCTCTTAGTGCCGCTCCGATCCTAACAAGTGGTATTAGAGCAAGGTTATCTCTCATATTTGGTTTAATACCCAAGAGAGATGGCTTACTCCGGCATGCAAAAGGGCCATTCTATTGCACGACCACCTTTGTTTAATGGATCGGATTACACATATTGGAAGACTCGCATGAGGATCTTTCTCATTTCTATGGACTTTGAGCTTTGGTCTATTGTTGAGAATGGATTTCAAAAATCTTCTCTTCCGATGAGCGAATGGAATGAATCGGAGAAGAAGGTTTTTGCTTTAAATGCAAAGGCTATGAATGCCTTGTTTTGTGCATTAGACAAAAACGAATTTAATCGTGTTTCAATGTGTGATTCGGCTTTTGATATTTGGAGAACTTTCCCTAAAAGTTGGGATCCAAAAGTTACGGCCATTCAAGAGGCCAAAGACCTTAAAGCATTCCCTCTTGAAGAACTCATTGGGTCTCTAATGACCTACGAAATGACATGTCAAGCTCATGACGAGCTCGAGAACCCCCTTCCAAAGAACAGGAAGGATATGACACTCAAATCACAAGAAGACCACTTGAAAGGAACATCAAGTGATGAGGACAGTGACAATGACATTGCACTTTTGACTCAAAAATTTAAAAAATATTTAAGAAAGAACAAATTTAAAAATAATATAAAAAATAAATTTGAACAAAAGAAGGACCAAGTGATTTGCTATGAATGCAAAAAACTAGGATACTACAAGAACGATTGTCCTCAAGCCAAAAAGTGGACATCAAAGAAGAAGGCGCTCAAGGCAACATGGGATGATTCAAGCGCGTCCGAAGAAGAGGAGTCCAACACCGAGCAAGTTGCTCATTACGCGCTAATGGCTTTAGGAGAAGAGGTATGTGATTTATTTAATGAAGATTTATCTTTTGAAGAACTCTCTATCGCTTTTCATGAATTATTTGATGAATGTAGAACTGTTAGCAAGAAGTTAAGTATTTTAAAGAAAGAGCATGCTTTGCTACAAGATAAGTTTGATAGTCTTCAAACTCCTCCATGCTCTAAGTGTGAGCATTTAGAAGCAATAATAAATGAAAATTTGCTTCTTAAGGAAACCTTAAACAAGTTTAAGGTTGGTAGCAAAGGATTAGATATGATCCTTGCACACAAGGGTCACATCGCAAATATAAATGGAATCGGATTTGTAAAAGGATTACATCAAAATCCTACCACTTTCATAAAAGGACCTACATTACATGTTTCCTCTTATATGAAATGCAACTTCTGTTGCAAATCCGGACATATTGCCTACAAATGTCCATTTAGGAAATTTAGTTCACAAAAATTAATATGGGTTCCTAAACGAACTATAAAGGATTCAAAAATAAATAACAAGGTTAGTGGATCAATTTTTGAGGCACCCAAAATCAAATGGGTACCTAAAAATCATCCTCTTTTGTAGACAAACCCACAAGCTAGGAGCAAAAGATGGTATCTCGATAGTGGATGCTCAAGACATATGACTGGAGATCCATCTCATTTCTCTATGCTCACTAGCAAAGAAGAAGGGTACGTCACCTTCGGAGAAAACAACAAAGGCAAAATCATTGGCAAGGGAACTATTGGTAACAAATTTAGTTTTTCCATTGATGATGTTTTACTAGTTGATGGATTGAAACATAATCTCTTGAGTATTAGTCAACTATGCGATAAAGGTTATATCGTTAGATTTGAATCAAATATGTGCATTATTGAAAAACCAAATCATAACATGACTATGATTGCTTTAAAACAAAATAATGTCTATACCATCAATCTTGATGAACTAGGTAATGAAATGTGTTTCTCCGTCGTAAATGATGATGCTTGGCTTTGGCATAGGAGATTAGGCCATGCAAGCATGAAAATAATATCTAAAATCTCATCTCAAGAATTAGTACGAGGGATTCCGAATATGAAGTTTATTAAGGATAAGGTATGCGATGCATGTCAACTAGGCAAACAAATTAAAACAAGCTTCAAACCAAAAAATCAAATTAGCACCACTAGACCATTACAATTGATCTATTTGGACTTATTTAGACCAATTGATACAACAAGTCTAGGTGGATGCAAATATGCTTTTGTGATTGTGGATGACTACTCTAGACACATTTGGACCTATTTCTTAGCTCACAAAAGTGATTGCTTCAAGTGTTTCTCTAAATTTTGTAAACTCACTCAAAACGAAAAAGGCTTCATGATTTCATCAATTCGGAGTGATCACGGTAGTGAATTCCAAAACCGTGACTTTCAAAATTTTTGCGAAGTTAATAGGTACAATCACAACTTCTCAACTCCAAGAAATCCTCAACAAAATGGAGTAGTTGAAAGGAAAAATAGAAACCTACAAGAAATGGCAAGAACTATGTTAAATGAACATAGTTTACCCAAATATTTTTGGGCCGAAGCCGTAAATACGGCTTGTTACATCATGAATAGGGTCCTAATAAGACCATCTCTATCAAAAACTCCCTATGAATTATGGAATAACAAAAAACCAAATATTTCTTATTTTAAAGTTTTTGGTTGTAAATGCTTCATTTTAAATGAAAAGGATGCCCTAGGTAAATTTGATGCTAAATCCGATGAAGGCATTTTTCTTGGTTACTCCTCCGGTTCTAAGGCCTTTCGTGTCTTTAACAAAAGGACCTTAGTAATAGAAGAGTCTATTCATGTAGTTTTTAATGAAATTTCTAATTTAAAGAAAATTGATTTTGATGATGATCTTGGTTTTGATAATTTGAATTTAAACGAACCCCCTCCTCAAAATAGCCATTTGAATGCATCTTCTTCCGAAATTTCTTTACCCAAAGAATGGAAGTATGTAGATGCTCATCCAAAGGAGCTAATTATAGGAGATACAACAAAAGGGGTTCAAACTCGTTCTTCTTTCAAGAATTTTTGTGCTAACACCGCTTTCCTTTCTCAAATTGAACCTAAATGTATTGACGAAGCCTTAAAAGATGATTTTTGGGTCATTGCAATGCAAGGAGAATTGAACCAATTTGAGAGGAATGAGGTATGGAAGCTTGTTCCTAGACCAAGTGACCACTTAGTCATAGGTACTAAGTGGGTCTTTAGAAACAAGCAAGACGAAAATGGTATCGTGGTTAGAAACAAGGCTAGATTAGTGGCCAAAGGTTTTAATCAAGAAGAAGGTATCGATTACGAAGAAACCTTCGCTCCCGTGGCTCGATTAGAAGCCATAAGGATGCTCCTTGCCTATGCTAGTAGTAATAATTTTAAACTATTTCAAATGGATGTCAAAAGTGCTTTCTTGAATGGTTTTATTTCCGAAGAAGTATATGTCGAACAACCTCCCGGATTTGAAAATTCTCTTCTTCCTAATCATGTATTCAAATTGACTAAAGCTCTCTATGGCTTGAAACAAGCTCCTAGAGCTTGGTACGAAAGGCTTAGTTCCTTTCTTATTTTAAATAATTTTACCAAAGGCAAGGTTGATACTACATTGTTTATTAAATATTTTGAAAATAATTTTCTTATTGTGCAAATTTATGTTGACGATATTATTTTTGGCTCTTCGGATGAATCACTATGTGAATCATTTGCCAAATGTATGAGTCATGAATTTGAAATGAGTTTAATGGGTGAATTAACTTTCTTTTTGGGATTACAAATCAAACAACTTAGTGATGGTATATTTCTTAACCAATCTAAATATACATTAGAATTGTTAAAACGATTTAACATGGATAATTCAAAAGCAATAAACACCCCTATGAGTACTGCGACTAAGTTAGATATGGATGAAAATAGTGAAAATTTCGATCAAAAAACATATAGGGGAATGATAGGTAGTCTACTCTACCTCACCGCGACTAGACCAGATATTATGTTTAGTGTAGGACTTTGCGCTATGTTTCAATCTAATCCTAAATTATCTCATCCGAATAGTGTTAAAAGAATATTCAGGTATCTTAAAGGAACTCCAAATTTAGGATTGTGGTATCCAAAATCTGAAAAATTTGATCTAATAGCTTATGCAGACGCCGATTTTGGCGGATGCAGGATCGATAGAAAAAGTACATCCGGAACATGCCAATTTTTAGGACATGCACTTGTTTCTTGGACTTCCAAGAAACAAAATTCAGTTGCACTATCTACGGCGGAAGCCGAATACATTGCTGAAAGTGCATGTTGTGCACAAGTCATTTGGATGAAAAATACATTAGAAGACTATGGAATTCACTTTAAAAACATTCCCATAAAATGTGATAATACTAGTGCCATATGTCTTACTAAAAATCTAATTCGGCACTCTAGAACTAAGCACATCGACGTTACGCATCATTTCATACGCGATCATGTCCTTAACAATGATGTTGTTCTAGAATTCATTGACAAAAAGCATCAATTAGCAGATATATTTACAAAAGCTTTGAACGAAGATCAATTTGAATTCATTAGAAGGGATTTAGGCATGTTAAATTGTCCCTAAAATGAGCTTCACGAAAAATGACTCGTCCTTTTCCTTTCTTCTGTGGATTTGATTTATTCCTTCTTCTTCAATTCAAAATGATCCATTAAAGTATAACTTATGATCTTGAGGGAAGAAGCTAAACAAAAGGGAGGAAGAAAAATTTTTTTTCTTTCCTCCGCGGGATGCTAGCGGTGGCACCGCCAGATCCGGCGGTTGTACCGCCTGGTGCTCGGGCGCCAGGCGGTGACACCGACCGGTTTGGCGGTGACACCGACCAAGCGAGCCTTACTAACCCGAGGGGTTAGGGCCGGCGGTGACACCGCCCCCAACCCGAAAAAAACACTCTCAAAACCCTCTCCCATTCCCTCTAACCCTCATTCTAACTCTTAGAAGCATTGGAGAAGGATTCTTGGTGGTCCAAGCTTTCCATCTCTCAACATAATCTCCATAAGGTAACACTTGAAATCCCTCTTTTTGGTATCTCATTCCTTCTTTTCTTTCCTCTTTTCCTTGCTCATTTTTTACAATTTCATCATCATCTTGTCTAGATTATGGCTCCTAAGAGATCAAAAGGAAAAAAGATTGTAGGAGATTCATTTGACCATGATCTTTTTAGATCAAAAGAGGTAGCCCTTAGCTTTCCAAAATTTGAAATACGATGTATCCATAAGGGAAAATACGTTGATCTGGATGAACTAGAGGACTTAGAACCCATTAGGTGGTTTGCACACCTAGAAGCTCTACCTCTACTACAAATAGATGAACCAATCTATCCGCGATTAGTTAGATTGTTCTATGCCAACCTTTATGAGGACAACGATAGCCTAAGCACTTACCTTCTAGGAACACCCATTAGAATATTTGACAGCACTATTTGTGAGCTAATTGGCATAACTGAAAAAGATAGGGGATGCTATTTTAAAGGTAAATGGGACGTCAAAACAATAGGAGCAACCTATACCGAAGCCATGAAAACAATTTTTGCAATTCCAAACCTTGACTTCCTACCCAAGAGCTGTGAACACTTACTGCCTTTCAACTCTAAAATTCTTCATCACATTATCACAAGCATCATATTCCCCAAACAATTTCATCTTGACGAAATAAGTCAAATAGAAATAGGAACCATGTATTGGATTATGACCGGTCAGCATAATTGTTTTGGGTACTTAATTCGCCAACACATGCAGGATATTATGACTAAAGATACTATATTGCCATATGGGAGGTTAATCACTAGAATTCTTCATGCTTATGACATTTGCATTCCACCCGATGAAGAATCTATTCAAAATGATCGATATAACATAATAAATAAAAACCTACTGAAAAGACTTAGGTGCACTTTTAGCAATGGGTAATGGGTTAGGCAACCTAGAAGGACGGATCCAATTCCTCCACCAATAGAACAACCCGAAACACCAATTCCTATGGAAAATGAATCTCCTCCTCCTAGTCCCTTTGGCGCAGCACCTTCAGCTCCTGTTTCCTCCTCTGAAGATATCATTATGGCGGAGCTATCTCAGATCAAATCACAGCAAGAACAAATTTAGAATCAACAAGTTGAAATTTTGAAGACACTACGACAGATGAATGAAAAAATAGATATCATGTATCAGCACTGTGGATTACCTCCTAAGGATTAAATTGATGTATCTTTTTATTCTGTTCTGTTTGCTTTTAACAACAAGTTCAAGTTTGTCATCGATTGAACGATAACTGATCTTTCCTTTTAGATAACTACTGTTTTAATCTGCATAAATGATGATGTCTTTTGGATAAACTATTTCTAGCAAATTTGAATGATGAACTTTGTTAAATGCTAAACCTTTTTCTATGATCATCAATTAGCTGGCTTGTCTCTTTTTGTTGATGACAAAGGGGGAGAAGTGATGACTAAGTGATGACTTACACCATAACGATAGCATGACTTATATGAATTACAAAAACTTGTGTGATATGAATGTCTTATATGCCTTGCAAATCCTTGAAAATATCATAAGATTGATATCATGAAATTTATATTGAAAATCTTTATCTTCTGTCGTAGCAAAATTTGTCCCTTTAACTTATGATTTTCATCGAAGTTTCGTACTTACTATTGTTTAATGAGGATAACGATAAGCTCTATGATTAGAACTTATCGGGTTATGCTTGAAACCAATGGGATGGAATTCAAGTGTTTTTTATCTTCTCATAATATGGCATATAGATAGGGGGAGTTATGTTTAACTCCGTCATCAATTGATTGTCATCATCAAAAAGGGAGAGATTGTTGAATCTCAGATTTTGATGATATAATCAATTGGTGGGTTAATTGATCTAATCCATATTATTGAGTTAAGTGTGCAGGATTAACTACGATAACCAGAAAACATAAAGCAAGGATACCGGAGTCGAGCTCGATGGACGTTTAAGAGACCGAAGAATCATCGGAGATGCTGCCGGAACCAACCGAGAAGAAATCGTGAACGTGTCAGAAGTTCGCCGAAGAAATCGTCGGAGGCTCGCGGAGATCACCGAGAAGGCTCGGCTACTCGTTAAAGTCATCACAAAGATTGGGAGCTTGCAGGGAGTCCGTCGGAAGGAATTCGTCGGAAAGCTCGCTGGAACAAGACTCGACGTTCGCGGTTGAAAACTTGCTTAGGATGTTTTTGTGTTATGTAGTTCACTTGTAATTATGATTAGGATTAAGAGATAATCCTATATCCTGGTTAGGGGCCAACAGGGCCCAAAGTCAGATTTGGTTTGGGCTAAAATTAAGCCAAACTAAAGAATCGGAGAGCTAGGCGGTGGCACCGCCTGGCTGGGCGGTGACACCTCCTTGGCTGGGCGGTTGCACCCGTCCAGCACCCGAGCGCTGGGCGATGGCACCTCCAGCATCGGAAACCCTAAGAGAATTCAAATTTTGGAGCCCAAATTTGAATCCTCTTGAGGCCTATAAATACCCCTCAAATCTCAACTGAGATTACAACTTTTGAGAAGCATTTTGATTGAGAGAAAAGTCTTAGAAAGTCTTAGCAAGTCTTGTTTTCAATTTGCTAGAGAGTTCTCCTCCTTCTTTCTTATTGAAAATTTGTAAGAGGTTGAGCTACTTGTAAAAGGTTGTAAGAGGGGTGTTTACCCTTCCATTTCAAGAGACTTGCTAGTGGAAGGTGGGAGCCTCATCGAAGAGGGGCCTCGCAAGTGGATGTAGGTCATTTGACCGAACCACTCTAAAATCGGCGTAATCTCTGGTTTGCATTTTATTATTGTCATTTACATTACTGCATATCTTCTTACTGCTTTAGTTTCTTATTACCCTTGCTGCGCAACTTTAAGAATACGCTTTTAAGTTAAACTTTTCAAGTTCCATTCTTATCGTACGAAAGATTTTTCTAAAACCGAAGTTTTAATCCGCTGCACTAATTCACCCCCCCCCTCTTAGTGCCGCTCCGATCCTAACAAGTTGTATCAGAGCAAGGTTATCTCTCATATTTGGTTTAATACTCAAGAGAGATGGCTTACTCCGGCATGCAAGAGGGCCATTCTATTGCACGACCACCTTTGTTTAATGGGTCGGATTACACATATTGGAAGACTCGCATGAGGATCTTCCTCATTTCTATGGACTTTGAGCTTTGGTCTATTATCGAGAATGGATTTCAAAAATCTTCTCTTCCGATGAGCGAATGGAATGAATCGGAGAAGAAGGTTTTTGCTTTAAATGCAAAGGCTATGAATGCCTTGTTTTGTGCATTAGACAAAAACGAATTTAATCGTGTTTCAATGTGTGATTCGGCTTTTGATATTTGGAGAACTCTTGAGGTCACTCATGAAGGCACTAGCCGAGTGAAAGAGTCCAAAATAAACATCCTTGTGCACTCTTACGAACTTTTCCGAATGAAACCAAGTGAGTCCATCGGAGACATGTACACCCGGCCGTTGGATCGGTCGACGTATCGACAGAAGGCTTCGGGCCGTGGACTCGGGCATCGGGCCAAGAAGAGCGGGTATTGTGCCAAGGATATTGGAGTTGCAGAGCCAACTGGTCGATTGGGCAATAGGCTGCAGGAAAGGATGATGCGCCGAAGAATCGGACGAAGCGTCGAGGGACCAATGACATGCCGGACAACTTGGTTAATTGCTTAGGATTAATTGTCTCGATCGAAGTTTTGTTTACATGTGCAGGATTAACTACGATGAAAGTAAGACATGCAGTAGGAGTTGCGCCGGAGTCAAGACAATGATCACGTTGGGAGTTTGAGAGTTCGACGGAAGTTCGGACAGTCGTCGGAGGTTCTGCGGGAACAAATCCGAGAAGTCCATAAGCTTGCCAAAGAAGCTTGTCGGAACTCGCCAAGTGAATCATCGCTAGTCCAGGAGTTTGCCGGAAGTCCGCAGGAGCATCACCGAGGGTTCATCGGATGATCGACGGAAGTTCGCCGGAAGCTCGCCGGAAGAAGCGATTGACGCACCGGAGCAAGTTGCAGTAAATGTCTTAGGAAAAATCGTAGTTAGCACATTGATTAAGTTGGAAATGGGAGGTGATCCCATTAACTTAATCTTGGGGCAATTGGGCCCCTGAAAAACCCAAATTGGGCCGAATGGATCAACCCATTCGGGCCCTGATTTCTGCCAAGCGGTTGAACCGCCCAAGGCAGGAGGTTGCACCCCGCCTGGGCTCAGTCTCCGAGCGAGACTGGGAGGTGCAACCGCCCCAGCCATGCGGTGGCATTGCTTGGGGCTCAATCTCCGAGCGAGACTGGGTGGTGCAACCTCCCCTGACAGGAGGTAGCACCACCCGAGCTCAGTCTTCGAGCTTTGCCAGGCGGTGCAACCGCCTTAGTCAGGAGGTGCAACCGTCTGAGCTCAGTCTTCGAGCTCTATCAGGAGGTGAAACTGCCCCTGACAGGAGGTAGCACCGCCAAGAGGCTCAGTCTTCGAGCTCTGCCAGGCGGTGCAACCGCTCCAATCAGGAGGTGCAACCGCTTGATCTCGGAATTCCAGGAATTGACAGTTTTGAGCTCCAAATTTGAACTAGGTTGGGGCCTATAAATACCACACCCATTCAGCACTGATAGGTAAGAAATTTGACGCCGAAATTTTGATCCTTTCGGTGATTCTTAGAGCTCAAAATTGTTGTAAAAGCCAAAAGTTCTTCTCCCTCTGTTCTTCCAAGTTTTGAGTTGTAAAGAGAGGAGGGAAAATTTCTGTAAGGGTTGTCTCCTAAGCCCGTCAAAAGGAGTGAAACTGTAAAAGGGTGGTTGGCCTTCGCCTATTGAAGGAAGGCCTCTAGTTGACGTCGGTGACCTCGTCGGTGGAGGAAGCCAAAAGTGGAGTAGGTCAAGATTGACCGAACCACTCTAAATCTCGGTTTGCATTTACTTTGAGCATATTATCTTTACTTCAAACCTCCTCTGAAGCTTACTGCTTTCTGCGTATATACGATCGGGTTTCAAGCCTTTCACTTTCCGAATCAGCGTTTAGACGTAAATCTGTTTTTTCATATGATCATCATATTTCAGATTGCGTTTACGTTTTGAGCTCTACCATAACTACTGCCTTTATACTCTTGCTTAAACTGCATCTTGCTTAGAATCGACTTTCACATAGAAATTGTTTTTATCGTTCGAACGCAGTTTCGTTTTAATCGTAGAATGTTTTCCGCTGCACTAATTCACCCCCCACCTCTTTTAGTGCTCTTGATCCTAACAATTGGTATGAAAGCCTGGTATTTCTCATTTCGGATTTACACTCGAGAGAAATGGCTCTTCATAGCTTTCAAGAGGGCTTATCTGTCTTTCGTCCACCGTTGTTTAACGGATTGGACTACACTTATTGGAAAACTCGAATGAGAGTTTTCTTGATTTCTATGAATTTGGATTTATGGAATATCTTCCCTCTAAACCGATAAACAAATAGTCAGATTTGGAGAAGAAGTATTTTTCTTTAAACGCAAAGGCTATGAATGCCTTATTTTGCGCTTTGGACAAAAATGAGTTCAATCGGATTTCTACGTGCGAAACAGCTTTTGACATTTGGTGAACACTTGAAATCACGCACGAGGGAACTAGTAGAGTCAAAGACTCGAAACTTAACTTTTTATTGCATGATTTTGAGCTTTTTTGAATGCAACCAAGCGAGACTATAGGCGACATGTACACCCATTTCACGGATGTTGTCAATAGTTTAAGAGCTCTTGGAAAATGTTTTTCGGATTTTGAACTCGTTAACAAGATTTTGCGTTCTCTTTCTAAGAAGTGGGATTCAAAAGTAACTGCAATATAAGAAGCTAAAAACCTAAACAACTTACCACTTGAAGAACTAATTGGTTCATTGATGACATATGAAATGGTGCACAATGCACATGACGAACATGTTGAACATAATCACCTTCCAAAGAACAGAAAGGATTTGGAACTCCGGACAAATGAATGCCACTTGAGCGATGACTCAAGTGATGAGGACAATGATGAACTTGAACTTCGAACAATAAATCTTAATAAATTTATTAAATAAAAATCTAAAATAAACAATAAACTTAAACGAAGGAAGAGGCCAAAGAAGAAGAATATAAAGTGGGATGAATCGAGCTCCTCCGAAGACGAGGAGAAAATCACGAAAGGCGAGGTGGCAAACTACGCCTTAACGACATTCAACGATGAGGTAATCAAAACCCCCTTAATTTATTTCGAAATTACATGATGCTCTTCATAATGCATTTTGTTTTTTAGTATAGAATTAATTTTCTTGAAAATTACATGTTTAAAAAAAATTATATATATATATATATATATATATGATGATGAAAATGCAAAATTTATGATCATGCTAGTAGTTCTGAAAATAATAATGAAAAATATATATTTTATGATAAACAAACAAAATGATTTTGATTGAAAATATGAAATCATGCTTGATGTTATAATGATGTTTTGATACCATGATTTTATTCTATGCATGAGATTTTAAAAATCATGTTTATTGGTTTTATAATTATGGATGATGAATCTTGCGATTTTCGATTTTCGCGGTAATAAAAGTGCCTTATTGATCTTTGTCATAATAAAACTTGCACTTTCGATTTTAAAACATGCTACATGTTTGGCATAGATGAAATAAATCATATAAATTAAAACAACTAAAAAGAGAAAAGTATGTTTCTTGAAAATTTATTTTTCTCTACCTTATTGACTTTTTCACTAAGAGATTAATAAAATTATCTATGTCATTTTGAATCTCTTGAAAGTAATGTTGAGATTTTGATGATTTGAATTTAATGGGTTTTATCGAAATTATGATCTTAATTTCCCATGATTTATAAACTTGAAATCATTTATGAATCAAGATCACCTACTTTGTGTTCTTATTGAAATTTATTGAAATGAATCATGATTTCTTGGAATTATAACTTGAGAATTCTTTTTATAAATCAAAATAACTTACTATGATTCTTTCTTTTTGCTATTTGAGTTATCTAAAAAGAATCATAATATGTCTCTTAATATTCATAATTTGTCTACATGATTCGTATATCTCATCACCCAATTATTTTCTTCTTGATATTCCTTATGTGATGATATGAATACATGAAATATTCATTAATTTATTTTGATGTATACAAATGAAAAGTTATGATCATGCATGGTAGGATATAATTTAACAAAATTGATACCATCATGATATGAAACATTTATGATTTGTAATGATGCACGCAATACTTGAGCCTTTTAATTATGATGTGATGTATTGCATTTGATGTGAATCATGATTTAAAATGCTATGAGTTGTTGCTAAAATAAAGTATTATAAATGTTGATTTAATGTCATGAATGCTCTAAATGATGAATGTTTGGTATCATGATCAAAATGAAGTGATAAATACTTAAAAATATTGATTTAATGTTCGGTATCATGAACACCTTATTATCATACATGAAAATAGTGATAAATACTTTGAAAATAAATGTTTGTATCATGTTAGATGGTTTGACATATTGTGCATGATGAGCTATAAAAATGATTGAACGTGTTAAAATTATTTTTTGAACTTTCTTGATTGAATGATCAAATCACTTGATTACCATAATGATTTTACACAATTAAATGTTGGAAATTATGTGCTTGAATACAAATCTTCCATGATAACAAGCATGCTTTACCTTCATGATTGTAATTGAATATCTATAGCAAAACCTTGTCCGAATGCAAGAAAGAGTCAAATTTCATTTTCAGATTTTCTTGATCCTAACAATCAGATTTTCTCGATACATTATTCTCTTCCGAACTTAACAAGCATATGTCATATCAAGTTTAATTCATATCATTGATTTTTGACATATGTAATCAACTAGCAAATACATCTCTCATACACATATCATGTGAAAAATATTTTTTTTGAGAAATGGATTTGATGAATATGGATGAAAGTATTTTTACTTGCAAGGATTTGTTTCACATACATATCTTGATCCATGTAAAAATGAAGCATGATTTAATCTCTCATCGATTCTAACTTCACTCGAAGTAAACTCACAAATAGTTGTATCACAAATAGTCTTCCTCCTTCATGCAAAAAGATAATAACAGATAAAAAAAGGAAGAAGTTTTCAAAGCTATCTCCATGTCATGTTTTCCTTGTATTTATCGATGTTTGTATAATTGATATCCTATCACTCACTTTTGGAAAATGACATGAACATAGTTATGACATGAATAATTACAAGCACTTATGCTTAAAATTTTCTTATATCGTTCTCCGTTTTGTTGATGACAAAGGGGGAGAAATATATGAATTGATGCTATGAACACTGATGCTATGCTTGCATCATCAAGAGATATATGAATTAATATGATTGCCACATTTGCAATGCTTGCATCATCAAGAGATATATGAATTGATGCTATGATTGCCAAATTTGTATTATGCCATGTTTGCATCATGCGTTAAGATATCAAGAATATGTATCGTAATTTTACTTATTGATATCTTGCCATGTGATGAAATGCTACAATTGATAAACACTTGAAATGTTTGCGTTACGATATCAAAAGCTTACATTGCAATCTTACATGTTGATATCATACCATTTGATAATAGCAAACTTGCATGATGGTAAAAATGGATATTATGTTTTTCATGCAATGAGTTGAACCAATATCACAAACACTTGATTGTGGTACTTCTCCTTTTTGTTGATGACAAAGGGGGAGAAGTATGTTGATGACATGACATGTTATGCATAAGTTCATGATGATGTGTTGCAAGTATTCATGATGAATATTGCAATGACTTGAATTCAGTTTGAATTCAAGATTCTATCAATATGGCATATTGATAGGGGAGTTTGTTTAAACTCCGGGAGTTAAGTTTAACTCCGTCATCAAGTGGTTGTCATCATCAAAAAGGGGGAGATTGTTGAATCTCATATTTTGATGATGAAACTACTTGATATATGTTTATGATTTAATCTGCGTTTTGAGTGACGCAGGATGCCTCGATCAAGATGAGACAATCAAAGCAGGAAAATCATGTTGTGCCGGAGGAACATGTCAGAAGATTGGACGTTGGGCCGGTGGATCAGTCGACGTATCGACAGAAGGCTTCGGGCTGTGGACTCGGGCATCGGGCCAAAAAAAGCGGGTATTGTGCCAAGGATATTGGAGTTGCGGAGCCAACTGGCCGATTGGGCAATAGGCCGCAGGAAAGGACGATGTGTCGAAGAATCGAACGAAGCGTCGAGGGACCAATGACATGCCAGGCAACTTGGTTAATTGCTTAAGATTAATTGTCTCGATCGAAGTTTTGTTTACATGTGCAGGATTAACTACGATGAAAATAAGATATGAAGTAGGAGTTGCGACGGAATCAAGACAATGATCACGTTGGGAGTTCGAGAGTTCGACGGAAGTTCGGACAGTCGTCGGAGGTTCTGCGGGAACAAATCCGAGAAGTCCATAAGCTTGCCAAAGAAGCTCGTCGGAACTCGCCAAGTGAATCGTCGCATGTTCAGGAGTTTGCCGGAAGTCCGTAGGAGCATCACCGAGGGTTCATCGGATGATCGACGGAAGTTCGCCGGAAGAAGCGATTGACGCACCGGAGCAAGTTGCAGTAAATGTATTAGGAAAAATCGTAGTTAGCACATTTATTAAGTTGGAAATGGGAGGTGATCCCATTAACTTAATCTTGGGGCAATTAGGCCCCTGAAAAACCCAAATTGGGCCGAATGGATCAACCCATTCAGACCCTGATTTCTGCCAGGCAGCTTAACCGCCCAAGGCAGGAGGTTGCACCACCTAGGCTCAGTCTCCGAGCGAGACTAGGAGGTGCAACCGCCCCAGCCAGGCGGTGGCACCGCCTGGGGCTCAGTCTCCGAGCGAGACTGGGCGGTGCAACCTCCCCTGACAGGAGGTAGCACCGCCCGAGCTCAGTCTTCGAGCTCTGCCAGGCGGTGCAACCGCCTTAGTCAGGAGGTGCAACCGCCTGAGCTTAGTTTTCGAGCTCTGTCAGGAGGTGCAACCACCCCTGACAGGAGGTAGCACCGCCCAGAGGCTCAGTCTTCGAGCTCTGCCAGGCGGTGCAACCGCTCCAGTTAGGAGGTGCAACCGCCTGATCCCGGAATTTCAGGAATTGACAGTTTTGAGCTCCAAATTTGAACTGGGTTGGTGCCTATAAATACCACACCCATTCAGCATTGATAGGTAAGAAATTTGACACCGAAATCTTGATCCTTTTTGTGATTCTTAGAGCTCAAAATTGTTGTAAAAGCCAAAAGTTCTTCTCCCTCTGTTCTTTCAAGTTCTGAGTTGTAAAGAGAGGAGAGAAAATTTCTGTAAGGGTTGTCTCCTAAGCCCGTTAAAAGGAGTGACACTGTAAAAGGGTGGTTGGCCGTCGCCTATTGAAGGAAGGCCTATAGTTGACGTCGGTGACCTCGTCGATGGAGGAAGCCAAAAGTGGAGTAGGTCAAGATTGACCGAACCACTCTAAATCTCGGTTTGTATTTACTTTGAGCATATTATCTTTACTGCAAACCTCCTCTTAAGCTTACTACTTTCTATGCATATACGATCGGGTTTCAAGCCTTTCACTTTCCGAATCAGCGTTTAGACGTAAATCTGTTTTTTCGTACGATCATCATATTTCAGATTGCGTTTACGTTTTGAGCTCTACCATAACTGCAAACTGCCTTTATACTCTTGCTTAAACTGCATCTTGCTTAGAATCGGCTTTCACATAGAAATTATTTTTATCGTTCGAACGTAGTTTCGTTTTAATCGCAGAAAGTTTTTCGCTGCACTAATTCACCCCCCCCCCTCTTAGTGCTCTTGATCCTAACAAATGGGTCTTTAGAAACAAGCAAGATGAATATGGTATCGTGGTTAGAAACAAGGCAAGATTAGTGGCCAAAGGTTTCAACCAAGAAGATGGTTTCGATTACGAAGAAACCTTCGCTCCTGTGGTTAGATTAGAAGCCATAAGGATACTCCTTGCCTTTGCTAGTAATCATAATTTTAAGTTGTTTCAAATGGATGTTAAAAGCGCTTTTCTTAATGGCTTTATTTCTGAGGAAGTTTATGTTGAACAACCTCCCGGATTTGAAAATAATAGCCTCCCTAATCATATATTTAAATTAACCAAAGTTCTCTATGGTTTAAAAGAAGCCCCAAGGGCTTGGTATGATAGACTAAGTACTTTTCTTACTGAAAATTATTTCACAAAAGGCAAGGTCGATACTACATTTTTTTTTGGTAAGTAGGTCGATACTACATTGTTTATCAAGAACTTTGAAAATAATTTTCTCATTGTTCAGATTTATGTTGATGATATTATCTTTGGTTCTATGAATGAATCTCTTTGTGAATCTTTTGCTAAAACCATGAGTCTCGAATTTGAAATGAGTTTGATGTGAGAATTAACCTTTCTCTTAGGCTTACAAATTAAGCAACTAAGCAATGGAATCTTTTTTGTCAAACTAAATATACTTTAGATCGACTGAAAAGATTTAATATCGATAGCTCAAAAGCTATTAACACCCCTATGAGCACCTCCACTAAGTTAGAAGTTGATGAAAGTGGAGAAAGATTCGATCAAAAAACTTATAGGGGTATGATAGGAAGTTTACTTTACCTCACTGCAACTAGACCAGATATCATGTTTAGTGTAGGACTTTGTGCTAGGTTTCAATCGAACCCTAAAATATCTCATCTCAAAGCAGTTAAAAGAATACTTAGATATCTTAAAGGTACCGCAAATCTTGGATTATGGTATCCAAAATCAGAAAATTTTGAGTTAATTGCTTATGCTGATGCGGATTTTGCTGGGTGTAGACTAGATAGAAAAAGCACATCAGGAACATGTCAATTTTTGGGACATTCCCTTGTTTCCTGATCATCTAAGAAACAAAACTCGGTTGTACTATCAACAACCGAAGCTGAATATATTGCAGCTAGTGCATGCTGTGCACAAGTTGTGTGGATGAAAAATACCTTAGAAGATTATAAAGTCTATCTTAAAAACATTCCCATTAAATGTGATAACACGAGTGCAATATGTTTAACAAAGAATCTCATTCAACACTCAAAAACAAAACATATTGATATTAGACATCACTTTATACGAGATCATATTACTAATCATGATATAATCATAGAGTACATAGATACTAAGCATCAACTAGCTGATATTTTTATAAAACCTTTAAGTGAAGAAAAATTTGATTTCATAAGAAGAGAATTAGGAATGTTGATGTTTCCAAATGCATAAATTTGTTAAAAAAATTTTTTGGACTTTATTGATTGAATGATCAAATCACTTAATTGCCATTACATGCCTAAAATCACATGTTGAAAATTAATACAAAATTTCCATAACAATGAGCATGTCTTCATGATTATAGTCTTATCCGATTGCATGAAAGTGTTAAATTAACATTTCAGTTCCAATCGGATTTCATGAATACATTATTCTCTTTCGGACTTAATAAACGTATGTCACTTATAGTTTGATTCATATCATTGATTTTTAACAAATAGAATCATCTAGCAAATGCATACCTTTTAGACTTATCATGTGAAAAATATTCTCCTTGAGAAATAGATTTGATGATTCCTTCTTATAAAAGGAAGATATTCTTATGTGCAAGGATTTGATTCACATAAATATCCTGATCCTTGTAAAGCATGCCTTAATATCCTATCGATTTGAACTACACAATTGGCTTTCCTCCTTCATGCAAAAAGATAATAACAAATGAAAAGGAAGAAGTTTTCACTTCATGTCATGTTCTTCTTGAGATGTTTGTATCCTATCACTCTATGTATATAAATGATATGAACCTACTTATGGCATCGCACGTATATTTATAAGTTATTTATATTGTTCTCCTTTTTGTTGATGACAAAGGGGGAGAAATATATGGAATTGATGCTATAAATGCTATATTATGTTGAAAGAAGCAAATATATGTGTATTGATGCTATGCCATGCTTGCATCATCGAAAAAATATGAATTAATGATAACTATGATTGCCATATTAGCAATATGCCATGTTTGAATCAGGTTAAGATATCAAGAACTTACATCGTACTCCTACGTATTGATGTTTTACCATGTAATGAAATGCTATAATTGCTAAAATACTTGAAATATGTGCATCGTGTTAAGATATCAAAATCTTACTTCAAAATTTTACATGTTGATATCTTACCATATGATGAATTACTATCATTACCATAATTCACATTTGAAATTTGAAAATGGATGTCGAGTCTTGACATCATACATCATTTTCAAAAAGATACATCATGATGGGAGTATTGATAAGGTTAAATGATTTTAACTTATCAATATGTCTCCTGAAATCAAAGGCATTGAATTCAAGAATGATTTATCTCAATTATGGCACATAGATAGGGGGATTTAAGGTTAACTCCGTTATCAATTGATTGTCATCATCAAAAAGGGGGAGATTGTTGAATCTCGGATTTTGATGATGACATCAATTGTCATTTGTTATCTAATCCATATGTTAAGATAAGTGTGCAGGATTAACTATGATGAAAGTAAGACATGTAGCAGAAGTTGCGCCGAAGTCAAGACTATGATCACGTTGGGGGTTCGAGAGTTCGACGGAAGTCCGAACGGTCATTGGAGGTTCTGCGAGAACAAATTCGAGAAGTCTAGGAGCTTGCCAAAGAAGCTCATTGGAACTCGCCAAGTGGATCGTCGCAAGTCCCGGAGTTTGCCGGAAGTCCGTCGGAGCATCGCCGAAGGTTCGTCGGATGTTCGCTGGAAGCTCGCCGGAAGGAGTGATTGACGCACCGGAGCAAGTTGTAGTAAATGCCTTAAGAAATTCATAGTTAGCACGATGATTAAGTTAGTAATGAGAGGTGATCCCATTAACTTAAGCTTGGGGCAATTGGGCCCTTGAAAGACCCAAATTGGGTCGAATGGATCAGCCCATTCGGACCTAGATTACTTGGCCAAAGGTGGCACCGCCTACGGCTCAGTCTCCGAGCTCTGGTTGGGCGGTGCAACCGCCTCTGATAGAGGTGTAACCGCTTGAGCTCGGTCTCCGAGCTCTGGCAGGAGGTGCAACCACCCCTGACAGGAGGTGGCACCGCTTAGAGGCTCAGTCTTCGAGCTCTGCCAGGCGGTGCAACCACCAGACCCCGGAATTCCGGGAATTGACATTTTTGAGCTCGGAATTCAAACTGGGTTGGGGCCTATAAATACCCCACCCTTTCAGCAATGACAGAGTAACCAAAAACCACCGAAATCTTGATCTTACTCTGTGTTTTTAAGAGCTCAAAAAGTGTTGTATGAGTTAAAAGTTCTCCTTCCTCTTTTCTTCCAAGTTTTGATCTGTCAAGAGAGGAAAGAAAATTCTATAAGGGTTGTCTCCTAAGCCCATCAAAAGGAGTGAAACTGTAAAAGGGTGGTTGGCCTTCGCCTATTGAAGGAAGGCCTCTAGTGGACGTCGGTGACCTCATCGGTGGAGGAAGCCAGAAGTGGATGTAGGTCAAGATTGACCGAACCACTCTAAATCTCGGTTTGCATTTACTTTGAGCATATTATCTTTACTGCAAACCTCCTCAATAGCTTACTGCCTTATGCGCATTTACGATCATGTTTCAAGTTCAGTATTTTTCGAATCGGCGTTTAGACGTAAATCAGTTTTATCGTATGAACATCATATTTCAGTTTACGCTTACATTCTAATTTCCATCACAATTGCAAGCTGCCTTCACAGACTTGCTTTAACTGCATCTTGCTTGATTACAAGTTAAAGTGATTTATGAATCGGATTTTCTAGCGAAATCGCTCTTATCGTACGAACGTGATTTTAATCGTCGAAAGTTTCTACTACACTAATACACCCCCCCCCCCCCCCCCCCCTCTTAGTGCTCTTGATCCTAACAGAGAAAGCTTTGATCAAAAAGCTTATAGGGGTATGATAGTGATAAGATCCTAAAGTCTTAAGAAATGATAATGCTCTGATACCAAATGGTAAGACCCTAAGGTTTTATCGTGGAAGAAAGGGGAGAAAATGATAATGATCGCTTCGAGGGGTTCGACATCCTTGATCGCTTCGAGGGGATCGACCCCTCTTTGATCAGTTCGAGGGGATTGGCCCTCCTTGATCACTTCGAGGGGATCGGCCTCCTAGGGTTTGTCCATAGAGTGGAATGACATTTCATTGATTGATTGATTGATTCTCAAAAGAAAGCGTTCACTATTTATAGAGTTCCATCTAGAGTCCACTAGGACTTTGACTCTTAATAATAAATAAATATTAAATAAACCTCTACCCCACTCTAATTGAACTCAATAAATAACTGAACTAAACAGACTCAATAAACATTATTCAAAGCTTAGAAAAAGGGTCCTAGCAATTCCTCCCTCTTCAAATCAGCGTTGTCCTCAAGGTTGAGCAGCATCAATCTCGGGGAGTTTCTCTTTTAGCACTTTAGTCATAAACTATATACAACGTATCACAACCCGTTGATCAAGTAAATATGGTATCTATTTTTTGAAAGTATAAGCAACAGGTCGATCTTTCGATCTAGTAATCGTTGCAAGAAACTTTTGTCCCTATATAATCAATTTTATCTTTGAACCTTTGCTATCACAAGTGAAAATCAGTCCATAAATGATCTTTACTTCGAATCTATCATAGTCTTCAATGTGGTGGGCTAATCGATCAACAGTCTTACTGTCCATAAAATTGTTAATGCTACCAATATCAATCAAAACTATAATAGGCTGATGCTCTAAAGTTCCACCAACTTTCATAATTTGCGGGTTAGAGTAGTCGGCTAATGTATGCATTGTATGCATTGTAGGTTCAACATCTTCATTAGAATTTATACCTTCATGATCAGAGTCCACATTCTTAGCTTTCGGCTTCTCTTCAATTGGTTCAATCATCAGAAGTTGCCCTTGTTTGCATCGGTGCTACTTACTCCACTTTTCATCGTAATGCAAGCACAAACCCTTCGCTGATCTTTCTTTTGTAACCATTATTATTAAATATCCAATTTAATAATAATATAACTATTCTCATTAAGATTCATAATTCATTATCATGAATTTCTTCATTTATTATGATTTAAATGATTTCAATTTTTTATTCTTTATACATGAAACCATTATTATTAAATTAAATATTTAATATCATTAAAGTTCTTCATTATGGTCCAAAAGTTATAAATTTAGATTAATTCTTCAACATTATGAATTGGTGATGATAAATGTTCTTGATGGGAGAACATCTATATATATGAGGATTTTGGTCCCTAGGCTCAATCATCTTTTTGAAGCAAAAAGACTTTCTTACACCATCTAAAGCGAGAGTTCTGAGCTGAGAAGTGCCAAAGTTCAAGAAAAAAACTCTGCAGAAATTTTTGACAATAATGGCTGGAGGTACGCTATTTTGTTTTCGCATAAGTTTTTATTGTGTTTCTATTATAATGATTTAGAAACACAAGTTGGTTTCAGTGATTTCTTACATTTGGTATCAAAGCCTTTTGACCTCTGCCTTGATACAAAATAGTTTTCATTTTTATGCCATGAAAATGATTTGATTTTGATTTTTTCTTGGAAACTTGATATATTCTATTGAAAATCACGAGGAAATAACTTTTTTAACATTTTAGTCGGTAAAATGCTCATATTATGTATGCATATTTAGTTATATAAAATTATGCTTATGAGCAAATTTTTTATGTTTAAAATGTCTAGTGATCCATATAATCTTAATTAATTAAGAATTAGCCACAACATCCTTAATTAATTAAAATTATATATAAAGTTAAAATAACGATCACATAAGTAATTAGATAGCATATTGTGATTGATTATATTTCATATAATAATTGTTATCCCATAGGATCTTTTATTATATTTAATATAATTAATCAAGATAAAATATCAGATTATTTTCATAATTTACCCACAAGGATTATGAATTAGAATATAATTTGATAGTTTTCTCATAAAGACCATTTGAATCTATTTGAATTAGAAATTTAGCCCACAAGCAATTTTTATGTCATAAGATTCATATTTTTGGCATGTTTCACAATGGTAAAACATGTAATTTAAACTATTAAGCTTCAAATTTTGACATAAGCATGTTTGATTTTATGCAGTTTCTCAAACCGTTAATTTCTCTAATATTCGATGTGATATTCTCGAACTTAGTGGTGATAACTATAAGATATGGAAGGAGAGGGTTCTCCTCCATTTAGGGTGGATGGATATCGATTATGCTATAAGAAAAGACAAACCACCTATAGTCACTAATACCAGCACTCCAACTGAGATCGTGTTATATGAGCGATGGGAGCGATCTAATCGACTTAGCGTGATGTTTATCAAAACTAAGATAACTGCTGGCATACATGGTTCCATTGACCAGCATGAAAATGTCCGACACTTGCTACAAGCTATTGATGAGTAATTTGTCACTTCGGAAAAGGCACTAGCAAGTACCCTTATTATGAAATTTTCATCCCTTAGACTCACCAACATAAAGGGTGTGCATGAGCACATAATGCAAATGCGAGATATTGCAGCTCAACTTAAGAAACTTGAGATTAATATGTCAGAATCCTTCCTGGTGTATTATATTCTGAACACCCTTCCACCTCAATATGGCCCTTTTAAAATTTCATACAATACACATAAGGACAAATGGTCAATCAATGAATTAATGACCATATGTGTTAAAGAAGAAGAGAGGCTAGTGATGGAATTGGGTGAGAGTATATTGGTGGTTACTACTCGCGGGAAGAACAAAACTAACAAACATCAAGCCAATCAGAAAGCTCATCAGCAGGGAAAAGGTAAAATACCAACCCAAGCTGATATCAAGAAAGAAGCAAGGTGTTTCTTTTGTAAAAGAAGGGACACATGAAGAAGGAATGCACAAAATTCCAACAGTGGCTTAAAAAGAAAGGTAAACCAACCTCATATATATGTTATGAATCTAATATGGTCAATGTTAATATTAACACCTGGTGGATTGACTCTGGATCAATAATCCATATTGCAAACTCTTTGTAGGGTATACAAAACCTAAGGAAGCAAAACATCTTATCAGGAAATAAGATGGGCTCACATGTGGAAGTAATTGGAACATGCATTTTAACTTTAAGTAGTTTTGTTTTAAAATAGAAAGGACCTTTTATGTACCAAGTTTCTCATGAAACTTAATTTCTGTTTCCAGACTCGTACCATTTGGGTATTCCTTTAATTTTAAAGATACATCATTTCATTTACTATATAATTCTGATTGTGTTGGGAATTGTATTTTGTTTGATGGTCTTTACCGTATTTTATTACAAAATAATAATACTCAAAGTTCAATGCATGTTCATGTTGGCATTAAGAGGTGTAATATTAATGAAGACTCCTCTATATTATGACATCGGAGATTAGGACATATCTCCATAGAGAGAATTAAAAGATTAGTTAAAGATGGGGTACATAGTACTCTATATTTTACTAATTTAAAGACTTGTGTGGATTGTATTAAGGGAAAGCAGACCAATAAGTCTAAAAAGGGTGCTAATAGGAGTTTAGACTTATTAGAAATAATTCATACTGATATATGTTGTCCAATCATGGACATACATAGTCAGAAATACTTCATCTCCTTTATAGATGATTACTCACGATATATGTATATATATTTGCTTCATAACAAAAATGAAGCATTGGATGTCTTCAAAGTCTTTAAGGCTGAAGTTGAGAACCAATGTGGTAAGCAAATTAAAATTGTGAGACCAGATAGGGGTGAAGAATATTATGGCAGATATACTGAAAATGGACAAGCACCTGGTCCTTTTGCTAAGTTTCTTTAAGAACAAGGGATTATTGCCCAATACACTATGCCTACTTCTCCATACCAGAATGGTGTTGCAGAAAGAAGAAACCGAACATTATTAGACATAGTGTGGAGTATGCTTAGCAACTCCAATCTTCCTAAGTTCTTGTGGACTAAAGCACTAAAGACGACTGTGTATATATTAAACCGAGTTCCAATCAAGGTTGTATAAAAGACACCATTTGAATTGTGGAAAGGTTGGAAACCGAGTTTGTGACATATACGCATTTGGAGATGTCCGTCTGAAGTCAGGATATATATTCCACAAGAGAATAAATTGGACCTGAGGACTATTAGTGGGTATTTCATTGGATATGCCGAAAAGTCTAAAGGTTATAGATTTTATTGTCCATCTCACATAACTAAGATTGTGGAATCAAGAAACGCTAAATTTCTTGTGGATGATGTGATTAGTGGGAGCGATCATTTCAGGAACATAGTTACCACACATGATCATATATAATCTCAACTTTCCACATCAAATGATAGATTGGTTATAGTTCATAGCACTCCTCAAGTACAAACTAGTGCTGAACAACCAATCATTGAAATTCCACAAGTTGTTGATAGTATTCTAATAGATTAAGTAGTTCAGGAATTACAATAAGCTCCTGAACAACTTGTTGAACCACAAGTTACTCAAGGAACCATTAGTACAACATTAAGAAGATCTACTAGAAATAAAATATCAGCAATTCCTAGTGATTATGTTGTATATCTATAAGAATCTGATTATAATATTGGAGCAAAAAATAATCCTAAAACATTTTTACAAGCCATGAGTTACAAAGAATCAAATTTATGGCATGATGCCATGAAAGAAGAGATGAATTCCATGATGAGCAATGGAGTCTGGGATCTTGTAGAGTTGCCTAATTAAGCAAAGGCTATTGGTTGCAAATGAGTCTTTAAAACTAAGAAAGATTCGATAGGCAACATTGAGAGGTACAAGGCAAGACTTATTGCAAAGGGATTTACTCAAAAAGAGGGAATCAATTATACGGAGACGTTTTCTCTTATATCTAAAAAAGATTCTCTACGTATAATTTTGGCATTAGTTGCTCATTTTGACCTTAAATTGCAACAAATGGATGTGAAAACGATATTTCTTAATAGAGATCTAGAGGAAGAGGTTTATATGAAACAACTTGAAGGTTTCTCCTCTAGCGTTAGTGAACACTTGGTTTGCAAGCTTAGGAAGTCTATATACGACTTAAAACAAGCCTCCCGCTAATGGCATTTTAAATTTCATGAAGTGATTTCTTCATTCGGATTTGTTGAAAATCCCATGGATCAATGCATATACTAGAAGGTTAGTGGGAGTAAAATATATTTCCTTGTTTTATATGTAGATGATATTTTGCTTGCAACCAACGATAAGGGTTTGCTGTATGAGGTGAAACATTTCCTTTCTAAAAATTTTGATATGAAGGATATGTGTGAAGCATCTTATGTCATTGACATTAAGATCCATAGAGATAGACCTCGAGGCATTTTAGGTCTATCACAAGAAACCTATATTGATAAACTTTTAGAAAGATTTTGGATGAAGGATTATTCACCAAATATTGCTCCTATTATGAAAGGTGATAGGTTCAATTTGAACCAATGCCCAAAGAATAACTTTGAAAGGGAATCAATGAAAAACATCCCATATGATTTTGTCGTAGGAAGTCTTATGTTTGCTCAGGTCTGTACTAGATATGATATTGCATTTATTATGGGGATGCTAGGTCAATATCAGAGTAATCCAGGTATGAACCACTAGAGAGCTGCAAAAAAAGTGATGAGGTATTTACAAGGAACCAAAGATTACATGCTTATGTATAGACATACAAACAATCTAGATGTGATTGGTTACTCAGATTCAGACTTCGCCGATTGTGTTGATTCTCGTAAATCAACAATAGGATATATTTTTATGATGGCTGGTGGAGCTATTTCTTGGAAAAGCGCTAAACAGACCTTGACTGCTACTTATACAATGGAAGCTGAGTTTCTCTCCTGTTTTGAGGTTACTTCACATGGTGTATGGCTTAAGAGTTTCATTTTTGGGCTTAGAATCATGGATTCTATTTCTAGGTCATTAAAAATTTTCTGTGATAATTCAGCTGCTGTCTTTATGGCTAAAAATAATAAAAGTCGAAGTCGAAGTAAACACATCGACATTAAGTATTTAGCCATAAGAGAACGTGTAAAAGAAAAGAAAGTGGTTATTGAGCATATTAGCACTGAATTAATGATTGTTGATCCTTTGACTAAAGGCATGCTACCTCTGAAATTCAAGGATCATGTAGAGAAAATGGGACTTGGTTTCACTTTGTAAGGATATTGAAACTCTTATATATTGTGATATTTTCTCATTCATCTGAACATTATTTTGAGAAAATATATTGTTACTAGACCAAGAATAAACATAATGTTTATTCATTAAGTAATATTACGACATTAAGATTAAGAAACTAAATACATCGTGATACATGGATGATAATACTCGCTCTTAGAGGACTTATCGCTATGATTCATGTATTTATTTCTTAATAAAGTTGTTTGAGAAAGATTAATTCAAATTATTAAGATAAATGTATGGACCAAGTGGGAGAATGTAATCATTATTATTAAATATCTAATTTAATAATAATATAACTATTCTCATTAAGATTCATAATTCATTATCATGAATTTCTTCATTTATTATGATTTAAATGATTTTAATTTTTTATTCTTTATACAAGAAACTGTTATTATTAAATTAAATATTTAATATCATTAAAGTTCTTTATTATGGTCCAAACGTTATAAATTTGGATTAATTCTTGAACGTTATGAATTGGTGATGATAAATGTTCTCGATGGGAGAACATCTATATACATGAGGATTTTGGTCCTTGGGCTCAATCATCTCTTTGAAGCAAAAAGGCTTTCGAATACCATCTAAAGCGAGAGTTCTGAGCCGAGAAGTGCCAAAGTTCAAGAAGAAACCTCTACATAAATTTTTGACAATAATGGTTGGAGGTACGCTATTTTGTTTCCGCATTAATTTTTATTGTGTTTCTATTATAATGATTTAGAAACACAAGTTTGTTTCAGTGATTTCTTACATCTTTAAGATCTTCTTGGGTTAGTCTGCAAGTGATAGGATTTCGACTAGGAGTAGATGGGGTATGCTGCTTGCTGATCACCTGTTTATTGACACCTCTGTTTTGATGATGTTCCATGCTGATTTTTTCCTCATGCAGACATGCAAATGAAATCGCAACTATCATGGTGCGGGGTTGACGAGCTTTAACTTCACATCGAATCTCCAGATTGAGCCCTTCAATAAATGTATCCAGAGGTTGTCATTCCGACCAATCTCTAGCTTGATTTAACAATCTTTCAAATCTACTCTGATATTCCAACACTGTGGAAGTTTGACGAATTTTGGTGAGCTAGCCATCAACATTCTCATATTCGGATGGGCCAAATCGAACAAGAAGCTCTCTTTTGAACTTCTCTCATAAAGGAACTCCGTAGACAGTTTCATACCAATCGTACCACTGGAGTGCATCTCCCTTGAGCTGGATTGAGACCACTTCTACCTTGGATTCTTCCGGGGTTCTGTGAAAACGAAAAAAATTTTGTCCCTTAGAGATCCACTTGGTCATATCTCCATCTTTCCATCTACGAAATTCCACCTTCATGTGTGAGTAATTTGTGTCACAATCTTGGGGCCCTTTTCCTGTATTTTCATATTTGTGCAACGTAGAACTTGAGCCCCCATCTTATTGAAATTTGCTGAGGCTCTCCATTAGGCTCTTTTTGAAATCATGAAGGGTTTCTTGCAGACGATTCTCAATTCTGGTTTTCAATGCTTCCATTAGTGCTTTCACTGAGTTATTAGTATCCATTATGTATGACTGCAAATCTGTAATCTCAACTCCTATTTTTTATGTCAGTTAAGGGCATCAGCATTGTTGATGCAAAGTTGCTGAGAAGGTAAACGTCGAGGGCAGTGCTACGATCGCTGTATTAGAGGAAGAGTTGATGCCCTGTTGCTGTTGCTGCATGGGGTGAGAGCGTCGAGGCTAGAAGGTGACTGCGTCGATATGGCTACTTCTGTTGTGACCCAAGAGGCAATCGCCGGGCAGCGGGGTTGAGGCTGCGGTGATGGCAACCTATGGTTGTGGTAGAAGATGCTAAGCAAGGGGGAGGCAGCGTTGAAGTGGACGGAGTTGAGAAGAGGAATCGGTGGTGCGTGCGCTGCTGGAGTTGAGACCGGGCAGCGTACTTACTGTGGTTGCTATGTGTGCTGCTAGAGGGCAGTTGCTACAGAATGAGGGGTTGGTCATTGGCTGGGAGCAGCGGCAGCGGTGGTTACAATCAACAGCTGCGGTAGTAGAGGATGCCACTATTTTTTGTTGCTGCATGCGACGGTGTTTACTGCGTGCTCTGTTTTTGTCGCAACACAGAAGGGGTTGGCTGGAAGGATCACGAGAGGTTGAGGAGAAGGCATGGTGGCTGGCAGTAGCGGTGGTTGTTGGCCGGAGTGCCACGGCGGTGGTGGAGAAGGAGGCAGCGAGGGTTGCGGCAGGAATCGATGGGGTTGCAGTAATAGTGGAAGCTTTGTTTCTGCAACCATTGCAACGAGGGGCTGCGGTTGCGACCCAAGGGGGGGGGCACAGCTAGGGTTGTGGCTGGGAGGCGGGCAGCGGTGATCAAGCGGTCAAGAAGTGTAACATCCCCCATTTTAAAAAATTTAGTAAAAAGGTTTGTTTGTAAAAATAAGGATTATTTAATAATTATTTTTATATTAAATGATATTATATTAAAGGTTTATGGCTAGGGACCTAAGAGTAAATATTAGAAGTTTGCTATAATTTATGAAAGATTCAGATTTAAGTTAGAAAAAATATATATATATATATATATATTGGACATGTGTCACTAACTAACATAAGGTTGGTGCCACTTATCTTTGCTCTAAAGATGACACCTAGCCCCTTTCATGCATGCATGACACCTTGCAACTTTTGTATTAGCCAAAAACCTAAATAATTAGATGAAAGGTTAAAGAAAACAAACCTGAAGAGCTGCAGCCAACGTGAGTTTGAGAGAAGAAGAAGAAGAAGAGCTTGAGGTTTTTCATCAATTTTCTTACATTTGGGATTCAAATAATTTGAAGGCAAGTGTTCTAACCCAATCTCACAGTAACTTTAATCTCTGTTTCCATTTTTATTCTGCAAAATTTGAAAGATTTCAACTGAGAACCAGATTTTCCTTCGTTTTGATATAAAGCTATGAATCTGTAATTTTTCGGTAATCTGACCTCTATGCAATGTTTTGATCATAACATTTTGTAATAAACTCTGATTTCGACAAAAAACTGTTCCATTTGAAAGTAGACAAGAAAATCTTTATTTTGATATAAAGATCGAATGATTTGGAGTTTAAATGCCTACTAAGACTTCTGTTTAAATTAACCCTACAGATTCTGCAAAACAGGGACTGAAATTTCTGACCTCTTGTTGCTTAACTACTTATAACTTTCTGTTGTGAACTCAAATTCATACAAAGTATGTTTTATTCGAAGCTAGACTCAAAATTCTTTCTGTATATACCTGATTTAAAATTTTTGGAGTACAATTGCTAACTGAAACATCTGCTTTCATCGACCCTATGGATTCAGTAAAACAGAGCTAATATTTTCAGACCTTTCGCTGCGAAATTATCTGTAACTCCCGGTTGTAAATTCCAAATCTTGTAAAACTTGATTTGCATAAAACTAGATTGACAAAGCTTTCTAATGACACCTATTTTGTATAAATTGGAGCATAATTGGTTATCCAAATAGTTCATACAATGTTCCTATCAAATTCTGCCAGAATCGAGCTTTGGTCGATTTCGGCTTTCCTTGTTACTTTCCTTTGGAAATCGATTTTGGCAAAAACTCTTACTTCAGTTAAGCTTTACATTATTATCTTAAATTCCTGTATACTTTAGTCCTTTATTTATTTGTATATCTGCAGCTATCATCTAAAGTTCATGTTTGCATCGTAATTCGGCACATGCATCCCATTGTTCCGCATTTGCTTTTGAAATGTGCCTCTTCCAGTTTCATTTCGTTGGCCATTGTATTCACCTAACTTTCTTATTTCAATTGAGCTATATGTGATTTCTTGAAATCCTTGTATGCTCTTGCTTTTGCTTCCTTTCAAATCTGAATATACTTGTGAAAGATTATTGCTTACTTCGGATTGACTCGTAAAGGCACATGTACGCTTTGTTGTTCCGCGTGTGCTTCCGATATATGCTGCTTATTGTTAAAACTGCCCTCTTGTACTCTGGTGTGTGGGATTGTCTGGACCCTTGCCAGAAATGGTAAAGGATATGCGCTTATTGCCTGCTATGTGGGATCCCGCTATGTGGGATATGCGCTTGTTGCCCGCTATGTGGGTATGTGCTTAGAGCCTGCGATGCTGCCGGCCCCCTTTGACTTCACCTAGACGTGGGTGGATGGAGCTCCCAGACGTGGGAGACTATTGTCAGGTGGTCATTCAGAAATGGATGAATCACATTCTGACTGAGATCCCACTACACCTTCTGTATGTTTGATATGATATCTAGAGCTTTGGTTATGTGTTTCTGTACATGCTTTGGATAAGATTGATATGTTTGCATCGTCATGTGACATTTGAGCTTCTATTCATGTTTTGTTCTTTGATATATTTATGAAATGTTATAAGTCTTTGTTATACCTTGAAAACTACCATATGTCATCGATATGCTCCTTATGCCAATGATATGCTCCAATTACCTTTCCTCGATTGTATGAATAAAACGTGCTTCGAACGATATGATATTGAAATTCTGCATTCAAACAAAACATGCTACTGTTTCATCCTGTATCTTTGCTTTGTATTTTGATACCTCATTTGTTTGAAAACTGTCCTCTTTGCTATGGATATGTTAGTCATTTGCTGAGCTTTATATGCTCACCCCGTTGCTATATAAATTTTTCAGGATAGCTTATCGCTCACTAAAATGTGTAAATTGGGTTGAGGCAGTGGAAGACTAGAAGATTTTGGGGCAAATATTTTGTACTTGATAGGTTGATGTTGTATAAGTTCTTTTTGGGTGTTATGAAATATCAATGACAAATCTAGATTGATGTATCTTGTAAATATTTGATAAGTACCTCTTACGTCAGGATTTTGGAAATGTTAAGTCTAAACTGTGTACTGATATAAACATGTAGTATATGTTGGTTTTGTGATTGCATTAATTGCCGCGCTTATGGATTTATGATATAGTTATGGTTTAGTTAAGTTGAGTTTTGGATTTTAAGAATCATCTAGTGATATGATGTATGATTATAAACTGCACAGGTTTTATGAATTGTGGATTGTAGAGGTGAATGACTTGAATGTTTTTCTTAGTGACCTCAAATGTGTGATTGGATCCTGGATTGTTTGTTGAATTAAATATTATTAATCTTGAATTAGGTTCACACCTCCTAAATGAGAATTAAATTCGGGGGGGGGGGGGCGTGACAAGAAGCAGCGGTAGTGGTGGAGAAGGAGGCAGCGAGGGTCGTCGCTGGTCGGGAAGTTGCGATGCTGGAGAGGGGAAACAGGGTACTCTGTTTCTATCGCACCACAACCGGAGCTGCTGGCGATGCTAGCAATGGCGGTGTGGAAGTGAAGAAGGAGGCAGCGGTGGTGGCGCGGCTAGGAGCAGCATCACCAATGATCGCCATGGAGGGGAGGTTGAGCGGCTACGGCTGCGACCCAAGGGGAGCGGGCAGCGGTGGAGAAGGAGGCAGCGGTGGTGGTTACCTCGCCAAGGGCTGGGATCGACGAGGAGAAGATTGTGGCGACTGGTAGTGGTAGCGGTGGAGAAGGAAGTGGTGGTCGGTGGCCGAAAGTAGAGTTTCCTTCTCGGTTGAGAAGGCAGTGGTGGTCGGTGGCCGCTTGCTTCACCCTTTCTCACACGATCTCTTTCCTACTTTTTTTTTTTTCTCCTACATTCCTCTTTTTTTTTTTTTTTGAGATGATGATAACTATAGCGAGAATAGTGAAAATGCCGAGGATCACTACTCTGATACCAAATGATAAGATCCTAAAGTCTTAAGAAATGATAACGCTATGATACCAAATGGTAAGACCCAAAGGTCTTATCGTGGAAGAAAGAGGAGAAAATGATAATGATCGCTTCGAGGGGATCGGCCTCCTTGATCGCTTCGAGAGGATCGGCCCTCCTTGATCACTTCGAGGGGATCGGCCCTCCTTGATCACTACGAGGGGATCGGACCTCCTTGGGTTTGTCCATAGAGTGGAATAAATTTCATTAATTGATTAATTGATTCTCAAAAGAAATGGTTACATCACTATTTATAGAGTTCCACTTAGAGTCCACTAGGACTTGGACTCTTAATAATAAATAAATATTAAATAAACCTCTACCTCACTCTAACTGAACTCAATAAACAACTGAACTAAACAGACTCAATAAATATTATTCAAAGCTCAGAAAAAGGGTCCTAATAGATAAGTAGTTTGCTTTACCTTATCGTAACTAGACCGGACATCATGTTTAGCATAGGACTTTATGCTAGATTTCAATCTAACCCTAAGCAATCTCATCTAAAAGCTGTTAAGAGGATATTTAGATACCTAAAAGTAACTCCTAAACTAGGATTATAGTATCCTAAATCTAAGAACTTTGAATTGCTTGGTTATGCTGATGTGGATTTTGCTAGATGTAGTTTAGATAGAAAAAACACATCCAGAACATGTCAATTTTTAGGACACACACTTGTTTCTTGGTCTTCCAAGAAATAAAACTCGGTTACATTATCTACAACTGAAGCTGAGTACATAGCTGTAGGTGCAAGCTGTGCTCAAGTTATATGGATGAAAATTACTTTAAAGGATTATGGAATTGACCTGAAAAACATACCAGTAAAGTGTAATAATACTAGTGTAATATGCTTAGCTAAAAATCCTATTCAACACTCTAGAACTAAACACATTGACATTAGGCATCACTTTATACGAGATCTTGTTAATAATCATGATATAATATTAGAGTTTATTGATATGAAACATCAATTAGTTGATATCTTTACAAAACCCTTAAACAAAGAATAATTTGACTTCATTAGAAGGGAATTAGGGATGTTAAGCTGTCTGAATTAATGAATTTGTTAAATTTTTATTTTCGGACTTTCTTGATTACTCACCTGAATCATGATCTTATAGTATGCGCAATGAGCCATATGTATTTTTTTTTTTTCATATGAGTTGTTATGATGCTTGCGTACAAATTTTATATGGTGAATCATGAAATTACAGTATGCTTTTTTTTTACGAGTTCTATACAATGTTTGAGTATGGTATGCATTTTATATGATGAATCATGGACGAACAATCTTCAATACAAATCTTCACCTCTTATGATGCGAATTTTACATTATGAAGTAAATAAGGTTGTGTGCTTCATAATAACAAAAATCTTGCAAAATTGGAATCACTTGTGATAGCACCACACACCAATGTGAGCAGTGCTCACTGCCCATAGGCGGTGGCACCGCCCAGCTGGCGGTAGCACCGCTAGTTGTCTTGGGTGGTAGGCGGTAGCACCGCCCAACTAGTGGTGCCACCGCCCGCAACCTCTGCCTATAAAAAGGCACTTAGGGCCGGTGATAGAACTAATCCCAAGCCCTCCTACATTCCTCCAAACACCTCTAAACACCTCTCTACCCCTCATTCTCCTTGATCCTCCTATAGAAACTCAAGGAAACCCTCCTCTTCTTCAATTCAAGGATCAATCTCAATCTTTCAAGAAGATTACTGCAAGGGTAATTCTCAAACCTCTTCTCTTAATTTATTAATAGATCTTGCCTCTTATGTGTAGTTCTTGGTATCATTTATGTGTTTAGACTCATAGCTTCTAGAAGATCCTCTAGGGACAAAGGGAAGAGGAGATTAGATGAAAATTATGACTCCATACTTTTCGATTCTAATCAACATGCCCTAAAATTTTCTTCAATAGAGTCTAGACATGTTCATAAGGATAAATATATTGATTTAGATGAATTAAGTTATTTAGAAAATATTCAATGGTTTGCTAATCTAAACATTCTCCCAATCTTTCAAATGAGTGAACCTATCTACCCTAGACTTGTTAGGCTATTTTACAATAATTTACATGTAGATAAAGATGAAAGGGTATCTACCTATCTATTAGGACATCATATACCCATTTCAGATAGAACCATTTGCAACATCATAGGAATTCCGGTAAAAGAAAGAGGGTATTCTTTTAGAGGACAATAGGATGATGAAACAGTTGGGACTACTTACGTTGATACCTTAGGAATAATTTTTGACAATCCTAACTTAACGAATCTTCCAAAAAGCTGCAAACATTTACTACCTTTAAGCACCAAAATACTTCATCACATCTTGATAATTATCATTCTCTTAAAGTAATATCATCATAATGAAGTAAGCCAAATGGAACTAGGTACTATGTATTGGATTATGAAGGGATATAACAATTGTTTTGGTTACCTAATCCAATAAAACATGATTGAATTATCAAAAAAGGACATGATGCTTCCATATGGTGGCTTAATCACAAGACTACTACATGCCTATGAAATTATAAACCTAGGTAGATTTAGTATTATAAATAGAAATCTACTTCGATGGATGAGATGTACATTTAGAAATGATATATGGACTAGACTACTTAGAAGGACTGATCCCCTCCAACCCGAACCAGAACCTGAAACACTAATTTTTAGGGGTAATCTATCTCCTCCAACTGGTCCCTTTGAGGAATCACCTCTAGTAGAACAAGAATATCCCTCATCTATCGACGACATAGGGACTTAGATGGATCGATTTGAACAACGTCAAGATCGACTTGAACAATGCCAAGATCAAATTTTGATTGAGCTGCAATAGATTCATCAACTCAATACCCTATTTAGACATTTTGACTGGCCACCACCTGAATAATTAATTGTGACTTTTTGCTGATGACAAAGGGGGAGAAATGGATGTCCCCTTCTTTATTCTGCTTACTTTAATGTTGTAATCCTATGTTGTTTACCTTGATGTTGTAAACGTAAAATGCTACTTACTTTTACAATTACAATTTTGTGCTTTGATTTCTATGTTATCTCTTCAAATGATGAGTATGATATCATGCTTACCTTGATACTGAAAATTTCTGTCAATATCTTGCTTACCTTGATGCTGAAAATTTCTGTCAATATCTTGCTTACCTTGATGCTGAAAATTTCTGTCAATATCATGCTTTTTTCCTTGATGCTAAAAATTTTAGTCAATATCATGCTTACTTTGATGCTGAAAATTTCTATGATTTTGATTCGAAAATGGATGTCATGTCTTGACATCATTTCTATCGACGAATACGTGGTATCTTTAGATTTGGTAAATCATGGTGTGTATGATGATAATAAGTCTAAATTATCAATTTGATGCTTGAATTCAAAGGTGTTGAATTCAAGAGTATCTTTTCTCAATTATGGCATATAGATAGAGGGAGTTAAGATTAACTCCATCACCAATTAATTGTCATCATCAAAAATGGGAAGATTATTGAATCTCAGATTTTGATGATGAAATTAATTGATAAATTATTTGATCTAATCCATGTGTTGAGATAAGTGTGCAAGATTAACTACGATAGCAGTAAAGCGTAACGCAGATGATGGGCTGGAGTCGAAGACTCGACAATATACTAGGAGCTTGCCGAGAGTTCATCGTCATCGGAAGCACGTTGTAAGACTCACCGAAAGCTTGTCGAAAGATCGCTGGAAGCAAGCCAAAAGACTAGCCTAGAGTTGGTCGGGAGTTCATAGGAAGCTCACCGGAAGACTAGTCGACAAGTTCGTCGGAAGATCGCCGAAGTGAAAAATCGACATATCGGACCATGCTTGCCTTAACGTAGTTAGAACGATAATTAGAGTTCATTTGGGAGGTAATCCTAACAACTTTGTTAAGGGCCAACTGGGCTTGAAGTTGGGATAGTTTGGGCCGGAGTCAAGGCCCAACCATGATGCTGAATTCCTAGCCGACGGTGGCACTACTTGGAAAGCAACAACCTAGGTGGTCTGGGTGGTGGCATCGCCCAGACTAGGCGGTGGTACCGTCAGCAATTATTGCTGCTAGTGGTGGTACCACCCTTGTCATGCGGTAGTGCCGCCAAAGCTCGGTCTCTGAGCTCTATCAAGCGGTGATACCGCCCAGACTGAGTGGTAGTATCACCTAGTGTCAAGTGTCACGCGGTGGTACCACCCAGTAATGGCGGTGGTACCGCTAGGACCCCAGAAATATAGGATTAGACACTTTTTGGCTCCATTTTTGAAGCCATTGGGACCTATAAAAACCATACCCTTTCATACATGAAAGAGCATGAAAGCATTGAGATATTCTTGAGTTGTTGGGGTGTAAAAGTGTTGTAAGCAAGTGCTTGAGTTCTCCTCCCTTTCTAAGTTTTGAGATCATTCAAGAGAGGTGTGAGACTTATAAGGGTTCTCTCCTAAACCTGTGAATTGGAGAAAGCGCTGTAAGAGGTGGTTGGTATTCGCCTATTGAAGGAAGGCCTTTAGTGGACACCGGTGGCCCCGACAGAGGAGGAATCCGAAAGTGGATGTAGGTCATAAAGACTAAGCCACTCTAAATTCAGGTTTGCTTTTCAATTTGTGCAAGTTTCATTACTACAAGCTACATTACCTTTTTACTGCCTTCTCTACACTCACATACGCTTTCAAGTTAAACTTCTTACGAAATAATTTTCGTCGGAATCGGTTTTAATCGAAACGTAAACTTTTAAAATCATAAAAGTTTTCCACTGCACTAATTCACCCGCCCCCTCTTAGTGCTGCTCTTAATCCTAACAAATATGGATGCCATATCCATTCTCCTACATCTCTAAAAATTATTTGAGAAACAGGGAAGGATTTAGCGATATTAGATATCCAAGAGTCTCTTCCGTGCAAGGATGATTGGGGAGACACCTGTTCAAAACCATGTCCTTAAGATGATTGAGTGGATTGAGAAACTCACAGGTCTAAGAATAATCCTAGAGGATGACATGTGTGTAGACTTTATATTTTAGTCTCTACCAGATAGCTTTTCTCAGTTCATAATGAATTTTAATATGAACAAGCTTGGGGTGACTGTTAGAACCCTTACAGATTCTAAACTTGGGGTTGATCTCTTTAGGGGATCGGCCTCCTTGGAACTCTATAGGGGTTCCTCCCTCCAAGTTGCTGCTCAAAGGCTGCAGAAAAGATTCATCTATTGCTTCTGAAAAGAGGAGGAATACATGACTATTTATAGGGTTTCTAAACCCTAACTCCTAATAGGACTACTACTCAAGACTCCTACTTCTAACCAACTCCTAATAGGACTCCTACTTAAGACTCCTATTCCTTTACAACTCCTAATCCTTAAGACTCCTATTCCTTTACAACTCCTAATTCTTCTTTAAGAAACAACCTCCTAACCCTAGCCGGCCTCTTTACCTCTTTAATAGGGGTCGGCTTAGGAAGGTTTTACATGAATGTCCCTCTCAATTAGGACTCTCCTAGCTAGAGTCCTAACAGACCCGCCCTCTTCAAATCAGCCTTGTCCTCGAGGCTGACGATTCATGAATTCTGGGAATTTGATCTTCAAGTCGTCGTAGTTCTCCCAAGTGACATCTTCTAATAATAGGTTCGCCCACTGTATTAGCACTTCAGTAGCGGGTCATCATCGTTGAGTCACATTCCGTCGATCAATAATAGCACTTGGTTGGGTCTGGAGTTCTCCTTGCGTAGTCATATTTGGTGGGTGGCTTTGGGCTATCTCCAAGCACCTATTTTTGTATGGCCATCGGTTTGTGGGTGATATGTCATACTCCTTTTCAATTTAATACCCTGCATATGGAATAACTTTGTCCAACATCTGCTTGTGAATATGCAAGTAGAATTTGTCACAAGCATAATGCATCCCTTATAGTGTAATTCTTTTGAGTCTCAATTGTAATGAGCCACGGAGTTTGGTGCTTCCTCCAATTTTTGTAAAATATGCTTGGTGCTTATAATCTTACTAGTCTCTAAATCTTCCTGCCATTCTATCTTAATATCCTTAAGGAAGTTGCTAGTCGGAAGTGAAATGGTCGAAACTTCAGCTTGCTCGGTTAGTTGCGAAAGCGCATCTGCAAGAACATTCTCTTTTTCCTTTTTGTAAGTTGTTTCATAATCAAATCTAAAAAGTTTTGTTACCCATTTTTGCTACTCAGAGGATGATATCTTTCGCTCCAAAACGTACTTAAGGCTTTTTTGGTCGGTTTTAATTTGAAATCGTCGACCAATCAAGTAGGGTCTTCACCGCGTTGCTGCGCACACAATGGTGAGCATCTCCTTATCATATGTTGACTTATTTTGATAGGATGGAGATAATACCTTGCTAGTGTATGCGAGTGGTCGACCATCTTGCATGAAAATGGCTCTAATTCTGACTCCAGATGTGTCGGCCTCAATAATGAAAGGTCGGTTGAAATCTGGTAGTGTTAGCACCGGCGTCGTCGTCATGGCTGCCTTAAGTTTGTCGAAGGCAACGGAGGCTCTGTCCGACCATTGGAAGATATCTTTTTTCAGTAAGGAAGTAACTAGTGCACTAATCTCTCCATAGTTTTTTACAAACTTGTAGTAGTAGCCTGTTAAACCCAGAAAGCCATGTAGCAATTTTATGTTCCTCGGGGTAGGCCAGTTTTGCATTGCTTCAATTTTGAAGGGGTCCACCGTCACACCTTCCTCTGATATAATATGCCCAAGATATTTCACCTTTTGTTGAAGAAAGTAAAAATTCGTAGTGGCCGTTGTGTGTTCTTAAGGTGGTTTTCGGTATGACTTCTTCACACACTCGTATTTGATAATACCAAGATCGAAGGTCCGGCTTTGTGAAGATTTGTGCTCCCTTTCATCTAGCAATTCATCTATTATTGGAATAAAGTATTTGTTCTTGATGGTTATGCCATTGAGAGCTCGATAATCAATGCATATTCGCCATGTTCCGTCCTTCTTGCGTACAAGTAGCACCGGTGAAGAGTAGAGGTTGCAACTTGGCCGAATAACTCCTGTTTTGAGCATCTCTTTTACAATCCTTTCTATTTTATCCTTCTGGAGATGTAGATACTGATATGGCTAAGTATTTGCTGGAGGTTTGCCTGAAAGAATCGTTATATAATGATCATGCCGACTGGTAAGAGATAGGTTGTGCGGTTCGTCAAATATATCTGACAATTCAGCAAGCAAAGGAAATAGGTTTGGATCATCAAATTCTATTGACTCGCCCTTAGTTTGCTGCTCAAGTTGTACCAAAAGGCCGCTGCATGCTTTATGCAAAACCTTCTTCATTTGTTGTGTGCAAATCGTCGTTATGTCGCCCTCACGTTTCCCGTTCCATTCACCTGTTTCTCCTTACTGTAAAATTTTATAATTAGTTGCATAAAATTCCAAGAAATATCACCTAATATCGTCAACCATTTAATTATGAGCATGGCCTCATGATCATCAAGAGGGAGAAGGAAGAAATATGCAATTATCTCTTGGTCTTGCAGTAATAGTTTCTCCTGCGGGCGCCTACGATCACAATTCAAAATCCGTTCGTCGACGACCTTAACGTCAAACCTGCTGCAATTCTCAATAGGTAAGGCCATCTGGATAGTAACCTTACTATTTAGAAAGTTATTAGAACTGCCCGTGTCGATAAGAACAGTGATCGGTTGTTGTTTGAGAAGGCCTCCAACTTTCATTGTTTGCGGGTTTGAGTAGCCGGCTAGTGCATGTACCGTAACTTCAGTCGGTTGTAGCTCTTTTTCTGCATCTTCTTCTTCATGTTCAAGGCACTCTTCTGGATGTTCAATGACCTCTTCTTCTATTGGTTCAATCATAAGAAGTCTCCCTTTACTACAGCGATGCTCACGGCTCCACGGCTCGTCACAATGCCAACATAACCCCTTCGCATATCGCTCCCGAAGCTCTTCTCTTGTTAACCTCTTTGGTGTAGGTACTTGGTCGATAGTAGGGGGGGCTGAGGGCTACAATATTACTGGTTGACGAGCGACCCTAGTCCTCTGAGCTTCATGGTTCAATTGGTCCTCTTGATGTTGTGCGAAAGAGATGGCTGCCATAAGCGTATACGGTTGTCGCGCTTTAACTTCTCCTCGGATCTCCGGCTTCAAGCCCTCAATGAAGGTCCTCAATAGCTATTTTTGAGACCAATCATGAGTTTAATTAGATAACCTTTCAAACCTGGTTTGGTACTCATGAATGGTGGAGGTTTGTCGGATCTTTGCTAGTTGTTCGTCAATATTCTCGTAATCGGTTGGTGTGAAGAGAATCAGCAGTCCTTCTTTGAATTGTCACCATGAAAGGACTCCATAAGTATGTTCAAACCAGTCAAACCACTGTATAGCATCCCCTTCAAGATGTATAGCTGCAATTTTCACCATAGATACATCCGCGGTTTTATGGTACCGAAAATATCGATCCGCGCGTGAGATCCAACCAATTGGGTCTCCTTCTTCCCATCTAGGGAAGTCCACTCTCATGCATGGATAGTTGGGGTTGGTCATATAGCCTACCCTCCCTTGAAAGTCATCTCTTCGGGCTTGGTGTGATTGGGCAAAGCTCTCTCCTTGATATGATTTCTTCGGGCTTAGTGGTCGGCCTGTTAGGACTCTAGCTTGGAGAGTCCTAATTGAGAGGGACATTCATGTAAAACTGTTAGGACTCTAGCTAGGAGAGTCCTAATTGAGAGGGGCATTCATGTAGGAGGTGTTTTCTTAAAGAAGAATTAGGAGTTGTAAGGGAATAGGAGTCTTGACTAGGAGTCCTATTAGGAGTTGGTTAGAAGTAAGAGTCTTAAGTAGGAGTCCTATTAGGAGTTAGGGTTTAGAAGCCCTATAAATAGCCATGTATTCCTTCTCTTTTCATAAGCAATAGATGAATCTTTTCTACAGCCTTTGAGCAGCAACTTGGAGGGAGGAACCCCTATAGAGTTCCAAGGAGGCCGATCCCCTAAAGAGATCAACCCCAAGTTTAGAATCTGCAAGGGTTCTAACACTTGGTATCAGAGCAGCATTCTTGGCATCTCGCTGCCCTTCCACAGCCATCCATCAACCCTCTACAACCATCCAAAGCAATTCCCACAATTGCTTAAAAGATCGTCACCGAATTCCGTCATCATCTCCACCACTACAGATCATCCTTTGATCTCCCCATGAATTGCAACAGGTTCTGGTTCCCTACCTTACTACTCCTGCAATTTAGTTATCCTTATTCGAAAATCTAAAAAAAAATAAAAAATCGTTCCTATATTGCTGCATAAACTTTTCGTCACAAAGTTTTCATCTCTACGACGAAAGATACATTGCAGAATTCCAGCCGCATAGCACCATCTGTTTGATCTTGCTACTGTGCTTTTTCTATCCAAATTTCTGTGAAATTTTTATGACATCTTTGACACTTCTTAACAGTGGATTTCCCTTTGGTTTCATCAAAAAATTCTCAATATAAACTATTGATCTTTTATGTCCAATCTGCTGCACTTGAATTGCAGAATTCAAGCCGCATAGCACCATCTGTTTGATCTTGCTACTGTGCTTTTTCTATCCAAATTTCTATGAAATTTTTATGACATCTTTGACACTTCCTAACAGTAGATTTCCCTTTGATTTTATCGAAAAATTCTCAATATAAACAAACTACTGATATTTTATGTCCAATCTGCTGCACTAGAAAATCTATGCTGCAGAAAATTTCAGCTGCATATCGTTTCCTTAACCCAACTATTTGCAATCTTTTTGAATGAAATTTCTTATACACTTCATAGATCATCTTGGCTTCCATCTAAGATTGATCTATTAAGAAATTAATCTCTAAAAGCGATTTTATGTTGCTGCAAATTTTCATCGTAACCCGCTGAAATTTTTCGACGATAATTCAGCAATTGCAACTTGCACCAATTTCCTTGCTGTTATACTGCCAAAAATTTTTTGATTAAATTAAATATCCTTGCTGTCATATAAACTGTGATTTTGCTATCAATTCCCTCTTCAATTCTCCCAAGTTTTTGGTGGAAATTACGTCGAGAAACCATTGTTTCTTCGATGACAATTCTACTCTTACAAGACAGCACATACTTGCTGTAACTTCCACGGATTTCTGTCAAACCATTGCTACCATTGACCACAGATCCAAAACTTTCATCCACAGCCCTAAAACTCTACTAAACCACACCCTCAAACTGCACCCAAAACAGCCACAAAACAAGCCTAAACCGCAGCCTACATCCACCAATCCACCAACACTTTCGACCATCACTTCTCTCAACCTATACATGCCTTTAACCCAACAGCAAAAGAGAGATCTTAACATCATTGATTTGGGGTCATATACTATGGCATCTAAGGAGGCAATCAATGCTAAATTCGAAGCCTTGGAGGCGCGAATGGAGGATAAGATTCGGACGCTCTTTACCGAACTCAGATTGGGCCGACCATTAAGCCCGAAGAAATCATATCAAGGAGAGAGCTTTGCCCAATCACACCAAGCCCGAAGAGATGACTTCCAAGGGAGGAGAGGCTCTATGACCGACCCCAACTATCCATGCATGAGAGTGGACTTCCCTAGATGGGAATAAGGAGACCCGATTGGTTGGATCTCATGCGCGGAGCGATATTTTCGGTACCATAAAATCGCAGATGCATCTATGGTGAAAATTGCAGCTATACATCTTGAAGGGGATGCTATACAGTGGTTTAAACAGTTTGAACATACGTATGGAGTCCTTTCATGGCAATAATTCAAAGAAGGACTACTGATCCGCTTTAGACCAACCGATTACGAGAATATTGACGAACAACTAGCAAAGATCCAACAAACCTCCACCATTCAGGAGTACCAAACCAGGTTTAAAAAGTTATCTAATCAAAATCATGATTGGTTTCAAAAACAGCTATTGAGTACCTTCATTGAGGGCTCGAAGCCGGAGATCCGAGGAGAAGTTAAAGCGCGACAACCGTACACGCTTATGGCAGCCATCTCTTTCGCACGACATCAAGAGGAGCAATTGAACCATGAAGCTCGGAGGACTAGGGTCGCTCCTCAACCAGTAATATTAAAGCCCTCAGCCCCCCCTACTGTCAACCAAGTCCCTGCACTAAAGAGGTTAACAGGAGAAGAGCTTCGGGAGTGATATGCGAAGGGGTTATGTTGGCATTGTGTCTAGCCGTGGAGCCATGAGCATCGCTGTAGTAAACGAGGACTTATTATGATTGAACCGATAGAAGAAGAGGTCATTGAACATTCAAAAGAGAGCCTTGAACATGAAGAAAAAGATGCAAAAGAAGAGCCACAACCGACCGAAGTTACGGTACAAACACTAGCTGGCTACTCAAACCCACAAACGATGAAAGTTAGAGGCCTTCTCAAACAACAACCGATCACTGTTCTCATCGAGACGGGCAGCACTAATAACTTCCTAAATAGTAAGTTTGCTGTCCATATGAACTTACCTATTGAGAATTGCAGCAGGTTTGTCGTTACGGTCGCCAACGGATGGATTTTGAAGTGTGATCATAGGTGCCCGCAGGTGAAACTGTTGCTGCAGGACCAAGAGATAATTGCAGATTTCTTCCTCCTCCCTCTTTATGATCATGAGGCCATACTCAGAATTAAATGGTTGATGACATTAGGTGATATTTCTTGGAATTTTATGCAACTATTTATAAAATTTTACAGTAAGGAGAAATAGGTGATACTGCATGGGAAACGTGAGGGCGACGTAACGACGATTTGCACACAACAAATGGAGAAGGTTTTGCATAAAGCATGTAGCGGCTTTTTGGTACAACTTGAGCAGCAAACTAAGGGAGAGCCAACAAAATTTGAAGATCCAAATCTACTTCCTTTGCTTGCTGAATTTTCAGATATATTTGACGAACCGCGCAACCTACCTCTTACCCGTCGGCATGATCATTGTATAACGATTCTTCCAGGCAAATCTCCAGCAAATGCTCAGCCATATCAGTATTCACATCTACAGAAGGATGAAATAGAAAGGATTGTAAATGAGATGCTCAAAACAGGAGTTATTCGGCCATGTTGCAGCCCCTACTCTTCACCGGTGCTCCTCATACGAAAGAAGGATGGAATATGGCGATTATGTGTTGATTACCGAGCTCTCAATGACATAACCATCAAGGATAAATACCCTATTCTAGTAGTAGATGAGTTGCTAAGGGAGCACAAATCTTCACAAAGCTGGACCTTCGATCCGGGTATCATCAAATACGAGTATGCGAAGAAGACATACCGAAAACCATCTTTTGAACACACAACAACCACTATGAATTTTTGCTTTCTTCAAAAGAAGGTGGAATATCTTGGGCATATCATATCAGAGGAAGGTGTGGCAGTAGACCCCTTCAAAATTGGAGTAATGCAAAACTGGCTGACCCCGAGGAACATAAAATTGCTACATGGCTTTCTGGGTTTAATAGGCTACTACTGCAAGTTCGTGAAAAACTATGGAGAGATTAGTGCACCAGTTACTTCCTTACTGAAAAAAGATGTCTTCCAATTGTCGGACAGAGCCTCCGCTGCCTTCGACAAACTTAAGACAGCCATGACGACGACGCCGGTGCTAACACTACCAGATTTCAACCGACCCTTCATTATTGAGGCCGACGCATCTGGAGTCGGAATTGGAGCCATTCTCATGCAAGATGGTCAACCACTCACATACACTAGCAAGGCATTATCTCCCTCCCATCAAAATAAGTCAACATATGATAAGGAGATGCTTGCCATTGTGTGCGCAGCAACGAGGTGGAGACCCTATTTGATTGGTCGACGATTTCAAATTAAAACTGACCATAAAAGCCTCGAGTACTTTTTTGAGTGAAAGATATCATCCCCTGAGCAGCAAAAATGGGTAACAAAACTTCTTAGATTTGATTATGAAATAACTTACAAAAAGGGGAAAGAGAATGTTCTTGCAGATGTGCTTTCGCAGCTACCCGAGCAAGCTGAAGTTTCGGCCATTTCACTTCCGACCAGCAACTTTCTTAAGGATATTAAGATGGAATGGTAGAAAGATTTAGAGACTAGTAAGATTATAAAAAAATTGGAGGAAGCACCAAGCTCCGTGGCTCATTACAATTGGGACTCAAATGAATTACACTATAAGGGACGTATTGTGCTTATGATAAATTCTACTTGCATCTTCACGAGTAGATTTTGGACCAAGTTATTCTATATGCAGGGTACTAAATTGAAAAGGAGTATGGCATATCACCCACAAATCGACGGCGAGATAGTTGTAAATAGGTGCTTGGAGATAGCCCAAGGCCACCCACCAAATATGACTACCCAAAGAGAACTCCAGACCTAGCGAAGTGCCATTATTGATCGACGGATCGTGACTCGACGACGACGACCCACTAATGAAGTTCTAATACAGTGGGTGAACCTACCAATAGAAGATGCCACTTGGGAGAACTATGATGACTTGAAGATCAAATTCTCATAATTCATGAATCATCAGCCTCGAGGACAAGGCTGATTTGAAGAGGGCGGGTCTGTTAGGACTCTAGCTTGGAGAGTACTAATTGAGAGGGACATTCATGTAAAACTGTTAGGACTCTAGCTAGGAGAGTCCTAATTGAGAGGGACATTCTGTTAGGACTCTAGCTAGGAGAGTCGTAATTGAGAGGGGCATTCATGTAGGAGGTGTTTTCTTAGAGAAGAATTAGGAGTTGTAAGGGAATAGGAGTCTTGACTAGGAGTCCTATTAGGAGTTGGTTAGAAGTAAGAGTCTTAAGTAGGAGTCCTATTAGGAGTTAGGGTTTAGAAGCCCTATAAATAGCCATGTATTCCTTCTCTTTTTATAAGCAATAGATGAATCTTTCCCGCAGCCTTTGAGCAACAACTTGGAGGGAGGAACCCCTATAGAGTTCCAAGGAGGCCGATCCCCTAAAGAGATCAACCCCAAGTTTAGAATCTACAAGGGTTCTAACACGGCCCAATCTGAGTTCGGTAAAGAGCGTCCGAATCTTATCCTCCATTCGCGCCTCCAAGGCTTCGAATTTAGCATTGATTGCCTCCTTAGATGCCATGGTTCATGGCCCCAAATCAATGATGTTAAGATCTCTCTTTTGCTGTTGGGTTAAAGACATGTATAGGTTGAGAGAAGTGATGGTCGAAAGTGTTGGTGGATTGGTGGATGTAGGCTGCGGTTTAGGCTTGTTTTGTGGCTGTTTTGGGTGCAGTTTGAGGGTGTGGTTTGGTAGAGTTTTAGGGCTGTTGATGAAAGTTTTGGATTTGTGGTAGATGGTAGCAAAGTTTTGACAGAAATCCGTGGAAGTTGCAGCAAGTATGTGCTGTCTTGTAAGAGTAGAATTATCGTCGAAGAAACAACGGTTTCTCGAAGTAATTTCCACCAGAAACTTAAGAGAATTGAGGAGGGAATTGATTGCAAAATCACAGTTTATATGACAGCAAGGATATCTAATTTAATGAAGAAAATTTCAACAGTATAATAGTAAGGAAATTGGTGCAATTTGCAATTGCAGAATTGTCGTCGAAAAATTTCAGCTGGTTACGATGAAAATTTGCAGCAACATAAAATCATTTTTAGAGATGAATTTCTTAATAGATCAATCTTAGATGGAAGCCAAGATGATCTATGAAGAGTATAAGAAATTTCATTCAAAAAAGATTGCAAATAGATGGGTTAAGGCAACGATATACAGCTGAAATTTTCTGCAGCATAGATTTTCAAGTGCAGCAGATTGGACATAAAAGATCAGTAGTTTATATTGAGAATTTTTTAATGAAACTAAAGGGAAATCTACTGTTAGGAAGTGTCAAAGATGTAATAAAAATTTCGTAGAAATTTGGATAGAAAAAGCACAGTAGCAAGATCAAACAGATGGTGCTATGCGGCTTGAATTCTGCAATTCAAGTGCAGCAGATTGGACATAAAAGATCAGTAGTTTATATTGAGAATTTTTTGATGAAACTAAAGGGAAATCTACTGTTAGGAAGTGTCAAAGATGTCATAAAAATTTCGTAGAAATTTGGATAGAAAAAGCACAGTAACAAGATCAAACAGATGGTGCTATGCGGTTGGAATTCTGCAATGTATCTTTCGCCATAGAGATGAAAACTTTATGATGAAAAGTTTATGCAGCAATATAGGAACAATTTTTTTTTTTTTTTGGATTTTCGAATAAGGAAACTAAATTGCAGCAATAGTAAGGTAGGAAACCAGAACCTGTTGCAATTCACGGGGAGATCAAAGGATGATCCGCGGTGGTGGAGATGATGGCTGAATTCGGTGACAATCTTTTAAGCAATTGTGGGAATTGCTTTGGATGGTTGTAGAGGGTTGATGGATGGCTGTGGAAGGGCAGCGAGATGCCAAGAACGTTGCTCTGATACCAGGTGTTAGAACCCTTACAGATTCTAAACTTGGGGTTGATCTCTTTAGGGGATCGGCCTCCTTGGAACTCTATAGGGGTTCCTCCCTCCAAGTTGCTGCTCAAAAGCTGCAGAAAAGATTCATCTATTGCTTCTGAAAAGAGGAGGAATATATGACTATTTATAGGGCTTCTAAACCCTAACTCCTAATAGGACTCTTACTCAATACTCATACTTCTAACCAACTCCTAATAGGACTCCTACTTAAGACTCCTATTCCTTTACAACTCCTAATCCTTAAGACTCCTATTCCTTTACAACTCCTAATTCTTAAGACTCCTATTCCTTTACAACTCCTAATTCTTCTTTAAGAAACAACCTCCTAACCCTAGCCGGCCTCTTTACCTCTTTAATAGGGGTCGGCTTAGGTAGGTTTTACATGAATGTCCCTCTCAATTAGGACTCTCCTAGCTAGAGTCCTAACAGTGACTCTCCTTGAGCTCAAAATATTGAGGGAAGTAGAGAGCATCATCAAGAAATAGAAGCTAGTTCTCTATGCTGGTGAGACTGGAAAGAAAAGGGAGGTAGAAAAGTCTCTTAAGAAGGGTAAGGGAATATCGGGTAAAGCAAAGGTTGCAAAGAAAAACCTAGTAAAGGACAAAGGCCAGTGCTTCCACTACGGCAAAGATGGGTACTAGAAGAGGAACTGCAAAAAGTACTTTGTAGAGAGGGTGAAACAAAAGCTTGGAGAAGCTTCAGTTACATTCATGATAAGTCTCCAATTGTTAGATTTTTGTGATAGTGCATAGGTATTGGATATCGGTAATGCCTGTCACATCTGCAATTTGTTGTAGATTCTAGCAAAGCCTAGTAGATTGGCATAAGGGACATGTTAGGACCTTTTTTCTAAGCTTTTGAATAATGTTTATCGAGTCTATTTAGTTCATTTGTTTATTGAGTCAGTTTGGTTCAGTTCGAGTCAGGTAGAGGTTTATTTAATATTTATTTATTATTAGAGTTCAAGTCTTGGTGGACTCTAGGTAGAACTCTATAAATAGTGATGTAACCCTTTCTATAAGAAATCAATCAATCAATCAATGAAATATTATTCCACTCTATGGACAAACCCTAGGAGGCCGATCCCCTCGAAGTGATCAAGGAGGGACGATCCCCTCGAAGCGATCAAGGAGGTCGATCCCCTCGAAGCGATCATTATCATTCCCTTTTCTCCTCTTTCTTCCACGATAAGACCTTAGGATCTTCTCAATTGGTATCGGAGCGATGATAAGACTTTAGGGTCTTATCAATTGGTATCAGAGCGACGATAAGAATTTAGGGTCTTATCATTTGGTATCAGAGCATACCCATTTCTCCCCTTTCTTCCACGATAAGACTTTAGGGTCTTATTAATCAATATCAGAGTGATGATAAGTCTTTAGGGTCTTATCATTTGGTATCAAAGCTGTTGGGAAATCATGGGGGCGACATCATATGCGCAGCGGAAGAACAAGAAAAACAAAATCCCCGATTCCCAAAAAAATGTTCATCGTCGTGCGAAGATTGGTGCGCAAAAATCCGCAAAACACAAAACTGCGTATAGAGATTGTGTTACCTAGGGAGATCGTATATCCTTGTTTCCTTGCAGATCCTTAGGAGAGGGTGAAGGAGGTCAAGCGTCCTCCTCTCTAGCGGTGATCCACACAGCAGGGTTGCGACGACGCTCCTCAAAACTCCAGGCCTACTCTGAGGTGGAGAGGGAGAGGAGAATAGGAAAGGCAAGCAAAGACTCTAGCCTATGAGGCTGTGAATCCCTCCTATTTATAGAGATCCCGTGTCAAACCCTAATGGGTCCTTCCCTAGTGGGTATTGGATCTGCATCCAATAAGACAAGGGCTCCGTCGGATATCTCATATCCGAACCTCTACTCATCGCAATGCCTACCATATGTGTGTGACCCTCTAGGCCCAATATCGAGCTGGCCGTGAGTCATACCTGTCAGAACTCCTTCTGACTGAGTGAATTATTATCTCTGTAATAATTCACTTGACTCATCGACTACGGACGTACTAGGCCACTATGCCGTAGTCCCCAGACGATACAGGGGAATCCAATCCATTGGACTTGTCTGTCCTCAGTTACCATGTACCTATAGTCCCTCATCCATCTAATATCCTAGAGACCGTATATCGAGCATGGTGCTGTCAGACCCATACGGTTTCTACTCGAGTCTCGCTCTAATCGGATTCTCCCGGAGAACTCTTTCTCTCTCAACCCGAATGACCCTGGCCAGGGATTTGTCTGAGCAAGAACACATAGGATATTCCTCTCATGACGCCGGGAGTGGATGATCCTCTATTGACACTCAATAGCCCTCGTAAGGTCGACTACCACTCCCAATGACCAGTTGTACTAGATCTGGGAACAGCCAAACCTATAAGTCTGGTATCAAAGAGTGGAGTACTCATACAGGACATCCTTGGTGTCTCAAGTCTATGGACCAGATACACCACTAGGACTATGGAATCGCTATCTGACAATAAGGCATCATCAACCATCCAGCATTCCGTAAGCGGATCAATCAGTGAAGTCATTCTCCAATAAGCACCTGTACTGTATCCCTAGTGTCCCTACACGAGCAGCTATGAGACCAGCTGCATCCATCATATGGACGGGTATACAGCACACCAGTCTATCCGGTTATCACGATGTCCTTCTCGAGTAACCTATGACCAGGATTATTTAGGATATGTGTTTATAGGTGAATCGATCTCATTATCGTGATCTCATCATGATCCGATTCCCATTGCACAAATCCAAGGACATCACAATATATATATGCATTTATGCAATAGTTATAAAGTGATATACGTCAAAATATAATAAGCAAAAAGATTCTGTATCAAGTCACACGTGCCATCACTCACGTGATTGGCTTGTTGGGCACCTATGACTAGCAATCTCCCACTTGACCTAAAGCCAATCACCTATGTGTCTGATCCCCATCAGACTCCTGTGACGCTCAAAGACAATCTGAGACAACGGCTTTGTCAGTGGATCTGCAATGTTATCTTCGGATGGAACTGTTGAATCTCGTATTTTGATGATGAAACTACTTGATATATGTTTATGATTTAATCTGCGTTTTGAGTGACGCAGGATGCTTTGATCAGAATGAGACAATTAAAGCAGGAAAATCATGTTGTGCCGAAGGAACATGTCAGAAGATTGGACGTCGGGCCGGTGGATCGGTCAACGTATCGACAGAAGGCTTCGGGCCGTGGACTCGGGCATCGGGCCAAGAAGAGCGGGTATTGCGCCAAGGATATCGGAGTTGCGGAGTCAACTGGCCGATTGGGCAATAGGCCGCAGGAGAGGACGATGAGCCGAAGAATCGGACGAAGCGTCGAGGGACCAATGACATGTCGGACAACTTGGTTGATTGCTTAGGATTAATTGTCTCGATCGAAGTTTTGTTTTAATTGTGCAGGATTAACTATGATAACGATGAAGACATAAAGCGAAACAAAGTGTCGGAGTCAAGCGCGAAGGATTTGTTGCGAGTTCGAGAGATTCGACGGAAGTCTGAAGGTTCGTTGGGAGTTTGCGCAGCTCGCCAAGAAAGATCGGAGCTTGCCGAAGAAGCTCGTTGGAACTCGCTAAGAACAAATCGTGAAGTCTAGGAGCTTGCCGGGGAGTCCGCAGAATGGTTTCCGAGAGTTCATCGGAAGACCGCCGGAAGTTTGCCGGAAGCTCGCCAGAAGAAGTCTTGACTTGCGGACTTTGTAATGGCTTAGAAAATGTCTTTAAAATCATAGTTAGCACGTTAATTAGGGTTAGGATTAGGTGTTAATCCTATAACCCAAGTAGGGGCCAATTAGGCCCAAGTTCGGACTGGTTTGGGCCAAGTTTGGAGCCAAACCAAGTGAGCTGAAATAGTGAAAGAGGTGGCACCGCCCCAGCCAGGAGGTAGCACCGCCCAAGCTATGTCTCCCGGCGAGACTGGGAGGTGCAACCGCCCCAGCCAGGAGGTGGCACCACCTGGGGCTCAGTCTTCGAGCAAGACTGGGCGGTGCAACCTCCCTAACAGAGAGGTGGCACCGCCTGAGCTCGGTCTTCGAGCTCTGCCATGCGGTGCAACCTCTCCAGTCAAGAGGTGCAACCGCCTAATCCCGGAATTCCGGGATTTGATCGTTTTGAGCTCCAAATTTGAATTGGGTTGGGGCCTATAAATACCCCACCCATTCAGCACTGAAAAGAGCAAGAACTCAAGCCGAAATCTTGATCTTTTCAGTGGTTCTTAGAGCTCAAAACTGCTAGTTTTTCCTCCTCATTCTGTTCTTCAAGTTTTAGTTGTAAAGAGAGGAGAGAAAACATTTGTAAGGGTTGTCTCCTAAGCCCGTCAAAAGGAGTGAATCTGTAAGAGGGTAGTTGGCCTTCGCCTATTGAAGGAAGGCTTCTAGTTGACGTCGGTGACCTCATCGGTGGAGGAAGCCAAAAGTGGAGTAGGTCAAGACTGACCGAACCACTCTAAATCTCTGGTTTGCGTTTATTTTGAGCACTTTATCATTACTGCAAACCTCCTACTTAGCCTCTGCTCTCTGCGCTTTTACGAACGAATTCTGTGCAGTTTACGTTTACGTCTTGATTTCATTTACAACTGCAAACTGTCTTTTGCGCTTTTACGAACAAGGTTCTGTGCAGTTTACGTTTACGTCTTGATTTCATTTACAACTGCAAACTGTCTTCTGCGTTTTTACGAACAAGGTTCTGTGCAGTTTTCGTTTACGTCTTGATTCCATTTAGATGCAAACTGCGTTTAGACGTAAACTGCGTTTAGACGCAAACTGCGTTTAGACGTAAACTGCGCTTAGACGCAAACTGTGTTTATACGTAAACTGCGCTTAGACGCAAACTGCATTTAGACGTAAACTGCGCTTAGACGCAAACTGTGTTTAGACGCAAATTGTGCTTAGACGCAAACTGTGTTTAGACGCAAACTGCGCTTAGACGCAAACTGCGCTTAGACGCAAACTGTGTTTAGACACAAACTGCGCTTAGACGCAATCTGCGCTTAGACGCAAACTGCACTTAGATACAAACTGTGAATTAGCTTTTGCATCATAATAGTTTTTATTGAACGAACGCAGCTTTTGGTTTTAATCGCTGTAAGATTTCCGCTGCACTAATTCACCCCCCCCCCCTCTTAGTGCTCTCGATCCTAACAATTGGTATCAGAGCGGGGTATTTCTCATTTCGGATTTACACCCGAGAGAAATGGCTCTTCAAGAGGGCTTTTCGGTCTTTCGTCCACCGTTCTTTAACGGATTGGACTACTCTTATTGGAAAACTCGAATGAGAGTTTTCTTGATTTCTCTAAATCTGGATTTATGGAATATCGTTGAAAATAGTTTTCAACTTCCCTCTAAACCGACGAACGAATGGTCGGATTTGGAGAAGAAGTATTTCTCCTTAAACGCAAAGGCTATGAATGCCTTATTTTGCGCTTTGGACAAAAATGAATTCAATCGGGTTTCTTTGTGCGAAACATCTTTCGATATTTGGCGCACTCTTGAAATCACGCACGAGGGAACTAGTAGAGTCAAAGACTCGAAAGTTAATATTTTACTGCATGATTTCGAGCTTTTTCATATGAAACCAAGCGAAACCGTTGTTGACATGTACACCCGTTTTACGGATGTCGTCAATGGTTTAAAATCACTTGGTAAAAGCTTTTCGGATTTTGAACTCGTTAACAAAGTTTTGCGCTCACTTTCTAAAACTTGGGATTCTAAAGTAACTGCTATTCAAGAATCGAAAAACTTGAACCAATTTCCACTTGAAGAACTAATTGGTTCATTGATCACATATGAAATGACGTGCAATGCACGTGAAGAACTTGAGAACCACCTTCCAAAGAACAGGATGGATTTGGGACATAGAACATTTGAAGACCACTCGAGCATAAGCTCAAGTGATGGTGAACTTAAACTACAAATGAAACGAAAATTAAAAAGCAAAAAGAATCGAACTACTTGCTTTAAACGCAAGAAGAAGAACAAAAATTGGGATGAATCGAGCTCCTCCGAAGAAGAGAAAGTCAACAAAAGCAAGGCGGCAAACTACGCCTTAACAGCCTACAATGATGAGGTAATCGAAATCCCCCTAATTTATTTTGAAATTACTTGATGCTTTCATGATGTATTTTTCTCTTTTAGTTTAGAATTAATTTTCTTAAAAATTACATGTTAAAAAAAAAAAAATTTATTACAAAATTATGATCATGCTAGTAATTTCAAAAATGATAATATTGCATATTTTATGATAAACAAACAAAATTTGATTGAAAATATGAAATCATGGTTAAGAAGTAATAATGTGTATCATGTTTGATTAACATTGTTGAATGAAATCACGTTTGATTTAAAGTAATGCATAATAATATTAAATGGTTATGATACAATGATTAACAATTTTATGCATGAGATTTTAAGTTATTCATGATCATGAGCTTGTTTGATCTTCATGATTTAAATTCAAAATCTATAGCAAAAATCATGTCTGAATATATGAAAGTGTTAATTTCATTTTCGGATTCACTTAACAAGTGGTATCCTAACTATCGGATTTACTCATACACTTATGAAAAATAATTTTCTAAAATAGATTTGATGAAATGATTCCTGCTTATAAATTCCATCTTGAAATATGAATGATAGTATTTTTGCTTGCAAAGATTTGTTTCACATACATATCTCCTATGATTCATGTGCAGAAAAAAATTTATAAATCATAATACAATGAGATTTCTTATGCAAAAATAAAGTGCTTTTGTGATTCATTGCTAAAGAGAATAATTATTAAAATCATGATCTTGATAATTATAACATGAAGCTCGTTATAAATCAAGATCGTTCATTATGCTTATCAAAAAGGAGTTCTTCAAATGAAATGCAACTTGTCTTTTGATTTCTTAGAATTCAATGAAGTGTCATATTAATATCTTAAAACTTGGAATATTTTAAAATGTGATCTTGATAATAATGTTTCAAGTTGCTCTTTGTCCTATATCTTTTCAAATGAATCGTGAGCCTTGATATCATATATTTCATAATATAGAAATAACAAGATTTCTTTGCCTTTTGTCTTGAACCTTCATGCTTATCTTAATTTGGCATATAAAGACTAAGGCATGATTAGATGAAAAAGAATCTCTTAAAAATGCTTTTCCCATCTAATCGAGATTAATGATTTCATGATATTTTGTGAATCTCGAAATTAATTTTAATGACTTGATTATGAATTTCAAGTTAAAGATTTGATTTGAATAAGTTTTATCTAAATCATAATCTTGATCTTGCAAAATTAAAGTCACAAATAATATCCTGTGGTATTCATGAATTGATACTCACAATATGAAAGCATTGATATTCATGACTTGAATTGGATTGAAACATTGTATGCTTAAATTAATCATTCTCCTATGTTTCAAAAATTCCTTAAATGCCTTATGTGATGATTGAAAACTAACTTGCTTTATGATGAATCACGAATCATAACTTGATCTATGATGCCTTGAAATGATTGAAATATTTAACACTTTTATGCTCTACCCCCTACTTTCTTCTTGTTTTCAATGATAAAATGGGGAGAAGTTTTGATCATGCATGGTAGGATATAATCTGACAAAATTGATACCATCATGATATGAAACATTTATGATGTGCAATTATGCATGCAATACTTGTGCTTTCTAATTATGATGTGATGTGTTGCATATGATGAAAATCATGATTTAAAATGCTATGAGTGCTAAGTTACACACTTTGAGAAGAAATTGCTATATTGAAACATTAATGTAATTATGAATGGTGATATGAAATTATGCATGTAATACTTCAACCTATGATAACGATGCATGCAATGATAAAATATTCATGATGAAAAATTGTCTTGACATTCATAACTTGATTATTCATCCTTTGTCATGATTTTGAAATCGTTGTAAAAGGAAAAAGAACTACAAAACTGTATTCTTCCTTTCTTTTTGACAATGACAAAGGGGGAGATAGCTAGCTTGCACAAGTCAAGAAGATGCAAAAACTTGATTGCTAACTTGCTTATTTCAAGAAGCAAAAATTGTCTTCTTGAAAATCACTATCTTGAATATCTCAAGAAGCAAGACTTGCAACCTGCACATTACAATAGGAAGCAATAATCATGAGCCTACACAAGAAAGTTATCTTGCATTTGCTTTCGAAGTTTTTGCTAGCTTGTATATTGCGAAACTTGTATATCGTAAAAATTGCTAGCTTGTAGTCTAAAGAGAAGCGAAAAGTTGCTATCTCAAAAGAAGCATATGTGCTATCTTGCCTATCTCAAGAGGCAAAAATGCTAACTTGCACATCTAGCAAAACTTGACAAATTTGTATATCTCAAGAAGCAAGAGTTGCTTTCTTGAACATCTCAAAACTGCTAGCTTGCATGTTCTAAAAGTGCTATCTTGTATGCTGTAAAACTTGCATATCTAAAACTTGATAGCCTGAATATTCTAAGCATGATGTAACATTTGCTAAATTTTTTGGCTTCAAAACTGCATGATGATAAAACTTGATAATATGTTTTTCATGCAATAAGTTGAACTTATATTACAAACACTTGATTGTGGTACTTCTCCTTTTTGTTGATGACAAAGGGGGAGAAGTATGTTGATGACATGACATGTGATGCATAAGTTTATGCATATGTTCATGTTGACGTGTTGCAAGTATTCATGATGAATATTGCAATGACTTGAATTCAGTTTGAATTCAAGGTTCTATCAATATGGCAAATTGATAGGGGGAGTTTGTTTAAACTCCGGGAGTTAAGTTTAACTCCGTCATCAAGTGGTTGTCATCATCAAAAAGGGGGAGATTGTTGAATCTCGTATTTTGATGATGAAACTACTTGATATATGTTTATGATTTAATCTGCGTTTTGAGTGATGCAGGATGCTTTGATCAGGATGAGACAATTAAAGCAGGAAAATCATGTTGTGCCGAAGGAACATGTCAGAAGATTGGATGTTGGGCTGGTGGATCGGTCGACGTATCGACAGAAGGCTTCGGGCCGTGGACTCGGGCATCGGGCCAAGAAGAGCGGGTATTGCGCCAAGGATATCGGAGTTGCGGAGTCAACTGGCCGATTGGGCAATAGGCCGCAGGAGAGGACGATGAGCCGAAGAATCGGACGAAGCGTCGAGGGACCAATGACATGTCGAACAACTTGGTTAATTGCTTAGGATTAATTGTCTCGATCGAAGTTTTGTTTTAAATTGTGCAGGATTAACTATGATAACGATGAAGACATAAAGCGAAACAAAGTGTCGGAGTCAAGTGCGAAGGATTTGTTGCGAGTTCGAGAGTTCGACGGAAGTCTGAAGGTTCGTTGGGAGTTCGCGCAGCTCGCCAAGAAAGATCAGAGCTTGCCGAAGAAGCTCGTTGGAACTCGCTAAGAACAAATCGTGAAGTCTAGGAGCTTGCCGGGGAGTCCGCAGAATGGTTTCCGAGAGTTCATCGGAAGACCGCCGGAAGTTTGCCGGAAGCTCGCCAAAAGAAGTCTTTACTTGCGGACTTTATAATGGCTTAGAAAATGTCTTTAAAATCATAGTTAGCACGTTAATTAGGGTTAGGATTAGGTGTTAATCCTATAACCCAAGTAGGGGCCAATTAGGCCCAAGTTCGAACTGGTTTGGGCCAAGTTTGGAGCCAAACCAAGTGAGCTGAAATAGTGAAAGAGGTGGCACCGCCCCAGCCAGGAGGTAGCACCGCCCAGGCTAAGCCTCCCAGCGAGACTGGGCGGTGCAACCTCCCCAGCCAGGAGGTGGCACCGCCTGAGCTCAGTCTTCGAGCAAGACTGGGCGGTGCAACCTCCCTGACAGAGAGGTGGCACCGCCTGAGCTCGGTCTTCGAGCTCTGCTAGGCGGTGCAACCTCTCCAGTCAGGAGGTGCAACCGCCTGATCCCGGAATTCCGGGATTTGATCGTTTTGAGCTCCAAATTTGAATTGGGTTGGGGCCTATAAATACCCCACCCATTCAGCACTGAGATAGCAAGAACTTACCCGAAATCTTGATCTTTTCAGTGGTTCTTAGAGCTCAAAACTGCTAGTTTTCCTCCTCCTTCTGTTCTTCAAGTTTTGAGTTGTAAAGAGAGGAGAGAAAACATCTGTAAGGGTTGTCTCCTAAGCCCGTCAAAAGGAGTGAATCTGTAAGAGGGTAGTTGGCCTTCGCCTATTGAAGGAAGGCCTCTAGTTGACGTCGGTAACCTCATCGGTGGAGGAAGCCAAAAGTGGAGTAGGTCAAGACTGACCGAACCACTCTAAATCTCTGGTTTGCGTTTATTTTGATCACTTTATCATTACTGCAAACCTCCTACATAGCTGCTGCTCTCTGCGCTTTTACGAACGAGTTTTGTGCAGTTTATGTTCACGTCTTAATTCCATTTACAAACTGCAAACTGCTCTCTGCGCTTTTACGAACGAATTCTGTGCAGTTTACATTTACGTCTTGATTCTGTTGAATCTCGGATTTTGATGATGAAACTAATTGATTGTGTTTAAATGTTTGACTACATTTTGAGTGATACAGGTCTACTCGATCAGGATTAGACAATTAACGCAGGAGGAATTGACGTTGCGTCGGAGGAGATCACGTCAGGATATTGGATGGCATAAGGCTTTGGGCGTCGGGCATCGGGCCAAGGAGACCGAAATTGCGCCAAGGATATCGGGGTTACGGAGGTCAACCGCCAATTGGGCAACAAGCTGCAAGAGAGGATGATGCACCGAAGAATCGGATGAAGCGCCAACCAATGACGTGCCGGGCAACAGAATGTCAATTTGCGTTATAATAATTGTGTAGATCGGAGTAGAGTGTTTGCTTGTGTGTGCAGGATTAACTATGATAACCAAAAAACACAAAGCGAGAATACCGGAGTCAAGTTCGATGGACGTTTAAGAGTCCGAAGAATCGTCGGAGATGCTGCCAGAACCAACCGAGAAGAAATCGGGAACCTGTCGGAATTTTCGGAAGTTCGCCGAAGAGATCGTCGGAGGTTCACGGAGATCACCGAGAAGGCTCGGCTACTCATTAAAGTCATCACAAGTTCGGGAGCTTGCTAGAAGCCCGTCAGCAGAAAGTTCGTCGGAAAGCTCGCCAGAACAAGACTCGACGTTCGCGGTTGAAAATTTGCTTAGGATGTGTTTTGGTTATGTAGTCCACTTGTAATTAGGATTAGGATTAAGAGATAATCCTATATCCTGGTTAGGGGCCAACTGGGCCCAAAGTCAGAGTTGGTTTAGACTAAAAATTAAGCTAAACCAGCGAACTAGAGAGCCAAGATTGAAGCCCAACTAGTGGCTGAAAACACTGTAGTCGGGCTGAAAACACTGTAGGCGGTGGCACCGCCCAGCACCCGAGCCCTGGGCGGTGGCACCGCTTGGCTGGGTGGTGGCACCTCCAACAACGGGAACCCAAAGAGAATTCAAATTTTGAAGCCCAAATTTGAATCCTCTTGAGGCCTATAAATACCCCTCAAATCTCAGCTGAGAGAACAACTTTTTGAGCAGCAAGTGTTTGAGAGAAAAGCCTTAGAAAAGTGTGAGCTTGTCTTGTTTTCAATTTGCTAGTGTTCACCTCCTTCTTTCTTGTTGAAAATCTGTAAGAGAGTGAACCGCTTGTAAAAGTTGTAAGAGGGGTATTCACCCTTCACTTTCAAGAGATTTGCTAGTGGAAGGTGGAAGCCTCATCGAAGAGGGGCCTCGCAAGTGGATGTAGGTCACTTGACCGAACCACTTTAAAAACGGCGTAATCTCTGGTTTGCATTTCTTATTGTCATTTACATTACTGCAAATCTTCTTACTTGCTTTGTTTCATCATTACCTTTGCTACGCAACTTTAAGAATACGCTTTCAAGTTAAGCTTTTCAAGTTCCGTTCTTATCGTACGAAAGATTTTACTAAAACCGAAGTTTTAATCCGCTGCACTAATTCACCCCCCCCCTCTTAGTGCCACTCCGATCCTAACAATTGGTATCAGAGCCACGGTTTTCTACTTTGGTTTAACACCCAAATAGAAATGACTCTTTATGGCTTTCAAGAGGGTCATTCTCTCATTCGTCCTCCCTTTTTCAATGGGACGGACTACACTTATTGGAAAACTCGAATGAGAGTTTTCTTACTTTCTTTGGATTTGAATTTATGGCACATAGTCGAAAATGGATTTGAAATGTCTTCTCTCCCAATGAATCATTGGAATGATTTGGAGAAGAAGATGTTTTCTCTAAATGCAAAGGCTATGAATGCCTTATATTGTGCACTTGACAAAAATGAATTTAATCGTGTTTCGATGTGTGACTCGGCTTTTGATATTTGGAGAACTCTAGAGGTCACTCATGAAGGCACTAGCCGAGTGAAAGAGTCCAAAATCAATATTCTTGTGCATTCTTACGAACTTTTCCGGATGAAACCAAGTGAGTCCATCGGAGACATGTACACCCGGTTCACGGATGTCATCCAAACAACTTGTGCATAGCATGCACTTGCAGCAATGTATTCGGCTTCCGCCGTAGATAGTGCAACTGAATTTTGTTTCTTGGAAGTCCAAGAAACAAGTGCATGTCCTAAAAATTGGCATGTTCCAGATGTACTTTTTCTATCTATCTTGCATCCGCCAAAATCGGCATCTACATAAGCTATTAAATTAAAATTTTCAGATTTTGGATACCATAGTCCTAGATTTGGAGTTCCTTTAAGATACCTAAATATTCTTTTAACACGTTTAAGATGAGATAATTTAGGATTTGATTGAAACCTAGCGCAAAGTCCTACACTAAACATAATATCCGGTCTAGTCGCGGTGAGGTAGAGCAGACTACCTATCATTCCCCTATATGTTTTTTGATCAAAATTTTCACTATTTTCATCCATATCTAACTTAGTCGCAGTACTTATAGGGGTGTTTATTGCTTTTGAATTATCCATGTTAAATTGTTTTAACAATTCTAATGTATATTTAGATTGGTTAAGAAATATACCATCACTAAGTTGTTTGATTTGTAATCCTAAAAAGAAAGTTAATTCACCCATTAAACTCATTTCAAATTCATGACTCATACATTTGGCAAATGATTCACATAGTGATTCATCCGAAGAGCCAAAAATAATATCGTCAACATAAATTTGCACAATAAGAAAATTATTTTCAAAATATATAATAAACAATGTAGTATCAACTTTGCCTTTAGTAAAATTATTTAAAATAAGAAAGGAACTAAGCCTTTAATACCAAGCTCTAGGAGCTTGTTTCAAGCCATAGAGGGCCTTAGTCAATTTGAATACATGGTTAGGAAGAATAGAATTTTCAAATCCGGGAGGTTGTTCGACATATACTTCTTCGGAAATAAAACTATTCAAGAAAGCACTTTTGACATCCATTTAAAATAGTTTAAAATTATTACTACTAGCATAGGCAAGGAGCATCCTTATGGCTTCTAATCGAGCCACGGGAGCAAAGGTTTCTTCGTAATCGATACCTTCTTCTTGGTTGAAACCATTGGGCACTAATCTAGCCTTGTTTTTAACCACGATACCATTTTCGTCTTGCTTGTTTCTAAAGACCCATTTAGTACCAATGACTAAATGGTCACTAGGTCTAGGAACAAGCTTCCATACCTTATTCGTCTCAAATTGATTCAATTCCTCTTGCATTGCAATAACCCAAAAATCATCTTTTATGGCATCGTCAATGCATTTAGGTTCAATTTGAGAAAGGAAGGCGACATTAGCACAAAAATTCTTGAAAGAGGAATGAGTTTGAACCCCTTTTGATGTATCTCCTATAATTAGCTCCTTTGGATGAGCATCTATATACTTCCATTCCTTGGGTAAGGAAATTTCGGAAGAAGGTGCATCCAAGTTGCTATTTTGAGGAGGAGGTTCATTTAAATTCAAATTATCAAAACCAAGATCATCATCAAAATTATTTTTCTTTAAATTAGAAATTTCATTAAAAACTACATGAATAGACTCTTCTATTACTAACGTTCTTTTGTTAAAAACTCGAAAAGCCTTAGAAACGGAAGAGTAACCAAGAAAGATGCCTTCATCGGATTTAGCATCAAATTTTCCTAAGACATCCCTTTCATTCAAAATGAAGCATTTACAACCGAAAACTTTAAAATAGGAAATATTTAGTTTTTTGTTATTCCACAATTCATAGGGAGTTTTTGATAAGGATGGTCTTATTAGGACTCTATTCATGATGTAGCAAGCCGTATTTACGGCTTCGGCCCAAAAATACTTAGGTAAACTATGTTCATTTAACATAGTTCTTGCCATTTCTTGTAGGTTTCTATTTTTTCTTTCAACTACTCCATTTTGTTGGGGATTCCTCGGAGTGGAGAAGTTGTGATTGTATCCATTAACTTCATAAAAATTTTGAAAGTCACGGTTTTGAAATTCGCCACCGTGATCACTCCGAATTGATGAAATCATGAAACCTTTTTCATTTTGAGTGAGTTTACACAATTTAGAGAAGCACTTGAAGCAATCACTTTTGTGGACTAAGAAATAGGTCCAAGTGTACCTAGTATAGTCATCAACAATTACAAACGCATATTTGCTTCCTCCTATACTTGTTGTGTCAATTGGTCCGAATAAGTCCAAATGGATCAATTGTAGTGGTCTAGTGGTGCTAATTTGATTTTTTGGTTTGAAACTAGTTTTTATTTGTTTACCTAGTTGACATGCATCACATACTTTGTCCTTAGTAAACTTCATATTTGGAATCCCTCGTACTAATTCTCTAGATGAGATCTTAGATATTAGTTTCATGCTTGCATGGCCTAATCTCCTATGCCAAAGCCAAGCATCATCATTTAGAGCGGAGAAGCACATTTCATTACTTAGTTCATCAAGGTTGATGGTGTAGACATTATTTTATTTTAATGCAATCATAGTCAAGTTATTGTTTGGTTTTTCGATAATACACATATTTGATTCGAATCTAACGATATAACCTTTATCGCATAGTTGACTAATACTTAAGAGATTATGTTTCAATCTATCAACTAGTAAAACATCATCAATAGAAAAACTAAATTTCTTACCAATAGTTCCCTTGCCAATGATTTTGCCTTTGTTGTTGTCTCCGAAGGTGACGTACCCTTCTTCTTTGCTAGTGAGCATAGAGAAATGAGATGGATCTCCAGTCATATGTCTTGAGCATCCACTATCGAGATACCATCTCTTGCTCCTAGCTTGTGGGTTTGTCTACAAAAGAGGATGACTTTTAGGTACCCATTTGATTTTGGGTGCCTCAAAAATTGATCCACTAACTTTGTTATTTATTATTGAATCCTTTATAGTTCCTTTAGGAACCCATATTAATTTTTGTGAACTAATTTTCCTAAATGGACATTTATAGGCAATATGTCCGGATTTGCAATAGAAGTTGCATTTCATATAAGAGGAAACATGTAATGTAGGTCCTTTTATGAAAGTGGTAGGATTTTGCTGTAATCCTTTTACAAATCCAATTCCATTTCTATTTACGACGTGACCCTTGTGTGCAAGGATCATATCTAATCCTTTGCTACCAACCTTAAACTTATTTAAGGTTTCTTTAAGAAGCAAATTTTTATTTTTTATTGCTTCTAAATGCTCACACTTAGAGCATGGAGGAGTTTGAAGACTATCAAACTTATCTTGTAGCAAAGCATGCTCTTTCTTTAAGATACTTAACTTCTTGCTAACAGTTCTACATTCATCAAATAATTCATGAAAAGCGATAGAGAGTTCTTCAAAAGATAAATCTTCATTAAATAAATTACATACCTCTTCTCCTAAAGCCATTAGCGCGTAATGAGCAACTTGCTCGGTGTTGGACTCATCTTCTTCGGACGCGCTTGAATCATCCCACGTTGCCTTGAGCGCCTTCTTCTTTGATGTTCTCTTTTTGGCTTGAGGACAATCGTTCTTGTAGTGTCCCGGTTTTTTGCATTCATAGCAAATTACTTGGTCCTTCTTTTGTTCAAATTTATTTTTTATATTATTTTTAAATTTGTTCTTTCTTAAATATTTTTTAAATTTTTGAGTCAAAAGTGCAATGTCATTGTCACTGTCCTCATCACTTGATGTTGCTTTCAAGTGGTCTTCTTATGATTTGAGTGCCATATCCTTCCTGTTCTTTGGAAGGGGGTTCTCGAGCTCGTCATGAGCTTGACATGTCATTTCGTAGGTCATTAGAGACCCAATGAGTTCTTCAAGAGGGAATGCTTTAAGGTCTTTGGCCTCTTGAATGGCCGTAACTTTTGGATCCCAACTTTTATGGAGGGATCTTAAGATTTTAGTTACTAGTTCAAAGTTAGTAAAATCTTTACCAAGAGCTTTGAGTCCATTGATGACATCCGTAAACCGGGTGTACATGTCTCCGATGGACTCACTTGGTTTCATTCGGAAAAGTTCGTAAGAGTGCACAAGGATGTTGATTTTGGACTCTTTCACTCGGCTAGTGCCTTCATGAGTGACCTCAAGAGTTCTCCAAATATCAAAAGCCGAATCACAAATTGAAACACGATTAAATTCATTTTTGTCTAGTGCACAAAACAAGGCATTCATAGCCTTTGCATTTAAAGCAAAAACCTTCTTCTCCGATTCATTCCATTCGCTCATCGGAAGAGAAGATTTTTGAAATCCGTTTTCAACAATAGTCCAAAGCTCAAAATCCATAGAAATTAGGAAGATCCTCATCCGAGTCTTCCAATAAGTATAATCCGACCCATTAAACAAGGGTGGACGTGTGATAGAATGACCCTCATGCATGTCGGAGTAAGCCATCTCTCTTGGGTATTAAACCAAGTATGAGAGTGAGCCTTGCTCTGATACCAATTATTAGGATTGGAGCGGCACTAAGAGGGGGGGCTGAATTAGTGCAGAGGCTTAAAACGTTGGTTTCGACAAATCTTTCGTACGATAAAAATCGGAATCGGAAGTGCTTAACTTGAAAGCGTATTCGCAAAGTTGTGCAGTAAATGTAATGAGGAAATAAAGCAAGTAAGAGGGTTTGCAATAATGTAAATAGCAGTAATGAAATGCAAACCAGAGATTATGTCGTTTTTAAAGTGATTCGGTTAAGTGACCTACATCCACTTGCGAGGCCCCTCTTTGATGAGGCTCCCACCTTCCACTAGCAAATCTCTTGAAAGGGAAGGGTAAATACCCCTCTTACAACTTTTACAAGCAGTTCACTCTCTTACAGATTTTCAGCAAGAAAGAATGAGGTGAACACTAGCAAATTGAAAACAAGAAAGGCAAAGACTCTTCTAAGACTTTTCTCTCAATCACTTGCTGCTCAAAAAGTTGTGTTCTCAACTGAGACTTGAGGGGTATTTATAGGCCTCAAGAGGATTCAAATTTGGGCTCCAAAAAATTTGAATTCTCTTATGTTCCCGATGCTGGCGGTGCCACCGCCTGGCTCTCCGATTCATTGGTTTGGCTTAATTTTAGCACAAACCAAATCTGACTTTGGGCCTAGTTGGCCCCTAACCAGGATATAGGATTATCTCTTAATCCTATTCCTAATTACAAGTGAACTACATAACAAAAAAAAACATCCTAAGCAAGTTTTCAACCGCGAACGTCGAGTCTTGTTCCGACGAGCTTTCCGACGAACTTCTTCCGACGGACTCTCTACAAGCTCCTGATCTTGTGATGACTTTAACGAGTAGCCGAGCCTTCTCGATGATCTCCGTGAACCTCCAACGATCTCTTCGGTGAACTTCCGAAAATTCCGATAGGTTCCCAATTTCTTCTAAGTTGGTTCCAACAGCATCTCCGACGATTCTTCGAACTCTTAAACGTCCATCGATCTTGACTCTGGTATTCTTGCTTTGTGTTTTATGGTTATCATAGTTAATCCTGCACACTTAACTCAATAATATGGATTAGATCAATTAACCCATCAATTGATTTTATCATCAAAATCCGAGATTCAATAAGACTGAGCTCAGGCGGTACCACCGCCTGACAAGGGCTGTCCCACCGCCTGACAAGGGCGGTCCCACCGCCTAGTCTCGCTCAGAGACTAAGCCCAAGCGGTACCACTGTTGGGAAATGTTGGGGGCAACATCATATGCGCAGCGGAAGAATAAGAAAAAAAAATCCCCGATTCCTAAATAGATGTTCGTCGTCGTGCGAAGATTGGTGCGCAAAATCCGCGAAACTTAAAACTGCGTATATAGTAGATTGTGTAACCTAGGGAGATCGTATATCCTTGTTTCCTTGTAGATCCTTAGGAGAGGGTGAAGGAGGTCAAGCGTCCTCCTCTCTAGCGGTGATCCACACAGCAGGGTTGCCACGACGCTCATCAAAACTCCAGGCTTGCTCTGAGGTGGAGAGGGAGAGGAGAATAAGAAAGGCAAGCAAAGACTCTCTAGCCTATGAGACACTGAATCCCTCCTATTTATAGAGGTCCCCTATCATACCCTAATGGGTCCTCCCCTAGTGGGTATTGGATCTGCATCCAATAAGACAAGTGCTCCGTCGGATATCTCATATCCGAACCTCTACTCATCGCAATGCCTACCATATGTGTGTGACCCTCTACACCCAATATCGAGCTGGCCGTGAGTCATACCCGTCAGAACTCCTTCTAACTCAGTGAATTATTATCTCTGTAATAATTCACTTGACTCATCGACTACGGACGTACTAGGCCACTACGCCGTAGTCCCTAGACGATACAAGGGAATCCAATCCATTGGACCTGTTTGTCCTCAGTTACCATGTACCTATAGTCCCTAATCCATCTAATATCCCAGAGACCGTATATCGAGCATGGTGTTGTCAGACCCATACGGTTTCTACTCGAGTTTCGCTCTAATCGGATTCTCCCGGAGAACTCTTTCTCTCTCAACACGAATGACCCTGGCCAGGGATTTGTCTGAGCAAGAACACATGAAATATTCCGTTCATGACACCGAGAGTGGATGATCCTCTATCGACACTCAATAGCCCGCGTAAGGTCGACTACCACTCCCAATAACCAACTGTACTAGATCTGGGACAGCCAAACCTATAAGTCTGGTGTCAAAGAGTGGAGCACTCATACAAGACATCCTTGGTGTCTCATGTCTAAGGACCAGATACACCACTAGGACTATGGAATCACTGTCTGACAATAAGGCATCATCAACCATCCAGCATTCCGTAAGCGGATCAATTAGTGAACTATTCTCCAATGAGCACCTGTACTATATCCCTAGTGTCCCTACACGAGCAGCTATAAGACCAACTGCATCCATCATATGGACGGGTATACAGCACACCAGTCTGTCCGGTTATCACGATGTCCTCTCGAGTAACCTATGACCGGGATTATTTAGGATATGTGTTTAAAGGTGAATCGATCTCATTATCGTGATCTCATCACGATCCGATTCCCATTGCACAAATCCAAGGACATCACAATATATATATATATATATTTATTTATTTATTTATATATATATATATATACATTTATGCAACAGTTATAAAGTGATATACGCCAAAATATAATAAGCAAAAAGATTCTGTATCAAGTCACACGTGCCATCACTCACGTGATTGGCTTGCTGGGCACCTATGACTAGCAATCTCCCACTTGACCTATAGCCAATCACCTATGTGTCTGATCCCCATCAGACCCCCTGTGATGCTCAAAGACAATATGAGACAACGGCTTTGTCAGTGGATCTACAATGTTATCTTCGGATGGAACTCTTTCCACTGCTACATCTCCTCGGGTTACGATCTCTTTGATAAGCTGGAACCTCCTCATAACACTTCTGATGAGACTCGGGTTCCCTTATTTAAGTAATCGCCCCATAGTTGTCGCAATATAAGGAAGTCGACTTCTCGCTATCCGGAACGACTCTCAAATCTGTAATGAACTTCTTCAACCAGACTCCCTCCTTTGCTGCATCTGATGTAGCAATGTACTCCGCCTTTGTGATCGAGTCAGCAGTAGTATCTCGCTTGGAACTCTTCCAGCACACAGCTCCTCCATTCAAGGTGTATACATACCCTGAATTCGACTTGCTATCATTGACATCAGACTGAAAACTAGAGTCAGTGTAGCCTTCAACCTTAAGGCTATTACCTCCATATACTAGTAAAAGATCCTTAATCCTTCTCAAGTACTTAAGGATACACTTTACTGCTTTCCAATGCTCCAAGCCTGGATCCGCCTGATACCTGCTCGTGACACTCAGAGCATGCGCTATATCAGGCCTAGTACATAGCATGGCATACATGATAGATCCTATTGCTGAGGCATAAGGTATCATATTCATATTCGCCCTTTCTTCTAGAGTCTTTGGGGACATACTCGTAGAGAACGATATCCCATGTCTCTTCGGTATGAGACCTCTCTTGGAATTTTCCATGCCAAACCTTTTGATAATGGTTTCTATGTACCTGGACTAGGATAAGCCAAGTATCCTCTTGGATCTATCTCTATAGATTCTAATCCCCAAGATATAGGATGCTTCCCCTAAGTCCTTCATGGAGAAGTGTCTAGATAACCAAGCCTTTACTATGGATAGCATTCCTACGTCGTTCCCAATGATGAGGATGTCATCCACATATAACACCAAAAAGGTGATAGCACTCCCACTTACCTTCCTGTACAAGGCTCATCTTCGTTCTTAACGGAGTTATAAGATCTGATTGCCTCATCAAATCTTATGTTTCAACTTTGGGAAGCTTGCTTTAGTCCATAAATGGATCTAAGCAACCTACACACCTTATCTGGGCAGTTCTTGGACACGAATCCCTCAGGTTGTATCATATACACCTCCTCCTCGAGGTTCCTATTGAGGAATGCAGTTTTCACATCCATCTGCCAGATCTCATAATCATAGTGTATTGCAATAGCCAATAGAATTCTAATGGATTCTAGCATTGCTACGGTGAGAAGGTTTCGTCGTAGTCAACACCTTGCCTTTGACGATACCCCTTAGCAACTAGCCTTGCTTTATAGGTCTCTACCTTTCCATCTACTCCGATCTTTTTCTTAAAGATCCACTTGCAACCGATGGGTACAATACCTTCGGGCGCATCAACTAGGTTCCAAACCTTATTAGAGTACATAGAATCCATCTCAGAATTCATGGCTTCTTGCCACTTCCCGGAGTCTATACTCATAATAGCCTCCTCGTAGGTCTGAGGATCAATATCCTCAACATCCTCTCCTCTAATATGTCCTACATATCTCTTAGGAGGATGGGATACTCTATCAGACCTGCGTAAAGTTGAAACTTGAGCATGGTTCTCCAACCTTGCTCAACTCTATCATTCTCCCACTATCTTCGCCAAGAATGTGTTCCTTCTTAAGGAACACTGCTCTCTTAGCTACAAAGACCTTTTGGTCCTCGAGATGATAGAAATAATACCCACAAGTTTCCTTGGGGTATCCCACAAATTTGCATCGCTTTGTCCTTGATTCTAACTTATCGGGGTTGTGTCTTTTAACGTGGGCAGGGCAGCCCCAAATCTTAACAACCTTAAGATCATGCTTCTTCCCTTTCCATATCTCATATGGTGTAGACACTACCGACTTAGTTGGAACTCTATTCAGAAAGTAAGCTGCGGTCTCTAGGGCATATCCCTAGAATAAGATGGGTAGGTCAGCGAAACTCATCATGGACCGTACCATATCTAATAGCGTACGATTCCTCCTTCCAGAGACACCATTGAGTTGAGGTATATAAGGAGGTGTCCATTGGGATAATATCCCATGGTCCTTGAGGAACTGAGTAAACTCTGTACTTAAGTACTCACCTCCTCGATCTGATCGAAGAGTTTTGATACTCTTTCAAGTCTAGTTCTCCACCTCATTCTTATACTCTCTGAATTTCTCAAAGGCCTCGGACTTATACTTCATTAAGTACACATATCCATACCTTGAGAAATCATCAGTAAATATAATGAAGTAGGAGTAACCTCCAATGGCATGAGTTGACATGGGTCCACATACATCACTATGTATGAGTTCCAACAACTCAGTGGCTCTCTCTCCAGTTCCACTAAATGGAGAGTTGGTCAGTTTTCCACGAATGCAAGGCTCACAAGTTGCATATGACACATAGTCGAATGGATCTAGATATCCATCATTTAGTAACTTTTGAATCCTTCTTTCATGGATGTGACCTAGCCTACAATGCCACAGGTATGCACTGTTCAACTCATCTCGTTTCCTTTTGGACACATTTACATTCATGATATGTGGAGTAGTGTCTTGCATAAACAAACCTTTATGCAATATTCCTCTCGTCAATCTCCCCTCGGCTTTGCTAGAATTTACAATAAATTGTAGATGTAATAAGCAATACTGGTATCCAATACCAATGCACTATCACAAAAATCTGCCAATTGGAGATTGATCATGAATGTACCTGAAGCTTCTCCAAGCTTCTATTTTGCCCTTTCTGCAAGGTACTTTTTGCAGTTCCTCTTCTAGTGCCCATCTTTACCATAGTGGAAGCACTAGCCTTTATCCTTTGCTAGGTCTTTCTTAGCAACCTTTGCTTTACTTGGTTTGCCCTTGCCCTTTCCCTTCTTAAGGGACCTTTCTGCTTTCCTTTTCTTTCTAGTCTCACCAGTGTAGAGAACTGGCTTCTCTTTCTTAATAGTACTCTCTGCCTCCCTCAACATATTGAGGAGCTCTGGGAGAGTCACCTCAAGCTTGTTCATATTAAAATTCATTATGAACTGTAAAAAGGAATCTAGTAGGGACTGAAGCATAATGTCCACACACAAGTTATCCTCTAGGACTATTCCTATACCTGTGAGTTTCTCTATCCACTCAATCATCTTTAGGACATGGTTTTGAACCGGTGTCCCCTCAATCATCCTAGCGCGGAAGAGGCTCTTGGATATCTCATATCGCTGAGTCCTTTCCTGTTCCTCAAACAATTTACGGACATGTAGGAGAATGGATCTGGCATCCATCTTTTCATGTTGTCTCTATAACTCAGGAGTCATAGAGCCCAACATATAGCACTGAGCAAGAGTGGAGTCATCAATGTACTTCACGTAGCGAGCGATCTCATCCTCGTTTGCCCCTTCTTCGGGCGTAGGCATCACTATATCAAGGACGTATATGATTTTCTCCGCTGTGAGAATAATTCTCAAGTTACGGAGCCAATCCGTATAATTTGGACCAGTGAGGCGGTTGACATCAAGTATGTCACGTAAGGGATTTGAAAGCGACATTTTCGAAAAATAAAGATGCAGCAGAAATGAATAACATGCAGATTTTGCAAGAAATAAAATATCAAGATATGGACTTCTATCTTAATATGCTCCGACTATTTTACTAACGAGTCACGCGACACCCTCAGCACGTGAAACGGAAGTCTCCGGCAGACTTCTAGTGGGGATCAGGATCCAATCAGCATCTTAGTGTAACCTCGAGGGACTCGACTAATCACACTAAGCGTAAAAGGTAGGCAACTCTTGCCGATCACAACTTCTTGTGATTCCCATCCTGTTCGGCCTCCGAATCACCATGGCCCCGAGGGACTCGACCAACCATGATTCTCGGTTAAGTCAACACCTTCGTTACAAGATGAGTCTGATTTGATGATATACACTCGAGGGACTCGACCAAGCATACCATGCCCTCAGGTCACCGATGACATCTCTATGTCATAAGCAAGATAACGAATCGCGATATAGGTGAGTCTCGAGGGACTCGACCAACTCAACCTACACCGGGAATCGGTTCCTACTCATAACGATGGAAGGCCACACGGGTCAATCTAATTGCCTCACGTTTACCGACTTAATATTATCGAGAGATGTTTCTATGATTTGGTCTCCTAATATGACATGTCACACATATACATATTTAATATATATCTACATCGCATGCAAATATATATACATATCTAGTATGTGTATAAGCAATCACACCAGATGATCATGGACCACAACCTAATATGATTAGGCCCGAGCTAGTAGGCCTAATCACTCACATCAAGATCTATGTGTGCAACGGTGCATCTCCATGCCTTGTGATCGTCCATCTTGTCCTCGTCGATTCCGTCGACATCTTGATGCATCGTGATCGTTCGTCTCGTGGGTCCCGCTATCGCATCCACACTCCCATTGCGCCTCCTCATGTGATTACAACTTAATCATAGGCACGCAGGCCCGACAATAAACGAGAAATATAATGAAGGCTCGCAGACCTCAATAATAATAATCACAAGTACACACATCACACGGTCCATGATCATCCGTCCACATATCATACATCACATGTATAAATAATCATCATCATGTAGGACTAATAGATAATAATAAAAATAATAATCAACTAAACCTTTTAATTAATTAATATTTTCTTAAATCAAGGACATGTAGGGAATTTCTCAATTTCTAAGGGTATTTTCATAATTTGGACAAAAAAAAAATTAAAAATTTTTAAATTCATAGGGGCAAAACTATCTTTTTGCCCAAAACTATCTTTTTGCCCAAAACCCTAATTGCCTCTTATTCTTGTCGCCGTCGCCACCCTGCTGGCGGCGGCCTATGCGGCAAGGCGAGGGCGCTGCCCTCGCCTGCAAGCGGCATGCCCGCTGGCGGCGTTGCCGCTACAGGTGGGCGCCCCCGCGGGTGATTCTGCCGGTGGGGCAACGCCCGCAGGCGGTGCTGTCCCGTCGGGCGGTCGCCCTTGTGGGGGGGTGGGGTTTCGCCCGCGGGAGCAGCGGTGGCAAGCGCCACTGCCCTACGACGCCTCACCCCGCGGGAGAAGCGACCGCAGGCGCCTCTGCCCGCGGGCTGCCAGCCCCGCCGGATGCAAGCCTACTGCAAGCAGGCTGTCGGCCGGCTGCTGTAGACGTAGCACCTGTGCTACCTGCCTTCGATTGCGCTGCACGCACGCAGATCGAGGGCAGCAACTATTGCTGCCCTTCCTTGTTTTTGCGTCAACGATTTTGACGTCAAAATTCTTCCTAAACACAACACACGTAGTTCAAAACCAATCATTCGCTCGAACAACCTGGCTCTGATACCACTGTTGGGAAATCTTGGGGGCGACATCATATGTGCAGCGAAAGAACAAGAAAACAAAATCCTCGATTCCCAAAGAGATGTTCGTCGTCGTGCGAAGATTGGTGCGCGAAATCCGCAAAACTTAAAACTGCGTATATAGTAGATTGTGTTACCTAGGGAGATCATATATCCTTGTTTCCTTGCAGATCCTTAGGAGAGGGTGAAGGAGGTCAAGCGTCCTCCTCTCTAGTGGTGATCCACATAGTAGGGTTACGACGACGCTCCTCAAAACACCAGGCATGCTCTGAGGTGGAGAGGGAGAGGAGAATAGGAAAGGCAAGCAAAGACTCTAGCCTATGAGGCTCTGAATCCCTCCTATTTATAGAGGTCCCCTATCAAACCCTAATGGGTCCTCCCCTAGTGGGTATTGGATCTGCATCCAATAAGACAAGGGCTCCGTCGGATATCTCATATCCGAACCTCTACTCATCGCAATGCCTACCATATGTGTGTGACCCTCTAGGCCCAATATCGAGCTGGTTGTGAGTCATACCCGTCAGAACTCCTTCTAACTCAGTGAATTATTATCTCTGTAATAATTCAATTGACTCATCGACTACAGACGTACTAGGCCACTACGCCTAGTCCCCAGACGATACAGGGGAATCCAATCCATTGGACCTGTCTGTCCTCAGTTACCGTGTACCTATAGTTCCTCATCCATCTAATATCACAGAGACCGTATATCGAGCATGGTGTTGTCAGACCCATACGGTTTCTACTCGAGTCTCGCTCTAATCGAATTCTCCCGGAGAACTCTTTCTCTCTCAACCTGAATGACCCTGGCCAGGGATTTGTCTGAGCAAGAACACATGAGATATTCCTCTCATAACACCGAGAGTGGATGATCCTCTATCGACACTCAATAGCCCTCGTAAGGTCGACTACCACTCCCAATGACCAACTGTACTAGATCTGGGACAGCCAAACCTATAAGTCTGGTATCAAAGAGTGGAGCACTCATCCGACGAACCTTCGACGATGCTCCGGCAGACTTCCGACAAACTCCTGGACTTGCGACGATCCACTTGACGAGTTCTGATGAGCTTCTTTGGCAAGCTCCTAGACTTCTCGGATTTGTTCCCATAAGACCTCCGACGACCGTCCGGACTTCCGTCGAACTCTCGAACTCCCAACGTGATCATAGTCTTGACTCCGGTGCAACTCCTGCTGCATGTCTTACTTCCATCGTAGTTAATCCTGCACATGTAAAATAAAACTTCAATCGAGACAATTAATCCTAAGCAATTAAGCAAGTTCTCCGGCATGTCATTAGTCCCTCGACGCTTCGTCTGATTCTTCGACGCATCGTCCTCTCTTGCGGCCTAATGCCCAATCAGCCAGTTGACTCCGCAACTCCGATATCCTTGGCGCAATCTTCGCTTTTCTTGGTCCGATGCCTGAATCCATGGCCCGAAGCCTTCTATCGATACGTCGACCGATCCACCGGTCTGACATCCAATCTTCTAACATGTTCCTCCGGCCCAATATGATTTTTCTTGCTTTAATTGTCTCATCCTGATCGAAGCATCCTACATCACTCAAAACATAGATTAAATCATAAACATATATCAAGTGGTTTTATCATCAAAATACGAGATTCAACAATCTCCCCCTTTTTTATGATGACAACCACTTGATGACGGAGTTAACCTTAACTCCCGGAGTTAAAATAAACTCCCCCTATCAATATGTCATATTGATAGAAACTCTTGGATTCAAAAATCCAAGCAACATGTCATCATAAACTTATGCATAACATGTCATGTCATCAACATACTTCTCCTCCTTTGTCATCAACAAAAAGGAGAAGTCCAACTTTAATGTGTTTGTAGTATAAATTCAACTTATTGCATGAAAAACATAATATCAAGTTTTATCATGATGTAGTTTTGAAGCTAGAAAATTTAGCAAGTGTTACATCATGCTTAGAACATTCAAGCTATCAAGTTTTAGATATGCAAGTTTTACAACATACAAGATAGCACTTTTGCTTCTTTTAAGATAGCAACTTCTACATCAAGCAAGCTAGCAAATTAGAGATATTCAAGAAGGCAACTCTTGCTTCTTGAAATATGTAAATTTTGTCAACTTTGCTAGATGCGCAAGTTAGCATATTTTGCTTCTTGAGATAGGCAAGATAGCACTTTTGTAATTTTTGTTTCTTAAGATGTTTAAGATAGCAAGCTCTACATCTTGCAAGCTAGCAATGTTACAACATTTTAGAACATGCAAGGTAGCAATTTAGAGATATTCAAGAAAGCAACTCTTGCCTCTTGAAATATGCAAGTTTGCTAGATGTGCACGTTAGCATGTTTTGCCTCTTGAGATAGGCAAGATAGCACATTTGCTTCTTTTGATATAGCAATTTTTTGTTTCTCTTTAGATCACATTCTAGCAATTCTAGCAAATTTTACATCATGCAAGATAGCAAATTTTTGTGATGTTCAAGATATCAAGTTCTTCTCCTTGTAGTATGTAAGCTAGCATATATTTGCTTCCTTTGTTTGAGCTAGTAATTTTGCTTCCTTTGCAAAGTGCATGTTTCTAAATTTTGCAAGATGAGCTAGCAATATTTCTCCCCCTTTGCCAATGTCAAAAAGAAGGGAAGACCCTTTGCGTCAATTTCTAAATCATGACAAAGGTAAGTATCAATCTTATTTGTGCATCATTATATTTTCAAATTAAAACATGCACATTTTCAAAATCATACATTTCATTTTTCATGCATGATACAAATAAATCAATCATCATTATGAGCATATCATACATGATATTCAAGCATTAAAATTTTTAAGCATTTATCAACATGTTGATCATGATATCAAACATTTATCATTTAAAGCATTCATGATACACATCATATGCAATACACCATGTACATCATTATCATAAGCATTGCATGCATCATTACAAATTTATGAATATTTCATGCATTCATATCATCACATAAAGAATATCAAGAAGAATTAGTTGGGTGATGAGATAAACATTTCATGAATAAAAGGAATTGCATAAAAATCATATCATGAAAGATTTGAACATGTGAATACAAAAAGACATGATTTCTTTTTGAAAAACCACCTTATAAATAATCGAAAGAAAATCTTAGGAGATCGATTAAACAAAAAATCTTGATTCATAATAAAATTTCATGTATCGAATATCGAGAAATCAAGATGATGATTAAAAAAAAAAACATATCACAAGTTATATTCAAGAGAAAAATCATCATTCATTTTGTCAAATCAACATTTGTTGGGTATGCATGATATCAAAACATGGTTTCAAATCTTCAACATATAACATGCATAAATTCAAAAATCGAAAGGAGAAGGGAAGAATTCAAAGGTACAAAGATTTCAACCATCTCATAAACAAACGAAGGATCAAGTCATGAATTGTAAATTCCATGAATCATTTCGACAAATCTCCTTTTGAATAATCGAGATGATCATCAAGGGAAATCTCATGTTATTCCAAGAAATCAAGATCATGATTTTGATAAAACTCATCTCAAATTCAAATCACCAAAATCATTTTTATGGTTCACAAAATTCATAACATAAGTAGATTCATGATTTCATTGATAATATATTTCCCTTTTTTAAGTATATCATTTTAAGTGATTGATTTCATGTTAGCATGCTTTTTCATTTATGTTAAATAAAAAAACATGCATCAACGTTTAGGATCGAAAAATAAATTTCGTCATAAAACCATCAAGATCAATAAATCACAAAAATCAAGAGAATCTGAAAATGAAATTTAACACTTTCATGCATTCGGACATGGTTTCGCCATATGTTTTTCAAATACACTCATGAAAATAACACATGCTTATCATCATGTATAACTTAAAATCTCATGCATAAAATTGTCAATCATGGTATCAAAAATGTTTAATATTACATCATTATGCATTTCTTCAAACATGATTTTATTTAATCAAAATCGAGAAATAATAATGGAAATCAACATGATACACATTATTACTTCTTAACCACATATAGCATGATTTCATATTTTCAATCGAAATTATTTTGATGTTTATCATAAAATATGTATTTTTCATGATTATTTTCAAAATTACGAGCATGATCATATTCTTGTATTTTTAATTTTTTTTAATATAATTTTTAAGAAAAATAATTATTATAAAAAAGAAAATGCATCATGGACAACATCAAGTAATTTCAAAATAAATTAAGGGGGTTTCGATTCTCTCATCGTTGAATGTCGTTAAGGCGTAGTTTGTGTTAAGACTCTAGCTTGGAGAGTCCTAATTGAGAGGGACATTCATGTAAAACTGTTAGGACTCTAGCTAGGAGAGTCCTAATTGAGAGGAAAATTCTGTTAGGACTCTAGCTAGGAGAGTCCTAATTCAGAGGGGCATTCATGTAGGAGGTATTTTCTTATAGAAAAATTAGGAGTTGTAAGGGAATAGGAGTCTTGAGTAGGAGTCCTATTAGGAGTTGGTTAGAAGTAAGAGTCTTAAGTAGGAGTCCTATTAGGAGTTAGGGTTTAGAAGCCCTATAAATAGCCATGTATTCTTTCTCTTTTCTTAAGCAATAGATGAATCTTTTCTGCAGCCTTTGAGCAGCAACTTGGAGGGAGGAACCCCTATAGAGTTCCAAGGAGGCCGATCCCCTAAAGAGATCAACCCCAAGTTTAGAATTTGCAAGGGTTCTAACACCTGGTATCAGAGCAGCGTTCTTGGCGTCTCGCTGCCCTTCCACAGCCATCCATCAACCCTCTACAACCATCCAAAGCAATTCCCACAATTGCTTAAAAGATCGTCACCGAATTCCGCCATCATCTCCACCACCGCGGATCATCCTTTGATCTCCCCGTGAATTGCAACAGGTTCTGGTTTCATACCTTACTGCTGCTGCAATTTAGTTATCCTTATTCGAAAATTAAACAAAAAAAAAAAATCGTTCCTATATTGCTGCATAAACTTTTCGTCACAAAGTTTTCATCTCTACGACGAAAGATACATTGCAGAATTCCAACCGCATAGCACCATCTGTTTGATCTTGCTACTATGCTTTTTCTATCCAAATTTCTACGAAATTTTTATGACATCTTTGACACTTCCTAACAGTAGATTTCCCTTTAGTTTCATCAAAAAATTCTCAATATGAACTACTGATCTTTTATGTCCAATCTGCTGCTCTTGAATTACAGAATTCAAGCTGCATAGCACCATCTGTTTGATCTTGCTACTGTGCTTTTTCTATCCAAATTTCTACGAAATATTTATGACATCTTTGACACTTCCTAACAGTGGATTTCCCTTTGGTTTCATCAAAAAATTCTCAATATAAACTAGTGATCTTTTATGTCCAATCTGCTGCACTTGAATTGCAGAATTCAAGCTGCATAGCACCATCTGTTTGATCTTGCTACTGTGCTTTTTCTATCCAAATTTTTACCAAATTTTTATGACATCTTTGACACTTCCTAACAGTAGATTTCCCTTTGGTTTCATCAAAAAATTCTCAATATAAACTACTGATCTTTTATGTCCAATCTGCTGCACTTGAAAATCTATGCTGCAGAAAATTTCAGCTGCATATTGTTGCCTTAACCCATCTATTTGCAATCTTTTTTGAATGAAATTTCTTATACACTTCATAGATCATCTTGGCTTTCATCTAAGATTTATTTATTCAGAAATTCATCTCTAAAAATAATTTTATGTTGCTACAAATTTTCGTCGTAACCCGCTGAAATTTCTCGACAAGAACTCTGCAATCGCAACTTGCACCAATTTCCTTGCTGTTATACTGCCGAAATTTTCTTGATTAAATTAGGTATCCTTGCTGTCATATAAACTGTGATTTTGCTATCAATTCCCTCCTCAATTCTCTCAAGTTTTTTGTGAAAATTACGTCTAGAATCCATTGTTTCTTCGACGACAATTCTACTCTTACAAGACAGCACATACTTACTGCAACTTCCACGGAATTCTGTCAAACCTTTGCTACCATCTACTACAGATCCAAAACTTTCATCTACAGCCCTAAAACTCTACTAAATCACACCCTCAACCTGCACCCAAAACAGCCACAAAACAAGCCTAAACCGCAGCCTACATCCACCAATCCACCAACCCTTTCGACCATCACTTCTCTCAACCTATACATGTCTTTAACCCAACAGCAAAAGAGAGATCTTAACATCATAGATTTGGGGCCATATACTATGGCATCTAAGGAGGCAATCAATGCTAAATTCGAAGCCTTGGAGGCACGAATGGAGGATAAGATTCGGACGCTCTTTACCGAACTCAGATTGGGCCGACCACTAAGCCCGAAGAAATCATATCAAGGAGAGAGCTTTGCCCAATCACACCAAGCCCGAAGAGATGACTTCCAAGGGAGGGTAGGCTCTATGACCAACCCCAACTATCCATGTATGAGAGTGGACTTCCCTAGATGGGAAGAAGGAGATCCGATTGGTTGGATCTCGCGCGCGGAGCGATATTTTCTGTACCACAAAATCGCGGATGCATCTATGGTGAAAATTGCAGGTATACATATTGAAGGGGATGCTATACAATGGTTTGACTGGTTTGAACATACTTATGGAGTCATTTCATGGCGACAATTCAAAGAAGGACTGCTGATCCGCTTCAAACCAACCGATTATGAGAATATTGATAGACAACTAGCAAAGATCCGACAAACATCTACCATTCAGGAGTACCAAACCATGTTTGAAAGGTTATCTAATCAAACTCATGATTGGTCTCAAAAATAGCTATTGAGAACCTTCATTGAGGACTTGAAGCCGGAGATCTAAGGAGAAGTTAAAGCGCGACAACCATATATGCTTATGGCAGCCATCTCTTTCGCACGACATCAAGAGGAGCAATTGAACTATGAAGCTCGGAGGACTAGGGTCACTCCTCAACCAATAATATTGAAGCCCTCAGCCCCCCCTACTATTGACCAAGTCCCTACACCAAAGAAGTTAACAAGAGATGAGCTTCGGGAGCGATATGCGAAGGGGTTATGTTGGCATTGTGACAAGCCGTGGAGCCGTGAGCATCGCTGTAGTAAAAGCGGACTTTTTATGATTGAACCGATAGAAGAAGAGGTCATTGAACATCCAAAAGAGAGCATTGAACATGAAGAAGAAGATGCGGAAGAAGAGCCACAACCGACGAACGTTACAGTACATGCACTAGCCAGCTACTCAAACCCGCAAACGATGAAAGTTGGAGGCCTTCTCAAACAACAACCGATCACTGTTCTCATCGACACGGGCAGTACTACTAACTTCCTAAATAGTAAGCTTGTTGTTCGGATAGCATTACCTATCGAGAATCGCTATAGGTTTGATGTTAAGGTCATCGACGGACGGATTTTGAATTGTGATCGTAGGCACCCGCAGGAGAAACTATTGCTGAAGGACCAAGAGATAATTGCAGATTTCTTCCTTCTCCCTCTTAACAATCATGAGGCCATGCTCATAATTAAATGGTTGACAACATTAGGTGATATTTTCTGGAATTTTATGAAACTAATTATGAAATTTTACAGTAAGGAGAAACAGGTGACATTGCACGAGAAACGTGGGGGCGACATAACAACGATTTGCACACAACAAATGGAGAATGTTTTGCATAAAGCATGTAGTGGCTTTTTGGTACAACTTGAGCAGCAAACTAAGGGGGAGCCAATAAAATTTGAAGATCCAAATCTACTTCCTTTGCTTATTGAATTTTTAAATATATTTGACGAACCGTGCAACCTACCTCTTACCCATCGGCATGATCATTGTATAACGATTCTTCCAGGCAAATCTTCAACAAATACTTGGCCATATCAGTATCTACATCTCCAGAAGGATAAAATAGAAAGGATTATAAAAGAGATGCTCAAAACAGGAGTTATTCGGCCGAGTTGCAACCTCTACTCTTCACCGGTGCTACTTGTACACAAGAAGGACGGAATATGGCGAATATGCGTTGATTACCGAGCTCTCAATGGCATAACCATCAAGGATAAATACCCTATTCCAGTACTAGATGAATTGCTATATGAAAGGGAGCACAAATCTTCACAAAGATGGACCTTCGATCTCGGTATTATCAAATACGAGTGTACGAAGAAGTCATACCGAAAACCACCTTTCGAACACACAACGGCCACTAGAAATTTTTACTTTCTTCAACAAAAGGTGGGATATCTTGGGCATATCATATCAGAGGAAGGTGTGACGGTGGACCCCTTCAAAATTGAAGCAATGCAAAACTGGCCGACCCCGAGAAACATAAAATTGCTATATGGCTTTCTAGGTTTAACAGGCTACTACCGTAAGTTCGTGAAAAACTATGGAAAGATCAGTGCACCACTTACTTCCTTACTGGAAAAAGATGTCCTCCAATGGTTGGACAGAGCCTCCACTGCCTTCAACAAACTTAAGGCAGCCATGACGACGATGCCGGTGCTAACACTACCAGATTTCAACCGACCCTTCATTATTGAGGCCGACACATCTGGAGTCAGAATTGGAGCCATTCTCATGCAAGATGGTCGACCACTCGCATACACTAGCAAGGCATTATCTCCCTCCTATCAAAATAAGTCAACGTATGATAAGGAGATGCTCGCCATTGTGCGCGCAACAACGAGGTGGAGACCCTACTTGATTGGTCGACGATTTCAAATTAAAACCGACCATAAAAGCCTCAAGTACTTTTTGGAGCGAAAGATATTATCCCCTGAGCAGCAAAAATGGGTAACAAAACTTCTTGGATTTGATTATGAAATAACTTACAAAAGGTGGAAAGAGAATGTTGTTGCAGATGCGCTTTCGCAGCTACTTAAGCAAGCTGAATTTTTGATCGTTTTACTTCCAACCAACAACTTCCTTGAGGATATTAAGATGGAATGGCAAGAAGATTCGGAGACAGTAAGATTAAACAAAAAAAAATTAGAGGAAGCACCAAGCTCCGTGGCTCATTACAATCGGGACTCAAAAGAATTATGCTATAAGGGATGCATTGTGCTTGTGACAAATTCTACTTACATCTTCAAAAGCATATTTTGGACAAAGTTATTCCATATGCAGGGTACTAAATTGAAAAGGAGTACGACATATCACCAACAAACCAACAGCCAGACGGAAGTTTTAAATAGGTGCTTGGAGATAGCCCAAAGCCACACACCAAATATGACTACCCAAATAGAACTCCAGACCCAGCCAAGTACCATTATTGATCGACGGATCGTGACTCGACGACGATGACCCATTAATTAAGTGTTAATATAGTGGGCGAACCTACCAATAGAAGATGCCACTTGGGAGAACTATGACGACTTGAAGATCAAATTCTCAGAATTCACGAATCATCAGCCTCGAGGAGAAGCCTAATTTGAAGAGGGCAGGTCTGTTAGGACTGTAGCCTGGAGAGTCCTAATTGAGATGGACATTCATGTAAAACTGTTATGACTCTAGCTAGGAGAGTCCTAATTGAGAGGGACATTCTGTTAGGACTCTAGCTAGGAGAGTCTTAATTCAGAGGGGCATTCATGTAGGAGGTATTTTCTTATAGAAGAATTAGGAGTTGTAAGGGAATAGGAGTCTTGAGTAGGAGTCCTATTAGGAGTTGGTTAGAAGTAAGAGTTTTAAGTAGGAGTCCTATTAGGAGTTAGGGTTTAGAAGCCCGATAAATAGCCATGTATTCCTTCTCTTTTCTTAAGCAATAGATGAATCTTTTCTGCAGCCTTTGAGCAGCAACTTGAAGGGAGGAACCCCTATAGAGTTCCAAGGAGGCCGATCCCCTAAAGAGATCAACCCCAAGTTTAGAATCTGCAAGGGTTCTAACAGTTTGCCACCTCGCCTTTGTTGATTTTCTCCTCGTCTTTGGAGGAGCTCGATTCATCCCACTTTATATTCTTCTTCTTGCGTTTAAAGCAAGTAGTTCCATTCTTTTTGTTCTTAAATTTTTGTTTCTTTAATCTTTTAATTTTTTTAGTGAGTAGTTTGTGTTCACCATCACTTGAGCTTATGCTTGAGAAGTCTTCAAATGTTCTATGTCCCATATCCTTTCTGTTCTTTGGAAGGTTGTTTTGTTCATCATGTTCATCATGTGCATTGCGCACCATTTCATATGTCATCAATGAGCCGATAAGTCCTTCAAGTGGAAAAATATTTAAATCTTTTGTTTCTTGTATTGCCGTTTCTTTTGATTCCCAAGCTTTAGAAAGTGATCATAAAACTTTACTAACAAGTTCAAAATTCAAGAAACATTTGCCAAGAGCTTTTAAACCATTGATGACATTCGTAAAATGGGTATACATGTCAACAATGGTTTCGCTCGGCTTCATTCGAAAAAACTCGAAATCATGCATTAAAAAGTTGATTTTTGAATCTTTAACTCTAGAAGTGCCTTTGTGTGTGATTTCAAGAGTGTGCCATATGTCGAAAGTCATTTCACACAGAGAAACCCGATTAAACTCATTTTTGTCCAAAGCGCAAAATAAGGCATTCAGAGCCTTTGCGTTTAGAGGGAAGTTGAAAATTGTTTTCAACAATATTCTATAAATCCAAATTCATAGAAATCAAGAAAACTCTCATTCAAGTTTTCCAATAAGTGTAGTCCAATCCGTTAAACAACGGTGGATGAACAACCGATAAGCCCTCCTGAAAGCCATGAAGATCCATTTCTCTCGGGTGTAAATCCGAAATGAAAAATACCGGGCTCTGATACCAATTGGTAGGATCAAGAGCACTAAGAGGGGGGGGGGGGGGGGGTGAATTAGTGCAGCGGAAAACTTTTGACGATTTAAAACGTTCGTACGATAAAGACGATTTCGGTAAGAAAGCTGATTCGAAATCACTTTAACTTATGATCAAGTGAGATGCAGTTAAAGTAAAGATATAGAGACAGTTTGCAATTTAGATAGAGAACAGAATGTAATTGCAAACCGAAATTCGACGTTCGTACGATAAAAGCGATTTCGGTTTGAAAGCCGATTCGGAAGTTACTTTAACTTAGATTAGACGAAGTGCAGTTAAAGTAAAACTATGGAGACAGTTTGCAGTTAAGATAGAGAACATAAAGTAAATGCAAACCGAGATTCAGAGTGGTTCGGTCAATCTTGACCTACATCCACTTTTGGCTTCCTCCTCCGATGAGGTCACCGATGTCCACTAGAGGCCTTCCTTCAATAGGCGAAGGCCAACCACCCTTTTACACTTTCACTCCTTTTGACGGGCTTAGGAGACAACCCTTACAGAATTTCTCTCCTCTCTTGAAAGCTCAAAAATGTCATTTCCCAGATTTCCGGGGTCCTAGCGGTACTACCTCCTGACTGGGGCGGTATAACCGCCTGGCAGCTCGGAGACTGAGCCTCTGGGCGGTGCCACCGCCTGATAGGGGTGGTTGCACCACCCAATCTCGCTCAGAGACTGAGCCCAGGCAGTGCCACCGCCTAGCTTTCCTGGGAGACTATATCCTGGGCGGTGCCACCGCTTGGCAGGAATTCTAGTCCGAATGGGTTGATTCATTCAGCCCAATTTGGGTCTATCAAGGGACCAATTGCCCCTAGATTAAGTTAATGGGATCACCTCCCATTCCTAACTTAATCTACATACTAACTACGATATTTCTTAAGACATTTACTACAACTTACTCTAGTGCATCAATCGCTTCTTCCAACGAGCTTCCGGCGAACCTTCGACGATGCTCCGGTGGACTTCCGGTAAACTCTTGGACTTGCGACGATCCACTTAGCGAGTTCCGATGAGCTTCTTTGGCAAGCTCCTAGACTTCTCGGATTTGTTCCTACAGAACCTCCGACGACCGTCCGGACTTCCGTCGAACTCTCGAACTCCCAACGTGATCATAGTCTTGACTCCGGTGCAACTCCTGCCGCATGTCTTACTTCCATCGTAGTTAATCTTGCATATGTAAAACAAAACTTCGATCGAGACAATTAATCCTAAGCAATTAACCAAGTTGTCCGGCATGTCATTGGTCCCTCGATGCTTCGTCCGAATCTTCGGCGCATCGTCTTCTCTTACGGCCTATTGCCCAATCAGCCAGTTAACTCTGCAACTCCGATATCCTTGGCGCAATCTCCGCTTTTCTTGGCCCGATGCCTGAATCCACGGCCCGAAGCCTTCTATCGATACGTCGACCGATCCACTGGTCTGACGTCCAATCTTCTAACATGTTCCTCCAACCCAATACGATTTTTCTTGCTTTAATTGTCTCATCCTGATCGAAGAATCCTGCGTCACTCAAAACGCAGATTAAATCATAAACATATATCTAGTGGTTTCATCATCAAAATACGAGATTCAACATTGATTATGTTAGGACTCTAGCTTGGAGAGTCCTAATTGAGAGGGACATTCATGTAAAACTGTTAGGACTCTAGCTAGGAGAGTCCTAATTGAGAGGGACTTTCTGTTAGGACTCTAGCTAGGAGAGTCCTAATTGAGAGGGGCATTCATGTAGGAGGTTTTTTCTTATAGAAGAATTAGGAGTTGTAAGGGAATAGGAGTCTTGAGTAGGAGTCTTATTAGGAGTTGGTTAGAAGTAAGAGTCTTAAGTAGGAGTCCTATTAGGAGTTAGGGTTTAGAAGCCCTATAAATAGCCATGTATTCCTTCTCTTTTCATAAGCAATAGATGAATCTTTTCTGCAGCCTTTGAGCAGCAACTTGGAGGGAGGAACCCCTATAGAGTTCCAAGGAGGCCGATCCCCTAAAGTGATCAACCCTAAGTTTAGCATCTGCAAGGGTTCTAACACCTGGTATCAGAGCAGCGATCTTGGTGTCTCGCTGTCCTTCCACAGTCATCCATCAACCCTCCACAACCATCCAAAGCAATTCCCACAATTGCTTAAAAGATCGTCGTCAAATTCCACCGTTATCTCCACCACCACAGATCATCCTTTGATCTCCCCGTAAATTGCAACAGGTTCTGGTTTCCTACCTTACTGCTGCTGCAATTTAGTTATCCTTATTCGAAAATCCAAAAAAAAAAAATTGTTCCTATATTGCTGCATAAACCTTTCGTCACAAAGTTTTCATCTCTACGACGAAAGATACATTGCAGAATTCCAACCGCATAACACCATATGTTTGATCTTGCTACTATGCTTTTTCTATCCAAATTTCTATGAAATTTTTATGACATCTTTCATAGTTCCTAACAGCAGATTTCCATTTGGTTTTTTCAAAAAATTCTAAATATAAACCATTGATCTTTTACGTCTAATCTGTTATACTTGAAAATCTGCACTGTAAAATTTCAGCCGCATAGCATTGTTTGTTTGATCTTGATACTATATTGTTTCTATCCAAATCTCTACGAAATTTTTATGATAGCTTTGACACTTCATAATAGTGGATTTTCCTTTGGTTTCATCAAAAAATTCTCAATATAAACTACTGATCTTTTACGTTCAATCTGCTATACTTAAAAATCTGTGCTGCAGAAAATTTCAGCGGTATATTGTTGCCTTAACCCATCTCTTTGCAATCTTTTTTGAATGAAATTTCTTATACACTTCATAGATCATCTTGGCTTCCATCTATGATTGATCTATTAAGAAATTCATCTCTAAAAATAATTTTATGCTGCTGTAAATTTTCGTTGTAACCCGCTGAAATTTTTCGACGAGAATTCTCCAATCGCAACTTGCACCAATTTCCTTGCTGTTATTGTAGCATCCCTCATTTCTGAATTTTCGTAAAAGTTTTTAGTTGTAATGTACGTATCTATTTTAAATTTGATAAAATAACAAAAATATGAATCTGAGAACTTATTCATAAGATTTGAGAGATTTATTCAAAAAGAAAAAAAAATCTGAGGATCTATATGTAAACCCTGAGGACCTAATCGTAAATATAATAATATAAGGACTAAACTGCAAAATGCACAAAAATACAAATCCCACCGTTTAAGCTTCTATGCCTTCGTTCTTAAGGAACCAGAGAAGGCAGCTACGTGGATGATCAGGGAAAGAAAGAAAGAAGAAGAAGAAGAAAAAAAAAATTGGGGCTTTAAGGTTTCTTGCTCAAATCTTCTCATTTAGAGCCATAATTCTCAAAGGCAAGTGTTCTAACCCCATCCTACAGAAGTATTAGTCTATGTTCCTATATTGATTATGAAAGATTTATGCTTAGACTCTGATATTTCTCTCTTTGGACATAAAACCAAGGATCTGAAATTTTTTCGGTAAACTGACCCCTATACACTGTTTCAGCTATAAATTTTGGTACCAAATGTGGATTTAGGTAAGAGCTAGCTAGTTTGAAATTAGACTCTTATATCTTTCTTTTGACACTTATTTTGTAGATTTTGGACACCGAATACTTACCCAAACGTCTGTTTCAAATGAGCCTATAGATGCTGCAGAATAGGGATCAACATTTTTAACCTTTCGATACTAAAATACCTATAAGTCCCTGTTAGAAATTCTGATTTGTACCAAACTGATTTCGTTCGAAACTAGACTTGTAGACCTTTCTTTTGACATATAGATTGAAAAATTTGGAATTCAAATGCCTACCCTATTATCTGTTGAATCCGATCCTATGAATTCTGCAAGACAATGATTTTGTTTTTGACCTTGTGTTAACAAATTAAAGGTAACTCCTTGTTGGAAACAATGATTCATACGAAACTTGTTTCAACAGAAAATAGATTGATGTATCTTTCAACAATAGCATTTTTGAGGGTATTGGAGTATAATTGACAATCTGAAGTATTTATCCAATGAGCCTCTTGAATTCTGTCAGAAATCGAGCTTTGATCGATTTCGTATCTTCTGTTTTTGTTCGTTTGGAAATAGATTTTGTTCAATTCCCTTCACTCAATTGTGGCTTATATTAATGTTTGAATTCTCGTTTTCTCTTGTCTATAAATTATTACCATTCCTGAACATATTGTGTAACATTTATGCTATATCACATTGACTTATATAGGCACTTGTATAACCCATTGTTCCGCATTTCCTTTCGATGTGTGCCTATTCTAGTTTCTTTCCTTTGGATATCGAATTCATCTAACCTTCTTATTTGAATTGAGTTGTATATGATTGCTTGGATTCCATATTTGCCTTGCTTTCAATTCCTTTCGAATCTGAATATTATTGTGAAAGATTATTGCTTACTTCAGATTGACTCGTAAAGGCACATGTACGTTTTGTTGTTCCGCGTGTGCTTTCGATATGTGCTATTCATTGTTCATACTATCCTTTTGTACTCTGGTGTTTGTGGGATTTGTGAACCTTTGCCAGAAATGGTAAAGGGAGTTATGCATAGAGCCTGCGATGCTCTACCGGCCCCTTCTGACATCACCTAGACATGGGTGGATGGAGCTCCCAGACGTGGGAGACCTCCCAGACGTGGGAGACTTCTGTCTGGTGGTCATTCAGAAATGGATGAATCACATTCTGTCTGTGGTCCCACTACACCTTCTGTATGTTTGATATGATATCCAGAGCTTTGGTTATGTGTTTCTGTATATGCTCTGGATAAGAATGATATGAATGCAACGTCAAAGACGACGTTTGAGCTTCTGTTTGGTATTTATTATTGATATGCTCCGAAATGTTCCATACGCCGTTGATATGCTCCGAAACATTTCATACGCCACTGATAAGCTCCGAAACATTTCATTTGTTATTTATATGCTCCGAAATGTTTCATTCATCGTTGATATGCTTCGAAATGTTCCATATGTCGTTGATATACTCCGGAACATTTCATACGCCATTGATATGCTCCGAAATGCTTCATCTGCTACTGTCTCAAATTATTGTTCACAATACCCTTTTGTACTCTAGTGTTTGTGGGATTATTTGGACCTTTGCCAGAAATGGTAAAGGGTATGTGCTTAGAGCGTGCGATGCTCTAGATTATGTTTGGTGGTCATTCAGAAATGGATGGACCATATTATGTTTGGAATCCCACTTCATATTCTATTTGTTTCATCTGTTATTGTTACGCTTTGAAATGTTCCTAATGTCATTGATATACTCCGAAACATTTCATACGCTATTGATATGCTTCAATTACTCTGTGTTCCATTTGCTATGACCTGATATATTCTGAAATGTGCTATTTGCCATTGATATGCTCCGGAACATCTCGTACGCTATTGATATGCTCCAATTACTCTCTGCCCCATTTGTTAGGAACCAAATATGTATGATTGAAATGACAATTGTGATTCTGCACCTAATGATATTATGTCTATGAATTTTTTTATTCTGCCTTGTATATTGAGACTTTATCTCTTTGGAAATTGTCCTCTTTTGACAATGGATATGTTAGTCACTTGCTGAGCTCTATATGCTCACCCCTTTGTTGTTAAAATTTTTCAGGATAGCTTGTCGCTTGCTTAAATGTTAAGATTGGGCTGAGGCGGTGGAAAGCTAAAAGATTTTGGGCAGATCTTTATTAGTATATATATTTTTGTTGTATAAGCACACGTTGCATCTAATGAAATGTTGACGATGAATCTAAACTTGTGGATTTTGTTTAAGTTTAAAGGACCTCTCATGTTTAAGATTCTGGAATGTTAAGTTTAATGTATGATGATATGAACTTGTGGTGAATAGTTGGAGTTCTGATTGTATAATTTATTTAGCTTGTGGATTTGTAAATGTTGTTCATATTTGTCAAGTTGGCTTTGGTTGCCATAAATGTGAATTATCGAGTGATGTGATATATGATTATAAACTGCACAGGTTTTATTGATGTGAATTTTGATAGAATGTTTTTAAGTGTCCTCGAATGTTAGTTTGGATCCTGGATCAATTTGTTTTCTTGAATTTTTAATATCGATATTATTTTGAGGGGCGTGACAGAGTTGGTATCAGAGCATAGTTTGAGGATCACTGAAATATTTGATATGTTGACGTGCAAAATATATTGAGGTCTAGTGAACTTTAGTTATCGGTGAAAATTTTCTTTGATGCATTTTAGGAATCTAGGATGACGAGGACATTTAGTCCTCCTATTTCATTTGTTTCTGATTAATTAAGGGGAATGAAAGGATTGATCAGGGATACTAAATCAGAGTAGCGCAATGAAAGCATGGTGGACCTAATTTCATTAGTGGTAGAAAAACGGATGAGGCAAACAGAGAAGTTATTTGATGTACAAAATTGTTCTGATGATCATAAGATTTCTTTTGCTACCTTATAGTGGAAGTAGAGGCTGATTATTAATGGCAACAATGAAAAGAATTTTTGGAGATCAGTGACAAGAATGATAAGGACAAGTTTACCAATAAAAATATGATTGGAAATGAATCAGAAAGTGATAACTAGAGGGTCAAGACATTTGGATTTGAAAAGGGAAGTCACCACGAAAGACTCAATCATATATGAATTGCAAGTTAAATTATGAAACAAGTTTGTGTTTGTGGGTGGCTAGAGTCTATTTTGCGTGCGGAAAGTTGGATCATAAAATAAAAAACTGCCCCTTGAACAAGAAGAAAGAGTCACTGCCTCAGAAACCATCAGCCCATGTCAGAGTGTATGCTATCACTGAATATGATTCTAAAACTTCTGAATTAGTGGTCGAAGGTATTATGCATGCTTATGAAAGAATGTAAATATTTGTTTGACCATGGGTCCGATCTACGATTTGATTTGTAATATTTTGCTTATCAATTGGGTATGCAACCTAGACCATTGCATTGTGTTATATGTAAATACGATCATTGGAGATTCTTTGATAACGAACATGAATCTGGTCATCTTGTCTAATTTTTTATTGGAGAACTTGAACTTTTTGCTGATTTAGTTCTCCTAGAGATTTGGAGCTTTGATATTATACTTGGTATGGATTGACTATCTTCCTATCATACCAATATAGATTGGTATATAACAAATGATCACTTTTTGTACATTTGATCAGTCGATCCTTTATTTTGAAAGTATTGGACATGATTTATCTCCTTGCCTAATGTATCCCAAGATTATTTGCCTGAATTACTTCCAAAACGTGACTTTGCTTTTGATTTGGTCTTTGGGACAATCCCAATATCTAAGCCTTTCTACGGAATGATATCATTTGAGTAAGTGGAATTAGAAAAGCAACTAGAAGGACTATTAAATAAAGATTTTATTTGGCTTAATATTTCATCATGGGGTGCTCCGGTGTTAGTTAAAAAAAATGGTTTGAACATTGAGTTTTTGTACTGATTATAGAAAGTTAAATCAGGTGACCATCAAAAACAAGTATCCCATACCCAGGATTGATGATTTGTTTGATCAACTGTAGGGTGCACAAGTATTATCTAAGATTGACTTGAGGTCAGGTTACTATCAGTTGAAGATCAAGGAGGAGGATATTCCAAAAATAGCTTTCAGAACTCGATATGGTCACTATCAATTCTTAGTGATGCCATTGTTTGACTAATGCCCTTGCAGCTTTTATGGAACTAATGAATAGAATATTTCAACCGCTCAATCACTCTTGGATGACTGTGTAATTGTATTTATTGATGACATATTGGTGTATTCAAGGAGTAATCAGGAGCATGAGGAACACTTGAGAAATGTATTATCCATACTAAGAGAAAAGAAGTTGTAGGCAAAGTTCAGCAAATGTGAATTTTGGTTGAATGAAGTTACTTTCTTAGGCCATGTGATTTCAGGAAAGGGTATATCTGTTGATCCAAAGAAAGTGGAAGCTGTAGTTGAATGGGATGTACCAACAAATGTAATAGAAGTTAGAAGCTTCTTGGTCATGACAGGTTATTACAGAAGATTTGTGGAGGGATTTTCTCGAATCGCTCAACCTCTCACCAACATCACTAAAAAGAATGTGAAATTTGTATGGGGTGATGATTGTGAGCAAAGTTTTCAAGAGTTTAAAAGAAGATTGACTAGTGCCCCTATACTCACTATTCCAAGTGGTAGCGAGGGATTTGTAGTTTATACTGATACTTCAAGAAAAGGGCATTGGATGTGTTTTGATGCAGGAAGGGAGAGTAATTGCTTATGCTTCTAGGCAACTAAAAGGTTATGAATTGAATTATCCAACTCATGATTTGGAATTGGCAGCAATTATTTTTGCTCTAAAGATTTGGAGACATTATTTGTATGGTCAACAATTTGAAAATCTTTACTGATCACAAGAGTTTGAAATATATTTTCACTCAGAAAGACTTAAAAATGAGGCAGCGAAGATGGATAGAACTTCTAAATGATTATGATTATGCCACCCGTTATCACCCGGGTAAAGCCAATGTGGCAGCTGATTCTCTTAGTAGAAAATCTACATGTTTTATGGCTAGTCTGGTCGTGAAGCAATGAAAGTTATTAGAAGAAAATTTTGATTTGAATGCTATGAGGAAAGAGCAAGACTCAATGATATTGATGGCCTCTATTCAGGTGCAATCTGATCTTATTCAACAAATTAAGAAAGGACAATTATGAGATCCACGTTTAATCTACTTGAGGAATGAAGTAGAAAAGAAATTGAAACCAAAATTTCAAGTTTCAAAGGATGGCCTATTGAGATTTGGGGATAGAGTATGTGTACCTAATGAACCAAAAATCAAGAACCAAATCCTAAAGGAAAGTTAAGCCTAAGATTGGGTTGGTTCTGTCGCTTATAGGATTGCTTTGCCACCATAATTGTGTCATATCCATAATATATTTCATATTTCGATGATTAGAAAGTATATACCTGATCCTTCTCATATCATTAAGTATAAGCTGATGGAGATCGATAAAGATTTATCTTATGTGGAAGAGGCCACTCAGATTGTTGATAAGAAGGAAAAGATCCTAAGGAATCAGGTTATCCCTCTGGTTCAAGTAATTTGGAATCATCATTATGGAGAGGAAACAACCAGGGAGCTAGAGGAGAAAATGAAAAAGGTTTATCCCCATCTTTTCATCGATAGAGGTATCATAAATTTAGAGGACTAAATTTTTCTTTTAAGGGAGAGTGTAACATCCCTCATTTCTGAATTTTCGTATAAGTTTCTAGTTGTAATGTACGTATCTATTTTAAATTTAATAAAATAACAAAAATATGAATCTGAGAACTTATTCATAAGATTTGAGAGATTTATTCAAAAAGAAAAAAAAATCTGAGGATCTATATGTAAACCCTGAGGACCTAATCATAAATATAATAATATAAGGACTAAACTGCAAAATACACAAAAATACAAATCCCACCGTTTAAGCCTCTCTGCCTTCGTTCTTAAGGAACCAGAGAAGGCAGCTACGTGGATGATCAGGGAAAGAAAGAAAGAAGAAGAAGAAGAAGAAGAAGAAGAAGAAGAAGAAGAAGAAGAAGAAGAAGAAGAAGAAGAAGTAGAAGTAGAAAAAAAAAAAAATTGGGGCTTTAAGGTTTCTTGCTCAAATCTTCTCATTTAGGGCCATAATTCTCAAAGGCAAGTTTTCTAACCCCATCCTACAGAAGTATTAGTCTATGTTCCTATATTGATTTTGAAAGATTTATGCTTAGACTCTGATATTTCTCTCTTTGGACATAAAACCAAGGATCTGAAATTTTTTTGGTAAACTGACCCCTATATACTGTTTTAGCTATAAATTTTGGCACCAAATGTGGATTCAGGTAAGAACTAGCTCGTTTGAAATTAGACTCTTATGTCTTTCTTTTGACACTGATTTTGTAGATTTTGGACACCGAATACTTACCGAAACGTCTATTTCAAATGAGCCTATAGATGCTGCAGAACAGGGATCAATATTTTTAACCTTTCGATACTAAAATACCTATAAGTCCCTTTTGGAAATTCTGATTTGTGCCAAACTGATTTCGTTCAAAACTAGACTTATAAACCTTTCTTTTGACATATAGATTGAAAATTTTGGAATTCAAATGCCTACCCTATTATCTGTTGAATCCGATCCTATGAATTCTGCAAGACAATGATTTTGTTTATGACCATGTGTTACCAAATCAAAGGTAACTCCTTGTTGGAAACTATGATTCGTAGGAAACTTGTTTCAACAGAAATTAGATTGATATATCTTTCAACAATAGCGTTTTTGAGGGTATTGGAGCATAATTGACAATCTGAAGTATTTATCCAATGAGCCTCTCAAATTCTGTCAGAAATCGAGCTTTGATCGATTTTGTATCTTCTGTTTTCGTTCGTTTGGAAATAGATTTTGTTCAGTTCCCTTCACTCAATTGTGGCTTATATTAATGTTTGAATTCTCGTTTGCTCTTGTCTATAAATTATTACCATTCCTGAACATATTATGTAACATTTATGCTATATCACATTGACTTATATAGGCACATGTATAACTCATTGTTCCGCATGTGCTTTCGATGTGTGCCTATTCTAGTTTCTTTCCTTTGGATATCGAATTCATCTAACCTTCTTATTTGAATTGGGTTGTATATGATTGCTTGGATTCCATATGTGCCTTGCTTTCAATTCCTTTCAAATCTGAATATAATTGTGAAAGATTATTGCTTACTTCAGATTGACTCGTAAAAGCACATGTACGTTTTGTTGTTCCGCGTTTGCTTCCGATATGTGCTATTCATTGTTCATACTATCCTTTTGTACTTTGGTGTTTGTGGGATTTGTGAACCTTTGCCAGAAATGGTAAAGGGAGTTATGCATAGAGCCTGCGATGCTTTGCCGGCCCCTTCTGACTTCACCTAGACGTGGGTGGATGGAGCTCCCAGACGTGGGAGACCTCCCAGACGTGGGAGACTTCTGTCTGGTGGTCATTCAGAAATGGATGAATCACATTCTGTCTGTGGTCCCACTACACATTCTGTATGTTTGATATGATATCCAGAGCTTTGGTTATGTGTTTCTGTATATGCTCTGGATAAGAATGATATGAATGCAACGTCAAAGACGACGTTTGAGCTTCTGTTTGGTATTTGTTATTGATATGCTCCAAAATGTTCCATACGTCGTTGATATGCTCCGGAACATTTCATACGCCACTGATAAGCTCCGAAACATTTCATTTGTTATTTATATGCTCCGAAATGTTTCATTCATCGTTGATATGCTTCGAAATGTTCCATATACTGTTGATATACTCTGGAACATTTCATACACCATTGATATGCTCCGAAATGCTTCATCTGCTACTGTCTCAAATTATTGTTCACAATACCCTTTTGTACTCTGGTGTTTGTGGGATTATTTGGACCTTTGCCAGAAATGGTAAAGGGTATGTGCTTAGAGCCTGCGATGCTCTAGATTATGTTTGGTGGTCATTCAGAAATGGATGAACCATATTATGTTTGGAATCCCACTTCACATTCTATCTGTTTCATCTGTTATTGTTATGCTTTGAAATGTTCCTTATGTCATTGATATACTCCGGAACATTTCATACGCTATTGATATGCTTCAATTACTCTGTGTTCCATTTGCTATGACCTGATATGTTCTGAAATGTCCTATTTGCCATTGATATGCTCCGAAACATTTCATTCTTTGTTGAAGCAACTCTGTGTTCCATTTGCTATGACCTGATATGTTCTGAAATGTCCTATTTGCCATTGATATGCTCTGGAACATCTCGTACACTATTGATATGCTCCAATTACTATATGCCTCATCTGTTAGGAACAAAATATGTATGATTGAAATGACAATTGTGATTCTGCACCTAATGATATTACGTCTATGAATTCTTATATTCTGCCTTGTATTTTGAGACTTTATCTCTTTGGAAATTGTCCTCTTTTGACAATGGATATGTTAGTTACTTGCTGAGCTCTATATGCTCACCCCTTTGTTGTATAAATTTTTCAAGATTACTTGTCGCTTGCTTAAATGTTAAGATTGGGTTGAGGCGATGGAAAGCTAAAAGATTTTGGGCAGATCTTTATTAGTATATATATTTTTGTTGTATAAGCACACGCTACGCTGCATCTAATGAAATGTTGACGATGAATCTAAACTTGTGGATTTTGTTTAAGTTTAAAGGACCTCTCATGTTTAAGATTCTGGAATGTTAAGTTTAATGTCTGATGATATGAACTTGTGGTGAATAGTTGGAGTTCTGATTTTATAATTTATTTAGCTTGTGGATTTGTAAATGTTGTTTATATTTGTCAAGTTGGCTTTGGTTGCCATAAATGTGAATTATCGAGTGATGTGATATATGATTATAAACTGCACAGGTTTTATAGATGTGAATTTTGATAAAATGTTTTTCAGTGTCCTCGAATGTTAGTTTGGATCCTGGATCGATTTGTTTTCTTGAATTTTTAATATCGATATTATTTTGAGGGGCGTGACAGTTATACTGTCGAAATTTTATTGATTAAATTAGATATCCTTGCTGTCATATAAACTGTGATTTTGCTATAAATTTTCTCCTCAATTCTCTCAAATTTTTGGTGGAAATTACGTCGAGAAACCGTTGTTTCTTCGACGATAATTCTACTCTTACAAGACAACACATACTTGCTGCAACTTCCACTGATTTTTATCAAACCTTTGCTACCATCTACGACAGATCCAAAACATTCATCCATAGCCCTAAAACTCCACCAAACCACACCCTCTAACTGCACTCAAAACTACCACAAAACAAGCCAAAATCGTAGCCTACATCCACCGATCCACCAACCCTTTCGACCATCACTTCTCTCAACCTATACATGCCTTTAACCTAATAACAAAAGAGAGATCTTAACATCATAGATTTGGAGGCATATACTATGGCATCTAAGGAGGCAATCAATGCTAAATTCGAAGCCTTGGAGGCACGAATGGAGGATAAGATTCGGACGCTCTTTACCGAACTCAGATTGGGCCGACCACTAAGCTCGAAGAAATCACATCAAGGAGAGAGCTTTGCCCAATCACATCAAGCCCAAAGATATGACTTCCAAGAGAGGGGAAGCTCTATGACCAACCCCAACTATCCATGCATGAGAGTGGATTTCCCTAGATGGGAAGAAGGAGACCCGATTGGTTGGATCTCGCGCGCGGAGCGATATTTTCAGTACCACAAAACTGCGGATGCATCTATGGTGAAAATTGCAGCTATACATCTTGAAGGGGATGCTATACAGTGGTTTGACTGGTTTGAACATACTTATGGAGTCCTTTCATGGCAACAATTCAAAGAAGGACTGCTGATCCGCTTCAGACCAACCGATTACGAGAATATTGATGGACAACTAGCAAAGATCCGACAAACTTCCACCATTCAGGAGTACCAAACCAGGTTTGAAAGGTTATCTAATCAAACTCATGATTGGTCTCAGAAACAGCTATTGAGGACCTTCATTGAGGGCTTGAAGCCGGAGATCCGAAGAGAAGTTAAAGCGCGACAACCGTATACGCTTATGGCAGCCATCTCTTTCGCAGGACATCAAGAGGAGCAATTGAACCATGAAGCTCGGAGGACTAGGGTCGCTCCTCGACTAGTAATATTGAAGCCCTTAGCCCCCCCTACTATTGACCAAGTCCCTACACTAAAGAGGTTAACAAGAGAAGAGCTTCGGGAGCGATATGCGAAGGGGTTATGTTGGCATTGTGACGAGCCGTGGAGCCGTGAGCATCGCTGTAGTCAAGGGAGACTTCTTATGATTGAACCAATAGAAGAAGAGGTCATTGAACATCCAGAAAAGAGCCTTGAATATGAAGAAGAAGATGTAGAAGAAGAGCCACAACCGACCGAAGTTATAGTACATACACTAGCCGGCTACTCAAACCCGCAAATGATGAAAGTTGGAGGCCTTCTCAAACAACAACCGATCACTGTTCTCATCGACACGGGCAGCACTAATAACTTCCTAAACATAAGGTTGCTGTCCATATGAACTTACCTATTGAGAATTGCAGCAGATTTGTCGTTAAGGTCGCCAACGGACGGATTTTGAAGTGTGATCGTAGGTGCCCGCAGGTGAAACTGTTGCTACAGGACCAAGAGATAATTGCAGATTTCTTCCTCCTCCCTCTTGATGATCATGAGGCCATACTCAGAATTAAATGGTTGATGACATTAGGTGATATTTCTTGGAATTTTATGCAACTATTTATAAAATTTTACAGCAAGGAGAAACAGGTGACACTGCATGGGAAACGTGAGGGCGACGTAACGATGATTTGCACACAACAAATGGAGAAGGTTTTGCATAAAGCATGTAGGGTCTTTTTGATACAACTTGAGCAGCAAATTAAAGGAGAGCCAATAGAATTTGAAGATCCAAACCTATTTCTTTTGCTTGTTGATTTTTCAGATATATTTGACGAGCCGCACAACCTACCTCTTACTCGTCGGCATGATCATTGTATAATGATTTTTCCAGTCAAATCTCCAGCAAATACTCAGCCATATCGGTATTCACATCTCCAGAATGATGAAATAGAAAGGATTTTTAAAGAGATGCTTGAAACAGGAGTTATTCGGCCAAGTTGCAACCTCTACTTTTCACCGGTGCTACTTGTACACAAGAAGGATGGAACATGGCGAATATGCGTTGATTACCAAGCTCTCAATGGTATAACCATCAAGAACAAATACCTTATTCCAATAGCAGATGAATTGCTAGATGAAAGGGAGCACAAATCTTCACAAAGCCGGACCTTCGATCCGGGTATTATCAAATACGAGTGTATGAAGAAGTCATACCGAAAACTGCCTTTCGAACACACAACGGCCACTACGAATTTTTACTTTCTTCAACAAAAGGTGAAATATCTTGGGCATATCATATCAGAGGAAGGTGTGACGGTGGACCCCTTCAAAATTGAAACAATGCAAAACTGGCCTACCCCGAGGAACATAAAATTGCTATATGGCTTTTTGGGTTTAATAGGCTACTACGGTAAGTTCGTGAAAAACTATGGAAAGATCAGTGCACCACTTACTTCCTTACTGAAAAAAGTTGTCTTCCAATGGTCGGACAGAGCCTCCGCTACCTTCGACAAACTTAAGGCAGCCATGACGACGACGTCGGTGCTAACACGACCAGATTTTAACCGACCCTTCATTATTGAGGCCGACGCATCCGGAGTTAGAATTGGAGCCATTCTCATGCAAGATGGTTGACCACTCGCATTATCTCCCTCCCATCAAAATAAGTCAACATATGATAAGGAGATGCTCGCCATTGTGCACGTAGCAACGAGGTGGAGACCCTACTTGATTGGTCGACGATTTCAAAATAAAACCGACCATAAAAGCCTCAAATACTTTTTGGAGCGAATGATACCATCCCCTAAGCAGCAAAAATGGGTAACAAAACTTCTTGGATTTGATTTTGAAATAACTTACAAAAAGGGGAAAGAGAATGTTCTTGCAGATGCGCTTTCGCAGCTACCCGAGCAAGTTGAAGTTTCGGCCGTTTCACTTCCGATTAGCGACTTCCTTGAGGATATTAAGATGGAATGGCAGGAAGATTCAGATACTAGTAAGATTATAAAAAAAAAAATTGGAGGAAGCACCAAGCCCCATGGCTCATTACAATTGGGACTCAAAAGAATTATGCTATAAGGGACGCATTGTGCTTGTGACAAATTCTACTTGCATCTTCAAGAGCAGATTTTGGACAAAGTTATTCCATATGCAAGGTACTAAATTGAAAAGGAGTACGACATATCACCCACAAACCAACAGCCAGACGGAAGTTTTAAATAAGTGCTTGGAGACAGCCCAAAGCCACCCACCAAATATGACTACCCAAAGAGAACTCCAGACCCAGCCAAGTGTCATTATTGATCGACGGATCGTGACTCGATGACGACGATCCACTAATGAAGTGCTAATATAGTGGGCGAACCTACCAATAAAAGATACCACTTGGGAGAACTATGACGACTTGAAGATCAAATTTCCAGAATTCACGAATCATCAGCCTCGAGGACAAGGCTGATTTGAAGAGGGTGGGTCTGTTAGGACTCTAGCTTGGAGAGTCCTAATTGAGAGGGACATTCATGTAAAACTGTTAGGACTCTAGCTAGGAGAGTCCTAATTGAGAGGGACATTCTGTTAGGACTCCAGCTAGGAGGGTCCTAATTGAGAGGGGCATTCATGTAGGAGGTTTTTTCTTATAAAAGAATTAGAAGTTGTAAGGGAATAGGAGTCTTGAGTAAGAGTCTTATTAGGAGTTGGTTAGAAGTAAGAGTTTTAAGTAGGAGTCCTATTAGGAGTTAGTGTTTAGAAACCCTATAAATAGCCATGTATTCCTTCTCTTTTCATAAATAATAGATGAATCTTTTCTGCAGCCTTTGAGCAGCAACTTGGAGGGAGGAACCCCTATAGAGTTCCAAGGAGGCCGATCCCCTAAAGAGATCAACCCCAAGTTTAGAATCTGCAAGGGTTCTAACATATTACCCCTAAATATTGGTGTTTCCGGTTCTGGTTCTGGTTGGAGGGGATCGGTCCTTCTAGGTAGTCTAATCTACATACCATTTCTGAATATACATCTCATCCGTCAAAGTAGATTTTTATTTATGATACTGAATCTGTCTAATTTTATAACTTCTTCATCGGGTGGAATGGCAATATCGTAGGCATGGAGTATTCTTGTGATTTGGCCACCATATGGAAGCATCATGTCCTTTTTAAATATTTCAATCATGTTTTGTTGGATTAGTTAACCAAAGCAATTGTTATATCCCTTCATGATCCAATACATGTTACCTAGTTCCTTTTGGCTTACTTTATCATGATGATATTACTTTGGGAGAATGATACTAATCAAGATGTGATGAAGTATTTTGGTGCTTAATAGTAGTAAATGTTCACAGCTTTTTGGAAGTATCATTAAGTTTGGATTGCCAAAAATTGTTCCTAAGGCATCAACATAAGTGGTCCCAACTGTTTCATCATCCCATTATCCTCTAAAATAACAATCTCTATCTTTTACCAAGATTCCTATGATATCATAAATTGATCTAACAGATAGGTAGATACTCTTTCTTCTTCATCTACATGTAGATTGTTGTAAAACAACTTAACAAGTCTAGGGTAGATAGGTTCACTTATTTGAAGAATTGGGAGAATGTCTAGATTTGCAAATCATTGAATAGGTTCCAAATCACTTAGTTCATCTAAATTAACATATTTTCCCTTATGAACATGTCTAGATTCTATGGATGCAAATTTTAGGGCATGTTGATTAGAATAAAAAAGTAGGGAGTCATAATTTTCTTCTAATCTCCTCTTCTCTTTGTCCCTAGAGGATTTTCTAAAACTCATGAATACTGCTATTATGAAGATTGATAATGAGCAAGAGTAGACAATACAAAAGAGAAATCAATGCATTTTAGAGAATACCTTAGTTGAGATCTTCAAGAGGATGTAGGAATGATCCTTGATCTAGCACGAAATAGAGATTTTTGGGCAGCTAAAGGGAGAGAATGGTGTTCAAAGGGGATTTGAAGCTACTTGGGGGAGTGGAAAATGAGTTGGGGTCGGTTCTACCACCGGCCCTAGCTTAGTTTTATAAGGGGGTAGATTACGAGCAGTGGCACCGCTGGCTGGGTGGTGCTACCGCCTACCACCCGTGATAGTTGCCGGTGCTACCGCCAGCTAGGCGGTGCCACCGCCTACAGGCAATGAGCACTGCCTACATGGGTGTATAGGCTGATGTGGGTGATTTCAACTTGAAGGAAGTTTTTGTTTGTGGAGCACACAATCTTATTTACATAATTATGTAAAAATTCACATCATAAGAAGAGAAGATTCATACATTCATGATCGATCTTATAAAATGCATACCATACCCAAATGTCATATAGAACTCATATGTTTACAATATGTGCTAGTCATAGGTGCCCAGCAAGCCAATCACGTGAGTGACGGCACGTGTGACTTGATACATAATCTTTTTGCTTATTATATTTTGGCGTATATCACTTTATAACTATTGCATAAATGCATATATATATATTGTGATGTTCTTGGATTTGTGCAATGGGAATCGGATCGTGATGAGATCACGATAATGAGATCGATTCATCTTTAAACACATATCCTAAATAATCCCGGTCATAGGTTACTCGAGAGAGACATCGTGATAACCGGATAGACTGGTGTGCTGTATACCCGTCCATATGATGGATGCAGTTGGTCTCATAGCTGCTCGTGTAGGGACACTAGGGATATAGTACATGTGCTCATTGGAGAATGAGTTCACTGATTGATCCGCTTACGGAATGCTGGATGGTTGATGATGCCTTATTGTCAGACAGCGATTCCGTAGTCCTAGTGGTGTATCTGGTCCTTAGACTTGAGACACCAAGGATGTCCTGTATGAGTGCTCCACTCTTTGATACCAGACTTATAGGTTTGGCTGTTCCCAGATCTAGTACAACTGGTCATTGGGAGTGGTAGTCGACCTTACAAGGGCTATTGAGTGTCGACAGAGGATCATCCACTCTCGGCGTCATGAGAGGAATATCCCATGTGTTCTTGCTCAGACAAATCCCTGGCCAGGGTCATTCGGGTTGAGAGAGAAAGAGTTCTCCGGGAGAATCCGATTAGAGCGAGACTCGAGTAGAAACCTTATGGGTCTGACAACACCATACTCGATATACAGTCTCTGGGATATTAGATGGATGAGGGATTATAGGTACATGGTAACTGAGGACAGACAGGTCCAATGGATTGGATTCCCCTGTATCGTCTGGGGACTACGGCGTAGTGGCCTAGTACGTCCGTAGTCGATGAGTCGAGTGAATTATTACAGAGATAATAATTCACTGAGTTAGAAGGAGTTCTGACAGGTATGACTCACGGCCAGCTCGATATTGGGCCTAGAGGGTCACACACATATGGTAGGTATTGCGATGAGTAGAGGTTCGGATATGAGATATCCGACGGAGCCCTTGTCTTATTGGATGCAGATCCAATACCCACTAAGGAAGGACCCATTAGGGTTTGACATGGGATCTCTATAAATAGGAGGGATTCACAGCCTCATAGGCTAGAGTCTTTGCTTGTCTTTCCTATTCTCCTCTCCCTCTCCACCTCATAGTAGGCCTGGAGTTTTGAGGAGCGTCGTCGCAACCCTGCTGTGTGGATCACCGCTAGAGAGGAGGACGCTTGACCTCCTTCACCCTCTCCTAAGGATCTGCAAGGAAACAGGGATATACGATCTCCCCAGGTAACACAATCTCTATACGCAGTTTTGTGTTTTGCGGATTTTTACGCACCAATCTTCGCACGACGATGAACATCTTTTTGGGAATCGGGGATTTTTGTTTTCTTGTTCTTCCGCTGCGCATATGATGTCGCCCCCAATGATTTCACAACAATATGTTCATGACTCATTATGCAAGCATCGTAAGCCTCATAATATATAACGCGAGTTCATGATTTACATCATACAAAATTCATATGTAAACCTGGCTCGCAAGCCGTAAGTTCATGATCTTGTAAGATATAGTTGGATCCGAAAAAATTGAGGAAGGAATGTATCCGATAAATTCGTAAATCCAGAGGATGTGTGAAGAGAAATTCATGCATAAGAGTTTACAAGTTTCAAAACTTTAAGGGATCAAAATTAAGTGTTTATCACACGAGATTAACGTATAGAATATAAGTATCATTTTATAATTGATAGTTTTAATTCTAATGACCCCCTTTTTGTTATTTTGGCTAGACAGCTTTATGAGTTATTTTGGATCTTCTAGTCATAAACCTTGAGTACCCAAAAGCAAGATACCATCTCTTGCTCCTAGCTTGTGATGGTAAATATTTCTACAAAAAAAGATGATTTTTAGATACCCATTTGACCTTGGGTGCCTCAAAAATCGATCTAAATTGCTTATCATGTCGCATTGAGTTATTTGAGGTTCTTTTAAGAACCCAAATCAATTTATGTGGACTACATTTCTTGAATGGACAATGATAAGCTATATGCCCAAATTTACAACAAAAGTTACATTTCTTTTGGGGTGAAACATGCAAGGTAGGGCCTTTAATAAAGGTGGTTGGATTATGGTGAAATCTACTCACAAATCCGATTGTGCCTTTTCTATGAACATGACCCTTGTTGGCAAGGATCATGTTCAACGCCTTACTACCAACCTCAATTTTTTACAAGGTATCTTTGAGTAGCAAGTTTTCCTTTCGAATAGAGAGTTGTAAAAGGGTAGCTGATCTTCGCCCGTTGAAAGAAGATCGTTAGTGGATGCTGGTAGCCTCGACGGAAGGGGAATCAGTAAAGTGGATGTAGGTCACGACGACCGAACCACTATAAATTGGTTTGCATTTCTATTTGAGCAATTTACCTTTACTATAAACTGAATTTTTACTTGCCTACTACTTTCACTACATATACGAATGAGATTTCAAGTTATCTTCCGAGTTCAATTTTCATTGTACGAAAGATTTCAAAATCGACATTTTTACTCCTACACTAATTTAGCCCCCCCCCCCCCTCCTCCTCCTCCCTATTAGTGTCGACTCGTTCCTAACAGGGGGGGCAATGGCTAAGAAGCCCAAAGGCTTAAATATAAACATTAGCCACTCTTTTTTATAGGATATAGGTGACTAGGTGGGGTTTATTACCATCTCACAAGGTTTTTATTAGCTGCTTCTTAGTTGAGTAGGACCCAACCCTGCTTGGGTCTTATCAAGCCTGCCCTCTCCAAATCAGCCTTGTCCTCAAGGCTGAGGTTCCATGAACTTAGGGAACCGGATCTTCAGCTCCTTATATGATTCTCATGTGGCGTCTTTGAGTGGTAAATTATTCCAATGCACTAGTACTTCAGTAGAGGGACGTCGACGACACATCATGATTTTACGGTCAAGGATGGCTTGTGGTTGGGCTTAAATATCTCCATCATCAGTGGTGTTGGGCAGTTGGATATGGAGTGACTCGTGTTCTCCCAACTTGGACTTCATGCATGACACGTGGAAGACAGGGCAAATTTGGCATTCTCAAGTAATTTAATGTTAGGATCAAGAGCACTAAGAGGAGGGGGGGGGGGGGGGGGGGGGGGGGGTGGGGTGAATTAATGCAACGGAAAACTTTCGACGATTGAAATTGCGTTTGTACGTTGAAATTTGATTTCGATGTAAAAATCATTTCGTGCAGATAATAACTTTGAAAGCTTACGTAAATGTATTTGATGTAAAGTAAGGAAGGCAGTTTGTAGTTAAGATAAATAGCACAAAGGAAATGCAAACTAGATTTTAGAGTGGTTCGGTCAAACGTGACCTACATCCACTTTCATCTTCCTCCTCCGAAGAGGTCACCGACGTCCACTAGAGGCCTTCCTTCAATAGGCAAAGGCCAACCACCCTTTTACAGTTTCACTCCTTTTGACGGGTTTAGGAGACAACCCTTACAGAATTTCTCTCCTCTCTTGAAAGCTCAAAACTTGGAAGAAAAGAGGGAGGAGAACTTCTAGCATTTACAACACTTTTGAGCTCTAAAAATCACAAAGTAAGATCAAGCTTTCGGTCCCTTTCATGCAGGAAAGGGTAGGGGATATATAGGCCCCAAACTGGTTTGAATTTGGAGCTCAAAAATGTCACCTCCTAGATTTTCGGGGTCCTGGCGGTACTATCGCCAGACTGGGTGGTACGACTGCCTGGCAGCTCAAAGACTGAGCCTCTGGATGGTGCCACCACCTGACAGGGGCGGTTGCACCGCCCAGTCTCGATCCAAGACTAAGCCTAGGCGGTGCCACTACTTGACTAGGGCGATTGCACCACTTAGTCTCGCTCGGAGATTGAGCCCAAGCGGTGCCACTGCTTGACCTGGGCGGTTGCACTGCCCAGCTTTCCTAGGAGACCATCTCTTGGGCAGTGCCACTGACGACCCTAGCGGTGCCACCGCTTTGCAGAAATTCTCGTCCAAATGGGTTGATCCATTCGACCCAATTTGGGCCTATTAGTGGCCCAATTGCCCCCAGATTAAGTTAATGGGATCACCTCCCATTCCTAACTTAATCTACATGCTAACTACAATATTTCTTAAGACATTTACTACAACTTGCTCCGGTGCATCAATCGCTTCTTCCGGCAAGCTTCCGACGAATTTCCGGCGAACATCCGACGAACCTTCGGCGATGCTTCGGCAGACTTCCAGCAAACTCCTGGACTTGCAATGATCCACTTGGCGAGTTCCGACGAGCTTCTTTGGCAAGCTCCTGGACTTCTCGGATTTGTTCCCGCAGAACCTCCGATGACCGTCCGGACTTCCGTCGAGCTCTCGAACTCCCAACGTGATCATAGTCTTGACTCCGATGCAACTCCTGCTGCATATCTTACTTCCATCATAGTTAATCCTGTACATGTAAAACAAAACTTCCATCGAGATAATTAATCCTAAGCAATTAACTAGGTTGTCCGGCATGTCATTGGTCCCTCGACGCTTCGTCCGATTATTCGGTGCATCATCCTCTCCTGCGGCCTTTTGCCTAATCGGCCAGTTGACTCCGCAACTCCGATATCCTTGGCATAATACTCGCTCTTCTTGGCCCAATGCCCGAGTCCATGGCCCGAAGCCTTCTGTCGATATGTCGACCGATCCACCGGCCCGACGTCCAATCTTCTAACATGTTCCTCCGGAACAACATGATTTTTCCTGCTTTAATTGTCTCATCCAGATCGAAGCATCCTGTGTCACTCAAAACACAGATTAAAACATAAACACAATTATCGATTATTTTCATCATCAAAATATAAGATTCAACAATCTCCCCCTTTTTGATGATGACAACCAATTGATGACAGAGTTAAACTTAACTCCCGGAGTTTAAACAAACTCCCCCTATCAATATGCCATATTGATATAACATTGAATTCAAACTGAATTTAAGTCATTGCAATATTCATCATGAATACTTACAACATGTCATCATGAACTTATGCATAAACTTAGGCATAACATCATACTTCTCCCCCTTTGTCATCAACAAAAAGGAGAAGTCCAACTATTCTTATGTTTGGAATATAAGTTCAACTCATTGCATGAAAAAAATAATATCCATTTTTACCATCATGCAAGTTTGTTATCATCAAAGATATACATGGTAGTACGATAGCAAGTTTACAATATACAAGCTAGCAAAAATTTTTCAACGTTTTAAGACACGCAAGCTAGCAATTTTGAGATGTTCAAGAAAGCAACTCTTGCTTCTTGAAATATGCAAGTTGCAAGCTATCAAATTTTGCTTCCTTTGCAATGTTTGAGCTCGCAATTTTGCTTCCATTGCAAAGTGCATGTTTAGCATCTTGAGATAGCAACTGTTTGCTTCTCTTTAGACTACAAGCTAGCAATTTTTACGATATGCAAGTTTTGCTACATATAAGCTAGCAACAATTTTGAAAGCAAGTGCAAGATAGCTTTCTTGTGTAAGCTCATGATTCTTGCTTCATATTGCAATGTGCAAGTTGCAAGTTTTACTTCTTGAAATAGGCAAGATAGCACATTTGCTTGAGATTATAAGATAGCATTTCTTGCTTCTTTCGAGATAGCAATTCTTTGCTTCTCTTTAGATTGCAAGATTTGCAATTCATTGGTAGTGTTCAAGATAGTAAGTTCTTTCAATGAAATGATCGAGCTAGCAAATTTTTCTTCCTTTGAAATATGCAAGCTAGTAAACTAACTCCCCCTTTATCATTATCGAAAAGAATGGAGAAATCAATGGCTAAAAAATTTAATCATTATACAAGCCATATTACAAAATCATGTCATGATATCAAAAAAATTCAAGAAGGACATGATTCATTCGACAAATCTTTTTAATAGAGCAAAAAAATTATACAACCAAGGATCATGATTAAAATATATCAATATTATAGATCAAGTCATGATTCGTGATTCATCATATAGCAAATTAATTTTCAATCATCACATAAGGCATTTAAAGAATTTTTGAAACATAGGATAATGATTAATTTAAGCATGCAATGTTTCAATCAAATTCAAGTCATGAATACCAATACTTTCATATTGTGAGTATCGATTCATGAATACCAAAAGATATTATTTGTAATTCCAATTTTACAAGATCAAGATTATGATTTAGATAAAACTTATTTAAATCAAATCGTTAACTTGAAACTCATAATCAGGTCATCAAAATCAATTTTGAGATTCACAAAATATCATGAAATCATTAATCTCGATCAGGTGGGAAAAGCAATTTTTAAGTGATTTTTTTTCATCTAAACATGCCTTAGTCTTTATATGCTAAATCAAGATAAGCATGAAAGTTCAAGACGTGAAGGCAAAATCTTATAAAACAACTCATCAAGTAAGATTTTAAACATCTATTTTCAAGCCATATAAAGAGTAAGTCAAGGATTCAATTATCTCATGTCATGAATTCCAACAGGCATCTCAAATTATCAACATCACATTAAAAAGATATTTCAAAAGATATATCGATAAGTGATTCATTTGTATCATTTCATTCATTCGGAAGATTCTCCTCTTTAGTAAATAAATCTAGGAGAACAAAATGAATTAAGGGAGATATAACATGATTGAAGCATTGAACATGATTCATATTTAAAATGTGTCTCATGTCATAAGTATGAATCAAGCATTTGTGATATCCGAAATCATTCTCAAAGTCACATTCAATAAATTCATACATGATAAGCATAGATTTATTGAAAAGTTGATAAGATAGAGGATCGCATTTTGTTTTTATAAATTTCTATTCATGTGATTTGCTTCTTATAAGCATGCCTTTACCTTTAATAAAACAAGTGTCAACATTTAAGACGGAAAGGTAAATTTCATAAAACAAATCATCAAGCATGATTCCATGACAACATCCTTTTAATATCTTGATATTCATCATCAAGTATGATTTCAAAAAGTATGTTTAATATAAATCATTAAGACCAAATGCATGATACACTCATTTATTTTCAAAATATTCATCATGTTTATTTTCATGTGATTTACAAGATTGGTAAAATAAATTTATTAATCTCAATAGGATAGAAAATTCATTTTCATTTCATACAATTGATTTCATATGAGGGTATTCAAGTCTTTTATGAAAATATGTATCATCCTTTAAAATCGAAACATAAGTTTCGTCATGAAACCGTCAAGACCAAACACATCATGATATCACATCTATCATCAAAAGACTATCAAGAAATTCATACATAGATGTACATGCACTATGCCATCTTAATATGTCATGAGAATGTCATTTTAATTTGTCATAAAAATGATTAGACAAAAAACATGTTAATCTAAAATGAGAGTTTTAAATCAACATTTACTTCAAAAACTCATGCATGACATAAAGTCATCAAGATACACATGCATGGATTAATCCTAAGTATTATCATATATCATATAATTATCATCCCTAATGTTGCATACATCATTCAACATTTCAAAACATAACATGCATGAAACCTTAGCAATATACTTTTCATGATCAAATTTTTAATTTTTTAAAAATACTAAAAAGAAAAACATGATATAATTTTTGAAAAACATTTTTTTATTTCCTATTCCTACTATCTAAATTAAGCATTCATGAAAAACTTCAAGTAATTTCAAAAGAATTCAAGAGAGTTGAGTTACTTACCTTGTAGTCGAAGAAGCACGTCAAAGCCCAATTCGCCGTTTCACCTTTGTAAGTTCTTGATTCATCCTTGGTTGCCTTTCTCTTCTTTGGGCTTTTCCTCCATTCAAGTTCATTGTTTATTTTAGATTTTTGTTTAATAAATTTATTAAGATTTAGTGTTCGAAGTTCAAGTTTATCATTGTCCTCATCACTTGAGTCATCGCTCAAGTGGGTATTCATTTGTCCGGAGTTCCAAATCCTTCTTATTCTTTGGAAGGTGGTTCAGGTGCTCATCGGGTTCAAAATGTTCCAAAAGTGTCATTTCATAGGTCATTAATGACCTGATTAATTCATCTAATGGAAAATCATTTAAATTTTTTATCTCTTGTATTACGGTTATTTTAGGATCCCACCTTTTCGGAAGGGATCTTAAGATCTTGCTTACGAGATCAAAATTTGAAAAAGATTTACCAAGAACTCTTAGTTTATTGACGACATTCGTGAAACGGGTGTACATATCGCCTATAGTCTCGCTTGGTTGCATTTGAAAAAGCTCAAAATCATGCAATAAAATGTTAACTTGCGAGCCTTTGACTCTACTAGTTCCCTCATGCGTGATTTCAAGTGTTCGCTAAATATCAAAAGTCGTTTCGCACGTAGAAATCTGATTGAACTCATTTTTCTCCAAAGCGCAAAATAAGGCAAGGCATTCATAGCCTTTGCGTTTAAAGAAAAATACTTCTTCTCCAAATCCGACCATTCGTTCAACGATTTAGAGGGAAGTTGAAAACCGTTTTCAACAATATTCCATAAATCCAAATTCATAGAAATCAAGAAAACTCTCATTCGAGTTTTCCAATAAGTGTAGTCCAATCCGTTAAACAATGGTGCATGAACAACCGATAAGCCCTCTTGAAAGCCACGAAGAGCCTTTTCTCTCGGGTGTAAATCCGAAATGAGAAATACCGGGCTCTGATACCAATTGTTAGGATCAAGAGCACTAAGAGGGGGGGAGGGGTGAATTAGTGCCGCGGAAAACTTTCGACGATTGAAACTGCGTTTGTACGTTGAAATCCGATTCCGACATAAAAATCGTTTCGTACAGATAATAATTTTGAAAGCTTATGAAAATGTATTTGAAGTAAAATAAGGAAGGCAGTTTGCAGTTAAGATAAATAGCACAAAGGAAATGCAAACCAGATTTAAGAGTGGTTCGGTCAAACGTGACCTACATCCACTTTCGACTTCCTCCTCCGATGAGGTCACCGACGTCCACTAGAGGCCTTCCTTCAATAGGCGAAGGCCAACCACCCTTTTACAGTTTCATTCCTTTTGACGGGCTTAGGAGACAACCCTTACAGAATTTCTCTCCTCTCTTGAAAGCTCAAAACTTGGAAGAAAAGAGGGAGGAGAACTTCTAGCCTTTACAACACTTGTGAGCTCTAAAAATCATAAAGTAAGATCAAGCTTTCGGTCTCTTTCATGCATGAAAGGGTGGGGTATATATAGGCCCCAAACTGGTTTGAATTTGGAGCTAAAAAATGTCACCTCCCGGATTTTCGGGGTCCTGGCGGTACTACCGTCAGACTAGGTAGTACGACCGCCTGGCAGCTCGGAGACTGAGCCTCTGGGCGGTGCCACCGCCTGACAGGGGTGCTTGCATCGCATAGTCTTGCTCGGAGATTGAGCCTAGGCGGTGCCACCGCCTGACTAGGGTGGTTGCACCACCCAGTCTCGCTCGAAGACTAAGCCCAAGCGGTGCCACCGCCTGACCTGAGTGCTTGCACCGCCCAGCTTTCTTGGGAGACCATCTCCTGGGTGGTGCCACCGCTTGGCAAGAATTCTGGTCCGAATGGGTTGATCCATTCGGCCCAATTTGGGTCTATCAAGGGCCCAATTGCCCCCAGATTAAGTTAATGGGATCACCTCCCATTCCTAACTTAATCTACATGCTTACTACAATATTTCTTAAGACATTTACTACAACTTGCTCCGGTGCGTCAATCGCTTCTTCCGGCAAGCTTCTGGGGAACTTCCGGCAAACATCCGACGAACCTTCGGCGATGCTCCGGCAGACTTCCGACAAACTCCTGGACTTGCGACGATCCACTTGACGAGTTCTGATGAGCTTCTTTGGCAAGCTCCTAGACTTCTCGGATTTATTCCCGTAGGACCTCTGACGACCGTCCGGACTTCCGTCGAACTCTCGAACTCCCAACGTGATCATAGTCTTGACTCCGGTGTAACTCCTGCTGCATGTCTTACTTCCATTGTAGTTAATCCTGCACATGTAAAATAAAACTTTGATCGAGACAATTAATCCTAAGCAATTAACCAAGTTGTCTGGCATGTCATTGGTCCCTCGACGCTTCATCCGATTATTCGGCGCATCATCCTCTCTTGCGGCCTATTGCCCAATCGGTCAGTTGACTCCACAACTCTGATATCCTTGGCACAATACCCGCTCTTCTTAGCCCAATGCCCGAGTCCATGGCCCGAAGCCTTCTGTCGATACTTCGACCGATCCATTGGCCCGACATCCAATCTTCTGACATGTTCCTCCGGCACAACATGATTTTTCCTGCTTTAATTGTCTCATCCTGATTGAAGCATCTTGCATCACTCGAAATACAGATTAAAACATAAACACAATTATCAATTGGTTTCATCATCAAAATATGAGATTCAACATTTAAGTCTATATGTCATGGCTCTAATACGCTCTGTGATCTGATATGGGCCATAAAAATATGGGGATAGCTTCATGGAGGCTCATGTATTGATGGAGATTTGCTTGTATGGCTATAGGCAAAGATAAACCTAATCTCCTACTGAAAATTCTGTAGCTTGCTGCTTTATTCTAGCTTGAGCGGTAGAGAGATTATCCTTTAGCAAATGTAGTAGTTTGCCCCTATCAATTAAATCTTGGTCGACCTGATCTATCTTGGCCGAGCCAATTACATACTTTGGAATCATAAGGGCCGACCGACCATATAATGCTTTATATGCGGAACATTTTGTAGATGAATGATATACCAACATTCGGCATTCGGCCTAGGGAAGCCATTTCGCCCACTCCTTTGGCCGGTCACTAGAGAAACACCGAAGGTATGTCTCTAAACACATGTTCACCACCTTTGTTTAGCCATTAGTTTGTGGATAATATGCTGTGCTAATCTTGAGTTTGGTGCCTTGTAACTGAAATAACTCGGTCCAAAATTTACTAGTGAAGATCCTACCACGATCACTTATAATTGACCTTGGCATCCCATGCAATTTAACAATATTTTCTATGAAAATATGAGCAATACTAGCAGTAGTATAGGGATTTTGCACAGCACAAAAATGAGCATATTCTGTAAGTTGATCAACCACCACGAGAATTGTGCTTTTACCTTTGGAAGGTGGCAGCCCTTCGATGAAGTCCATGGAGATGTTAGTCCACACCAAGTCTGATATGGGTAGTGGTTTTAGCTTCCCTGGACTCGCCATTATTTGACATACATCACATTGTGCCACATATTTAAAAATAATTTTTTCATCCCTCTACAATAAAAATTTTGCTTCACTCTTTTGTAGGTTCTCAAAAATCCGGAGTACCCTACTGAAGGTGTGGAGTGCATTTCGTGTAGGATGAGTTTGATACAAGGGGAGTCGGGTATAAGCACAATATGACCTTTGTAGCTTAGATCCCTCGAATCCCAAGTGTAGTGGGCTATTGCGCTTAGATCCTCCTCCAATTTTTTTATGATATTACTAATCTCTTGATCCTTCTTCAATTCCTCCCTAATGTCTTTAAGGAAGTCGGTGGTAGGAAGAGAGATGGTTAAAAATTTAGCTTGCTTAGGTAGCCATGAGAATGTATCTGCAATAACGTTTTCTTTCTCTTTTTTGTAAATACTTACATAATCAAATCCTAGAAGTTTGGTTACCTATTCTTGTTCCTCAAGGGATGATATCTTCTATTCCAAAAAGTACTTGAGGCTTCTATGGTTTGTTTTAATTTGAAATCACCGGTCAATCAGGTAGGGTCTCCACCTCGTTACTAAAGCCTCAAAAGGAGTTTGATTCATAACAGCCTTTGTTGGTGAAATATTTAACAAATAAACTGTTGTTGCAATTGCTTCTGCCCAAAACTGATTTGGAATGTGTTTTCCTTTAAGCAAACTTCTTGCCATTTCAACAATAGTCTGATTCTTACGTTCAGCTACACCATGTTGCTCCGGTGTATATGGTGCTGTCAGTTCTCTGTGAATACCATTTTCTTTACAAAAATAACTAAACTAATTAGATAAAAATTCATCACCTCTATCTATCCGAAGTGTCTTTATATATCTACCACTTTGCCTTTCTACAAGTGCCTTGAATTTTTAAAAATTATCAAATATTTCAGATTTCAGTTTCAGAAAATATACCCAACTCATGCAACTATAATCATCAGTAAACAATAGAAAATATTGACTTCTATCAAATGATTTTGTATTCATAGGTCCACATAAGTCAACATGAATTAATTCAAGATAATTAGATGCTTTCCATACTTTTCCAACAGGAAATAGTTTTTTACTTTGTTTGTCATAAATACATCATTCACATACATCAAGTGTATTAATTTTAGGCAATTTGAAAACTTTTTTTTTTTTGTTTAACAACCTTAAACTACTAATGTTAAGGTATCTATATCTTAAATGTCATAGATTAGACTCGTTCTTTTGAGTTACGATAAAAGTATGCTTTTTAATATTTGAAGCATTAAATGGAAATATCTTGTTTTACGTTATGCAAACATTTACTGTAATTAAACCAGATTTTTATCTTTAAGGTATGGTATGAAACCAAGTGTAAGCTATCTAAGAATTTTTTGTTGTATTGCGTATGCTTTGGTGAATTCATAAAATCATCACAAGCTTGATGAAAAATCTAAAAAATGTATCTTAATTAGTTATTCCTTACAATCGAAAGCATATCGATTATATAATCCTATTAGTGGCAAAGTTATTATTAACAGAAATATTATGTTTGATGAAAGGGCAAATTGAAATTGGGAGACCAATAAAGGTGGAACACAAATTCAGATTACAATAGAACTAGACACTCCGTAGAATCGAATGACAGATCCTACTCAACAAATTCATCATCAACCTCGCCCAGTAGCAATTCAAATTTTGATTCCTCAAATTAAACCCCTCCAAGAAATTTCAGATCACTAACAGAAATTTATAACTCAACATTTGCTTTGTTTATTTCAGATCCTATATTTTTTAAGGAAGTAGTTGAAAAAGAGGAATGACAAAAAGCAATGAAGGAGTAAATCAAGTCAATTGAGAAGAATGAAACTTGGGAGCTAATGGATCTACCGAAAGAAAAGAAAGCTATTGGATTAAAATGGGTGTTCAAAACAAAGTTTAATGCAGATGGAAGTATCCAAAAGCATAAAGCTTGGCTTGTAACAAAAGGATATTCACAGCAATAAGTTATTGATTTTGATGATACTTTTTCTTCAGTTATTAGATTCGACACCGTGAGAACTTTTTTGGCTTTAGCTGCTCACTTGAGTTGGTCTATTTATCAATTTGATGTGAAATCTACGTTTTTAAATGGAGATGTACACGAAGAGATTTTTATTGCTCAACCCAATGATTTTTTGATTAAAGGACATGGATAAATGGTGTATAAGCTAAGAAAAGCTCTTTATGGGCTTAAACAAGCTCCAAGGGCATGGTATAGTAAAATTAATTATTATTTTCTTCAAAATGGATTTAAGAGGAGCAATAATGAGCCTACTCTTTATCTAAAGAATGAAGGTGAACATAATATTCTAATGGTTTACCTCTATGTTGATGATATTATATATATGGGTTCATCTAACTCTTTTATAGTAGAATTTAAAAAGTATATGATGGATAAGTTTGAAATGTCAGATGTAGGTCCACTGCATTATTTTCTTGGGTTGGAAGTGAAGCAAGAATAAGATGAAATTTTTATTTCATAAAGAAAGTATGCAATGGATCTACTCAAAAAATCTAATATGATTAATTGCAAAGCTACAGCAACACCCATGAATATAAATGAGAAATTGAAACATGAAGATGGTACATATTTGACAAATGTAAGATACTATAGAAGTTTGGTTGGAGGTTTGATTTATCTAACTCATATTCGATCAAATATTACCTTCTCTGTTGGTGTAGTATCTAGGTTTATGCATAACCAAAGCATCTCAGAACTGTTAAAAGAATTCTGCATTATATTGCTAGAACTACATATTATGGTATTTGGTATTCTCATAATTTTAAATGTAAATTATTTGGTTTCACTGATAGTGATTGGGCAAGAGCTTTAGATGATAGAAAGAGTACTTAATGCAATATTTTTAGCCTTGGGTCAGGAGCTATATCTTGGAGTTCAATAAAACAAGCAACAATTGCGTTATCAACATCAGAAGCAAAATATGTAGCCGCAACATCAGCAGCTTGTCAACATCATAGCTTAGAAGACTTATTAAAGATATTCATCAAGAATAAAAAGAAGCAACGAAAATATTTTGGGATAACAAAGCCATGAGTGTAATGATGAAGAATCTAACATTTCATGGAAGAACAAAGCATATAGAGATACACTATCATTTCATCTGAGATCTTGTAGCAAGTGGAGCCATAGCGATGAAGTATTATGGAACAGATGAACAAGTTACAGATATCCTCACTAAGTCACTTTCAGTTCAAAAGCATGTTTATTTCATGTCGCAAATCAGTGTATATAACTATGAATCGATGGAGAGTGTTGAGAATTGATTCATGGTCGTTATCTAGGTAGTTATCATGTTTTGGATAATTTTAGGCATGTTTCAAGAAGTGGCCCATGATCTAGAAGTTATATGATAGTTCCTATAACTATCTCAATCATGGGTGACATGGGGAGTGAGGTAGTAACCACTAGGTCCTATAAATAGGACCGTCGTAGTTCATGAAGCAAAAGAGAAGAATAATACACTTGGGAATATCTTGAAAGTGTTCTATGTCAATCCTCTTATTTTAAATACTACATCGGTTTTTTTGATCAAAAGGATTCCTTTTAATTGCATCGTAGTATTCTGTTTTTTATCGTTTGCTTGCTCCTCCATCCCGGATACTATGATAAAATATGAAATATAATTACAGAGTGTGTTTGATATAGTGAACTTGATGGCTATTTATACATATTAGCAAAGATGATTTTTCTCAACTATTCAGAGATTTTCTTATGTAGTTGAAAAAAATTTATCTGCTATCATCGACTACCACTGTGGGTCGGTCCCTAGCCTTGTCGTCCTCGGGAACCCCACCGGCCGCGACATCGGCAGTCGGTACGAGTTGGGGCAGGTGCTCGATCGTGGCTAGTTCGGTGTCACCTACCTCTGCACCAACAAGGCCACGGGGGAGCACCTCGCCTGCAAGTCCATCTCCAAAAAGAAACTATGCCAAGCTGTGGCTCATCAAGGACGTGCGCAGGGAGGTTGAGATTACGAGGCACTTGTCTGCCAACCCCAACATCGTGAGCCTCCACGACACCTACCAAGACGACTGCGACGTCCACGTCGTGAGGGAGCTCTTCAATCGAATCGTCGCCGGTGGGGCATTGCACCGGAAGGGCGGCGACCGCCATCACATGCACCATCGTACAAGTCATTCAGGTCTGATCTCTGCACCCTGCTTGCTTTAAATTTTGCACTATGAGGTGTTCTTTTGTATCTTCTGTGCAACTACTCATGTTTCCTACCTAGTGATTCATGGAGTGGTGTGCTGTTTTGTAGAATCACTGAAACTTAACCCCTAGTAAAAGGTTACAATAAAGATGTTTACTCAAGTAACAGGTTACGACAAGAACCAACATCTCTGGCAAGGATTAACAATTTCCATGGAGGATCAACTTGCCTTGAAAAGAATATTGATAATCGGTGTAACATCCATCCATCTTGATTTAAATTTGGTCTTTCCTTCAATTGTAGCGAGATGGAGTCCTTCCCTGAATGAATAAGTATTTTGAACCAGTGGTAGCTCGACCTCTGCAATTTGGAACCATTCAACAGATGGTCAACCATACTGATGAGTCAGCAATGGTCCTCCTGATTGGAGATAATTTTGGATCTGACAAAAGACAACCCAGGCCTGATGGGATATGCAAGCTACAGCAAGAGTATAATTTAATATCTTAAAAAAACATTCTACAAATTAAATTGTACATATTGCTTATCATATACATATTTAGTTTTGCTAAGTTTTATCGTTGCTATTATTGTAGCTGTAAGTGGTTTGATATTGTCCATCCAAATACGTAGCAAGCGGTGGATAGAGATGGAAATGTGCCCATCGTATATCCTTACTCTTGCCTGCTTATCCAATATCATCCTGATACTACTGGTATAGATATGGGCTAATCTCTAAATGTGTTTTTATTTCTAAACGAATTTGAATATATGACTTACCAAAAAAAAAATTGAATATTTGAAGTTGTTAATAGTTTTTACATGTAAACACATTTTTTTCTTATGCTTCCTGTATTAATATATTTTAAATTTTATCTGTAAAATAAATATGATCGATCAATTTGATTTAGTTATTTAAACATTTTTTTTCATGCCGTCCGCAATTCATGTAATGTTCCCATATTCCTCCAGCTAAAATCCATCCATCTGAATCCTTATCCTTTTTCTTTTTTTTGACAAATAAGGTAATTGAATTTAATATTTTTCTGATATCTATATCTGAATTGGTATCCAGTGATTCAAAAATGTATAGGAACATGAAACCCTTGGATTTTCTACTATATGATTGGTTTTTACCATTATGCTGCCTTGTTGTGAGCATCTCGATATAATAAATCATTATATTTCTTTTTATTATTAGTATTTGTTTGACCTGCTTGCCATGCTTATATAACTAGTATCATTTATACTTGCAGACCCAAGGCAGCTACATTACAATATTGGGGCTTATATCATATGGGATCTCAGAGTTAGCCCATCCTGTTTTTGCAATCCTTTCTGAGCAAGGTGCTATTTCAATGCGATAGATAGTTACACTAATTGATCATGATCTGTGCTATGGGTTTATGGGTTTGACATCAAAAAGTGTTATCCATCTTCTCTAATAGTGCAAGAAGTCTATGTCAAAGAGGGATAGTTGGTCCAAGTTTGATTTAAGGAGGAAGATAACACTTTGATTGTGCAATCCAAGTAAGATGACCATATGGATAGCCAGCATGCCTTTCAATTTATTGGCCTACTCCACTTCAACAAATTCCAAAGTTTTTAATCCTTCCATTTAGCTTTAGTTTTTAACTTAATGTTAGATAAGGCCCTATTTTTGACAAAGCTGTGTTGGCCTTCTGCGAGCATTTTCACTATTATTGGCATTTCTTTGGTTAAAATCAAATTTCTGCTTAATTATCGTCCCTCGAAGACCTCTATATATACACCCTTTTTCTTGTCTCCTTTCAAGTTGGCATCTCCATCTTCTGTTTTCCTTTTTTCTTCACCTCTTCGGACAATCTTGCACTTGGTCTTTTGTGTAAACCAGGTGCAATATTGCAGCCGAGAGAGGAAGGACAAGATGCCGGCGATGGTGATGTCAAATGCGGGGCCTAGTGGTGCAAAGAAATTTGAGGGAAGGATCACAATATATGTTGTAATCTGTGGAATAATTGCAGCCACAGGAGGCCTCATGTTTGGTTATGACATTGGGATATCAGGTAAATTCCATTTTGTATTAATTAAGTAGTAGATTTATTTGTTATATTATCTAGCATCGGAAGTATGGCCAGGTTTGTCTTGGTTTGTTGTCATAGGTTAAATAAGATAATTAGATGCACATTTTACAAAAAGAAAGGGAACAACTTGTTATTGAGGTTTTAACTACAACAGGAAGATGATTGTTTTTTTTCTTTACTTGACATAAGCCCATTGGATGGTATTAATAATCCAATCTCCACCTCCATTGCATTGCAGAGTGATAGATGGTCTATCATACAAGATAGGTGATGGTTGCTTGCGGATCTTGTAATAACTTTGCTTGGGATTCCATGCATGGATTTTCCACTTGGTTGTGTTATGGTTGTTTCTCTTTGTCATCAACTGCCTCATATGTTGCTTTTGCCTAAATCCTTCCCTAGATTTATTTGTTTTATTATCTAGCATCGAAAGTATGGCTAGGTTTGTCTTACGTTGTCGTCATAGGTTAAATCAGATAATTAGACCTACTTATTATAAAAGAAAAAAACAAAAGGCACAACTTGTTATTGAGGTACAACAGGAAAATGATTGTTTATTTTCTTTAGTTGACATTAGCCCATTTGATGGTATTGATAATACGGTGAGAGAGATGCTCTATCATACAAGATAAGAGATGGTTGCTTGCAGATCTTGCTTGGATTTTCCACTTGGTTGTGTGATGGTTCTTTCTCTTTGTCATCAACTGCCTCATATATGTTGCTTTTGCCTAAAGCCTTCCTCATTCAGCTCCAATCTATTTCTGATCATGGAGCTAATCAATCGTATCAGTACGGTCAATCTGCAGGGGGAGTGACATCTATGGATGACTTCTTGGAGGAGTTCTTCCCTGCGGTCTTTGAGAGGAAGCACAAAGCCAAGGAAGACAACTATTGCAAGTTTGATAACCAAAACCTTCAGCTTTTCACTTCATCATTGTACCTTGCTGCCTTGGTAGCCAGCTTCGTAGCTTCGAAGATTTGCACGAAACATGGCCGGAAGCTCACTATGCAAGCAGCATCAATATTCTTCTTGGTTGGTGTCATCCTGAACGCAGCTGCTGTGAACATTGCCATGCTGATCATCGGAAGGATTCTCCTCGGAGTTGGTGTTGGATTTGCCAATCAGGTTTGCTCTACTTTCTTTTTCATACAATTTTTCATTCTAGAGTTTCTCTTCTCTTCAGTTTCCGTCTCAATTTCCCTATTAACTTCCTATTTCTCCTGGAAGATGTATCTTTTGTTAAACTCACTTTCCGTGTCATATGTTTGCCACTATTATTCATCCTGTAGGCAGTTCCTCTATTCTTGTCGGAGATCGCACCAGTTCACGTCCGTGGAGCCTTAAACATCCTCTTCCAACTTGACGTGACCATCGGGATCTTTGTGGCGAACATTGTAAACTACTTGGTGTCCAATATCCACCCCTGGGGGTGGAGACTTGCGCTTGGCTTGGCTGGAGTGCCGGCGATGATGCTTTGCTTGGGCTCCATGGTGATTGCGGAGACCCCGACGAGCCTCATCGAGCGTGAGATGCTTATGGAAGGCTTGGCCATGTTGAAGAAGATCCGGGGGACCGACAATGTCGATGCAGAGTACGAGGAAATACTACACGCCTGCGAGATGGCACGACAGGTGAAGCAACCTTTCAAGAATCTCATGAAGAGAAGTAGCCGACCGCAATTGGTTATTGCCATCGTGATGCAAGTCTTCCAGCAGTTCACTGGGATCAACGCCATCATGTTCTATGCACCAGTCCTCTTTCAGACCATCGGATTTAAGAATGATGCTTCACTTCTTTCTGCGGTCATTACGGGGATCGTCAATGTTCTGTCTACCGTCGTATCAGTGGTCTTAGTGGACAAAGTCGGGAGGAGATTCCTGCTTCTTGAAGCTTGTGGCCAGATGTTGATCACACAGGTTAGGGACACAAGCCATGGGCATATTAAACATGTAATTATAGATTACGAGGAATCGTTTGAAATATGAGATTCTAACTCTAGTGGGGGGTGATTTGCATGCAGGTGGCTATTGGAGGCATTTTGCTTGTGAATTTGAAAGCAACCAATGAGCTGGGACACGGAGTGGCAGTTTGGGTGGTGGTGCTCGTGTGCCTATTCGTTTCTAGCTTTGCTTGGTCTTGGGGTCCACTTGGCTGGTTGATTCCTAGTGAAACTTTCCCCCTGGCGACGAGGACCGCCGGCTATGCCTTTGCCGTCAGCTCCAACATGCTTTTCACCTTTGTCATTGCCCAAGCTTTCCTATCTATGATGTGTCATCTACGTGCCGGGATCTTCTTCTTCTTTGGTGCATGGATTGTGGTGATGGGTTTGTTCGTCATCTTCTTATTGCCCGAGACCAAGAACGTGCCGATCGATGAAATGACCGAGAAAGTTTGGAAGCAACATTGGTTCTGGAAGAGATTCATGGATGAGGAAGAAGACAAAAAACACTCCGTCTAAGACTCAATGATTTGTGTTTACCTTGAGGATGTCGGGGCTAACCTCGTCAACATGATCTTTATGTTGAGTTTATTATTTAATACTTTTACCCATATATAATCTTTACTTTTGAATAGTAATATTGTAATAATATGAGGTTATCATTTTGTTTTGTCTTCGTGTTATGCTAATATATATAACTAAATAAAATATAATTATAAAATTAAAATTAATAAAACTATTATTTTGAATAGATTTGATCATAAAACAACATAACCAAAAACAATTTTCGAGTTCATTATTTAATATTTTTATCAATATATAATCTTCCCTTTTGAATATTGATATCCCAAGAATATGAGACTATTGTTTTGTTTTATCTTCGTGTTATGCTAATATTTATAACTAAATAAAACATCATTATAATATTAATATTAATTAAACTATTATTTTGAGTAGATTTGATCTCATTGGCGCCCACAATTTGCTAGAAATTCTAGGGAAATTTGTTTCAATATTATGTAAATCAAAATATTATAAATATTTTATCACATCTTTCCACAATTTTGAGAAACTTACAAGCCAATTCGAGATTCTGAGTTGCCAAATTGCCGTGTTTGGTACATAATTTTTACAAGAAAAGCTATAGCATTAGTTCTTAAATAATTGAAGATGTGAGAAAAAAAGTGGTAGTTTGCATATAACTGAGGAATCAGTAAGATTGATATAACACAAAGCTATAGCATTATTTTAAATAGGTTAAGAACTTAATTTAAGTTTCTTATTTTGGAAAGATGATGGAATAACAAACTATAAGCTAATGTGAATACTCAAAATTTATTCAAAGTCATTAGACATCTACGGTTGACATCACATGCGCAACGGAAGAATAGAAAATAAAATTCTTATATTTCCTAAAAAGATGTTCGTTATTATGCGAAGATTGATGTGCAAAACTGAAAACTGCATATATGAAAGATTTTGTTTTACCTAGGGAGATCATATATCTATGAATCCCTACAGATTTGTAGGAGAGAATGAAGGAGGTTACACATCCTCTTTTCTAGTAGCGATCCACACAGTAGGGCTACGACAACGCTCCTCTAATCATTACTCAAAACTACATACCTACTATCTGAGGAGGAGAAGGGGAGAGGAGAATGGGAGGTAGCAACAAAAAACCTCTAGCCTATGAGCCTTTAGTTCCCTCTTATTGTTGAATCTCGGATTTTGATGATAAAATCAATTGATGGGTTAATTGATCTAATCCATATTATTGAGTTAAGTATGCAGGATTAACTACGATAACCATAAAACACAAAGTAAGAATACCGGAGTCAAGCTCGATGGACGTTTAAGAGACCGAAGAATCGTCGGAGATGCTGCCGGAACCAATCGAGAAGAAATCGAGAACTTGTCGGAATTTTCGGAAGTTCGCGGAAGAGATCGTCGGAGGTTCGCGGAAGTCACCGAGAAGGCTCGACTACTCGTTAAAGTCATCACAAGATCGGGAGCTTGTTGGGAGTCCGTCGGAAGAAGTTCGTTGGAAAGCTCGTCGGAACAAGACTCGACGTTCGCGGTTGAAAACTTGCTTAGGATGTTTTTAGTTATGTAGTTCACATGTAATTAGGATTAGGATTAAGAGATAATCCTATATCCAGGTTAGGGGCCAACTAGGCCCAAAATTAGACTTGGTTTAGGCTGAAATTAAAGCCCAACCTGTGAACCGAAGGGTTGGCGGTGGCACCGCCAGACTAGGCGGTGGCACCGCCCATCACCCGAGAGCCAAGCGGTGGCACCGTCCAGCACCCGAGAGTTGGGCGGTGGCACCGCTAGTCCACTATCAGTGTCTGACACTGATAGGCGGTGGCACTGCCAACATCGGAAACCAAAGAGAATTCAAATTTTGGAGCCCAAATTTGAATCCTCTTGAGGCCTATAAATACCCCTCAAATCTCAGCTGAGTTTACAACTTTTGGAGAAGCAATTGATTGAGAGAAAGGTCTTAGAAAAGTCATAGCAAGTCTTGTTTTCAATTTGCTAGAGTGTTCACCTCCTTCTTTCTTACTGAAAATTTGTAAGAGTGTGAACCGCTTGTAAAGAGTTGTAAGTGTTAGGATCAAGAGCACTAAGAGGGGGGGGGGGGGGGGGCGTGAATTAGTGCAGCGGAAATCTTTCAACGATAAAAACTGCGTTCAAATAAAAATGATTTTGGTGTGAAAGCCGATTCTAAGATTACTTTAACTTAAGATCAAGCGAGATGACGTTAAAGTCAATCTATGAAGGCAGTTTGCAGTTTTGATGAAAACCAGAATATAAGCGCAAACTGAAATACGACGTTCGTACGAAGAAACTGATTTACGTCTAAATGGTGATTCGTAAATCACTTGATTAGGCGAGATGCATTTTAAGCAAGGATATAAAGGCAGTTTGCAGTTATGATAGAAATCAAAACGTAAACGCAAACTGAAATATTATGATCGTACAAAAAAACAGATTTACGTCTAACCGCTGATTTGGAAAGTGCAAAGCTTGAAACCCGATCGTATATACGCAGAAAGAAGTAAGCTTTAGAGGAGGTTTGCAGTAAAGATAATTTGCTCAAAGTAAATGCAAACCGAGATTTAGAGTGGTTCGGTCAATCTTGACCTACTCCACTTTTGGCTTCCTCCACAACGAGGTCACCAACGTCAACTAGAGGCCTTCCTTCAATAGGCGAAGGCCAACCACCCTTTTACAGTTTCACTCATTTTGATGGGCTTAGGAGACAACCCTTACAGAATTTTCTCTCCTCACTTTAAAGCTCAGAACTTGGAAGAAAAGAGGGAGAAGAACTTTTGGCCTTTACAATAATTTTGAGCTCTAAAAATCACAAAACAAGATCAAGATTTCGGAGTGTATTTTGTATCCTTTCAGTGCTGAATGAGTGGGGTATTTATAGGCCCCAACCCAGTTCAAATTTGGAGCTCAAAAATGTCAATTCCCGAAATTCCAGGATCAGGCGGTTGCACCTCCTGACTGGAGCGGTTGCATCGCCTGGCAGAGCTCGAATACTGAGCCTTTGGGCGGTGCCACCTCCTGTCAGGGGCGGTTGCACCTCCTGCCAAAACTCGAAGACCGAGCTCAGGCGGTGTAACCTCCTAACTGAGACGGTTGCACCGCTTAGCCAGTGCTCGGACACTGAGCCCAGGTGGTGCCACCTCCTGTTAGGGGAAATTGCTGTTAGAACCCTTGCAGATTCTAAACTTGGGGTTGATCTCTTTAGGGGATCGGCCTCCTTGGAACTCTATAGGGGTTCCTCCCTCTAAGTTGCTGCTCAAAGGCTGCAGAAAAGATTCATCTATTGCTTATTAAAAGAGGAGGAATACATGACTATTTATAGGGCTTCTAAACCCTAACTCCTAATAGGACTCCTACTTAAAACTCTTACTTCTAACCAACTCCTAATAGGACTCCTACTCAAGACTCCTATTCCCTTACAACTCGTAATTCTTCTCTAAGAAAAAACCTCTTACATGAATGTCCCTTTCAATTAGGACTCTCCTAGCTAGAGTCCAAACAGAATGTCCCTCTCAATTAGGACTCTTCAAATCAGCCTTGTCCTCAAGGCTGAGATTCCATGAACTCAGGGAACCGGGTCTTCAGCTCCTCATATGGTTCCCATGTGGCGTCTTCAAGTGGTAGATTATTCCAATGCACTAGTACTTCAGTAGAGGGATGTCGACGACGCATTACGATCGTGCGATCGAGGATGGCTTGTGGTTGGGCTTGAATAACTCCATCCTCAGTTGTGTTGGGCAATTGTATCTGGGTGACTCGTGTTCTCCCAACTTGGGCTTTAGGCATGATACGTGGAAGACAGGGTGAATTTTGGCATCCTCAGGTAATTTAAGTCTGTATGCCACGGCTCCAATACTCTCTGTGATCTGATAGGGCCCATAAAAACGTGGGGATAGCTTCATGGAGGCTCGAGTATTGATAGAGAGTTGCTTGTATGGTTGTAGGCGAAGATAAACCCAATCTCCCACTGAAAATTCTCTTTCACTTCGTCGTGTGTCGGCTTGCTGCTTCATTCTGGCTTGAGCGGTAGAGAGATTATCTTTTAACAATTGTAAGAGTTTGTCCCTATCAATCAATTCTTGGTCAACCTGATCTACCTTGGCTGAGCCAATTACATACTTTGGAATCACAAGTGCTGGTCGACCATACAATGCTTCATAAGGGGCACATTTTGTAGATGAATGATATGTAGTATTATACCATTATTTGGCCCAGGGAAGCCATTTCGCCCACTCTTTTGGTCGGTCGCTAGCGAAACACCGGAGGTACGTCTCTAAGCACCTATTTACCGCCTCTGTTTGGCCGTCGGTTTGTGGATGATACGCTGTGCTCATCTTGAGTTTGGTGCCTTGTAACTGAAATAACTCGGTCCAAAATTTACTAGTGAAGATCCTGTCATGATCACTTACGATGGACCTTGGCAACCCATGCAGTTTAAAAATATTTTCTATGAAAATCTGGGCAATACTAGCAGTAGTGTAGGGATTTCTCACAGCACAAAAATGAGCATATTTCGTAAGTCGATCAACCACCACGAGAATCGTGCTTTTACCTTTGGAAGATGGTAGCCCTTCAATGAAATCCATGGAGATGTCAGTCCATACTGAGTCTGGTATGGGTAGTGGTTGTAGCTTCCCTAGATTTGCCACAGTTTCACCCTTGTGCTGTTGACATACATCACATTGTGCCACATATTCAGCAATAATTTTTTTCATCCCTCTCCAATAAAAATTTTGCTTCACTCTTTTATAGGTTCTTAGGAATCCAGAGTGCCCTGCTGAAGGTATGGAGTGCATTTCATGCAAGATGATTGCGATGCAAGGGGAGTCAGGTATAAGCACAATGCGACCTTTGTAGCGTAGATCCCTCGAATCCCAGGTGTAGTGGGCTATTGCACTTGGATCCTCCTCCAATTTTTTTATGATCTTGCTAATCTCTGGATCCTTCTTCCATTCTTCCCTAATGTCCTTGAGGAGATCGGTGGTAGGAAGGGAGATGGCTGAAACCTTAACTTGTTCAGGTAGCCGTGAGAGTGCATCTGCAACAACGTTTTCTTTCCCCTTTTTGTAAATAATTTCATAATCAAATCCAAGAAGTTTGGTTACCCATTTTTGCTGCTCAGGGGATGATATCTTTTGCTCCAAAAAGTACTTGAGGCTTTTATGGTCAGTTTTAATTTGAAATCGTCAGCCGATCAAGTAGGGTCTCCACCTCGTTACTGCGTGTACAATGGCAAGCATCTCCTTATCATATACTGACATGTTTTGATGGGAGGGAGATAATGCCTTGCTAGTGTTGAATCTCGGATTTTGATGATATAATCAATTGGTGGGTTAATTGATCTAATCCATATTATTGAGTTAAGTGTGCAGGATTAACTACGATAACCAGAAAACATAAAGCAAGGATACCGGAGTCGAGCTCGATGGATGTTTAAGAGACCGAAGAATCATCGGAGATGCTGCCGGAACCATCCGAGAAGAAATCGGGAACATGTCGGAAGTTCGCCGAAGAAATCGTCGGAGGCTCGCGGAGATCGCCAAGAAGGCTCGGCTACTCGTTAAAGTCATCACAAAGATTGGGAGCTTATGGGGAGTCCGTCGGAAGAAGTTCGTCGGAAAGCTCGCCGGAACAAGACTCGACGTTCGCGGTTAAAAAACTTGCTTAGGATGTTTTTTTGTGTTATGTAGTTCACCTGTAATTAGGATTAGGATTAAGAGATAATCCTATATCCTGGTTAGGGGCCAACTGGGCCCAGAGTCAGATTTGGTTTGGGCTAAAATTAAGCCAAACAAATGAATTGGAGAGCGAGGCGGTGGCACCGCCTGGCTGGGCGGTGACACCTCCTTGGCTGGGCGGTTGCACCATCCAACACCCGAGCGCTGGGCGGTGGAACCTCCAGCACCGGGAACCCTAAGAGAATTCAAATTTTGGAGCCCAAAATTTGAATCCTCTTGAGGCCTATAAATACCCCTCAAATCTTAGCTGAGGTTACAACTTTTGTGAAGCATTTTGATTGAGAGAAAAGTCTTAGAAAGTCTTAGCAAGTCTTGTTTTCAATTTGCTAGAGAGTTCTCCTCCTTTTTTTTTATTGAAAATTTGTAAGAGGTTGAGCTGCTTGTAAAAGGTTGTAAGAGGGGTGTTTACCCTTCCATTTCAAGAGACTTGCTAGTGGAAGGTGGGAGCCTCATCGAAGAGGGGCCTCGCAAGTGGAGTAGGTCATTTGACCGAACCACTCTAAAAATCGGCGTAATCTCTGGTTTGCATTTTATTATTGTCATTTACATTACTGCAAATCTTCTTACTGCTTTAGTTCCTTATTACTCTTGCTGCGCAACTTTAAGAATACGCCTTCAAGTTAAACTTTCAAGTTTCGTTCTTAACGTACGAAAGATTTTGTTAAAATCGAAGTTATAATCTGCTGCACTAATTCACCCCCCCCTCTTAGTGCCGCTCCGATCCTAACAAGTGGTATCAGAGCAAGGTTATCTCTCATATTTGGTTTAATACCCAAGAGAGATGGCTTACTCCGGCATGCAAGAGGGCCATTCTATTGCACGACCACCTTTGTTTAATGGGTCGGATTACACATATTGGAAGACTCGCATGAGAATCTTCCTCATTTCTATGGACTTTGAGCTTTGGTCTATTGTCGAGAATGGATTTCAAAAATCTTCTCTTCCGATGAGCGAATGGGATGAATCGGAGAAGAAGGTTTTTGCTTTAAATGCAAAGGCTATGAATGCCTTGTTTTGTGCACTAGACAAAAACGAATTTAATCGTGTGTCAATGTGTGATTCGGCTTTTGATATTTGGAGAACTCTTGAGGTCACTCATGAAGGCACTAGCCGAGTGAAAGAGTCCAAAATCAACATCCTTGTGCACTCTTACGAACTTTTCCGAATGAAACCAAGTGAGTCCATCGGAGACATGTACACCCGGTTTACGGATGTCATCAATGGACTCAAAGCTCTTGGTAAAGATTTTACTAACTTTGAATTAGTAACTAAAATCTTAAGATCCCTCCCTAAAAGTTGGGATCCAAAAGTTACGGCCATTCAAGAGGCCAAAGACCTTAAAGCATTCCCTCTTGAAGAACTCATTGGGTCTCTAATGACCTACGAAATGACATGTCAAGCTCATGATGAGCTCGAGAACCCCCTTCCAAAGAACAGGAAGGATATGGCACTCAAATCACAAGAAGACCACTTGAAAGGAACATCAAGTGAGGAGGACAGTGACAATGACATTGCACTTTTGACTCAAAAGTTTAAAAAATATTTAAGAAAGAACAGATTTAAAAATAATACAAAAAATAAATTTGAACAAAAGAAGGACCAAGTGATTTGCTATGAATGCAAAAAACCGGGACACTACAAGAACGATTGTCCTCAAGCCAAAAAGAGGACATCAAAGAAGAAGGCGTTCAAGGCAACGTGGGATGATTCAAGCGCATCCGAAGAAGAGGAGTCCAACACCGAGCAAGTTGCTCATTACGCGCTAATGGCGTTAGGAGAAGAGGTATGCGATTTATTTAATGAAGATTTATCTTTTGAAGAACTGTCTATCGCTTTTCATGAATTATTTGATGAATGTAGAACTGTTAGCAAGAAGTTAAGTATCTTAAAGAAAGAGCATGCTTTGCTACAAGATAAGTTTGATAGTCTTCAAACTCCTCCATGCTCTAAGTGTGAGCACTTAGAAGCAATAAAAAATAAAAATTTGCTTCTTAAGGAAACCTTAAACAAGTTCAAGGTTGGTAGCAAAGGATTAGATATGATCCTTGCACACAAGGGTCACATCGCAAATAGAAATGGAATTGGATTTGTAAAAGGATTACATCAAAATCCTACCACTTTCATAAAAGGACCTACTTTACATATTTCCTCTTATATGAAATGCAACTTTTGTTGCAAATCCGGACATATTGCCTACAAATGCCCATTTAGGAAAATTAGTTCACAAAAATTAATATGGGTTCCTAAAGGAACTAGACTTGGTTTGGGCTGAAATTAAAGCCCAACCTATGAACCGAAGGGTTTGGCGGTGGCATCGCTCAGCACCCGAGAGCCAGGCGGTGGCACCGCTTGGCTGGGCGGTGGCACCGCCAGTCCACTGTCAGTGTCAGACACTGACAGGCGGTGGCACTGCCAGTCCACTGTCAGTGTCAAACATTGATAGGCGGTGGCACCGCCAACTTCGGGAACCAAAGAGAATTCAAATTTTGGAGCCCAAATTTGAATCCTCTTGAGGCCTATAAATACCCCTCAAATCTCAACTGAGATTATAACTTTTTGAGAAGCAATTGATTGAGAGAAAGGTCTTAGAAAAGTCTTAGCAAGTCTTGTTTTCAATTTGCTAGTGTTCACCTCCTTCTTTCTTGCTGAAAATCTGTAAGAGAGTGAACCGCTTGTAAAAAGTTGTAAGAGGGGTATTTGCCCTTCCCTTTCAAGAGAGTTGCTAGTGGAAGGTGGGAGCCTCATCGAAGAGGGCCTCGTAAGTGGATGTAAGTCATTTAACCGAACCACTTTAAAATCGGCGTGATCTTTGGTTTGCATTTCATTATTGCTATTTACATTACTGCAAACCTTCTTACGTGCTTTATTTCCTCATTACCTTTGCTGCAGCACTTTACGAATTCGCTTTTAAGTTAAGCACTTCCGAGTTCGATTTTTATCGTACGAAAGATTTGTCAAAACCGACGTTATAATCCGCTACACTAATTCACCCCCTTTTAGTGTCGCTCCGATCCTAACGGAGATATCTTAGGGTTCGATTGAAACCTAGCACAAAGTCCTACACTGAACATGATATCTGGTCTAGTTGCAGTGAGGTAAAGTAAACTTCCTATCATACCCCTATAAGTTTTTTGATCGAAGCTTTCTCCACTCTCATTAACTTCTAACTTAGTGGAGGTGCTCATAGAGGTGTTAATAGCTTTTGAGCTATCCATATTAAAGCTTTTGAGCTAACAGCATATTTAGTTTGACTAATAAAGATACCATTGCTTAGTTGCTTAATTTGTAAGCCTAAGAAAAATGTTAATTCTCCCATCAAACTCATTTCAAATTCAAGACTCATGGTTTTAGCAAAAGATTCACAAAGAGATTCATTCGTAGAACCGAAAATAATATCATCAACATAAATCTGAACAATGAGAAAATTATTTTCAAAATTTTTGATAAACAATGTAGTATGAACCTTGCCTTTTGTGAAATTATTTTCAATAAGAAAAGAATTAAGTCTTTCATACCAAGCCCTAGGGGCTTGTTTTAAACCATAGAGAGCTTTAGTTAATTTAAACACATGATCAGGGAGGCTATTATTTTCAAATCTAGGAGGTTGTTTAACATAAACTTCTTCGGAAATAAAGCCATTAAGAAAAGCGCTTTTAACATCCATTTGAAACAACTTAAAATTATTACTACTAGCATAGGCAAGGAGCATCCTTATGGCTTCTAATCGAGCCATAGGAGCGAAGGTTTCTTCATAATCGATACCTTCTTCTTGGTTGAAACCTTTGGCCACTAATCTAGCCTTGTTTCTAAAGACCCATTTAGTACCAATAACTAAATGGTCATTTGGCCTAGGAACAAGCTTCCATACCTCATTTCTCTAAAATTAATTTAATTCATCTTGCATTGCGATACTCCATGAATCATCTTTCATGGCTTCGTCAATACATTTAGGTTCAATTTGGGAGAGAAAGCGGCATTGGCACAAAAATTTTTAATAGAAGAACATGTCTGAACCCCCTTTGATGTGTCTCCTAAGATTAGCTCCTTAGGATGAGCATCTACATAATTCCAATCCTTGGGTAAGGATGTTTCGGAAGTGGATGCATCCAAGTTGCTAGTTGGAGAAGGGGTTTCATTTAAATTTAAAGAATCGAAGTTAACATCATCATCAAAATCGTTTTTCTTCATTTCGGAAATCTCATTGAAAACAACATGAATGGATTCTTCAATAATTAAAGTACTTTTATTGAAGATATGAAAAGCTTTAGAAACTGAAGAATAACCAAGAAAAATTCCTTCATCGGATTTAGCATCAAATTTTCCTAAGGCATCTTTTTCATTTAAGATGAAACACTTACACCCAAAAACTTTAAAATATGAAACATTAGGTTTTTTGTTGTTCTACAACTCATAGGGAGTTTTGGTGAGTAGGGGCCTTACTAGAACTCTATTCAAAATATAACATGTAGTGTTTATGGCTTCAGCCCAAAAATATTTGGGTAGGCTATGTTCATTCAACTTGGTTCTTGCCATTTCTTGTAAGTTTTATTTTTTCTTTCTACTACTCCATTTTGTTGAGGATTTTTTGGAGTAGAGAAGTTGTGGTTGTATCCATTAAGTTCATAAAATTCTTGGAAATCACGGTTTTGAAATTCACCACCGTGATCACTTCTAATTGATGAAATCATAGAACCCTTTTCATTTCGAACAAGTTTACAAAACTTGTTAAAATATCTAAAGCATTCATTTTTGTGTTTTAAGAAGTCCATGTGTATCTGCTATAGTCATCTACAATGACGAAGACGTATTTGCTACCTCCTAGGCTTGATGTAGAGATTGGTCCGAACAAGTTCATATGGATCAATTGCAAAGGTCTAGAGGTGCTTATTTGATTCTTGGATTTGAAACTACCCTTAATTTGTTTACCTAATTGACAAGCATCACATACATTATCTTTAATGAACTTGATAAGAGGAATTCCTCTTACAAGTTCTTTGGATGATATTTGATTGATTAGTTTCATGTTATCGTGACCTAATCTTCTATGCCATAGCCAAGCATCCTCATTTAAAACCGAGAAACACATTTCATTACACAGATCATTGATGTCAATGGTGTATACGTTATTTTTTTTTAATGCAATCATAGATGTGTTGTTGTGTGGGTTTTTAATGATGCAAGCATTAGATTCGAATTTGACAATATATCCTTTATCACATAATTGACTAATGCTCAAGAGGTTATGTTTTAAAACATCAACTAACAAAACATTTTCAATAAAGAAGTTGGATTTATTACCTATGGTTCCTTTGCCAATGATTTTACCCTTGTTGTTGTCTCCGAAGATGACATAGCCTTCGTCTATGCTAGTGAGCTTAGAGAATTGAGATAGATCTCCGGTCATATGTCTTGAACATCCACTATCAAGGTACCATCTCTTGCTCCTAGCTTGTGATGGTATATGTCTCTACAAGAAAGGATAATTTTTAGGTACCCATTTACTTTTGGGTGCCTCAAAAACTGATCTACATTGTTTATCATGTTGCATAGAGTTTATCATGGTTCCTTTAGGGACCCAAATTAATTTGTTCGGACTAATTTTCTTGAATGGACAATAATGCATTTTGTGTCCATGTTTGCAACAAAAGTTGCATTTGCTTTGGTATCGAACATGTAGGATGGGGCCTTTTATGAAGGTGGTTGGATTTTGGTGAGGATTTCTCACAAATCCGATTCCACTTCTTTTGGGAACGTGACCCTTGTTTGTAAGGATCATGTTCAAAGACTTGCTACCAATCTCGAATTTCTTCATGGTGTCCTTAAGTAGCAAGTTTTCCTTTTGAATAGTTTCTATATCATGGCATTTTATACAAGAACCTAAACTATCATGATATTCAGTTCTCAACTTATCGAAATTACAAGTAAGACTATCATGCTCCTTTTTTAGCAATTTATATTTTCTACTAATAATCTTGTATTCATCAAATAAGTCATGGAAGGCATTTAATAACTCATCAAATGATAAATCTACATCAATTAAATTTGTTACCTCGTCTCCGATGGCCATTAAGGCGTAATGAGCAACTTGCTCGGTATTGGACTCCTCTTCTTCGGACGCGCTCGAGTCATCCCACGTTGCTTTGAGCGCCTTCTTCTTTGATGTTCTCTTCTTGGATTGGGGACAATCACTTTTGTAGTGTCCCGGCTTTTTGCACTCGTAGCAAATAACTTGGTCCTTTTTGGGTTCAAGTTTATTTTTTGTGTCATTTTTAAACTTGTTTCTCTTAATGAATTTTTTGAATTTCCTTATTAGAAGTGCCAAGTCATCATCACAATCCTCATCACTTGAGTTTTCTCTCAAGTGGTCATCTAAAGTTCTAAGTGCCATATCCTTTCTGTTCTTTGGAAGGATATCTTCTTGCTCTTCATGAGCCTTGCATATCATTTTATAGGTCATTAATGACCCGATTAGTTCTTCAAGAGGGAAGTTGTTTAAATCTTTAGCCTCTTGAATAGCAGTGACTTTAGGGTCCCAACTCTTAGGAAGGGATCTTAAAATCTTTATTCACGAGCTCAAAATTCAAAAACTTTTGCCGAGTCCTTTTAGACCATTGACGACATCCGTGAAACGGGTGTAAATGTCGCCAATAGTCTCGCTCGGTTTCAGTCGGAAAAGTTCGAAAGAGTGTATCAAAAGATTGATTTTTGACTATTTCACTCTACTTGTGCCTTCGTGAGTCACTTCGAGTGTATGCCAAATATCAAACGCGGTTTCACAAACCGAAACACGATTAAACTCATTTTTATCAAGCGCACAAAATAAGGCATTCATAGCCTTTGCATTAAGAGCGAAAGTCTTCTTCTCCAATTCATTCCAATCGATCATTGGAAGAGAAGACTTCGAAAATCCATTTTCGACAAGATTCCAATGTTCAAAATCCATTGAAATAAGGAAGATCCTCATTCGGGTCTTCCAATAGGTGTAGTCCGTCCCATTGAACATGGGTGGACGTGTAATAGAATGACCTTCTTGGTTTCCGGCATATGCCATCTCTCTTGGGTTTTAATCCGTTTGAGAGTTAACCCCACTCTGATACCAATTGTTAGGATCAAGAGCACTAAGAGGGGGGGCGGGGGGTGTGAATTAGTGTAGCGGAAAACTTTCGACGATTAAAACTGCGTTCGTAAGATAAGAGCGATTTCGGTAGAAAAGCCGATTCGTAAACCACTTTAACTTGTGATCAAGCAAGATGTAGTTAAAGCAAGTCTATGAAGATAGTTTGCAGTTATGATGGAAATTAGAATGTAAGCGTAAACTGAAATATGATGTTCGTGCGATAAAACTGATTTACGTCTAAACGCCGATTCGAAAAATACTAAACTTTGAAACACGATCGTAAATGCGCAGAAGGCAGTAAGCTATTGAGGAGGTTTGAAGTAAAGATACTATGCTCAAAGTAAATGCAAACCGAGATTTAGAGTAGTTCGGTCAATCTTGACCTACATCCACTTTTGGCTTCCTCCACCGACGAGGTCACCGACGTCCACTAGAGGCCTTCCTTCAATAGGCGAAGGCCAAACACCTTGTTACAGTTTCACTCATTTTGACGGGCTTAGGAGACAACCCTTACAGAATTTTCTTTCCTCTCTTGACAGATCAAAACTTGGAAGAAAATAGGAAGGAGAACTTTTAACTCATACAACACTTTTGACCTCTAAAAATCACAAAGTAAGATCAAGATTTCGGTGGTTTTTTTGTTGCTCTTTCATTGCTGAAAGAGTGGGGTATTTATAGTCCCCAAACCAGTTTGAATTCCGAGCTCAAAACTGTCAATTCCCAGAATTCCTAGGTCTGGCGGTTGCACTGCTTGGCAAAGCTCGGAGGCTGAGCCTCTAGGCGGTGCCACCGCTTGTTAATGGCGGTTGCACCTCCTGCCAGAGCTTGGAGACCGAGCTCGGGTGGTGCCACCGCCTAACTAGGGCGGTTACACCGCCCAACCAGAGCCCAGAGACTGAGCCCTGGACGGTGCCACCGCCGACCCAAGCGGTGCCACCTTTGGCCAACTAATTTGGGTCCGAATGGGCTAATCTATTCGGCCCAATTTGGGTCTGTCAAGAGTCCAATTGCCCCAGGATTAAGTTAATGGGATCACCTCCCATTTCTAACTTAATCATTGTGCTAACTACAAATTTCTTAAGACATTTTGTTAGGACTTTAGCTAGGAGAGTCCTAATTGAGAGGGACATTCTGTTAGGACTCTAGCTAGGAGAGTCCTAATTCAGAGGGACACTCTGTTAGGACTCTAACTAGGAGAGTCCTAATTGAAAGGGACATTCTGTTAGGAGGTTTTTTCTTGGAGAAGAATTAAGAGTTGTAAGGGAATAGGAGTCTTGAGTATGAGTCATATTAGGAGTTGGTTAGAAGTAAGAGTTTTAAGTAGGAGTCCTATTAGGAGTTAGGGTTTATAAGCCCTATAAATAGCCATGTATTCCTTCTCTTTTCTTAAGCAATAGATGAATATTTTCTACAGCCTTTGACAAGCAACTTGGAGGGAGGAACCCCTATAGAGTTCCAAGGAGGCCGATCCCCTAAAGAGATCAACCCCAAGTTTAGAATCTGCAAGGGTTCTAACACCTGGTATCAGAGCAGCGTTCTTGGCGTCTCGCTGCCCTTCCACAGCCATCCATCAACCCTCCACAACAATCCAAAGCAATCCCCACAATTGCTTAAAAGATCGTCGCCGAATTCCACCATCATCTCCACCACCGCAGATCAACCTTTGATCTCCCCATGAATTGCAACAGCAAACTTTCACTGATTTCTATCAAACCTATACATGCCTTTAACTCGTCAACAAAAGAGAGATCTTAACATCACAGATTTGGAGTCATATACTATGGCATCTGAGGAGGCAATCAATGCTAAATTTGAAGCCTTTGAGGCACGAATGGAGGATAAGATTCGGACTCTCCTTACCGAATTCAGTTTGGGCCGGCCACCAAGCCCGAAGAAATCACATCAAGGAGAGAGCTCTAACCAATCACATCATGCCCAAAGAGATGAATTCCAAGAGAGGGGAGGCTCTATGACCGACCCCTGATGAATCTCGGATTTTGATGATGAAGTCAATTGTCATTTGTTGTCTAATCTATGTGTTGAGATAAGTGTGCAGGATTAACTACGATAAAAGATAGACAAGCAGCAGGAGTTGCGCCGGAGTCAAGTTCATGATCACGTTGGGAGTTCGAGAGTTCGACGGAAGTTCGGACGGTCGTCGGAGGTTCTGCGAGAACAGATCCGAGAAGTCCAGAAGCTTGCCAAGCGAAGCTCGTCGGAACTTGCCAAGTGGATCGTCGCAAAGTCCAGGAGTTTGCCGGAAGTCCGCAGGAGCATCACCGAGGGTTCATCGGATGATCGACGGAAGTTCGCCGGAAACTCGCCGGAAGGAGCGATTGACGCACCGAAGCAAAGCTGCAGAAGTTGTCTTAGATTTAATCGTAGTTAGCACGTTGATTAAGTTGGAAAATGGGAGGTGATCCCATTGGCTTAATCTTGGGACAATTGGGCCCCTGAAAGACTGAAATTGGGCCGAATAGAATGAACCATTCGGACCCTGATTGCACCAGGAGGTGCAACCGCCTAGGCCAGGAGGTGGCACCGCCTGGGCTAGGCTTTCTAGCGAGACTAGGCGGTGCAACCTCCCCAGCCGGGAGGTGGCACCGCCTGAGCTCAGTCTTCGAGCTAGACTAGGCGGTGCAACCTCCCTGACAGAGAGGTGGCACCGCCTGAGCTCAGTCTTCGAGCTAGATTGGGCGGTGCAACCTCCCTGACAGAGAGGTGGCACCGCCTGAGCTCGGTCTTCGAGCTCTGCCAGGCGGTGCAACCTCTCCAGTCAAGAGGTGCAACCGCCTGATCCCGGAATTCCGGGATTTGATCGTTTTGAGCTCAAAATTTGAATTGGGTTGGGGCCTATAAATACCCCACCCATTCAGCACTGAAAAGATACAGACCTACACCGAAATCTTGATCTTTTCTGTGATTCTAAGAGCTCAAAAGTGTTGTAAAGCCTTTAAGTCTCCTCCTTCTGTTCTTCAAGTTTTCAGTTGTAAAGTGAGGAGAGAAAGGTCTGTAAAGGTTGTCTCCTGAGCCTGTCAAAAGGAGAGAAACTGTAAAAGGGCAGTTTGGCCTTCGCCTATTGAAGGAAGGCCCCTAGTTGACGTCGGTGACCTCGTCGGTGGAGGAAGCCAAAAGTGGAGTAGGTCAAGACTGACCGAACCACTCTAAATCTCTGGTTTGCGTTTATTTTTGAGCATGTTATCATTACTGCAAACCTCCTTCATTACTACTGCTCTCTGCGCTTTCACGAACAAGTTCTATGTGCTGTTCTTCCGAATCTGCATTCAGACGTAAATTCGAGTTTTTCGTACTTTACAGTTTACGTTTACATTTGATTCTGCAGAACTGTCTTCTGCGCTTTTACGAACAAGTTTCTTTGCAGTTTACACCTACATTTTGATTCTATTGATAACTGCAAACTGTCCTCTACAATTTTACGAACGAGTTTCAACATTTAGACGTAAATCGGCTTTCCTCTCACAATCATCAGATCTCAGTTCACATTTACGTCTTGATTTCAACTGCATACTGCCTTCTGCGAGTATACAAACGAGTTTCAAAGTTTAGACGTAAATCTGCGTCTAGACGTAAAACTGCGTTTAGACGTAAATCTGCGTTTAGACGTAAATCTACGTTTAGACGTAAAACTGCGTTTAGACGTAAATCTGAGTTTAGACGTAAATCTGAGTTTAGACGTAAATCTGAGTTTAGACGTAAATCTGCACTTAGACGCAAACTGCGCTTAGACGCAAACTGTGTTTAGACGCAAACTGCGCTTAGACGCAATCTGCGCTTAGACGCAAACTGCACTTAGATACAAACTGAGAATTAGCTTTTGCATCATAACTGTTTTTATTGAACGAACGTAGCTTTTGGTTTTTAATCGCTGTAAGATTTCCGCTGCACTAATTCACCCCCCCCCCCTCTTAGTGCTCTCGATCCTAACAATTGGTATCAGAGCCCGGTTAATTCTCAAAAGGATTAAAACCCAAGAGAGATGACTTACGCCGGAAACCAAGAGGGCCATTCTATTACACGTCCACCCATGTTTAATGGGACGGACTACACCTACTGGAAGACCCGAATGAGGATCTTTCTTATTTCTATGGATTTTGAATTATGGAATCTTGTCGAGAATGGTTTTTCAAAGTCTTCTCTTCCAATGATCGATTGGAATGATTTGGAGAAGAAGGCTTTCGCTCTAAATGCAAAGGCTATGAATGCCTTATTTTGTGCACTCGATAAAAACGAGTTTAACCGTGTTTCAACTTGTGAAACTGCATTTGATATTTGGCACACACTCGAAGTGACCCATGAGGGCACAAGTAGAGTAAAAGAGTCAAAAATCAATTTGCTGTTACACTCTTTCGAACTTTTTCGGATGAAATCGAGTGAAACCATTGGCGACATGTTTACCCGTTTCACGGATGTCGTCAACGGTCTAAAAGGACTCGGAAAGAGCTTTTCGGATTCTGAGCTTGTTAATAAGATACTAAGATCCCTTCCTAAGAGTTGGGATCCTAAAGTCACCGCTATTCAAGAGGCAAAAGATCTGCGAAATTTCCCTCTTGAAGAACTAATCGGGTCATTAATGACCTACGAAATGACTTGTAAAGCTCATGAAGAGCAAGAAGACATCCTTCCAAAGAACAGGAAGGATATGGCACTCAAAACTTCAGAATGCCACTTGAGAGAAAACTCAAGTGATGAGGACTGTGATGATGACTTGGCACTTCTAACAAGAAAGTTTAAAAAGTTCTTTAAAAGAAACAAGTTTAAGAATGATGCAAAAAATAAACTTGAACCCAAAAAGGACCAAGTAATCTGCTATGAATGCAAAAAGCCGGGACACTACAAGAGTGATTGTCCCCAAGTCAAGAAAAAAACAACAAAGAAGAAGGCACTCCAAGCAACATGGGATGATTCGAGCGCATCTGAGGAAGAGGAGTCCAACACCGAGCAAGTTGCTCATTACGCCTTAATGGCCATCGAAGACGAGGTAACAAATTCAATAGATGCTGATTTATCTTTCGATGAATTATTAAATGCCTTCAATGACTTATTTGACGAATGCAAGAGTATAAGTAGAAAATATAAATTGCTGAAAAAGATGCATGATAGTCTTACTTGTGAGTTTGATAAGTTAAAAGTCGAACATCATGATAGTTTAAATTCATGTATCAAATGTCATGATTTAGAAACTATGCAAAAAGAAAATCTGCTACTCAAGGACACCTTGAAGAAATTCGAGGTTGGTAGCAAGTCATTAAACATGATCCTTGCAAACAAGGGTCACATTCCAAAAAGGAGCGGGATTGGATTTGTGAGAAATCCTCACCAAAATCCAACCACCTTCATAAAAGGCTCTATCTTACATGTTCAACACCAAACCAAGTGCAACTTTTGTTGCAAATCTGGACACAAGACACATTGTTGTCCATTCAAGAAAATAAGTCCAAACAAATTAATTTGGGTTCCTAAAGGAACCATGATAAACTCTATGCAACATGATAGAAAATGTAGATCTATTTATGAGGCACCCAAAAGCAAATGGGTACCTAAACATCATCCTTTCTTGTAGAAAACTAAACAATCGCAAGCTAGGAGCAAGAAATGGTACCTTGATAGTGGATGCTCAAGGCATATGACCGGAGATCCATCTCAATTCTCTAAGCTCACTAGCATAGACGAAGGATATGTCACCTTCGGAGACAACAACAAGGGTAAAATCATTGGCAAAGGAACCATAGGTAACAAATCCAACCTCTCTATTGAAGATGTTTTACTAGTTGATGGTTTAAAACATAACCTCTTGAGCATTAGTCAATTATGTGATAAAGGATATATTATAAGATTTGAATCTAATGCTTGCATCATTGAAAAACCACACAAAAATATATCTATGATTGCATTAAAACAAAACAACGTATACACTATTGACATCATTGACTTATGTGATGAAATGTGCTTTGCCGTTATGAATGAGGATGCTTGGCTATGGCATAGAAGATTAGGTCATGCAAGCATGAAACTAATCACTCAAGTATCATCTAGAGAACTTGTAAGAGGAATTCCTCATATCAAGTTCATCAAAGATAATGTATGTGATGCTTGCCAATTAGGTAAGCAAATTAAGGGTAGCTTCAAAGCTAAGAATCAAATAAGCACCTCTAGGCCCTTACAATTGATCCATATGGACTTGTTCGGACCAATCTCTACATCGAGTCTAGGAGGTAGCAAATACGCCTTTGTCATTATTGATGACTATAGCAGATATACATGGACCTACTTCTTAAAACAGAAAAATGAATGCTTTAGATATTTTACCAAGTTTTGTAAACTTGTTCAAAATGAGAAGGGATCTATGATTTCGTCAATTAGAAGTGATCATGGTGGAGAATTTCAAAACCATGACTTGCAAGAATTCTGTGAACTCAACGGATACAACCATAATTTCTCTACTCCAAGAAATCCTCAACAAAATGGGGTAGTAGAAAGAAAAAATCGAAATTTACAAGAAATGGCAAGAACCATGTTGAATGAACATAGCCTACCCAAATATTTTTGGGCCGAAGCTGTAAACACTGCATGCTATATTTTAAATAGAGTCCTAGTAAGACCCTTACTCACCAAAACTCCTTATGAGTTATGGAATAACAAAAAACCCAATGTCTCATATTTTAAAGTCTTTGGGTGTAAGTGTTTTATCTTGAATGAAAAGGATAACTTAGGAAAATTCGATGCTAAATCTGATGAAGGAATCTTTCTTGGTTATTCTTCGGTTTCTAAAGCTTTTCGCATCTTCAATAAAAGAACCTTAATTATTGAAGAATCCATCCATGTTGTTTTCAATGAGATTTCAGAAATTAAGAAAAATGATCTTGATGATGATGTTAATTTTGATTCCTTGAATTTAAACGAAACCCCGTCTCCAACTAGCAACTTGGATGCATCCACTTCCGAAACATCCTTACCCAAGGATTGGAAGTATATAGATGCTCATCCTAAGGAGCTAATCCTAGGAGACACATCAAAGGGGGTTCAAACACGATCTTCTTTTAAAAACTTTTGTGCCAACGCCGCCTTTCTCTCCCAAATTGAACCCAAATGTGTTGATGAAGCCATGAAAGATGATTCATGGATTATCGCAATGCAAGATGAATTAAATCAATTTGAGAGAAATGAGGTATGGACGCTTGTTCCTAGGCCAAATGACCATTTAGTTATTGGTACTAAATGGGTCTTTAGAAACAAGCAAGATGAAAATGGTATCGTGGTTAGAAACAAGGCTAGATTAGTGGCCAAAGGTTTCAACCAAGAAGAAGGTATCGATTACGAAGAAACCTTCGCACCTGTGGCTCGATTAGAAGCCATAAGGATGCTCCTTGCCTACGCTAGTTGTAATAATTTTAAGTTATTTCAAATGGATGTTAAAAGCGCTTTTCTAAATGGTTTCATTTCCGAAGAAGTTTATGTTGAACAACCTCCTGGATTTGAAAATAATGGCCACCCTAATCATGTGTTTAGATTAACTAAAGCTCTCTATGGTTTAAAACAAGCCCCAAGGGCTTGGTATGAGAGACTTAGTACTTTTCTCATTGAAAATAATTTCATAAAAGGCAAGGTTGATACTACATTATTTATCAAGAACTTTAAAAATAATTTTCTCATTGTTCAGATTTATGTTGATGATATCATCTTTGGCTCTACAAATGAATCTCTTTGTGAATCTTTTGCTAAAACTATGAGTCTTGAATTCGAAATGAGCTTAACGGGAGAATTAACATTCTTCTTAGGTTTACAAATCAAACAACTAAGCAATGGCATCTTTATTAGTCAAACTAAATATGCCATGAATTTATTAAAAAGGTTTAACATGAACAACTCAAAGGCCAGTAACACTCCTATGAGCACCTCCACTAAATTAGAAATTGATGAAAGTGGAGAAAGCTTTGATCAAAAAACTTATAGGGGTATGATAGGAAGTTTACTTTACCTCACTGCAACCAGACCAGACATCATGTTCAGTGTAGGACTTTGTGCTAGATTTCAATCAAACCCTAAGATGTCTCATCTCAAAGCAGTTAAAAGAATATTTAGATATCTTAATGGTACCACAAATCTAGGATTATGGTACCCAAAATCAGAAAATTTTGAGTTAATTGCTTATGCTGATGCTGACTTTGCTGGGTGTAGATTAGATAGAAAAAGCACATCAGGATCATGTCAATTTTTAGGACATGCCCTTGTTTCCTGGTCATCAAAGAAACAAAACTCAGTTGCACTATCAACAACCGAAGCTGAATATATTGCAGCAAGTGCATGCTGTGCACAAGTTGTATGGATGAAAAATACCTTAGAAGATTATAAAGTTCATCTCAAAAATATTCCAATTAAATGTGATAACACAAGTGCAATATGCTTAACCAAGAATCCTATACAACACTCAAGAACAAAACATATTGATATTAGACATCACTTTATACGAGATCATGTCACCAATCATGACGTAACCATAGAATTCATTGATACTAAACATCAACTAGCTGACATTTTTACAAAACCTCTAAGTGAAGAACAATTTGATTTCATTAGAAGAGAATTAGGAATGCTTATGTGTCCGAACAAATAAATTAAAATCATTTTTCGGACTATATTGTATGATCAAATCACTTGATTTCCATGATTATATGTGAAAATCTCAAAATCTTGTCCGAATGCATCTTATTTATGAAACAGATTTTCTCGTACACCTTCATGAAAATTGAGTTTCTGAAATAGATTTGATGAAGTGATTCATGTGTATGTATTCCATCTTGCAAAATCTTTACAATGGATTATAACACAAAGGGGAAGAAGTATTTAAAGCAATCTATGTAAAATTTCTGGTATCATAGTTACTATGCTTTTTGTTGATGACAAAGGGGGAGAGATATATGAATTGATAAACACTGCCATGATTAGAATGATGCTATAAACACTGCTATGATTATGCCATCCTTGCATCACCAAGAGATAGATGAACATGTGCTAAAGTTTGCATTATGCCCTGAGTTGATATCTTATCATGTGAAACTTGCTAGAATATTTCAAATGTGTGCATCATGTAATAAGTTTCACAGCTTTATATGATAATGTTCACACTACATGATGAATAGTTACAAACACAATCATACAAACTTATTGATGCATGGCAAACCCTGACTTCATTCTTGAAGAGATACATCATGATGAGTATCATGATGGGAGTATTGATAAGTTTAACTGATCTAACTTATCAATATGTCACTTGAATTCTTAGGTCTTGAATTCAAGGTTGACTTATCTCAACTATGGCATATAGACAGGGGGAGTTAAGGATAACTCCATTATCAATTGATTGTCATCATCAAAAAGGGGGAGATTGTTGAATCTCGGATTTTGATGATGAAGTCAATTGTCATTTGTTGTCTAATCTATGTGTTGAGATAAGTGTGCAGGATTAACTACGATAAAAGATAGACAAGCAGCAGGAGTTGCGCCGGAGTCAAGTTCATGATCACGTTGGGAGTTCGAGAGTTCGACGGAAGTTCGGACGGTCGTCGGAGGTTCTGCGAGAACAGATCCGAGAAGTCCAGAAGCTTGCCAAGCGAAGCTCGTCGGAACTTGCCAAGTGGATCGTCGCAAAGTCCAGGAGTTTGCCGGAAGTCCGCAGGAGCATCACCGAGGGTTCATCGGATGATCGACGGAAGTTCGCCGGAAACTCGCCGGAAGGAGCGATTGACGCACCGAAGCAAAGCTGTAGAAGTTGTCTTAGATTTAATCGTAGTTAGCACGTTGATTAAGTTGGAAAATGGGAGGTGATCCCATTGGCTTAATCTTGGGACAATTGGGCCCCTGAAAGACTGAAATTGGGCCGAATAGAATGAACCATTCGGACCCTGATTGCACCAGGAGGTGCAACCGCCTAGGCCAGGAGGTGGCACCGCCTGGGCTAGGCTTTCCAGCGAGACTGGGCGGTGCAACCTCCCCAGCCGGGAGGTGGCACCGCCTGAGCTCAGTCTTCGAGCTAGACTGGGCGGTGCAACCTCCCTGACAGAGAGGTGGCACCGCCTGAGCTCAGTCTTCGAGCTAGACTGGGCGGTGCAACCTCCCTGACAGAGAGGTGGCACCGCCTGAGCTCGGTCTTCGAGCTATGCCAGGCGGTGCAACCTCTCCAGTCAAGAGGTGCAACCGCCTGATCCCGGAATTCCGGGATTTGATAGTTTTGAGCTCGAAATTTGACTTGGGTTGGGGCCTATAAATACCCCACCCATTCAGCACTGAAAAGATACAGACCTACACCGAAATCTTGATCTTTTCTGTGATTCTAAGAGCTCAAAAGTGTTGTAAAGCCTTTAAGTCTCCTCCTTCTGTTCTTCAAGTTTTCAGTTGTAAAGTGAGGAGAGAAAGGTCTGTAAAGGTTGTCTCCTGAGCCTGTCAAAAGGAGAGAAACTGTAAAAGGGCAGTTTGGCCTTCGCCTATTGAAGGAAGGCCCCTAGTTGACGTCGGTGACCTCGTCGGTGGAGGAAGCCAAAAGTGGAGTAGGTCAAGACTGACCGAACCACTCTAAATCTCTGGTTTGCGTTTATTTTTGAGCACGTTATCATTACTGCAAACCTCCTTCATTACTACTGCTCTCTGCGCTTTCACGAACAAGTTCTAAGTGCTGTTCTTCCGAATCTGCATTCAGACGTAAATTCGAGTTTTTCGTACTTTACAGTTTACGTTTACGTTTGATTCTGCAGAACTGTCTTCTGCGCTTTTACGAACAAGTTTCTTTGCAGTTTACACCTACATTTTGATTCTATTGATAACTGCAAACTGTCCTCTACAATTTTACGAACGAGTTTCAACATTTAGACGTAAATCGGCTTTCCTCTCACAATCATCAGATCTCAGTTCACGTTTACGTCTTGATTTCAACTGCATACTGCCTTCTGCGAGTATACAAACGAGTTTCAAAGTTTAGACGTAAATATGCGTCTAGACGTAAAACTGCGTTTAGACGTAAATCTGCGTTTAGACGTAAATCTGAGTTTAGACGTAAATATGAGTTTAGACGTAAATCTGCACTTAGACGCAAACTGCGCTTAGACGCAAACTGTTTTTAGACGCAAACTGCGCTTAGACGCAATCTGCGCTTAGACGCAAACTGCACTTAGATACAAACTGAGAATTAGCTTTTGCATCATAACTGTTTTTATTTAACGAACGCAGCTTTTGGTTTTTAATCGCTGTAAGATTTCCGCTGCACTAATTCACCCCCCCCCCTCTTAGTGCTCTCGATCCTAACAACCCCAACTATTCGCGCATGAGAGTGGACTTCCCTAGATGGGAAGAAGGAGACCCAATTGGTTGGATCTCGCGCGCTGAGCGATATTTTCGGTACCATAAAACTACGGATGCATCCATGGTGGAAATTGCAGCTATACATCTTGAAGGGGATGTCATACAATGGTTTGACTGGTTTGAACACACTTATGGAGCCCTTTCATGGAGACTATTCAAAGAAGGACTACGGATTCGCTTCGGACCAACTTATTACGAGAACATTGACGGACAACTAGCAAAGATCCGACAAACCTCCACCATTCAGGAGTACCAAACCAGGTTTGAAAGGTTATCTAATCAAACTCGTGATTGGTCTGAAAAATAGTTATTAGGGACTTTTATTGAGGGCTTAAAGCCGGAGATCCGGGGAGAAGTTAAGGCGCGACAACCATACACGCTTATGGCAGCCATCTCTTTCGCACGACTTCAAGAGGAGCGATTGAACCATGAAGCCCGGAGGACAAGGATCACTCCACGACCTACAATACTAAAGCCCTCAGCCCCCCCTACTATCAACCGAGTCCCTGCACCGAAAAGGTTAACAAGAGAAGAACTTCGGGAGCGATCTGCGAAGGGGTTATGTTGGCATTGCGATGAGCCGTGGAGCCGCGAGCATCGCTGTAAAAAAGGTAGACTTCTTATGATTGAACCAGTAGAAGAAGAGGTCATTGAACATCTAGAAGAGAGCCTTGAACATGAAGAAGAAGATATGGAAGAAGAGCCACAGCCGACCGACATTACGGTACACGCACTAGCCGGCTATTCAAATCCGCAAACGATGAAAGTTGGAGGCCTTCTCAAACAACAGCCGATCACTATTATCATCGACACGGGTAGCACTAATAACTTCCTGAATAGTAAGGTTCCTGCTCGGATGGCACAGCATATTGAAGGTTGTAGCAAGTTCGATGTAAAGGTTGCTGACGGTAGAATCCTAAAGTGCGACCAAAGATGCACGCAGGTGAAACTATTACTGCAAGACCAAGAAATTATCACCGATTTCTTCCTCCTACCAATCGATGACTATGAGGCAGTGCTAGGTATAGAATGACTGACTACACTAGGTGATGTCTCTTGGAACTTTTCTAAATTAATTATGAAATTCTACTGTAAGGGCAAACAGATCATCCTACGCGGGAAGCGCGGAAGCAACGTTACCATTGTTTCGACCCAACGAATGGAAAAAGTTTTACACAAGGTAAATGGTGCCTTTTTTATGCACCTCCAGCAGCAACCAGAGGGGAAGTAAATAGAATTTGAAGATCAAAATCTTGCCCAATTGCTTACTGAATTTGCCGACATATTTGCTGAACCGCACGGTCTTCCTCCTTCTCGGTAACATGACCATCGAATTCCAATCCTTCCGGGCAAGCCACCAGGAAACACTCGACCATACCGATATCCTCACCTCTAGAAAGATGAAATTGAAAAGATCGTAAAGGAGATGCTTGAAACAGGGGTGATTCGACCAAGTTGCAGCCCCTATTCCTCACCGATGCTACTTGTACGTAAGAAGGACGGAACTTGGCGGATGTGCATCGACTACCGAGCTTTAAATGGCATCACCGTCAAGGACAAATACCCAATACCAGTGGTGGATGAACTTCTTGATGAATTGAAAGGAGCTCGAGTCATCACGAAGTTGGACCTCCGATCCGGTTACCACCAAATTCGGGTATGTAATGATGACATTCCAAAAACTACATTTCGCACACATGATGGCCATTATGAATTCTTGGTAATGCCTTTTGGACTCACTAATGCTCCTTCAACCTTTCAAAGTCTCATGAATGATACATTTCGGATCTTTCTTGGTAAATTTGTGCTGGTATTTTTCGATGATATTCTCGTTTACAGCCCTTCTCTTGAGACTCACTTTCAGCATTTACGGATTGTTTTGACGATCCTTCGGGAGAATACTCTTTTTGTTAAGCAACCAAAGTGCAGCTTTCTCCAGCAAAAAGTAGAGTACCTTGGGCATATAATATCAGAAGGAGTGGCGGTAGACCTAACAAAAATTGAGGTAATGCAAGGCTGGCCGAAACCTACAACCGTGAAATTACTGCGGGGGTTCCTTGGACTAACGGGCTACTACCGAAAATTTGTTAAGGACTATGGGAAGATCAGTGCACCACTCACTTCTTTACTGAAAAAAGATGCTTTCCAATGGTCGGACAAAGCCTCTGCTGCCTTTGACAAACTTAAAGCAGCCATGACAACGACGCCGGTGCTTGCGCTACCAGATTTCAATAGACCCTTCATCATTGAGGCCGACGCATTTGGAGTCGGAATTGGAGCCGTTCTCATGCAAAATGGTCGACCACTCGCATATACTAGCAAGGCATTATCTCCCTCCCATGAAAATATGTCAGTATATGATAAGGAGATGCTTGCCATTGTACACGCAGTAACGAGGTGGAGACCCTACCTGATCGGCCGGCGATTTCAAATTAAAACTGACCATAAAAGCCTCAAGTACTTTTTGGAGCAAACGATATCATCCCCTGAGCAGCAAAAATGGGTAACCAAACTTCTTGGATTTGATTATGAAATTATTTACAAAAAGGGGAAAGAAAACGTTGTTGCAGATGCACTCTCACGGCTACCTGAACAAGCTAAGGTTTCAGCCATCTCCCTTCCTACCACCGGTCTCCTCGAGGACATTAGGGAAGAATGGAAGAAGGATCCAGAGATCAGCAAGATCATAAAAAAATTGGAGGAGGATCCAAGTGCAATAGCCCACTACACTTGGGATTTGAGGGATTTACGCTACAAAGGTCGCATTGTGCTTATACCTGACTCCCCTTGCATCGCAATCATCTTGCATGAAATGCACTCTATACCATCAGTAGGGCACTCTGGATTCCTAAGAACCTACAAAAGAGTGAAGCAAAATTTTTATTGGAGGGGGATGAAAAAAATTATTGCTGAATATGTGGCACAATGTGATGTATGTCAACAGCACAAGGGTGAAACTGTGGCAAATCCAGGGAAGCTACAACCACTACCCATATCAGACTCAGTATGGACTGACATCTCCATGGACTTCATTGAAGGGCTGCCATCTTCCAAAGGTAAAAGCACGATTCTCGTGGTGGTTGATCGACTTACGAAATATGCTCATTTTTGTGCTGTGAGAAATCCCTACACTGCTGCTAGTATTGCTCATATTTTCATAGAAAATATTGTTAAACTCCATGGGATGCCAAGGTCCATCGTAAGTGATCATGACAGGATCTTCACTAGTAAATTTTGGACCGAGTTATTTCAGTTACAAGGCACCAAACTCAAGATGAGCACAGCATATCATCCACAAACTGACGGCCAAACAGAGGTGGTAAATAGGTGCTTAGAGACGTACCTCCGGTGTTTCACTAGCGACCGACCAAAAGAGTGGGCAAAATGGCTTCCTTGGGCCGAATGGTGGTATAATACTACATATCATTCATCTACAAAATGTGCCCCTTATGAAGCATTGTATGGTCGACCAGCACTTGTGATTCCAAAGTATGTAATTGGCTCGGCCAAGGTAGATCTGGTTGACCAAGAATTGATTGATAGGGACAAACTCTTACAATTGTTAAAAGATAATCTCTCTACCGCTCAAGCCAGAATGAAGCAACAAGTCGACACACGACGAAGCGAAAGAGAATTTTCAGTGGGAGATTGGGTTTATCTTCGCCTACAACCATACAAGCAACTCTCTATCAACACTCGAGCCTCCATGAAGCTATCCCCACGTTTTTTGGGTCCTATCAGATCACAGAGCGTATTGGAGCCGTGGCATACAGACTTAAATTACCTGAAGATGCCAAAATTCACCCTGTCTTCCACGTATCATGCCTAAAGCTCAAGTTGGGAGAACACGAGTCACCCCAGATCCAACTGCCCAACACAACTGAGGATGGAGTTATTCAAGCCCAACCACAGGCCATCCTCGATCGCAGGATCGTGATGCGTCGCCGACATCCCTCTACTGAAGTACTAGTGCATTGGAATAATCTACCACTTGAAGACGCCACATGGGAACCATATGAGGAGCTGAAGACCCGGTTCCCTGAGTTCATGGAATCTCAGCCTTGAGGACAAGGTTGATTTGAAGAGGGAGGGTCTGTTAGGACTCTAGCTAGGAGAGTCCTAATTGAGAGGGACATTCTGTTAGGACTCTAGCTAGGAGAGTCCTAACTGAGAGGGACACTCTGTTAGGACTCTAACTAGGAGAGTCCTAATTGAAAGGGACATTCTGTTAGGAGGTTTTTTCTTGGAGAAGAATTAGGAGTTGTAAGGGAATAGGAGTCTTGAGTATAAGTCATATTAGGAGTTGGTTAGAAGTAAGAGTCTTAAGTAGGAGTCCTATTAGGAGTTAGGGTTTATAAGCCCTATAAATAGCCATGTATTCCTTCTCTTTTCTTAAGCAATATATGAATATTTTCTACAGCCTTTGAGCAGCAACTTGGAGGGAGGAACCCCTATAGAGTTCCAAGGAGGCCGATCCCCTAAAGAGATCAACCCCAAGTTTAGAATCTGCAAGGGTTCTAACACATTTACTGTAACTTGCTCCGGTGCGTCAATCGCTTCTTCCAGCGAGCTTCCGGCGAGCTTCCGTCGATCATCCAATGAACCCTCGATGATGCTCCTACGGACTTCCGGCAAACTCCTAGACTTGCGACAATCCACTTAGCAAGTTCCGACGAGCTTCTTTGGCAAGCTCCTGGATTTCTCGGATTTGTTCTCGCAGAACCTCCGACGACCGTCCGGACTTCCGTCGAGCTCTCGAACTCCCAACGTGATCATAGTCTTGACTCCGGTGCAACTCCTACTATATGTCTTACTTTCATCATAGTTAATCATGCACACTTATCTCAACATATGGATTAGATAACAAATGACAATTGACGTCATCATCAAAATCCGAGATTCAATAGGGAGATCGTATATCCCTGTTTCCTTGCAGATCTTTAGGAGAGGCTGAAGGAGGTCAAGCGTCCTCCTCTCTAGCGGTGATCCACACAGCAGGGCTGCGACGACGCTCCTCAAAACTCCAAGCCTGCTCTGAGGTGGAGAGGGTGAGGAGAATAGGAGAGGCAAGCAAAGACTCTAGGCTATAAGGTTTTGAATCCCTCCTATTTATAAAGGTCCCTTGTCAAACCCTAATGGATCCTCCCCTAGTGGGTATTGGATCTACATCCAATAACCCAAGCCTTTTAGATTAGAGGATCTCTATCTAATAATCTCTCATGGGCTCTTATTGGATCTCGTCCATGTGATCCAATAATTCATGGGCTTATTGGATATCCATTACGACAATGGCTCCATTGGATATCTCATATCTAAATCTCTACTCATCGTAATACCTACCATATGTGTGTGACCCTCTAGGCCCAATATCGAGCTGGTCGTGAGTCATACCAGTCAGAACTCCTTCTAACTCAGTGAATTATTATCTCTGTAATAATTCATTCGACTCATCGACTACGGATGTACTAGGCCACTATGCCGTAGTCCCCAGATGATACAGGGGAATCCAATCCATTGGACATGTCTGTCCTCAGTTACCGTGTACCTATAGTCCCTCATCCGTTTAATATCCCAAAGACTGTAAAACAAGCATGGTGTTGTCAGACCCATACGGTTTCTACTCGAGTCTCGCTCTAATCGGATTCTCCCAGAGAACTTTTTCTCTCTCAACCCGAATGACCTTGGCCTAGGATTTGTTTGAGCAAGAACACATGTGATATTCCTCTCATGACGCCGAGAGTGGATGATCCTCTATCGACACTCAATAGCCCTCGTAAGGTCGACTACTACTCCCAATGACAAGCTATACTAGATATGGGACAGCCAAACCTATAAGTCTGGTATCAAAGAGTGGAGCACTCATACTGTAACATCCCCATTTTTGAAAATTTAGTAAAAGGTTTGTTTGTAAAAATAAGGATTATTTAATAATTATTTTATATTAAATGATATTATATTAAAAGTTTATGGCTAGGGACCTAAGAGTAAATATTAGAAGTTTGACATAATTTATGAAAGATTTAGATTTAAGTTAAAAAGAAAAAATAATGGACATGTGTCACTAGCTAACCTAATGGTGCCACTTATGTTTACTCTAAAGATGACACCTAGTCCCTTTCATGCATGCATGACACCTTACAACTTTTGCATTAGCCAAAAAAAAAAAAAAGAATTAGATGAAAGGTTAAAGAAAATAAAACTGAAGAGTTGCAGCCAACGTGAGTTTGAGAAGAGAAGGGAAGAAGAAGAAGAAGAAGAAGAAGAGCTTGAGGTTTTTCATCAATTTTTTCACATTTAGGATTTAAATAATTTTAAGGCAAGTGTTCTAACCCCATCCCATAGTAACCTTACTCTCTGTTTCCATTTTTATTCTGCAAAATTTGAGAGATTTCAACTGAGAACCAGACCTTCTTTCGTTTTGATACAAAGCCATGAATCTATAATTTTTCGGTAATCTGACCTCTATACAATGTTTCGGTCATAACATTTTGTAATAAACTCTTCTTTATTCCATTTGAAAGTAGACAAAAAAATATTTATTTTGATACTAAGACCGAATGATTTAGAGTTTAAAAGCCTACCAAGACTTCTATTTAAATTAACCCTACAGATTCTATAAAACAGGGATTGAAATTTCTGACATCTTGTTGCTTAACTACTTATAACTTTCTGCTGTGAACTCATATTCAAACAAACTATATTTATTCGAAGCTAGACTCAAAATTCTTTCTGAATATACCTGATTTGATATATTTGGAATACAATTGCTAACTGAAACATCTGCTTTCATCGACCCTATGGATTTAGTAAAACAGAGCTAATATTTTCAGACCTTTAGCGATGAAATTATCTGTAACTCCCTGTTGTAAATTCTAATTCTTGTAAAACTTGATTTGACAAAAACTAGATTGACAAAGCTTTCTAATGACATCTATTTTGTATAAATTGGAGTATAATTGGTTATCCAAATAGTTCATACAATGTTCCTATCAAATTCTGCCAGAATCGAGCTTTGGTCGATTTCGGCTTTCCTTGTTTCTTCTCTTTGGAAATCGATTTCGGCAAAAACTCTTACTTCAGTTAAGCTTTACATTATTTTCTTAAATTTCTGTATACTTTTGTCTTTTATTTATTTGTACATCTGCAGCTATCATCTAAAGATCATGTTTGCGTCGTAATGATTTGGCACATGCATCCCATTGTTCCGCATTTGCTTTCGATATGTGCCTCTTCCAGTTTCATTTCTTTAGACATTGAATTCATATAACTTTATTATTTCAATTGAGCTATATGTGATTTCTTGAAATCCTTGTATGCTCTTGCTTTTGTTTCATTTCAAATCTGAATACATTTGTGAAAGATTATATTTGTATCGTATTGACTCGAAAGGCATATGTACATTTCGTTGTTCCGCATGTACTTCCAATATTTGCTAATTTCATTATTCATACTGTCCCTTTATACTTTGGTGTTTGTGGGATAAATGTGAACCTTTGCCAGAAATGGTAAAGGGAGTTATGCTTAGAGCCCGCGATGCTCTGCCGGCCCCTTATGACTTCACTCAGACGTAGGTGGATGGAGCTTCCAGACATGGGAGACTTATGTTTAGTGGTCATTCAGAAATGGATGGACCATATTATGCTATGATCCCACTTCACCTTCTATGTGTTTGATATAATATCCAAAGCTTTGGCTATGTTTCTATGCATGCTTTGGATAAAAATGCAATGAATGCATCGTCATGTGACATTTGAGCTTCTATTTATGTTTTGTTCTTTGATATGTTTCAAAAATGTTATAAGTCTTTGTTATACCTTGAAATTACCATATGCCATGAATATGCTCCTTATGTCAATGATATGCTCCAATTACCCTTCCTTGATTATATGAACAAAACATGCTTCGAACGAAATGACATCCTAATTCTGCATTCAAACAACACATGCTTCTATTTCATCTTGTATCTCTGCCTTGTATTTTTTATACCTTATTTGTTTGAGAAATTGTCCTCTTTGCTATGGATATGTTAGTCGCTTGCTGAGCTTTCTATGCTCACCCCATTGATATATAAAATTTTCAGGATAGTTTATCGCTCGCTAAAATATGTAGTTTGGGTTGAGGCAATGGGAAGCTAGAAGATTTTGGGGCAAATCTTTCATACTTGATATGTTGACGTGCAAAATATATTGAGGTCTAGTGAACTATAGTGATTGGTGAAAATTTTCTTTGATGCATTTTAGGAATCTAGGATGACGAGGACAGTTAGTCCTCCTACTTCATCTACTTTTGATTAATTAAGTGCGATAAAAGGGTTAATCAGGGATATTAAATTAGAGTGGCGTAGTAGAAGCATGGTGAACCTAATACATTGGTAGCAAAAAAATAAATGATGTGATTAGAGAAGATATTTGATGTACGAAATTGTTTTGATGATCAAACGAATTTCTAGAGATTAAGAACAAGAATAGCAAGGACAAGTTTACCAAAAAAAAAAAAAAGATTAGGAATGAATCAGAATGTGATAATAAGAGGGTCAAGACATCATCGGTTTGAAATGGGAAGTTACCACAAAAGATTTAATCCTGTGTAAGATGTAAGTTATATTATGAAACAAGTTTGTATTTGTAGGTGACTGGAGCCTATTTTGCTTGTTGAAATTTGGATCATAAAATAAAAGACTACCCTTTGAACAAGAAGAAAGAATCACTGCCTCATAAGTCATCAGCCCATGTCAGAGTGTATGTTATCACGGAATATGATTCTAAAGCTTATGAATTAGTGGTCGAAGGCACTATTCATGTTTTTGAAAGAATACAAATATTTGTTTGACCATGTGTCTCATCTATGATATGACTCACAATATTTTGCTTATCACATGGGCATTCAACCTAAACCACTGGATTATATGCTATATGTAAATACGACTACTGGGGATTGTTTGATAACAAACTCGATCTGGTCATCTTATTTAATTTCTATTGGAGAACACGAACTATTTACTGATTTGGTTCTCCTAGATATTTGAAGTTTTGATATTATACTAAATATGGATTAACTATCTTCCAATCATACCAGTATAGATTGTTATACAAAATGATCACTTTTTGCATACTAAATCATCCCATCTTTTGTTTTGAGAGTATTGGGCATGATTTACCTCCTTGCCTGATGTATTTCCATATGACTTGCTTGGTTTACCTCTAGATAGAGAGGGTCAATTTACTATTGATTTGGTCCTCGGGACAACCACTATAATATCCCCCATTTTTTTGAAAATTTAGTAAAATATTTGTTTGTAAAAATAAGGATTATTTAATAATTATTTTATATTAAATAATATTATATTAAAGTTTATGGCTAAGGACCTAAGAGTAAATATTAAAATTTTGATATGATTTATAGAATATTCAGAATTGAGTAAATAAAAATAAAATAAAATAAAAATTAGTGGACATGTGTCACTAGCTAGCTTAATGATGCCACCTAAGTTTGCCCTAAGGATGACACCTAACACTTTTCATGCATGCTTGCCACCTTGAAACTTTGCAACTATTGTGTTAACCAAAAGTAATTAAGTAAGAGATTAAAGGAGAAACTAAATGTAACCTTCAGATGCTGCATCCAACGTGAGTTTAAGAAGAGAAGAGAAGGGAAGAAGAAGAAGAGGAATTGAAGAAGAAGATTTGATTGAGGTTTTGCATCAACTCCCCCCATTTGGGAATCAAATTTGTTTAAGGCAAGTGTGCTAATCTCATCCTACAGAATTCCTAATCTTTGTTTTCCTTTTAATTCTACATAATGCAAAAGATTTCAGCTTAGTACCAAACAGTTCTTTCCTTTTGATACAAATCCATGAATCTGAAATTTTTCGGTAATCTGACCTCTATTCAATGTTTCGGTCATAACATTTTGTAATAAACTCTGATTTAGACAAAACCTATTCCATTTGAAAGTAGACTCAAATATCTTTATTTTGACACTAAGATTGAATGATTCGGAGTTAAATACCTACTATGACTTCTGTTTCAATTAACCCTACAGATTCTGCAAAATAGGGACTGAAATTTCTGACCTTCTGTTACTAAATTGCTCATAACTCTCTAGAGAAAATTCTGAACTAAGCAAAACTTAGTTCTTTGGAAACTAGATTCGTGTATCTTTCTTTTGACACCTAGTTGGAAATTTTGAAGTATGTTTGCCTTCTGAAACTTCTGTTTAAATCGATTCTATCAAGTCTGCAAAACAGGGATGATCATTTCTGACCTTCCTTTACTCTATTTGTTGTAACTTCCTTTTGAGAACTCAAAAAATTATAAATCTGAGTTCATCGGAAAATAGATCGATACAGATTTCCAATGACACCTATTTTTAGTGATTTGGAGCATATTTTGTCACTCAAACAATTCAGAAACTATACCATTCAAATCCTGTCATAATTGAAAACTTTGTTGGGATTTGCCTATTCAATTTTCATCCTATTGGAAAATTGATTTCTGCAAAATTCTTCTTCAATTGAGCTTTATATTAGTCCTTTGAAGTTCTTGTATTGTTCATCCTGAAATTATTGAATATCTGAAATTTATTATGTAATGCTTTGTTTGCATTTCCTTGTTTGATAAAGGCACATGCATATCTTCGTTGTTCCGCTTGTGCTTCTGATATGTGTCAATGTTATTGTTCATACTACCCTTTTGTACTCTGGTGTCTTGTGGGATATTGTGAACCTTTGCCAAAAATGGTAAAGGGAGTTATGCTTAGAGCCCGCGATTGCTCTGCCGGCCCCATTGACTTCACTCAGACGTGGGTGGATGGAGCTCCTAGACGTGGGAGACTTATGCTTGGTGGTCATCCAGAAATGGATGAATCACATTATGTATTGGTCCCACAGCGCCATCTATGTTTATTGATATGATATCCAAAGCTTTGTTTAAGAGTTCATATTATGCTTTGGATAAAAATGGAATGCATGCTACATCAAAAAATGACATACAAGCTTGTGTTTATTACTTGATTCACTTGTTATACCCTGAAGTGTTTCGTATGTCATTGTTATGCTCTCAAACACTCTTATGCCTTTGATATGTACCTAAATGCTTCATGTGACATTTGATACATGCCTAAATATTTCTTTTGCCAATGAAATGCTTCAATTTCCTTTCTCCTATTGTTATGTCTAATGCCCGTTTTTGAACGAGGTAAACCTTTGTGATTTTATATCGAATGAGATGACTTCAAATGAACATTTGTATTTCTACCTTGTAACTTGATACTAAACCTGCTTCAACTTCTCCTATCGCAATGGATATGTTAGACACTTGCTGAGCTCTTTATGCTCACCCCGTTGCTATATAAATTTTTCAGGGTAGCTTGTCACGCACTGAAAAGCTAGAATTGGGTTAAAGCAGTGAAAGGCTAGAAGATTTTTGAGCTAATTTTGTTGGATGATGGTTTTTGTTGTATAGTAAACTTTACTTCTGATGTAATGTTAAGGATCTGTTGATACTTATGTGTTGTAAAAGTTTAAAGGACCGCTCATGTGTATGGAATGATAAGTTTAAGTTGTATAAGGATAAGAACTCATGGTAATGTTAAGGATCTGTTGATTGTATATATTTCTATGATTATGGATTTGTGTTGTGGTTGATGTTTAGTTGAGTTGCCTTTAGATTTCTCGAATCTTTGAGTGAAGTGGATTATGGTTTATGTAACGTACAGGTTTATGAATTGTGAATGTTGATTTTGAATGATTCTTAGTATCCTCAAATTGTTAGATTGGATCCTGGATTGAATTGATGATGAATTATAATATTATTGATTTTAGATAGGGTCACACCTCCTGAATGTGATAATTCGGGGGGGGGGGGGGCGTGACAGAGTGGTATCAGAGCATTATTTGAGTATTTCTAAGAATTTTGATATGCTAGATGTGTAATAAATTTTGATGTTTAGTGATTTCTATTTAGAGACTGATCAAAAGTTTTCTTTTGTTATTTTTAGGAAGCAAGGATGACGAGGTAATCTGGTTCTCCTGTTGCATCTACTTCTGATCAATTGAGTGGAATTATGAAAACTCTAGAGTCGATGACACAAGTAATGCAACAACAAGTCCGACAAGGCAGAAATGATGAAGGTGGGAATTCAAACCAAACTGGGTTGGGAATTGAACAGTTTAAGAAGCTTAGTCCTCCCAGTTTTGGTGGTGAGCCTGAACCAATGGTAGCAGAACAATGGACGATGCGGATGGAGAAAATATTTGATGTTTTAAATTGCCTAAATGATAAGAAGGTTCCTCTTGCTACCTTCATGCTAGAAGGAGAGGCTGAGCACTGGTGGTGAACCATGAAGAAGATTTCTGAAGCTCGACAGGAGCCAATCACTTGGAAGGTATTTACAGAAAAGTTCAATGATAAATATTTTCCAGATTGTATCAAAGAGCAGAAAGAATTGGAGTTCCTGAATCTCATCTAGGGAAATTTGACAGTAGCCAAATTTGAGTCTAAATTCACCGAGCTCTCTAGATTTGCCACACATATGATTGATGATGAATATAGGAAAGCAAGAAGATTTGAAAGAGGATTAAGGCCGGCAATAAGAAGCCGGATATCAGCTTTGAAACTCCAAGTATACACTGATGTAGTAGAAAGAGCTTTCATACTTGAAAAAGACTTGGCGGAGATCCAAGAAATCAGGGACAAGAATAGCAAGGATAAGTTTGTTGGTATAAGTAAGAGAGGAAATGAAGCAGAAAGAAGTAACGAGAAGGTAAAGGTACCTAGATTTGAGAAAGGAACTCCATCGCAAAGAACTCTATCGTGTACAAAATGTGGACGTTCATGAAACAAGTGAGTGTTTTTGGGTGACTGGAGCCTGTTTTGCCTGTGGAAAGTTAGATCATAAAGTCAGAGATTGCCCACTAAACAAGAAGAAAGAGCCACTACTCCCTAAGCCGACAGCCCATGCTAGAGTATATGCTATCACAGAACAAGATTCCAGAGCCTCTAAATCAGTGGTTGAAGGTATTCTACAGGTTTCTAATAGAAATGCAAAAGTTTTGTTTGATCCTGGCTCCAACTTGTCTTTTGTTTCACAATATTTTGCTTGTCATTTGGGCATTCAACCTAAACCACTAGATTATTTGCTACACGTAACTACTGTTGTTGGGGATTCCTTGACAACAAATCTGGTTTATCCTCATCTTTTCGCTGAAAGAGATATGACAAATTTAGAGGACTAAATTTTATTCTAAGGAGGGGAGAGTGTAACATCCCCCATTTTTTTGAAAATTTAGTAAAATATTTGTTTGTAAAAATAAGGATTATTTAATATTTATTTTATATTAAATAATATTATATTAAAGTTTATGGCTAAGGACCTAAGAGTAAATATTAAAATTTTGATATGATTTATAGAATATTCAGAATTGAGTAAATAAAAATAAAATAAAATAAAAATTAGTGGACATGTGTCACTAGCTATCTTAATGATGCCAGCTAAGTTTGCCCAAGGATGACACCTAGCACTTTTCATGCATGCTTGCCACCTTGAAACTTTGCAACTCTTGTGTTAACCAAAAGTAATTAAGTAAGAGATTAAAGGAGAAACTAAATGTAACCTTCAGATGCTGCATCCAACGTGAGTTTAAGAAGAGAAGAGAAGGGAAGAAGAAGAAGAGGAATTGAAGAAGAAGATTTGATTGAGGTTTTGCATCAACTCCCCCCATTTGGGAATCAAATTTGTTTAAGGCAAGTGTTCTAATCTCTTTCTACAGAATTCCTAATCTTTGTTTTCCTTTTAATTCTTCATAATGCAAAAGATTTCAGCTTAGTACCAAACCGTTCTTTCCTTTTGATACAAATCCATGAATCTGAAATTTTTCGGTAATCTGACCTCTATTCAATGTTTCGGTCATAACATTTTGTAATAAACTCTGATTTAGACAAATCCTATTCCATTTGAAAGTAGACTCAAATATCTTTATTTTGACACTAAGATTGAATGATTCGGAGTTTAAATGCCTACTAAGACTTCTGTTTCAATTAACCCTACAGATTTGCAAAATAGGGACTGAAATTTCTGACCTTCTGTTACTAAATTGCTCATAACTCTCTAGAGAAAATTCTGAACTAAGCAAAACTTAGTTCTTTGGAAAATAGATTCGTGTATCTTTCTTTTGACACCTAGTTGGAAATTTTGAAGTATGTTTGCCTTCTGAAACTTCTGTTTAAATCGATTCTATCAAGTCTACAAAACAGGGATGATCATTTCTGACCTTCCTTTACTCTATTTGTTGTAACATCCTTTTGAGAACTCAAAAAATTATAAATCTGTGTTCATCGGAAAATAGATCGATACAGATTTCCAACGACATCTATTTTTAGTGATTTGGAGCATATTTTGTCACTCAAATAATTCAGAAACTATACCATTCAAATCCTATCATAATTGAAAACTTTGTTGGGATTTGCCTATTCAATTTTCATCCTATTGGAAAATTGATTTCTGCTAAATTCTTCTTCAATTGAGCTTTATATTAGTCCTTTGAAGTTCTTGTATTGTTCATCCTGAAATTATTGAATATCTGAAATTTATTATGTAATGCTTTGTTTGCATTTCCTTGTTTGATAAACGCACATGCATATCTTCGTTGTTCCGCTTGTGCTTCTGATATGTGTCAATGTTATTGTTCATACTACCCTTTTGTACTCTGGTGTCTTGTGGGATATTGTGAACCTTTGCCAAAAATGGTAAAGGGAGTTATGCTTAGAGCCCGCGATTGCTCTGCCGGCCCCATTGACTTCACTCAGACGTGGGTGGATGGAGCTCCTAGACGTGGGAGACTTATGCTTGGTGGTCATCCAGAAATGGATGAATCACATTATGTATTGGTCCCACAGCGCCATCTATGTTTATTGATATGATATCCAAAGCTTTGTTTAAGAGTTCATATTATGCTTTGGATAAAAATGGAATGCATGCTACATCAAAAAATGACATACAAGCTTGTGTTTATTACTTGGTTCACTTGTTATACCCTGAAGTGTTTCGTATGTCATTGTTATGCTCTCAAACACTCTTATGCCTTTGATATGTACCTAAATGCTTCATGTGACATTTGATACATGCCTAAATATTTCTTTTGCCAATGAAATGCTCCAATTTCCTTTCTCTTATTGTTATGTCTAATGCCCGTTTTTGAACGAGGTAAACCTTTGTGATTTTATATCGAATGAGATGACTTCAAATGAACATTTGTATTTCTACCTTGTAACTTGATACTAAACCTGCTTCAACTTCTCCTATCGCAATGGATATGTTAGACACTTGCTGAGCTCTTTATGCTCACCCCGTTGCTATATAAATTTTTCAGGGTAGCTTGTCACGCACTGAAAAGCTAGAATTGGGTTAAAGCAGTGAAAGGCTAGAAGATTTTTGAGCTAATTTTGTTGGATGATGGTTTTTGTTGTATAGTAAACTTTACTTCTGATGTAATGTTAAGGATCTGTTGATACTTATGTGTTGTAAAAGTTTAAAGGACCGCTCATGTGTATGGAATGATAAGTTTAAGTTGTATAAAGATAAGAACTCATGGTAATGTTAAGGATCTGTTGATTGTATATATTTCTATGATTATGGATTTGTGTTGTGGTTGATGTTTAGTTGAGTTGCCTTTAGATTTCTCGAATCTTTGAGTGAAGTGGATTATGGTTTATGTAACGTACAGGTTTATGAATTGTGAATGTTGATTTTGAATGATTCTTAGTATCCTCAAATTGTTAGATTGGATCCTGGATTGAATTGATGATGAATTATAATATTATTGATTTTAGATAGGGTCACACCTCCTGAATGTGATAATTCGGGGGGGGGGGGGGGGGGCGTGACAGAGTGGTATCAGAGCATGATTTGAGTATTTCTAAGAATTTTGATATGCTAGATGTGTAATAAATTTTGAGGTTTAGTGATTTCTATTTAGAGACTGATCAAAAGTTTTCTTTTGTTATTTTTAGGAAGCAAGGATGACGAGGTAATCTGGTTCTCCTGTTGCATCTACTTCTGATCAATTGAGTGGAATTATGAAAACTCTAGAGTCGATGACACAAGTAATGCAACAACAAGTCCGACAAGGAAGAAACGATGAAGGTGGGAATTCAAACCAAACTGGGTTGGGAATTGAACAGTTTAAGAAGCTTAGTCCTCCCAGTTTTGGTGGTGAGCCTGAACCAATGGTAGCAGAACAATGGACGATGCGGATGGAGAAAATATTTGATGTTTTAAATTGCCCAAATGATAAGAAGGTTCCTCTTGCTACGTTCATGCTAGAAGGAGAGGCTGAGCACTGGTGGTGAACCATGAAGAGGATTTCTGAAGCTCGACAGGAGCCAATCACTTGGAAGGTATTTACAGAAAAGTTCAATGATAAATATTTTCCAGATTGTATCAAAGAGCAGAAAGAATTGGAGTTCCTGAATCTCATCCAGGGAAATTTGACAGTAGCCAAATTTGAGTCTAAATTTACCGAGCTCTCTAGGTTTGCCACACATATGATTGATGATGAATATAGGAAAGCAAGAAGATTTGAAAGAGGATTAAGGCCGGCAATAAGAAGCCGGATATCAGCTTTGAAACTCCAAGTATACACTGATGTAGTAGAAAGAGCTTTCATACTTGAAAAAGACTTGGCGGAGATCCAAGAAATCAGGGACAAGAATAGCAAGGATAAGTTTGTTGGTATAAGTAAGAGAGGAAATGAAGCAGAAAGAAGTAACGAGAAGGTAAAGGTACCTAGATTTGAGAAAGGAACTCCATCGCAAAGAACTCTATCGTGTACAAAATGTGGATGTAATCATGAAACAAGTGAGTGTTTTTGGGTGACTGGAGCCTGTTTTGCCTGTGGAAAGTTAGATCATAAAGTCAGAGATTGCCCACTAAACAAGAAGAAAGAGCCACTACTCCCTAAGCCGACAGCCCATGCTAGAGTATATGCTATCGCAGAACAAGATTCCAGAGCCTCTAAATCAGTGGTTGAAGGTATTCTACAGGTTTCTAATAGAAATGCAAAAGTTTTGTTTGATCCTGGCTCCAACTTGTCTTTTGTTTCACAATATTTTGCTTGTCATTTGGGCATTCAACCTAAACCACTAGATTATTTGCTACACGTAACTACTGTTGTTGGGGATTCCTTGACAACAAATCTGGTTTATCCTCATCTTTTCGCTGAAAGAGATATGACAAATTTAGAGGACTAAATTTTATTCTAAGGAGGGGAGAGTGTAACATCCCCCATTTTTTTGAAAATTTAGTAAAATATTTGTTTGTAAAAATAAGGATTATTTAATATTTATTTTATATTAAATAATATTATATTAAAGTTTATGGCTAAGGACCTAAGAGTAAATATTAAAATTTTGATATGATTTATAGAATATTCAGAATTGAGTAAATAAAAATAAAATAAAATAAAAATTAGTGGACATGTGTCACTAGCTAGCTTAATGATGCCAGCTAAGTTTGCCCAAGGATGACACCTAGCACTTTTCATGCATGCTTGCCACCTTGAAACTTTGCAACTCTTGTGTTAACCAAAAGTAATTAAGTAAGAGATTAAAGGAGAAACTAAATGTAACCTTCAGATGCTGCATCCAACGTGAGTTTAAGAAGAGAAGAGAAGGGAAGAAGAAGAAGAGGAATTGAAGAAGAAGATTTGATTGAGGTTTTGCATCAACTCCCCCCATTTGGGAATCAAATTTGTTTAAGGCAAGTGTTCTAATCTCTTCCTACAGAATTCCTAATCTTTGTTTTCCTTTTAATTCTTCATAATGCAAAAGATTTCAGCTTAGTACCAAACCGTTCTTTCCTTTTGATACAAATCCATGAATCTGAAATTTTTCGGTAATCTGACCTCTATTCAATGTTTCGGTCATAACATTTTGTAATAAACTCTGATTTAGACAAATCCTATTCCATTTGAAAGTAGACTCAAATATCTTTATTTTGACACTAAGATTGAATGATTCGGAGTTTAAATGCCTACTAAGACTTCTGTTTCAAATAACCCTACAGATTTGCAAAATTGGGACTGAAATTTCTGACCTTCTGTTACTAAATTGCTCATAACTCTCTAGGGAAAATTCTGAACTAAGCAAAACTTAGTTCTTTGGAAACTAGATTCGTGTATCTTTCTTTTGACACCTAGTTGGAAATTTTGAAGTATGTTTGCCTTCTGAAACTTCTGTTTAAATCGATTCTATCAAGTCTGCAAAACAGGGATGATCATTTCTGACCTTCCTTTACTCTATTTGTTGTAACTTCCTTTTGAGAACTCAAAAAATTATAAATCTGAGTTCATCGGAAAATAGATCGATACAGATTTCCAATGACACCTATTTTTAGTGATTTGGAGCATATTTTGTCACTCAAATAATTCAGAAACTATACCATTCAAATCCTGTCATAATTGAAAACTTTGTTGGGATTTGCCTATTCAATTTTCATCCTATTGGAAAATTGATTTCTGCTAAATTCTTCTTCAATTGAGCTTTATATTAGTCCTTTGAAGTTCTTGTATTGTTCATCCTGAAATTATTGAATATCTGAAATTTATTATGTAATGCTTTGTTTGCATTTCCTTGTTTGATAAAGGCACATGCATATCTTCGTTGTTCCGCTTGTGCTTTTGATATGTGTCAATGTTATTGTTCATACTACCCTTTTGTACTCTGGTGTCTTGTGGGATATTGTGAACCTTTGCCAAAAATGGTAAAGGGAGTTATGCTTAGAGCCCGCGATTGCTCTGCCGGCCCCATTGACTTCACTCAGACGTGGGTGGATGGAGCTCCTAGACGTGGGAGACTTATGCTTGGTGGTCATCCAGAAATGGATGAATCACATTATGTATTGGTCCCACAGCGCCATCTATATTTATTGTTATGATATCCAAAGCTTTGTTTAAGAGTTCATATTATGCTTTGGATAAAAATGGAATGCATGCTACATCAAAAAATGACATACAAGCTTGTGTTTATTACTTGGTTCACTTGTTATACCCTGAAGTGTTTCGTATGTCATTGTTATGCTCTCAAACACTCTTATGCCTTTGATATGTACCTAAATGCTTCATGTGACATTTGATACATGCCTAAATATTTCTTTTGCCAATGAAATGCTCCAATTTCCTTTCTCCTATTGTTATGTCTAATGCCCGTTTTTGAACGAGGTAAACCTTTGTGATTTTATATCGAATGAGATGACTTCAAATGAACATTTGTATTTCTACCTTGTAACTTGATACTAAACCTGCTTCAACTTCTCCTATCGCAATGGATATGTTAGACACTTGCTGAGCTCTTTATGCTCACCCCGTTGCTATATAAATTTTTCAGGGTAGCTTGTCACGCACTGAAAAGCTAGAATTGGGTTAAAGCAGTGAAAGGCTAGAAGATTTTTGAGCTAATTTTGTTGGATGATGGTTTTTGTTGTATAGTAAACTTTACTTCTGATGTAATGTTAAGGATCTGTTGATACTTATGTGTTGTAAAAGTTTAAAGGACCGCTCATGTGTATGGAATGATAAGTTTAAGTTGTATAAGGATAAGAACTCATGGTAATGTTAAGGATCTGTTGATTGTATATATTTCTATGATTATGAATTTGTGTTGTGGTTGATGTTTAGTTGAGTTGCCTTTAGATTTCTCGAATCTTTGAGTGAAGTGGATTATGGTTTATGTAACGTACAGGTTTATGAATTGTGAATGTTGATTTTGAATGATTCTTAGTATTCTCAAATTGTTAGATTGGATCCTGGATTGAATTGATGATGAATTATAATATTATTGATTTTAGATAGGGTCACACCTCCTGAATGTGATAATTCGGGGGGGGGGGCGTGATAGAGTGGTATCAGAGCTTGATTTGAGTATTTCTAAGAATTTTGATATGCTAGATGTGTAATAAATTTTGAGGTTTAGTGATTTCTATTTAGAGACTGATCAAAAGTTTTCTTTTGTTATTTTTAGCAAGCAAGGATGACGAGGTAATCTGGTTCTCCTGTTACATCTACTTCTGATCAATTGAGTGGAATTATGAAAACTCTAGAGTCGATGACACAAGTAATGCAACAACAAGTCCGACAAGGAAGAAATGATGAAGGTGGGAATTCAAACCAGACTGGGTTGGGAATTGAACAGTTTAAGAAGCTTAGTCCTCCCAGTTTTGGTGGTGAGCCTGAACCAATGGTAATAGAACAATGGACGATGCGGATGGAGAGGTGGCACCGCTTGAGCTCAGTCTTCGAGCAAGACTAGGCATTGCAACCTCCATGACAGAGAGGTGGCACCGCCTGAGCTCAATCTTCGAGCAATACTGGGCGTTGCAACCTCCCTGACAATGAGGTGGCACCGCTTGAGCTCGGTCTTCGTGCTCTGGCATAGAGGTGCAACCGCCTCAGTCAAGAGGTGGCACCGCCTGGGCTCAGTCTTCGAGCTCTACCAAGCGGTGCACCCTCTCCAGTCAGGAGGTACAACCGCCTGATCCCGGAATTCCGGGATTTGATCGTTTTGAGCTCCAAATTTGAACTGGGTTGGGACCTATAAATACCCCACCCATTCAGCACTGAAAGCACATAACACACACTCGAAATCTTGCTATCTTTCTGTGTTTCTTAGAGCTCAAAACTGCTAGTTCTCCTCTTTCTATTCTTCAAGTTTGAGTTGTAAAGAGAGGAGAGAAAACTTCTGTAAGGGTTGTCTCCTAAGCCCTTCAAAAGGAGTGAATCTGTAAGAGGGTAGTTGGCCTTCGCCTATTGAAGGAAGGCTTCTAGTTGACGTCGGTGACCTCGTCGGTGGAGGAAGCCAAAAGTGGAGTAGGTCAAGACTGACCGAACCACTCTAAATCTCTGGTTTGCGTTTATTTTGAGCACTTTATCATTACTGCAAACCTCCTACATAGCTACTGCTCTCTGCGCCTTTACAAGTTTCTAAGTGCTGATCTTTCCAAATCTGCATTCAGACGTAAATCGGTGTTTTCATACATTACAGTTTACGTTTACGTTTTGATTCTGCAAAACTGTCTTCTGCGCTTTTACGAACGAAGTTTCTAAGTTCAGATCCCTTTAAAATTGTGTTTAGACGTAAAACTGTGTTTTAGATGTAAACTACTTTTAAACGTAAAACTACGTTTAGACGTAAAACTGTGTTTAGACGCAAACTGCGTTTAGACGTAAAACTACGTTTAGACGTAAAACTGCGTTTAGACACAAATTGCGTTTAGACGTAAAACTACGTTTAGACGTAAAATTGCGTTTAGATGCAAACTGCGTTTCGACGTAAAACTACGTTTAGACGTAAAACTGCGTTTAGACGCAAACTGCACTGCGCTTAGACGCAATCGGATATTAGACGTAAACTGCGCTTAGACGCAAACTGCGCTTAAACGCAATCTGCGCTTAGACGCAAACTTCGCTTAGACGCAAACTACGCTTAGACGCAATCTGAGTTTAGACGTAAACTGCGCTTAGACGCAAACTGCGCTTAAACGCAATCTGAGCTTAGACGCAAACTACGCTTAGATGCAAACTGCGCTTAGACGCAATCTGCATTTAGACGCAAACTGCAAACTGCGTAAATTGCGCTTAGACGCAAACTGTGTTTAGACATAAACTGCACTTAATCATAAGTAATCTTAGAATTGGCTTTTGCATCAAACTAGTTTTTATCGAACGAACGCAGCTTTCGTTTTTAATCGCTGAAAGATTTCCGCTACACTAATTCACCCCCCCCCCCTCTTAGTGCTCTCGATCCTAACAATTGATATCAGAGCGGGGTATTTCTCATTTCGGATTTACACCCGAGAGAAATGGTTCTTCAAGAGGGCTTTTCGGTCTTTCGTCCACCGTTCTTTAACGGATTGGACTACACTTATTGGAATACTCGAATGAGAGTTTTCTTGATTTCTCTAAATCTGGATTTATGGAATATCGTTGAAAACGGTTTTCAACTTCCCTCTAAACCGATGAACGAATGGTCGGATTTAGAGAAGAAGTATTTTTCTTTAAACGCAAAGGCTATGAATACCTTATTTTGCGCTTTGGACAAAAATGAGTTCAATCGGGTTTCTTTGTGCAAAACGGCTTTCGATATTTGGCGCGCTCTTGAAATCACGCACGAGGGAACTAGTAGAGTCAAAGACTCGAAAGTTAATATTTTACTGCATGATTTCGAGCTTTTTCATATGAAACCAAGCGAAACCGTTGTTGACATGTACACCCATTTTACGGATGTCGTCAATGGTTTAAAATCACTTGGTAAAAGCTTTTCGGATTTTGAACTCGTTAACAAAGTTTTGCGCTCACTTTCTAAAACTTGGGATTCAAAAGTAACTGCTATTCAAGAGTCGAAAAACTTGAACCAATTTCCACTTGAAGAACTAATTGGTTCATTGATTACATATGAAATGACGTGCAATACACGTGAAGAACTTGAGAACCACCTTCCAACGAACACGAAGGATTTGGGACATAGAACATTTGAAGACCACTCGAGCATAAGCTCAAGTGATGGTGAACTTAAACTACAAATGAAACAAAAATTAAAAAGTAAAAAGAACGGAACTACTTGCTTTGAACGCAAGAAGAAGAACAAAAATTGGGATGAATCGAGCTCCTCTGACGACAAGGAGAAAGTCAACAAAGGCGAGGTGGCAAACTACGCCTTTACGCCTTTCGACGCTGAGGTAATCAAAATGCCTTTAATTTACTTCGAAATTACATGATGTTTTTCATGATGCATTTTTCTTTTTCTTTAAATTTTCTTAAAAATTACATTTTTAATAATTTAATAATGAAAATGCAAAAATATGATCATGCTTGTAATTTTGAAAATAATGAAAATTGCATTTCTTATGTTAATGCAAGATAGAAATCTAATGATTGTACACCTAGTGAGATTAAATCTTATTTATGTGCTTGAGAAGCAAGAATGTATATTTTGATGATTTTCATATTGCTTTTCAATGACGATACATGGCTTTTGTCTGGAAGGCTTGATATTTTTCATTGTCTTTGTTTGTTAAATATAATGTATGATTTTGACATAAGAATAAAGATTTGAGATTTTAAAGTTATACATGATGATTTTTGTGATTGATGGTTTTATGATGAAATTCATTTCACGATCCTAAACGTTGATGCATGTTTTCATTTGACATAAATGAAAAGGCATGCTAACATGAAATCGATCACTTAAGATGAAACACTTAAAAAAAAGGGGAGAAATATATGAATTGATGCTATAAACACTATGCTATGATTATCCTATGCTTGCATCACCAAGAAATATATGATTGCTATCATTGCTATATGCCTTGTATCAAGATATCAAACAAAAATTTGCATCATACGAGCTGATATCTTACCATGTGATGCAATGCTACACTTGCTAAAATATTCGAAATGTGTACATCATGCTCTGTATCAAGATATCAAACAAAATCTTGCTTCACAGTTTTACGCATTGATATCTTACCATATGATGAAATGCTACAATTGATGAACACTTGAAATGTAATCCTCTATCTTATTGATTTTTCAATAAATCTATGCTTGTCATACATGAATTTATTGAATGTAATTTTGAGGATAATTTCAAATTTAACAAATGCTTGATTCGTATTTACGACATAAGATACACTTTAAATATGAATCATGCATCAATCATGTTAAATGCTTCAATCATTTTCTATCTCTAGAGTTCTCGATTTTGATGAAATACAAGTGATAAATTCATTTATGATATCTTGTAAATCACTTGAATTATGAATGAGTTTTTTATGATGTGTTAAAAGAATCACTTAAAAAGAAAATGCTTTTCCCATCTTATCGAGATTAATGATTTCATGATACTGTGTGAATCTCGAAATTGATTTTGATGAAATAGTAATAACGTTATTCATGTTATGAATCTTAAAAATGATAATATGCTTCATGTGATAATATGAATACATGAAACACTTATGATATTCCGTGTATTCATAAAATATTTATCTCATCATCCAATAACTCTTCTTGATATTGCTTATGAGATGAAATGAAATAATGCATGAAATACAAATGAGGAGTCAATGATCATGCATAATAGGATGTAATGAATTCTGGCATTTAGATACCATCGTTTGAATATCCATGATTATGTTGCCAAAATGATATATCATGAATGCTTGAATATCATGTTTGATATGCTCATGATGATGATTGATTTTTCGGTATCGTGCATAAAAAATTGAAATGCAATGTTAATGAATTTGTGCATTGAAACTATAATGATGCACAAATAAGAATGATTACTTACCTTTGTCATAATTTAGAAATTGATGTAAAGGGTTTTTCCCTTCTTTTTGACAATGACAAAGGGGGAGATAGATTGCTAGCACAATTCAAGAAAAAGGCAAAAATTACAAAAGAGAAGAAATTGCTATCTTGAACATCACCGATAATTGCTAGCTTGAAATGTCAAGAAAATGCAAAAACTTGTTTATTTTCTTGCACATCTAAAGAGAAGATGCAAATGTAACACTTGCCAAATTGTTTGTTTGCCTCATGTAAAACAATATCTCTTGCTAGTTTGGCATTTTGCTAGCTTGCACTTTGCAATGAAAGCAAAAATGACACTTCTCAAAAGAGAAGAAATAGCTTGTTATCTTGAACATCACAAGCTTGCCAAACAAAAATTGCAAAAGTGCTATCTTGCCTATCTCAAGAAGCAAAACTTGTATATCGTAAAAATTTGCTAGCTTGCAACTTGCATATTTCAAGAAGAAAGAGTTGCCTTCTTGAACATCTCTAAATTGCTAGCTTGCAAGTTCTAAAATGTTGCAACATTGCTAGCTTGCATGTTATAAAAGTGCTATCTTGTATGCTGTAAAACCTGCATATCTAAAACTTGATAGCTTGAATATTCTAAGCATGATGTAACATTTGCTAAATTTTCCGGCTTCAAAACTGCATGATGATAAAACTTGATATTATGTTTTTCATGCAATAAGTTGAACCAATATCACAAACACTTGATTGTGGTACTTATCCTTTTTGTTGATGACAAAGGGGGAGAAGTATTTGATGACATGACATGCATAAGTTTATGCATAAGATCATGATAACGTGTTGCAAGTATTCATGATGAATATTGCAATGACTTGAATTCAATTTGAATTCAAGGTTCTATCAATATGGCATATTAATAGGGGGAGTTTGTTTAAACTCTGGGAGTTAAGGTTAACTCCGTTTATGATGACATGTTGCTTAGATTTTTGAATCTAAGAGTTTCTATCAATATGACATATTGATAGGGGGAGTTTGTTTAAACTCCGGGAGTTAGATTTAACTCCGTCATCAAGTGGTTGTCATCATCAAAAAGGGGGAGATTGTTGAATCTCGTATTTTGATGATGAAACTACCTGATATATGTTTATGATTTAATCTGTGTTTTGAGTGACGTAGGATGCTTTGATCAGGATGAGACAATTAAAGCAGGAAAATCATGTTGTGCCGGAGGAACATGTCAGAAGATTGGACGTCGGGCCGGTAGATCGGTCGACGTATCGACAGAAGGCTTCGGGAAGTGGACTCGGGCATCGGGCCAAGAAGAGTGGTTATTGTGCCAAGGATATTGGAGTTGCGGAGACAACTGGCCGATTGGGCAATAGGCCGCAGGAGAGGATGATGCGCCGAAGAATCAGACGAAGCGTCGAGGGACCAATGACATGCCGGACAACTTGGTTAATTGCTTAGGATTAATTGTCTCGATCGAAGGTTTGTTTTAATTGTGCAGGATTAACTATGATAACGATGAAGACATAAAGCGAAACAAAGTGTCGGAGTCAAGAGCGAAGGATTTGTTGCGAGTTCGAGAGTTCGACAGAAGTTCGGACGGTCGTCGGAGGTTCTGCGAGAACAAATCCGAGAAGTCCAGAAGCTTGCCAAGCGAAGCTCGTCGAAACTAGCCAAGTGGATCGTCGCAAAGTCCAGGAGTTTGCCGGAAGTCCGCAGAAGCATCACCGAGGGTTCATCGGATGATCGACGGAAGTTCGCCGGAAACTCGCCGGAAGAAGCGATTGACGCACCGAAGCAAAGCTACAGAAATTGTCTTAGATCTAATCGTAGTTAGCACATTGATTAAGTTGGAAAATGGGAGGTGATCCTATTAGCTTAATCTTGGGGCAATTGGGCCCCTGAAAGACTGAAATTGGGCTGAATGGAGCTAACCATTCGGACCCTGATTGCACCAGGAGGTGCAACCGCCTAGGCCAGGAGGTGGCACCGCCTGGGCTAAGCCTCCCAGCGAGACTGGGCGGTGCAACCTCCCCAGCCAGGAGGTGGCACCGCCTAAGCTTAGTCTTCGAGCAAGAATGGGCGGTGCAACCTTCATGACAGAAAGGTGGCACCGCCTGAGCTCAGTCTTCGAGCAAGATTGGGCGGTGCAACCTCCCTGACAGAGAGGTGGCACCGCTTGAGCTCGGTCTTCGAGTTCTGGCAAAGAGGTGCAACCGCCTCAGTCAAGAGGTGGCACCGCCTGGGCTCAGTCTTCGAGCTCTGCCAGGCGGTGCAACCTCTCCAGTCAGGAGGTACAACCGCCTGATCCCGGAATTCCGGGATTTGATCGTTTTGAGCTCCAAATTTGAACTGGGTTGGGGCCTATAAATACCCCACCCATTCAGCACTGAAAGCACAGAACACACACTCGAAATCTTGCTATCTTTCTGTGTTTCTTAGAGCTCAAAACTGCTAGTTCTCCTCTTTCTATTCTTCAAGTTTGAGTTGTAAAGAGAGGAGAGAAAACTTCTGTAAGGGTTGTCTCCTAAGCCCATCAAAAGGAGTGAATCTATAAGAGGGTAGTTGGCCTTCGCCTATTGAAGGAAGGCTTATAGTTGACGTCGGTGACCTCATCGGTGGAGGAAGCCAAAAGTGGAGTAGGTCAAGACTGACCGAACCACTCTAAATCTCTGGTTTGCGTTTATTTTGAGCACTTTATCATTACTGCAAACCTCCTACATAGCTACTGCTCTCTGCGCCTTTACAAGTTTCTAAGTGTTGATCTTTCCGAATCTGCATTCAGACGTAAATCGGTGTTTTCATACATTACAGTTTACATTTACATTTTGATTATGCAAAACTGTCTTCTGCGCTTTTACGAACGAAGTTTCTAAGTTCAGATCCCTTTAAAATTGTGTTTAGACGTAAAACTGTGTTTTAGACGTAAACTACTTTTAAACGTAAAACTACGTTTAGACGTAAAACTGCGTTTAGACGCAAACTGCGTTTAGACGTAAAACTACGTTTAGACGTAAAACTGCGTTTAGACGCAAACTGCGTTTAGACGAAAACTACGTTTAGACGTAAAACTGCGTTTAGACGCAAACTGCGTTTAGACGTAAAACTACGTTTAGACGTAAAACTGCGTTTAGACGCAAACTGCACTGCGCTTAGACGCAATCTGATTTTAGACGTAAACTGCGCTTAGACGCAAACTGCGCTTAAACGTAATCTGCGCTTAGACGCAAACTACGCTTAGACGTAATCTGAGTTTAGACGTAAACTGCGCTTAGACGCAAACTGCGCTTAAACACAATCTGAGCTTAGACGCAAACTGTGCTTAGATGCAAACTGCGCTTAGACGCAATCTGCATTTAGACGCAAACTGCAAACTGCGTAAATTGCACTTAGACGCAAACTGTGTTTAGACATAAACTGCACTTAATCATAAGTAATCTTAGAATTGGCTTTTGCATCAAAATAGTTTTTATCGAACGAACGCAGCTTTCGTTTTTAATCGCTGAAAGATTTCCGCTGCACTAATTCACCCCCCCCCCTCTTAGTGCTCTCGATCCTAACAGAAAGGACGATGCGTCGAAGAATCGGACGAAGCGTCGAGGGACCAATGACATGCCGGACAACTTGGTTAATTGCTTAGGATTAATTATCTCAATCAAAGTTTTGTTTTATGTGTGCAGGATTAACTACGATGAAAGTAAGATATGCAGTAGGAGTTGCACCGGAGTCAAGACAATGATAACGTTGGGAGTTCGAGAGTTTGATGGAAGTTCAGACAGTCGTCGGAGGATCTGCGGGAATAAATCCGGCAAGTCCATAAGCATACCAAAGAAGCTTATCATAACTCGCCAAGTGGATCGTCGCAAGTCCAAGAGTTTGCCAGAAGTCTGCAGGAGCGTCACCGAGGGTTCATCGGATGATCGACGGAAGTTTGCCGGAAGCTCGCCGGAATAAGCGATTGACGCACTGGAGCAAGTTGCAGTAAATAACTTAGGAAATATCGTAGTTAACACAATGATTAAGTTGGAAATGGGAGGTGATCCCATTAACTTAATCTTGGGGCAATTGGGCCCCTGAAAAACCCAAATTGGGCCGAATGGATCAACCCATTCGGACCCTGATTTTCGTCAGGCAGTTCAACCGCCTCAGTCAGGCGGTGGCACCACCTGAGCTCAGTCTTCGAGCTCTAGCAGGAGGTGCAACCGCCCCTGATAGAGGTGGCACCGCCTAGGCTCGGTCTCCGAGCTCTGGCTGAGCGGTGCAACCGCCTCAGTCAGGAGGTGGCACCACCTGAGCTCGGTCTTCGAGCTCTGGCAGGAGGTGCAACCGCCCCTGACAGGAGGTGGCACCGCCCAGAGGCTCAGTCTTCGAGCTCTGCCAGGCGGTGCAACTGCCCCAGTCAGGCGGTGGAACCGCCAGATCCCGGAATTCCGATAATTGACAGTTTTGAGCTCCAAATTCAAACTAGGTTTGGGGCCTATAAATACTCCACCCTTTCAGCACTGAAAGGGCACCCAAAAACCACCGAAATTCTGATTTTACTTTGTGATTTTTAAAGCTCAAAAGTGTTGTATGAGTTGAATGTCCTTCTTCCTTTTTTTTTCCACGTTCTAATCTATTAAGAGAGGAAAGGAAATTCTGTAAGGGTTGTCTCCTAAGCTCGTCAAAAGGAGTGAAACTGTAAATGGGTGGTTGGCCTTCGCCTATTGAAGGAAGCCAAAAGTGGAGTAGGTCAAGATTTACCGAACCACTCTAAATCTCAGTTTGCATTTACTTTGAGCATCTTATCTTTATTACAAACCTCCTTAATAGCTTACTGCCTTCTGTGCTTTTACGAACCTGTTTCAAAGTTCAGTGCTTTCCGTATCGACGTTTAGATGCAAATCAGTTTTGTCATGCGAACATCATATTTCAGTTTACGCTTACGTTCTGATTTCCATCATAACTGCAAACTGCCTTTATATCGTTGCTTTAACTGCATCTTGCTTCATCTCAAGTTAAAGTGGTTTACGAATCGGCTTTCATACCGAAATCGCTTTTATCGTACGAATGTCGTATTTCAGTTTGCGCTTATATTCTGATTTCCATCATTACTGCAAACTGCCTTCATAGATTTACTTTAACGTCATCTCGCTTGATCTTAAGTTAAAGTAATCTTAGAATCGACTTTCACACCAAAATCGCTTTTATCGTACGAACGCAATTTTAATCGTAGAAAGATTTCCACTACACTAATTCACCCCCCTCTTAGTGCTCTTGATCCTAACACTCTATAGGGGTTCCTCCCTCCAAGTTGCTGCTCAAAGGCTGCAGAAAAGATTCATCTATTGCTTAAGAAAAGAGAATGAATACATGGCTATTTATAGAACTTCTAAACCCTAACTCCTAATAGGACTCCTACTTAAGACTTTTACTTCTAACCAACTCCTAATAAGACTCCTACTCAAGACTCCTATTCTCTTACAACTTCTAATTCTTCTATAAGAAAAAACCTCCTAAATGAATGTCCATCTCAATTAGGACTCTCCTAGCTAGAGTCCTAATAGACCCGCCCTCTTCAAATCAGCCTTGTCCTCAAGGCTAAGATTCCATGAACTCAGGGAACCGGGTCTTCAGCTCCTCATATGGTTCCCATGTGGCTTCTTCAAGTGGTAGATTATTCCAATGCACGAGTACTTCAGTAGAGGGATGTCGACGACGCATCATGATCCTGCGATCGAGGATGGCTTGTGGTTGGGCTTGAATAACTCCGTCCTCAGTTGTGTTGGGCAGTTGGATCTGGGGTGACTCATGTTCTCCCAACTTGGGCTTTAGGCATGATACGTGGAAGACAAGGTGAATTTTGGCATCCTCATGTAATTTAAGTCTGTACGCCACGGCTCCAATACGCTTTGTGATCTGATAGGGCCCATAAAAACGTGGGGATAGCTTCATTGAGGCTCGAGTGTTGATAGAGAGTTGCTTGTATGGTTGTAGGCGAAGATAAACCCAATCTCCCATTGAAAATTCTCTTTCACTTCGTCGTGTGTCGGCTTGCTGCTTCATTCTAGCTTGAGCGGTAGAGATATTATCTTTTAACAGTTGTAAGAGTTTGTCCCTATCAATCAATTCTTGGTCAACCTGATCTACCTTGGCTGAGCCAATTACATACTTTGGAATCACAGGGGCTGGTCGACCATACAATGCTTCATAAGGGTCACATTTTGTAGATGAATGATATGTAGTATTATACCACCATTCGGCCCAGGGAAGCCATTTCGCCCACTCTTTTGGTCGGTCGCTAGTGAAACACCGGAGGTACGTCTCTAAGCACCTATTTACTACCTCTGTTTAGCCATCAGTTTGTGGATGATACGTTGTGCTCATCTTGTTTTTATTGCCTTGTAACTGAAATAACTCGGTCCAAAATTTAGTAGTGAAGATCCTGTCACGATTACTTACGATGGACCTTGGCATCCCATGCAGTTTAACAATATTTTCTATTAAAATCTAGGCAATACTAGCAGCAGTGTAGGGATTTCTAACAGCACAAAAATGAGCATATTTCGTAAGTCGATCAACCACCACAAGAATCGTGCTTTTACCTTTGGAAGATGGCAACCCTTCAATGAAGTCCATGGAGATGTCAGTCCACACTAAGTCTAGTATGGGTAGTGGTTGTAGCTTCTCTGGATTTGCCACAGTTTCACCCTTGTGCTGTTGACATACATCACATTGTGCCACATATTCAGCAATAATTTTTTTCATCCCTCTCCAATAAAAAATTTTCTTCACTCTTTTGTAGGTTCTTAGGAATCCAGAGTGCCCTGCTGAAGGTATGGAGTGCATTTCATGCAAGATGATTGTGATGCAAGAGGAGTCAGGTATAAGCACATTGCGACCATTGTAGCGTAGATCCCTCGAATCCCAGGTGTAGTGGGCTATTTCACTTGGATCCTCCTCCAATTTTTTTATGATGTTGCTAATCTCTGGATCCTTCTTCCATTATTCCCTAATGTCCTCGAGAAGACTGTTGGTAGGAAGGGAGATGGCTGAAACCTTAGCTTGTTCAGGTAGCCGTGAGAGTGCATATGCAACAACGTTTTCTTTCCCCTTTTTGTAAATAATTTCATAATCAAATCCAAGAAGTTTGCTTACCCATTTTTGCTGCTCAAGGGATGATATCTTTTGCTCCAAAAAGTACTTGAGGCTTTTATGGTCAGTTTTAATTTGAAATCGTCGGCCGATCAGGTAGGGTCTCCACCTCGTTACTGCGTGTACAATGGCAAGCATCACCTTATCATATACTGACATGTTTTTATGGGAGGGAGATAATGCCTTGCTAGTGTATGCGAGTGGCCGACCATTTTGCATAAAAATGGCTCCAATTCCGACTCTAGATGTTTCGGCCTCAATGATGAAGGGTCTATTGAAATCCGGTAGTGCAAGCACCGGCGTCGTTGTCATGGCTTTAAGTTTGTCGAAAGCAGCAGAGGCTTTGTCCGACCATTGGAAAACATCTTTTTTCAGTAAAAAGTGAGTGGTGCACTGATCTTCCCATAGTCTTTAACAAATTTTCAGTAGTAGTCCGTTAGTCCAAGGAACCCCCGTAGTAATTTCACGTTTGTAGGTTTCGGTCAGCCTTGCATTGCCTCAATTTTTGTTGGGTCTACCGCCACGCCTTCTTCTGATATTATATGCCCAAGGTACTATACTTTTTGCTGGAGAAAGCTGCACTTTAGTTGCTTAACAAAAAGAGTATTCTCCCGAAGGATCGTCAAAATAATCCGTAAATGCTGAAAGTGAGTCTCAAGAGAAGGGTTGTAAACGAGAATATCATCGAAAAATACCAGCACAAATTTACGAAGAAAGCTCCGAAATATATCATTCATGAGACTTTGAAAGGTTGAAGGAGCATTAGTGAGTCCAAAAGGCATTACCAAGAATTCATAATGGCCATCATGTGTGCGAAATGTAGTTTTTGGAATGTCATCGTCACATACCCGAATTTGGTGGTCCAACTTCGTGAAGACTCGAGCTCCTTTCAATTCATCAAGAAGTTCATCCACCACTGGTGTTGGATACTTGTCCTTGATGGTGATGCCATTTAAAGCTCGGTAGTCGATGCACATCCGCCAAGTTCCGTCCTTCTTGCATACAAGTAGCACCGGTGGGGAATAGGGGCTGCAACGTGGCCGAATCACCCCTGTTTCAAGCATCTCCTTTACGATCTTTTCAATTCCATCTTTCTAGAGGTGAGGATATTGGTACGGTCTAGTGTTCACTGGTGGCTTGCCCGGAAGGATTGGAATTCGATGGTCATGTTGAGAGAAGGAGGAAGACCGCGCGGTTTAGCAAATATGTCAGCAAATTCAGTAAGCAATTGGGCAAGATTTTCATCTTCAATTTCTATTTTCTTCTCTTCTGGTTGTGGCTGGAGATACATCAAAAAGCCACCATTTACCTTGTGCAAAACTTTCTCCATTCGTTGGGTCGAAACAGTGGTAACTTTGCTTCCGCGCTTCCCGCGTAAGATGATCTGTTTGCCCTTACAGTAGAATTTCATAATTAATTTAGAAAAGTTCCAAGAGACATCACCTAGTGTAGTCAGCCATTCTATACCAAGCACTACCTCATAGTCATCGATTGGTAGGAGGAAGAAATCGGTGATAATTTCTTGGTCTTGCAGTAATAGTTTCACCTGCGGGCATCTTTGATTCTGCCGTCGGCAACCTTTACATCGAACTTGCTGCAACCTTCAATATGCAGTGTCATCCGAGCAGCAACCTTACTATTCAGGAAGTTATTAGTGCAACCCGTGTCGATGAGAACAGTGATCGGCTGTTGTTTGAGAAGGCCTCCAACTTTCATCGTTTGCGGATTTGAGTTGCCGGCTAGTGCGTGTACCGTAATGTCGGTCGGATATGGCTCTTCTTCTATATCTTCTTCTTCATGTTGAAGGTTATCTTCTAGATGGTTCAATCATAAGAAGTCTACCTTTTTTATAGTGATGCTCGTGGCTCCACGGCTCGTCACAATGCCCACATAACCCCTTCGTAGATCGCTCCCGAATTTCTTCTCTTGTTAACCTTTTTGGTGCAGGGACTCGGTTGATAGTAGGGGCGGCTGAGGGCTTTAGTATTGTAGGTCGTGGAGTGATCCTAGTCCTCCGGGCTTCATGGTTCAATCGCTCCTCTTGAAGTCGTGCGAAAGAGATGGCTGCCATAAGCGTGTTTGGTTGTCGCGCCTTAACTTCTCCCCGGATCTCCGGCTTTAAGCCCTCAATAAAAGTCCCCAATAGTTATTTTTCAGACCAATCATGAGTTTGATTAGATAACCTTTCAAACCTAGTTTAGTACTCATGAATGGTGGAGGTTTGTCGGATCTTTGCTAGTTGTCCGTCAATGTTCTCGTAATAAGTTGTTCCGAAGCGGATCAGTAGTTCTTCTTTGAATTGTCGCCATGAAAGGTCTCCATAAGTGTGTTCAAACCAGTCAAACCATTGTATGACATCCCCTTCAAGATGTATAGCTGCAATTTTCACCATAGATGCATCCGCAGTTTTATGGTACCGAAAATATCGCTCCGCGCGCGAGATCCAACCAATTGGGTCTCCTTCTTCCCATCTAGAGAAGTTCACTCTCATGCGCGAATAGTTGGGGTCGGTCATAGAGCCTCCCCTCTCTTGGAAGTAATCTCTTTTGGCATGATGTGATTGGTTAAAGCTCTCTCCTTGATGTGATTTCTTCGGGCTTAGTGGTCGGCCCAAACTGAATTCGGTAAGGAGAGTCCGAATCTTATCCTCCATTCATACCTCAAAAGCTTCAAATTTAGCATTGATTGCCTCCTCAGATACCATAGTATATGACTCTAAATCTGTGATGTTAAGATCTCTCTTTTGTTGACGGGTTAAAGGCATGTATAGGTTTGATAGAAATCAGTGAAAGTTTGCTACAGAATTGTGTTGTCTTGTAAGAGCAGAATTATTGTCGAAGAAACAGCGGTTTCTCGACGAAATCTCCACCAATAATTTGAGAGATTTGAGGAGGGAATGGATAGTAATATTTTAGTTTATATGATAGAGAAAATATAGTATCAAGATCAAACAAACAGTACTATGCGACTGAAATTCTGCAATGTATCTTTCGTTGTAGAGATGAAAACTTGGTGACGAAAAGTTTATGCAACAATATAGGAACAAAAAATTTTATTTTTTTTTGGATTTTCGGATAGGGATAACTAAATTGCAGCAGTAGTAAGGTAGGAAACCAAAACCTGTTGCAATTCACAGGATGATCCGCGGTGGTGGAGATGATGGCGGAATTTGGCGACGATATTTTAAGCAATTGTGGGAATTGTTTGGACAGTTGTTGAGGGTTGATGGATTGCAATGGAAGGGCAGCGAGATGCTAAGAACGCTGCTCTGATACCAGGTGATAGAACCCTTGTAGATTCTAAACTTGGGGTTGATCTCTTTAGGGGATCGGCTTCCTTGGAACACTATAGGGGTTCCTCCCTCCAAGTTGCCGCTTAAAGGCTGCAAAAAAGATTCATCTATTGCTTAAGAAAAGAGAAGGAATACATGACTATTTATAGGGCTTCTAAACCCTAACTCCTAATAGGACTCCTACTTAAGACTCTTACTTCTAACCAACTCCTAATAGGACTCCTACTCAAGACTCCTATTCCCTTACAACTCCTAATTCTTCTCTAAGAAAAAACCTCCTACATGAATGTCCCTCTCAATTAGGACTCTTATAGCTAGAGTCCTAACAAAACCCTAGATTTCTATCTAGATTTTGAAGAAGGTTGCAGGAATCTATTGGCATGAAAGTCTAAGTTTAGCACTGCTTATCACCCTTAAACTGATGGTCAATCAGAAAGAACCATTCAAACACTTGAGGATTTGCTTCGAGCCTATGTTATGGATTGGAAAGGTGAATGAGATAAAGATATTTTTCTTATTGAGTTCACTTAGAATAATAGTTATCATTGAAGTATTCAGATGGCTCCTTATAAAGCTTTATATGGGCGAAAGTGCAGGACGCCTATATGTTGGGACGAAATTGACGATAGAAAGTTATTAGCCCTAGAAAAAGTACAAGAGACTACTTAGAAAATTTAACTTATAAGAAAAAAGGTTAAAGACTACTCATAGTCGTGAAAGGGGTTATGTTGATAATAGAAGACGAAATATTGAGTTTCAAATCAAGGATTTTGTATTCCTGAAGGTCTCCTCTTCTAAAGGCATTGTAAGATTTGGGAGAAAAGGAAAGTTAAGCCCAAGATTTATTGGACCTTTTGAGATTCTTGAGAGGGTTGGTTCTGTCGCTTATAGGATTGCCATGCTACCATCATTGTTTCATATCCATGATATATTTCATGTTTCAATGATCAGAAAATATATACCTGATCCCTCTCATATCATTAAGTATGAGCTGATGGTGATTGATAAAGACTTGTCTTATGTGGAAGAGCCCACTCAGATTGTTGATAAAAAAAAAGAAAAAGAAAAGATCTTGAGGAATCGGATCATCCCTCTAGTTAAAGTGATTTGGAGATATCATTCTGGAGAGGAAACAACCTGGGAGCTTGAGGAAGAAATGATGAAAGCTTATCCTAATCTTTTCATCGAATGAGATATGATAAATTTAGAGGACAAAATTTTTCTTTAAGGAGGGGAGAGTGTAACATCCCCCATTTTTTAAAATTTAGTAAAAGGTTTGTTTGTAAAAATAAGGATTATTTAATAATTATTTTATATAAAATGATATTATATTAAAAGTTTATGGCTAGAGACCTAAGAGTAAATATTAGAAGTTTGATATAATTTATGAAAGATTCAGATTTAAGTTAAAAAAAAAAAATTAGTGGACATGTGTCACTAACTAACCTAATGGTGCCACTTATGTTTACTCGAAAGATGACACCTAGCCCATGACACATTGCAATTTTTGCATTAGCCGAAACCCAAAAAAAAAAAAAAGAATTAGATGAAAGGTTAAAGAAAATAAAACTGAAGAGTTACAGCCAACGTGAGTTTGAGAAGAGAAGGGAAGAAGAAGAAGAAGAAGAAGAAGAAGAGCTTGAGGATTTTCATCAATTTTCTAACATTTAGGATTTAAATAATTTTAAGGTAAGTGTTCTAACCACATCCCACAGTAACCTTAATCTCTGTTTCCATTTTTATTCCGTAAAATTTGAGAGATTTCAACTAAGAACCAGACCTTTCATTTTGATACAAAGCTATGAATCTATAATTTTTCGGTAATCTGACCTCTATGCAATGTTTCAGTCATAACATTTTGTAATAAACTCTGATTTAGACAAAACCTATTCCATTTGAAAGTAGATAAAACAATATTTATTTTGATACTAAGATCGAATGATTTGGAGTTTAAATGCCTACCAAGACTTCTGTTTAAATTAACTGTTAGGACTCTAGCTTAGAGAGTCCTAATTGAGATGGACATTCATGTAAAAATGTTAGGACTCTAGCTAGGAGAGTCCTAATTGAGAGGGACATTCTGTTAGGACTCTAGCTAGGAGAGTCCTAATTGAGAGGGGCATTCATGTAGGAGGTTTTTTCTTAGAGAAGAATTAGAAGTTGTAAGGGAATAGGAGTCTTGAGTAGGAGTCTTATTAGGAGTTGGTTAGAAGTAAGAGTCTTAAGTAGGAGTCCTATTAGGAGTTAGGGTTTAGAAGCCCTATAAATAGCCATGTATTCCTTCTCTTTTCATAAGCAATAGATGAATCTTTTCTACAGCCTTTGAGCAGCAACTTGGAGGGATGAACCCCTATAGAGTTCCTAGGAGACCGATCCCCTAAAGAGATCAACCCCAAGTTTAGAATCTGCAAGGGTTCTAACATTAACCCTACATATTCTGCAAAACAGGGACTGAAATTTCTGACCTCTTGTTGCTTAACTACTTATAACTTTCTACTGTGAACTCAGATTCAAAGAAAGTATATTTATTCGAAGTTAGACTCAAAATGCTTTATGAATATACTTGATTTGATATTTTTGGAATACAATTGCTAACTGAAACATCTGCTTTCATCGACCCTATGGATTCAGTAAAACAGAGCTAATATTTTCAGACCTTTAGCTATGAAATTATCTGTAACTCCTTGTTTTAAATTCTAATTCTTGTAAAACTTGATTTGCCTAAAATTAGATTGAAAAAGCTTTCTAATGACATCATTTTTTATAAATTAGAGCATAGTTAGTTATCCAAATAGTTCATACAATGTTCCTATCAAATTCTGCCAGAATCGAGCTTTGGTCGATTTCGGCTTTCCTTGTTTCTTCTCTTTGGAAATAGATTTCGGCAAAAACTCTTACTTCAGTTAAGCTTTACATTATTACCTTAAATTTCTGTATACTTTTGTCCTTTATTTATTTGTATATCTGCGGCTATCATCTAAAGATCATGTTTGCATCGTAATGATTCGGCACATGCATCCCATTGTTCCGTTCGATATGTGCCTCTTCCAGTTTCATTTCTTTGGACATTGAATTCATCTAACTTTCTTATTTCAATTGAGCTATATGTGATTTCTTGAAATCCTTGTATGCTCTTGCGTTTGTTTCCTTTCAAATCTGAATACATTTGTGAAAGATTATGTTTGTATCGTATTGACTCGAAAGGCATATGTACATTTCGTTATTCCGCATGGGCTTCCAATATATGCTAATTTCATTATTCATACTGTCCCTTTGTACTCTGGTGTTTGTGGGATAAATATTAACCTTTGTCAGAAATGGTAAAGGGAGTTATGCTTAGAGCCCGCGATGCTCTGCCGGCCCCCTATGACTTCACTCAGACGTGGGTGGATGTAGCTTCTAGCCGTGGGAGACTTATGTTTAATGGTTATTCAGAAATGGATAGACCATATAATGTTATGATCCCACTTCACCTTCAATGTGTTTGATATGATATCCAAAGCTTTGGCTATGTTTCTATGCATGCTTTAGATAAGAATGAAATGAATACATCGTCATTTGACATTTGAGCTTCTATTTATGTTTTGTTCTTTGATATGTTTCCAAAATGTTATAAGTCTTTGTTATACCTTGAAATTACCATATGCCATGGATATGCTCCTTATATCAATGATATATTCCAATTACCATTTCTCGATTATATGAACAAAACATTCTTCGAACGAAATGACATCGTAATTTTGCATTCAAACAACACAAGCTTATGTTTCATCTTGTATCTCTGCCTTGTATTTTTGATACCTTATTTGTTTGAGAAACTATCCTCTTTGCTATAGATATGTTAGTCGCTTACTGAGCTTTATATGCTCACCCCATTGATATATAAATTTTTCAGGATAGCTTATCGCTCGCTAAAATATGTAGTTTTGGTTGAGGCAGTGGGAAGCTAGAAGATTTTGGGGTAAATCTTTCATACTTGATATGTTGATGTTGTATAAGTTCCTTTTGTGTGTATCAATGACAAATCTAGATTGATGTATCCCGTAAATATTTGAAAAGTACCTCTCATGTTAGGATTTTGGGAATGTTAAGTTAAAATTATGTAATGAATGATATAAACATGTGGTACATGTTGGTTTTGTAATTGTATAGAATTCTCACAACTATGGATTTATGATGTGGTTATGGTTTAGTTAAGTTGCCTTTGGATTCTACGAATTATCTAGTGACATGATGTATGATTATAAACTGCACAGGTTTTGTGAATTGTGGGTTGTAGAGGAGAATGACATGAATGTTTTTCTTAGTGACCTCAAATGTGTGATTGGATCCTGTATTGTTTGTTGAATTATAATATTATCAATTTTGAGTTAGGTTCACACCTCCTAAATGAAAATTAAATTCGAGAGGGCGTGACAGAGTGGTATCAGAGCATGGTTTGAGGATCACTGAAATATTTGATATGTTGACGTGCAAAATATATTGAGGTCTAGTTAACTATAGTGATTAGTGAAAATTTTCTTTGATGCATTTTAGGAATCTAGGATGACGAGGACAGTTAGTCCTCCTACTTCATCTGCTTTTGATTAATTAAGTGCGATAAAAGGGTTGATCGAGGATATTAAATTAGAGTGACGCAGTAGAAGCATGGTGAACCTAATACATTGGTAGCAAAAAAATAGATGTGATTAGAGAAGATATTTGATGTACGAAATTGTTCTGATGATCAAAAGAATTTCTGGAGATTAAAAACAAGAATAGCAAAGACAAGTTTACTAAAAAAAAAGATTAGAAATGAATCAGAATGTGATAATAAGAGGGTCAAGACATCATCGATTTGAAAAGGGAAGTCATCACAAAAGATTTAATCCTGTGTAAGATACGAGTTATATTATGAAACAAGTTTGTATTTGTAGGTGATTGGAGCCTATTTTACTTGTGGAAATTTGGATCATAAAATAAAAGACTACCCTTTGAACAAGAAGAAAGAATCACTGCCTCATAAGTCATCAACCCATGTTAGAGTGTATGTTATCACGGAATATGATTCTAAAGCTTCTAAATTAGCGGTCGAAGGTACTATTCATGTTTCTGAAAGAATGCAAATATTTGTTTGACCATGTGTCTCATCTATGATATGATTCACAATATTTTGCTTATCACATGGGCATTCAACCTAAACCACTGGATTATATGCTATATGTAAATACGACTATTAGGGATTATTTGATAACAAACTCGATCAGGTCATCTTATTTAATTTCTATTGGAGAACACGAACTTCTTGCTGATTTGGTTCGCCTAGATATTTGGAGTTTTGATATTATACTAAATATGGATTGACTATCTTCCAATCATACTAGTATAGATTGTTATACAAAATGATCACTTTTTGCATACTAGATCATCCCATCTTTTATTTTGAGAGTATTGGGCATGATTTACCTCTTTACCTGATGTATTTCCAGATGACTTGCTTGGTTTACCTCTAGATAGAGAGGGTGAATTTACTATTAATTTGGTCCCCTGGACAACCCCAATATCTAAGCCTCCTTACAGAATGACACCACTTGAGCTAGAGGAATTGAAAAAGCAACTACAAGAATTATTAGATAAGGGTTTCATTCGACCTAGTGTTTCTCCATGCGGTGATGATTGTGAGCAAAGTTTTCAAGAGTTAAAAAGGAGATTGACTAGTGCCCCTATTCTGACTATTCCAAGCGGTGATGAGGGATTTATGATTTATACTAATGCCTCAAGAAAGGGCCTTGGATGTGTTTTGATGCAAGAAGGGAAAGTGATTGCTTATGCTTCTAGACAACTAAAGAGTTATGAACTGAATTATCCAACTCATGATTTGGAATTTGTAGCAATTGTTTTTGCTCTAAAGATTTGGAGGCATTACTTGTATGGGCGAACATTTGAAATCTTTACTGATCATAAGAGTTTAAAGCATATTTTTACTCAAAAATAGTTAAACATGAGGTAGCGGAGATAGATATAACTTCTAAAGGATTATGATTGTACTCATTCTCCAATGAGCACCTGTATTGTATCCCTAGTGTCCCTACACGAGCAGCTATGAGACTAGCTGCATCCATCATATGGAAGGGTATGTCCCTTTGTCCCTCTGTCCGGTTATCACTATGTCCCTCTCGAGTAACCTGTGACCGGGATTATTTAGGATCTGTGTTTAAAAGTGAATCGATCTCATTATCGTGATCTCATCACGATCCGATTCCCATTGCACAAATCCAAGGACATCACAATATATATATATATATATATATATATATATATATATATATATATATATACAATAGTTATAAAGTGATATATGCCAAAATATAATAAGCAAAAAAGACTCTATATCAAGTCACACATGCTATCACTCACGTGATTGGCTTGCTAGGCACCTATGACTAGCATTGATAGCCTTTTCGATCAGCACCTCAGATGGTGAATTATACACCTATCTGGTTATGTTGGGGATGAGCACGCCCCGCACGTAAGTCGTAGAGGTCACGCCGTCCATCCAAACTCGGCTCCCGAGGGTCAGCCCCGACCAAAGCGCCTCGAGGGGATCGGTCACTTCTCCATCAGGTAGCTCCCTCATAAAAAGAGCCCGGAACGGCTCATCCTTGGTGTGGGCTCGGGTGCGGCAGAGGTCACTCATCGAGCCAGACCTAGCTGGTTTAGCTGATCCCTCCTTCCTATTGAATCTCATATTTTGATAATGAAATCAATTGATAATTTTTATGATTTAATCTGTATTTTGAGTGATGCAGGATGCTTCAATCAGGATGAGATAATTAAAGTAGGAAGAATCATATTGGGCCAGGGGAAAACAAGTTAAAAGATTGGACGTCGAGCAGGTGGATCGGTTGACGTATCGATAGAAGGCTTCGGGCCACGGATTTGGGCATCAGGCCAAGACGAGCAGATATTGCGCCAAGGATATCGGGGTTGTGGAGTCAACTGGCCGATTGGGCAATAGGCCGCAAGAGAGGACGATGCGTCAAAGAATCGGACGAAGCGTCGAGGGACCAGTGACATGCCGGACAACATGATTAATGCTTAGTATTAATTGTCTAGATCAAAATATATTTTTACTTGTATAGGATTAACTATAATAGCAAGGCATGAAGCAAAATAAAGTCCCGGAGTCAAGGACGTGACTTCGTTGGGAGTTTGAGAGTTCGTCGAAAGTCCGGACGTTCGTCGGAAGTTCTGGAGGAACCAGCCGAGAAGTCTTAGAGCTTGCTAGAGAAGCTCGTCGGAATATGCCAAGAAGATCATCGTGAAGTCTAGGAGCTTGCCGGGAGTCCACCAGAACATTGTCGAGAGATCGTCGGAAGTTTGTCGGAAGCTCGCCGAAAGAAACCAAGACATAGTGACTTATTTAGCTTAGCAAATGTCTTAGGAATCGTAGTTAGCATGTAATTGGGTTTGGATTTGGGCCAACCCAATTAAGGGCCAGCTAGGCCCATGTAAGGATTATGTTGAGCCCAATGAGAGGCCCAAACAATGCCCCAAGAAGTCTCACCATCGTGGCAGAGTCTTCGAGACTATGTCAGGCGGTGGTACCGCCAGTCTAGGCGATTGTACCACCCCTAACAGGGTGCCAGGCTGTAATATCCCTCGCTTTTGAAAATTATTAATAAAGATTTGTTTATAAATTCGAGGACCTATATGTAAATATAGAAATTACAAGGACTAAACTGCTAAGTTGCAAAAAGAAAAAAAAATGGGAAAACCGAAAATTTCGGTATTATCCCACCGCCTCCCACGCACTCTCTCTGTTTCTCCAAACAGAGAGGAGCGGTGAGGCGTGAGGAGAAGAAGGAGAGTAGTTGAGGGAAAAGAAAAGAAGAAGAGGGAAAAGAAGAGAGGAGGAAGAAGAAGAAGAAGAAGAAGAAGAAGAGGAAGAAAAGAGGAGGTGGCTGCAGCGAGGGCTGCAGCGAGGAGCTGTGGGGCGTTGGGAAGGAGAGAGGAAGAGACAGTGAGGAAGAAGAGAATAAGAAGAAGAAAAAGAAAAAGAAGAAGAGGAAAAGAGGAGGTGGCTGCGGCAAGGGCTGCAGCGAGGAGCTGTGGGGTGTTGGGGAGGAGAAAGAAAGGAGAGGAGAAGAAGAAGAAGAGGAAGAGGAAGCAGGAGAAGAGGTTGGGATACCTCTGTTTCCTGCAGAGGAAACAGAGGAGAGGGTGTGTGTGACGCCGGGGAGGAGGAGAGAAGAAGAAGAGGAGAAGAAGAAGAGAAGGGAAAGGAGCTGCGGCGGTGGCAGCTGCAACTGGAAGAGAAGGAGAGGAAGAGATGGTGAGGAAGAAGAGAAGAAGTGGAAGCGGGTGAAGAGGCGGCACCTCTGTTTCCTGCAGGAGGAAATAGAGGAAAGGAGGTGCTGTTCGTCGGGGAGAAGAAGGGGAGGAAGGAGAAGAAGAGAAGAAGAAGAAAGGAAGGAGAAGGAAGAGGAGAAGGGAAAGAAGTAGCTGCGGCTGCGGTTGTGGCAGCTGCAGCTGTGGCAGGGAAAGAGGAAGAGATGGTGAGGAAGAAGAGAAGAAGTGGAAGCGGGTGAAGAGGCGGCACCTCTGTTTCCTGCAGGAGGAAACAGAGGAAAGGAGGTGCTGTTCGTCGGGGAGAAGAAGGGGAGGAAGGAGAAGAAGAGAAGAAGAAGAAAGGAAGGAGAAGGAAGAGGAGAAGGGAAAGAAGTAGCTGCGGCTGCGGTTGTGGCAGCTGCAGCTGTGGCAGGGAAAGAGGAAGAGGAAGGGAAAAGAAGAGAGGAAGAAGAGGGAGAAGAGAAGAAGAAGAAGAAGAAGAAGAAGAAGAAGAAGAGGAGGTGGCTGCAGCGAGGAGCTGTGGGGCGTGGGGAGAAGAAGAGAAGGAAAGGAAGAAGAAGAGAAAGGAAAAGGGAAGAAGAGAGGAAGAGGAGAAGGGGAGGCAGCTGCGGCAGTGGCAGCTGCAGCTGGAAGAGAAGGAGGAAATAGAGCAGGGGAGGAAGAAGAGGCTGCGGTTGTGGTGGCTGCGGCCATGGCTGCGACTGTGACTGCGGCAGTTGTAGCTGGGAAAGAAAGGAAAGGAAAGGGGGAAAAAGGGGCTGCGGACGGGATTGCGGCCGCAGCGGCAGCGACTGCGTATGCAGCAGTTATGTCTGCGAGAGAAGGGAGGAAGGAAGGTAGTGCGGTGGAAGGGGCTGCGATTGTGGCAGCGGCAGCGGCGGCGGTTGTGGCAGCTGCGTTTGGGAAAGAAAAAGAAGGAATGAGAGTAAGAGAGAGCAGGTGACTGTGCCTCGATGTTCGACACGTGATGTAGTTGCGAAGAAAGGAAGAAAACGGGAGCACAAAACGAAACAGAGAGAGGACACGGAGGAAAAGTAGAAGGATTTGGGCTAGCACCTTCTTTGGATCTTCGGATCGAAATCCTTGAAAGGCAAGTTCCCTGATCGTTTCTCCTATAATTGCTCTGATATATCTTATTGCAAGTTCCCTGATCGTTTCTCCTATAATTGCTCTGATATGTCTTATTGCAAGTTCCCTGATCGTTTCTCCTATAATTGCTCTGATATGTCTTATTGCAAGTTCCCTGATCGTTTCTCCTATAATTGCTCTGATATGTCTTATTGCAAGTTCCCTGATCGTTTCTCCTATAATTGCTCTGATATGTCTTATTGCAAGTTCCCTGATCGTTTCTCCTATAATTGCTCTGATATGTCTTATTGCAAGTTCCCTGATCGTTCCTCATATAATTGCTCTAATCTTTCCTTTTGCAAGTATCCTGATCGTTCCTCACTGTCATTTTTACCTCTACATTTGCTTTGAATATGAGGAACTTTGAATTGTTCTAACCTTGCATTTGATTAATCTCCTGTTTAGACGTAACGATTCGAATCTGTGCAACTTATGATATTCTGACCTTTTGATACCGAGCTGCCTATAAGTCTTTGTTGGAAACTCTGATTTGTTCAAAACTGATTTCATTGGAAACTAGACTCGTAGACCTTTCTTTGATATATGGATTGAAAAATTTGGAATCCAAACACCGGTCCAGTTATCTATTGAATCTGACATTATGAATTCTGCCAACAGAGATTTTGTTCTACGACACTTGCTTACCAAATTATTTGTAACTCTCTCTGTTGGACAGTTCAATTCATATGAAGCCTGTCTTATCTGAAAGTATTATCCAATGATTATTTCTGAGTAAATTGGAGCACAATTAATAGTTTGAATCATTTGTTCAATGTGCCTTCTGTATTCTGCCAGAAATCGAGCTTTGGTCGATTTCTCATATTCTGGTTTCATTCCTTTGGAAATTGATATCCTTTAGCTTTCTTATTCAATTGAGCTTTATATTACTGCTTTGAATTCTTGTATGCTCTTGTCCTAAAAATTATTTGCATTCTTGAAAACTGTTGTGTAACGTTTATGCTATATCGTATTGACTCATACAGGCACATGTATATCCTATTGTTCCGCATTTGCTTTCGATATGTGCCTATTCCAGTTTCATTCCTTTGGACATTGAATTCATCAAATCTTCTTATTGAATTGAGTTATATGTGATTGCTTGGATTCCATATGTGCCCTTGCTTTCAATTCCTTTCAAATCTGAATATACTTGTGAAAGATTATTGCTTACTTCGGATTGACTCGTAAAGGCACATGTACGTTTTGTTGTTCCGCGTGTGCTTCCAATATATGCTACTTATTGTTGAAACTGCCCTTTTGTACTCTGGTGTGTGGGATTGTCTGGACCTTTGCCAGAAATGGTAAAGGGTATGCGCTATTTGCCCACTATGTGGGGTCCCGCTATGAGGGATATTCTGTATGCGCTTGTTGCCCGCTACGTGGGTATGTGATTAGAGCCTGCGATGCTCTGCCGGCCCCCTTTGACTTCACCTAGACGTGGGTGGATGGAGCTCCCAGACGTGGGAGACTTTTGTCAGGTGGTCATTCAGAAATGGATGAATCACATTCTGATTGAGATCCCACTACACCCTCTATATGTTTGATATGACATCCAGAGTTTTGGTGAGTTGTTTCTGTTCATGCTCTGGATAAGAATGATATGATTGCAACGTCAAGGGTGACGTTTGAGCTTCTGTATGATATTTGTTTCTGATATGCTCTGAAATGCTTCATTCACTGATGATTTAGCTTCGAAATGTTCCATATGCCGTTGATATGCTTCGGAACATTTTATATGCCATTGATAAGCTTTGATATGTTTCCTTTGTTTCTGATATGCTCCAATTACTCTGTGCTCCATTTGCTATGAACTGATATGTTCTGAAATGTCCTATCTGCCATTGATATGTTCCAATTACTCTATGCTCCATTCGTTATGGATCAAATATGTTATGAATGATATGATACGTATGATTTGGTATCTATTGAGATGGTATCCTTGAGAATTTTGTATTCTGCATTGCATTATGATACCTTACTCGTTTCAAACTGTTCCTTTTGTTCTGAATATGCTTTGTCACTTGCTGAGCCGTTTTTGGCTCACTCCGTTGTTATATAAATCTTTCAGGTCAGCTTGTCACTCTTCGAGATGTTTGATTTGGGCTGAGGCAGTGGATAACTATTCAGAATTATGGGCAAGTCTGGTTGGTTATTATGATATTGTTGTATAAGTATGTTTTGTATGTAATGAAATGTTGTCGATGAACCGAAATGGATATATTGTGTCAAAGTGTTAGGAGATCTCTCTTATATGGAATTTCAGAATGTTAAGTCTAATTTATGACGATATGAACTTGTGGTGAATAGTTGGAGTTCTGATTGTATAATTTATATAGCTTGTGGATTTATAAATGTTGTTCATGTTTGTCAAGTTGGCTTGGGTTACCATAAATGTGAATTGTCGAGTGATGTGATATATGATTATAAACTGCACAGGTTTTATAGATGTGAATTTTGATAGAATGTTTTCAGTGTCCTCAAACGTTAGTTTGGATCTTGGATTGGTCTGTGACGAAAATTTTAAAAATCATGGATATTTTGAGGGGCGTGACACAGGCTGTGGTACCACCAGTCTGGGTAGTGGTATTGTCCAACATAGCTTACCAGGCAGTGGTACCGCTTAGCACAGCCTCCCAAGCGATGGTACCGCCTAGGATGGGTGGTGGTACAGCCCAATGTCAGACTGACACTAGCGGTGGTACTGCCCAGCGTAGGCGGTGGTACCTCCCATGCCCGGGAAACCCGGGATGAGATATTTTTAGGCTCCAAGTTTGAATCAACTTGATGCCCATAAATACCCCTCTCATCCCTCGTTAAAATACACAAGTATAGAGAGTTTAAAAGTGAAGAAACGCTGCTGCAATCTCTTTAGAAATTCCCTCCTCCACTCTAAGTTTAGAATTCTATAAGAGAGGAGTGAGTGCTTGTAAGGGTTGTCTCCTAAACCCGGGAAAAGGAGAAGAGGGGTGTAAAAGGTGGTTGGTATTTAAACCGACGTTATTTTACCGCTACACTAATTCTCTCCCCCTCTTAGTACCGACCTCGATCCTAACACTTCCCAGCATGTTCCTTGCCGCATGCACTCCCTACAGCCTCCTCGTTCTGGGCAATTCCGTGTGGGCGCCCCCTTGGGATGTGTTAGAACCCTTGTAGATTCTAAACTTGGGGTTGATCTCTTTAGGGGATCGGCCTCCTTGGAGCTCTATAGGGGTTCCTCCCTCCAAGTTGCTGCTCAAAGGCTGCAGAAAAGATTCATCTATTGCCTATGAAAAGAGAAGGAATACATGACTATTTATAGCGCTTCTAAACTCTAACTCAAAATAGGACTCCTACTTAAGACTCTTACTTCTAACCAACTCATAATAAGACTCATACTCAAGACTTCTATTCCCTTACAACTCCTAATTCTTCTCAAAGAAAAAACCTCCTACATTAATGCCCCTCTCAATTAGGACTCTCCTAGCTAGAGTCCTAACAGAATGTCCCTCTCAATTAGGGCTCTCCTAGCTAGAGTCTGTTAGGACTCTAGCTTGGAGAGTCTTAATTGAGAGGGACATTCATGTAAAACTGTTAGGACTCTAGCAAGGAGAGTCCTAATTGAGAGGGACATTCTGTTAGGACTCTAGCTAGGAGATTCCTAATTGTGAGGGACATTCTGTTAGGACTCTAGCTAGGAGAGTCCTAATTGAGAGGGGCATTCATGTATGAGGTGTTTCCTTAGAGAAGAATTAGGAGTTATAAGGGAATAGGAGTCTTGACTAGGAGTCCTATTAGGAGTTGGTTAGAAGTAAGAGTCTTAAGTAGGAGTCCTATTAGGAGTTAGGGTTTAGAGGCCCTATAAATAGCCACGTATTCCTTCTCTTTTCATAAGCAATAGATGAATCTTTTCTGCAGCCTTTGAGCAGCAACTTGGAGGGAAGAACCCCTATAGAGTTCCAAGGGGTCCGATCCACTAAAGAGATCAACCCCAAGTTTAGAATCTGCAAGGGTTCTATCACCTGGTATCAGAGCAGCGTTCTTGACATCTCACTGCCCTTCCACTGCTATCCATCAGCCCTCCACAACCGCCCAAAGCAATTCCCACAATTGCTTAAAAGATCGTCGCCGAATTCTGCCATCATCTCCACCACCGCTGCTACAATTTAGTTATCCTTATTCGAAAATCTAAAAAAAAAAACTGTTCCTATATTGCTGCATAAATCTTTCGTCATAAAGTTTTCATCTCTACGACGAAAGATACATTGCAGAATTCCAGCCGCATAGTACCATCTGTTTGATCTTGCTACTGTGCTTTTTCCATCCAAATTTCTATGAAATTTTTATGACATCTTTGACACTTCTTAACAGCAGAAATCCCTTTGGCTTTTTCAAAAAATTCTCAATATAAACCATTGATCTTTTACGTCTAATCTGCTATACTTGAAAATCTGCACTGTAAAATTTCAGCCGCATAGCATTATTTGTTTGATCTTGATACTATATTGTTTCTATCCAAATCTCTACAAAATTTTTATCACAGCTTTGACACTTCCTAACAGTGGATTTCCCTTTGGTTTCATTAAAAAATTCTAAATATAAACCATTGATCTTTTACGTCCAATCTGCTATACCTAAAAATTTGTGCTGCAGAAAATTTCAGCCGCATATTGTTGCCTTAACCCATCTATTTGTAATCTTTTTTGAATGAAATTTCTTATACACTTCATAGATCATCTTGGCTTCCATCTAAGATTGATCTATTAAGAAATTCATCTCTAAAAATGATTTTATGTTGCTGCAAATTTTCATCGTAACCTGCTGAAATTTTTCGACGAGAATTCTGCAATCGCAACTTATACCAATTTCCTTGCTGTTATACTGCCGAAATTTTCTTGATTAAATTAGATATCCTTGCTGTCATATAAACTATGATTTTGCTATCAATTCCCTCCTCAATTCTCTCAAGTTTTTGGTGGAAATTACGTCGAGAAACCGTTGTTTCTTCGATGACAATTCTACTCTTACAAGACAGCACATACTTGCTGTAACTTCCACTTATTTCTATCAAACCTTTGCTACCATCTACCCTAGATCGAAAACTTTCATCTACAGCCCTAAAGCTCAACCAAACCACACCCTCAAACTGCACCAAAAATAGCCACAAAACAAGCCTAAACCGTAGCCTACATCCACCGATCTACCAACCCTTTCGACAACACCTCTCTCAACCAATACATGCCTTTAACCCGACAACAAAAGAGAGATCTTAACATCACAGATTTGGCGGCATATATTATGGCATTTGAGAAGGTAATCAATGCTAAATTCGAAGCCTTCGAGGCACAAATGGAGGATAAGATTCGGACGCTCTTTACCGAACTCAGATTGGGCCGACCACTAAGCACGAAGAAATCACATCAAGGAGAGAGCTATGCCCAATCGCACCAAGCCCAAAGATATAACTTCCGAGAGAGGGGAAGCTCTATGACTGACCTCAACTATCCATGCATGAGAGTGGACTTCCCTAGATGGGAAGAAGGAGACCCGATTGGTTGGATCTCGCACGCAGAGCGATATTTTCATTACCACAAAATCGCGGATGCATCTATGGTGAAAATTACAGCTATACATCTTGAAGGGGATGCTATACAGTGGTTTGACTGGTTTGAACATACTTATGGAATCCTTTCGTGGCAATAATTTAAAGAAGGACTGCTGATCCGCTTAAGACCAACCGATTACGAGAATATTGATGGACAACTAGCAAAGATCGGACAAACTTCCACCATTCAGGAGTACCAAACCAGGTTTGAAGGGTTATCTAATCAAACTCATGATTGGTCTCAAAAACAGCTATTGATGACCTTCATTGAGGGCTTGAAGCCGGAGATCCGAAGAGAAGTTAAAGCACGACAACCGTATACGCTTATGACAGCCATCTCTTTCGCACGGCATCAAAAGGAGCAATTGAACCATGAAGCTCGGAGGACTAGGGGTGCTCCTCAACCAGTAATATTGAATCCCTCAGCCCCCCCTACGATTGACCAAGTCCCTACACCAAAGAGGTTAACAAGAGAAGAGCTTCGGGAGCGATATGCGAAGGGGTTATGTTGGCATTGTGACGAGCCGTGGAGCCGTGAGCATCGCTGTAGTAAAGGGAGACTTCTTATGATTGAACCAATAGAAGAAGAGGTCATTGAACATCCAAAAGAGAGCCTTGAACATGAAGAAGAAGATGCAGAAGAAGAGCCACAACCGCCTGAAGTTACGGTACATGCACTAGCCGGCTACTCAAACCCGGAAACGATGAAAGTTGGAGGCCTTCTCAAACAACAACCGATCACTGTTCTCATCGACACGGGCAGTTGTAATAACTTTATAAATAGTAAGGTTACTATCCAGATGGCCTTACCTATTGAAAATTGCAGCAGGTTTGATGTTAAGGTCGTCGACGGACGGATTTTGAATTGTGATCGTAGGCGCCCGCAGGAGAAACTATTGCTGCAGGACCAAGAGATAATTGCATATTTCTTCCTTCTCCCTCCTGATGATCATAAGGCCATGTTCATAATTAAATGGTTGACGACATTAGGTGATATTTCTTGGAATTTTATGCAACTAATTATGAAATTTTACAGTAAGGAGAAACAGGTGATACTGAACGGGAAACGAGGGGGCGACATAACGACGATTTGCACACAACAAATGGAGAAGGTTTTGCATAAAGCATGCAGCAGATTTTTTATACAACTTGAGCAGCAAACTAAGGGATAGCCAATACAATTTGAAGATCCAAACCTACTTCCTTTGCTTGCTGAATTTTCAGATATATTTGACGAACCGTACAACTTACCTCTTACCCGTCGGCATGATCATTATATAATGATTCTTTCAAGCAAACCTCCACCAAATACTCGGCCATATCAATATCTATATCTCCAGAAGGATGAAATAGAAAGGATTATAAAAGAAATGCTCAAAACAGGAGTTATTCGGCCAAGTTACAACCTCTATTTTTCATCGGTGCTACTTGTACGCAAGAAGGACGGAACATGGCGAATATGCGTTGATTACCGAGCTCTCAATGGCATAACCATCAAGGACAAATACCTTATTCCAATAGCAGATGAATTACTAGATGAAAGGGAGCACAAATCTTTACAAAGCTGGACCTTTGATCCGGGTATCATCAAATATGAGTGTGCGAAGAAGGCATACCAAAAACCACCTTTTGAACACAAAACAACCGTTACGAAATTTTGCTTTCTTTAACAGAAGGTGGAATATATTGGGCATATCATATCAGAGGAAGGTGTGATAGTGGACCCCTTCAAAATTGAAGCAATGTAAAACTGGCCTACCCCGAGGAACATAAAATTGCTACAAGGCTTTCTTGGTTTAACAGGCTACTACTGCAAGTTCGTGAAAAACTATGGCGAGATCAATGCACCACTTACTTCCTTACTGAAAAAAGATATCTTCCAATGGTCGGACAGAGCCTCCGCTGCCTTCGACAAACTTAAGGCAGCCATGACGACAACGCCGGTGCTAGCACTACCAGATTTTAACCGACCCTTTATTATTGAGGCCGACGCATCTGGAGTCAGAATTGGAGCCATTCACTTCCTGCCATTCCATCTTAATATCCTCAAGGAAGTCGCTGGTCAGAAGTGAAACGGTTGAAACTTCAACTTGCTCGGGTAGCTGCGAAAGCGCATTTGCAAGAACATTCTCTTCCCCCTTTTTGTAAGTTATTTCAAAATCAAATCCAAGAAGTTTTTTACAAATTTTTGCTGCTCAGGGGATGGTATCTTTCGCTCCAAAAAGTACTTAAGGCTTTTATGGTCGGTTTTATTTTGAAATCGTCGACTAATCAAGTAGGGTCTTCACCTCGTTGCTGCGCGCACAATGGCGAGCATCTCCTTATCATATGTTGACTTATTTTGATGGGAGGGAGATAATGCCTTGCTAGTGTATGCGCGTGGTTGACTATCTTGCATGAGAATGGCTCCAATTTAAACTCCAGATGCGTCGGCCTCAATAATGAAGGGTCGGTTAAAATCTGGTAGTGCTAGCACCGGCGTTGTCGTCATGGCTGCCTTAAGTTTGTCGAAGGCAGCGGAGGCTCGGTCCGACCATTGGAAGACATCTTTTTTCAGTAAGGAAGTAAGTGGTGCATTGATCTCGCCATAGTTTTTCACGAACTTGCAGTAGTAGCCTATTAAACCAAGAAAGCCATGTAGCAATTTTACGTTCCTCGGGGTAGGCCAGTTTTGCATTGCTTCAATTTTGAAGGGGTCCACTATCACACCTTCCTCTGATATGATATGCCCAAGATATTCCACCTTCTGTTGAAGAAAGCAAAAATTCGTAACGGTTGTTTTGTGTTCAAAAGGTGGTTTTCGGTATGTCTTCTTCGCACACTCATATTTGATGATACCCGGATCAAAGGTCCAGCTTTGTAAAGATTTGTGCTCCCTTTCATCTAGTAATTCATCTGCTATTGGAATAAGGTATTTTTCCTTGATGGTTATGCCATTGAGAGCTCGGTAATCAACGCATATTCGCCATGTTCCGTCCTTCTTGCGTACAAGTAGCACCGGTGAAGAATAAAGGTTGCAACTTGGCTGAATAACTCTAGTTTTGAGCATTTCTTTTACAATCCTATCTATTTCATCCTTTTGGAGATATAGATATTGATATGGCCGAGTATTTGCTGGAGGTTTGCTTGAAAGAATCATTATATAATGATCATGCCGACGGGTAAGAGGTAGGTTGTACGGTTCGTCAAATATATCTGAAAATTCAGCAAGCAAAGGAAGTAGGTTTGGATCTTCAAATTGTATTGGCTCTCCCTTAGTTTGCTGCTCAAGTTGTATAAAAAATCTACTGCATCTTCTCCATTTGTTGTGTACAAATCGTCGTTATGTCGCCCCCACGTTTCCCGTTCAGTATCACCTGTTTCTCCTTACTATAAAATTTCATAATTAGTTGCATAAAATTTCAAGAAATATCACCTAATATCGTCAACCATTTAATTATGAACATGGCCTTATGATCATCAGAAGGGAGAAGGAAGAAATCTGTAATTATCTCTTGGTCCTGTAGCAATAGTTTCTCCTGCGGGCGCCTACGATCATAATTCAAAATCCGTCCGTCGACGACCTTAACGTCAAACATGCTGCAATTCTTAATAGGTAAGGCCATCTGGATAATAACCTTACTGTTTATAAAGTTATTAGAACTACCCGTGTCGATGAGAACAGTGATCGGTTGTTGTTTGAGAAGGCCTCCAACTTTCATCGTTTCCGGGTTTGAGTAGTCGGCTAGTGCATGTACCGAAACTTCAGTCGGATGTGGCCCTTCTTCTGCATCTTCTTCTTCATGTTCAAGGCTCTCTTTTGGATGTTCAATGACCTCTTCTTCTATTGGTTCAATCATAAGAAGTCTCCCTTTACTACAACGATGCTCACGGCTCCATGGCTCGTCTGTTAGGACTCTAGCTTGGAGAGTCCAAATCGAGAGGGACATTCATGTAAAAATGTTAGGACTCTAGCTAGGAGAGTCCTAATTGAGAGAGACATTCTGTTAGGACTCTAGCTAGGAGAGTCCTAATTGTGAGGGGCATTCATGTAGGAGGTTTTTTCCTAGAGAAGAATTAGGAGTTGTAAGGGAATAGGAGTCTTGAGTAGGAGTCCTATTAGGAGTTGGTTAGAAGTAAGAGTCTTAAGTAGGATTCCTATTAGGAGTTAGGGTTTAGAAGCCCTATAAATAGCCATGTATTCCTTCTCTTTTCTTAAGCAATAGATGAATCTTTTCTGCAGCCTTTGAGCAGCAACTTGGAGGGAGGAACCCCTATAGAGTTCCAAGGAGGCCGATCCCCTAAAGAGATCAACCCCAAGTTTAGAATCTGCAAGGGTTCTAACATCGTCACAATGCCAACATAACCCCTTCGCATATCGCTCCCGAAGCTCTTCTCTTGTTAACCTCTTTGGTGTAGGGACTTGGTCAATAGTAGGGGGGGCTGAGGGCTTCAATATTGCTGGTTGAGGAGCGACCCTAGTCCTCTGAGCTTCATGGTTTAATTACTTCTCTTGATGTCGTACGAAAGAGATGGCTGCCATAAGCGTATACGGTTGTCGCGCTTTAACTTCTCTTCGGATCTCCGGCTTCAAGCCCTCAATGAAGGTCCTCAATAGCTATTTTTGAGACCAATCATGAGTTTGATTAGATAACTGTTAGGACTCTAGCTTAGAGAGTCCTAATTGGGAGGACATTCATGTAAAACTGTTAGGACTCTAGCTAGGAGAGTCCTAATTGAGTGGGACATTCTATTAGGACTCTAGCTAGGGGAGTCCTAATTGAGAGGGGCATTCATGTAGGAGGTTTTTCCTTATAGAAGAATTAGGAGTTGTAAGGGAATAGGAGGCTTGAGTAGGAGTCCTATTAGGAGTTGGTTAGAAGTAAGAGTCTTAAGTAGGAGTCCTATTAGGAGTTAGGGTTTAGAAGCCCTATAAATAGCCATGTATTCCTTCTCTTTTCTTAAGCAATAGATGAATCTTTTCTGCAGCCTTTGAGCAGCATCTTGGAGGGAGGAACCCCTATAGAGTTCCAAGGTGGCCGATCCCCTAAAGAGATCAACCCCAAGTTTAGAATCTGTAAGGGTTCTAACACTTGGTATCAGAGCAGCGTTCTTGGCATCTCGCTGCCCTTCCACCACCATCCATCATCCCTCCACAACCGCCCAAAGCAATTCCCACAATTGCTTAAAAGATCATCGCCGAATTCCGCCATCATCTCCACCACCGCGGATCATCCTTTGATCTCCCCGTGAATCACAACAGGTTCTGGTTTCCTACCTTACTACTGCTGCAATTTAGTTATCCTTATTCGAAAATCCAAAAAAAATAAAAATCGTTCCTATATTCCTGCATAAACTGTTCGTCACAAAGTTTTCATCTCTACGACGAAAGATACATTGCAGAATTCCAACCGCATAGCACCATCTGTTTGATCTTGCTACTGTGCTTTTTGTATCCAAATTTCTACGAAATTTTTATGACATCTTTGACACTTCCTAACAGTAGATTTTCCTTTAGTTTCATCAAAAAATTCTCAATATAAACTACTGATCTTTTATGTCCAATCTGCTGCACTTGAATTGCAGAATTCATGCCGCATAGCACCATCTGTTTGATCTTGCTACTGTGCTTTTTCTATCCAAATATCTACGAAATTTTTATGACATCTTTGACACTTCCTAACAGTAGATTTCCCTTTGGTTTCATCGAAAAATTCTCAATATAAACTACTGATCTTTTATGTCCAATCTGCTGCACTTGAAAATCTATTGAATGTGGCTGATTACGGAGTATCCCCAACATTTAATGTGGCTGATTTGAGTCCTTTTTATACTCATGTTGATGAATCAAACGAAGACTTGAGGACATGTCTCATTCAACCGGGGGAGATTGACACGGGAGTGTCTAATTTACTACAATCTGATTATATGAGCCTTGATTATGATATAGTATCTTTTTCAGTCAATAATGATGCCTCATAATCTTTATCTTAGCACACTCAAATATGACAGCTCATCAGCATATTCTCTGCACAAAGTTAAAGTTGTTTCAAGTTGCTTTTCTTCAAGACAAAGGAATGCATTAAGGGAGTTGGTTGGCAGCTGTGAAACTGTTGTTGCAGGACAAAAAGATAATTGCATATTTCTTCCTTCTCCCTCTTGATGATCATGAGGCCATGCTCATAATTAAATGGTTGACGACATTAGGTGATATTTCTTGAATTTTATGTAACTAATTATGAAATTTTACAGTAAGGAGAAACAGGTGATACGGAATGGGAAACGTGAGGGCGACATAACGACGATTTGCACACAACAAATGAAGAAGGTTTTGCATAAAGAATGCAGCGGCCTTTTGGTACAACTTGAGCAGCAAACTAAGGGAGAGCCAATAGAATTTGAAGATCCAAACCTACTTCCTTTGCTTGCTGAATTTTCAGATATATTTGACGAACCGCACAACCTATCTCTTACCAGTCGGCATGATCATTATATAACGATTCTTTCAGGCAAACCTCCAGCAAATACTTAGCCATATCAGTATCTACATCTCTAGAAGGATAAAATAGAAAGGATTGTAAAAGAGATGCTCGAAATAGGAGTTATTCGGCCAAGTTGCAACCTCTACTCTTCACTGGTGCTACTTGTACGCAAGAAGAACGGAACATGGCGAATATGCATTGATTATCGAGCTCTCAATGGCATAACCATCAAGAACAAATACTTTATTCCAATAACAGATGAATTGCTAGATGAAAGGGAGCACAAATCTTCGTAAAGCCGAACCTTCGATCCGGGTATTATCAAATACGAGTGTATGAAGAAGTCATACCGAAAATCGCCTTTCGAACACACAACGGCCACTACGAATTTTTACTTTCTTCAACAAAAGGTGAAATATCTTGGGCATATCATATCAGAGGAAGGTGAGACGGTGGACCCCTTCAAAATTGAAGCAATGCAAAACTGGCCTACCCCGAGGAACATAAAATTGCTACATGGCTTTCTGGGTTTAATAGGCTACTACTGCAAGTTTGTGAAAAACTATGGAGAGATTAGTGCACCAGTTACTTCCTTACTGAAAAAAGATGTCTTCCAATGGTCGAACAGAGCCTCTGCTGCCTTCGACAAACTTAAGGCAGCCATGACGATGACGCTAGTGATAACACTACCAGATTTCAACCGACCCTTCATTATTGAGGCCGACACATCTGGAGTCAGAATTGGAGCCATTCTCATGCAAGATGGTCGACCACTCATATACACTAGCAAGGCATTATCTCCCTCCTATCAAAATAAGTCAACATATGATAAGGAGATGCTCGCCATTGTGCGCGCAGTAATGCGGTGGAGACCCTACTTGATTGGTCGACGATTTCAAATTAAAACCGACCATAAAAGCCTCAAGTGCTTTTTGGAGCCAAAGATATTATCCCCTAAGCAGCAAAAATGGGTAACAAAACTTCTTGGATTTGATTATGAAATAATTTACAAAAGGTGGAAAGAGAATGTTGTTACAGATGCGCTTTCACAGCTACTTGAGCAAGCTGAATTTTCGGTCGTTTTACTTCCAACCAACGACTTCCTTGAGGATATTAAGATGGAATGGCAGGAAGATTCGGAGACCAGTAAGATAAAAAAAAAAATTAGAGGAAGCATCAAGCTCCGTGGCTCATTACAATCGGGACTCAAAAGAATTATGCTATAAGGGACGCATTGTGCTTGTGACAAATTCTACTTGCATCTTCAAGAGCAGATTTTGGGCAAAGTTATTCCATATGCAAGGTACTAAATTGAAAAATAATATGACATATCACCCACAAGCCAACAGCCAGACGAAAGTTTTAAATAGGTGCTTGGAGACAGCCCAAAGCCACCCACCAAATATGACTACCCAAAGAGAACTCCAGACCCAGCCAAGTGCCATTATTGATCGATGGATCGTGACTCGACGACGACGACCCACTAATGAAGTGCTAATACAGTGGGCGAACCTACCAATAGAAGATGCCACTTGGGAGAACTTTGAAGATCAAATTCCCAGAATTCACGAATCATCAGCCTCGAGGACAAGGCTGATTTGAAGAGGGTGGGTCTGTTAGGACTCTAGCTTGGAGAGTCCTAATTGGGAGGACATTCATGTAAAACTGTTAGGACTCTGGCTAGGAGAGTCCTAATTGAGTGGGACATTCTGTTAAGACTCTAGCTAGGAGAGTCCTAATTGAGAGGGGCATTCATGTAGGAGGTTTTTTCTTATAGAAGAATTAGGAGTTGTAAGGGAATAGGAGTCTTGAGTAGGAGTCCTATTAGGAGTTGGTTAGAAGTAAAAGTCTTAAGTAGGAGTCATATTAGGAGTTAGGGTTTAGAAGCCTTATAAATAGCCATGTATTCCTTCTCTTTTCTTAAGTAATAGATGAATCTTTTCTGCAGCCTTTGAGTAGCAACTTGGAGGGAGGAACCCCTATAGAGTTCTATGGAGGCCGATCCCCTAAAGAGATCAACCCTAAGTTTAGAATCTATAAGGGTTCTAACAATAACCTGTCAAACCTAGTTTGGTATTCCTGAATGGAGGAAGTTTGTCGAATCTTTGCTAGTTGTCCATCAATATTCTCGTAATCGGTTGGTCTGAAGTGGATCAGTAGTCCTTCTTTGAATTGGTGCCATGAAAGGACTCCATAAGTATGTTTAAACTAGTCAAACCACTGTATAGCATCCCGTTCAAGATGTATAGCTGCAATTTTCACCATAGATGCATTCGCGGTTTTGTGGTACTGAAAATATCGCTCCACGCGCGAGATCCAACCAATCGGGTCTCCTTCATCCCATCTAGGGAAATCCACTCTCATGCATGGATAGTTGGGTTCAGTCATAGAGTCTCCCCTCCCTGGAACTCATCTCTTCGAGCTTGGTACGATTGGGCAAAGCTCTCTCCGTGATATGATTTTTTCGGGCTTAGTGGTCGGCCCAATCTGAGTTCGGTAAAGAGCGTCCGAATCTTATCCTCCATTCGTGCCTCCAAGGCTTCGAATTTAGCATTGATTGCCTCCTTAGATGCCATAGTATATGCCTCCAAATCTATGATATTAAGATCTCTCTTTTGTTGTCAGGTTAAAGGCATGTATAGTTGAGAGAAGTGATGGTCGAAAGGATTAGTGGATCGATGGATGTAGGCTTGTTTTGTGGCTGTTTTGGGTATAGTTTAAGGGTGTGGTTTAGTGGAGTTTTAGGGCTATGGATGAATGTTTTGGATCTGTGGTAGATGGTAGCAAAGGTTTGATAGAAATCAGTGGAAGTTGCAGCAAGTATGTGCTGTCTTGTAAGAGTAGAATTGTCGTCGAAGAAACAACGGTTTCTCGACGTAATTTCCACCAAAAAGTTAAGATAATTGAGGAGAGAATTGATAGCAAAATCACAGTTTATATGATAGCAAGGATATCTAATTTAATCAAGAAAATTTTGGCAGTATAACAGCAAGGAAATTGGTGCAAGTTGAGATTGCAGAATTCTCGTCGAAAAATTTTAGCGAGTTACGACGAAAATTTGCAGCAACATAAAATCATTTTTAGAGATGAATTTCTTAATAGATCAATCTTAGATGGAAGCCAAGATGATCTATGAAGTGTATAAGAAATTTCATTCAAAAAAGATTGCAAATAGATGGGTTAAGGCAACAATATGCAGTTGAAATTTTCTGCAGCATAGATTTTTAGGTATAGCAGATTGGACGTAAAAGATCAGTGGTTTATATTGAGAATTTTTTGATGAAACCAAAGGAAAATCTACTGTTAGGAAGTATCAAAGCTATCATAAAACTTTTGTAGAGATTTGAATAGAAACAATGTAGTATCAAGATCAAACAAACAGTACTATGCGGCTGAAATTTTATAGTGTAAATTTTCAAGTATAGCAGATTTGACATAAATGATCAATGGTTTATATTGAGAATTTTTTGAAAAAACCAAAAGGAAATCTGCTGTTAGGAAGTGTCAAAGATGTCATAAAAATTTCATAGAAATTTGGATAGAAAAAGCATAGTAGCAAGATCAAACAGATGGTACTATGCGGCTAGAATTCTGCAATGTTTCGTCGTAGAGATGAAAACTTTGTGACGAATGGTTTATGCAGCAATATAGGAACAATTTTTTTTTTTTTGGATTTTTGAATAAGGATAACTAAATTGTAGCAGCAGTAAGGTAGAAAACCAGAACCTGTTGCAATTCACGAGGAGATCAAAGGATGATCCGCGGTGGTGGAGATGATGGCGGAATTCGGCGACGATCTTTTAAGCAATTGTGGGAATTGCTTTGGGCGGTTGTGGAGGGCTGATGGATGGTAGTGGAAGGGCAGCGAGATGCCAAGAATGCTGCTCTAATACCAGGTGTTAGAGAACCCTTGCAGATTCTAAACTTAGGGTTGATCTCTTTAGGGGATCGGCCTCCTTGGAACTCTATAAGGGTTCCTCCCTCCAAGTTGTTGCTTAAAGGCTGCATAAAAGATTCATCTATTGCCTATGAAAAAAGAAGGAATACATGGCTATTTATAGGGCTTCTAATCCCTAACTCCTAATAGGACTCCTACTTAAGACTCTTACTTCTAACCAACTCCTAATAAGACCCCTACTCAAGACTTCTATTCCCTTACAACTCCTAATTCTTCTCTAAGAAAAAACCTCCTATATGAATGCCCCTCTCAATTAGGACTCTCCTAGCTAGAGTCCTAATCGAATGTCCCTCTCAATTAGGGCTCTCCTAGTTAGGGACCTAATATTTTTACATGTATGTTCCTATCAATTAAGACTCTCCAAGCTAGAGTCCTAACAGGATGCCACCTACTTGGGTGGCGACCTCCCATGCTGTAGTGGACTCGGACATTTTGGATGTCCTAGTCTTCGGCTTCTTACGTGGGTGACCAGACTCAGAATTCCCCAGTTGATCCAAGTCCCCCGAGGTTAGCATAGCGGGTTGACGAGGTCGAGGAGCTAGAGAGGCATGGGGCATGCCCCTCAATTCCTTGAGGTTCACCATATCTGCTCAAGAGACCAAAGCGTAGTCAGCAACACAAAGTAGTGACGATGCAACTAGAGTAAAGGGGGATTGGCCTGAGCCATACCCCAAGGAGCCGAACTAAGACCTCCCTCAACCAACCACTCCTTAGTCATGTCCCTAACAGCTCGGGAAGCAGAAAGAATCTCCTTCAAATGCTTGAGTTGCTCATACTCATCATTAGATAACCCGGGGCAGCTATTGTTGATCGCTCGAGCTGACCATCGGAGACTAAATCCCCATCCTTGAATACAGCTAATGAAAAAATAACGACTCTTCCAACCCTTGTTATTGGAAGGTGCCCCGCTCACCCTAAAACCATCGCGAGATGATAGGTAGTAGCCACCCGGCCCCTTAGAAAGATAAAATCAAGTCAAAAACAATGATCAGGTTGGGGTGATACCTACACCTCGACATTCCCCGAGGAAGGCCACCTTGTACCGCCATGAGTTTGGAGCCATCTATGATGGCGAAATCTGCCACTAGGAGAAACAAGCTTCGATCACCGGGTGTAGGGGAAATCTGAGCCCTGCCTCAAGGGCATCTAGGGTTAGCCCAACCCATCCGAGAATGGGTCATGGGCGCATTGACTAGGCCAAGGAGCATGTAACTCGTATTCGATCATGATAATATAATGATCTTGGGCATGACCGAGCAGTGCCACAGTCACGACAGAGTCAAAATCGTGCAAGGATTTTATGACTTCGAGGGATCGAATGACCTTCTCATTCACAAGAGATGCCCCACCCAACGATAAGCCACTACTTGAGGTCGATGCTATGACCTCAGACTCCGACCTACCATATGACGAAGAAGAGGAAGAGAAAGAGGAAGGGGAAGAGCAAGAAGGAGAAAAGGGGGGGGGGGGGGGGTCTCGCGGGCGCGGCGTGCGGGCTTTTATAAGAAAAAATTCTGCCAACCGATGTGACCCTTCATCGCCATAATGACTCATAAAAGAGTGTAGGAACACAAGTTCCAAGGCAAAACATTCCTGCCAGGGTAGAAATCTCCCACCAAATTGCAAGGTGGGAAGGTTCTAGACTCAACTGGTTTCGGCCACTAGCGACATAGTAGCTCAGTCACATCAATCTTCAATACTCGATTTATGGTGCTCGATCCCATCAGTCTCCAATACCCGAGCCATGGTGCATGGTCACTTCAGTCTCCAATTCTCGAGCCATGGCACTCAACCACATCAGTCTCCGATACCCGAGCCATGGCGCTCAGCCACATGAGTTTCCGGTTCCCGAGCTATAGTGCTCAGTCACGTCAGTCTCCAGTGCCCGAGTCATGACATTTGCTCATTAATATTCAATGCCCGAGCCATGGCGCTCAGCCACATCAGTCTCCGGTGCACCGAAATTTTTGGTTTTCTTTATTTTTTTTTTCTTTTTGTAACTTAACAGTTTAGTCCTTGAAATTTCTATATTTACATATAGGTCCTCCAATTTACATATAAATATTTATTAATAATTTTTAAAAGTGAGGGATATTACACTCTCCTGTTAGGACTCTAGCTTGGAGAGTCCTAATTGAGAGGGACATTCATGTAAAACTGTTAGGACTCTAGCTAGGAGAGTCCTAATTGAGAGGGACATTCTATTAGGACTTTAGCTAGGAGAGTCCTAATTGAGAGGGGCATTTATGCAGGAGGTTTTTTCTTAGAGAAGAATTAGGAGTTGTAAGGGAATAGGAGTCTTGAGTAGTAGTCCTATTAGGAGTTGGTTAGAAGTAAGAGTCTTAAGTAAAAGTCCTATTAGGAGTTAGAGTTTTGAAGCCCTATAAATAGCCATGTATTCCTTCTCTTTTCTTAAGCAATAGATGAATCTTTTCTACAGCCTTTGAGTAGCAACTTGGAGGGAGGAACCCCTATAGATTTCCAAGGAGGCTGATCCCCTAAAAAGATCAACCCCAAGTTTAGAATCTGCAAGGGTTCTACCACCTGGTATCAGAGCAGCGTTCTTGGCATCTTGCTGCCCTTCCATTGCCATCCATCAGCCCTCCACAACCTCCAAAAGTAATTCCCACAATTGCTTAAAAGATCGTCGCCGAATTCCGCCATCATCTCCACCACCGCGGATCATCCTTTGATCTCCCCGTGAATTGCAACAGGTTATGGTTTCCTACCTTACTACTGCTGCAATTTAGTTATCCTTATTCGAAAATCTAAAAAAAAAAACTGTTCCTATATTCCTGCATAAACCTTTCATCACAAAGTTTTCATCTCTACAACGAAAGATACATTGCAGAATTCTAGCAGCATAGTACCATCTGTTTGATCTTGCTACTGTGCTTTTTCTATCCAAATTTCTATGAAATTTTTATGACATCTTTGACACTTCCTAACAGCAGATTTCCCTTTAGTTTTTTCAAAAAATTCTCAATATAAACCATTGATCTTTTACGTCTAATCTGCTATACTTGAAAATCTGCACTGTAAAATTTCAGCCGCATATCACTGGTTATTTGATCTTGATACTATATTGTTTCTATCCAAATCTCTATGAAATTTTTATGACAGCTTTAACTCTTCCTAACAGTAGATTTCCCTTTGGTTTCATCAAAAAATTCTCAATATAAACCACTGATCTTTTACGTCCAATCTGCTATACCTAAAAATCTGTCCTACAGAAAATTTCAACCGCATATTGTTGCCTTAACTCATCTATTTGTAATCTTTTTTGAATGAAATTTCTTATACACTTCATAGATCATCTTGGCTTCCATATAAGATTGATCTATTAAGAAATTCATCTCTAAAAACGATTTTATGTTGCTGCAAATTTTCTTCGTAACCTGCTGAAATTTTTCGACGAGAATTCTGCAATCACAACTTGCACCAATTTCTTTGCTGTTATTATACTGCCAAAATTTTCTTGATTAAATTAGATATCCTTGCTGTCATATAAACTGTGATTTTGCTATAAATTTCCTCCTCAATTCTCTCAAGATTTTGGTGGAAATTACGTCGAGAAACTGTTGTTTCTTCGACAACAATTCTACTCTTACAAGACAGCACATACTTGCTGCAACTTCCACTTATTTCTATCAAACCTTTGCTACCATCTACCATAGATCCAAAACTTTCATCTACATCCCTAAAACTCCACCTAACCACACCCTCAAACTGCACCCAAAATAGCTACAAAATAAACCTAAACCGTAGCCTACATCCACCGATCTACCAACCCTTTCGACCATCACCTCTCTCAACCAATACATGCCTTTAACCCGACAACAAAAGAGAGATCTTAACATCACAGATTTGGCGGCATATACTATGGCATCTGAAGAGGTAATCAATGCTAAATTCGAAGCCTTCGAGGCGCGAATGGAGGATAAGATTCGGACGCTCTTTACCGAACTCAGATTGGGCCGACCACTAAGCACGAAGAAATCACATCAAGGAGAGAGCTATGCCCAATCGCACCAAACCCAAAGATATGACGTCCAAGAGAGGAGTAGCTCTATGACTAACCCCAACTATCCATGCATGAGAGTGGACTTCCCTAGATGGGGAGGAGACCCGATTGGTTGGATCTCGCGCGCGGAGCGATATTTTAAGTACCACAAAACCGCGGATGCATCTATGGTGAAAATTGCAGCTATACATCTTGAAGGGGATGCTATACAGTGGTTTGACTGATTTGAACATACTTATGGAGTCCTTTCATGGCAACAATTCAAAGAAGGATTGCTGATCCGCTTCAGACCAACCGATTACGAGAATATTGACGGACAACTAGCAAAGATCCGACAAACCTCTACCATTCAGGAGTACCAAACCAGGTTTGAAAGGTTATCTAATTAAACTCATGATTGGTCTCAAAAATAGCTATTGAGAACCTTTATTGAGGGCTTGAAGCCGGAGATCCGAGGAGAAGTTAAAGCGCGACAATCGTATACACTTATGGCAGCCATCTCTTTCGCACGACATCAAGAGGAGCAATTGAACCATGAAGCTCGGAGGACTAGGGTCGCTCCTCAACCAGTAATATTGAAGCCCTTAGCCCCCCTACTTTCGACCAAGTCCCTACACCAAAGAGGTTAACAAGAGAAGAGCTTCGGGAGCGATATGCGAAGGGCTTATGTTGGCATTGTGATGAGCCGTGGAGCCGTGAGCATCGTTGTAGTAAAGGGGGACTTCTTATGATTGAATCGATAGAAAAAGAGGTCATTGAACATCCAAAATAGAGCCTTGAACATGAAGAAGAAGATGCAGAAGAAGAGCCACAACCGACCAAAGTTACGGTACATACACTAGTTGGCTACTCAATCCCACAAACGATGAAAGTTGGAGGCCTTCTCAAACAACAACCGATTACTGTTCTCATCGACACGGGCAGCACTAATAACTTCCTAAATAGTAAGGTTGCTGTCTATATGAACTTACCTATTGAGAATTGCAGCAGGTTTGTCGTTAAGGTCGCCAACGGATAGATTTTGAAGTGTGATCATAGGTGCCCGCAGGTGAAACTGTTGTTGCAGGACCAAGAGATAATTGCAGATTTCTTCCTCCTCCCTCTTGATGATCATGAGGCCATACTCAGAATTAAATGGTTGATGACATTATGTGATATTTCTTGAAATTTTATGCAACTAATTATAAAATTTTACAGTAAGGAGAAACAGGTGATACTGCACGGGAAACGTGAGGGCGACGTAACGACGATTTGCACACAACAAATGGAGAAGGTTTTGCATAAAGCATGCAACAGCTTTTTGGTACAACTTGAGCAACAAACTAAGGGAGACCCAACAAAATTTCAGATCCAAATCGACTTCCTTTGCTTGCTGAATTTTCGGATATATTTGACGAACCGCGTAACCTACCTCTTACCCATCGGCATGATCATTGTATAATGATTCTTCCAGGCAAATCTCCAGCAAATGCTCAGCCATATCAATATTCACATCTCTAGAAGGATGAAATAGAAAGGATTGTAAAAGAGATGCTCAAAATAGGAGTTATTCGGCCAAGTTGCAGCCCTCATACGAAAGAAGGATGGAATATGGCGATTATGTGTTAATTACCGAGCTCTCAAAGGCATAACCATCAAGGATTAATACCCTATTCCAGTAGTAGATGAGTTGCTAAGGGAGCACAAATCTTCACAAAGCTGGACCTTCGATCCAGGTATCATCAAATACGAGTATGCGAAGAAGACATACCGAAAACCACCTTTTGAACACACAACAACCACTATGAATTTTTGCTTTCTTCATAAGAAGGTGGAATATCTTGGGCATATCATATCAGAGGAAGGCGTGGCAGTAGACCCCTTCAAAATTGGAGCAATGCAAAACTGGCTGACCCCGTGGAACATAAAATTGCTACATGACTTTCTGGGTTTAATAGACTACTACTACAAGTTCGTGAAAAACTATGGAGAAATCAGTGCATCACTTACTTCTTTACTAAAAAAATATATCTTCCAATGGTCGGACAGAGCCTCCGCTGCCTTCGACAAACTTAAGGCAGCCATGACGACGACGCCGGTGCTAACACTCCATATTTCAACCAACCCTTCATTATTGAGGTCGACACATCTGGAGTCGGAATTGGAGCCATTCTCATGCAAGATGGCCGACCACTCATATACACTAGCAAGGCATTATCTCCCTCCCATCAAAATAAGTCAACATATGATAAGGAGATGCTCGCCATTATGCACGCAGCAACGAGGTGGAGACCCTACTTATCGGCCGATGATTTCAAATTAAAATCGACCATAAAAGCCTCAAGTACTTTTTAGAGCGAAAAATATCATCCCCTGAGCAGCAAAAAAGGGTAATAAAACTTCTTGGATTTGATTATCAAATAACTTACAAAAAGGGGAAAGAGAATGTTCTTGCAGATGCGCTTTCGCAACTACCCGGGAAAGTTGAAGTTTCGGCCGTTTCATTTCTGACCAGTGACTTTCTTAAGGATACTAAGATGGAATGATAGGAAGATTCAGAGATTAGTAAGATTATAAAAAAATTGGAGGAAGCACCAAGCCCCATGGCTCATTACATTCGGGACTCAAAAGAATTATGCTATAAGGGACGCATTGTGCTTGTGACAAATTCTACTTGCATCTTCAAGAGCAGATTTTGGACAAAGTTATTCCATATGCAGGGTACTAAATTGAAAAGGAGTACGACATATCACCCACAAATCAACAGCCAGCCGGAAGTTTTAAATAGGTGATTGGAGATAGCCCAAAGCCACCCACCAAATATGACTACCCAAAGAGAACTCCAGACCCAGCCAAGTGCCAATATTGATCGACGGATCGTGACTCGACGACAATGACCCACTAATGAAGTGCTAATACAGTGGGGCGAACCTACCAATAGAAGATGCCACTTGGAAGAACTATGACGACTTGAAGATCAAATTCCCAGAATTCACGAATCATCAGCCTCGAGGACAAGGCTGATTTGAAGAGAGCGGGTCTGTTAGGACTCTAGCTTGGAGAGTCCTAATTGAGAGGGACATTCGTGTAAAACTGTTAGGACTCTAGCTAGGAGAGTCCTAATTGAGAGGGGCATTCATGTAGGAGGTTTTTTCTTAGAGAAGAATTAGGAGTTGTAAGGGAATAGGAGTCTTGAGTAGGAGTCATATTGGGAGTTGGTTAGAAGTAATAGCCTTAAGTAAGAGTCCTATTAGGAGTTAGGGTTTAGAAGCCCTATAAATAGCCATGTATTCCTTCTCTTTTCTTAAGCAATAGATGAATCTTTTCTGTAGCCTTTGAGCAGCAACTTAGAGGGAGGAACCCCTATAGAGTTCCAAGGAGGCTGATCCCCTAAAAAGATCAACCCCAAGTTTAGAATCTACAAGGGTTCTATCATCTCCCCTCCTTAAAAGAAAATTTAGTCCTCTAAATTGATCATAGCTCAATCGATGAAAATATGAGAATTATGATATCTTTATTTCCTCCTGCTCTCAAATAATTTCATCAATAGAATACTCATTTTTTATGGTCACCTGATTCAACTGTCTTTAATCAATACAAAGCCTCAATGTTCCCTCCATCTTTTTAACTAACACCAGAGCACCCCCATGATGAAATATTAAGCCAAATAAAAACCTTATTTAATAGTCCTTGTAGTTGTTTTTCTAATTCCGCTTACTCAAATGATATCATTCTGTAGAGAGGCTTAGATTTTAGGATTGTCCCAAGGACCAAATCAAAAGCAAAGTCACGTTTGGAGGTAATCCAAGCAAGTCACTTAGGCTACATTATGCAAGGAGATAAATCATGTCCAATACTCTCAAAATAAAAGATCGGTTGATCGAATATGCAAAAAGTGATCATTTGTTATATACCAATCCATAGTGGTATGATAGGAAGATAACCAATCCATACCAAGTATAATATCAAAACTCCAAATCTCTAGGAGAACTAAATCAGCAAAAAGTTCAAGTTCTCCAATAAAATCAGACAAGAGGACTAGATTCAAGTTCGTTATCAAAGAATCTTCAATGATCGTATTTTATATATATCACATAATGCAGTGGTCTAGGTTGAATGCCCAAGTGATAAGCAACATGTTACGAATCAAATCGTAGATAGGACCCATGGTCAAACAAATATTTGCATTCTTTCATAAACATGCATAATACCTTCGATCAATAATTTAGAAGTTTTAGAATAATATTCAGTGATAGCATACACTCTAACATGGGCTGATGATTTAAGACGCAGTGACTCTTTCTTCTTGTTCAAAGGGCAGTCTTTTATTTTATAATCCAATTTTCCACAAGCAAAATAGGCTCTAGTCACCCGAAAATACAAACTTGTTTTATAATTTAACCTGCAATTCACACATGATTAAGTCTTTTATGGTGACTTCCTTTTTCAAATCCAAATGTCTTGACCCTCTTGTTATTACTTTTTGATTCATTTCTAATCATATTTTTATTGGTAAACTTGTCCTTGTCATTCTTGCCACTGATCTCCAAAAATTCTTTTCATTGTTGCCATTAATGATCAGCCTCTACTTCCAATATAACGTGGCAGAAGAAATCTTTCGATCATCATAACAATTTTGTACATCAAATATTTCTCCGTTTGCATCATCCATTTTTTCTACCACCAATGAAATTAGGTCTACCATGCTTTCATTACGCTCAATCACGTTAGTCTCCAACGCCTGAGTCATGATGTTCGGTCGCAACAATCTTCAGTGGCTGAGCCATGGCACTTGGTCACATCAATCTCCAATGCTCGAGTCACGACACTCGGTCGCATCAGTCTTCAGTATCTATGCCATGGCGCTCGATCACATCAGTCTCCAGCGCTTCAGTTGCTAGTCATAGGTGCCCTGAAAGCCAACCACGTGAGTGATGACACATGTGACATGATATGCATTCTTTTTGCTTATTATATCTTACTATTTTTATCACTTTATATTGCTTATTGCATATATGCATATATATTATGATGTGCATGAATTTGTGCAATGGGAATCAGATCATGATGAGATTATGATAATGAGACCGATTCGCCTTTAAACATAGACCCTAAATAATCCTAGTCATATGTTACTCGAAAAGGACATCAAGATAATCAGACAGACTAGTGTGTTGTATACCCATCCATATGATGAAGGTAGCTAGTCTCATAGCCGCTTGTGCGGGGACACTAAGGATATAGTGCATATTCTCATTGGAGAATGAGTACAATAATTGATCTGCTCACGGAATACTGGATGGTTGATGATGCCTTATTGTCAGAAAGCGATTCTATAGACCTAGTAGTATATTTAGTCCTTAGACTTGAGACACTAAGGATTGTATGAGTACTCCACTCGTTGATACGAGACTTATATGTTTGAAAGTTCCAAATCTAGTATAACCGGTTATTGGGAGTGGCAACCAACCTTACGAGGGCTATTGAGTGTCGATATAAGATCATCCTGTGTGTTCTTACTCAAACAAATCCTTAGCCAAGGTCATTCAGATTGAAAGAGAAAGAGTTCTCCGGGAGAATCTGATAGAACCCTTGCAGATTCTAAACTTGGGATTGATCTCTTTAGGGGATCGGCCTCCTTGGAACTCTATAGGGGTTCCTCCCTCCAAGTCGCTGCTCAAAGGCTATAGAAAAGATTCATCTATTGCTTAAGAAAAGAGAAGGAATATATGGCTATTTATAGGGCTTCTAAACCCTAACTCCTAATAGGACTCCTACTTAAAACTCTTATTTCTAACCAACTCCTAATAGGACTCCTACTCAAGATTCCTATTCCCTTACAACTCCTAATTCTTCTCTTAGAAAAAACCTCCTACATGAATGTCCCTCTCAATTAGGACTCTCCTAGCTAGAGTCCTAACAGACCCGCCCTCTTCAAATCAGCCTCGTCCTCAAGGCTGAGATTCCATGAACTTAGGGAATCGGGTCTTTAGCTCCTCATATAGTTCCCATGTCTTCAAGTGGTAGATTATTCCAATGCACTAGTACTTCAGTAGAGGGATGTCGGCGACGCATCACGATCCTGCGATCGAGGATGGCTTGTGGTTGGGCTTGAATAACTCCATCCTCAGTTGTGTTGGGCAGTTGGATCTGGGGTGACTCGTGTTCTCTCAACATGGGCTTTAGGCATGATACGTGGAAGGCAGGGTGAATTTTGGCATCCTCAAGTAATTTAAGTCTATACGCCACGGCTCCAATACACTCTGTGATCTGATAGGGCCCATAAAAACGTGGGGATAGCTTCATGGAGGCTCGAGTGTTGATAGAGAGTTGCTTGTATGGTTGTAGGCGAAAATAAACCCAATCTCCCATTGAAAATTCTCTTTCACTTCATCATGTGTCGGCTTGCTGCTTCATTCTGGCTTGAGCGGTAGAGAGATTATCTTTTAACAGTTGTAAGAGTTTGTCCCTATCAAACAATTCTTGGTCAACTTGATCTACCTTGGTCGAGCCAATACATACTTTGGAATCACAGGGGCTGGTCGACCATACAATGCTTCATATAAGGGGCATATTTTGTAGATGAATGATATGTAGTATTATACCACCATTCAGCCCAGGGAAGCCATTTCACCCACTCCTTTGGTCGGTCGCTAGCGAAACACCGGAGGTACGTCTCTAAGCACCTATTTACCACCTCTGTTTGGCCGTCAGTTTGTGGATGATACGCTGTGCTCATCTTGAGTTTGGTGACTTGTAATTGAAATAACTCAGTCCAAAATTTACTAGTGAAGATCCTGTCATGATCACTTACGATGGACCTTGGCATCCCATGCAGTTTAACAATATTTTCTATGAAAATCTGGGCAATACTAACAGTAGTGTAGGGATTTATCACAACACAAAAATGAGCATATTTCGTAAGTCGATCAACCACCACGAGAATCGTGCTTTTACCTTTGGAAGATGGCAGCTCTTTAATGAAGTCCATGGAGATGTCAGTCCACACTGAGTCTGGTATGGGTAGTGGTTGTAGCTTCCCTGGATTTGCCACAGTTTCACCCTTGTGCTGTTGACATACATCATATTGTGCCACATATTCAGTAATAATTTTTTTCATCCCTCTCCAATAATCCAGAGTGCCCTGCTGAAGGTATGGAGTGCATTTTATGCAATATAATTGTGATGCAAGGGGAGTCAAGTATAAGCACAATGCGACCTTTGTAGCGTAGATCCCTCGAATCCCAGGTTTAGTGGGCTATTGCACTCGGATCCTCCTCCAATCTTTTTATGATGTTGCTGATCTCTGGATCCTTCTTCCATTCTTCCCAAATGTCCTTGAGGAGACCGGTGGTAGGATGGGAGATGGCGGAAACCTTAGCTTGTTCAGGTAGCCGTGAGAGTGCATCTGCTACAATGTTTTCTTTCCCCTTTTTGTAAATAATTTCATAATCAAATCCAAGAAGTTTGCTTACCCATTTTCGCTTGCGCAAGGGATGATATCTTTTGCTCCAAAAAGTACTTGAGGCTTTTATGCTCAGTTTTAATTTGAAATCGCCGGCCGATCAGGTAGGGTCTCTACCTCGTTACTGCGTGTACAATGGCAAGCATCTCCTTATCATATACTGACATATTTTGATGGGAGAGACAAAATGCCTTGCTAGTGTATGCGAGTGGTCGACCAATTTGCATGAGAACAGCTCCAATTCCGACTCCAGATGCGTCGGCCTCAATGATGAAGGGTCTATTGAAATCTGGTAGCGCAAGCACCGGCGTCATTATCATGGCTGCTTTACGTTTGGCGAAGGCAGCAGAGGCTTTGTCCGACCATTGGAAAGCATCTTTTTTTAGTAAAAAGTGAGTGGTGCATTGATCTTCCCATAGTCCTTAACAAATTTTCGGTAGTAGCCCGTTAGTCCAAGGAACCCTCACAGTAATTTCACGTTTGTAGGTTTCGGCCAGCCTTGCATTGCCTCAATTTTTGTTGGGTCTACCGCCACTCCTTCTGATATTATATGCCCAAGGTACTCTACTTTTTGCTGGAGAAGCTGCACTTTGGTTGCTTAACAAAAAGAGTATTCTCCCGAACGATCATCAAAACAATCCGTAAATGCTGAAAGTGAGTCTCAAGAGAAGGGCTGTAAACGAGAATATCATCAAAAAATACCAACACAAATTTACGAAGAAAGCTCCAAAATATATCATTCATGAGACTTTGAAAGGTTGAAAGAGTATTAGTGAGTCCAAAAGGCATTACCAAGAATTCATAATGGCCATCATGTGTGCGAAATGCAGTTTTTCGAATGTCATCATCACATACTCAAATTTGGTGGTAACTGGATCGGAGGTCCAACTTCGTGAAGACTCGAGCTCCTTTCAATTCATCAAGAAGTTCATCCACCATTGGTATTGGGTACTTGTCCTTGACGGTGATGCCATTTAAAGCTCGGTAGTCGATGCACATCCGCCAAGTTCCGTCCTTCTTGTGTACAAGTAGCACCGGTGAGAAATAGGGGTTGCAACTTGGCCGAATCACCCCTGTTTCAAGCATCTCCTTTACGATCTTTTCAATTTCATCTTTCTGGAGGTGAGGATATTAGTACGGTTGAGTGTTCGCTGGTGGCTTGCCGGGAAGGATTGGAATTCGATGGTCACGTTGCCGAGAAGGAGGAAGACCGCGTGATTCAGCAAATATGTCGGCAAATTCAGTAAGTAATTGGGCAAGATTTTGATCTTCAATTTTGAATTTCTTCTCTTCTGGTTGTGGCTGGAGATGCATTAAAAAGCCACCATTTACCTTGTGCAAAACTTTCCCCATTCGTTGGGTCGAAACAGTGGTAACGTTGCTTCCGCGCTTCCCGCGTAGGATGATCTGTTTGCCCTTACAGAAGAATTTCATAATTAATTTAGAAAAGTTCCAAGAGACATCACCTAGTGTAGTCAGCCATTCTATACCAAGCACTGCCTCATAGTCATCGATTGGTAGGAGGAAGAAATCGGTGATAATTTCATGGTCTTGCATAAATAGTTTCACTTACGGGCATCTTTGGTCGCACTTTAGGATTCTGCCGTCGGCAACCTTTACATTGAACTTGCTGCAACCTTCAATATGTAATGTCATCTGAGTAGCAACCTTATGATTCAGGAAGTTATTAGTGCTACCCGTGTCGATGAGAACAATGATCGGTTGTTGTTTGAGAAGGCCTCCAACTTTCTTCGTTTGCGGATTTGAGTAGCCGGCTAGTGCGTGTACCGTAATGTCGGTCGGCTGTGGCTCTTCTTCCATATCTTCATCTTCATGTTCAAGGCTATCTTCTAGATGTTCAATGACCTCTTCTTCTACTGGTTCAATCATAAGAAGTCTACCTTTTTTACAGCGATGCTCGCGGCTCCACGGCTCGTCACAATGCCAACATAACCCCTTCGTAGATCGCTCCTGAATTTCTTCTCCTGTTAACCATTTCGGTGCAGGGACTCGGTTGATAGTAGGGGGGGCTAAGAGCTTTAGTATTGTAGGTCGTGGAGTGATCCTAGTCCTCCGGGCTTCATGGTTCAATCGCTACTCTTAAAGTCGTGCGAAAGAGATGGCTGCCATAAGCGTGTATGGTTGTCGCGCCTTAACTTTGTTGAATCTCGAATTTTTATGATGAAGTCAATTGTCATTTGTTATCTAATCTATATGTTGAGATAAGTGTGCAGGATTAACTACGATGAAAGTAAGACATGAAGCAGGAGTTGCGCCGGAGTCAAGACAATGATCACGTTGGGAGTTCGAGAGTTCGACGGAAGTTCGGATAGTCGTCAAAGGTTCTGCGGGAACAAATTCGAGAAGTCCATGAGCTTGCCATAGAAGCTCATCGAAACTCGCCAAGAGCTTCGCAAGTCCAGGAGTTTGCCGGAAGTCCGCAGGAGCATCACCGAGGGTTCATCGGATGATCGACGGAAGTTCGCCAGAAGCTTGCCGGAAGAAGCGATTGATGCACCGGGGCAAGATGCAGTAAATGTCATAGGAAATATTGTAGTTAGCACAATGATTAAGTTGGAAATGGGGGGTAATCCCATTAACTTAATCTTGGGGCAATTGGGCCCCTGAAAAACCCAAATTGGGTGGAATGGATCAACCCATTCGGACCCTGATTTCTGTCAAGCGATTGAACCGCCCCAGCAAGGCGGTGGCACCGCCTGGGCTCAGTCTCCGAGGGAGACTGGGCGGTGTAACCGCCCCTGACAAGAGGTGGCACCGCCTGAGCTCGGTCTTCGAGCTCTGGCAGGAGGTGCAATCGCCTCAGTCATGCGATGGCACCGCTTGAGCTCGGTCTTCGAGCTCTAGCAGAAGGTGCAACCGCCCTTGACAGGAGGTGGCACCGCCCGGAGGATCAGTCTTCGAGCTCTACCAGGCGGTGCAACCGCTAGATCCCGAAATTTCGGGAATTGACAGTTTTGAGCTAGGAATTCAAACTGGGTTGGGGCTTGTAAATACCCCACCCTTTCAGCACTGAAAGGGCACTCAAACACACCGAAATCCTGATCTTATTCTGTGATTTTTAGAGCTCAAAATTGTTGTAAAAGCCAAAAGTTCTTCTCCCTCTTTTCTTCCAAGTTCTGATCTTTAAAGAGAGGAGAGGAAATTCTGTAAGGGTTGTCTCCTAAGCCCATCAAAAGGAGTGAAACTGTAAAATGGTGGTTGGCCTTCACCTATTGAAAGAAGGCCTCTAGTGGACGTCGGTGACCTCGTCGGTGGAGGAAGCCAAAAGTGGATGTAGGTCAAGATTGACCGAACCACTCAAAATCTCGGTTTGCATTTACTTTGAGCATATTATCTTTACTACAAACCTCCTCAAAAGCTTACTGCTTTCTGCGCATATACGATTGGGTATCAAGTTTTGCACTTTCCGAATCGGCGTTTAGACGTAAATCAGTTTTATCGTATGATCATCATATTTCAGTTTGCGTTTACGTTTTGATTTCTGTCATAACTACAAACTGCCTTTATATCCTTGCTTTAACTGCATCTCGCTTAATCAAGTGATTTACGAATCAACATTTAGATATAAATCAGTTTTTTTCATACGAATATCATATTTTAGTTTGCGCCTACTATCTGATTTGAACAATAACTGCAAACTGCATTTATATCTTTGCTACATCTCGCTTAATCAAAAGTTAAAGTGATTTACGAATCGGCTTTCTTACTGAAATCACTTTTATCGAACGAACACAGTTTTTTAAATCGTAGAAGGTTTTCCGCTGCACTAATTCACCCCCCCCTCTTAGTGCTCTTGATCCTAACAATTGGTATCAGAGCGGGGTTAACTCTCAAACGGATTAAAACCCAAGAGAGATGGCATTCGCCGGAAACCAAGAGGGCCATTCTATTACACATCCACCCATGTTCAATGGGACGGACTACACCTATTGGAAGACCCGAATGAGGATCTTTCTTATTTCTATGGATTTTGAACTTTGGAATCTTGTTGAAAATGGATTTTCGAAGTCTTCTCTTCCAATGATCGATTGGAATGAATTGGAGAAGAAGGCTTTTGCTCTTAATGCAAAGGCTATGAATGTCTTATTTTGTGCACTTGATAAAAACGAGTTCAACCGTGTTTCGGTTTGTGAAACCACATTTGATATTTGGTACACACTCGAAGTGACTCACGAAGGCACAAGTAGAGTGAGAGTCAAAAATCAATCTTTTGATACATTCTTTCGAATTTTTCTGGATGAAACCGAGTGAGACTATTGGCGACATGTTTACCCGTTTCACGGATGTCGTCAACGATCTAAATGGACTCGGAAAAAGTTTTTTGAATTTTGAGGTCGTAAATAAGATTCTAAGATCCCTTCCTAAAAGTTGGGATCCTAAAGTCACTGCTATTCAAGAGGCGAAAGATCTAAACAACTTCCCTCTTGAAGAACTAATCGGGTCATTAATGACCTACGAGATGACTTGCAAAGCTCATGAAGAGCAAGAAGACATCCTTCCAAAGAATAGGAAGGATATGACACTCAGAACTTTAGAAGACCACTTGAGAGAAAACTCAAGTGATGAGGACTATGACGATGACGTGGCACTTCTAACAAGAAAATTTAAAAAATTCATTAAAAGAAACAAGTTTAAGAATGACACAAAAAATAAACTTGAACCCAAGAAGGACCAAGTTATTTGCTACGAGTGCAAAAAGCCGGGACACTACAAAAGTGATTGTCCCCAAGTCAAAAAGAGAACATCAAAGAAGAAGGCGCTCAAAGCAACGTGGGATGACTCGAGTGCGTCCGAAGAAGAGGAGTCCAACACCGAGCAAGTTGCTCATTGCGCCTTAATGGCCATCGGAGAGGAGGTAACGAATTTAATAGATGCAGATTTATCATTTGATGAATTATTAAATGCCTTCCATGACTTATTTGATGAATGCAAGATTATTAGCAGAAAATACAAATTGCTAAAAAAGGAGCATGATAGTCTTACTTGTAATTTCGATAAGTTAAAAACTGAATATCATGATAGTTTAGGTTCATGCATAAAATGCCATGATCTAGAAACTCTCCAAAAGGAAAACTTGCTACTTAAAGACACCTTGAAGAAATTCAAGGTTGGTAGCAAGTCTTTGAACATGATCCTTGCAAACAAGGGTCACGTTCCCAAAAGAAGTGGAATCGGATTTGTGAGAAGTCCTCACCAAAATCCAACCACCTTCATAAAAGGCCCCATCTTACATGTTCGACACCAAAGCAAATGCAACTTTTGTTGCAAACTTGGACACAAAACGCATTATTGTCCATTCAAGAAAATTAGTCCGAGTAAATTAATTTGGGTTCCTAAAGGAACCATGACAAATTTTATGCAACATGATAAATAATATAGATCTATTTTTGAGGCACACAAAAGCAAATGGGTACCTAAAAATCATCCTTTCTTATAGAAACCTATACCATCGCAAGCTAGGAGCAAGAGATGGTACCTTGATAGTGGATGCTCAAGGCATATGACCAGAGATCCATCTTAATTCTCTAAGCTCACTAGCATAGACGAAGGCTATGTCACCTTCGGAGACAACAACAAAGGTAAAATCATTGGCAAAGGAACCATGATAAATTCTATGCAATATGATAAAAAATGTAGATCTATTTTTGAGGCACCCAAAAGCAAATGGGTACCTAAAGATCATCCTTTCTTGTAGAAACCTATACCATCACAAGCTAGGAGCAAGAGATGGTACCTTGATAGTGGATGCTAAAGGCATATGACTGGAGATCCATCTCAATTCTCTAAGCTCACTAGCATAGACGAAGGCTATGTCACCTTTAGAGACAACAATAAGGGTAAAATCATTGGCAAAGGAACCATAGGTAACAAATCCAACTTCTTTATTGAAGATGTTTTGTTAGTTGATGGTTTAAAACATAACCTCTTGAGCATTAGTCAATTATGTGATAAAGGATATATTGTCAGATTCGAATCTAATGCTTGCATCATTGAAAAACCGTACAAAAACACGTCTATGATTGCATTAAAACAAAATAACGTATACACTATTGACATCAATGATTTGTATAATGAAATATATTTTTTGGTTTTGAATGAGGATGCTTGGCTATGACATAGAAGATTAGGTCATGCTAGCATGAAACTAATCACTCAAATATCATCTAGAGAACTTGTAAGAGGAATTCCTCATATCAAGTTCATCAAAGATAATGTATGTGATGCTTGCCAATTAGGTAAACAAATTAAGGGTAGTTTCAAATCTAAGAATCAAATAAGCACCTTTAGTCCCTTACAATTGATCCATATGGACTTGTTCGGACCAATCTCTACATCAAGCCTAGGAGGTAGCAAATACGCCTTCGTCATTGTGGATGACTATAGTAAATACACATGGACTTACTTCTTAAAACAAAAAAATGAATGCTTTAGATATTTTACCAAGTTTTGTAAACTTGTTCAAAATAAGAAGGGTTCTATGATTTCGTCAATTAGAAGTGATCACGGTGGTGAATTTCAAAACCATGATTTCTAAGAATTTTGTGAACTCAATGGATACAACCATAATTTCTCTACTCCTAGGAATCCTCAACAAAATGGAGTAGTAGAAAGAAAAAATCGAAATTTACAAGAAATGACAAGAACCATGTTGAATGAACATAGCCTACCCAAATATTTTTGGGCCGAAGCTGTAAACACTGCATGCTATATTTTGAATAGAGTTCTAGTAAGACCCTCACTCACCAAAACTCCCTATGAGATATGGAACAACAAAAAACCCAATGTTTCATATTTTAAAGTCTTTGGGTGTAAGTGTTTTATCTTGAATGAAAAAGATAACTTAGGAAAATTTGATACTAAATCCGATGAAGGAATCTTTCTTGGTTATTCTTTGGTTTCTAAAGCTTTTCGTATCTTCAATAAAAGAACTTTAATTATTGAAGAATCCATTCATGTTGTTTTCAATGAGATTTTCGAAATCAGGAAAAACGATTCTGATGATGATGTTAATTTTGATTCCTTGAATTTAAATGAAACCCCGTCTCCAACTAGCAACTTGGATGCATCCACTTCCGAAACATCCTTACCTAAGGATTGGAAGTATGTAGATGCTCATCCTAAGGAGCTAATCTAAGGAGACACATCAAAGGGGGTTCAAACACATTCTTCTCTTAAAAATTTTTGTTCAAACGCCACTTTTCTCTCCCAAATTGAACCCAAATGTGTTGACGAAGCCATGAAAGATGATTCATGGATTATTGCAATGCAAGATGAATTAAATCAATTTGAGAGAAATAAGGTGTGGAAGCTTGTTCCTAGGCCAAATGACCATTTAGTAATTGGTACTAAATGGGTTTTTAGAAACAAGCGAGATGAATATGGTATCGTGGTTAGAAACAAGGCTAGATTAGTGGCTAAAGGTTTCAACCAAGAAGAATGTATCGATTACGAAGAAACCTTCGCTCCTGTGGCTCGATTAGAAGCCATAAGGATGCTCCTTGCCTACGCTAGTAGTAATAATTTTGAGTTGTTTCAAATGGATGTTAAAAGCGCTTTTCTTAATAGCTTTATTTCCGAAGAAGTCTATGTTGAACAACCTCCTGTATTTGAAAATAATAGCCTCCCTAATTATGTGTTTAGATTAACTAAAGCTCTCTATGGTTTAAAACAAGCTCCGAGGGCTTGGTATGAGAGACTTAGTTCTTTTCTTATTGAAAATAATTTTACAAAAAGCAAGGTTGATACTACATTGTTCATCAAGAATTTTGAAAATAATTTTCTCATTATTCAGATTTATGTTGATGATATTATCTTTGGTTCTACGAATGAATCTCTTTGTGAATCTTTTGCTAAAACTATGAGTCTTGAATTCGAAATGAGTTTAATGGGAGAATTAACATTTTTCTTAGGCTTACAAATCAAACAACTAAGCAATGACCTATTTATTAGTCAAACTAAATATGCTATGAATTTGCTAAAAAAGTTTAATATGAATAGCTCAAAAGCTATTAACACTCCTATGAGCACCTCCACTAAGTTAGAAATTGATAAAAGTGAAGAAAGCTTCGATCAAAAAACTTATAGGGGCATGATAGGAAGTTTACTTTACCTCACTACAACTATACCAGATATCATGTTCAGTGTAGGACTTTGTGCTAGATTTCAATCAAACCCTAAGATATCTCATCTCAAAGCAGTTAAAAGAACACTTAGATATCTTAATGGTACCACAAATCTAGGATTATGGTACCCAAAATCAGATAATCTTGAGTTAATTGCTTATGCTGATGCGGACTTTGCTGGCTGTAGACTAGATAGAAAAAGCACATCAGGAATATGTCAAATTTTAGGACATGCCCTTGTTTCCTGGTCATCTAAGAAACAAAATTCGGTTGCACAATCAACAATTGAAGCTGAATATATTGCAGCAAGTGCATGTTGTGCACAAGTTGTATGGATGAAAAACACCTTAGAAGATTAAAAAGTTCATCTTAAAAATATTCCCATTAAATGTGATAACACAAGTGCAATATGTTTAACAAAGAATCCTATACAACACTCAAGAACAAAAAATATTGATTTAGACATCACTTTATACGATATCATGTTACTAATCATGATGTAATCATAGAGTTCATTGACACTAAACATCAACTAGCTGATATTTTTACAAAACCTCTAAGTGAAGAACAATTTGATTTCATAAGAAGAGAATTAGGAATGTTTATGTGTCCGAATACATAAACTTGTTGAAATTATTTTTCGGACTTTATTGATTGATTGATCAATTTCACTTAATTGCTATGATAATTTTACACAATTAAATGTTAGAAATTATGTGTATGAATATAAAAATTTCCATGATGATAAGCATGTTTTGTCTTCATGATCATATTTGAAAATCAATAGCACAATCTCGTCCGAATGCATGAAAGTCTTAATTTCATTTTCGGATTCTCTTAAAAATCGGAGTTTCTCGATACATTATCCTCTTCCGGACTTAATAAAGCATATGTCATAATGAGTTTAATTCTCATCATTGTTGACATATGAAATACATCTCTCATACACCTATGTGAAGAATATTCTTTAAATAAATAGATTTAATAAAATGATTCCTGATTATATGAATGATAGTGTTTTACTAAAAGGATTCGTTTCTAATACATATCTTGATCCTTGTGAAAATGAAGCAAGATTTAATCTCTTATTAATTTTAACTTCATTTAAAGTAAACTCACAAATAGATGGTGGAGATACGGGGTAAAAACAGAATTGATATCTCCATGTCATGGTTGCATAATTGACTCACTATTGAAAATGACATGAACCTAGTAAAGGCATCACGCTTATGCTCAAAATTCGCTTATATTGTTCTCCTGGTATCACAATTACCATGTTTTTTGTTGATGACAAAGGGGGAGAAATATATGAGTATTAATGTCATGCTTGCATCACTAAGAGATATATGAATTGCTATGCTATGATTGCTATAATTTACATTATGCCTTGTTTGTATCATGTCAAGATATCAAACAAAAAATCTTACTTCGTAGTTTTACATGTTGATATCTTACAATATGATGAATTCCTACTATTACCATCATTCAAACTTGTAATGTAAAATTTGAAAATGAATGTCAAGCCTTGACATCATGTTCAGAAAGATACATCATGATGGGAATCATGATGGGAGTATTGATAAGTTTAAATGATTTCAACTTATCAATATATCTCTTGAATTCAAAGGTTTTGAATTCAAGAATGACTTATCTCAAGTATGGCATATAGACAGGGGGAGTTAAGGTTAACTCCATTATCAATTGATTGTCATCATCAAAAAGGGGGAGATTGTTGAATCTCGGATTTTGATGATGAAGTCAATTGTCATTTGTTATATAATCTATACGTTGAGATAAGTATGCAGAATTAACTACGACGAAAGTAAGACATGCAGCAGGAGTTGCGTCGGGGTCAAGACAATGATCACGTTGGGAGTTTGAGAGTTCGACGGAAGTTCGGACAGTCGTCGGAGGTTCTGCGGGAACAAATCCGAGAAGTCCATGAGCTTGCCAAAGAAGCTCGTCGGAACTCGCCAAGTGGATCGTCGCAAGTCCAGGAGTTTGTCGGAAGTCCGTAGGAGCATCACCGAGGGTTCATCGGATGATCGACGGAAGTTCGCCGGAAGCTCGCCGGAAGAAGCGATTGACGCACTGGAGCAAATTGCAGTAAATATCTTAGGAAATATTGTAGTTAGCACAATGATTAAGTTAAAAATGGGAGGTGATCCCATTAACTTAATCTTGGGGCAATTGGGCCCCTGAAAAACCCAAATTGGGTCGAATCGATCAACCCATTCGGACCCTGATTTCTACCAGGCGGTTGAACCGCCCCAGCCAGGTGGTGGCACCGCCTGGGCTCAGTCTCTGAGCGAGACTGGGCGGTGCAACCGCCCCTAACATGAGGTGTAACCGCTTGAGCTCGGTCTTCGAGCTCTGGCAGGAGGTGCAACCGCCCCTGACAGGAGGTGGCACCGCCAAGAGGCTCAGTCTTCGAGCTCTGCTAGGCGGTGCAACCGCTAGATCCCGAAATTTCGGGAATTGACAGTTTTGAGCTAGGAATTCAAACTGGGTTGGGGCCTATAAATACCCCACCCTTTCAGCACTAAAAGGGCACTCAAACACACCGAAATCCTGATCTTATTCTGTGATTTTTAGAGCTCAAAATTGTTGTAAAAGCCAAAAGTTCTTCTCCCTCTTTTCTTCCAAGTTCTAATCTTTAAAGAGAGGAGAGAAAATTCTGTAAGGGTTGTCTCCTAACCCCGTCAAAAGGAGTGAAACTGTAAAATGGTGGTTGGCCTTCGCCTATTGAAGGAAGGCCTCTAGTGGACGTCGGTGACCGTTTCGGTGGAGGAAGCCAAAAGTGGATGTAGGTCAAGATTGACCGAACCACTCTAAATCTCGGTTTGCATTTACTTTGAGCATATTATCTTTACTGCAAACCTCCTCAAAAGCTTACTGCTTTCTGCGCATATACGATTGGGTTTCAAGCTTTGCACTTTCCGAATCGGCGTTTAGACGTAAATTAGTTTTATCGTACGATCATCATATTTCAGTTTGCGTTTACGTTTTGATTTCTATCATAACTGCAAACTGCCTTTATATCCTTGCTTTAACTGCATCTCGCTTAATCTAGTGATTTACGAATCAGCATTTAGACGTAAATCAGTTTTTTTTGCACGAATATCATATTTCAGTTTGCGCCTACTATCTGATTTGAACCATAACTACAAACTGCATTTATATCTTTGCTACATCTTGCTTAATCAAAAGTTAAAGTGATTTACGAATCGGCTTTCTTACTGAAATCACTTTTATCGAACGAACGCAGTTTTTTTAATCGTAGAAGGTTTTCCCCTGCACTAATTCACCCCCCCCTCTTAGTGCTCTTGATCCTAACAAACTTCTCCCCGGATCTCCGGCTTTAAGCCCTCAATAAAGGTTCCCAATAGTTGTTTTTCAGACCAATCATGAGTTTGATTAGATAACCTTTCAAACCTGGTTTAGTACTCCTGAATGGTGGAGGTTTGTCGGATCTTTGCTAGTTGTACGTCAATGTTCTCATAATAAGTTGTTACGAAGCGGATCAGTAGTCCTTCTTTGAATTGTCGCCATGAAAGGACTCCATAAGTGTGTTCAAATCAGTCAAACCATTGTATGACATCTGTTAGAACCCTTGCAGATTTTAAACTTGGGGTTGATCTCTTTAGGGGATCGGCCTACATGGAACTCTATAGGGGTTCCTCCCTCCAAGTTGCTGCTCAAAGGCTGTAGAAAAGATTCATCTATTGCTTATGAAAAGAGAAGGAATACATGGCTATTTATAGGGCTTGTAAACCCTAACTCCTAATAGGACTCCTACTTAAGACTCTTACTTCTAACCAACTCCTAATAAAACTCCTACTCAAGACTCCTATTCCCTTACAACTCCTAATTCTTCTCTAAGAAAAAACCTCCTACATGAATGCCCCTCTCAATTAGAACTCTCCTAGCTAAAGTCCTAACAAAATGTCCCTCTCAATTAGGACTCTCCTAGCTAGAGTCCTAACATTTTTACATGAATGTCCCTCTCAATTAGGACTCTCCAAGCTAGAGTCCTAACAGCATCCCCTTTAAGATGTATAGCTGCAATTTCCACCATAGATGCATCCGCAGTTTTATGGTACCGATAATATCGCTCCGCGCACGAGATCCAACCAATTGGGTCTCCTTCTTTCCATCTAGGGAAGTCCACTCTCATGCGCGAATAGTTGGGGTCAGTCATAGAGCCTCCCCTCTCTTGGAAGCCATCTCTTTGGGCATGATGTGATTGGTTAGAGCTCTCTCCTTGATGTGATTTCTTCGGGCTTGGTGGTCGGCCCAAATTGAATTCGGTAAGGAGAGTCCGAATCTTATCCTCCATTCGTGCCTCAAAGGCTTCAAATTTAGCATTGATTGCCACCTCAGATGCCATAGTATATGACTCAAAATATGTGATGTTAAGATCTCTCATTTGTTGACGGGTTAAAGGCATGTATAGGTTGGATAGAAATCAGTGAAAGTTTGCTACAGAATTGTGTTGTCTTGTAAGAACAGAATTATCATTGAAGAAACAGCGGTTTCTCGAAGAAATCTCCACGAAAAATTTGAGAGATTTGAGGAGGGAATTGATAGTAATATCTTAGTTTATATGACAGAGAAAATATAGTATCAAGATTAAACAAACAGTGTTATGCGGCTAAAATTCTGCAATGTATCTTTCGTTGTAGAGATGAAAACTTTGTGACGAAAAGTTTATGCAGCAATATAGGAACAAATTTTTTTTTTTTTTGGATTTTCGGATAGGGATAACTAAATTACAGCAGCAGTAAGGTAGGAAACCAGAACCTATTGCAATTCACAAGATGATCCGTGGTGGTGGAGATGATGGCAGAATTTGGCGACGATCTTTTAAGCAATTGTGGGAATTGCTTTGGACAGTTGTGGAGGGTTGATGGATGGCAGTGAAAGGGCAGCGAGATGCCAAGAACGCTGCTCTGATACCAGGTGATAGAACCCTTGTAGATTCTAAACTTGGGATTGATCTCTTTAGGGGATCGGCCTCCTTGGAACTCTATAGGGTTCCTCCCTCCAAGTTGCTGCTCAAAGGCTACAGAAAAGATTCATCTATTGCTTAAGAAAAGAGAAGGAATACATGGCTATTTATAGGGCTTGTAAACCCTAACTCCTAATAGGACTCCTACTTAAGACTCTTACTTCTAACCAACTCCTAATAGGACTCCTACTCAAGACTCCTATTCCCTTACAACTCCTAATTCTTCTCTTAGAAAAAACCTCCTACATGAATGTCCCTCTCAATTAGGACTCTCCTAGCTAGAGTCCTAACAGAATCCAATTAGAGCGAGACTCGAGGAGAAACCGTATAGGCCTGACAACACCATACTCGGTATATGATCTTAATAAGACCCAAAAGTCTTATCATAAAAGAAATGAAAGAAATGATAAGGCTCTAATACCAAATGATAAGACCCAAAAGTCTTATCGTAAAAAACATGAAAGAAATGATAAGATTCTGATACCAAATGATAATATTCTGATACCAAATGATAAGACCCAAAAGTCTTACCATTTGGTATCAGAGTGGCGATCCTTGGCGTTCTCACTGCAGTGATGCCGTAGCTATCAAAAAATATATATATATATTTGTGTGAGGAAGGGTGAAGCCGGAAGCCACGAACGTCGATCCTTCTCAACCAAGAAGGAACCTCTACATCTTGGTCAACGACCACCGTTGCCCCGTCTCCATCTACATCACTACTGCTCAGCCTGCAACCACCACCACCGCCGCGGCCCTCTTTCAGCAGTTATCTTCATCTTCAAAAAAAAAAAAAAAAAAGGAAAAAAGAGAGAAGAAGAAGAAGAAGCCACAGCCACCCATACTTCCCCTACTTCCGGCCAGCCCACCCACCACCGTTGCTCTCCGATCAGTGATCACTACCGCCATTGCTTCCCGGCCGAGGGACCACCACTACCGCTGCTGCTGCCCAGTCAGTAGCCACCACCGCCACCGCTGCCCCCACCCAGCCAGCGACCTCTCCTCCTCGCTTCCCTAGACCACCGGCGTCGTTTCCCAGCCAATGGACCACCCCATCGCCGCTTCTATTGAATCTCAGATTTTGATGATGAAATCAATTGATGGGTTAATTAATCTAATCCATATTATTGAGTTAAGTATGCAGGATTAACTACGATAGCTTAAAGACATAAAGCAAGTCTACCGGAGTCAAGTTTGATAGGTGTTCGAGAGTTCGCCGAGAGTCTGAAGATTCGTCGGAAGTGCTGCTAGAACTAACCGAGAAGAAATCGGGGACTTGCCGAAGTTTTCGGAAGTCCGCTGGAGAGATCGTCGGAGGTTCGCAGAGATCACCGAGAATGTTCGGCTACTTGCCAAACACTCGTTGAACTCACCATAAGACCAGGAGCTTGCTGGGAGTCCACCGGAAGAAATTCGAGGGTGTATCGGAAGTCTACCAAAAGTTCACCGAAAATATCGCTAGAAGGAAACTCGACATTGCCGGTTAAAAACTTGCTTAGGACTATGTCTTAATTTTATAGTTTGCATATAATTAGGGTTAGGATTAAGGGTTAATCCTATAACCTAGTTAGGGGCCAACTGGGCCCTAATACAGACTTGTTTGGGCTAAATTAAGAGCCCAACCAGTGACCCGTAAGGTCAGGCGGTGGTACCGTCGGACTGGGCGGTGGCACCGTCCACAACCCAAGAGTTCCGGTGGTGGCATCGCCAGTATACTATTAGTGTCAGACACTGATAGGCGGTGGCACCACCATTGACAGGCGGTGGCACTGCCAGCACCGGGAAACCCAAAACAATTCAAATTTTGAGCCCAAATTTGAATCCTCTTAGGGCCTATAAATACCCCTCAATTCTCAGTAGAGAACATAATCTTTGAGAAGTTAGAGATTGAGATAAAGCCTTAGCAAAGTCTTTAGCAAGTCTTGTTTTCAATAGCTTGAGTGTTCACCTCCCTCTTTCTCTTTGAAAATATGAAAGAGTGTGAATCACTTGTAAAGGGTTGTAAGAGGGGTATATGTCCTTCTCCTTCAAAGTAATGCTAGTGGAAGTTGGGAGCCTCATCGAAGAAGGCTTCGCAAGTGGATATAGGTCATTTGACCGAACCACTTTAAATTAGTGTGTTCCTTGAATATGTGAGTGTTTACCTTTCTGAAACCATTATTTACATAGCAGCAAGCTTTTGGTTTTCATCTCCTTACTTTACTCGAGCTACTTTTACCAAGTCATTCTTTGTCGAATCGAAATCTCTAAGCATTTACGAAATCATTTTCAAACTTATAAGTTTTAATCCGCTGCACAAATTCACCCCCCCCCCCCCCCCCCCCTCTTAGTGCCACTTCGATCCTAACAATTGATATCAGAGCTAGGCTCACTCTCATATTTGGTTTAATACCCAAGAGAGATGGTTTACTCTAGCATGCATGAGGGTCATTCTATTACACATCCGCCTATGTTTAATGGGTCGGATTATACGTATTAGAAAACTCGAATGAGGATTTTCCTCATTTCCATGGATTTTGAGCTTTGGATTATTGTCGAAAATGGATTTCAAAAATCTTCTCTTCTGATGAGCGAATGGGATGAATTGGAGAAGAAGGTTTTTGCTTTAAACGAAAGGCTCTGAATGCCTTGTTTTGTGCATTGGACAAGAATGAATTTAATCGCATTTCAATTTGTGATACGACTTTTGATATTTGGAGAACTTTTGAGGTCACTCATGAAGGCACTAGCTGAGTGAAAGAATCCAAAATCAACATTCTTGTGCACTCTTATGAACTTTTTCGAATGAAACCAAGTGAGTCCATCGGAGACATGTACACCCGTTTTACGGATGTCATCAATGGACTCAAAGCTCTTGGTAAAAGTTTTTCTAACTTTGAACTAGTAAATAAAATTTTAAGATCCCTTCCAAAGAGTTGGGATCCAAAAGTTACGGCCATTCTAAAGGCCAAGAACCTTAAAATATTTCCTCTTGAAGAACTTATTGGGTCTCTAATGACCTACGAAATGACGTGCCATGCTCATGAAGAGCTCAAGAACCCCCTTCCAAAGAATAGGAAGGATATGACGCTTACATCACGAGAAGACCACTTGAAAGGAACATCAATTGATGAGGACAGTGACGATGACATTACACTTTTAACTCTAAAATTTTTAAAAATTATAAGAAAAAATAAATTTAAAAATAATACTAAAAATAAACTTGAACATAAAAAGGACCAAGTAATATGCTACGAATGCAAGAAGCCGGGGCACTTTAAAAATGAATGCCCCCAAGCCAAGAAGAAGCAACCGAAGATGAAGAAAGCTTTAAAAGCGACTTGGGACGATTCAAGTGATTCCGAAAGTGAAGAAGCTAGCAACAAAGAGGAGGCAAACTTTACGCTAATGGCTTTAGGAGAAGAGGTATGTGATTTAATTAATAAAGATTTATTTTCGATGAATTTTCTATCGCTTTTCATGAATTATTTGATGAGTGTAGAACTATTAGTAAGAAGTTTAATCTATTAAAGAAAGAGTATGTCATACTACAAAATAAGCTTGATAATCTTCAAACTCCTCCATGCTTTAAGTGTGAACACTTAGAATCAATAAAAAGTGAAAATTTGTTACTTAAAGAGATCTTAAACAAGTTTAAGGTCTGTAGCAAGGGATTGGACATGATCTTTGCAAACAAGGGTCACGTCACAAATAGAAGTGGAATTGGTTTTGTGAGAGGATCTCACCAAAATCCTACCACTTTCATTAAAGGACTCACATTATATGTTTCACCTCATTTGAAATGCAACTTTTGTTGTAAATCCGGACATGTTGCTTACAAATGTCCATTTAGAAAAATTAGTCTACATAAGTTGATATGGGTTCCTAAAGGAACTATAAATAGTTCAATGATGAATAACAAAATTGGTAGATCAATTTTTGAGGCACCCAAAATCAAATGGGTACCTAAAAATCATCCTCTTTTGTAGACAAACCCACAAGCTAGGAACAAGAGATGGTATCTTGATAGTGGATACTCAAGACACATGATTGGAGATCCATCTCATTTCTCTATGCTCACTAGCAAAGAAGAAGGGTACGTCACCTTCGGAGACAACAACAAAGGCAAAATCATTGGCAAGGGAACCATAGGTAATAAATTAAAATTTTCAATTGATGATGGGTAGTTGATGGATTAAAACACAATCTCTTAAGTATTAGTCAATTATGCGATAAAGGTTACATCGTTAGATTTGAATCTAATGTGTGTATTATTGAAAAACCAAACAATAACATGTCAATGATTGCTTTAAAATAAAATAATGTCTATACCATCAACCTTGATGAACTGAGTAATGCAATGTGTTTCTCTGCTTTAAATAATGATGCTTAGCTTTAGCATAGGAGATTAGGCCATGCAAGTATGAAACTAATAGCTAAGATCTCATCTAGAGAGTTAGTATGAGGGATTCCCAATATGAAGTTTGTTAATAACAAAGTATGTGATGCATGTCAACTAGGTAAACAAATAAAAACTAGTTTCAAACCAAAAAAATCAAATTAGCACCACTAGACCATTACAATTGATCCATTTGGACTTATTCGGACCAATTGACACAACGAGTCTAGGAGGAAGCAAATATACATTTGTAATTGTTAATGACTATAGTAGATACACTTGGACCTATTTCTTGGCTCACAAAAGTGATTGTCTCAAATGTTTTCTAAATTTTGTAAACTTACTCAAAACGAAAAAGGCTTCATGATTTCATCAATTCGGAGTGATCACGGTGGCGAATTTCAAAACCGTGACTTCCAAAGTTTTTATGAATCCAATGGATATAATCATAACTTCTCCACTCTAAGAAATCCTCAACAAAATGGGGTAGTTGAAAGAAAAAATAGAAATTTACAAAAAATGACAAGAACCATGTTAAATGAACATAGTCTACCTAAGTATTTTTGGCCGAAGCCGTTAATACGGCTTGCTATGTCATGAATAGGGTTTCAATAAGACCATCTATATCAAAAACTCCATATGAATTATGAAATAACAAAAAACCAAATGTTTCTTATTTTAAAGTTTTCGGTTGCAAATGTTTTATTTTGAATGAAAAGGATGTCTTAGGAAAATTTGATGCTAAATCCGATGAAGGCATCTTTCTTAGTTACTCATCCATTTCCAAGGCTTTTCGTGCTTTTAACAAAAGAACATTAGTTATAAAAGAGTCTATTCATGTAGTTTTTAATGAAATTTATGAGTTAAAGAAAAATAATTTTGATGATGGTCTTGGTTTTGATAATTTGAATTTAAATGAACCCCCTCCTCAAAATAGCAACTTGGATGTATCTTTTTCCGAAATTTCCTTACCCAAGGAATGGAAGTATGTAGATGCTCATCTAAAGGAGCTAATTATAGGAGATACATCAAAAGGGGTTCAAACTCGTTCTTCCTTCAAGAATTTTTGTGCTAACGTCGCCTTCCTTTCTCAAATTAAACCTAAATGCATTGACGAAGCCTTGAAAGATTATTCATGGGTTATTGCAATGTAAGAGGAATTGAACCAATTTGAGAGAAATGAGGTATGGAAGCTTGTTCCTAGACCTAGTGACCATTTAGTCATTGGTAATAAATGGGTCTTTAGAAATAAGCAAGATGAATGCGGTATTGTAGTTAGAAACAAGGCTAGACTAGTGGCTAAAGGTTTCAACCAAGAAGAAGGTATCGACTACGAAGAGACCTTCACTCCTGTGACAAGATTAGAAGCCATTAGGATGCTCCTTACCTATGCTAATAGTAATGATTTTAAACTATTTCAAATGGATGTCAAAAGTACTTTCTTGAATGGTTAAATTGACTAAGGCTCTTTATAGCTTAAAACAAGCTCCTAGAGCTTGGTATGAAAGGCTTAGTTCCTTTCTTATTTTAAATAATTTTACAAAAGACAAGGTTGATACTACATTGTTTATCAAACATTTTAAAAATAATTTTTTTATTATTCAAATTTATATTAATGATACTATTTTTGGTTCATCGGATGAATCACTATATGAATCATATGCCAATTGTATGAGTCATGAATTTGAAATGAGCCTAATGGGTGAAATAACCTTCTTTTTAGAAGTGCAAATTAAACAACTTAGTGATGATTCAACGAGTCTATAGTGATGATATATTTCTTAATCAATCTAATGTATATACATCTAATTGTTAAATCGTTTTAACAAATCTAATTATTAAATCATTTTAACAATTCTAATGTATATACATTAGAATTGTTAAAACGATTTAACATGGATGGTTCAAAAGTGATAAACACTCCTATGAGTACTTCCACTAAGTTAGATATGGATGAAAATGGTGAAACCTTTGATCAAAAAATGTATAGGGGAATGATAGGTAGTCTACTTTACCTCACCGTGACTAGATCATATATCATGTTTACTATAGGACTTTGCATTAGGTTTCAATATAATCTTAAATTATCTCATCTTAAAAGTGTTAAAAGAATTTTTAGATAACTTAAAGGAACTTCCAACTTAGGATTGTGGTATCCGAAATCTGATAAATTCAATTTAATAGCTTATGCATATGCCAATTTTAGCAGATGCAAGATAGATAGAAAAAGCACATCCGAAACATGCCAATTTTTATGACATGTACTTGTTTGCACTATCTACAGTGGAAGCCGAATACATACCTGCAAGTGCATGCTGCGCACAAGTTGTTTGGATGAAGAATACATTGGAAGACTATGAAATTTACTTGAAGAGCATTCCCATAAAATGTGATAATATAAGTGTCATTTGTCTTACCAAAAATCCAATTCAACACTCTAACTGATACCGGTGAGGGTAAAATGCAGAATAGATTTCCAAATAATACTGATGGAATAATTTTTTTCAGATAGAAAACGTCACAGTAGACAAGGAACGAACTGATATCGGAAGCACTAACGAAGCAACTTTGATAAAAATAAAAAGTAGCTCACCACCAAGTTTAAAATCATAATGGGATACATAAAGTTCACCACCCAACAAAAATTAAACGAGGATACCGAACTAGAAAATAAAATACTCACCACTCAAGGACGCATCAAAGAGATACATAGTTTAAGGGGGTTCTCTAAGAGAGCTTCTACCCAGATATCATCAATTTCTAAAGTTCTTCCTGAGCCCTAAACCACAAAATAAATACTAGTGCATGAAATAACCCTTCATGCATAGGGAATTTCGAAATTATATGGCGAGGAATTGGCTAATCAAACACATTTCATATGTAATCTCTTCTGGAACTAGTACTAATATGTGGTACGATCCTTGGGTGAATGGGAAGAGTATATTTCAATTATATGGCGACAGAATACAAAAAGATTTTGGGGCTCCCAAAGATTGGAAGGTTTTCGAGTTCATTGCTAACGGTACCTGGTGTCTCCCTAATCCTATTTCTCCCGAAATGTTATCACTTTGGCCGACTATCATAGCTATTCCAATCAAGAACAACTCTTCAGATATACTTATTTGGCCTCATGACAATGGCAAATTTAGTGCCACATCCGCATGGAATCAAATTAGGCAAAGAAATAACAAGTGAGTCCCAAGCAGTTGGACATGGGATCAACCGGGATCACAAAGACACTCCTTATGTACATGGCAGGCCCTTCTCAATAAACTACCTACAATAGACAATATGAAAAGAAGAGGTATCTATCATGTTAACCGATGCACCCTTTGTTTGCAACAAGAAGAAACTGTTGACCACCTCTATTTTGCTTGTGATTATACAAAATGGATATGGAAGGAGATTCTCCAGCGATTTGAACTCAATAGACTACCGCAACCAAACTTGCACCAAGAACTAGGTGACCTTATGCAATGTTTCTCAAGAAAAGGGCCTCTTACACAACTAGCAAAGGTTACTTTCAGATGCGCTATTTGGTGGATGTGGAAGGAGAGATGTAATAGAATCTTTGAATGTCAACACACAAACAATGCTTAGCTCTTGAAAGAGATTACTAGAGACTCAAGATCCTGTATGGAGCATGATCTCAAAACCGAGCACTTCACCCGAAGAGAAAAAGATATTTTTATCAAATTTAATTTTGCTATTAGCTAAAGATTTTGGGAATGATTCCAAATAATGTACCCACAGGTAGTTATAGTCTACAGCATGTGAAGTCATAACTATCGCATTCGCACTCTATGAGTTACTTGGCTTTGTCTCTGACTTGTATAGATAAAGCTCTTTGTAGAAACTTTACACATAATCAATTTACTTTTACTTACCAAAAAAAAGGAATTTCGAAATTAAGTGCTTTATATCTGCCAACCAACTCCATTAATGTATTCCTTTGTGCAGGGAATATGCTGATGAGTTGTCTTATCTGAGTAGGCTGAGTTAAAGATTATGTGGCAATATTATTGGCTGAAAAAAATATCATATTATCATCATGGTCCATATGAACAGATTGTAGCAAATTAGACATCCCGTGTCACTAACTAAGCATATCGACATTAGGCATCATTTTATACGCAATCATGTCCTTAACAATAATGTCATTCTAGAGTTTATTGACACAAAACATCAATTAGCAGACATTTTTATAAAAGCCTTAAATGAAGATCAATTTGACTTTATTATAAGGGAACTAGGCATGTTAAATTCTCCTTGTGAATAAGCTTGATTGTATGTATTTTTCGAAAATTTTCATCCTATTTCTGGTTTTCGTGGATTTGACATCTTCTTTATTTTTCGATTCCAAATGACATCTTAAAGAGCAATCCAAGACCCTATTCTATCTTGAATCAAATATCTTTGAAAAAAAAAAAAAGGAGGGAAAGAAAATTTTTTTTGGCATGCTAGTGGTGGCACAGCGAGAACTAGCGATAGCACCGCCTGGGCGCTCGATCCCTAGGCGGTGGCATCATTCGGATTGGCAGTGGCACCGCCCAAGAATCCTCATAAGTACATGAGTTAGGGTTGACGGTGGAATCGCCCCCTGTTAGGATCGGAGCGGCACTAAGAGGGGGGGGTGAATTAGTGCAGCAGATTAAAACGTCGGTTTTGACAAATCTTTCGTACGATAAAAATCGAAATCGAAAGTGCTTAACTTGAAAGCGTATTCTGATACCGGGGAGGGTAAAAATGCAGAATGGATTTCCAAATATGATACCGGGGAGGGTAAAAATGCAGAATGGATTTCCAAATAACACCGATGGAAAATTTGTTCAGATAGAAAATGTCACAGTAGACAAGGAAGAACTGATACCAGAAGCACTAACGAAGCAGCTTAGATAAAAACGAAAAGTAGCTCACCACCAAGTTTAAAATCGCAATGGGATACAGAAAGTTCACCACCCAACGGAAATTAAACGAGGATACAGAACTAGAAAATAAAAGACTCACCACTCAAGGATGCATCCAAGAGATACAAAGTTTAAGGGGTTCTCTAAGAGCTTCTGCCCATATATCATCAGTTTCTAAAATCCTTTCTAAGTCCTAAACACCAAATAAATACTAGTGCATGAAACAACCCTTCATACATAGGAAATTTCGAAATTAAGTGTTTACAACTACTAACCAACTATTTTAATGCACTCATTGGTAATGAAGAAATGTTCACAGCTGCCAACCAACTCCCTTAATGCATTCCTTTGTCTTGAAGAAAAGCACCTTGAAACAGCTTTAACTTTGTGCAGAGAATATGCTGATGAGCTATCATATTTGAGTGTGCTAAGATAAAGATTATGAGGCATAATTATTGACTGAAAAAGATACTAGATCATAATCAAGGCTCGTATAATTAGATTGTAGTAAATTAGACACTCCCGTGTCAATCTCCCCCGGTTGAATGAGACTTGTCCTCAAGTCTTCGTTTGATTCATCAACATGATTATAAAAAGGACTCAAATCAACCACATTAAATGTTAGTGATACTCCGTAATCTTCAGGTAGCTCTATCTCATAAGTATTTCTGCCAATTCTCTTAAGCACCTTGAATGGACCATCAGCCTTTGGTTTCAATTTTCCAAATTTGCCCGGTGGAAACCTCTACTTCCTTAGATGAATCCAGACCAAATCACTTGCATGAAACTCCACATGTTTTCTGTGTTTGTTGGCAGCATGCATGTACCTCTCATTTTGCTTCTCAATGGTTGCTTTCACACCCTCATGCAGCTTCTTTAACTGCTTAGCTCTTTCATCAGCATCTCCACTAAATTGCTTTGTTGTAGAATGAGGGATTAAGTCCAAAGGACTAGCAGGATTAGCACCATAAACAACCTCAAAAGGACTCTTACCGATACTATGATGCATAGAACGATTGTAGGCAAACTCAATTTGTGGAAGAATGACATCCCATTGCTTAATATTCTTGCCAACATAGCTTCTAAGCAAATTTCCCAAGCTTCGGTTTGTTACCTCAGTTTGCCCATCGGTTTGTGGATGATGCGAGCTGCTGAAATTCAAAGAAGTACCCAGCTTCCTCCAAAGAGTTCTCCAAAAATGACTAACAAATTTTGAATCTTGATCAGACACCATAGTTCTTGGAATACCATGCAATTTAACAATCTCCTTAAAATATAAATCAGCAATATGAGATGCATCATTTGATTTATTGCATGGAACAAAGTGAGACATTTTTGAAAATCTGTCAACAACAACCATGATAGAATCCTTGTTCCTTTGAGTTCTTGGCAGTCCCAAAATGAAATCAAGACTCACATCCTCCCAGGGAGCATTTGGCACTGGCAATGGAGTGTACAAACCAGAATTTTGAGTTCTTGTTTTTGCCAAATGACACACTCGACATTGCTTTACATGTCTTTCCACATCTCTAAACATCTTAAGCCAATAGAAGTTTGATTGAATAAGAGCTAAAGTTTTATCTCTACCGAAATGTCCACCCAAAACACCACCATGAGCTTCAGCCAGGATTACTTGTCTCAAAGAATAAGATGGAACACATAAAGCATTAGCTCAAAAAAGAAAACCATCAAAGATCGAAAATTGTTGAAAGGAACCTGATTTGCAATTCTGCCATATTGAGCCGAAATCCACATCATTCTCATAGAGATCTTTGAACGTCTCAAATCCAACAACTTTGACTTCCATTGCTGATAATAAAGAATGCTTTCTGCTCAATGCATCAACAACCACATTTTGAACACCAGATTTGTGTTTAATTGTAAAGTTATAAGATTGCAAAAACTCCACCCAAGCTGCATGCCTCTTGTTTAGCTTGTGTTGGTGATTTATGAACTTTAATGCTTCATGATCTGAATATAGCACAAATGGCTTGGTAAGAAGGTACTGACTCCAATGAGATAAAGCTCGATATATGGCATATAACTCCTTATCATAGGTAGAGTATTTTCTTTTTGTATCATTCAGCTTTTCAGTAAAAAATGCAATCGGCTTTTTGTCTTGACTCAAAACAGCACCAATTCCCACATTAGATGCATCACATTCAATCTCAAACACATTGTCAAAATTTGGTAGAACTAAGATAGGAGCTTCGGTCACCTTTCTTTTTAAAAGCTCAAAAGCATCATTAGCCTCATTAGTCCATTTGAATTTATCACATTTCAGACATTCGGTGATTGGAGTGACAATAGAGCTGAAACTCTTGATGAATCTTCTATAAAAAGATGTTAAGCCATGAAAACTCCTCACATCATGTAATGAAGTAGGTGTTGGCCAATTGAGAATAGCTTCAACCTTACTTTGATCCATCATTGTCACGCCCCTCAAAATATCGATAATATTTAAAATTTTCATCATAACTAACCCAGGATCCAAACACACATTTGAGGTCACTAAGAAAACATTCAGATCAAAATTTCACCTCTATAGACTACAAATTCATAACCCTGTGCAATTCATAAACATACCACACATCACTCGATAATTCATACAATCTGAACCCAACACATCAAAATAATAACCACAACATAAATTCACAAGTGGGGAAGTCTATGCAGTCACCAAACCAACGATTACCATAAGATCATATCATTACATGAATTTAATTTAACATTCCAAAATCCTATACATGAGGGATCCTTTATCTTACACAAAATCCACAAGTTTAGATTCATCGTCACATTTCATAAGATGTAGAGTATCTTATACAACAAATACACATATGCTAACAAAGATCTGCCCAAAATCATGTAAACTTTCCATCGCCTCAGCCCAATCTTTACATTTAAGCAAGCAATACGCTATCCTGAAAAATTTATCAACAAACGGGGTGAGCATAAAGAGCTCAGCAAGTGACTAACATATCCATATCAAAATAGTACAATTTCCAAAGAGATACAGTTTCAAAATACAAGGCAGAATATACGATTTCGTAGACATAATATCATTAGGAGCAGAAACACAATTGTCCTTTCCATCTTACATATTTGGTTCCTAACAGATGGGGCATAGAGTGATTGGAGCATATCAGAAACAAAAGAAACATATCGGAGCTTATCAATAGTATATAAAATGTTCCGAAGCATATCAACGACATATGGAACATTTCGAAGCAAAAACATCAGTGAATGAAGCATTTCAGAGCATATCAAAAACAAATATCATACAAAAGCTCAAACGTCGTCCTTGACGTTGCAATCATATCATTCTTATCCAGAGCATGAACAAAAACAACTCACCAAAACTCTGGATGTCATATCAAACATATAGAAGGTGTAGTGGGATCTCAGTCAGAATATGATTCATCCATTTCTGAATGACCACCTGACAAAAGTCTCCCACGTCTGGGAGCTCCATCCACCCACGTCTAGGTGAAGTCAGAGGGGGCCAGCAGAGCATCGCAGGCTCTAAGCACATACCCTTTACCATTTCTGGCAAAGGTCCAGAATATCCCACAGAGCGGGACCCCATAGAGCGGGCAATAAGCGCATACCCTTTACCATTTCTAGCAAAGGTCCAGACAATCCCACACACCAGAGTACAAGAGGGCAGTTTTAACAATAAGTAGCATATATCGGAAGCACACGCGGAACAACAAAACGTGCATGTGCCTTTTCGAGACAATACGAAACAAAGAACAAATCTCTCACAAATGTATTCAGATTTAGAATGAAATGAAAACAAGAGCGTACTAGGATTCCAAGCAATTCATATTTAGCTCAATTCCAATAAGAAGGTTAGACGAATTCAAATATCCAAAGGAACGGAACAGAATACGCGAAATCGACCAAAGCTCGATTTCGGACAGAATTCCAGTGGCACATCAAACAAATACTTCAGAATATCAATTATGCTCCAATACCCATAAGAAAGCTAAGGTCGAACCATATATCAATCTATATTCTGATGGAACAAATTTCATATGAAACAGGGTTCCCAACACGGAGTTACCTTTGATTTGGTAACCCAAGGTCAAAAACACAATCACTGTTTTGTAGAATTTATAGGGTCGGATTCAACAGATAATAGGGTAGGCAATTGAATTCCAAAATTTCCAAACTATATGTCAAACGAAAGATTTTCAAGTCTTGTTTCAAATAAAATCAGTTTGGTACAAATCAGAATTTTTAACAGGGAGTTATAGGCATTTTAGTATCGACAGGTCAGAAATCTTGAACCCTATTTTACAGCGTCTATAGGCTCATTTGAAACAGATGTTTGGGTAAGTATTCAGTGTCCAAAATCTACAAAATCTGTGTCAAAAGGAAGATATAAGAGTCTAATTTCAAACAAAATAGTTCCTGCCCGAATTCACATTTTGTACTAAAACTTATAGTGGAAACAGTGTATAGGGGTCAGTTTACCGAAAAAACTTCAGAATCCATGGTTCTATGTCCAAAGAGAGACATATCAGTTTCTAAATAGAAATCCTTCAATTTATTTTGAATCAACATAAAAACAGAGACTAAAAATTCTATAGGATGGGGTTAGAACACTTGCCTTTGAGAATTTTGACCCGAAGTGAAAAGATTAAAGCAAGAACCCTAAAAACCCCAATTTTTTTTCTTCTTCTTCTTCTTTCTTTCTTTCTTTCCCTGTCATTTTATGCATTTTACAGTTTAGTCCTTGTTTTTATCATATTCACGATTAGGTCCTTAGGGTTTACATATAGGTCCTCAGATTCTTTCCTTCTTTTTTTTTTTTTTTTTTTGAACAGATCTCCCAAATCTTACAAATAAGTTACCTCTGATTCATACTCTATTTCTTTTGTCAATTTAAAATAAATGCTTACATTATCACCAGAAATTTATACGAAAATTCGGAAATGAGGGGTGTTACAATCATGATTCTATCTTTTGAAACAACACACCCCAAAAACACCACACTAGAAGTAAAGAAATCACATTTCTTTAGATTAGCATAAAGTTTTTGCTGCCTCAAAATAAGAAAGATCTCTTTCAGATGACTCATATGCTCCTCTTCACTCTTGCTGTACACCAATATATCGTCAAAATAAACTACAACAAATATTCCAATGCATGGCTTAAGTATGTGATTCATAAATCTCATGAATGTGCTAGGAGCATTAGATAGTCCAAATGGCATAACCAACCATTCATATAAGCCTTCTCTAGTTTTAAACGCTATTTTCCACTCATCTCCGGGCCTTATTCTTATTTGGTGATAGCCACTCCTCAAATCAATTTTAGAGAAAATATAAGCACCACACAATTGATCAAGTAAATCATCTAACCTTGGAATAGGAAAGCGATAGTCTACTGTGATTTTGTTGATGGTTCGACTGTCCACGCACATTCTCCAAGAACCATCTTTCTTAGGCACCAACAAGGTTGGAACTGCACAAGGACTCATGCTCTCCCGAATTAACCCCTTTTTCACTAATTCATCAACTTGCCTTTGAAGTTCTTTATGTTCTTTAGGACTCATTCTGTATGCAGCCTTATTAGGTAGAACAGCCCCCGGAATAAGATCAATGTGATGTTGAATGTCTCTCAAAGGTGGAAGGCCATGTGGAATCTCTTCCGGTATAACATCTTGAAATTCTTCTAGGATTGGTTGCATGATTTTCGGTGTCTCCTTATGTTGTTAGTTCTCCTCTACTACCATTAGGGCCAAAACATGACCGCCCTTGTCCAATTCATATCTGCATTCTCTATAAGAAATAAAAGCACTAACTTCCTTCTTTGGCGCACTGATTTCGGAAGGTTGTAATGGAGCTAAGATAATCTTCTTTTCATTCACTTTAAAAGAATAAGTATGTTTATAACCATCATACAACACTCTTCTATCATAATGCCAAGGTCTTCCCAATAGTAAATGACAAGCATCCATAGGGGCAATATCACACCACACTTTATCTTTATAATACTTGCCAATAGAAAATGAAACTAAACATCTTTTAGTTACCTTGATGTCATTTCCTTTTTGCAACCAACATAATTGGTATGGATGTGGATGAGGGATCGTATCCAACTTCAGCTTCTGCACCATCTCCAAAGAAACCACATTCTCAAAACTGCCACTATCGATGATCACCAAGCACAACTTGCCAAGAGAAGTGCATTTAGTGTGAAACACATTTTTTCTCACCCAACTTTCATCGTCGGCCACATATGACACTTGTAAACTACGTTGCAATACAATAGACAAACCATGATCAGCATAAGTAATCTCTTCCTCATCATCATCGTATTTTGGTTCGTCGTCAGCTTCATCTTCGCCTCCATCACTATGATCTTCAACCAAAGTTACAATCCTCCCATTTTGGACAATCCGAAGCACTATGCCCAAAACCATGACATTTGAAGCATTTTCGACCACTTGGGGTAGAAGAATTATGTGTTTTTTTATTGCCAGCAGACTCTTCACCCTTTTCTTGCACCTTCGATATCACCTTGCTTTGGACAGTAGGCTTGGAACTTCCTCCTTTTGTGTAGCCTTCTTTTGAGCCATACCGAAAACTCTTTTCAAACTTCTGTTGCTTTTCAACTTTTAATGCCAGCTTGCTCACGTCATTTAAAGACCAATATGGTTGTAGCTGAACAACTTTAGCAATCTCATACTTCAGACCTCCTAAGTATCTTGCAATTGTTTGCTCTTCCGGTTCCACAAGCTCTCCTTTTAACATCAAATTATCAAATTCTGCAGTGTACTCCTCCACAATAAGATCTTTTTGCTTGAAATCATGTATTTTGAGAAATATCTCTTGTCTATAATTATCAGGTAAATATTTTCTCTTTAGCTCCCTTTTCATTTTCTCCCATGTAACGATCTTACTCTTCCCCTCACGTTCTCTTTGTTTCTTCAGATTTTCCCACCAAAAAGATGCATTCCGCCTGAGTTGAAGTGCCACAAGTTTGACCTTCTTTTGTTCTGGTGGTTCCTGAAAATCGAAGATTCTTTCTACTGTATTAAGCCAATCGATAGAGTCATCAACATTTATTTTCCCTTCAAATTTTGGAATATCAAATCTGGGATTATATTTATTCTGCCACTCGTCTTGGACTTCATTTCTTCTCCGACATCTTCTTGACTCCCTTGGAAGATGAGGTGTTTCATCATCAGAAGTAAACTCTCGAGCGTCATTTTAATGCTGGTTGTGTCTACTTTGAAGTTCGTCGATTATTTCAGTTTTTTCTTATAGGCTACGCAGCAATTTTTGTAGTTGCAACCTCAACGACTCAGCGTCATCTCCATGGTCGCTACCTTCACCAACTACACCTTTTCCATTCTGCCTTGCCATGATCTCTAACCTTTATCTCTGATACCAAACTGATACCGGGGAGGGTAAAAATGCAGAATGGATTTCCAAATATGATACCGGGGAGGGTAAAAATGCAGAATGGATTTCCAAATAACACCGATGGAAAATTTGTTCAGATAGAAAATGTCATAGTAGACAAGGAAGAACTGATACTAGAAGCACTAACGAAGCAGCTTAGATAAAAACGAAAAGTAGCTCACCACCAAGTTTAAAATCGCAATGGGATACAGAAAGTTCACCACCCAACGGAAATTAAACGAGGATGCAGAATTAGAAAATAAAAGACTCACCACTCAAGGACGTATCCAAGAGATACAGAGTTTAAGGGGTTCTCTAAGAGCTTCTGCCCAGATATCATCAGTTTCTAAAATCCTTTCTAAGTCCTAAACACCAAAATAAATACTAGTACATGAAACAACCCTTCATGCATAGGGAATTTCGAAATTAAGTGTTTACAGCTACTAACCAACTATTTTAATGCACTCATTGGTAATGAAGAAATGTTCACAGCTGCCAACCAACTCCCTTAATGCATTCCTTTGTCTTGAAGAAAAGCACCTTGAAACAGCTTTAACTTTGTGCAGAGAATATGCTGATGAGCTGTCATATTTGAGTGTGCTGAGATAAAGATTATGAGGCATCATTATTGACTAAAAAAGATACTAGATCATAATTAAGGTTCATATAATCAGATTGTAATAAATTAGACACTCCCGTGTCATATTCGCAAAGTTGTGCAGCAAAGCTAATGAGGAAATAAAGCAAGTAAGAAGGTTTGCAGTAATGTAAATAGCAGTAATGAAATGCAAACCAGAGATTACGCCGATTTTAAAGTGGTTCGGTCAAATAACCTACATCCACTTGCGAGGCCCCTCTTCGATGAGGCTCCCACCTTCCACTAGTAAATCTCTTGAAAGGGAAGGGTAAATACCCCTCTTACAACTTTTTACAAGCGGTTCACTCTCTTACAGATTTTCAGCAAGAAAGAAGGAGGTGAACACTAGCAAATTGAAAACAAGACTAGCTAAGACTTTTCTAAGGCCTTTCTATCAATCAATTGCTTCTTAAAAAGTTGTAATCTCAGCTTAGATTTGAGGGGTATTTATAGGCCTCAAGAGGATTCAAATTTGGGTCCAAAATTTGAATTCTCTTTGGTTCCCGATGCTGGCGGTGCCATCGCCTGTCAGTGTCCGACACTGACAGTGCTGGGCGGTGCCACCGCCAGACCCTACGGTTCACTGGTTGGGCTTAAAATTTAGCCCAAACCACATCTAATTTTGGCCCAGTTGGCCCCTAACCAGGATATAGGATTATCTCTTAATCCTAATCCTAATTACAAGTAAACTACATAACTAAAAATATCATAAGCAAGTTTTCAACCGCGAACGTCGAGTCTTGTTCCGGCGAGCTTTCCGACGAACTTCTTCCGACGGACTCCCAGCAAGCTCCCGATCTTGTGATGACTTTAACGAGTAGCCGAGCCTTCTCGGTGATCTCCGTGAACCTCTGACGATCTCTTCGGTGAACTTCCGAAAATTTTGACAGGTTCCCGATTTCTTCTCAGTTGGTTCTGGCAGCATCTCCGACGATTTTTCGGACTCTTAAACGTACATCGAACTTGACTCCGGTATTCTTCCTTTGTGTTTTCTGGTTATCGTAGTTAATCCTGCACATTTAACTCAATAATATGGATTAGATCAATTAACCCATTAATTGATTTTATCATCAAAATCCGAGATTCAACAATCTCCCCCTTTTTGATGATGACAATCAATTGATGACGGAGTTAAACATAACTCCCCCTATCTATATGCCATATTATGAGAAGATAAAAATACTTGAATTCCATCCCATTGAATTCAAGCATAAACCGATAAGTTCTAACCGTAGAACTTATCGTTATTCTCATTAAGCATAAGTAAATGCGAAACTTCGATGAAAATCATTTTCAAGTCGAATGATAAGAGACAATTTTTACAACGATAGGAGATAAAGATATTCAACATGAATTTCATGATATAAATGTAAGGCATACTTTCAATATGATCAATCAATCTTGTGATATTCTCAAATATTTTGTAATTCATATAAGTCATGTTATCGATACACATAAGACATTTTCATTAAGTCATGCTATCGAAATGGTATAAGTCATCACTTAGTCATCACTTCTCCCCCCTTTGTCATCAACAAAAAAGGGAATGAGACTTGAAGCATATAATTTATGAATATAACATCAGGAATTTAGCATTGATCATACAAAAATTCATCATCCAAAATTAAGTATGCTAAAATATTTACGCAGAGTTCATCTTAAAGGAAAATTCAGCATTCATCCATTTTATCAAATCTCTTCTTTCTATAAATAACAAAAATTATAGGTGTACAAGGAAGAGATTGTGATAAAAAAAAATTCAAGTAGTAAGTCTAATAAGTCAAGATCATAATTCGAATACAAACTCATTCAAATTTAAATCGTCAACTTGAAACTCATAATCAAGCCATCAAAATCAATTTCGAGATTCATAAAATATCATAAAATCATTAATCTTGATCAGATGGGAGCGGTGTTTGACTCAAGATAGGATAAGGTAATTTAACGTGTCATTTAGAATTGAAAGAGAAGGATCAAATTCACTAAGGAACGGAGAGAGGATAAAAAAACTTTACGGAAAATCCATTCAAATAAGTTTATTCTTAGGGACAATTTAACATACGTAATTCCCTTCTAATGAATTCAAATTGGTCTTCAATCAAAGCTTTTGTAAATATATCTGCTAATTGATGCTTTGTGTCAATGAATTCTAGAACAACATTATTGTTAAGGACATGATCGCGTATGAAATGATGCCTAACGTCGATGTGCTTAGTTCTAGAGTGCTGAATTGGATTTTTTGTGAGACATATGTCACTAGTATTATCACATTTTATGGGAACATTTTTGAAGTGGATTCCATAGTCTTCTAATGTATTTTTCATCCAAACAACATGTGCACAGCATGCACTTGCAGCAATGTACTTGGCTTCCGCCGTAGATAGTGCAACTGAATTTTGTTTCTTGTAAGTCCAAGAAACAAGTGCATGTCCTAAAAATTGGCATGTTCCGGATGTACTTTTTCTATCTATCCTGCATCCGCCAAAATCGGTATCTGCATAAGCTATTAAATCAAAATTTTCAGATTTTGGATACCACAATCCTAGATTTGGAGTTCCTTCAAGATACCTAAATATTCTTTTAACACTTTTAAGATGAGATAATTTAGGATTTGATTAAAACCTAGCGCAAAGTCCTACACTAAATATAATATCCGGTCTAGTCGCGGTGAGGTAGAGTAGACTACCTATCATTCCCCTTTATGTTTTTTGATCGAAATTTTTAATATTTTCATTCATATCTAACTTAGTCGTAGTACTCAAAGGGGTGTTTATTGCTTTTAAACTATCCATGTTAAATCGTTTCAATAATTCTAATGTATATTTAGATTGGTTAAGAAATATACCATCCCTAAGTTGTTTGATTTGTAATCCTAAAAAAAAAGTTAATTCACCTATTAAACTCATTTCAAATTCATGACTCATACATTTGGCAAATGATTCACATAATGATTCATCCGAAAAGCCAAAAATAATATAGTCAACATAAATTTGCATAATAAGAAAATTATTTTCAAAATATTTAATAAACAATGTAGTATCAACCTTGCCTTTGGTAAAATTATTTAAAATAAGAAAGGAACTAAGCCTTTCATACCAAGCTCTAGGAGCTTGTTTCAAGCCATAGAGAGCCTTAGTCAATTTGAATACATGATTAGGAAGAAGAGAATTTTCAAATCCGGGAGGTTGTTGTTAGAACCCTTGCAGATTCTAAACTTGGGGTTGATCTCTTTAGGGGATCGGCCTCCTTGGAACTCTATAGGGGTTCCTCCCTTCAAGTTGCTGCTCAAAGGCTACAAAAAAGATTCATCTATTGCTTAGGAAAAGAGAAGGAATACATGGCTATTTATAGGGCTTCTAAACCCTAACTCCTAATAGGACTCCTTCTTAAGACTCTTATTTCTAACCAACTCCTAATAGGACTCCTACTCAAGACTCCTATTCCCTTACAACTCCTAATTCTTCTATAAGAAAAAACCTCCTACATAAATGCCCCTCTCAATTAGGACTCTCCTAGCTAGAGTCCTAACAGAATATCCCTCTCAATTAGGACTCTCTTAGCTAGAGTCCTAACAGACCCGCCCTCTTCAAATCAGCCTTGTCCTCGAGGCTGATGATTCGTGAATTCTGGGAATTTGATCTTCAAGTTGTCATAGTTCTCCCAAGTGGCATCTTCTATTGGTAGGTTCGCCCACTGTTTTAGCACGTCATTAGTGGGTCATCGTCGTCGAGTCACGATCCGTCGATCAATAATGGCACTTGGCTGGGTCTGGAGTTCTCTTTGGGTAGTCATATTTAGTGGGTGGCTTTGGCCTATCTCCAAGCACCTATTTAAAACTTTCATCTGGCTGTTGGTTTGTGGGTGATATGTCATACTCCTTTTCAATTTAGTACCCTGCATATGGAATAACTTTGTCCAAAATCTGCTCTTGAAGATGCAAGTAGAATTTGTCACAAGCACAATGCGTCCCTTATAGCATAATTCCTTTAAGTCCCGATTGTAATGAGCCACGGAGCTTGGTGCTTCCTCTAATTGTTTTTTAATCTTACTGGTCTCCGAATCTTCCTGCCATTCCATCTTAATATCCTCAAGGAAGTCGTTGGTTGGAAGTAAAAAGACCGAAAATTCAGCTTGCTCAGGTAGCTGCGAAAGCGCACCTGCAACAACATTCTCTTTCCACCTTTTGTAAGTTATTTCATAATAAAATCCAAGAAGTTGTGTTACCCATTTTTGCTGCTCAGGGGATAATATCTTACCCTCCAAAGAGTATTTGAGGCTTTTATGGTCAGTTTTAATTTGAAATCGTCGACCAATCAAGTAGGGTCTCCACCTCGTTGCTGCGCGCACAATGGCGAGCATCTCCTTATCATATGTTGACTTATTTTGATGGGAGGGAGATAATGCCTTGCTAGTGTATACGAGTGGTCGACCATCTTGTATGAGAATGACTCCAATTCTGACTCCAGATGCGTCGGCCTCAATAACGAAGGGTTGGTTAAAATCTGGTAGTGTTAGCGCCGGCGTCGTCGTTATGGCTGCCTTAAGTTTGTCGAAGGCGGTGGAGACTCTATCCGACCATTGGAAGACATCTTTTTCCAGTAAGGAAGTAAGTGGTGCACTAAACTTTCCATAGTTTTTCATGAACTTACGGTAGTAGCCTGTTAAACCCAAAAAGCCATGTAGCAATTTTATGTTCCTTAGGGTAGGCCAGTTTTGCACTGCTTCAATTTTGAAGGGGTCCACCATCACTCCTTCCTCTGATATGATATGCACAAGATATTTCACCTTTTGTTGAAGAAAGTAAAAATTCGTAGTGGTCGTTGTGTGTTCGAAAGGCGGTTTTCGGTATGACTTCTTCATACACTCGTATTTGATAATACCCGGATCGAAGGTCCGGCTTTGCGAAGATTTGTGCTCCCTTTCATATAGCAATTCATCTGCTATTGGAATAAGATATTTGTTCTTGATGGTTATGCCATTGAGAGCTCGATAATCAATGCATATTCGCCATATTCTATCCTTCTTGCGTACAAGTAGCACCGGTGAAGAGTAGAGGTTGCAACTTGGCCAAATAACTCCTGTTTCGAACATCTCTTTTACAATCCTTTCTATTTTATCCTTCTAGAGATGTAGATACTGATATGGCCGAGTATTTGCTGGAGGTTTGCCTGAAAGAATCGTTATATAATGATCATGCTGTTAGGATCGAGAGCACTAAGAGGGGGGGGGGGTGAATTAGTGCAGCGGAAATCGTATAATAAATTTAAAACCAAAAGCTGCGTTTGTTCAAAAACTATTATGATGCAAAAGCAAATTCTCAGTTTGTATCTAAGTGCAGTTTGCGTCTAAGCGCAGATTGCGTCTAAGCGCAGTTTTGCGTCTAAGCGCAGATTGCGTCTAAGCGCAGTTTTGCGTCTAAATGCAGATTTACGTCTAAACGCAGATTTTACGTCTAAACGCAGTTTTACGTCTAAACGTAGTTTTACGTCTAAGCGCAGATTTACGTCTAAACGTAGATTTACGTCTAAACGCAGTTAGACGCAGATTTACGTCTAAACTTTGAAACTTGTTTGTATACTCGCAGAAGGCAGTATGCAGATGAAACCAAGACGTAAACGTGAACTGAAATCTGATGATTGAGCGAAGAAAGCCGATTTACGTCTGAATGCAGTTTTACGTCTAAATGTTGAAACTCGTTTGTAAGATCGTAGAGGACAGATTGCAGTTATTAATAGGATTAAAATGTAAGCGTAAACTGCAAGGAAGCTCGTTCGTAAAAGCACGGAAAACAGATTTGCAGAATCAAACGTAAACGTAAACTGTAATGTATGAAAATACGAGTTTACGTCTGAATGCAGATTTGGAAGAACAGCACTTAGAACTTGTTCGTGAAAGCGCAGAGAGCAGTAGTGATGAGGGAGGTTTGCAGTAATGATAAAGTGCTCGAAAATAAACGCAAACCAGAGATTTAGAGTGGTTCGGTCAGCCTTGACCTACTCCACTTTTGGCTTCCTCCACCGATGAGGTTGCCGACGTCAACTAGGTGCCTTCCTTCAATGGGCGAAGGCCAAACTTCCCTCTTACAGTTTCTCTCCTTTTGACAGGCTTAGGAGACAACCTTTACAGACCTTTCTCTCCTCACTTTACAGTTGAAAACTTGAAGAACAGAAGGAGGAGACTCAAGGGCTTTACAACACTTTTGAGCTCTTTAGAATCACAGAAAAGATCACAATTTTGGTATAGGTCTGTGTCTTTTCAGTGCTGAATGGGTGGGGTATTTATAGGCCCCAACCCAATTCAAAATTCGAGCTCAAAACGATCAAATCGATCAAATCCCAGAATTCTGGGATCAGGCGGTTGCACCTCTCGACTGGAGAGGTGGCACCGCCTGGCAGAGCTCGAAGACTGAGCTCTGTCGATTGCTTCTTCTCTGCCAGAGCTCGAAGACTGAGCTCAATGGTTGCATCACCTGGCAGAGCTCGAAGACTGAGCTTGGTGGTTGCATCACCTGGCAGAGCTCGAAATCTGAGCTTGGTGGTTGCATCACTTGGCAGAGCTCCAAACTGAGCTCAAGCTGATGCACCATTCTGCCAGAGCTCGAAGACTGAGCTTGGTGAATGCATCACCTGGCAAAGCTCGAGACTGAGCTCAGGCTGATGCACCACTCTGCCAAAGCTCGAAGACTGAGCTTGGTGGTTGCATCGCCTGGCAGAGCTCGGAACATGAGCTCTGGCGGTGCAACCTCTTGGCTGGAGCGGTTGCACCTCCCAGCCTTGCAACCCTGGCGGTTGCACCTCCTGGCTGGGGCGGTTGCACCTCCCAGCCCCACAGCCCAGGCGGTTGCACCTCCTGGCTGGGGCGGTTGCACCTCTCAACCCCACAGCCCAGGCGGTTGCACCTCCTGGCTGGGGCGGTTGCACCTCCTGGTGCAATCAGGGTCCGAATGGTTCACTCCATTCGACCCACTTTGAATCTTTTCAGGGGCCCAATTGCCCCAAGATTAAGCTAATGGGATCACCTCCCATTTTCCTGCTTAATCATCGTGCTAACTACGATTATCTCTAAGACAACTTCTGCAGCTTGCTCCGATGCGTCAATCGCTTCTTCCGGCGAGTTTCCGGCCAACTTCCGTCGATCAACCGATAACCCTCGGTGATCCTTCTGCGGACATCCGGCATACTCCTGGACTTTGCGACGATCCACTTGGCGAGTTCCGACGAGCTTCGCTTGGCAAGCTTCTGGACTTCTCGGATCTGTTCTCTCTGAACCTCCGACGACCGTCCGAACTTCCGTCGAACTCTCGAACTCCCAACGTGATCATGATCTTGACTCCGGCGCAACTCCTGCTGCTTGTCTTAATCTCATCGTAGTTAATCCTGCACAATTAACACAAAACTTCGATCGAGACAATTAATCCTAAGCAATTTACCCAAGTTGTCCGGCATGTCTTTGGTCTCTCGACGCTTCGTCCGATTCTTCGGCGCATCGTCCTCTCCTGCAGCCTATTGCCCAATCGGCCAGTTGACTCCGCAACTCCGATATCCTTGGCACAATACCCGCTCTTCTTGGCCCGATGCCCGAGTCCACGGCCCGAAGCCTTCTGTCGATACGTCGACCGATCCACCGGCCCGACGTCCAATCTTCTGACATGTTCCTCCGGCACAACATGATGTTCTTGCTTTAATTGTCTCATCCTGATCAAAGCATCCTGCGTCACTCAAAACGCAGATTAAATCATAAACATATATCAAGTAGTTTCATCATCAAAATACGAGATTCAACAATCTCCCCCTTTTTGATGATGACAACCACTTGATGACGGAGTTAAACTTAACTCCCGGAGTTTAAACAAACTCCCCCTATCAATATGCCATATTGATAGAACCTTGAATTCAAACTGAATTCAAGTCATTGCAATATTCATCATGAATACTTGCAATACGTCAACATGAACATTTGCATAAACTTATGCATCACATGTCATGTCATCAACATACTTTCATCAACATACTTCTCCCCCTTTGTCATCAACAAAAAGGAGAAGTATCACAATCAAGTGTTTATGATATTGGTTCAACTCATTGCATGAAGAACATAATATCAAGTTTTATCATCATGCAATTTTGCTAGAAAATATAGCAAGTGTTGATTCATGCTTAGAATATTCAAGCTATCAAGTTTTAGATATGCAAGTTTTATAGCATACAAGATAGCACTTGGTATGAAAATTAGAGATGTTCAAGATAGCAAGTTCTACATCATGCAAGCTAGCAAATTAGAGATGTTCAAGAAGGCAACTCTTGCTTCTTGAAATATGAAAATTTTGTCCACTTTGCTAGATGCGCAAGTTAGCATGTTTTGCTTCTTGAGATAGGCAAGATAGCACCTTTGCTTCTTTTGAGATAGCAACTTTTCGCTTCTCTTTAGACTACAAGCTAGCAATTTTTACGATATACAAGTTTCGCAATATACAAGCTAGCAAAAACTTCGAAAGCAAATGCAAGATAACTTTCTTGTGTAGGCTCATGATTATTGCTTCCTATTGTAATGTGCAGGTTGCAAGTCTTGCTTCTTGAGATATTCAAGATAGTGATTTTCAAGAAGACAATTTTTGCTTCTTGAAATAAGCAAGTTAGCAATCAAGTTTTTGCATCTTCTTGACTTGTGCAAGCTAGCTATCTCCCCCTTTGTCATTGTCAAAAAGAAAGGAAGAATACAGTTTTGTAGTTCTTTTTCCTTTTACAACGATTTCAAAATCATGACAAAGGATGAATAATCAAGTTATGAATGTTAAGACAATTTATCATCATGAATATTTTATCATTGCATGCATCGTTATCATAGGTTGAAGTATTACATGCATAATTTCATATCACCATTCATAATTACATTAATGTTTCAATATAGCAATTTCTTCTCAAAGTGTGTAACTTAGCACTCATAGCATTTTAAATCATGATTTACATCATATGCAATACATCACATCATAATTAGAAAGCACAAGTATTGCATGCATAATTGCACATCATAAATGTTTCATATCATGATGGCATCAATTTTGTCAAATTATATCCTACCATGCATGATCAAAACTTCTCCCCATTTTATCAATGAAAACAAGAAGAAGGTAGGGGATAGAGCATAAAAGTGTTAAATATTTCAATCATTTCAAGGCATCATAGATCAAGTTATGATTCGTGATTCATCATAAAGCAAGTTAGTTTTCAATCATCACATAAGGCATTTATGGAATTTTTGAAACATAGGAGCATGTAATGTTTCAATCAAAATCAAGTCATGAATACCAAAAGATATTATTTGTGATTTCAATTTTGCAAGATCATGATTATGATTTAGACATAACTTATTCAAATCAAATCGTCAACTTGAAACTCATAATCAAGTCATTAAAATTAATTTCGAAATTCACAAAATATCATGAAATCAAAAGACAAGTTGCATTTCATTTGAAGAACTCCTTTTTGATAAATGTAGGGAGCATAATGAACGATCTTGATTTATAAAGAGCTTCATGTTATAATGATCAAGATCATGATTTTAATAATTATTCTCTTTAGCAAAGAATCACAAAAGCACTTTATTTTTGCATAAGAAATCTCATTGTATTATGATTTATAAATTCTTTTTCTGCACATGAATCATAGGAGATATGTATGTGAAACAAATCTTTGCAAGCAAAGATACTATCATTCATATTTCAAGATGGAATTTATAAGCAGGAATCATTTCATCAAATCCATTTTAGAAAAAATATTTTTCATAAGTGTATGAGAAAATCCGATTGTTGGGATACCAATTGTTAAGTGAATCCGAAAATGAAATTAGAACTTTCATGCATTCGGATAAGATTTTGCTATAGATTTTCAAGTTCAATTATGAAGATAAAACATGCTCAGGATCATAAAAATTTATGTATCCAAAACTTCTAATTTCCAACATGTTATAGTGTAAAATCATCATGGCAATTAAGTGTTTTGAACATTGAATCAAGAATGTCCGAAAGATAACATGTTCATCCATTCGAGCACATTTTTGCCATAGTTTTTCAAATATACTCATGAGAATAACACATGCTTATCATCGGCTTAAAATCTCATGCATAAAATTGTTAATCAAAATATTTAATTTCATCATTATGCATTTCTTCAAATCAAACATGATCTTTAATCAAAATCGAGAAATAACAATGGAAATCAACGTAATACACATGATTTCATATTTTCAATCATTCTATTTGTTTATCATAAAATATGCAATATTATCATTTTCGAAATTACTTAGTATGATCATAATAATTTTTTTTTTTTTTTTTTTTTTTTAACATGTAATTTTTAAGAAAATTAATTCTAAACTAAAAGAGAAAAATACATCATGAAAGCATCAAGTAATTTCAAAATAAATTAGGGGGATTTCGATTACCTCATCATTGTAGGCTGTTAAGGCGTAGTTTGCCGCCTTGCTTTTGTTGACTTTCTCTTCTTCGGAGGAGCTCGATTCATCCCAATTTTTGTTCTTCTTCTTGCGTTTAAAGCAAGTAGTTCGATTCTTTTTGCTTTTTAATTTTCGTTTCATTTGTAGTTTAAGTTCACCATCACTTGAGCTTATGCTCGAGTGGTCTTCAAATGTTCTATGTCCCAAATCCTTCCTGTTCTTTGGAAGGTTGGTTTGTTCATCATTGTCCTCATCACTTGAGTCATCGCTCAAGTGGCATTCATTTGTCCAGAGTTCCAAATCCTTCCTGTTCTTTGGAAGGTGATTGTGTTCAACATGTTCATCATGTGCATTGTGCACCATTTCATATGTCATCAATGAACCAATTAGTTCTTCAAGTGGTAAGTTGTTTAGGTTTTTCGATTCTTGAATAGCAGTTACTTTTGAATCCCAAGTTTTAGAAAGTGAGCGCAAAACTTTGTTAACGAGTTCAAAATCCGAAAAGCTTTTACCAAGTGATTTTAAACCATTGACGACATCCGTAAAACGGGTGTACATGTCAACAACGGTTTCGCTTGGTTTCATATGAAAAAGCTCGAAATCATGTAGTAAAATATTAACTTTCGAGTCTTTGACTCTACTAGTTCCTTCATGCGTGATTTCAAGAGTGCGCCAAATATCGAAAGCCGTTTCGCACAAAGAAACCCGATTGAACTCATTTTTGTCCAAAGCGCAAAATAAGGCATTCATAGCCTTTGCGTTTAAAGAAAAATACTTCTTCTCCAAATCCGACCATTCGTTCGTCGGTTTAGAGGGAAGTTGAAAACCGTTTTCAACGATATTCCATAAATCCAGATTTAGAGAAATCAAGAAAACTCTCATTCGAGTTTTCCAATAAGTGTAGTCCAATCCGTTAAAGAACGGTGGACGAAAGACCGAAAAGCCCTCTTCAAGAGCCATTTCTCTCGGGTGTAACTCCGAAATGAGAAATACCCCGCTCTGATACCAATTGTTAGGATCGAGAGCACTAAGAGGGGGGGGGGGTGAATTAGTGCAGCGGAAATCGTATAATAAATTTAAAACCAAAAGCTGCGTTTGTTCAAAAACTATTATGATGCAAAAGCAAATTCTCAGTTTGTATCTAAGTGCAGTTTGCGTCTAAGCGCAGATTGCGTCTAAGCGCAGTTTTGCGTCTAAGCGCAGATTGCGTCTAAGCGCAGTTTTGCGTCTAAATGCAGATTTACGTCTAAACGCAGATTTTACGTCTAAACGCAGTTTTACGTCTAAACGTAGTTTTACGTCTAAGCGCAGATTTACGTCTAAACGTAGATTTACGTCTAAACGCAGTTAGACGCAGATTTACGTCTAAACTTTGAAACTTGTTTGTATACTCGCAGAAGGCAGTATGCAGATGAAACCAAGACGTAAACGTGAACTGAAATCTGATGATTGAGCGAAGAAAGCCGATTTACGTCTGAATGCAGTTTTACGTCTAAATGTTGAAACTCGTTTGTAAGATCGTAGAGGACAGATTGCAGTTATTAATAGGATTAAAATGTAAGCGTAAACTGCAAGGAAGCTCGTTCGTAAAAGCACGGAAAACAGATTTGCAGAATCAAACGTAAACGTAAACTGTAATGTATGAAAATACGAGTTTACGTCTGAATGCAGATTTGGAAGAACAGCACTTAGAACTTGTTCGTGAAAGCGCAGAGAGCAGTAGTGATGAGGGAGGTTTGCAGTAATGATAAAGTGCTCGAAAATAAACGCAAACCAGAGATTTAGAGTGGTTCGGTCAGCCTTGACCTACTCCACTTTTGGCTTCCTCCACCGATGAGGTTGCCGACGTCAACTAGGTGCCTTCCTTCAATGGGCGAAGGCCAAACTTCCCTCTTACAGTTTCTCTCCTTTTGACAGGCTTAGGAGACAACCTTTACAGACCTTTCTCTCCTCACTTTACAGTTGAAAACTTGAAGAACAGAAGGAGGAGACTCAAGGGCTTTACAACACTTTTGAGCTCTTTAGAATCACAGAAAAGATCACAATTTTGGTATAGGTCTGTGTCTTTTCAGTGCTGAATGGGTGGGGTATTTATAGGCCCCAACCCAATTCAAAATTCGAGCTCAAAACGATCAAATCGATCAAATCCCAGAATTCTGGGATCAGGCGGTTGCACCTCTCGACTGGAGAGGTGGCACCGCCTGGCAGAGCTCGAAGACTGAGCTCTGTCGATTGCTTCTTCTCTGCCAGAGCTCGAAGACTGAGCTCAATGGTTGCATCACCTGGCAGAGCTCGAAGACTGAGCTTGGTGGTTGCATCACCTGGCAGAGCTCGAAATCTGAGCTTGGTGGTTGCATCACTTGGCAGAGCTCCAAACTGAGCTCAAGCTGATGCACCATTCTGCCAGAGCTCGAAGACTGAGCTTGGTGAATGCATCACCTGGCAAAGCTCGAGACTGAGCTCAGGCTGATGCACCACTCTGCCAAAGCTCGAAGACTGAGCTTGGTGGTTGCATCGCCTGGCAGAGCTCGGAACTTGAGCTCTGGCGGTGCAACCTCTTGGCTGGAGCGGTTGCACCTCCCAGCCTTGCAACCCTGGCGGTTGCACCTCCTGGCTGGGGCGGTTGCACCTCCCAGCCCCACAGCCCAGGCGGTTGCACCTCCTGGCTGGGGCGGTTGCACCTCTCAACCCCACAGCCCAGGCGGTTGCACCTCCTGGCTGGGGCGGTTGCACCTCCTGGTGCAATCAGGGTCCGAATGGTTCACTCCATTCGACCCACTTTGAATCTTTTCAGGGGCCCAATTGCCCCAAGATTAAGCTAATGGGATCACCTCCCATTTTCCTGCTTAATCATCGTGCTAACTACGATTATCTCTAAGACAACTTCTGCAGCTTGCTCCGATGCGTCAATCGCTTCTTCCGGCGAGTTTCCGGCCAACTTCCGTCGATCAACCGATAACCCTCGGTGATCCTTCTGCGGACATCCGGCATACTCCTGGACTTTGCGACGATCCACTTGGCGAGTTCCGACGAGCTTCGCTTGGCAAGCTTCTGGACTTCTCGGATCTGTTCTCTCTGAACCTCCGACGACCGTCCGAACTTCCGTCGAACTCTCGAACTCCCAACGTGATCATGATCTTGACTCCGGCGCAACTCCTGCTGCTTGTCTTAATCTCATCGTAGTTAATCCTGCACAATTAACACAAAACTTCGATCGAGACAATTAATCCTAAGCAATTTACCCAAGTTGTCCGGCATGTCATTGGTCTCTCGACGCTTCGTCCGATTCTTCGGCGCATCGTCCTCTCCTGCAGCCTATTGCCCAATCGGCCAGTTGACTCCGCAACTCCGATATCCTTGGCACAATACCCGCTCTTCTTGGCCCGATGCCCGAGTCCACGGCCCGAAGCCTTCTGTCGATACGTCGACCGATCCACCGGCCCGACGTCCAATCTTCTGACATGTTCCTCCGGCACAACATGATGTTCTTGCTTTAATTGTCTCATCCTGATCAAAGCATCCTGCGTCACTCAAAACGCAGATTAAATCATAAACATATATCAAGTAGTTTCATCATCAAAATACGAGATTCAACACATGCCGACTAGTAAGAGATAGGTTGTGCGGTTCGTCAAATATATCTGAAAATTCAGCAAGCAAAGGAAGTAGGTTTGGATCTTCAAATTCTATTGGCTCTCCCTTATTTTGCTGCTCAAGATGTACCAAAAGGCCACTGCATGCTTCATGCAAAACCTTCTTCATTTGTTGTGTGCAAATCGTCGTTATGTCACTCTCACGTTTCCCGTTCAGTATCACCTACTTCTCCTTACTGTAAAATTTCATAATTAGTTGCATAAAATTCCAAGAAATATCACCTAATATCGTCAACCATTTAATTATGAGCATAGCCTCATGATCATCAAGAGGGAGAAGGAAGAAATCTACAATTATCTCTTGGTACTGCAGCAATAGTTTTTCCTACGGGCGCCTACGATCACAATTCAAAATCCGTCCGTCGACGACCTTAACGTCAAACCTGCTGCAATTCTCAATAGGTAAGGCCATCTGGATAGTAACCATACTATTTAGAAAGTTATTAGAACTGCCCGTGTCGATGAGAACAGTGATCGGTTGTTGTTTGAGAAGGCCTCCAACTTTCATCGTTTGCGGGTTTGAGTAGTCGGCTAGTGCATGTACCGTAACTTCAGTCGGTTGTGGCTCTTCTTCTGCATCTTCTTCTTCATGTTCAAGGCTCTCTTCTGGATGTTCAATGACCTCTTCTTCTATTGGTTCAATCATAAGAAGTCTCCCTTTACTACAGCGATGCTCACGGCTCCACGGCTCGTCACAATGCCAACATAACCCCTTCGCATATCGCTCCCGAAGCTCTTCTCTTGTTAACCTCTTTGGTGTAGGAACTTGGCCGATAGTAGGGGGGGCTGAGGGCTTGAATATTACTAGTTGAGGAGCGACCCTAGTCCTCCGAGCTTCATGGTTCAATTGCTCCTCTTGATGTCGTGCGAAAGAGATGGCTGCCATCAGCGTATACGGTTGTCGCGCTTTAACTTCTCCTCGGATCTCCGGCTTCAAGCCCTCAATGAAGGTCCTCAATAGCTGTTTTTGAGACCAATCATGAGTTTGATTAGATAACCTTTCAAACCTAGTTTGGTACTCCTGAATGGTGGAGGTTTGTCGGATCTTTACTAGTTGTCCGTCAATATTCTCGTAATCGGTTGGTCTGAAGCGGATTAGCCGTCCTTATTTGAATTGTCGCCATGAAAGAACTCCATAAGTATGTTCAAACCAGTCAAACCACTGTATAGCATCCCCTTCAAGGTGTATAGCTGCAATTTTCACCATAGATGCATCCGCGGTTTTGTGGTACTGAAAATATTGCTCCGCGCGCGAGATCCAACCAATCAGGTCTCCTTCTTCCCATCTAGGGAAGTCCACTCTCATGCATGGATAGTTGGGGTCAGTCATAGAGCTTCCCCTCTCTTGGAAGTCATATCTTTGGGTTTGGTGCGATTGGGCATAGCTCTCTCCTTGATGTGATTTCTTTGTGCTTAGTGGTCGGCCCAATCTGAGTTCGGTAAAGAGCGTCCGAATCTTATCCTCCATTCGCGCCTCGAAGGTTTCGAATTTAGCATTGATTACCTCCTCAGATGCCATAGTGTATGCCGCCAAATCTGTGATGTTAAGATCTCTCTTTTGTTGTCCGGTTAAAGGCATATATTGGTTGAGAGAGGTGATGGTCGAAAGGGTTGGTAGATCAGTGAATGTAGGCTACGGTTTAGGCTCGTTTTGTGGCTATTTTGGGTGCAGTTTGAGGGTATGGTTTAGTGGAGTTTTAGGGCTGTAGATGAAAGTTTTGGATCTATGGTAGATGGTAGCAAAGGTTTGATAGAAATAAGTAGAAATTGCAGCAAGTATGTGCTATCTTGTAAGAGTAGAATTGTCGTCGAAGAAACAACAGTTTCTCGATGTAATTTCCACCAAAAACTTGAGAGAATTAAGGAGGGAATTGATAGCAAAATCACAGTTTATATGACAGCAAGGATATCTAATTTAATCAAGAAAATTTTGGCAGCATAACAGCAAGAAAATTGGTGCAAGTTGCGATTGCAGAATTCTCATCGAAAAATTTCAGCAGGTTACGACGAAAATTTGCAGCAACATAAAATCGTTTTTAGAGATGAATTTCTTAATAAATCAATCTTAGATGGAAGCCAAGATGATCTATGAAGTGTATAAGAAATTTCATTCAAAAAATATTACAAATAGATGGGTTAAGGCAACAATATGCGGCTGAAATTTTCTGCTGCACAGATTTTTAGGTATAGAGAATTTTTTGATGCATCTAAAGGGAAATCCACTATTAGGAAGTGTCAAAGTTGTCATAAAAATTTCGTAGAGATTTGGATAGAAACAATACAGTATCAAGATCAAACAAACAGTGCTATGCGGTTGAAATTTTACGATGCAGATTTTCAAGTATAGCAGATTAGACGTAAAAGATCAATGGTTTATATTGAGAATTTTCTGAAAAAACCAAAGGGAAATCTACTGTTAGGAAGTGTCAAAGATGTCATAAAAATTTCATAGAAATTTGGATAGAAAAAGCACAATAGCAAGATCAAACAGATGGTATTTTGCGATTGGAATTCTGCAAGGTATCTTTCGTCGTAGGGATGAAAACTTTGTGACGAAAGGTTTAGGCAGCAATATAGGAAAAGTTTTTTTTTTTTTTTTCGAATAAGGATAACTAAATTGCAGCAGTAGTAAGGTAGGAAACCAGAACCTGTTGCAATTCACAGGGAGATCAAAGGAAGATCCACGGTGGTGGAGATGATGGCGAAATTCGACGACGATCTTTTAAGCAATTGTGGGAATTGCTTTGGGCGGTTGTGGAGGGCTGATGGATGGCAGTGGAAGGGCAGCGCGATGCAAGAATGCTGCTCTGATACAAAGTGTTAGAACCCTTGCAGATTCTAAACTTGGGGTTGATCTCTTTAGAGGATCGGCCGCCTTGGAACTCTATAGGGGTTCGTCCCTCCAAGTTGCTGCTCAAAGGCTACAGAAAAGATTCATCTATTGCTTAAGAAAAGAGAACAAATACATGGCTATTTATAGGACTTCTAAACCCTAACTCCTAATAGGACTCCTACTTAAGACTCATACTTCTAACCAACTCCTAATATGACTCCTACTCAAGACTCCTATTCCCTTACAACTCCTAATTCTTCTATAAGAAAAACCTCCTACATAAATGCCCCTCTCAATTAGGACTCTCCTAGCTAGAGTCCTAACAGAATGTCCCTCTCAATTAGGACTCTCCTAGCTAGAGTCCTAACAGTTGTTCGACATATACTTCTTCAGAAATAAAACCATTCAAGAAGGCACTTTTGACATCCATTTGAAATAGTTTAAAATTATTACTACTAGCATAGGCAAGGAGCATCCTTATGGCTTCTAATCGAGCCACGGGAGTGAAGGTTTCTTCATAATCGATACCTTCTTCTTGGTTGAAACCTTTGGCCACTAATCTAGCCTTGTTTCTAACCACGATACCATTTTCGTCTTGCTTGTTTCTAAAGACCCATTTAGTACCAATGACTAAATGGTCACTAGGTCTAGGAACAAGCTTCCATACCTTATTCCTCTCAAATTGATTCAATTCCTCTTGCATTGCAATAACCCAAAAATCATCTTTTATGGCCTCGTCAATGCATTTAGGTTCGATTTGAGAAAGGAAGGCGGCGTTAGCACAAAAATTCTTGAAAGAGGAACGAGTTTGAACCCCTTTTGATGTATCTCCTATAATTAGCTCCTTTGGATGAGCATCTATATACTTCCATTCCTTGGGTAAGGAAATTTCAGAAGAAGGTGCATCCAAGTTGCTATTTTGAGGATGGGGTTCATTTAAATTCATATTATCAAAACCAAAATCATCATCAAAATCATTTATCTTTAAATTTGAAATTTCATTAAAAACGACATGAATAGACTCTTCTATTACTAAGGTTCTTTTGTTAAAAATCCGAAAAGCCTTAGAAACGGAAGAGTAACCAAGAAAGATGCCTTCATCGGATTTAGCATCAAATTTTCCTAAGGCATCCCTTTAATTCAAAATAAAGCATTTACAACCGAAAACTTTAAAATAGGAAATATTTGGTTTTTTGTTTTTCCATAATTTATAGGGAGTTTTTGATAGAGATGGTCTTATTAGGACCCTATTCATGATGTAGCAAGTCGTATTTACGGCTTCGACCCAAAAATACTTGGGTAGACTATGTTCATTTAACATCGTTCTTACCATTTTTTGTAGGTTTCTATTTTTTCTTGGGGATTCCTCGGAGTGGAGAAGTTGTGATTGTATCCATTAACTTCACAAAAATTTTGAAAGTCACGGTTTTGAAATTCGCCACCGTGATCACTCCGAATTGATGAAATCATGAAACCTTTTTCGTTTTGAGTGAGTTTACAAAATTTAGAGAAACACTTGAAACAATCACTTTTGTGAGCTAAGAAATAGGTCCAAGTGTATCTAGTATAGTCATCCATAATTACAAACGTATATTTGCTTCCTCCTAGACTTATCGTGTCAATTGGTCCAAATAAGTCCAAATGAATCAATTGTAATGGTCTAGTGGTGCTAATTTGAGTTTTTGGTTTGAAACTAATTTTTATTTGTTTACCTAGTTGACATGCATCGCATACTTTGTACTTAATAAACTTTATATTTTGAATTCCTCACACTAATTCTCTAGATGAGATCTTAGATATTAGTTTCATGCTTGCATGACCTAGTCTCCTATGCCGAAGCCAAGCATCATTATTTAAAGCGGAGAAGCACATTTCATTACTTAGTTAATCAAGGTTGATGGTGTAGACATTATTTTGTTTTAATGCAATCATAGTTATGTTGTGGTTTGGTTTTTCAATAATACACACATTTGATTCAAATCTAACGATATAACCTTTATCGCATAATTGACTAACACTCAAGAGATTATGTTTCAATCCATCAACTAGTAAGACATCATCAATAGAAAATTTTAATTTATTACCTATGGTTCCCTTGCCAATGATTTTGCCTTGGTTGTTGTCTCCGAAGGTGACGTACCCTTCTTCTTTGCTAGTGAGCATAGAGAAATAAGATGGATCTCCAATCATATGTCTTGAGCATCTACTATCTAGATACCATCTCTTGCTCCTAGCTTGTGATGGTGTATGTTTCTACAAGAAGGGATTATTTTTAGGTCTCCATTTTCTTTTGGGTGCCTTAAAAACTGATTTAACTTGTTCATCATATTGCATAGAATTGATCATGGTTCCTTTAGGAACCCAAATTAGTTTGTTCAGACTAATTTTCTTGAATGGACATTTATAAGTTTTATGTCCATATTTGCAACAAAAGTTGCAATTGCTTTGGTGCCGAACATGTAAGATAGGGCCTTTAATGAAGATGGTTGGATTTTAGTGAGGACTTCTCACAAGTCCAATTCCACTTCTTTTAGGAACGTGACCCTTATTTATAAGGATCATGTTCAAAGATTTGCTACCAACCTCGAATTTCTTCAAGGTGTCCTTAAGTAGCAAGTTCTCCTTTTGGAGAGATTCTAGATCATGGCATTTTATACATGGAGCTAAACTATCAAGATATTCAGTTTTTAATTTATCGATATCACAAGTGAGACTATCATACTCCTTTTTTAGCAATTTGTATTTTCTACTAATTGTCTTACATTCATCAAATAACTCATGGAAAGCATTTAATAATTCATGATAAGGTAAATCTGCATCAATTAAATCCGTTACCTCTTCTCCGATGGCCATTAGGGCGTAATGAGCAACTTGCTCGGTGTTGGACTCCTCTTCTTCGGACGCGCTTGAATCATCCCATGTTGCCTTGAGCGCCTTCTTCTTTGATGTTCTCTTTTTGGCTTGAGGACAATCGTTCTTATAGTGTCCCAGTTTTTTGCACTCATAGCAAATCACTTGGTCCTTTTTGTGTTCAAATTTATTTTTTCTATTATTTTTAAATTTGTTCTTTCTTAAATATTTTTTAAATTTTTGAGTCAAAAGTGCAATGTCATTGTCACTGTCCTCATCACTTGATGTTCCTTTCAAGTGGTCTTCTTGTGATGTGAGTGCTATATCCTTCCTGTTCTTTGGAAAGGGATTCTCGAGCTCGTCATGAGCTTGACATGTCATTTCGTAGGTCATTAGAGAGCCAATAAGTTCTTCAAAAGAGAATGTTTTAAGGTCTTTAGCCTCTTGAATTGCCATAAATTTTGGATCCCAACTTTTAGGGAGGGATCTTAAGATTTTAGTTACTAGTTCAAAGTTAGTAAAATCTTTACCAAGAGCTTTGAGTCCATTGATGACATCCATAAATCGGGTGTACATGTCTCCGATGGACTCACTTGGTTTCATTCGGAAAAGTTCGTAAGAGTGCACAAGGATGTTGATTTTAGACTCTTTCACTCGGCTAGTGCCTTCATGAGTGACCTCAAGAGTTCTCCAAATATCAAAAGCCGAATCACAAATTGAAACACGATTAAATTCATTTTTTTCTAGTGCACAAAATAAGGCATTCATAACCTTTGCGTTTAAAGCAAAAACCTTCTTCTCCGATTCATTCCATTCGCTCATCGGAAGAGAAGATTTTTGAAATCTATTTTCAACAATAGTCTAAAGCTCGAAATCCATGGAAATGAAGAATATCGTCATATAAGTCTTCCAATAAGTATAATCCGACCCATTAAACAAGGGTGGACGTGTGATAGAATGACCCTCATGTATGCCGGAGTATGCCATCTCTCTTGGGTATCAAACCAAATATGAGAGTGAGCCTAGCTCTGATACCAATTGTTAGGATCCGAGCGGCACTAAGAGGGGGGGGGGGTGAATTAGTGCAGCGGATTAAAACGTCGGTTTTGACAAATCTTTCGTACGATAAAAATCGAAATCGGAAGTGCTTAACTTGAAAGCGTATTCGCAAAGTTGTGCAGCAAAGGTAATGAGGAAATAAAGCAAGTAAGAAGGTTTGCAGTAATGTAAATAGCAGTAATGAAATGCAAACCAGAGATTACGCTGATTTTAAAGTGGTTCGGTCATATGACCTACATCCACTTGCGAGGCCCCTCTTCGATGAGGCTCCCACCTTCCACTAGCAAATCTCTTGAAAGGGAAGGGTAAATACCCCTGTTACAACTTTTTAGAAGCGGTTCACTCTCTTACATATTTTCAGCAAGAAAGAAGGAGGTGAACACTAGCAAATTGAAAACAAGACTAGCTAAGACTTTTCTAATGCCTTTCTCTCAATCAATTGCTTCTCAAAAAGTTGTATTCTCAATTGAGATTTGAGGGGTATTTATAGGCCTCAAGAGAATTCAAATTTGGGCTCCAAAATTTGAATTCTCTTTGGTTCCCGATGCTGGCGGTGCCATTGCCTGTCAGTGGCGGTGCCACCGCCAAACCCTTCGGTTCATCGGTTAGGCTTAAAATTTAGCCCAAACCATATCTAATTTTGGCCCAGTTGGCCCCTAACTAGGATATAGGATTATCTCTTAATCCTAATCCTAATTATAAGTGAACTACATAACTAAAAACATCCTAAGCAAGTTTTCAACCGCGAACGTCGAGTCTTATTCCAGCGAGCTTTCCGACGAACTTCTTCCGACAGACTCTCAGCAAGCTCCCGATCTTGTGATGACTTTAACGAGTAGCCGAGCCTTCTTTGTGATCTCCGTGAACCTCCGACGATCTCTTCGGTAAACTTCCAAAAATTCCGATAGGTTCCCGATTTCTTCTCGGTTGGTTCCGGCAGCATCTCCGACGATTCTTCGGACTCTTAAACGTCCATCGAACTTGACTCCGGTATTCTTGCTTTGTGTTTTCTGGTTATCATAGTTAATCGTGCATACTTAACTCAATAATATGGATTAGATCAATTAACCCATCAATTGATTTAATCATCAAAATCCGAGATTCAACACCCCCAACCCATGAGAACCCTCCCTAGAACCCTCTAAACCTCTCTCACCCTTATTCTAACCTCTAGAAGCCTAAGAGAGGGATTCTTGTTGGATCAAACTCTCTACCTCCCAAGGAAATCTCCATAAGGTAAAATCTAAAATCTTTCTTTCTTCCTCTCATTATTTGGCCTACTCTTTACAGTTTTTTTCTTGATCTTTCATCTTGAATAGATATGGCTTCTAAGAGATCATCAAGAACAAAAGGGAAGAGAGTGGAAGGAGATTCCTAGGACCAAAACCTTTGTAGATCTAACGAAGTAGCTCTTAGGTTTCCTAATTTCAAATCAAGAACAATATATAAGGGTAAACATGTTGATCTAGATGAACTTGGAAACCTAGAACCCATTAGATAGTTTGCACATTTAGATGCCTTACCTAACCTACAAATCAATGAACCAATTTATCCTGTGTTAGTTAGGTTATTTTACTCAAACTTATGTGTGGACAATGATAACTTAACTACTTACCTCTTCGGAACATAAATTAAAATATTTGATAGCACTATATGCGAATTAATTAGAATTATCGAAAAGGACAAGGGTTGTTATTTTAGAAATAAATGGGATATCAATGTAATAGGAGCAACCTACTCTGAAGCCTTAGAAACTATTTTTGCAAATCCAAACCTAGGCATGATTCCAAAAAGTTGAGTACTTATTGCCCTTTAACTCTAAATTTCTTCATCACATCATGACTAGTATACTACTTCCCAAACAATTTCATCATGATGAAATTAGTCAAATAGAGCTAAGCACTATGTATTGGATAATGACCGACCAACATAATTATTTTAGATACTTAATCCGGCAACATATGCAGGACATAATAGCTAAAGACACAATATTACCATATGGGAGGTTAGTCACTCGATTAATACTTGCCCATAATATTTGTGTCTCACCCGATGAAGAAATAATTCAAATTGATCGATTTACAATGCAATAGAAACCTGCTCAATAGACTTCGGTGTACTTTTAGCAATGATATTTGGGTTAGGTAACATAGAAGGACTGATCTAGTTCCCCCACCAGTCGAACACCCCGAAATATCAATTTTTAGGGGAAATGAATCTCCTCCTCCTAGTCCCTTTAGTGCAGCACCTTCAGAATCAACTCCTGCATCATCTTCTGAAGATCTCAATATGGGAGAATTACATCAGATCAAATTACAACAAGAGCAACTCAAATCATAGCAAGGGCAAATTCAATTACAGCAAGCTAAAATTTTGAGGGAACTACAACAAATGAATCAAAAGATAGATGTCATGTATAAGAACTATGGATTTCCTCCTAAGGATTAATCAATATGCCTTCTTATTCTGCTACCTTGACATTCTATCCTTGTATGGTTAATCTTAATGCAAAGTTAAAGCTTTGTCATTTTGCCATCTCCTTTTCTAATGATTTTATGATCACAAATTGTACGCTTAAAGTCTCATCTCCTTTTTGTTGATGACAAAGGGGGAATTGGCTAATCAAACACAATTCTTATGCAATCTTTTCTGGAACTAATACTAATATGTGGTATGATCCTTGGGTGAATGGGAAGAGAATATTTCAATTATATGGTGACAAAATACGAAAAGACCTTGGGGCTCCCAAAGATTGGAAGATTTCCGAGTTCGTTGCTAACGGTACCTGGTGTCTCCCTAATCCTATTTCTCCTAAAATGTTATCACTTTGGCCTACTATCACAGCTATTCCAATCAAGAAAAACTCTTCAGATATACTTATTTGGCCTCATGATAATGGTAAATTTAGTGTCACATCCGTATGGAATCAAATCAGGAAAATAAATAAAAAATGGATCCCAAGCAGTTGGACATGGGATCGACCGGGATCACAGAGACATTCCCTATGTACATGGCAGGCCCTTCTGAATAAACTATCTATAATAGACAATATGAAGAGAAGAGGTATCTACCATGTTAACTGATGCTCCCTTTGTATGCAACAAGAAGAAACTGTTGACCACCTCTATTTTGCTTATGACTATACTAAATGGATATGGAAGGAGATTCTCCAGTGATTTGAACTCAATAGACTGCCGCAACCAAACTTGCATCAAGAACTAGGCGACCTCATGCAATGTTTCTCAAGAAAAGGGCCTCTCACACAACTGGCAAAGGTTACTTTCAGATGCGCTATTTGGTTGATGTGGAAGGAGAGATGTAGCAGAATATTTGAATGTCAACACATAAACAATGCTCAGCTCTTGACAGAGATTATTAGAGACTCAAGATCCTGTATGGAGCACGATCTCAAATTGGAGCACATTACCTGAAGAGAAAAAGATATTTTTATCAAATATAATTTTGCTATTAACTAAAGATCTTGGGAATGATGTTAAATATTGTACCCATAGATAGTCTTAACATAGATAGTCTTAACATATATGTTAACTCCATCATCAATTGATTGTCATCAACAAAAAGGGGGAGATTGTTGAATCTCGGATTTTGATGATGAAAGCAATTGATGGGTTATTTGATCTAATCCATATTATTGAGTTAAGTGTGTAGGATTAACTACGATAGCTTGAAGACATAAAGCAAGTCTACCGGAGTCAAGTTTGATGGGTGTTCAAGAGTCCACCGAGAGTCCAAAGATTCGTCGGAAGTGCTGCCAGAACCAACCGAGAAGAAATCGGGGCCTTGCCGAAGTTTTCGGAAGTCTGAAGGAGAGATCGTCGGTGGTTCGCGGAGATCACCGAGAAGGTTCGGCTACTTTCCAAAGACTCGCTGAACTTGCCACAAGACCGAGAGCTTGCTGGGAGTCCGCTGGAAGAAATCCGAGGGTGTATCGGAAGTCCGCCAGAAGTTCACCGAAAAGCTCACCGGAAGGAAACTCGACATTGTCGGTTAAAAACTTGCTTATGACAATGTCTTAATTTCATAGTTTGCATGTAATTAGGGTTAGGATTAAGGATTAATCCTATAACCTAGTTAGGGGCCAACTGGCCCCTAATACAGATTGGTTTGGGCCAAATTAAGAGCCCAACCAGTGATCCGTAAGGTCGGGCGGTGGCACCACCTAGAACCCGAAAGTTCGGGCGATGGTACCGTCAGACTAGGCGGTGGCACCGCCCAGCACCCGACCAGACTGGGCGGTGGCACTGCCCAGAACCCGAGAGTTCCGGCGGTGGCACCACCAGCACTGGGAAACCTAAAAGCAATTCAAATTTGGAGCCCAAATTAGAATCCTCTTGGGACCTATAAATACCCTTCAATTCTCAGCAGAGAACACAACCTTTTAGAAGTTAGAGATTGAGATAAAGCCTTAGCAAAGTCTTTAGCAAGTCTTATTTTCAATAGCTTAAGTGTTCACCTCCCTCTTTTTCTTTAAAAATCTAGAAGAGTGTGAACCACTTGTAAAAGGTTGTAAGAGGGGTATTTGTTCTTCCCCTTCAAAGTGATTTGCTAATGGAAGTTGGGAGCCTCATCGAAGAAGGCTTCGCAAGTGGATGTAGGTCATTTGACCGAACCACTTTAAATTGGTGTGTTCCTTGAATGTGTGAGTGTTTACCTTTCTGAAATCGTTATTTATATAGCAGCAAGGTTTTGATTTTCATCTCCTTACGTTACTCGAGCTACTTTTACCAAGTCATTCTTTATCAAATTGAAATCTCTATGCATTTATGAAATCATTTTCAAACTTACAAGTTTTAATCCGCTACACTAATTCTCCACCCCCCCCCCCCCCCCCTCTTAGTGCCGCTCTGATCCTAATAGCTTATACCATCGGCGATGCTGCCCTAGTCCGCCATTGTGCCGCCACCCGCTTGGGTCACAGCTGTAGCCACTGGTTGCCACAGCCCCTCCTTACAGTGGTTGCAGAAATAGAGCTTCCTTTGTTGCCGCAGCCCCTCATCGATCCCAACTAGTGGACCACCCCATCACTGCTTCTACCATCGGCGACGTTGCCATAGTCCACCATCGTGCCCCCCCCCCCTGAGTCGCAATCATAGCCGCTAGTTGCTGCAGCCCCTCTTTGCAATGGTTGCAGAAACAGAGCTTCCTTTGTTGTCGCAGCCCCTCGTCGATTGCAGCCGCGACCCTCGCTGCCTCCTCCACCACTATCGCCGCCGCTTTCTTGCCGCTCAACCACTATCGCCGCTGCTCCCCGACCACCAACCTTCTCTTCTCTAACACTACCGCCCCAGCTTCCCGGCAACCCGCATCCTTGCTTTAGCCCGTCGCACCCCTGCTTCAGCACACCACACCACTGCTTCCCTTCTTCCCCACCGCCGCTGCAAGGCAACTCCTCCACCACCGCCATTGCTTCGCAGTAGCTTGACCACCACTGCCGCTGCCCCCTAGCCAGCGACCTTCGCCTCCTCGCTGCCCCATCTCACTCAAGCGAGAAGGGCCACGGCTGCTACTTCGTAGCCAGTAGACCACCCCCTCGTCACTTCTATCATCAGCGACGGTACCCCAACCATGCCACCATCGCTGCCCCCCCTTGGGTCATAGCCGTAGTCACTCGATCGTCCATTCTCGTGGCGATCAAAACAAGACAACCATGAGCACTGCAGCCACCGCCATTTCCTCAACCGCACGTGATCCCTCGACATCACTAGCGCCTCCTTTCGTAGTGCGCCAGAGATAGAGCAACGTTGCTTTTTCATCCATGCTGTTGCAGCCACCACAGCGGTGCTATCCCCAGCCACACCACCATCGGTGCTTCCCAGCCCTCAATAGCAGTGATCCCTCCACACAATGACTGCAACAAGCATCGTCGCCGCCCATCCGCACCGTTGCAGCCATCGCGGTGGCAAGCCCTTGGCGGCACTGCTCCCAGCCGCACCACCGTTGCTGCCTTCCCTTGGGTCGCAACCGTCGCTTCAGGTTGCCATCACCGCAGCCTCAACTTGGCTACTTGGCGATCGCCCCCTTGGGTCCACACCGACGCAGTTGCTTTCCAGCCCTCGGTGCTCTCACCCCACGTAGTGATAGAAATAGAGCAGCAGCTCTTCCTCCAACACAGCGACCATAGCACTGCCCTTGGCATCCACCTTCTCAGCAACTTCGCATCGACAGTGCTGATACCCTTGACCGACATCAAAAATAGGAGTTGAGATTACATATTTGTAGTCTTACGCAATGGCCACCGATAACTTAGTGAAAGCACAAATAGAAGCATTAGAAATCAGAATTGAGAATCGACTACAAGAAATACTTAATGATTTCGAAAAGAGCCTATTGGAGAGCCTCAGCAAATTTCAACAAAATGGGGGCTCAGTTCTATGTTACACAGATCTGAATATACAAGAAAAGAGCCCCAATATTGTGACATAAACTACTCATACATGAAGGTGGGATTTCTGAGATGGGAAGATGAGGATCCGACTAGTTGGATCTCTAAGGCAGAAATTTTTTTTCATTTTCTCAAAACCCCAAAAGAATCTAAGGTAGAAGTGGCCTCAATCCAGCTTGATGGAGATGCAATCCAGTGGTATGATTGGTATGAAACTTTTCACAGGGTTCTTTCGTGGGAACAGTTTAAAAGAGGGCTTCTTGTTCACTTTGGCCCATCCGAATATGAGAATGTTGATTGCCAACTTGCCAAAATTCATTAGACTTCTACAGTGTTGGAATAACAGAGTAGGTTTGAAAGATTGTCAAATCAAGCTAGAGATTGGTTGGAACGATAACTTCTGAGTACATTTATTGAAGGGCTTATTCCAGATATCCGGTACGAAGTTTAGACTTGTCAACCTCGCACTATGATAGCTGCAATCTTATTTGCACATCTACATGAGAAAAACATTAGCAAGGAAAGATTAGCAAGGGGTTTGTACTATGATGAAAAGTTGAGTATGGAGCACCGATGTAAACAAGGGCAACTTCTAATGATTGAACCAATCGGAGAGGAGCCAAAAGCTAAGAATGTGGACTCGGATCATTAGGAGTCCAACTTCGAATGAAGATGTTGGACTTACCATACATACAATGCATGCATTAGCCGGCTACTCTAACCCGCAAAAGTTGGCGGAACTTTAGAACATCAGCCTGTTATAGTTTTGATTGATACTGATAGCACTAATAATTTTATAGATAGGAAAGTTGCAGCCCGATTAGCATACCACATTGAAGGCTGTGACAGATTCAAAGTAAAGATCACTAATGGACAGATTTTAACTTGTGATAGCAAATCTTCAAAAATAAAATTGATTATACAATGCTAGGAGTTTCTTGCAATGATTACTACACTGAAAGACTGACTTGTTGCTTACACTATCAAAAAGTGGAGACCATAATTACTTGATCAACGGATTATGATACGTTGTAGATAGCCTATGACTGAAGTGCTGAAAAAGAAGCTCCCCGAGTTTGATGTTGCTCAGCATTGAGGACAAGGCTGATTTGAAGAGGGAGGAATTGTTAAGATCCTTTTTCTGAGCTTTTGAATAATGTTTATTGAGTCAGTTTAGTTTAGTTGTTTATTGAATCTGTTTAGTTCAGTTAGAGTCAGGTAGAAGTTTATTTAATATTTACTTATTATTAAGAGTCTAAGTCTTGGTGGACTCTAGGTGGAACTCTATAAATAGTGATGTAACCCTTTCTTTAAAGCAATCAATCAATGAAATATTATTTCAGTTTGTTATGACAAACTCTAGGAGGTCAATCCCCTCAAAGCGATTAAGGAGTTCGATCCACTCGAAGTGATCAAGGAGGCCGATCCCCTCGAAGCGATCATTCCCTTTTCTTCCATTTCTTTCATTTCTTTTACGATTAGACTTTTGAGTCTTATCATTTGATATCAGAGCCTTATCATTTCTTTCATTTCTTTTACGATAAGACTTTTGGATCTTATTAGGTCTCTGGGATATTAGATAGATGAGGGGCTATAGGTACACGGTAACTAAGGACAGATAGGTCCAAAGGTTTGGATTCTCCTATATTATCTCCAGACTATGGCGTGGTGGCATAGTATGTCGGTAATCGATGAGTCGATTGAATTATTATGGAGATAATAATTCACTAAACTAGAAGGAGTTCTGATAGGTATGACTCACGACCAACTCGATATTGGACCTAGAGGGTCACACACATATGGTAGGTATTGCGACGAGTAGAGGTTCAGATATGAGATATCCGTTGGAAACCCTATCTTATTAGATATCCAAAAAGCCCTTGAATTATTGGATCCCATGAATGAGATCCAATAAGAGATAATAAGAGATTATTAAGTAGAGACCCACTAATCTAAGAGGCTTGGGTAATTTGATGGAGATCCAATACCCAATAGGGCAGGATCCATTAGGGTTAACTGGGGGCCTCTGTAAATAGGAGGGAACTAAATGCCCATAGGTTGGGGCTTCTTAGTAGCCACCTCCTATTATCCTCTCCCCTTCTCCTCCTCAAATTGCAGGCCTGGAGATTTCAGGAGCATCGTTGCAGCCCTGCTGTGTGGATCACCGCTTGAGAGGAAGTCGCTTGACCTCCTCCATCCACTCATACAGATATGTAGGGATTCGGGGATATATGATCTCCCTAGGTAACACAACTATCTTTCTAACATACAATTTTTAATTTTACGGATTTCGCACACCAATCTTCGCATGACGACGAACACATATTGGGAAATTTGGGTTTTTTCTTTTATGTTCTTTCGCTGTGCATATGATGTCGCCCTAGATTTCCCAACAGTTGTATCAAACCCAGGTTGTTCATGCAATAAAATGGTTTTGAACTACATGTGTTATGTCTTAGGAAGAATTTTATCGTCAAGATCGTTAATGTCAAAGGCGAGAAATGGCAGCAACTGTTACTGCCCTTGCTGCCCATGCAAAAGTGGCCAAAGGCTGCCTGCAGCCTTGGTCGTCTGTGTGCAAATGGCTGGTTACTGGCTGCCGATGACCGGCGGCCTGCCTGTAGTTGGCCGCCAGTAGTGCTGCTCGTAGGGGTGGGCACTGCACCACGGGGGCGGCGCCTACGGGGAAACTGCCCGTAGGGGTGGTAGGGCCTATAGGGGCGCCACCCCAGTGGGGCAGTGACACCTGCGAGAGCTACGCCCACGAGTAGAGGCACTGCGCAAACAGCCTACGCATGGGCGCTAGTCCCGTGAGCGAGCTGCCTACCGCCGCTAGGCCATGGTGGTTCGGAGGTCGAACAGGATAGGAACCACAAGGAGTTGTGATTGGTAAGGGTTGCCTACCTTTAAGGGCTTCGCATAATTGGTTGAGTCACTCGAGGTTACGTTAAGACGTTGATTGGATCTTGATCCCCACTAGAGATCTATCGGGGTCTCTGATTCATATACAAGAGGGAGTTGTGTGATTCACGAGAAAATAGTGGGAGTAGACTAAGATAGAAGTCCTTATCTAAATTGTTTATTTTATTATAAAATCTGCATGTTATTTATTCAATATATCTTTATTTTCAGAAAAATATTGCATTTAAGTCCCTTACGTGGCATACTTGATATCAATCGCTTTATTGGTCCAAATTATATTGATTGGCTCCGTAACTTAAGAATCGTTATCACTGCAGAGAAAATAATGTATGTCCTTGATACAGTGATGCCTATGCCTGAGGAAGGGGCTAGTGAGGATGAGATCACTCGCTACGTGATGTACATATATGACTCCACTCTTGCTCAGTGTTACATGTTAGACTCTATGACTCCCGAGTTACAGAGATAATAAGAAAATATCGTTGAATCTCAGATTTTGATGATGAAATCAATTGGTAAATTATTTGATCTAATCCATGTATTGTGATAAGTGTGCAGGATTAACTACAATAGCAATAAGGCATAAAGCATATGATGGGCCAGAGTCAAAGACTTAGACGATATACCGAGAGCTCGCCGAGAGTTCATCGTCAACGGAAGCACTATCATAGACAAACTTTTAAACAAGGTGTTTGATGTAATGCTTATATATGTCCGTGTCTTTTGGCATGTTCATGCCTTGTACAGCATGTAGAGGGGCGACCAAAGGCTTAATAGTCCCATTTTAGTTGGGTTGGTGGCCTCTTTAGGCTTGTAAATAAAGGTTGTGTCATGTGAACACGTGCGAGAGATTTTCGATTTGTAATGGACCATTTTACCCTTTGTTGTGCCACTGTTCAGAGCTTGTAAAGTCTGTTTGTAATTTGCATTGTCTATGAAGTGTTTTTTCGGAGATGTTTGCTTGTGGATCCCAATTGAGGCGTTCTCTCTAGCCCGTTCTCTCTTTTGTTGGTCCTAAGGGACAATGGGAGGCTTCGGGGAGGATGACCTTTGCGGACGGACACACAAGGGTGCCGCACGACTTAGGCAAAACCAGCTAAGTACATGACAGATAGTATCAGAGTGGGACAAGCACTCATAGAAACACTTACCATACAAACGTGGGGGACCTATCGGGTCAGCACACGCGCGACCGTTTAGGGGAAAACGGGAATGGAGATGTCGGGAAAAGGAGTCGCTCGGAGGAGCGGGCATCTGATATTAGCATTCAGAGGAATGTCCAACCCTTCGCGCAAGAGGCACCATGAGAACAGGCAAGCTTGGAAGAATGCGGAGCGCACAAAGGTTGGGATGGCTGAGTTTGAGCTACGGCTCAACGTTGACAACTATACTTGATGGTGCCCAAGCCAAGCGAGGCGCTTGGTAAAGGATGAGACCATGCAAGGTGGAATGAGTTGCTCAAAGACCAAAAGAGTTATGCAAAGCTCACAGAGGTGATGGGAATTGCTAACTCGAAGAATTTGGTACTCATGAATATGCATGGGCTTGTATGCGGACGATGGAATATTCGTGGCCATCCCAAGGCGACCGAAACTCGGTGCCATGGAGCATTGAAACTTTCTCTTCGGCATGTGAAGGATACGTCCGTAGGAGGCTGAAGTGTGCAATGAGTTCAGCATGTTGCTAGGCCTTAAGTGGTGCAGCGGGGGTTGTATTGACGTGGAGTCGCAATCTAGCAAGTGCATTTGCAGGAGGCTGATCAATGCACAGTTGTTCAGCAGATCGGAGTAGTCCAAGGGGATGGTGGTCTCCGAAACAAAGAGAGATGTTGCTCCAATGGGACAATTATCCAAGAGAGATAAGTCCCGGCTCTCCAGAGGGAGAATCATGTGAGACGGACCTCACATGTTGAGGAGGAGTACCTCAACAAACAACAACTCCACGAAGCTCGATGGACTGAGCAAGCGGCGAGGAGTCGTCGCATGATCTCGCTTGAGAGAATACATTGGTGGATGCATTACGAGATCAAGTGGGGGAGCGACCCAAAGCAACACAAATGAAGGCACACTTGGAGTCGATGTGGAGATCGGACTCAAGGGAGGGCTGACCCGTGGAATGGTGGACGCGAGGGCCACCATCGACTCAATGTGAAAACGAGGAGCGGAGCAACTTGGGTGTAACTTGGCGAAGTACTCAAGCCGCATGAAGGGAGCCAACATAGAAGTTAGAACATGGAGCAGAGGCACAGTGCTTTCCTTAGACGGACGTCAGGGACATGAATTGCACTTTTATTAGAAATGATGTGATCAAGGCTTTCCAACATTTTTTCTCTTCAGGTCATATTCTTAGAGAGATGAATTGCACTTTTATTTCTTTAATTCCGAAGAATGCAGGGGCTGATTCACTAGAGGACTATCGACCCATATCATTATGCAACTTTATTTACAAGATCATCTCCAAAGTATTGGCAAATAGAATGCAAAAGGTAATACACAAGATCATTAGCCCAAATCAAGCTGCTTTCATCAAAGGGAGAAGTATACATCATAACATTTTGCTTGCTAATGACTTGGTCAAAGATTTGCATTCAAAAGCAAGAGGGACAAAAATCTGTTTTGAAGCTGATTTACGGAAAGCCTTTGATTCAGTTAATAGGAAATTTATCTATAAGATGCTCTTCGATATGAACTTCCCACAACAATGGGTTAATTGGATTCAATCTTGTCTGGAAACTCCAAAGTTTTCGATACTCTTTAATGGCTCACCTATTGGTTTTTTTGGGAGCACGAATGACATCCGACAAGGTGATCCACTCTCTCTGTATCTCTTTACTATTGCGATGGAAGGACTTAGCTGTATGTTGGAATACGCAGTCTTAAATGGTAGCATTAAGGTACCCATTGCTAGTTATATTCATATATCACATATAACATTTGCAGATGATTTACTTATCTTTCTCCAAAATGAACCAACTTCAGTTAAGAACCTGGCTACTATTATGAATGACTTTGGTATGGTTTCTGGACTTCAGTTAAATCATGCGAAAAGTAAAGTATATATGAGCCCTTACGTTGAGGATAAGGTCTTTATTGAACAAACTTTGGGGGTTAGTGAGGAAAGCTTGCCAGTTCCTTATTTGGGTCTCTCGCTCATATCTACAGGCATTCACAAAACCCACTGTCAGCCTATCTTGCAAAAAATAAAGAATAAAATTTCTTCTTGGAAAAATAGGTTTATATCAAAAGCAGGACGACTCAAACTCATCCGTTCGGTATTGCACTCCTACTCTATATATTGGTGTAATGCATTTCTTCTACCTGCTGGACTTCTCCAAGATATTGAACGGTTATTAATGAACTTCTTCTGGAATGGCACAAATGATAAGGCAATGCATATGGTAAATTGGGATAGCATTTGTAAACCGAAAAATAAAGGGGGGCTAAACATGAGAAACACTAGAGATTGGAATCAAGCATGTCTGGTACAGCAATTGTGGGATCTTTTGCAAAACAAATATTCCTTATGGTCACATTGGGTTTCTGCTATGTATCTTTCAAAGGAATCAATCTGGGAAATTTCAACAAGAACATACCACTCTGCAGCTTGGAAAGGAATTTTAAAGGCAAGGAATTGGCTAAGCAAACACATTTCTTATGCAATCTCTTCTGGAACTAGTACTAATATGTGGTATGATCCTTGGGTGAATGGGAAGAGTATATTTCAATTATATGGCGACAGAATACGAAAAGATCTTGGGGCTCCCAAAGATTGGAAGGTTTCCGAGTTCATTGCTAACGGTACCTGGTGTCTCCCTAATCCTATTTCTCCCAAAATGTTATCACTTTGGCCGACTATTATAGCTATTCCAATCAGGAACAACTCTTCATACATACTTATTTGGCCTCATGACAATGGCAAATTTAGTGCCACATCCGCATGGAATCAAATTAGGAAAAAAAATAACAAGTGGGTCCCAAGTAGTTGGACATGGGATCGACCAGGATCACAAAGACATTCCTTATGTACATGGCAGGCCCTTCTCAATAAACTACCTACAATAGACAATATGAAAAGAAGAGGTATCTATCATGTTAACCGATGCTCCCTTTGTATACAACAAGAAGAAACTGTTGACCACCTCTATTTTGCTTATGATTATACAAAATGGATATGGAAGGAGATTCTTCAGCGATTTGAACTCAATAGACTGCCGCAACCAAACTTGCACCAAGAACTAGGCGACCTTATGCAATGTTTCTCAAGAAAAGGGCCTCTCACACAACTGGCAAATGTTACTTTCAAATGTGCTATTTGGTGGATGTGGAAGGAGAGATGTAACAGAATCTTTGAATGTCAATGCACAAACAATGCTCAGCTCTTGAAAGAGTTTATTAGAGACTCAAGATCCTGTATGGAGCAAGATCTCAAAACGGAGCACTTTACCTAAAGAGAAAAAGATATTTTTATCAAATTTAATTTTGCTATTAGCTAAAGATCTTGGGAATGATGCCAAATTATGTACCCACAGGTAGTTTTGATATATCTGGATAAACATTTTCTATGTTGACTATAATTAGGAGTTATAGTCTACAGCATGTGTAGTCATAACTATCGCATTTGCACTCTATAAGTTACTTGGCTTTGTCTATGACTTGTATAGATAAAGCTATTTGTAGAAATTTTACACATAATCAATTTACTTTTACTTACAAAAAATAAAAGGTTAGGGACATGAACTCTTGCAGAGGCAATAGTAGGATCATGTTGTTCCATTGGTCCTTCATTCTGACGGAGCGGACTCATCTTGCATGGTGCCAAAGACGAAGGGAGCTTCGGGGCACATGCACTTTATCTCGGAGAAGCATTTGATGGAGGAACTAAGGCGACTCAATTTGCGGAGGCGAAGTTGGGTTCAGAAGGCCTTAGCACGGGGCAAGAGGACGTAGAGGCGGGTACTCTTGAAGAATATGTCATAGTGTTGCCATTCAAGTTGCCGTGAAGGAAGCGGTGCGTAGCGGGGATTGTGCTGGTAGGGGCAGAGGCGCAGGATCCAGACAATGGTGCACAAATTACAGTGAAGTCGGTAGACTTCGGGAGCTACTAGGCGATGGACTGTCTTAAAGCGGTGCTTCATCTAGGTGTGACCCAAGAGTGGGTGGATGAAGGTCGATTGCCAAAGGAGCGAATAAAATCGAAGGTAAAAGAGACCCTACGATGTATTGGCAGAGGCCACACATGGAGGGTTCACAATTCGAGTTTATTCCACAAGGATCAGAATGCAATGGAGATGTCACCAGGATGCGACATGGTGCAGCGGATCGTGGTGGAACAGTTCGTGGTAATGCGATACACACGACATAGTCCCGTGAGGGACTAGATTATATGGAGGTATGATCGGGAGCTACTGGAAGCTCCACTTCGGTGAACAACACGACGGCAAGAAGGGCTATGGATTCAAGAAGTGAAGGTCATAGTACCGCAAAGGCGGGTCTTCCGTGCATGCATCAAATTTTGCATCGGATGAAAGCCTTGGTCATCAGCATATGGGGGCTATGTTCCACCCAGGGCAAAGTTCGAATGCAGGAATCAACAAGGATCAACACAACTCAGCCAACCCCACACCAGAGTCAGAATCATTGGTGAGTTGAAGCAGCATGGCGGATCAAAGGTTTGACTACTCAAAAACAGCAGCGGAGAGCAACTAGGAGCCAAGAGGCGCATTGTAGCTGGAGTAGAAGATTGAAGACTCAGCAAAGGCGAGGAGTTGCAGTGTCGATAAAGGCTTCAACGAGGATGTCGAAGGAATAAGTGGGGGAGAATGTCACGGACAAACTTTTAAACAAGGTGTTTGATGTAATGCTTATATATGTCCGTGTCTTTTGGCATATTCATACCTTGTACAATATGTAGAGGGGCGGTCAAAGGCTTAATAGTCCCATTTTAGTTGGGTAGGTGGCCTCTTTAGGCTTGTAAATAAAGGTTATGTCATGTGGACACGTGCGAGAGATTTTCGGTCTGTAATGGACCATTTTACCCTTTGTTGTGCCACTGTTCAGAGCTTGTAAAGTCTGTTTGTAATTTGCATTGTCTATGAAGTGTTTTTTCGGAGATGTTTGCTTGTGGATCCCGATTGAGGCGTTCTCACTAGCCCGTTCTATCTTTTGTTGGTCCTAAGGGACAATGGGAGGCTTCGGGGAGGCTAACCTTTGCAGACGGACACGCAAGGGTGCCGCACGACTTAGGCAAAACCAGCTAAGTACGTGATAGCACATTGGAAGACTCGTCAAAAGCTCGTCGGAAGATCGCTAGAAGCAAGCCGGTGTTGAATCTCATATTTTGATGATGAAGTCAATTGTAATGTGTTTGATCTAATCTATATGTTGAGAAAATTATATAGGATTAACTACGATGGCAGTAAGACAGAAAGTAGGTGTTGTGCCGGAGTCAAGATCGAGATCACGTTGGGAGTTCGAGAGTTCGTTGGAAATCTGGACGTTCGTCGGAAGTTCTACGAGAATCAACCAAGAAGTCCAGGAGCATGCCATAGAAGCTCATCGGAACTCACCAAGAAGATTATTGCAAAGTCTAGGAGCTTGCCGGGAGTCCGTCGGAGCATTATCGAGAGTTCGTCGGATATTCGCCTGAAGTATGCCGAAAGAGCAATTGACGCACCAGAATATGAAATGCAGCAATCATGTCTTAATTATCATATTTATAGTGTAAATTAAGTTAGGATTGGGAGGTAATCCCAATAACTTAATTAGGGGCAAATTGGGCCCTAAGATGGGTTGGTTTGGGCCGGATTCAAGGCCCAATCAGGACCCAGAATTTTCGTCGGTGGTGGCACCGCTAGTGCCAGCGGTGGCACTACTTAGGAGACTCGATCTCCCAGTAATTCTGGGCGGTGGTACCACCCCTGTCAGGCGGTGGCACCGTCAGTAGTTATTGCTGCCAATGGTGGTACCACCCCTGTCAAGCGGTGGTACCACCCAGACTGAGCGGTAGTACTACCCAGTGTCAAGTGTTAAGCGGTAGTACCGTCGAAGAGAGATGACATTTGCCAGCAACCAAAAGGGTCATTCAATTACACGTCCGCCTATGTTCAATAGGATGAATTACACGTATTGGAAGACTAGAATGAGGATCTTCCAAATTTCAATGAATTTTGAGCTTTGGAACGTTGTCGAAAATGGTTTTCAAAAGTCTTCTCTTCTAATGAACGATTGGAATGAGTTGGAGAAGAAGACTTTCACTTTAAATGCTAAGGCTATGAATGCCTTGTTTTGTGCATTAGATAAAAACGAGTTTAATCGAGTGTCGATTTATGAAACAGTTTTTGATATTTGGCACACACTCGAAGTGACTCATGAAGGCACTCGTAGAGTGAAGGAGTCGAAAATTAATCTTTTAGTGCACACTTATGAGTTATTTCGGATGAAACCGAGTGAGACCATTGGAGATATGTACACTCGATTTACGGATGTCGTCAATGGTCTAACAGGACTTGGTAAAGGTTTCTTAGATTTTGAACTCGTTAATAAAGTTTTAAGATCCCTTCCAAAGAGTTGGGACCCTAAAGTTACGACCATTCAAGAGGCCAAAGATTTAAATAATTTTCCTCTCGAAGAACTAATTGGGTCACTAATGACCTATGAGATGACTTGTAAAGCTCATGAAGAGCTTGAGGACACCATTCCAAAGAACAGGAAGGATATGACACTAAGAACCCAAGAAGACCACTTGAAAGAAAACTCAAGTGATGAGGACCTTGATGACGACTTGGCACTTTTAACAAGGAAATTTAAAAAATTCATAAGAATGAATAAATTTCAAAATGACACTAAATATAAATTTGAACCCAAGAAAGATCAAGTACTATGTTACGAATACAAGAATCCGGGACACTACAAGAACGAATGTCCCCAAGTCATGTCAAGAAGAGGACACCAAAGAAAAAGGCTCTCAAAGCAACATGGGAGGACTCTAGTGCATCCGAAGAAGAGGAGCCAACCAACACCGAGCAAGTTGCTCACTATGCACTAATGGCTATTGGAGATGAGGTAATAAGTTCAATTGATGCAAATTTAACATTTGATGAACTATTAAATGCTTTTCATGATTTATTTGATGAATGCAAATCAATTAGTAAAAAACTATATATTGTTAAAAAAGGAGCATGATTCTCTTGATAGTGATTATAATTGATTAAAAGTTGAGCATAATGATAGTTCGGCTCCATATACGAAATGCCATGAAGTAGAAACACTTAGAAAGGAAAACTTGCTACTCAAAGAAACCTTAGAAAATTTTGAGGTTAGTAGCAAGTCCTTGAACATAATCCTTACCAATAAGGATCACGTTCATAAAAGAAGTGGAATCGGATTTGTGAGTAGCTCTCACCAAAATCCAACCACCTTTGTTAAAGGCCCTACCTTACATATTTCACCCTAAAACAAATGCAACTTTTGTTATGAACTTGGCCATATAGCTTATCATTGTCCATTTAAGAAGTGTAGTCCACACAAATTGATTTGGGTTCCTAAAGGAACCGTAAAAAATTTCATGCAAAATGATAAGTTAAGTCGATCGATTTTTGAGGCACCCAAGGTCAAATGGGTACCTAAAAATCATCCTCTTTTGTAGAACGTATACCATCACAAGCTAGGAGCAAGAGATGGTACCTTGATAGTGGATGCTCAAGGCATATGACCGGAGATCCATCTTAATTCTCTAAGCTCACTAGCCTAGACAAAGGATATGTCACATTCGGAGACAACAACAAGGGTAAAATCATTGGCAAAGGAACTATAGGAAACACATCCAACTTTTTTATTGAAGATGTATTATTAGTTGATGGCTTAAAGCATAACCTTTTGAGCATTAGTCAATTGAGTTACTTGGCTTTGTCTATGACTTGTATAAATAAAGCTATTTGTAGAAACTTTACACATAATCAATTTACTTTTACTTACCAAAAAAAAAAAAAAAATTGTGTGATAAAGGATATATTGTTGAATTTGAATCTAATGATTGTATTATAGAAAAACCACATAAAAACACATTTATGATTGCTCTAAAATAAAATAATATATACACTATTGATATTAATGATCTTTGTAATGAAATATGTTTTTCGGTTTTAAATAACGATGCTTGGCTTTGGCATAGGAGATTAGGTCATGCTAGCATGAAACTAATTTCTTAAATTTTATCTAAAGAACTTGTAAGAGGAATTTATCATATCAAGTTTGTCAAAGATAATGTGTGTGATGCATGTCAACTAGGAAAACAAATAAAAGGTAGCTTCAAACCTAAGAACCAAATAAGCACCTATAGACCTTTGCAATTGATCTATATGGACTTGTTCAAACCAATTTCTACATCAAGTCTAGGAGGTAGTAAATACGCATTTGTCATCATGGATGATTATAGTAGATACATATAGACTTATTTTTTGACACACAAAAGTGAATGCTTTAGGTATTTTTCAAATTTTTGTAAGCTTGTTCAAAATGAAAAGGGTTTTATGATTTCATCAATTCTAAGTGATCACGGTGGTGAATTTCAAAACCATGATTTTCAAGAATTTTATGAACCTAATGGATACAACCATAACTTCTCTATTCCAAGAAATCCTTAACAAAATAGTGTAGTAGAAAGAAAGAATAGAAATTTGCAAGAAATGACAAGAACCATGTTGAATGAACATAGCGTACCCAAATATTTTTGGGCTGAAGCCGTAAATACGACATGCTATATTATGAATAGGGTTCTAGTAAGATGATAAGACCTTAAAGTCTTATCGTAGGCTCTAATACCAAATGATAAAACCCTAAAGTCTTATCGTAAAAAAGAAGAAGAGAAAGGGGATGATAATGATCGCTTCGAGGGGATCGGCCTCCTTGATCACTTCGAGGGGATCGACCCTCCTTGATCTCTTCGAGGGGATCGGCCCTCCTTGATCGCTTCGAGGGGATCGGCCTTTTAGGGTTTGTCACAAGACAAAAATAGTATTTTTCATGGATTATCGAAAAGAAGTAGTTATATCCCTATTTATAGAGTTCCACTCAGGGTCCATCAGGACTTGAACTCTAATAATAAATAAATATTAAATAAACCTCTACTTGACTCTAACTGAACCAAACAGACTCAATAAACATTATTCAAAAGCTCAGTAAAAGGTTCCTAACAGTTCCTCCCTCTTCAAATCAGCCTTGTCCTCAAGGCTGAGCAACATCAATCTCGGGGAGCTTCTCTTTCAGCACTTTAGCCATAGACTATCTGCAACGCATCACAACTTGTTGATCAAGTAAGTATGGTCTCCACTTTTTGAGAGTGTAAGCAACAGGTCGATCTTTCAGTGTTGTAATCGTTGCATCAAACTTCTGGCCCTTTATAATCAATTTTATCTTTGAACCTTTGCTATCACAAGTGAAAATCCGTCCATCAATGATCTTTACTTCGAATCTGTCATAGTCTTCAATGTGGTGGGCCAATCGGTCAACAGTCTCACTGTCCATAGAATTATTAGTGCTACTAGTATCAATCAAAACTATAATAGGCTGATGCTCTAGAGTTCCGGCAACTTCCATAGTTTGCGGGTTAGAGTAGTCGGCTAATATATGCATTGTATGTGCGGTAGGTTCAACGTCTTCATTAGAATTTATACCTTCATGATCGGAGTCCAACTCTTCTGCTTTCGGTTCCTCTCCAATTGGCTCAGTCATCATATGCTGCCCTTGTTTACATTGGTGCTCCATACTCCACTTTTCATCATAGTACAAACCCTTTACTGAATTTTTCTTGAGTTCTTCTTTGGTTAGTCCTCGGGTGTCAAGGCTTTGGTTGGGAATAGATATGGTGGGTGGCATATTGATCATCTAGTGGTTATCACTTCTGTTTCCATGATTTTCCCTGTTGATTTTTTTCTCATGTAGATGTGCGAATGAGATCGCAGTTATCATAGTGCGAGGTTGACGAGCCTTAACTTCACACCGGATCTCTAGAATAAGACCTTCAATAAATGTATCCAGAAGTTATCGTTCCGACCAATCTCTAGCTTGATTTGATAATCTTTCAAACCTACTCTGATATTCCAACACTGTAGAAGTCTGACAAATTTTTGAGCGCTGTCCATCCACCTTCATGTATGAGTAGATTGTGTCACAATCTTGGGGTCCTTTTCTAGTATTTCCAGATCTATGCAATGTAGAACTTGAGCTCCCACCTTGTTGAAATTTACCAAGGCTCCCCAATAAGTCCTTTTTGAAATCATTAAGTACTTCTTGTAACCGGTTCTCAATTCTAATTTCCAATGCTTCCATTTGTGCTTTCACTGAGTTATCGATGGCCATTTCGTAAGACTGCAAATCTGTAATCTCAAGTCCTATTTTTGGTGTTGGTCAAGGGCATCAATCACTGCCCTATTCGGTGCTACTGTTGTGATGCAATTGGTGGCAACACTATGGGAATGAAGGGTTGCTACGAGGATGCGGGGATGTAGCTGTGGTCGCCACGTGGGAGGCAGCGATACTTGTTGCGGTTGCTGCGTAGAGGGATCGCTGTTGCTGAGGGCTTGGAGGTAGCGATGGTGGTGCGGCTACGGCAGCATCGCCAAGGGCTCACCGCTGCGATGGCTGCGACAGCGCGGATGGAAGGCAATGTTGCTCTGTTTCTGTCACACTACGGAAGGAGGCGCTAGTGAGAGGCAACAATGCTTGTTGCAATCGCTGCGTGGAGGGATTGCTGCTGCTGAGGGCTGGGAGGCAGCGATGGTGATGTGGTTGGGGGCAGCGCCGGCAAAGACTCACTGCTGCGGTGGCTACGATGGAGGAAGAGTTGCTGCCCTATGTTTTTCTCACTGCGTGAGATGAGAGCGCCGAGGCTGAAAGGCGACGGTTGTGACTGCTGTGACCCAAGGAAGCAATCGCCGAGCAGCTAGGTTGAGGCTGTAGTGATTCCAACCAACAACTGCAGCAGCGGAGGCAGAACAAGAGGGAGGTGGCGTTGAAGCGGTCGGGGTTGAGGTTGCAGTGGTGGCAACCGGCGACTGCAGCAAAGATGTAGAGCAAGGGGGCTGCAGCAACGGTGCAGATCGAGGGGGTTGAGGTGAAGGCTGCGGTGGCTGGCAGCAGCAGTCGTGGTAGGCTGGGCGGTGAGCGGCGTCGTCGCTGGCTGGGCAGCAGTGGCGACGGTGGTGGCATGTTAGGACTCTAGCTAGGAGAGTCCTAATTGAGAGGGACATTCATGTAAAACCTACCTAAGCAGACCCCTATTAAATAGGTAAAGAGGCCGGCTAGGGTTAGGAGGTTGTTTCTTAGAGAAGGATTAGGAGTTGTAAAGGAATAGGAGTCTTAAGAATTAGGAGTTGTCAAGGAATAGGAGTCTTAAGAATTAGGAGTTGTAAAGGAATAGGAGTCTTATGTAGGAGTCCTATTAGGAGTTGGTTAGTAGTAGGAGTCTTGAGTAGGAGTCCTTTTAGGAGCTAGGGTTTAGAAGCCCTATAAATAGTCATGTATTCCTCCTCTTTTGATAAGCAATAGATGAATCTTTTCAGTAATATTGAAGCCCTCAGCCCCCCCTACTGTTGACTAAGTCCCTGCACCAAAGAGGTTAACAGGAGAAGAGCTTCGGGAGCGATATGCGAAGGGGTTATGTTGGCATTGTGACGAGCCGTGGAGCCATGAGCATCGCTATAGTAAAGGAGGACTTCTTATGATTGAACTGATAGAAGAAGAGGTCATTGAACATTCAGAAGAGAGCCTTGAACATGAAGAAAAAGATGCAGAAGAAGAGCCACAACCGACCGAAGTTACGGTACAAACACTAGTTGGCTACTCAAACCCGCAAACGATGAAAGTTGGAGGCCTTCTCAAACAACAACCGATCACTGTTCTCATCGAGACGGGCAGCACTAATAACTTCCTAAACAGTAAGGTTGCTGTCCATATGAACTTACCTATTGAGAATTGCAGCAGGTTTGTCGTTAAGGTCGCCAACAGACGGATTTTGAAGTGTGATCATAGGTGCCCGCAGGTGAAACTATTGCTGTAGGACCAAGAGATAATTGCAGATTGCTTCCTCCTCCCTCTTGATGATTATGAGGCCATACTCAGAATTAAATGGTTGATGACATTAGGTGATATTTCTTGGAATTTTATGCAACTATTTATAAAATTTTACAGTAAGGAGAAACAGGTGATACTGCATGGGAAACGTGAGGGCGACGTAACGATGATTTGGACACAACAAATGGAGAAGGTTTTGCATAAAGCATGTAGGGGCTTTTTGGTAAAACTTGAGCAGCAAATTAAAGGAGAGCCAACAAAATTTGAAAATCAAAATCTACTTCCTTTGCTTGCTGAATTTTCAGATATATTTGACGAACCGTGCAACCTACCTCTTACCCGTCGGCATGATCATTGTATAACGATTCTTCCAGGCAAATCTGGAGCAAATGCTCAGCCATATCAGTATCCATATCTCTAGAAGGATGAAATAGAAAGGATTGTAAAAGAGATGCTCAAAACAGGAGTTATTCGGCCATGTTGCAGCCCCTACTCTTCACCGGTGCTCCTCATACGAAAGAAGGATGGAATATGGCGATTATGTGTTGATTACCAAGATCTCAATGGCATAACCATCAAGGATAAATACCCTATTCCAGTAGTAGATGAGTTGCTAAGGGAGCACAAATCTTCACAAAGGTGGACCTTCGATCCGGGTATCATCAAATACGAGTATGCGAAGAAGACATACCCAAAACCACCTTTTGAACACACAACAACCACTATGAAATTTTGCTTTCTTCATAAGAAGGTGGAATATCTTGGGCATATCATATCAGAGGAAGGTGTGGCAGTAGACCCCTTCAAAATTGGAGCAATGCAAAACTGGCTGACCCCGTGGAACATAAAATTGCTACATGGCTTTCTGGGTTTAACAGGCTACTACTATAAGTTCGTGAAAAACTATGGAGAGATCAGTGCACCACTTACTTCCTTACTAAAAAAATATGTCTTCCAATGGTCGGACAAAGCCTCCGCTGCCTTCGACAAACTTAAGGCAGCCATGACGACGATGCTAGTCATAGGTGCCCAGCAAGCCAATCACGTGAGTGATGGCACGTGTGACTTGATACATAATCTTTTTACTTATTATATTTTGGCGTATATCACTTTATAATAATTGCATATGTGCATATATATATTGTGATGTCCTTGGATTTGTGCAATGGGAATCGGATCGTGATGAGATCACGATAATGAGATCGATTCACCTTTAAACACATATCCTAAATAATCTCGGTCATAGGTTACTCTAGAAGGACATCGTGATAACCGGATAGACTGGTGTGCTGTATACCCATCCATATGATGGATGCAGCTGGTCTCATAGCTACTCGTGTAGGGACACTAGGGATACAGTACAGGTGCTCATTGGAGAATGAGTTCACTGATTGATCCGCTTACGGAATGCTGGATGGTTGATGATGCCTTATTGTCAGACAGCGATTCTGTAGTCCTAGTGGTGTATCTGGTCCTTAGACTTGAGACACCAAGGATGTCCTGTATGAGTGCTCCACTCTTTGATACCAGACTTATAGGTTTGGCTGTCCCCAGATCTAGTACAGTTGGTCATTGGGAGTGGTAGTCGACCTTACGAGAGCTATTGAGTGTCAATAGAGGATCATCCACTCTCGGCGTCATGAGAGGAATATCCTATGTGTTCTTGCTCAGACAAATCCCTGGCCAGGGTCATTCGGGTTGAGAGAGAAAGAGTTCTCCGGGAGAATTCGATGAGAGCGAGACTCGAGTAGAAACCGTATGGGTCTGACAGCACCATGCTCGATATACGGTCTTTGTGATATTAGATGGATGAGGGACTATAGGTACATGGTAACTGAGGACAAACAGGTCCAATGGATTGGATTCCCCTATATCGTCTGGGGACTACGGCGTAGTAGCCTAGTACGTCCGTAGTCGATGAGTCAAGTGAATTATTAAAGAGATAATTATTCACTCAGTCAGAAGGAGTTCTGACAGGTATGACTCACGGCCAGCTCGATATTGGGCCTAGAGGGTCACACACATATGGTAGGCATTGCGATGAGTAGAGGTTCGGATATGAGATATCCGACGGAGCCCTTGTCTTATTGGATGCAGATCCAATACCCATTAGGGAAGTGGACCCATTAGGGTTTGACACGGGATCTCTATAAATAGGAGGGATTTGTTGAATCTCGGATTTTGATGATATAATCAATTGGTGGGTTAATTGAACTAATCCATATTATTGAGTTAAGTGTGCAGGATTAACTACGATAACCAGAAAACATAAAGCAAGGATACCGGAGTCGAGCTCGATGGACGTTTAAGAGACCGAAGAATCATCGGAGATGCTGCCGGAACCAACCGAGAAGAAATCGGGAACGTTTCGGAAGTTCGCCGAAGAAATCGTCGGAGGCTCGCGGAGATCACCGAGAAGGCTCGGCTACTCGTTAAAGTCATCACAAAGATTGGGAGCTTGCAGGGAGTCCGTCGGAAGAAGTTCGTTGGAAAGCTCGCCGGAACAAGACTCGACGTTCGTGGTTAAAAAAACTTGCTTAGGATGTTTTTTTTGTGTTATGTAGTTCACCTATAATTAGGATTAGGATTAAAAGATAATCCTATATCCTGGTTAGGGGCCAACTGGGCCCAAAGTCAGATTTGGTTTGGGCTAAAATTAAGCCAAACCAATGAATCGGAGGGCCAGGCGGTGGCACCGCCTGGCTGGGCGGTGACACCTCCTTGGCTGGGCGGTGGCACCGCTTGGCTGGGCGGTGGCACCTCCAGCACCGGGAACCCTAAGAGAATTCAAATTTTGGAGCGCAAATTTGAATCCTCTTGAGGCATATAAATACCCCTCAAATCTCAGCTGAGATAACAACTTTTGAGAAGCATTTTGATTGAGAGAAAAGTCTTAGAAAGTCTTAGCAAGTCTTGTTTTCAATTTGCTAGAGAGTTCTCCTCCTTCTTTCTTATTGAAAATTTGTAAGAGGTTGAACTGCTTGTAAAAGGTTGTAAGAGGGGTGTTTACCCTTCCATTTCAAGAGATTTGCTAGTGGAAGGTGGGAGCCTCATCGAAGAGGGGCATCGCAAGTGGAGTAGGTCATTTGACAGAACCACTCTAAAAATCGGTGTAATCTCTGGTTTGCATTTTATTATTGTCATTTACATTACTGCAAATCTTCTTACTGCTTTAGTTCCTTATTACCCTTGCTGCGCAACTTTAAGAATACGCTTTCAAGTTAAACTTTTCAAGTTCCGTTCTTTTCGTACGAAAGATCTTGTTAAAATCGAAGTTTTAATCCGCTGCACTAATTCACCCCCCCCCCCCCTCTTAGTGCCGCTCCGATCCTAACAAGTGGTATCAGAGTGAGGTTATCTCTCATATTTGGTTTAATACTCAAGAGAGATGGCTTACTCCGGCATGCAAGAGGGCCACTCTATTGCACGACCACCTTTGTTTAATGGGTCGGATTACACATATTGGAAGACTCGCATGAGGATCTTCCTCATTTCTATGGACTTTGAGCTTTGGTCTATTGTTGAGAATGGATTTCAAAAATCTTCTCTTCCGATGAGCGAATGGAATGAATCGGAGAAGAAGGTTTTTGCTTTAAATGCAAAGGCTATGAATGCCTTGTTTTGTGCATTAGACAAAAACGAATTTAATCGTGTTTCAATGTGTGATTCGGCTTTTGATATTTGGAGAACTCTTGAGGTCACTCATGAAGGCACTAGCCGAGTGAAAGAGTCCAAAATCAACATCCTTGTGCACTCTTATGAACTTTTCCGAATAAAACCAAGTGAGTCCATCGGAGACATGTACACCCGGTTTACGGATGTCATCAATGGACTCAAAGCTCTTGGTAAAGATTTTACTAACTTTGAACTAGTAACTAAAATCATAAGATCCCTCCCTCAAAGTTGGGATCCAAAAGTTACGGCCATTCAAGAGGCCAAAGACCTTAAAGCATTCCCTCTTGAAGAACTCATTGGGTCTCTAATGACCTACGAAATGACATGTCAAGCTCATGACGAGCTCGAGAACCCCCTTCCAAAGAACAGGAAGGATATGGCACTCAAATCACAAGAAGACCACTTGAAAGGAACATCAAGTGATGAGGACAGTGACAATGACATTGCACTTTTGACTCAAAAATTTAAAAAATATTTAAGAAAAAACAAATTTAAAAATAATATAAAAAATAAATTTGAACAAAAGAAGGACCAAGTGATTTGCTATGAATGCAAAAAACCGGGACACTACAAGAACGATTGTCCTCAAGCCAAAAAGAGGACATCAAAGAAGAAGGCGCTCAAGGCAACATGGGATGATTCAAGCCCATCCGAAGAAGAGGAGTCCAACACCGAGCAAGTTGCTCATTACGCGCTAATGGCTTTAGGAGAAGAGGTATGTGATTTATTTAATGAAGATTTATCTTTTGAATAACTCTCTATCGCTTTTCATGAATTATTTGATGAATGTAGAACTGTTAGCAAGAAGTTAAGTATCTTAAAGAAAGAGCATGCTTTGCTACAAGATAAGTTTGATAGTCTTCAAACTCCTCCATGTTCTAAGTGTGAGCATTTAGAAGCAATAAAAAATGAAAATTTTCTTCTTAAGGAAACCTTAAACAAGTTTAAGGTTGGTAGCAAAGGATTAGATATGATCCTTGCACACAAGGGTCACATCGCAAATAGAAATGGAATTGGATTTGTAAAAGGATTACATCAAAATCCTACCACTTTCATAAAAGGACCTACATTACATGTTTCCTCTTATATGAAATGCAACTTCTATTGCAAATCCGGACATATTGCCTACAAATGTCCATTTAGGAAAATTAGTTCACAAAAATTAATATGGGTTCCTAAAGGAACTATAAAGGATTCAAAAATAAATAACAAGGTTAGTGGATCAATTTTTGAGGCTCCCAAAATCAAATGGGTACCAAAAAATCATCCTCTTTTGTAGACAAACCCACAAGCTAGGAGTAAGAGATGGTATCTCGATAGTGGATGCTCAAGACATATGACTGGAGATCCATCTCATTTCTCTATGCTCACTAGCAAAGAAGAAGGGTACGTCACCTTCGGAAACAACAACAAAGGCAAAATCATTGGCAAGGGAACTATTGGTAACAAATTTAGTTTTTCCGTTGATGATGTTTTACTAGTTGATGGATTAAAACATAATCTCTTGAGTATTAGTCAACTATACGATAAAGGTTATATCGTTAGATTTGAATCAAATATGTGCATTATTGAAAAACCAAATCATAACATGACTATGATTGCTTTAAAACAAAATAATGTCTATACCATCAATCTTGATGAACTAAGTAATGAAATGTGTTTCTCCGCCGTAAATGATGATGCTTGGCTTTGGCATAGGAGATTAGGTCATGCAAGCATGAAAACAATATCGAAAATCTCATCTCAAGAATTAGTACGAGGGATTCCGAATATGAAGTTTATTAAGGATAAGGTATGCGATGCATGTCAACTAGGCAGACAAATAAAAACAAGCTTCAAACCAAAAAATCAAATTAGCACCACTAGACCATTACAATTGATCCATTTGGACTTATTTGGACCAATTGATATAACAAGTCTAGGTGGAAGCAAATATGCTTTCGTGATTGTGGATGACTACTCTAGATACACTTGGACCTATTTTTTAGCTCACAAAAGTGATTGCTTCAAGTGTTTCTCTAAATTTTGTAAACTCACTCAAAACGAAAAAGGCTTCATTATTTCATCAATTCGGAGTGATCACGGTGGTGAATTCCAAAACCGTGACTTTCAAAATTTTTGCGAAGTTAATGGGTACAATCACAACTTCTCAACTCCAAGAAATCCTCAACAAAATGGAGTAGTTGAAAGGAAAAATAGAAACCTACAAGAAATGGCAAGAACTATGTTAAATGAACATAGTTTACCCAAATATTTTTGGGTCGAAGCCGTAAATACAGCTTGTTACATCATGAATAGGGTCCTAATAAGACCATCTCTATCAAAAACTCCCTATGAATTATGGAATAACAAAAAACCAAATATTTCTTATTTTAAAGTTTTTGGTTGTAAATGCTTCATTTTAAATGAAAAAGATGCCCTAGGTAAATTTGATGCTAAATCCGATGAAGGCATTTTTCTTGGTTACTCCTCCGTTTCTAAGGCCTTTCATGTCTTTAACAAAAGGACCTTAGTAATAGAAGAGTCTATTCATGTAGTTTTTAATGAAATTTCTAATTTAAAGAAAAATGATTTTGATGATGATCTTGGTTTTGATAATCTGAATTTAAACGAACCCCCTCCTCAAAATAGCCATTTGAATGCATCTTCTTCCGAAATTTCTTTACCCAAAGAATGGAAGTATGTAGATGCTCATCCAAAGGAACTAATTATAGGAGATACAACAAAAGGGGTTCAAACTCGTTCTTCTTTCAAGAATTTTTGTGCTAACGCCGCTTTCCTTTCTCAAATTAAACCTAAATGCATTGACGAAGCCTTAAAAGATGATTTTTGGGTCATTGCAATGCAAGGAGAATTGAACCAATTTGAGAGGAATGAGGTATGGAAGCTTGTTCCTAGACCAAGTGACCACTTAGTCATAGGTACTAAGTGGGTCTTTAGAAACAAGCAAGACGAAAATGGTATCGTGGTTAGAAACAAGGCTAGATTAGTGGCCAAAGGTTTCAACCAAGAAGAAGGTATCGATTATGAAGAAACCTTCGCTCCCGTGGCTCGATTAGAAGCCATAAGGATGCTACTTGCCTATGCTAGTAGTAATAATTTTAAACTATTTCAAATGGATGTCAAAAGTGCTTTCTTGAATGGTTTTATTTCCGAAGAAGTATATGTCGAACAACCTCCCGGATTTGAAAATTCTCTACTTCCTAATCATGTATTCAAATTGACTAAAGCTCTCTATGGCTTGAAACAAGCTCCTAGAGCTTGGTATGAAAGGCTTAGTTCCTTTCTTATTTTAAATAATTTTACCAAAGGCAAGGTTGATATTACATTGTTTATTAAACATTTTGAAAATAATTTTCTTATTGTGCAAATTTATGTTGATGATATTATTTTTGGCTCTTCGGATGAATCACTATGTGAATCATTTGCCAAATGTATGAGTCATGAATTTGAAATGAGTTTAATGGGTGAATTAACTTTCTTTTTAGGATTACAAATCAAACAACTTAGTGATGGTATATTTCTTAACCAATCCAAATATACATTAGAATTGTTAAAACGATTTAACATGGATAATTCAAAAGCAATAAACACCCCTATGAGCACTGCGACTAAGTTAGATATGGATGAAAATAGTGAAAATTTCGATCAAAAAATATATAGGGGAATGATAGGTAGTCTACTCTACCTCACCGCGACTAGACCAGATATTATGTTTAGTGTAGGACTTTGCGCTAGGTTTCAATCTAATCCTAAATTATCTCATCTTAAGAGTGTTAAAAGAATATTTAGGTATCTTAAAGGAACTCCAAATTTAGGATTGTGGTATCCAAAATCTAAAAAATTTGATCTAATAGCTTATGCAGACGTCGATTTTGGTAGATGTAGGATCGATAGAAAAAGTAGATCCGGAACATGCCAATTTTTAGGACATGCACTTGTTTCTTAGACTTCCAAGAAACAAAATTCAGTTGCACTATCTACGGCGGAAGCCGAATACATTGCTGCAAGTGCATGTTGTGCACAAGTCATTTGGATGAAAAATACATTAGAAGACTATGGAATTCACTTTAAAAACATTCCCATAAAATGTGATAATACTAGTGCCATATGTCTTACTAAAAATCCAATTCTGCACTCTAGAACTAAGCACATCGACGTTAGGCATCATTTCATACGCGATCATGTCCTTAACAATGATGTTGTTCCAGAATTCATTGACACAAAGTATCAATTAGCAGATATATTTACAAAAGCTTTGAATGAAGATCAATTTGAATTCATTAAACTGTCCCTAAAATGAGCTTCACGAAAAATGACTCGTCCTTTTCATTTCTTTTATGGATTTGATTTCTTCCTTCTTCTTCAATTCAAAATGACCCATTAAAGTATAACTTATGATCTTGAGGGAAGAAGCTAAACAAAAGGGAGGAAGAAAAAAATTTTTTTTCTCCGTGGGATGCCAGCGGTGGCACCGCCAGATCCGGCGGTTGCACCGCATGGCGCTCGGGCACCAGGCGGTGACACCGACCGAGCGACCCCTATTAACCCGAGGGGTTAGGGCCGGTGGTGACACCGCCCCCAACCTGAAAAAACCCTCATTCTAACTCTTAGAAGCATTGGAGAAGGATTCTTGGTGGTCCAAGCTTTCCATCTCTCAACATAATCTCCATAAGGTAACATTTGAAATCCCTCTTTTTGGTATTCCATTTCCTCTTTTCTTTCCTCTTTTCCTTGCTTATTTTTCACAATTTCATCATCATCTTGTCTAGATTATGGCTCCTAAGAGATCAAAAGGAAAAAGGATTGAAGGAGATTCATTTAACCATGATCTTTTTAGATCAAAAGAGGTAGCCCTTAGCTTTCCAAAATTTGAAACACGATGTGTCCATAAGGGAAAATACGTTGATTTGGATGAACTAGAGGACTTAGAACCCATTAGGTGGTTTGCACACCTAGAAGCTCTACCTCTACTACAAATAGATGAACCAATCTATCCGCGATTAGTTAGATTGTTCTATGCCAACCTATATGAGGACAACGATAGCCTAAGCACTTACCTTCTAGGAACCCCCATTAGAATATTTGACAGCACCATTTGTGAGCTAATTGGCATAACTGAAAAAGATAGGGGATGCTATTTTAAAGGTAAATGGGACGTCAAAACAATAGGAGCAACCTATACCAAAGCCGTGAAAACAATTTTTGCAAATCCAAACCTTGACTTCCTACCCAAGAGCTGTGAACACTTACTGCCTTTCAACTCTAAAATTCTTCATCACATTATCACAAGCATCATATTCCCCAAACAATTTCATCTTGACGAAATAAGTCAAATAGAGATAGGAACCATGTATTGGATTATGACCGGTCAGCATAATTGTTTTGGGTACTTAATTCGCCAACACATGCAGTATATTATGACTAAAGATACTATATTGCCATATGGGAGGTTAATCACTAGAATTCTTCATGCCTATGACATTTGCATTCCACCCGATGAAGAATCTATTCAAAATGATCGATATAACATAATAAATAAAAACCTGCTGAAAAGACTTATGTGCACTTTTAGCAATGGCATATGGGTTAGGCAGCCTAGAAGGACGGATCCAATTCCTCCACCAATAGAACAACCCGAAACACCAATTCTTATGGGAAATGAATCTCCTCCTCCTAGTCCCTTTGGCACAGCACCTTCAGCTCCTGTTTCCTCCTCTGAAGATATCATTATGGCAGAGCTATCTCAGATCAAATCACAGCAAGAACAAATTCAGAATCAACAAGTTGAAATTTTGAAGACACTACGACAGATGAATGAAAAAATAGATATCATGTATCAGCATTGTGGATTACCTCCTAAGGATTAAATTGATGTATCTTTTTATTCTGTTCTGTTTGCTTTTAACAACAAGTTCAAGTTTGTCATCGATTGAACGATAACTGATCTTTCCTTTTAGATAACTACTGTTTTAATCTGCATAAATGATGATGGCTTTTGGATAAACTATTTTTGGCAAATTTGAATGATGAACTTTGATAAATGCTAAACCTTTTTCTATGATCATCAATTAGCTGGCTTGTCTCTTTTTGTTGATGACAAAGGGGGAGAAGTGATGACTAAGTGATGACTTACACCATAACCTATCATGACTAATATGAATTCCAAAACCTTGTGTGATATGAATGTCTTATATGCCTTGCAAATCCTTGAAAATATCACAAGATTGATATCATGAAATTTATATTGAAAATCTTTATCTTCTGTGTGATATGAATGTCTTATATGACTTGCAAATCCTTGAAAATTCGTCCCTTATCATTTAACTTATGATTTTCATCGAAGTTTCGTACTTACTATTATGTAATGAGGATAACGATAAGTTCTACGATTAGAACTTATCGGGTTATGCTTGAATCCAATGGGATGGAATTCAAGTGTTTTTTATCTTCTCATAATATGGCATATAGATAGGGGGAGTTATGTTTAACTCCGTCATCAATTGATTGTCATCATCAAAAAGGGGGAGATTGTTGAATCTCGGATTTTGATGATATAATCAATTGGTGGGTTAATTGATCTAATCCATATTATTGAGTTAAGTGTGCAGGATTAACTACGATAACCAGAAAACATAAAGCAAGGATACCGGAGTCGAGCTCGATGGACGTTTAAGAGACCGAAGAATCATCGGAGATGCTGCTGGAACCAACCGAGAAGAAATCGGGAACGTGTCGGAAGTTCGCCGAAGAAATCGTCGGAGGCTTGCGGAGATCACCGAGAAAGCTCGGCTACTCGTTAAAGTCATCACAAAGATTGGGAGCTTGCAGGGAGTCCGTCGGAAGAAGTTCGTCGGAAAGCTCGCTGGAACAAGACTCGACGTTTGCAGTTAAAAAACTTGCTTAGGATGTTTTTTTTGTGTTATATAGTTCACCTGTAATTAGGATTAGGATTAAGAGATAATCCTATATCCTGGTTAAGGGCCAACTGGGCCCAAAGTCAGATTTGGTTTGGGCTAAAATTAAGCCAAACCAATGAATCGGAGAGCCAGGCGGTGGCACCGCCTGGCTGGGCGGTGACACCTCCTTGGCTGAGCGGTTGCACCGTCCAGCACCCGAGCGCTGGGCGGTGGCACCGCTTGGCTGGGCGGTGGCACCTCCAGCACCGGGAACCTTAAGAGAATTCAAATTTTGGAGCACAAATTTGAATCCTCTTGAGGCCTATAAATACCCCTCAAATCTCAGCTGAGATAACAACTTTTGAGAAGTATTTTGATTGAGAGAAAAGTCTTAGAAAGTCTTAGCAAGTCTTGTTTTCAATTTGCTAGAGACTTCTCCTCCTTCTTTCTTATTGAAAATTTGTAAGAGGTTGAACTACTTGTAAAAGGTTGTAAGAGGGGTGTTTACCCTTCCATTTCAAGAGATTTGCTAGTGGAAGGTGGGAGCCTCATCGAAGAGGGGCATCGCAAGTGGAGTAGGTCATTTGACCGAACCACTCTAAAAATCGGCGTAATCTCTGGTTTGCATTTTATTATTGTCATTTACATTACTGCAAATCTTCTTACTGCTTTAGTTCCTTATTACCCTTGCTGCGCAACTTTAAGAATACGCTTTCAAGTTAAACTTTTCAAGTTCCGTTCTTTTCGTACGAAAGATCTTGTTAAAATCAAAGTTTTAATCCGCTGCACTAATTCACCCCCCCCTCTTAGTGCCGCTCCGATCCTAACAGGATTCACAGCCTCATAGGCTAGAGTCTTTGCTTGCCTTTCCTATTCTTCTCTCCCTCTCCACCTCAGAGTAGGCCTGGAGTTTTGAGGAGCGTCGTCACAACCCTGCTGTGTGGATCACCGCTAGAGAGGAGGACGCTTGACCTCCTTCACCCTCTCCTAAGGATCTGCAAGGAAATAGGGATATACGATCTCCCTAGGTAACACAATCTCTATACGCAGTTTTGTGTTTTGCGGATTTTTTGCGCACCCATCTTTGCACGATGACGAACATCTTTTTGGGAATCGGGGATATTTGTTTTCTTGTTCTTCCGCTGCGCATATGATGTCGCCCCCAATGATTTCCCAACAGTGGTATCAGAGCCAGGTTGTTCGTGCGAATGATTGGTTTTGAACTGCGTGTGTTGTGTTTAGGAAGAATTTTGACGTCAAAATCGTTGACGCAAAATCGAGGAAGGGCAGCAACAGTTGCTGCCCTCGATCTGCGTGCGTGCAGCGCAGGGGCTGCGTCTGCAGCAGCCGGCCGGCAGCCTGCTTGCAGCAGGCTTGCTGCCGGCGGGGCTGGCAACCCACGGGCAGAGGCGCCGCAGGTCAGCGGCGCCTGCCGCCGAAAGGAAGCGGCGCCCGAAGGGGGCGCCCACTCGTAGCGGCATCGCCGCCAGCGGGCGTGCCGCCTGCAGGCGAGGGCAGTGCCCTCGCCCCGCCGCACAGGCCGCCGCCGGCAGGGTGGCGGCGGCGGCAGCAGCGAAAAGGGGAAAGGGTATTAGGGTTTTCTGGGCAAAAGACAGTTTTGCCCCTCGGAATTTGAGAAATTCCAGTTTCTGTCTTTTGTCCAAATTATGAAAATACCCTTAGGAATTGAGAAATTCCCTACATGTCCCTGATTTCAGAAAAATATTAATTAATTAAAAGGTTTAGTTGATTATTATTTTTTATTATTATCTAGTAGTCCTACATGATGATGATTATTTATACATGTGATGTATGATGTGTGGACGGATGATCATGGACCGTGTGATGTGTGTACTTGTGATTATTATTATTGAGGTCTGCAAACCTCCATTATATTTCTCGATATTGTCGGGCCTGCGTGCCTATGATTAAGTTGTAATCACATGAGGAGGCGCAGCGGGAGCGTGGATGCGATAGCGGGACCCACGAGACGGACGATCGTGATGCATGGAGATGCATCAAAATGTCGACGGAACCGATGAGGACGAGATGGACGATCACAGGGCATGGAGATGCACCGTTGCACACATAGATCTTGATGTGAGTGATTAGGCCTACTAGCTCGGGCCTAATCATATTAGGTTGTGGTCCATGATCATCTGGTGTGATTGCTTATACACATACTAGATATGTATATATATTTGCATGCGATGTAGATATATATTAAATATGTATATGTGTGACATGTCATATTAGGAGACCAAATCATAGAAACATCTCTCGATAATATTAAGTCGGTAAACGTGAGGCAATTAGATTGACCCACGTGGCCTTCCATCGTTATGAGTAGGAACCGATTCCCGGTGTAGGTTGAGTTGGTCGAGTCCCTCGAGACTCACCTATATCGCGATTCGCTATCTTGCTTACGACATAGAGATATCACCGGTGACCTAAGGGCATGGTATGCTTGGTCGAGTCCCTCGAGGGTATATCATCAAATCAGACTCATCTTGTAACGAAGGTGTTGACTTAACCGAGCATCATGGTTGGTCGAGTCCCTTGAGGCCATGGTGATTCGGAGGCCGAACAGAACGGGAATCACAAGGAGTTGTGATCGGCAAGAGTTGCCTACCTTTTAGGCTTAGTGTGATTGGTCGAGTCCCTCGAGGTTACACTAAGACGCTGATTGGATCCTGATCCCCACTAGAAGTCTGCTGGAGACTTCCGTTTTATGTGCTGAGGGTGTTGCGTGACTCGATAGTAAAATAGTGGGAGCATATTAAGATAGAAGTCCATATCTTGATAGTTTTTTTCTTGCAATATCTGCATGTTATTCATTTCTGCTACATCTTTATTTTCAGAAAATGTCGCTTTCAAATCCCTTACGTGGCATACTTGATGTCAACCGCCTCACTGGTCCAAATTATACGGATTGGCTCCGTAACTTGAGAATTGTTCTCACAGCGGAGAAAATCGTGTACGTCCTTGATATAGTGATGCCTACGCCCGAAGAAGGGGCAAACGAGGATGAGATCGCTCGCTACGTGAAGTACATTGATGACTCCACTCTTGCTCAGTGCTATATGTTGGGCTCTATGACTCCAGAGTTACAGAGACAACATGAAAAGATGGATGCCAGATCCATTCTCCTACATGTCCGCAAATTGTTTGAGGAACAGGGAATGACTCAACGATATGAGATATCCAAGAGCCTTTTCCGTGCTAGGATGACTGAGGGGACACCGGTTTAGAACCATGTCCTAAAGATGATTGAGTGGATAGAGAAACTCACAGGTCTAGGAATGGTCCTAGAGGATAACTTGTGTGTGGACATTGTGCTTCAGTCCCTACCAGATTCCTTTTCACAGTTCATAATGAATTTTAATATGAACAAGCTTGAGTTGACTCTCTCAGAGCTCCTCAATATGTTGAGGGAGGCAGAGAGTACTATTAAGAAAGAGAAGCCAGTTCTCTACACTGGTGAGACCAGAAAGAAAAGGAAAGCAGAAAGGTCCCTTAAGAAGGGAAAGGGCAAGGGCAAACAAGGTAAAGCAAAGGTTGCTAAGGAAGACCTAACAAAGGACAAAGGCCAGTGCTTCCACTGTGGTAAACATGGGCACTGGAAGAGGAACTACAAAGAGTACCTTGTAGAAAGGGCGAAATAGAAGCTTGGAGAAGCTTCAGGTATATTCATGATCAATCTCCAATTGTCAGATTTTTGTGATAATGCATTGGTACTGGATACCAATATTGCTTATCACATCTACAATTTATTGTAAATTCTAGCAAAGCCGAGGGGAGATTGATGAGAGGAATATTGCATAAAGGTTTGTTTATGCAAGACACTACTCCACATATCATGAATGTAAGTGTCTAAGAGGAAACGAGATGAAGTGAACAGTACATACCTGTGGCATTGTAGGCTAGGTCACATCCATGAAAGAAGGATTCAAAAGTTGCTAAATAATGGATATCTAGATCCATTCGACTATATGTCTTATGCAACTTATGAGCCTTGCATTCGTGGAAAATTGACCAACTCTCCATTTAGTGGAATTGGAGAGAGAGCCACTGAGTTGTTGGAACTCATACATAAGTGATGTATGTGGACCCATCTCAACTCATGCCATTGGAGGTTACTCCTACTTCATTACATTTACTGATGATTTCTCAAGGTATGGATATGTGTACTTAATGAAGTACAAGTCCGAGGCCTTTGAGAAATTCAGAGAGTATAAGAATGAGGTGGAGAACCAGACTGGAAAGAGTATCAAAACTCTTCGATCAGATCGAGGAGGTGAGTACTTAAGTACAGAGTTTACTCAGTTCCTCAAGAACCATGGGATATTATCCCAATGGACACCTCCTTACACACCTCAGCTCAATGGTGTCTTTGAAAGGAGAAATCGTACGTTATTAGATATGGTACGGTCCATGATGAGTTTCGCTGACCTACTTCTAGGGATATGCCCTAGAGACCACAACTTACCTACTGAACAGAGTTCCAACTAAGTCGGTAGTGTCTACGCCATCTGAGATATGGAAAGGGAAGAAGCCTGATCTTAAGGTTGTTAAGATTTGGGGCTGCCCAGCCCACGTTAAAAGACACAACCCCGATAAGTTAGAATGAAGGACAGAGCGATGCATATTTGTAGGATACCCCAAGGAAACTTGTGGGTATTACTTCTATCATCTCGAGGACCAAAAGGTCTTTGTAGCTAAGAGAGCAGTGTTCCTTGAGAAGGAACACATTCTTGGCGGAGACAGTGGGAGAATGATAGAGTTGAGCGAAGTTAGAGAACCAAGCTCAAGCACCACTCTACAGCCCGAGTCTGTTCAGGTACCTAATACACAAGTTTCAACTTTACGCAGGTCTGATAGAGTATCTCATCCTCCTAAGAGATATGTGGGACATATTAGAGGAGAGGATGCTAAGGATATTGATCCTCAGACCTACGAGGAGGCTATTATGAGTATAGACTCCGGGAAGTGGCAAGAAGCCATGAATTCTGAGATGGATTCTATGTACTCCAATAAGGTTTGGAACCTAGTTGATGCGCCCGAAGGTATTGTACCCATCGGTTGCAAATGGATCTTTAAGAAAAAGATCGGAGTAGATGGAAAGGTAGAGACCTATAAAACAAGGCTAGTGGCTAAAGGGTATCGTCAAAGGCAAGGTGTTGACTACGACGAAACCTTCTCACCCATAGCAATGCTAAAATCCATCAGAATTCTATTGGCTATTACAGCACACTATGATTATGAGATCTGGCAGATGGATGTAAAAACCACATTCCTCAATGGGAACCTCGAGGAGGAGGTGTATATGATGCAACCTGAGGGATTCGTGTCCAAGAACTGCCCAGATAAGGTGTGTAGGTTGCTTAGATCCATTTATGGACTAAAGCAAGCTTCCCGAAGTTGGAACATAAGATTTGATGAGTCAATCAGATCTTATGACTTCGTTAAGAACGAAGATGAGCCTTGTGTGTACAGGAAGGTAAGTGGGAGCGCGATCACCTTTTTGGTGTTATATGTGGATGATATCCTCATCATTGGGAATGACGTAGGAATGCTATCCACTGTAAAGACTTGGTTATCTAGACACTTCTCCATAAAGGACTTAGGGGAAGCATCCTATATCTTGGGGATTAGAATCTATAGAGATAGATCTAAGAGGATGCTTGGCTTGTCCTAGTCCAGGTACATAGAAACCATTGTCAAAATGTTTGGCATTGAAAATTCTAAGAAAGGGCGAACATGGATATGATACCTTATGCCTCAGCAATATGGTATATCATGTATGCCATGCTATGTACTAGGCCTGATATAACGCATGCTCTGAGTGTCACGAGCAGGTATCAGGCGGATCCAGGCTTGGAGCACTGAAAAGCAGTAAAGTGTATCCTTAAGTACTTGAGAAGGACTAAGGATCTTTTACTAGTATATGGAGGTAATAGCCTTAAGGTTGAAGGCTACACAGACTTAAGTTTTCAGTCTGATGTCGATGATAGCAAGTCGAATTCAGGGTATGTGTACACCTTGAATCGAGGAGCAGTGTGCTGGAAGAGTTCCAAGCAAGATATCACTGTTGACTCGACCACAGAGGCGGAGTACATTGCTGCATTAGATGCAGCAAAGGAGGGAGTTTGGATGAAGAAGTTCATCACAGATTTGGGAGTCGTGCCGAGTAACGAGGAGCCGACTTCCTTATATTGCGACAACTATGGGGCGATTACTCAAATAAGGGAACCCGGGTCTCATCAGAAGTGTTCTGAGGAGGTTCCAACTTATCAGAGAGATCGTAACCCGAGGAGATGTAGTAGTGGAAAGAGTTCCATCCGAAGATAACATTGCAGATCCACTGACAAAGCCATTGTCTCATATTGTCTATGAGCATCACAGGAGTCTGATGGGGATCAGACACATAAGTGATTGGCTTTAGGTCAACTGGGAGATTGCTAGTCATAGGTGCCCAGCAAGCCAATCACGTGAGTGATGGCACGTGTGACTTGATACATAATCTTTTTGCTTATTATATTTTGGCGTATATCACTTTATAACAATTGCATATGTGCATATATATATTGTGATGTCCTTGGATTTGTGCAATGGGAATCGGATCGTGATGAGATCACGATAATGAGATCGATTCACCTTTAAACACATATCCTAAATAATTCCGGTCATAGGTTACTCGAGAAGGATATCGTGATAACCGGATAAACTAGTGTGCTGTATATCCGTCCATATGATGGATGCAGCTGGTCTCATAGCTGCTCGTGTAGGGACACTAGGGATACAGTACAGGTGCTCATTGGAGAATGAGTTCACTGATTGATCCGCTTACGGAATGCTGGATGGTTGATGATGCCTTATTGTCAGACAGCGATTCCGTAGTCCTAGTGGTGTATCTGGTCCTTAGACATGAGACACCAAGGATGTCCTGTATGAGTGCTCCACTCTTTGATACCAGACTTATAGGTTTAGCTGTCCCCAGATCTAATACAGCTGGTCATTGGGAGTGGTAGTCGACCTAACGAGGGCTATTGAGTGTCAATAGAGGATCATCCACTCTCAGCGTCATGAGAGGAATATCCTATGTGTTCTTGCTCAAACAAATCCCTAGCCAGGGTCATTCGGGTTGAGAGAGAAAGAGTTCTCCGGGAGAATCCGATTAGAGCGAGACTCGAGTAGAAATCGTATGGGTCTAACAGCCCACTACTAGGCTTTCTCTTTATATAGGATGAGAGTACTTCACTACAGATGGAAGGAACCTATTTTGACCTGATCCATCCTCGGCTTAACCCTATTATTTATCTATTGGGGCGCTAAGGAACAAAGAAAGTTGTTTGACTCATTATGTTAGGTAGTACCCTTCAATTCACTGCCTATTCCTAACCTGGCCAGCTCGCTCACTAACGCAGTAAACAGGACTTTCACTTGTGCCAAGTTAACCATGAAATTCATCTATCGAGCGGTCAACTCTACCACTTATTGCTCGAACTGCGGATTCAGTCTAATAACTCATAGGCGCATCCCTCACTCCACTACTTTGAGCTACAGCGGGACTAGACACACTATAAACTAGGTGGGCGAAAGGGGAGTGAAATTCTTCTTTCTATGCGCTCTATTCCGTCGCTTTTTATTCCTTCTCCTTATCTGTTTTTAGTTGAACTAGGGTTGGATACCAATATCTATCAGTTGGTTACCCATATATATCTATGAGACCCCTGCCCTCTCTTGCTCTAGTTTTGTGTTCTACTAGATGCGCTAGCAAGTTCTGTATTCTGGCCCTCTTCTAATACCCTATTTCTTGTCTTATACTTATACTTACTATTCTATTACTTACTATTACTATTCTTATTCTTATACTATCTTGTCTTATGGCTCCTCAATACTCCATCGAATAAACTTCCAGTTATCCTCTTTCTTGCTCCGATTACCTATAAGAATTCTATATCTAATATTCAACGAGATCCATTTATTTTTCTGGGGCTTCTGATCGAACTGTGGAACTGGCAATTCTCCAAGTGACAATAGGGGTGGAAGGATTACTCGACGTGTTACCGACCCCGAACAAGACTTAGAGCGTAAGCACCAACACTCGACCACTTATGAAATTCCTAGATTTATTCCCAACTGACAACCCTCGCATTAGGAGTAGGAGCTCCCACTGCTTATTCAGATTCTCGAGTCGCAAAGACAGATACAGATCAAGAATAAGTTGGAAAAGGGGGTACAAGAATCTAGTTTAGTACTTTCCTATGCGGGTAACAAGAATTCTTCTTCTGCAATAGATCCACTTTCCATTCTCATATTAGGCTAGCTCATGCCTATGATTCGATTTATGCCCGTACTTTTCTTACTTTCCTAATTGCAACAACAAGAGTTAGCCTTAGTCTTAGCGCATCAAAGCCTATTCACAGGACTCAGTAATAACTCTAGTACACTGGACAAATCATTCCACAACTTTTCCTGGCGCCACATAATCTTTCTTATGCCGAGTAAAGTCAGTGCTTTCCTTCTCAAGCTTATGAACCTTAACCCCCCGCTTCTTATCTTGATACAACTTCGGCATATGTAGCTTACTTTTTCACCGTAACACTCGACACCTTTACTCTCTTCTGATTCTCTTTTTACTAGGATTCTACTATTACTTCTATTTCTTCACCGATAACTTGACTTGCTTATTGCCTTTATCCGAGTCAACTAATACGGATACTGATTGATCTTTATTCTGATCCAGCTGAAACATAGGATTAGGATTCAACTCAAACTCTAGCTTGCATGATACCCTTACTTTCGCCTTAACTGCCTTTACATCAATTCATAATTCCAGTTTTTGGTCCGGGAGAGTAGTTTCACAGAGGTCCGTAGACGACATTTACAGCCTTAACCGATAAGTATTCGAAAGAAGATAGCGCGTTCAAGCCAACAACTCATAATCAAGGTGCGTGATGTACTTCCAATGGAGTTCCCCTTCGAGTTCAAGTGTTGATGTTGCCTTGTCGGCCAGTTCCAGTTGCCCTTACTTATAACGGTAGAATTCCCAGTTCAAGTTCATAAGTGAGCTAACGGGAGCCAATTGTCATAGGTATGATTGTTGCCAGCAGTTGGGATTGTTTACTTACTTGCGAGTTAGGGAAAGGGAACTGAGTTGACTTACCGCAATGTTCATATAAGAATAAGTGAAAGGACGAACACAGGATCTAGTATATAAGATCTGGATACTTCTCTTCTTATTGGGATAGTGGATGTTATTGGGATAGTGGATTACACTGATTTCATTGCCAGGTAGTCTAGGTAGTCCTGGTTTCATAGCTGTGTCAGCCTTAGGTAAAGTCGTTGAATTCTTTATGGACTCGGTGTCAGGGAAGGTAGATGAGCCAGAGCCAGAGTTAAGGTAGGTTCGGGTGCTTGTGTTTAGCTTAGAAGTTTTCCATATCCGAACTGCCGCGGAACATTAGTAGTTCCTTGGCCCCCTCCATAATTCTATATTATCTTATTATAGGATGACTGATAGGATTCGACTCGGGTGTCACAGAATTGAACCAAGTAATACCAGAATTCAACCCGTCAGTATAAGGCTAAGACACCTATGACCTGAAGTCTAATAAGAGCAGTAACAGTCTTAAACTAGCAACGATAAGAATCAAACACCCAGCAACCAGACTGATACTACTGACTACATGACTAAGACAGCTAACAAACAGAATGAAATGGGGTAGCTAAGGTCTCTACCCAGTGCTACTTGGACTGCAGCTATAGGGAGTTAGAGTCAAACCACTGAATCCAAGGCTTAAAGCAGTGCTGCTGGGTATGTAGCTTCAGAACAAGACACCCAACTATCAGGCTTAAACCAGTGCTAACAAGAATGCAAGCAAGGGTAACAGGCCATTGCACTCAGATGACAGAGAATGCTACTATCAACTATGGGCTCAGAATAAATCCAGATTCAACCAGTGCACAACAAGCCTAAAACTAGCTACTATCAACTATGGGCTCAGAATGCTCCCCACTAGTCCAAGACTTCAACGAGGTAGTTACAAGCTAAGACAAATACTATCAAGAATCAAACTGGGGAGGTAAAGAACCAAACCAGTGTCACTCAGGATCAACCCGGTAGCTAAGGTCTCTAACCACTGTTGCGAAGGCTTCACTCAGTACTGCTCGTTGACAGCAGGGTTCAATTCATTGGAGCCAGAGCAGAGGGATGGGATGAGAGGAGAGTTGGAATAGCAATAGGGTAAATCTTGTAGTAAAAAATGCATTTCTACAGCCTTTTAGTATATTTCATAGGCATTTCCCATAAAACATAAGAAGTGATGCTATAGTGAATTTGGAGCCTATATCTTTAGGGTTGGTAACTACCCTTCTTTTGCTAGTGCTCTCAATACGTAAAGTTAGAATCAAACAAGTGCGCCTCAGATTGAAACTAGTCGCTAGTAAGCCCACCTATTGCCCGAAGTGAAGTCACTAGTTTAGTCTAGTTCCCTTACCTAGCCCCAGAGGAGTTGTATAGGAGAGAGGTCAAGTGGAAAGTTAGAGCCAGAGCCAGAAGATAGGTATAGTAGATGGAGTTCAAAGAAGAAGCCCGAAGTCAGGAGTCAGCCCACTACTAGGCTAGGAAGAGAGTAGTTTACTACGGATATACGGTCTTTGGGATATTAGATGGATGAGGGACTATAGGTACATGGTAACTGAGGACAGACAGGTCCAATGGATTGGATTCCCCTGTATCGTCTGGGGACTACGGCGTAGTGGCCTAGTACGTCCATAGTCGATGAGTCAAGTGAATTATTACAGAGATAATAATTCACTCAGTCAGAAGGAGTTCTGACAGGTATGACTCACGGCCAGCTCGATATTGAGCCTGGAGGGTCACAAACATATGGTAGGCATTGCGATGAGTAGAGGTTCGGATATGAGATATCCGACGGAGCCCTTGTCTTATTGGATGCAGATCCAATACCCATTAGGGAAGGACCCATTAGGGTTTGACACGGGATCTCTATAAATAGGAGGGATTCACAGCCTCATAGGCTAGAGTCTTTGCTTGCCTTTCCTATTCTCCTCTCCCTCTCCACCTCAGAGTAGGCTTGGAGTTTTGAGGAGCGTCGTCGCAACCCTACTGTGTGGATCACCGCTAGAGAGGAGGACGCTTGACCTCCTTCACCCTCTCCTAAGGATCTGCAAGGAAACAGGGATATACGATCTCCCTAGGTAACACAATCTCTATACGCAGTTTTGTGTTTTGCGGATTTTTTGCGCACCAATCTTCGCACGACGATGAACATCTTTTTGGGAATCGGGGATATTTGTTTTCTTGTTCTTCCGCTGCGTATATGATGTCGCCCCCAATGATTTCCCAACAGACGACGCCGGTGCTAACACTACCAGATTTCAACCGACCCTTCATTATTGAGGTCGACACATCTGGAGTCAGAATTGGAGTCATTCTCATGCAAGATGGTCGACCACTCGCATACACTAGCAAGGCATTATCTTCCTCCTATCAAAATAAGTCAACATATGATAAGGAGATGCTCGCCATTGTGCGCGCAGCAACGTGGTGGAGACCCTACTTGATTGGTCGACGATTTCAAACCGACCAAAAAAGCCTTAAGTACTTTTTAGAGCAAAAGATATCATCCCCTAGGCAGCAAAAATGGGTAACAAAACTTCTTAGATTTGATTATGAAATAACTTACAAAAAGGGCAAAGAGAATGTTCTTGCATATGCCCTTTCGCAATTACCCGAGTAAGCTGATGTTTCGGTCGTTTCACTTCTGACCAGCAACTTCCTTGAGGATATTAAGATAGAATGGTAGGAAGATTCAGAGACTAGTAAGATTATAAAAAAATTGGAGGAAGCACCCAGCTCCGTGGCTCATTACAATTGGGACTCAAAAGAATTACACTATAAGGGATGCATTATGCTTGTGACAAATTCTACTTGCATCTTTACAAGTAGATTTTGGACAAAGTTATTCCATATGCAGGGTATTAAATTGAAAAGGAGTATGACATATCACTCACAAATCGATGGCCAGACGAAAGTTGTAAATAGGTGCTTGGAGATAGCCTAAAGCCATCCACCAAATATGACTATGCAAGGAGAACTCTAGACCCAACCAAGTACTATTATTGATCGACGGACTGTGACTCAACGATGACGACCCACTACTAAAGTGCTAATACAGTAGGCGAACCTATTATCAGAAGATGTCACTTGGGAGAACTATTACGACTTGAAGATCAAATTCCCAGAATTCATGAATCGTTAGCCTCGAGGACAAGGCTAATTTGAAGAGGGCGGGTCTGTTAGGACTCTAGCTAGGAGAGTCCTAATTGAGAGGGACATTCATGTAAAACCTACCTAAGCCGACCCCTATTAAATAGGTAAAGAGGCCGGCTAGGGTTAGGAGGTTGTTTCTTAGAGAAGAATTAGGAGTTGTAAAGGAATAGGAGTCTTAAGAATTAGGAGTTGTAAAGGAATAGGAGTCTTATGTAGGAGTCATATTAGGAGTTGGTTAGTAGTAGGAGTCTTGAGTAGGAGTCCTATTAGGAGCTAGGGTTTAGAAGCCCTATAAATAGTCATGTATTCCTCATCTTTTGATAAGCAATAGATGAATCTTTTCTGCAGCCTTTGAGCAGCAACTTGGAGGGAGGAACCCCTATAGAGTTCCAAGGAGGTCGATCCCTCAACCCCAAGTTTAGAATCTACAAGGGTTCTAACATGGCAACCGGCGTTCGCAGCAGCAGCAAGAGGATTGCCCTGTTTCTCGGTCACAAGGGGGCAGAGCAAGGGGGAGTGGCAGCGGTCGTTCTCACCCGAGCCAGGGGAAGCGGTGGCTGGGAGGCGAGCAGCGGTCGCTGCACGGTGGCTGGTGGTGGTGGTGGGTCGGCAGGAAGGCGACGGCGCTCGAGGCGCGGTTGTGATCGATGAGGGGCTGCGGCAACAGAGGAAGCTCTGTTTCGGCAATCGCTGCAACGAGGGCCTGCGACAACTGGCTGCTGCGGCTGCGACCCAAGGGGGGGGTCACGGCTAGGGTTGCGGCTGGGAGGCAAGCGGCGGTGATCGATCGGCCGGGAAGCAGCGACGGCGGTGGAGGAGTTGCCCTGCAGCGGCGGTAGAGAAGAGGAGCAGGGCTGCGGCAGAGTGGGACGCTGGCAGCGTCGTCTCCTGGCAGCGGTGGTGGCTCGGGTGGGAGGAGGCGGTGGACTTTGGCCAGAAGTGGGGCAGAGTCGGTTGTTGGCCGGAGAGCAGCGACGGCCGGCGGGTGGGCTGGCCGGATGCAGGGGAAGCAGAGGTGCATGGCTGCGGTTGCTGCTTCTTCTTTCTTTCTTTCTTTCTTTCTTTTTTTATTTTTTGAACGAGATGGGGCAACGAGGAGGTCGAATGGTGGTCGAAGGTCGCTGGCCGGGGAAACAGCGACAACGATAAGGCTGCGGCGGGCTGTGCCAAGGATCATTGCTCTGATACCAAATGATAAGACCTTAAAGTCTTATCATAGGCTCTGATACCAAATGATAAAACCCTAAAGTCTTATCGTAAAAAAGAAGAAGAGAAAGGGGATGATAATGATCGCTTCGAGGGGATCGACCTCCTTGATCACTTTGAGGGGATCGACCCTCCTTGATCTCTTCGAGGGGATCGGCCCTCTTTGATCACTTCGAGGGGATCGGCCTTCTAGGGTTTGTCACAAGACAAAATTAGTATTTTTCATAGATTACCGAAAAGAAGTAGTTACATCCCTATTTATAGAGTTCCACCCAGGGTCCATCAGGACTTGAACTCTAATAATAAATAAATATTAAATAAACCTCTACTTGACTCTAATTGAACCAAACCGACTCAATAAATAACTGGACTAAACAGACTCAATAAACATTATTCAAAAGCTCAGTAAAAGGTTCTTAACATAAGACCACTACTTTCGAAGACTCAATATGAGTTGTGGAATAACAAAAAATCCAATGTTTCATACTTTAAAGTTTTCAGATGTAAATGCTTTATTTTGAATGAAAATGATGCCTTAAGTAAATTTGATGTAAAATCCGATGAAGAAATTTTTCTTGGCTATTCTTTTGTTTCTAAAGCATTTCGTATCTTTAATAAAAAGAACTTTGATTAAGAAGAATCTATTCATGTTGTTTTTAATAAAATTTTTGAAGTTAAGAAAAATAATTTTGATGATGATCTTAATTTTGATACCTTGAATTTAAATGATTCTCCTTCTCCATCTAGCAACTTGGATGCATCTTCTTCCGAACCTTCTTTACCGAAGGAATGGAAGTATGTAGATGCTCATCCTAAGGAGCTAATTATAGGAGACACATCGAAAGGTGTTCAAACTCGTTCTTCTCTTAAATATTTTTGTGCCAACACCGCTTTTCTCTCCCAAATTTAACCTAAATACATTGATAAGGCTATGAAAGATGATTCATGAGTCATCGCAATGCAAGAAGAATTGAATCAATTTGAGAGAAATGAGGTGTGGAAGCTTGTTCCAAGGCCAAATGACTATTTAGTTATTGGTACTAAATGGGTCTTCAGAAATAAGCAAGATGAATATGGTATCGTGGTTCGAAACAAGGCTAGATTAGTGGCCAAATGTTTCTACTAAGAAGAAGGTATCGATTATGAAGAAACCTTCGCTCCTATGGCACGATTAGAAGCCATAAGGATACTCCTTGCTTATGCTATTAGTAATAATTTCAAGTTGTTTCAAATGGATGTTAAAAGTGCTTTTCTTAATGGCTTTATCTCCGAAGAAGTTTATGTTAAACAACCTCCCAGATTTGAGAATGATAATTTTCCTAATGATGTGTTTGAATTGACTAAAAAGCTTTCTATAGATTGAAACAAGCCTCAAGGGCTTGGTATGAGAGACTTAGCTCATTTCTAATTCATAATAATTTCTCTAAAGATAAGTTCGATGCTACATTATTTATTAAAAATTTTAAAAATAATTTTCTTATTATTCAAATTTATGTTGATGACATTATCTTTGGTTCTACAAATGAATCCTTATGTGCATCATTTGCCAAAAGCATGAGTCTAGATTTTGAAATGAGCCTAACGGGGAAATTTGTTAGGATCGAGAGCACTAAGAGGGGGGGGGGGTGAATTAGTGCAGCGGAAATCTTTCAGCGATTAAAAACGAAAGCTGCGTTCGTTCGATAAAACCTATTTTGATGCAAAAGCCGATTCTAAGATTACTTATGATTAAGTGCAGTTTACGTCTAAACACAGTTTGCGTCTAAATGCAGATTACGTCTAAGCGTAGTTTGTGTCTAAACACAGTTTGCATCTAAGCGCAGTTTACGTCTAAGCTCAGATTGCGTAAATCACTTGTTTAGATCAAAAGTAGTTTAAGCAGAAGTATAAAGACAGTGTGCTGCTATTGTATAGCTCAAAAAGTAATCTGCAAAAAGAAGATTTACGTCTAAACGCAGATTTACGTCTAAACGCAGATTTACATCTGAACTTTGAAACTCGTTTGTAGATTCGCAGAAGGCAATATGCAGTTGAAATCAAGACGTAAACGTAAACTGAAATCTGATGATTGTACGAGGAAAGCCGATTTACGTCTAAATGTAGTTTTACGTCTGAATGCAGATTTTCGTCTAAACTTTGAAACTCGTTCGTAAAATTGCAGAAGACAGTTTGCAGTTATAAATAGAATCAAAACGTAAATGTAAACTGCAAAGAAACTCGTTCGTAAAAGCGCAGAAGACAGTTTGCAGTTACAAAACGTAATCGTAAACTGTAATGTATGAAAACACCGATTTACGTTTGAATGCAGATTCGGAAAGATCAGCACTTAGAAACTTGTTCGTAAAGGCGCAGAGAGCAGTAGCTATGTAGGAGGTTTGCAGTAATGATAAAGTGCTCAAAATAAACGCAAACCAGAGATTTAGAGTGGTTCGGTCAGTCTTGCCCTACTCCACTTTTGGCTTCCTCCACCGACGAGGTCACCGACGTCAACTAGAAGCCTTCCTTCAATAGGCGAAGGCCAACTACCCTCTTACAGATTCACTCCTTTTGACGGGCTTAGGAGACAACCCTTATAGAAGTTTTCTCTCCTCTCTTTACAACTCAAACTTGAAGAATAGAAAGATGAGAACTAGCAGTTTTGAGCTCTAAGAAACACAGAAAGATAGCAAGATTTCGAGTGTGTGTTCTATACTTTCAGTGCTGAATGGTTGGGGTATTTATAGGCCCCAACCCAGTTCAAATTTGGAGCTCAAAACGATCAAATCCCGGAATTTCGGGATCAGGCGGTTGCACCTCCTGACTGGAGAGGTTGCACCGCCTGGCAGAGCTCGAAGACTGAGCCCAGGCGGTGCCACCTCTTGACTGAGGTGGTTGCACCTCTCTGCCAGAGATCGAAGACCGAGCTCAGGCGGTGCCACCTCTCTGTCAGGGAGGTTGCATCGCCCAATCTTGCTCGAAGACTGAGCTCAAGCGGTGCCACCTCTCTGTTAGGGAGGTTGCACCGCCCAGTCTAGCTCGAAGACTGAGCTCAGGCGGTGCCACCTCCTGGCTGGGGAGGTTGCACCGCCCAGTCTCGCTGGGAAGCTTAGCCCAGGCGGTGCCACCTCCTGGTCTAGGCGGTTGCACCTCCTGGTGCAATCAGGGTCCGAATGGTTAGCTCCATTCGGCCCAATTTCAGTCTTTCAGGGGCCCAATTGCCCCTTGATTAAGCTAATGGGATCACCTCTCATTTTCTAACTTAATCAATGTGCTAACTACGATTAGATCTAAGACAATTTCTGCAGCTTTGCTTCGGTGCGTCAATCGCTTCTTCCGGCGAGTTTCTGGCGAACTTCCGTCGATCATCCGATGAACCCTCAGTGATGCTCCTGCGGACTTCCGGCAAACTCCTGGACTTTGCGACGATCCACTTGGCGAGTTCCGATGAGCTTCGCTTGGCAAGCTTCTGGACTTCTCGGATTTGTTCTCGCATAACCTCCGACGACCGTCCGAACTTTCGTCGAACTCTCGAACTCCCAACGTGATAATGAACTTGACTCCGATGCAACTCCTGCTACTTGTCTAACTTTCATCGTAGTTAATCCTGCACACTTAAAACAAAACTTCGATCGAGACAATTAATCCTAAGCGATTAACCAAGTTGTCCGGCATGTCATTGGTCCCTCGACGCTTCGTCCGATTCTTCGGCGCATCGTCCTTTCCTGCGACCTATTGCCCAATCGGCTAGTTGGCTCCGCAACTCCGATATCCCTGGCACAATACCCGCTCTTCTTGGCCCGATGCCCGAGTCCACGGCCCGAAGCCTTCTGTCGATACTTCGACCGATCCACCGGCCCGACGTCCAATCTTCTGACATGTTCCTCCGGCACAACATGATTTTCCTGCTTTAATTGTCTCATCCTGATCAAAGCATCCTGTGTCACTCAAAACGCAGATTAAATCATAAACATATATCAAGTAGTTTCATCATCAAAATACGAGATTCAACAATCTCCCCCTTTTTGATGATGACAACCACTTAATGACGGAGTTAAACCTAACTCCCGGAGTTTAAACAAACTCCCCCTATCAATATGCCATATTGATAGAAACTCTTAGATTCAAAAATCTAAGCAACATGTCATCATAAACGGAGTTAACCTTAACTCCCAGAGTTTAAACAAACTCCCCCTATCAATATGCCATATTGATAGAACCTTGAATTCAAACTGAATTCAAGTCATTGGAATATTCATTATGAATACATGCAACACGTTAACATGAACATATGCATAAACTTATGCATCACATGTCATGTCATGTCATCAACATACTTTCATCAACATACTTCTCCCCCTTTGCCATCAACAAAAAGGAGAAGTATCACAATCAAGCGTTTGTGATATTTGTTCAACTCATTGCATGAAAAACATAATATCAAGTTTTATCATCATGCAATTTTGTTGAAAAATATAGCAAATGTTACATCATGCTTAGAACATTCAAGCTATCAAGTTTTAGATATGCATGTTTTACAGCATACAAGATAGCACTTTTATAATATGCAAGCTAGCAATATTGCAACATTTTAGAACTTGCAAGCTAGCAATTTAGAGATGTTCAAGAAGGCAACTCTTGCTTCTTGAAATATGCAAGTTGCAAGCTAGCAAATTTTTACGATATGCAAGTTTTGCTTCTTGAGATAGGCAAGATAGCACTTTTGCAATTTTTGTTTGGCAAGCTTGTGATGTTCAAGATAACAAGCTCTTTCTTCTCTTTTGAGAAGTGTCATTTTTGCTTTCGTTGCAAAGTGCAAGCTAGCAAAATGCCAAACTAGCAAGAGATAATGTTTTACATGAGGTAAGCAAACAATTTGGCAAGTGTTACATTTGCATCTTCTCTTTAGATGTGCAAGAAAATAAACAAGTTTTTGCATTTTCTTGACATTTCAAGCTAGCAATTATCGGTGATGTTCAAGATAGCAATTTCTTCTCTTTTGTAATTTTTGCCTTTTTCTTGAATTGTGCTAGCAATCTATCTCCCCCTTTGTCATTGTCAAAAAGAAGGGAAAAACCCTTTACATCAATTTCTAAATCATGACAAAGGTAAGTAATCATTCTTATTTGTGCATCATTATAGTTTCAATGCACAAATTCATTAACATTACATTACATTTTTTTTTTTTTATGTATGATACCGAAAAATCAATCATCATCATGAGCATATCAAACATGATATTCAAGCATTCATGATATATCATTTTGGCAACATGATCATAGATATTCAAACGATGGTATCTAAATGTCAGAATTCATTACATCCTATTATGCATGATCATTAACTCCTCATTTGTATTTCATGCATTATTTCATTTCATCTCATAAGCAATATCATGAAATCATTAATCTCGATAAGACGGGAAAAGCATTTTCTTTTTAAGTGATTTTTTTAACACATCATAAAAAACTCATTCATAATTCAAGTGATTTACAAGATATCATAAATGAATTTATCACTTGTATTTCATCAAAATCGAGAACTCTAGAGATAGAAAATGATTGAAGCATTTAACATGATTGATGCATGATTCATATTTAAAGTGTATCTTATGTCGTAAATACGAATCAAGCATTTGTCAAATCTGAAATCATCCTCAAAATTACATTCAATAAATTCATGTATGACAAGCATAGATTTATTGAAAAATCAATAAGATAGAGGATTACATTTCAAGTGTTCATCAATTGTAGCATTTCATCATATGGTAAGATATCATCAAGTAGAATTACGATGCAAGTTCTTGATATCTTAACATGATGAAAATTCAAATATGGCACTTATAGTATCAATTCATATATTTCTCCCCCTTTATCATCAACAAAAGGAGAAGTAGCTCTAGCTATTTTAAAATATATGCAAGTTTTTATAACATGAAGCTATATTTTCATCACAACATATAAGCACAAAAGCATAGCAAGATTCTTAGATTCAATCATGGCAATTCAACACTTGCTTCATGTGCAAGATTGCACTTGCTTTTCTTTGCATGTTCAAACTAGCAAAAACTTTCTCCCCTTTGTTTTTGTCGAAAAGAAGGGAGAAATCAATGGCAAAATTTTTTTAATTATTATACAGGCCATATTACAAAATCTTGTCATGATATCAAGAAAGTTCAAGAAGGACATGATCCATTCAACAAATCCTTTTAATAGGGCAAAGGAATTATATAGCCAAGAATCATGATTAAAATATTTCAATATCATAGATCAAGTCATGATTCGTGATTCATCATAAAGCAAATTAATTTTCAGTCATCACATAAGGCATTTAAAGAATTTTTTGAAACATAGAAGAATGATTAATTTAAGCATGTAATGTTTCAATCAAAATTAAGTCATGAATACCAATACTTTCATATTGTGAGTATCAATTCATGAATACCAAAAGATATTATTTGTGATTTCAATTTTGCAAGATCATGATTATGATTTAGACATAACTTATTCAAATCAAATCGTCAACTTGAAACTCATAATCAAGTCATTAAAATTAATTTCGAAATTCACAAAATATCATGAAATCAAAAGACAAGTTGCATTTCATTTGAAGAACTCCTTTTTTATAAATGTAGGGAGCATAATGAACGATCTTGATTTATAAAGAGCTTCATGTTATAATTATCAAGATCATGATTTTAATAATTATTCTCTTTAGCAAAGAATCACAAAAGCACTTTATTTTTGCATAAGAAATCTCATTGTATTATGATTTATAAATTCTTTTTCTGCACATGAATCATAGGAGATATGTATGTGACACAAATCTTTGCAAGCAAAGACACTATCATTCATATTTCAAGATGAAATTTATAAGCAGGAATCATTTCATCAAATCCATTTTAGAAAAATATTTTTCATAAGTGTATGAGAAAATCCGATTGTTAGGATACCAATTGTTAAGTGAATCCGAAAATGAAATTAGTACTTTCATGCATTCGGATAAGATTTTGCTATAGATTTTCAAGTTCAATTATGAAGATAAAACATGCTCATGATCATAAAAATTTATGTATCCAAAACATATAATTTTCAACATGTTATAGTGTAAAATCATCATGGCAATTAAGTGTTTTGAACATTGAATCAAGAATGTCCAAAAAATAATCTTAACACATTCATGCATTCGAGCACATTTTTGCCATAGTTTTTCAAATATACTCATGAGAATAACACATGCTTATCATCGGCTTAAAATCTCATGCATAAAATCAAAATATTTAATTTCATCATTATGTATTTCTTCAAATCAAACATGATCTTTAATCAAAATCGAGAAATAACAATGGAAATCAACGTAATACACATTATTACTTCTTAACCATGATTTCATATTTTCAATCAAGATCATTTTATTTGTTTATCATAAAATATGCAATATTATCATTTTCGAAATTACTTAGTATGATCATAATAATTTTTTTTTTTAACATGTAATTTTTAAGAAAATTAATTCTAAACTAAAAGAGAAAATACATCATGAAAGCATCAAGTAATTTCAAAATAAATTAGGGGGATTTCGATTACCTCATCATTGTAGGCTGTTAAGGCGTAGTTTGCCGCCTTGCTTTTGTTGACTTTCTCTTCTTCGGAGGAGCTCGATTCATCCCAATTTTTGTTCTTCTTCTTGCGTTTAAAGCAAGTAGTTCGATTCTTTTTACTTTTTAATTTTCGTTTCATTTGTAGTTTAAGTTCACCACCACTTGAGCTTATGCTCGAGTGGTCTTCAAATGTTCTATGTCCCAAATCCTTCCTGTTCTTTGGAAGGTTGTTTTGTTCATCATTGTCCTCATCACTTGAGTCATCGCTCAAGTGGCATTCATTTGTCCAGAGTTCCAAATCCTACCTGTTCTTTGGAAGGTGATTGTGTTCAACATGTTCATCATGTGCATTGTGCACCATTTCATATGTCATCAATGAACCAATTAGTTCTTCAAGTGGTAAGTTGTTTAGGTTTTTAGCTTCTTGTATTGCAGTTACTTTTGAATCCCACTTCTTAGAAAGAGAACGCAAAATCTTGTTTACGAGTTCAAAGTCCGAAAAACATTTTCCAAGAGCTCTTAAACTATTGACGACATCCGTGAAATGGGTGTACATGTCGCCTATAGTCTCGCTTGGTTGCATTCGAAAAAGCTCGAAATCATGCAATAAAAAGTTAACTTTCGAGTCTTTGACACTACTAGTTCCCTCGTGCGTGATTTCAAGTGTTCGCCAAATGTCGAAAGCTGTTTCGCACGTAGAAATCCGATTGAACTCATTTTTGTCCAAAGCGCAAAATAAGGCATTCATAGCCTTTGCGTTTAAAGAGAAATACTTCTTCTCCAAATCCGACCATTCGTTCGTCGGTTTAGAGGGAAGTTGAAAACTGTTTTCAATGATATTCCATAAATCCAGATTTAGAGAAATCAAGAAAACTCTCATTTGAGTTTTCCAATAAGTATAGTCCAATCCGTTAAAGAACGGTGGACGAAAGACCGAAAAGCCCTCTTGAAGAGCCATTTCTCTTGGGAGTAAATCCGAAATAAGAAATACCCCTCTCTGATACCAATTGTTAGGATCGAGAGCACTAAGAGAGGGGGGGGTGAATTAGTGCAGCGGAAATCTTTCAGCGATTAAAAACGAAAGCTGCGTTCGTTCGATAAAAATTATTTTGATGCAAAAGCCGATTCTAAGATTACTTATGATTAAGTGCAGTTTACGTCTAAACACATTGTGCGTCTAAACGCAGTTTGTGTCTAAATGCAGATTGCGTATAAGCACAGTTTGCGTCTAAACACAGTTTGCGTCTAAGCGCAGTTTACGTCTAAGCTCAGATTGCGTAAATCATTTGTTTAGATCAAAAGCAGTTTAAGTAGAAGTATAAAGACAGTGTGCTGCTATTGTACAGCTCAAAAAGTAATCTGCAAAAAGCAGATCTACGTCTAAACGCAAATTTACGTCTAAACGCAGATTTACGTCTAAACACAGATTTACGTCTGAACTTTGAAACTCGTTCGTAGATTCGCAGAAGGCAATATGCAGTTGAAATCAAGATGTAAACGTAAACTGAAATCTGATGATTGTACGAGGAAAGCCGATTTACGTCTAAATGTAGTTTTACGTCTGAATGCAGATTTTCGTCTAAACTTTGAAACTCGTTCGTAAAATTGCAGAAGACAGTTTGCAGTTATAAATAGAATCAAAACATAAATGTAAACTGCAAAGAAACTCATTCGTAAAAGCGCAGAAGACAGTTTGCAGTTACAAAACGTAATCGTAAACTGTAATGTATGAAAACACCGATTTACGTTTGAATGCAGATTCGGAAAGATCAGCACTTAGAAACTTGTTCGTAAAGGCGCAGAGAGCAGTAGCTATGTAGGAGGTTTGCTGTAATGATAAAGTACTCAAAATAAACGCAAACCAGAGATTTAGAGTGGTTCGGTCAGTCTTGACCTACTCCACTTTTGGCTTCCTCCACCGACGAGGTCACCGACGTCAACTAGAAGCCTTCCTTCAATAGGCGAAGGCCAACTACCCTCTTACAGATTCACTCCTTTTGACGGGCTTAGGAGACAACCCTTACAGAAGTTTTCTCTCCTCTCTTTACAACTCAAACTTAAAGAATAGAAAGAGGAGAACTAGCAGTTTTGAGCTCTAAGAAACACAGAAAGATAGCAAGATTTCGAGTGTGTGTTCTATACTTTCAGTGCTGAATGGGTGGGGTATTTATAGGCCCCAACCCAGTTCAAATTTGGAGCTCAAAACGATCAAATCCCGGAATTCCGGGATCAGGCGGTTGCACCTCCTGACTGGAGAGGTTGCACCGCCTGGCAGAGCTCAAAGACTGAGCCCAGGCGGTGCCACCTCTTGACTGAGGTGGTTGCACCTCTCTGCCAAAGCTCGAAGACCGAGCTCAGGCTGTGCCACCTCTCTGTCAGGGAGGTTGCATTGCCCAGTCTTGCTCGAAGACTGAGCTCAGGCGGTGCCACCTCTTTGTCAGGGAGGTTGCACCGCCCAGTCTAGCTCGAAGACTGAGCTCAGGCGGTGCCACCTCCTGGCTAGGGAGGTTGCATCGCCCAGTCTCGCTGGGAGGCTTAGCCCAGGCGGTGCCACCTCCTGGCCTAGGCGGTTGCACCTCCTGGTGCAATCAGGGTCCGAATGGTTAGCTCCATTCGGCCCAATTTCAGTCTTTCAGGGGCCCAATTGCCCCAAGATTAAGCTAATGGGATCACCTCCCATTTTCCAACTTAATCAATGTGCTAACTACGATTAGATCTAAGACAATTTCTGCAGCTTTGCTTCGGTGCGTCAATCGCTTCTTCCGGCGAGTTTCTGGCGAACTTCCGTCGATCATCCGATGAACCCTCGGTGATGCTCCTGCGGACTTCCGGCAAACTCCTGGACTTTGCGACGATCCACTTGGCGAGTTCCGATGAGCTTCGCTTGGCAAGCTTCTGGACTTCTCGGATCTGTTCTCGCAGAACCTCCGACGACCGTCCGAACTTCCGTCGAACTCTCGAACTCCCAATGTGATCATGAACTTGACTCCGGCGCAACTCCTGCTGCTTGTCTAACTTTCATCGTAGTTAATCCTGCACACTTAAAACAAAACATTGATCGAGACAATTAATCCTAAGCGATTAACCAAGTAGTCCGGCATGTCATTGGTCCCTCGACGCTTCGTCCGATTCTTCGGCGCATCGTCCTTTCCTGCGGCCTATTGCCCAATCGGCCAGTTGGCTCCGCAACTCCGATATCCTTGGCACAATACCCGCTCTTCTTGGCCCAATGCCTGAGTCCACGGCCCGAAGCCTTCTGTTGATACGTCGATCGATCCACCGGCCCGACGTCCAATCTTCTGACATGTTCCTCCAGCACAACATGATTTTCCTGCTTTAATTGTCTCATCCTGATCAAAGCATCCTGCGTCACTCAAAACGCAGATTAAATCATAAACATATATCAAGTAGTTTCATCATCAAAATACGAGATTCAACAGAATTGACCTTCTTTTTAGGCTTACAAATTAAACAACTTAGCAATAGTATTTTTCTTAATCAAATAAAATATACTTTAGACTTACTAAAAAGATTTAATATGGATAGTTCAAAAGCTATCAACACTCCTATGAGTACCTTCACTAAGTTAGACATTGACGAAAGTGGAGAATGTTGAATCTCGGATTTTGATGATGACATCAATTGTCATTTGTTATCTAATCCATATGTTGAGATAAGTGTGCAGGATTAACTACGATGAAAGTAAGACATGCAGCAAAAGTTGCGCCGGAGTCAAGACTATGATCACGTTGGGGGTTCGAGAGTTCGACGGAAGTCCGGACGGTCGTTAGAGGTTCTACGAGAACAAATATGAGAAGTCCAGGAGCTTGCCAAAGAAGATCGTTGGAACTCACCAAGTGGATCGTCACAAGTCCAGGAGTTTACCGGAAGTCCGCCGGAGCATCGCCGAAGGTTCGTCGGATGTTCGCCGGAAGTTCGCCGGAAGTTCGCCGAAAGCTCGCCGGAAGAAGCGATTGACGCACCGGAGCAAGTTGCAGTAAATGCCTTAAGAAATTCGTAGTTAGCACGATGATTAAGTTAGAAATGGGAGGTGATCCCATTAACTTAATCTTGGGGCAATTGGGCCCTTGAAAGACCCAAATTGGGCCGAATGGATCAGCCTATTCGGACCCAGATTACTTGGCCAGAGGTGGCACCGCTTGGGTCGGCGTTGGCACCGCCCAGGGCTCAGTCTCCGAGCTTTGGCTGGGTGGTGCAACCGCCTCTAACAAAGGTGCAACCGCTTGAGCTCGGTCTCCGAGCTCTGGCTGGGCGGTGCAACCGCCCTAGTCAGGCTGTGGCACCGTCGGAGCTCGGTCTCCGAGCTCTGGCAGGAGGTGCAACCACCCTTGATAGGAGGTGGCACTGCTCAGAGGCTCAGTTTTCGAGCTCTGCCAAGCGGTGCAACCGCCCTAGTCAGGTGGTGCAATTGCTTGACCCCGGAATTCCGGGAATTGACAGTTTTGAGCTCGGAATTCAAACTAGGTTGGGGCCTACAAATATCCCACCCTTTCAGCAATGATAGAGTAACCAAAAACCACCGAAATCTTGATCTTACTCTGTGTTTTTGAGAGCTCAAAAAGTGTTGTATGAGTTAAAAGTTCTCCTTCCTCTTTTCTTCCAAGTTTTGATCTATTAAGAGAGGAAAGAAAATTCTGTAAGGGTTGTCTTCTAAGCCCGTCAAAAGGAGTGAAATTGTAAAAGGGTGGTTGGTCTTCGCCTATTGAAGGAAGGCCTCTAGTGGACGTCGGTGACCTCATCGGTGGAGGTAGTCAGAAGTGGATGTAGGTCAAGATTGACCGAACCACTCTAAATCTCGGTTTGCATTTACTTTGAGCATATTATCTTTATTGCAAACCTCCTCAATATCTTACTACCTTCTGTGCATTTACGATCGTGTTTCAAGTTCAGTATTTTCCGAATCGGCGTTTAGACGTAAATCCGTTTTATCGTACGAACATCATATTTCAGTTTACACTTACATTCTAATTTCCATCATAATTGCAAGCTGCCTTCATAGACTTGCTTTAACTGCATCTTGCTTCATTACAAGTTAAAGTGATTTACGAATCGAATTTTCTATCGAAATTGCTCTTATCGTACGAATGTGATTTTAATCGTCGAAAGTTTTCTACTGCACTAATTCACCCCCCCCCCCCTCTTAGTGCTCTTGATCCTAACAATTGGTATCAGAGCGGGGTTAACTCTCACACGGATTAAAACCCAAGAGAGATGGCATACGCCGGAAACCAAGAGGGTCATTCTATTACATGTCCACCCATGTTCAATGGGACAGACTACACCTATTGGAGGACCCGAATGAGGATCTTCCTTATTTCAATGGATTTTGAAATTTGGAATCTTGTCGAAAATGGATTTTCGAAGTCTTCTCTTCCAATGATCGATTGGAACGAATTGGAGAAGAAGACTTTTGCTCTTAATGCAAAGGCTATGAATGCCTTATTTTGTGCGCTTGATAAAAATGAGTTAATCTTGTTTCGGTTTGTGAAACCGTGTTTGATATTTGGCATATACTCAAAGTGACTCATGAAGGCACAAGTAGAGTGAAAGAATCAAAAATCAATCTTTTGATACATTCTTTCGAACTTTTCCGAATGAAACCGAGCGAGACTATTGGCGACATGTACACCCATTTCACGGATGTCGTCAATGGTCTAAAAGGACTTGGGAAATGTTTTTTGGATTTTGAGCTAGTAAATAAGATTCTAAGATCCCTTCCTAAGAGTTGGGACCCTAAAGTCACTGCTATTCAAGAGGCTAAAGATTTAAACAACTTCCCTCTTGAAGAACTAATCGGGTCATTAATGACCTATGAAATGACATGCAAGGCTCATGAAGAGCAAGAAGACATCCTTCCAAAGAATAGGAAGGATATAGCACTTAGAACTTTAGATGACCACTCGAGAGAAAACTCAAGTGATGAGGACTGTGATGATGACTTGGCACTTCTAACAAGGAAATTCAAAAAATTCATTAAGAGAAACAAGTTTAAAAATGACACAAAAAATAAACTTGAACCCAAAAAGGACCAAGTTATTTGCTACGAGTGCAAAAAGTCGAGACACTACAAAAGTGATTGTCCCTAAGCCAAGAAGAGAACATCAAAGAAGAAGGCACTCAAAGCAACGTGGGATGACTCGAGCATGTCCGAAGAAGAGGAGTCCAACACCGAGCAAGTTACTCATTACGCCTTAATGGCCTTCGGAGAGGAGGTAACAAATTTAATTGATGCAGATTTATCATTTGATGAGTTATTAAATGCCTTCCATGACTTATTTGATGAATATAAGATTATTAGTAGAAAATACAAATTGCTAAAAAAGGAGCATGATAGTCTTACTTGTAATTTCGATAAGTTAAAAACTGAATATCATGATAGTTTAGGTTCTTGTATAAAATGCCATGATCTAGAAACTATCCAAAAGGAAAACTTGCTACTTAAGGACACCTTGAAAAAATTTGAGGTTGGTAGCAAGTCTTTGAACATGATCCTTGCAAACAAGGGTCACGTTCCCAAAAGAAGTGGAATCGGATTTGTGAGAAATCCTCACCAAAATTCAACCACCTTCATAAAAGGCTCCATCCTACCTGTTCGATACCAAAGCAAATGCAACTTTTGTTGCAACCATGGACACAAAAAGCATTATTGTCCATACAAGAAAATTAATCCGAACAAATTAATTTGGGTTCCTAAAGGAACCATGACAAACTCTATACAACATGATAAACGATATAGATCTGTTTTTGAGGCACCCAAAAGTAAATAAGTACCTAAAAATTATCCTTTCTTACAGAGACATACACCATCACAAGCTAGGAGTAAGAGATGGTACCTTGATAGTGGATGCTCAAGGCATATGACTAGAGATCCATCTCAATTCTCTAAGCTCACTAGCATAGACGAAGGCTATGTCGCCTTCGGAGACAACAACAAGGGTAAAATCATTGGCAAAGGAACCATAGGTAACAAATCCAACTTCTTTATTAAAGATGTTTTCTTAGTTGATGGTTTAAAACATAACTTATTGAGTATTAATCAATTGTGTGATAAAGGATATATTGTCAAATTCGAATCTAATGCTTGCATCATTGAAAAATCACACAAAAACACATCTATGATTGCATTGAAACAGAATAACGTATACACCATTAACATCAATGATCTTTGCAATGAAGTATGTTTCTCAGTTTTGAACGAGGATGCATGGCTTTGGCATAGGAGATTAGGACATGCTAGCATGAAACTAATCACTCAAATATCATCTAAAGAACTTGTACGAGGAATTCCTTACATCAAGTTCATCAAAGATAATGTGTGTGATGCTTGTCAATTAGGAAAACAAATTAAGAGTAGTTTCAAATCTAAGAATCAAATAAGCACATCTAGGCCCTTATAATAGATCCATATAGACTTGTTTGGACCAATCTCTACATCAAGCCTAGGAGGTAGTAAATACGTCTTCGTCATTGTAGATGACTATAGTAGATACACATGGACTTATTTCTTGAAACACAAAAATGAATGCTTTAGATATTTCACCAAGTTTTGTAAACTTGTTCAAAATGAAAAGGGTTTTATGATTTCATCAATTCGAAGTGATCACGGTGGTGAATTTCAAAACCGTGATTTTCAAGAATTTTGTGAATCTAATGGATACAACCACAACTTCTCTACTATAAGAAATCCTCAACAAAATGGAGTAGTAGAAAGAAAGAATAAAAATTTACAAGAAATGGCAAGAACCATATTGAATGAACATAGCCTACCCCAATATTTTTGGGCCGAAGCCGTAAACACTGCATGCTATATTTTGAATAGAGTTTTAGTAAGACCCTTACTCACCAAAACTCCCTATGAGTTGTGGAATAATAAAAAACCCAATGTTTCATATTTTAAAGTTTTTTGGTGTAAGTGTTTTATCTTGAATGAAAAAGATGCCTTAGGAAAATTTGATGCTAAATCCGATGAAGGAATTTTTCTTGGTTATTCTTCGGTTTCTAAAGTTTTTCGTATCTTCAATAAAAGGACTTTAATTATAGAAGAATCCATTCATATTGTTTTCAATGAGATTTCCAAAATCAAGAAAAATGACTTTGATGATGATGTTAATTTCGATTATATGAATTTGAATGAAATCCCTTCTCCAACTAGCAACTTGGATGCATCTAATTCTGAAACATCCTTACCCAAGGATTAGAAGTATGTAGATGCTCATCCTAAGGAGCTAATCCTAGGAGACACATCTAAGGGGGTTTAAACACGTTCATCTCTTAAAAATTTCTATGCTAACGCCGCTTTTCTCTCCCAAATTCAACCTAAATGTATTGACGAAGCCATGAAAGATGATTCATGGATTATTGCAATGCAAGATGAGTTAAATTAATTTGAGAGAAATGAGGTGTGGAAGCGTGTTCCTAGGCCAAATGACCATTTAGTTATTGGTACTAAATGATGTTGAATCTCGTATTTTGTGTTGAATCTCGGATTTTGATGATAATTACAATTGGTGGGTTAATTGATCTAATCCATATTATTGAGTTAAGTGTGCAGGATTAACTACGATAACCAGAAAACATAAAGCAAGGATACCGGAGTCGAGCTCGATGGACGTTTAAGAGACCGAAGATGTTGCCGGAACCAACCGAGAAGAAATCGGGAACGTGTCGGAAGTTCGCCGAAGAAATTGTCGGAGGCTCGCGGAGATCACCGAGAAGGCTCGGCTACTCGTTAAAGTCATCACAAAGATTGGGAGCTTGCAGGGAGTCCGTCGGAAGGAATTCGTCGGAAAGCTCGCCGGAACAAGAATCGACGTTCGCGGTTGAAAACTTGCTTAGGATGTTTTTGTGTTATGTAGTTCACTTGTAATTAGGATTAGGATTAAGAGATAATCCTATATCCTGGTTAGGGGCCAATTGGGCCCGAAGTCAGATTTGGTTTGGGCTAAAATTAAGCCAAACCAATGAATCGGAGAGCCAGGCGGTGGCACCACCTGGCCGGGCGGTGACACCTCCTTGGCTGGGCGGTTGCATCGTCCAGCACCCGAGCGCTGGGCGGTGGCACCGCTTGGCTGGGCGGTGGCACCTCCAGCATCGAAAACCCTAAGAGAATTCAAATTTTGGAGCCCAAATTTGAATCCTCTTGAGGCCTATAAATACCCCTCAAATCTCAGTTGAGATTACAACTTTTGAGAAGCATTTTGATTGAGAGAAAAGTCTTAGAAAGTCTTAGCAAGTCTTGTTTTCAATTTGCTAGAGAGTTCTCCTCCTTCTTTCTTATTGAAAATTTGTAAGAGGTTGAGCTGCTTGTAAAAGGTTGTAAGAGGGGTGTTTACCCTTTCATTTCAAGAGTCTTGCTAGTGGAAGGTGGGAGCCTCATCGAAGAGGGGCCTCGCAAGTGGATGTAGGTCATTTGACCGAACCACTCTAAAATCGGCGTAATCTCTGGTTTGCATTTTATTATTGTCATTTACATTACTGCATATCTTCTTATTGCTTTAGTTTCTTATTACCCTTACTGCGCAACTTTAAGAATACGCTTTCAAGTTAAACTTTTCAAGTTCCGTTCTTATCGTACGAAAGGTTTTTCTAAAATCGAAGTTTTAATCCGCTGCACTAATTCACCCCCTCTCTTAGTGCCGCTCCGATCCTAACAAGTGGTATTAGAGCAAGGTTATCTCTCATATTTGGTTTAATACCCAAGAGAGATGGCTTACTCCGGCATGCAAGAGGGCCATTCTATTGCACGACCACCTTTGTTTAATGGGTCGGATTACACATATTGGAAGACTCGCATGAGGATCTTCCTCATTTCTATGGACTTTGAGCTTTGGTCTATTGTCGAGAATGGATTTCAAAAATCTTCTCTTCCGATGAGCGAATGGAATGAATCGGAGAAGAAGGTTTTTGCTTTAAATGCAAAGGCTATGAATGCCTTGTTTTATGCATTAGACAAAAACGAATTTAATCGTGTTTCAATGTGTGATTCGGCTTTTGATATTTGGAGAACTCTTGAGGTCACTCATGAAGGCACTAGCAGAGTGAAAGAGTCCAAAATCAACATCTTTGTGCACTCTTATGAACTTTTCCGAATGAAACCAAGTGAGTCCATCGGAGACATGTACACCCGGTTTACGGATGTCATCAATGGACTCAAAGCTCTTGGTAAAGATTTTACTAACTTTGAACTAGTAACTAAAATCTTAAGATCCTTCCCTAAAAGTTGGGATCCAAAAGTTACGGCCATTCAAGAGGCCAAAGACCTTAAAGCATTCCCTCTTGAAGAACTCATTGGGTCTCTAATGACCTACGAAATGACATGTCAAGCTCATGACGAGCTCGAGAATCCCCTTCCAAAGAACAGGAAGGATATGGCACTCAAATCACAAGAAGACCACTTGAAAGGAACATCAAGTGATGAGGACAGTGACAATGACATTGCACTTTTGACTCAAAAATTTAAAAAATATTTAAGAAAGAACAAATTTAAAAATAATATAAAAAATAAATTTGAACAAAAGAAGGACCAAGTGATTTGCTATGAATGCAAAAAACCAGGATACTACAAGAACGATTATCCTCAAGCCAAAAAGTGGACATCAAAGAAGAAGGCGCTCAAGGCAACATGGGATGATTCAAGCGCGTTCGAAGAAGAGGAGTCCAACACCGAGCAAGTTGCTCATTACGCGCTAATGGCTTTAGGAGAAGAGGTATGTGATTTATTTAATGAAGATTTATCTTTTGAAGAACTCTCTATCGCTTTTCATGAATTATTTGATAAATGTAGAACTGTTAGCAAGAAGTTAAGTATTTTAAAGAAAGAGCATGCTTTGCTACAAGATAAGTTTGATAGTCTTCAAACTCCTCCATGCTCTAAGTGTGAGCATTTAGAAGCAATAATAAATGAAAATTTGCTTCTTAAGGAAACCTTAAACAAGTTTAAGGTTGGTAGCAAAGGATTAGATATGATCCTTGCACACAAGGGTCACATCGCAAATATAAATGGAATTGGATTTGTAAAAGGATTACATCAAAATCCTACAACTTTCATAAAAGGACCTATATTACATGTTTCCTCTTATATGAAATGCAACTTCTGTTGCAAATCCGGACATATTGCCTACAAATGTCCATTTAGGAAATTTAGTTCACAAAAATTAATATGGGTTCCTAAAGGAACTATAAAGGATTCAAAAATAAATAACAAGGTTAGTGGATCAATTTTTGAGGCACCCAAAATCAAATGGGTACCTAAAAATCATCCTCTTTTGTAGACAAACCCACAAGCTAGGAGCAAGAGATGGTATCTCGATAGTGGATGCTCAAGACATATGACTGGAGATCCATCTCATTTCTCTATGCTCACTAGCAAAGAAGAAGGGTACGTCACCTTCGGAGACAACAACAAAGGCAAAATCATTGGCAAGGGAACTATTGGTAACAAATTTAGTTTTTCCATTGATGATGTTTTACTAGTTGATGGATTGAAACATAATCTCTTGAGTATTAGTCAACTATGCGATAAAGGTTATATCGTTAGATTTGAATCAAATATGTGCATTATTGAAAAACCAAATCATAACATGACTATGATTGCTTTAAAACAAAATAATGTCTATACCATCAATCTTGATGAACTAGGTAATGAAATGTGTTTCTCCGTCGTAAATGATGATGCTTGGCTTTGGCATAGGAGATTAGGCCATGCAAGCATGAAAATAATATCTAAAATCTCATCTCAAGAATTAGTACGAGGGATTCCGAATATGAAGTTTATTAAGGATAAGGTATGCGATGCATGTCAACTAGGCAAACAAATTAAAACAAGCTTCAAACCAAAAAATCAAATTAGCACCACTAGACCATTACAATTGATCTATTTGGACTTATTTAGACCAATTGATACAACAAGTCTAGGTGGAAGCAAATATGCTTTTATGATTGTGGATGACTACTCTAGATACACTTGGACCTATTTCTTAGCTCACAAAAGTGATTGCTTCAAGTGTTTCTCTAAATTTTGTAAACTCACTCAAAACGAAAAAGGCTTCATGATTTCATCAATTCGGAGTGATCACGGTGGTGAATTCCAAAACCGTGACTTTCAAAATTTTTGCGAAGTTAATGGGTACAATCACAACTTCTCAACTCCAAGAAATCCTCAACAAAATGGAGTAGTTGAAAGGAAAAATAGAAACCTACAAGAAATGGCAAGAACTATGTTAAATGAACATAGTTTACCCAAATATTTTTGGCCCGAAGCCGTAAATACGGCTTGTTACATCATGAATAGGGTCCTAATAAGACCATCTCTATCAAAAACTCCCTATGAATTATGGAATAACAAAAAACCAAATATTTCTTATTTTAAAGTTTTTGTTTGTAAATGCTTCATTTTAAATGAAAAGGATGCCCTAGGTAAATTTGATGCTAAATCCGATGAAGGCATTTTTCTTGGTTACTCCTCCGGTTCTAAGGCCTTTCGTGTCTTTAACAAAAGGACCTTAGTAATAGAAGAGTCTATTCATGTAGTTTTTAATGAAATTTCTAATTTAAAGAAAATTGATTTTGATGATGATCTTGGTTTTGATAATCTGAATTTAAATAAACCCCCTCCTCAAAATAGCCATTTGAATGCATCTTCTTCCGAAATTTCTTTACCCAAAGAATGGAAGTATGTAGATGCTCATCCAAAGGAGATAATTATAGGAGATACAACAAAAGGGGTTCAAACTCGTTCTTCTTTCAAGAATTTTTGTGCTAACGCCGCTTTCCTTTCTCAAATTGAACCTAAATGCATTGACGAAGCCTTAAAAGATGATTTTTGGGTCATTGCAATGCAAGGAGAATTGAACCAATTTGAGAGGAATGAGGTATGGAAGCTTGTTCCTAGACCAAGTGACCACTTAGTCATAGGTACTAAGTGGGTCTTTAGAAACAAGCAAGACGAAAATGGTATCGTGGTTAGAAACAAGGCTAGATTAGTGGCCAAAGGTTTCAATCAAGAAGAAGGTATCGATTACGAAGAAACCTTCGCTCCCGTGGCTCGATTAGAAGCCATAAGGATGCTCCTTGCCTATGCTAGTAGTAATAATTTTAAACTATTTCAAATGGATGTCAAAAGTGCTTTCTTGAATGGTTTTATTTCCGAAGAAGTATATGTCGAACAACCTCCCGGATTTGAAAATTCTCTTCTTCCTAATCATGTATTCAAATTGACTAAAGCTCTCTATGGCTTGAAACAAGCTCCTAGAGCTTGGTACGAAAGGCTTAGTTCCTTTCTTATTTTAAATAATTTTACCAAAGGCAAGGTTGATACTACATTGTTTATTAAATATTTTGAAAATAATTTTCTTATTGTGCAAATTTATGTTGACGATATTATTTTTGGCTCTTCGGATGAATCACTATGTGAATCATTTGCCAAATGTATGAGTCATGAATTTGAAATGAGTTTAATGGGTGAATTAACTTTCTTTTTGGGATTACAAATCAAACAACTTAGTGATGGTATATTTCTTAACTAATCTAAATATACATTAGAATTGTTAAAACAATTTAACATGGATAATTCAAAAGCAATAAACACCCCTATGAGTACTGCGACTAAGTTAGATATGGATGAAAATAGTGAAAATTTCGATCAAAAAACATATAGGGGAATGATAGATAGTCTACTCTACCTCACCGCGACTAGACCAGATATTATGTTTAGCGTAGGACTTTGCGCTAGGTTTCAATCTAATCCTAAATTATCTCATCTGAAGAGTGTTAAAAGAATATTCAGGTATCTTAAAGGAACTCCAAATTTAGGATTGTGGTATCCAAAATCTGAAAAATTTGATCTAATAGCTTATGCAGACGCCGATTTTGGCGGATGCAGGATCGATAGAAAAAGTACATCCGGAACATGCCAATTTTTAGGACATGCACTTGTTTCTTGGACTTCCAAGAAACAAAATTCAGTTCCACTATCTACGGCGGAAGCCGAATACATTGCTGCAAGTGCATGTTGTGCACAAGTCATTTGGATGAAAAATACATTAGAAGACTATGGAATTCACTTTAAAAACATTCCCATAAAATGTGATAATACTAGTGCCATATGTCTTACTAAAAATCTAATTCGGCACTCTAGAACTAAGCACATCGACGTTACGCATCATTTCATACGCGATCATGTCCTTAACAATGATGTTGTTCTAGAATTCATTGACAAAAAGCATCAATTAGCAGATATATTTACAAAAGCTTTGAACGAAGATCAATTTGAATTCATTAGAAGGGATTTAGGCATGTTAAATTGTCCCTAAAATGAGCTTCACGAAAAATGACTCGTCCTTTTCCTTTCTTCTGTGGATTTGATTTCTTCCTTCTTTTTCAATTCAAAATGATCCATTAAAGTATAACTTATGATCTTGAGGGAAGAAGCTAAACAAAAGGGAGGAAGAAAAATTTTTTTCTTTCCTCCGCGGGATGCTAGCGGTGGCACCGCCAGATCCGGCGGTTGCACCACCTGGTGCTCGGGCGCCAGGCGGTGACACCGACCGGTTTGGCGGTGACACCGACCAAGCGAGCCTTACTAACCCGAGGGGTTAGGGCCGGCGGTGACACCGCCCCCAACCCGAAAAAAACACTCTCAAAACCCTCTCCCATTCTCTCTAACCCTCATTCTAACTCTTAGAAGCATTGGAGAAGGATTCTTGGTGGTCCAAGCTTTCCATCTCTCAACATAATCTCCATAAGGTAACACTTGAAATCCCTCTTTTTGGTATCCCATTCCTTCTTTTCTTTCCTCTTTTCCTTGCTCATTTTTTACAATTTCATCATCATCTTGTCTAGATTATGGCTCCTAAGAGATCAAAAGGAAAAAGGATTGTAGGAGATTCATTTGACCATGATCTTTTTAGATCAAAAGAGGTAGCCCTTAGCTTTCCAAAATTTGAAACACGATGTATCCATAAGGGAAAATACGTTGATCTGGATGAACTAGAGGACTTAGAACCCATTAGGTGGTTTGCACACCTAGAAGCTCTACCTCTACTACAAATAGATGAACCAATCTATCCGCGATTAGTTAGATTGTTCTATGCCAACCTTTATGAGGACAACGATAGCCTAAGCACTTACCTTCTAGGAACACCCATTAGAATATTTGACAGCACTATTTGTGAGCTAATTGACATAACTGAAAAAGATAGGGGATGCTATTTTAAAGGTAAATGGGACGTCAAAACAATAGGAGCAACCTATACCGAAGCCATGAAAACAATTTTTGCAAATCCAAACCTTGACTTCCTACCCAAGGGCTGTGAACACTTACTGCCTTTCAACTCTAAAATTCTTCATCACATTATCACAAGCATCATATTCCCCAAACAATTTCATCTTGACGAAATAAGTCAAATAAAAATAGGAACCATGTATTGGATTATGACCGGTCAGCATAATTGTTTTGGGTACTTAATTCGCCAACACATGCAGATATTATGACTAAAGATACTATATTGCCATATGGGAGGTTAATCACTAGAATTCTTCATGCTTATGACATTTACATTCCACCCGATGAAGAATCTATTCAAAATGATCGATATAACATAATAAATAAAAACCTACTGAAAAGACTTAGGTGCACTTTTAGCAATGGGTAATGGGTTAGGCAACCTAGAAGGATGGATCCAATTCCTCCACCAATAGAACAACCCGAAACACCAATTCCTATGGAAAATGAATCTCCTCCTCCTAGTCCCTTTGGCGCAGCACCTTCAGCTCCTGTTTCCTCCTCTGAAGATATCATTATGGCGGAGCTATCTCAGATCAAATCACAGCAAGAACAAATTCAGAATCAACAAGTTGAAATTTTGAAGACACTACGACAGATGAATGAAAAAATAGATATCATGTATCAGCACTGTGGATTACCTCCTAAGGATTAAATTGATGTATCTTTTTATTCTGTTATGTTTGCTTTTAACAACAAGTTCAAGTTTGTCATCGATTGAACGATAACTGATCTTTCCTTTTAGATAACTACTGTTTTAATCTGCATAAATGATGATGTCTTTTGGATAAACTATTTCTAGCAAATTTGAATGATGAACTTTGTTAAATGCTAAACCTTTTTCTATGATCATCAATTAGCTGGCTTGTCTCTTTTTGTTGATGACAAAGGGGGAGAAGTGATGACTAAGTGATGACTTACACCATAACGATAGCATGACTTATATGAATTACAAAAACTTGTGTGATATGAATGTCTTATATGCCTTGCAAATCCTTGAAAATATCATAAGATTGATATCATGAAATTTATATTGAAAATCTTTATCTTCTGTCGTAGCAAAATTTGTCCCTTTAACTTATGATTTTCATCGAAGTTTCGTACTTACTATTGTTTAATGAGGATAACGATAAGCTCTATGATTAGAACTTATCGGGTTATGCTTGAAACCAATGGGATGGAATTCAAGTGTTTTTTATCTTCTCATAATATGGCATATAGATAGGGGGAGTTATGTTTAACTCCGTCATCAATTGATTGTCATCATTAAAAAGGGGGAGATTGTTGAATCTCAGATTTCGATGAAATAATCAATTGGTGGGTTAATTGATCTAATCCATATTATTGAGTTAAGTGTGCAGGATTAACTACGATAACCAGAAAACATAAAGCAAGGATACCGGAGTCGAGCTCGATGGACGTTTAAGAGACCGAAGAATCATCGGAGATGCTGCCGGAACCAACCGAGAAGAAATCGTGAACGTGTCAGAAGTTCGCCGAAGAAATCGTCGGAGGCTCGCGGAGATCACCGAGAAGGCTCGGCTACTCGTTAAAGTCATCACAAAGATTGGGAGCTTACAGGGAGTCCGTCGGAAGGAATTCGTCGGAAAGCTCGCTGGAACAAGACTCGACGTTCGCGGTTGAAAACTTGCTTAGGATGTTTTTGTGTTATGTAGTTCACTTGTAATTAGGATTAGGATTAAGAGATAATCCTATATCCTGGTTAGGGGCCAACTGGGCCCAAAGTCAGATTTGGTTTGGGCTAAAATTAAGCCAAACTAAAGAATCGGAGAGCTAGGCGGTGGCACCGCCTGGCTGGGCGGTGACACCTCCTTGGCTGGGCGGTTGCACCGTCCAGCACCCGAGCGCTGGGCGGTGGCACCGCTTGGCTAGGCGGTGGCACCTCCAGCATCGGAAACCCTAAGAGAATTCAAATTTTGGAGCCTAAATTTGAATCCTCTTCAGGCCTATAAATACCCCTCAAATCTCAGCTGAGATTACAACTTTTGAGAAGCATTTTGATTGAGAGAAAAGTCTTAGAAAGTCTTAGCAAGTCTTGTTTTCAATTTGCTAGAGAGTTCTCCTCCTTCTTTCTTATTGAAAATTTGTAAGAGGTTGAGCTACTTGTAAAAGGTTGTAAGAGGGGTGTTTACCCTTCCATTTCAAGAGACTTGCTAGTGGAAGGTGGGAGCCTCATCGAAGAGGGGCCTCGCAAGTGGATGTAGGTCATTTGACCGAACCACTCTAAAATCGGCGTAATCTCTGGTTTGCATTTTATTATTGTCATTTACATTACTGCATATCTTCTTACTGCTTTAGTTTCTTATTACCCTTGCTGCGCAACTTTAAGAATACGCTTTTAAGTTAAACTTTTCAAGTTCCATTCTTATCGTACGAAAGATTTTTCTAAAACCGAAGTTTTAATCCACTGCACTAATTCACCCGCCCCCTCTTAGTGCCGCTCCGATCCTAACAAGTGGTATCAGAGCAAGGTTATCTCTCATATTTGGTTTAATACCCAAGAGAGATGGCTTACTCCGGCACGCAAGAGGGCCATTCTATTGCACGACCACCTTTGTTTAATGGGTCGGATTACACATATTGGAAGACTCGCATGAGGTTCTTTCTCATTTCTATGGACTTTGAGCTTTGGTCTATTGTCGAGAATGGATTTCAAAAATCTTCTCTTCCGATGAGCGAATGGAATGAATCGGAGAAGAAGGTTTTTGCTTTAAATGCAAAGGCTATGAATGCCTTGTTTTGTGCATTAGACAAAAACGAATTTAATCGTGTTTCATTGTGTGATTCGGCTTTTGATATTTGGAGAACTCTTGAGGTCACTCATGAAGGCACTAGCCGAGTGAAAGAGTCCAAAATCAACATCCTTGTGCACTCTTACGAACTTTTCCGAATGAAACCAAGTGAGTCCATCGAAGACATGTACACCCGGCCGTTGGATCGGTCGACGTATCGACAGAAGGCTTCGGGCCGTGGACTCGGGCATCGGGCCAAGAAGAGCGGGTATTGTGCCAAGGATATTGGAGTTGCAGAGCCAACTGGTCGATTGGGCAATAGGCTGCAGGAAAGGATGATGCGCCGAAGAATCGGACGAAGCGTCGAGGGACCAATGACATGCCGGACAACTTGGTTAATTACTTAGGATTAATTGTCTCGATCGAAGTTTTGTTTACATGTGCAGGATTAACTACGATGAAAGTAAGACATGCAGTAGGAGTTGCGCCGGAGTCAAGACAATGATCACGTTGGGAGTTCGAGAGTTTGACGGAAGTTCGGACAGTCGTCGGAGGTTCTGCGGGAACAAATCCGAGAAGTCCATAAGCTTGCCAAAGAAGCTTGTCGGAACTCGCCAAGTGAATCATCGCTAGTCCAGGAGTTTGCCGGAAGTCCGCAGGAGCATCACCGAGGGTTCATCGGATGATCGACGGAAGTTCGCCGGAAGCTCGCCGGAAGAAGCGATTGACGCACCGGAGCAAGTTGCAGTAAATGTCTTAGGAAAAATCGTAGTTAGCACATTGATTAAGTTGGAAATGGGAGGTGATCCCATTAACTTAATCTTGGGGCAATTGGGCCCCTGAAAAACCCAAATTGGGCCGAATGGATCAACCCATTCGGGCCCTGATTTCTGCCAAGCGGTTGAACCGCCCAAGGCAGGAGGTTGCACCCCGCCTGGGCTCAGTCTCCGAGCAAGACTGGGATGTGCAACCGCCCCAGCCATGCGGTGGCATTGCTTGGGGCTCAATCTCCGAGCGAGACTGGGTGGTGCAACCTCCCCTGACAGGAGGTAGCACCACCCGAGCTCAGTCTTCGAGCTTTGCCAGGCGGTGCAACCGCCTTAGTCAGGAGGTGCAACCGTCTGAGCTCAGTCTTCGAGCTCTATCAGGAGGTGAAACTGCCCCTGACAGGAGGTAGCACCGCCCAGAGGCTCAGTCTTCGAGCTCTGCCAGGCGGTGCAACCGCTCCAGTCAGGAGGTGCAACCGCTTGATCTCGGAATTCCAGGAATTGACAGTTTTGAGCTCCAAATTTGAACTAGGTTGGGGCCTATAAATACCACACCCATTCAGCACTGATAGGTAAGAAATTTGACGCCGAAATCTTGATCCTTTCGGTGATTCTTAGAGCTCAAAATTGTTGTAAAAGCCAAAAGTTCTTCTCCCTCTGTTCTTCCAAGTTTTGAGTTGTAAAGAGAGGAGGGAAAATTTCTATAAGGATTGTCTCCTAAGCCCGTCAAAAGGAGTGAAACTGTAAAAGGGTGGTTGGCCTTCGCCTATTGAAGGAAGGCCTCTAGTTGACGTCGGTGACCTCGTCGGTGGAGGAAGCCAAAAGTGGAGTAGGTCAAGATTGACCGAACCACTCTAAATCTCGGTTTGCATTTACTTTGAGCATATTATCTTTACTGCAAACCTCCTCTGAAGCTTACTGCTTTCTGCGTATATACGATCGGGTTTCAAGCCTTTCACTTTCCGAATCAGCGTTTAGACGTAAATCTGTTTTTTCATATGATCATCATATTTCAGATTGCGTTTACGTTTTGAGCTCTACCATAACTACTGCCTTTATACTCTTGCTTAAACTGCATCTTGCTTAGAATCGACTTTCACACAGAAATTGTTTTTATCGTTCGAACGCAATTTCGTTTTAATCGTAGAAAGTTTTCCGCTGCACTAATTCACCCCCCACCTCTTTTAGTGCTCTTGTTCCTAACAATTGGTATGAAAGCCCGGTATTTCTCATTTCGGATTTACACTCGAGAGAAATGGCTCTTCATAGCTTTCAAGAGGGCTTATCTGTCTTTCGTCCACCGTTGTTTAACGGATTGGACTACACTTATTGGAAAACTCGAATGAGAGTTTTCTTGATTTCTATGAATTTGGATTTATGGAATATCTTCCCTCTAAACCGATAAACAAATAGTCGGATTTGGAGAAGAAGTATTTTTCTTTAAACGCAAAGGCTATGAATGCCTTATTTTGCGCTTTGGACAAAAATGAGTTCAATCGGATTTCTACGTGCGAAACAGCTTTTGACATTTGGTGAACACTTGAAATCATGCACGAGGGAACTAGTAGAGTCAAAGACTCGAAACTGAACTTTTTATTGCATGATTTTGAGCTTTTTTGAATGCAACCAAGCGAGACTATAGGCGACATGTACACCCATTTCATGGATGTTGTCAATAGTTTAAGAGCTCTTGGAAAATGTTTTTCGGATTTTGAACTCGTTAACAAGATTTTGCGTTCTCTTTCTAAGAAGTGGGATTCAAAAGTAACTGCAATACAAGAAGCTAAAAACCTAAACAACTTACCACTTGAAGAACTAATTGGTTCATTGATGACATATGAAATGGTGCACAATGCACATGATGAACATGTTGAACATAATCACCTTCCAAAGAACAGAAAGGATTTGGAACTCCGGACAAATGAATGCCACTTGAGCGATGACTCAAGTGATGAGGACAATGATGAACTTGAACTTCGAACAATAAATCTTAATAAATTTATTAAATAAAAATCTAAAATAAACAATAAACTTAAACGAAGGAAGAGGCCAAAGAAGAAGAATATAAAGTGGGATGAATCGAGCTCCTCCGAAGACGAGGAGAAAATCACGAAAGGCGAGGTGGCAAACTACGCCTTAACGACATTCAACGATGAGGTAATCAAAACCCCCTTAATTTATTTCGAAATTACATGATGCTCTTCATAATGCATTTTGTTTTTTAGTATAGAATTAATTTTCTTGAAAATTACATGTTTAAAAAAAATTATATATATATATATATATATGTATATATATATATATATATGTATATATATATATATATATATGTATATATATATGATGATGAAAATGCAAAATTTATGATCATGCTAGTAGTTCTGAAAATAATAATGAAAAATATATATTTTATGATAAACAAACAAAATGATTTTGATTGAAAATATGAAATCATGCTTGATGTTATAATGATGTTTTGATACCATGATTTTATTCTATGCATGAGATTTTAAAAATCGTGTTTATTGGTTTTATAATTATGGATGATGAATCTTGCGATTTTCGATTTTCATGGTAATAAAAGTGCCTTATTGATCTTTGTCATAATAAAACTTGCACTTTCGATTTTAAAACATGCTACATGTTTGGCATAGATGAAATAAAATCATATAAATTAAAACAACTAAAAAGAGAAAAGTATGTTTCTTGAAAATTTATTTTTCTCTACCTTATTGACTTTTTCACTAAGAGATTAATAAAATTATCTATGTCATTTTGAATCTCTTGAAAGTAATGTTGAGATTTTGATGATTTGAATTTAATGGGTTTTATCGAAATTATGATCTTAATTTCCCATGATTTATAAACTTGAAATCATTTATGAATCAAGATCACCTACTTTGTGTTCTTATTGAAATTTATTGAAATGAATCGTGATTTCTTGGAATTATAACTTGAGAATTCTTTTTATAAATCAAAATAACTTACTATGATTCTTTCTTTTTGCTATTTGAGTTATCTAAAAAGAATCATAATATGTCTCTTAATATTCATAATTTGTCTACATGATTCGTATATCTCATCACCCAATTATTTTCTTCTTGATATTCCTTATGTGATGATATGAATACATGAAATATTCATTAATTTATTTTGATGTATACAAATGAAAAGTTATGATCATGCATGGTAGGATATAATTTAACAAAATTGATACCATCATGATATGAAACATTTATGATTTGTAATGATGCACGCAATACTTGAGCCTTTTAATTATGATGTGATGTATTGCATTTGATGTGAATCATGATTTAAAATGCTATGAGTTGTTGCTAAAATAAAGTATTATAAATGTTGATTTAATGTCATGAATGCTCTAAATGATGAATGTTTGGTATCATGATCAAAATGAAGTGATAAATACTTAAAAATATTGATTTAATGTTCGGTATCATGAACACCTTATTATCATACATGAAAATAGTGATAAATACTTTGAAAATAAATGTTTGTATCATGTTAGATGGTTTGACATATTGTGCATGATAAGCTATAAAAATGATTGAACGTGTTAAAATTATTTTTTGAACTTTCTTGATTGAATGATCAAATCACTTGATTACCATAATGATTTTACACAATTAAATGTTGGAAATTATGTGCTTGAATACAAATCTTCCATGATAACAAGCATGCTTTACCTTCATGATTGTAATTGAATATCTATAGCAAAACCTTGTCCGAATGCAAGAAAGAGTCAAATTTCATTTTCAGATTTTCTTGATCTAACAATCCGATTTTCTCGATACATTATTCTCTTCCGAACTTAACAAGCATATGTCATATCAAGTTTAATTCATATCATTGATTTTTGACATATGTAATCAACTAGCAAATACATCTCTCATACACATATCATGTGAAAAATATTTTTTTTGAGAAATGGATTTGATGAATATGGATGAAAGTATTTTTACTTGCAAGGATTTGTTTCACATACATATCTTGATCCATGTAAAAATGAAGCATGATTTAATCTCTCATCGATTCTAACTTCACTCGAAGTAAACTCACAAATAGTTGTATCACAAATAGTCTTCCTCCTTAATGCAAAAAGATAATAATAGATAAAAAAAGGAAGAAGTTTTCAAAGTTATCTCCATGTCATGTTTTCCTTGTATTTATCGATGTTTGTATAATTGATATCCTATCACTCACTTTTGGAAAATGACATGAACATAGTTATGACATGAATAATTACAAGCACTTATGCTTAAAATTTTCTTATATCGTTCTCCGTTTTGTTGATGACAAAGGGGGAGAAATATATGAATTGATGCTATGAACACTGATGCTATGCTTGCATCATCAAGAGATATATGAATTAATATGATTGCCACATTTGCAATGCTTGCATCATCAAGAGATATATGAATTGATGCTATGATTGCCAAATTTGTATTATGCCATGTTTGCATCATGCGTTAAGATATCAAGAATATGTATCGTAATTTTACTTATTGATATCTTGCCATGTGATGAAATGCTACAATTGATAAACACTTGAAATGTTTGCGTTACGATATCAAAAGCTTACATTGCAATCTTACATGTTGATATCATACCATTTGATAATAGCAAACTTGCATGATGGTAAAAATGGATATTATGTTTTTCATGCAATGAGTTGAACCAATATCACAAACACTTGATTGTGGTACTTCTCCTTTTTGTTGATGACAAAGGGGGAGAAGTATGTTGATGACATGACATGTTATGCATAAGTTCATGATGATGTGTTGCAAGTATTCATGATGAATATTGCAATGACTTGAATTCAGTTTGAATTCAAGATTCTATCAATATGGCATATTGATAGGGGGAGTTTGTTTAAACTCCGGGAGTTAAGTTTAACTCCGTCATCAAGTGGTTGTCATCATCAAAAAGGGGGAGATTGTTGAATCTCATATTTTGATGATGAAACTACTTGATATATGTTTATGATTTAATCTGCGTTTTGAGTGACGCAGGATGCCTCGATCAAGATGAGATAATCAAAGCAGGAAAATCATGTTGTGCCGGAGGAACATGTCAGAAGATTGGACGTTGGGCCGGTGGATCAGTCGACGTATCGACAGAAGGCTTCGGGCCGTGGACTCGGGCATCGGGCCAAAAAAAGCGGGTATTGTGCCAAGGATATCGGAGTTGCGGAGCCAACTGGCCGATTGGGCAATAGGCCGCAGGAAAGGACGATGCGTCGAAGAATCGAACGAAGCGTCGAGGGACCAATGACATGCCGGGCAACTTGGTTAATTGCTTAAGATTAATTGTCTCGATCGAAGTTTTGTTTACATGTGCAGGATTAACTACGATGAAAATAAGATATGAAGTAGGAGTAGCGACGGAATCAAGACAATGATCACGTTGGGAGTTCGAGAGTTCGACGGAAGTTCGGACAGTCGTCGGAGGTTCTGCGGGAACAAATCCGAGAAGTCCATAAGCTTGCCAAAGAAGCTCGTCGGAACTCGCCAAGTGAATCGTCGCATGTTCAGGAGTTTGCCGGAAGTCCGTAGGAGCATCACCGAGGGTTCATCGGATGATCGACGGAAGTTCGCCGGAAGAAGCGATTGACGCACCGGAGCAAGTTGCAGTAAATGTCTTAGGAAAAATCGTAGTTAGCACATTTATTAAGTTGGAAATGGGAGGTGATCCCATTAACTTAATCTTGGGGCAATTGGGCCCCTGAAAAACCCAAATTGGGCCGAATGGATCAACCCATTCAAACCCTGATTTCTGCCAGGCAGTTGAACCGCCCAAGGCAGGAGGTTGCACCACCTAGGCTCAGTCTCCGAGCGAGACTAGGAGGTGCAACCGCCCCAGCCAGGCGGTGGCACCGCCTGGGGCTAAGTCTCCGAGCGAGACTGGGCGGTGCAACCTCCCCTAACAGGAGGTAGCACCGCCCGAGCTCAGTCTTCGAGCTCTGCCAGGCGGTGCAACCGCCTTAGTCAGGAGGTGCAACCGCCTGAGCTTAGTTTTCGAGCTCTGTCAGGAGGTGCAACCACCCCTGACAGGAGGTAGCACCGCCCAGAGGCTCAGTCTTCGAGCTCTGCCAGGCGGTGCAACCGCTCCAGTTAGGAGGTGCAACCGCCTGATCCCGGAATTTCAGGAATTGACAGTTTTGAGCTCCAAATTTGAACTGGGTTGGTGCCTATAAATACCACACCCATTCAGCATTGATAGGTAAGAAATTTGACACCAAAATCTTGATCCTTTTTGTGATTCTTAGAGCTCAAAATTGTTGTAAAAGCCAAAAGTTCTTCTCCCTCTGTTCTTTCAAGTTCTGAGTTGTAAAGAGAGGAGAGAAAATTTCTGTAAGGGTTGTCTCCTAAGCCCGTTAAAAGGAGTGACACTGTAAAAGGGTGGTTGGCCGTCGCCTATTGAAGGAAGGCCTCTAGTTGACGTCGGTGACCTCGTCGATGGAGGAAGCCAAAAGTGGAGTAGGTCAAGATTGACCGAACCACTCTAAATCTCGGTTTGTATTTACTTTGAGCATATTATCTTTACTGCAAACCTCCTCTTAAGCTTACTACTTTCTATGCACATACGATCGGGTTTCAAGCCTTTCACTTTCCGAATCAGCGTTTAGACGTAAATCTGTTTTTTCGTACGATCATCATATTTCAGATTGCGTTTACGTTTTGAGCTCTACCATAACTGCAAACTGCCTTTATACTCTTGCTTAAACTGCATCTTGCTTAGAATCGGCTTTCACATAGAAATTATTTTTATCGTTCGAACGTAGTTTCATTTTAATCGTAGAAAGTTTTTCGCTGCACTAATTCACCCCCCCCCCTCTTAGTGCTCTTGATCCTAACAAATGGGTCTTTAGAAACAAGCAAGATGAATATGGTATCGTGGTTAGAAACAAGGCAAGATTAGTGGCCAAAGGTTTCAACCAAGAAGAAGGTTTCGATTACGAAGAAACCTTCGCTCCTGTGGCTAGATTAGAAGCCATAAGGATACTCCTTGCCTATGCTAGTAATCATAATTTTAAGTTGTTTCAAATGGATGTTAAAAGCGCTTTTCTTAATGGCTTTATTTCTGAGGAAGTTTATGTTGAACAACCTCCCGGATTTGAAAATAATAGCCTCCCTAATCATATATTTAAATTAACCAAAGTTCTCTATGGTTTAAAAGAAGCCCCAAGGGCTTGGTATGATAGACTAAGTACTTTTCTTACTGAAAATTATTTCACAAAAGGCAAGGTCGATACTATATTTTTTTTTGGTAAGTAGGTCGATACTACATTGTTTATCAAGAACTTTGAAAATAATTTTCTCATTGTTCAGATTTATGTTGATGATATTATCTTTGGTTCTATGAATGAATCTCTTTGTGAATCTTTTGCTAAAACCATGAGTCTCGAATTTGAAATGAGTTTGATGTGAGAATTAACCTTTTTCTTAGGCTTACAAATTAAGCAACTAAGCAATGGAATCTTTTTTGTCAAACTAAATATACTTTAGATCGACTGAAAAGATTTAATATCGATAGCTCAAAAGCTATTAACAACCCTATGAGCACCTCCACTAAGTTAGAAGTTGATGAAAGTGGAGAAAGATTCGATTAAAAAACTTATAGGGGTATGATAGGAAGTTTACTTTACCTCACTGCAACTAGACCAGATATCATGTTCAGTGTAGGACTTTGTGCTAGGTTTCAATCGAACCCTAAAATATCTCATCTCAAAGCAGTTAAAAGAATACTTAGATATCTTAAAGGTACCTCAAATCTTGGATTATGGTATCCAAAATCAGAAAATTTTGAGTTAATTGCTTATGCTGATGCGGATTTTGCTGGGTGTAGACTAGATAGAAAAAGCACATCAGGAACATGTCAATTTTTGGGACATTCCCTTGTTTCCTGATCATCTAAGAAACAAAACTCGGTTGTACTATCAACAACCGAAACTGAATATATTGCAGCTAGTGCATGCTGTGCACAAGTTGTGTGGATGAAAAATACCTTAGAATATTATAAAGTCTATCTTAAAAACATTCCCATTAAATGTGATAACACGAGTGCAATATGTTTAACAAAGAATCTCATTCAACACTCAAAAACAAAACATATTGATATTAGACATCACTTTATACGAGATCATATTACTAATCATGATATAATCATAGAGTACATAGATACTAAGCATCAACTAGCTGATATTTTTATAAAACCTTTAAGTGAAGAAAAATTTGATTTCATAAGAAGAGAATTAGGAATGTTGATGTTTCCGAATGCATAAATTTGTTAAAAAAAATTTTTGGACTTTATTGATTGAATGATCAAATCACTTAATTGCCATTACATGCCTAAAATCACATGTTGAAAATTAATACAAAATTTCCATAACAATGAGCATGTCTTCATGATTATAGTCTTATCCGATTGCATGAAAGTGTTAAATTAACATTTCAGTTCCAATCGGATTTCATGAATACATTATTCTCTTTCGGACTTAATAAACGTATGTCACTTATAGTTTGATTCACATCATTGATTTTTGACAAATAGAATCATCTAGCAAATGCATACCTTTTAGACTTATCATGTGAAAAATATTCTCCTTGAGAAATAGATTTGATGATTCCTTCTTATAAAAGGAAGATATTCTTATGTGCAAGGATTTGATTCACATAAATATCCTGATCCTTGTAAAGCATGCCTTAATATCCTATCGATTTGAACTACACAATTGGCTTTCCTCCTTCATGCAAAAAGATAATAACAAATGAAAAGGAAGAAGTTTTCACTTCATGTCATGTTCTTCTTGAGATGTTTGTATCCTATCACTCTATGTATATAAATGATATGAACCTACTTATGGCATCGCACGTATATTTATAAGTTATTTATATTGTTCTCCTTTTTGTTGATGACAAAGGGGGAGAAATATATGGAATTGATGCTATAAATGCTATATTATGTTGAAAGAAGCAAATATATGTGTATTGATGCTATGCCATGCTTGCATCATCGAAAAAATATGAATTAATGATAACTATGATTGCCATATTAGCAATATGCCATGTTTGAATCAGGTTAAGATATCAAGAACCTACATCGTACTCCTACGTATTGATGTTTTACCATGTAATGAAATGCTATAATTGCTAAAATACTTGAAATATGTGCATCGTGTTAAGATATCAAAATCTTACTTCAAAATTTTACATGTTGATATCTTACCATATGATGAATTGCTATCATTACCATAATTCACATTTGAAATTTGAAAATGGATGTCGAGTCTTGACATCATACATCATTTTCAAAAAGATACATCATGATGGGAATCATGATGGGAGTATTGATAAGGTTAAATGATTTTAACTTATCAATATGTCTCTTGAAATCAAAGGCATTGAATTCAAGAATGATTTATCTCAATTATGGCACATAGATAGGGGGATTTAAGGTTAACTCCGTTATCAATTGATTGTCATCATCAAAAAGGGGGAGATTGTTGAATCTCGGATTTTGATGATGACATCAATTGTCATTTGTTATCTAATCCATATGTTGAGATAAGTGTGCAGGATTAACTATGATGAAAGTAAGACATGTAGCAGAAGTTGCGCCGAAGTCAAGACTATGATCACGTTGGGGGTTCGAGAGTTCGACGGAAGTCCGAACGGTCATTGGAGGTTCTGCGAGAACAAATCCGAGAAGTCTAGGAGCTTGCCAAAGAAGCTCATTGGAACTCGCCAAGTGGATCGTCGCAAGTCCAGGAGTTTGCCAGAAGTCCGTCGGAGCATCGCCGAAGGTTCGTCGGATGTTCGCTGGAAGCTCGCCGGAAGAAGTGATTGACGCACCGGAGCAAGTTGTAGTAAATGCCTTAAGAAATTCATAGTTAGCACGATGATTAAGTTAGTAATGAGAGGTGATCCCATTAACTTAAGCTTGGGGCAATTGGGCCCTTGAAAGACCCAAATTGGGTCGAATGGATCAGCCCATTCGGACCTAGATTACTTGGCCAAAGGTGGCACCGCCTAGGGCTCAGTCTCCGAGCTCTGGCTGGGCGGTGCAACCGCCTCTGATAGAGGTGTAACCGCTTGAGCTCGGTCTCCGAGCTCTGGCAGGAGGTGCAACCACCCCTGACAGGAGGTGGCACCGCTTAGAGGCTCAATCTTCGAGCTCTGCCAGGCGGTGCAACCACCAGACCCCGGAATTCCGGGAATTGACATTTTTTAGCTCGGAATTCAAACTGGGTTGGGGCCTATAAATACCCCACCCTTTCAGCAATGACAGAGTAACCAAAAACCACCGAAATCCTGATCTTACTCTGTGTTTTTAAGAGCTCAAAAAGTGTTGTATGAGTTAAAAGTTCTCCTTCCTCTTTTCTTCCAAGTTTTGATCTGTCAAGAGAGGAAAGAAAATTCTATAAGGGTTGTCTCCTAAGCCCGTCAAAAGGAGTGAAACTGTAAAAGGGTGGTTGGCCTTCGCCTATTGAAGGAAGGCCTCTAGTGGACGTCGGTGACCTCATCGGTGGAGGAAGCCAGAAGTGGATGTAGGTCAAGATTGACCGAACCACTCTAAATCTCGGTTTGCATTTACTTTGAGCATATTATCTTTACTGCAAACCTCCTCAATAGCTTACTGCCTTATGCGCATTTACGATCATGTTTCAAGTTCAGTATTTTTCGAATCGGCGTTTAGACGTAAATCAGTTTTATCGTATGAACATCATATTTCAGTTTACGCTTACATTCTAATTTCCATCACAATTGCAAGCTGCCTTCACAGACTTGCTTTAACTGCATCTTGCTTGATTACAAGTTAAAGTGATTTACGAATCGGATTTTCTAGCGAAATCGCTCTTATCGTACGAACGTGATTTTAATCGTCGAAAGTTTTCTACTACACTAATTCACCCCCCCCCCCCCTCTTAGTGCTCTTGATCCTAACAGAGAAAGCTTTGATCAAAAAGCTTATAGGGGTATGATAGTGATAAGATCCTAAAGTCTTAAGAAATGATAATGCTCTGATACCAAATGGTAAGACCCTAAGGTTTTATCGTGGAAGAAAGGGGAGAAAATGATAATGATCGCTTCGAGGGGTTCGACATCCTTGATCGCTTCGAGGGGATCGACCCCTCTTTGATCACTTCGAGGGGATTGGCCCTCCTTGATCACTTCGAGGGGATCGGCCTCCTAGGGTTTGTCCATAGAGTGGAATGACATTTCATTGATTGATTGATTGATTCTCAAAAGAAAGGGTTACATCACTATTTATAGAGTTCCATCTAGAGTCCACTAGGACTTGGACTCTTAATAATAAATAAATATTAAATAAACCTCTACCCCACTCTAATTGAACTCAATAAATAACTGAACTAAACAGACTCAATAAACATTATTCAAAGCTTAGAAAAAGGGTCCTAACAATTCCTCCCTCTTCAAATCAGCGTTGTCCTCAAGGTTGAGCAGCATCAATCTCGGGGTGCTTCTCTTTTAGCACTTTAGTCATAAACTATCTACAACGTATCACAACCCGTTGATCAAGTAAATATGGTATCTATTTTTTGAAAGTATAAGCAACAGGTCGATCTTTCGATGTAGTAATCATTGCAAGAAACTTTTGGCCCTATATAATCAATTTTATCTTTGAACCTTTGCTATCACAAGTGAAAATCAGTCCATAAATGATCTTTACTTCGAATCTATCATAGTCTTCAATGTGGTGGGCTAATCGATCAACAGTCTTACTGTCCATAAAATTGTTAATGCTACCAGTATCAATCAAAACTATAATAGGCTGATGCTCTTAAGTTCCACCAACTTTCATAATTTGCGGGTTAGAGTAGTCGGCTAATGTATGCATTGTATGCATTGTAGGTTCAACATCTTCATTAGAATTTATACCTTCATGATCAGAGTCCACATTCTTAGCTTTCAGCTTCTCTTCAATTGGTTCAGTCATCAGAAGTTGCCCTTGTTTGCATCGGTGCTACTTACTCCACTTTTCATCGTAATGCAAGCACAAACCCTTCGCTGATCTTTCTTTTGTAACCATTATTATTAAATATCCAATTTAATAATAATATAACTATTCTCATTAAGATTCATAATTCATTATCATGAATTTCTTCATTTATTATGATTTAAATTATTTTAATTTTTTATTCTTTATACATGAAACCATTATTATTAAATTAAATATTTAATATCATTAAAGTTCTTTATTATGGTCCAAAAGTTATAAATTTAGATTAATTCTTCAACATTATGAATTGGTGATGATAAATGTTCTTGATGGGAGAACATCTATATATATGAGGATTTTGGTCCCTGGGCTCAATCATCTTTTTGAAGCAAAAAGACTTTCTTACACCATCTAAAGCGAGAGTTCTGAGCTGAGAAGTGCCAAAGTTCAAGAAAAAAACTCTGCAGAAATTTTTGACAATAATGGCTGAAGGTACGCTATTTTGTTTTCGCATAAGTTTTTATTGTGTTTCTATTATAATGATTTAGAAACACAAGTTGGTTTCAGTGATTTCTTACATTTGGTATCAAAGCCTTTTGACCTCTACCTTGATACAAAATAGTTTTCATTTTTATGCCATGAAAATGATTTGATTTTGATTTTTTCTTGGAAACTTGATATATTCTATTGAAAATCATGAGGAAATAACATTTTTAACATTTTAGTCGGTAAAATGCTCATATTATGTATGCATATTTAGTTATATAAAATTATGCTTATGAGCAAATTTTTTATGTTTAAAATGTCTAGTGATCCATATAATCTTAATTAATTAAGAATTAGCCACAACATCCTTAATTAATTAAAATTATATATAAAGTTAAAATAACGATCACATAAGTAATTAGATAGCATATTGTGATTGATTATATTTCATATAATAATTGTTATCCCATAGGATCTTTTATTATATTTAATATAATTAATCAAGATAAAATATCAGATTATTTTCATAATTTACCCACAAGGATTATGAATTAGAATATAATTTGATAGTTTTCTCATAAAGACCATTTGAATCTATTTGAATTAGGAATTTAGCCCACAAGCAATTTTTATGTCATAAGATTCATATTTTTGGCATGTTTCACAATGGTAAAACATGTAATTTAAACTATTAAGCTTCAAATTTTGACATAAGCATGTTTGATTTTATGCAGTTTCTCAAACCGTTAATTTCTCTAATATTCGATGTGATATTCTCGAACTTAGTGGTGATAACTATAAGATATGGAAGGAGAGGGTTCTCCTCCATTTAGGGTGGATGGATATCGATTATGCTATAAGAAAAGACAAACCACCTATAGTCACTAATACCAGCACTCCAACTGAGATCGTGTTATATGAGCGATGGGAGCGATCTAATCGACTTAGCGTGATGTTTATCAAAACTAAGATAACTGCTGGCATACATGGTTCCATTGACCAGCATGAAAATGTCCGACACTTGCTACAAGCTATTGATGAGTAATTTGTCACTTCGGAAAAGGCACTAGCAAGTACCCTTATTATGAAATTTTCATCCCTTAGACTCACCAACATAAAGGGTGTGCATGAGCACATAATGCAAATGCGAGATATTGCAGCTCAATTTAAGAAACTTGAGATTAATATGTCAGAATCCTTCCTGGTGTATTATATTCTGAACACCCTTCCACCTCAATATGGCCCTTTTAAAATTTCATACAATACACATAAGGACAAATGGTCAATCAATGAATTAATGACCATGTGTGTTCAAGAAGAAGAGAGGCTAGTGATGGAATTGGGTGAGAGTGTATTGGTGGTTACCACTCGCGGGAAGAACAAAACTAACAAACATCAAGCCAATCATAAAGCTCATCAGCAGGGAAAAGGTAAAATACCAACCCAAGCTGATATCAAGAAAGAAGCAAGGTGTTTCTTTTGTAAAAGAAGGGACACATGAAGAAGGAATGCACAAAATTCCAACAGTGGCTTAAAAAGAAAGGTAAACCAACCTCATATATATGTTATGAATCTAATATGGTCAATGTTAATATTAACACCTGGTGGATTGACTCTGGATCAATAATCCATATTGCAAACTCTTTGTAGGGTATACAAAACCTAAGGAAGCAAAACATCTTATCAGGAAATAAGATGGGCTCACATGTGGAAGTAATTGGAACATGCATTTTAACTTTAAGTAGTGGTTTTGTTTTAAAATAGAAAGGACCTTTTATGTACCAAGTTTCTCATGAAACTTAATTTCTGTTTCCAGACTCGTACCATTTGGGTATTTCTTTAATTTTAAAGATACATCATTTCATTTACTATATAATTCTGATTGTGTTGGGAATTGTATTTTGTTTGATGGTATTTACCGTATTTTATTACAAAATAATAATACTCAAAGTTCAATGCATGTTCATGTTGGCATTAAGAGGTGTAATATTAATGAAGACTCCTCTATATTATGACATCGGAGATTAGGACATATCTCCATAGAGAGAATTAAAAGATTAGTTAAAGATGGGGTACATAGTACTCTATATTTTACTAATTTGAAGACTTGTGTGGATTGTATTAAGGGAAAGCAGACCAATAAGTCTAAAAAGGGTGCTAATAGGAGTTTAGACTTATTAGAAATAATTCATACTGATATATGTTGTCCAATCATGGACATACATAGTCAGAAATACTTCATCTCCTTTATAGATGATTACTCACGATATATGTATATATATTTGCTTCATAACAAAAATGAAGCATTGGATGTCTTCAAAGTCTTTAAGGCTGAAGTTGAGAACCAATGTGGTAAGCAAATTAAAATTGTGAGACCAGATAGGGGTGAAGAATATTATGGCAGATATACTGAAAATGGACAAGCACCTGGTCCTTTTGCTAAGTTTCTTTAAGAACAAGGGATTATTGCCCAATACACTATGCCTAGTTCTCCATACCAGAATGGTGTTGCAGAAAGAAGAAACCGAATATTATTAGACATAGTGTGGAGTATGCTTAGCAACTACAATCTTCCTAAGTTCTTGTGGACTAAAGCACTAAAGACGACTGTGTATATATTAAACCGAGTTCCAATCAAGGCTGTATAAAAGACACCATTTGAATTGTGGAAAGGTTGGAAACCGAGTTTGTGACATATGCGCATTTGGAGATGTCCGTCTGAAGTCAGGATATATATTCCACAAGAGAATAAATTAGACCTGAGGACTATTAGTGGGTATTTCATTGGATATGCCGAAAAGTCTAAAGGTTATAGATTTTATTGTCCATCTCACATAACTAAGATTGTGGAATCAAGAAACGCTAAATTTCTAGTGGATGATGTGATTAGTGGGAGCGATCATTTCAGGAACATAGTTACCACACATGATCATATATAATCTCAACTTTCCACATCAAATGATAGATTGGTTATAGTTCATAGCACTCCTCAAGTACAAACTAGTGCTGAACAACCAATCATTGAAATTCCACAAGTTGTTGATAGTATTCTAATAGATTAAGTAGTTCAGGAATTACAATAAGCTCCTGAACAACTTGTTGAACCACAAGTTACTCAAGGAACCATTAGTACAACATTAAGAAGATCTACTAGAAATAAAATATCAGCAATTCCTAGTGATTATGTTGTATATCTATAAGAATCTGATTATAATATTGGAGCAAAAAATAATCCTAAAACATTTTTACAAGCCATGAGTTACAAAGAATCAAATTTATGGCATGATGCCATGAAAGAAGAGATGAATTCCATGATGAGCAATGGAGTCTGGGATCTTGTAGAGTTGCCTAATTAAGCAAAGGCTATTGGTTGCAAATGAGTCTTTAAAACTAAGAAAGATTCGATAGGCAACATTGAGAGGTACAAGGCAAGACTTATTGCAAAGGGATTTACTCAAAAAGAGGGAATCAATTATACGGAGACGTTTTCTCTTATATCTAAAAAAGATTCTCTACGTATAATTTTGGCATTAGTTGCTCATTTTGACCTTAAATTGCAACAAATGGATGTGAAAACGATATTTCTTAATAGAGATCTAGAGGAAGAGGTTTATATGAAACAACTTGAAGGTTTCTCCTCTAGCGTTAGTGAACACTTGGTTTGCAAGCTTAGGAAGTCTATATACGACTTAAAACAAGCCTCCCGCTAATGGCATTTTAAATTTCATGAAGTGATTTCTTCATTCGGATTTGTTGAAAATCCCATGGATCAATGCATATACTAGAAGGTTAGTGGGAGTAAAATATATTTCCTTGTTTTATATGTAGATGATATTTTGCTTGCAACCAACGATAAGGGTTTGCTGTATGAGGTGAAACATTTCCTTTCTAAAAATTTTGATATGAAGGATATGTGTGAAGCATCTTATGTCATTGACATTAAGATCCATAGAGATAGACCTCGAGGCATTTTAGGTCTATCACAAGAAACCTATATTGATAAACTTTTAGAAAGATTTTGGATGAAGGATTATTCACCAAATATTGCTCCTATTATGAAAGGTGATAGGTTCAATTTGAACCAATGCCCAAAGAATAACTTTGAAAGGGAATCAATGAAAAACATCCCATATGATTTTGTCGTAGGAAGTCTTATGTTTGCTCAGGTCTGTACTGTTGAATCTCGGATTTTGATGATGAAACTAATTGATTGTGTTTAAATGTTTGACTACATTTTGAGTGATACAGGTCTACTCGATCAGGATTAGACAATTAACGCAGGAGGAATTGACGTTGCATCGGAGGAGATCACGTTAGGATATTGGATGGCAGAAGGCTTCGGGCGTCGGGCATCGAGCCAAGGAGAGCGAAATTGCGCCAAGGATATCGGGGTTGCGGAGGTCAACCGCCGATTGGGCAACAAGCCGCAAGAGAGGACGATGCACCGAAGAATCGGACGAAGCGCCAACCAATGACGTGCCGGGCAACAGAATGTCAATTTGCGTTATAATAATTATCTAGATCAAAGTAGAGTGTTTGCTTGTGTGTGCAGGATTAACTACGATAACGACAAAGACATAAAGCAAAACAAAGTGCCGGAGTCAAGCGCGAAGGATTCGTTGGGAGTTCGAGAGTTCGATGGAAGTCTGAATGTTCGTCGGGAATGCTGCCGGAACTAGCCGAGAATGAGTAGGGAGCTTGCCGAAGGGTTTTTCGGAAGCTCGCCGGAAGGTTCGTTGTAAGTTCGCGGAGCTCGCCGAGAAAGATCGGAGCTTACCAAAGAAGCTCGTTGGAACTCGCCAAGATCAAATCGTGAAGTCTAGGAGCTTGCCGGGAGTCCGCAGAATGGTTTCCGAGAGTTTATCGGAAGACCGTCGGAAGTTCGCTGGAAGCTCGCCGGAAGAAGTCTTGACTTGCGGACTTTGTAATAGCTTAGAAAATGTCTTTAAATTCGTAGTTAGCACGTTAATTAGGGTTAGGATTAGGTGTTAATCCTATAACCCAAGTAGGGGCCAATTGGGCCCAAGTTCGGACTAGTTTGGGGCAAGATTGAAGCCTAACTAGTGGGCTGAAAACACTGTAGGCGGTGGCACCGCCCAGCACCCGAGAGCTGGGCGGTGACACCTCCTGGCTGGGCGGTGGAACCGCCCAGCACCCGAGCGTTGGGCGGTGGCACCGCTTGGGTAGGCGGTGGCACCTCCAACAGCGGGAACCCAAAGAGAATTCAAATTTTTAAGCCCAAATTTGAATCCTCTTGAGGCCTATAAATACCCCTCAAATCTCAACTGAGAGAACAACTTTTTGAGCAGCAAGTGTTTGAGAGAAAGGCCTTAGAAAAGTGTTAGCTTGTCTTGTTTTCAATTTGCTAGTGTTCACCTCCTTCTTTCTTTCTGAAAATCTGTAAGAGAGTGAACCGCTTGTAAAAGTTGTAAGAGGGGTATTCACCCTTCACTTTCAAGAGATTTGCTAGTGGAAGGTGGGAGCCTCATCGAAGAGGGGCCTCGCAAGTGGATGTAGGTCATTTGACCGAACCACTCTAAATCGGCGTAATCTCTGGTTTGCATTTCATTATTGTCATTTACATTACTGCAAATATTCTTACTGCTTTAGTTCCTTATTACCCTTGCTGCGCAACTTTAAGAATACGCTTTCAAGTTAAACTTTTCAAGTTCCGTTCTTATCGTACGAAAAATTTGTCGAAATCAACGTTTTAATCCGCTGCACTAATTCACCCCCCCCCTCTTAGTGCCGCTTCGATCCTAACAATTGGTATCAGAGCCACGTTTTTCTACCTTGGTTTAACACCCAAATAGAAATGGCTCTTTACGGCTTTCAAGAGGGTCACTCTCTCATTTGTCCTCCCTTTTTCAATGGGACGGATTACATTTATTGGAAAACTCGAATGAGAGTTTTCTTACTTTCTTTGGATTTGAATTTATGGCACATAGTCGAAAATGGATTTGAAATGTCTTCTCTTCCAATGAACCAATGGAATGATTTGGAGAAGAAGATGTTTTCTTTAAACGCAAAGGCTATGAATGCCTTATTTTGCGCTTTGGACAAAAATGAGTTCAATCGGGTTTCTTTATGCGAAACGGCTTTCGACATATGGCACACTCTTGAAATCACACACGAAGGCACTTCTAGAGTTAAAGATTCGAAAATCAACATTTTAATGCATGATTTTGAGCTTTTTCAAATGAAGCCGAGCGAAACCATTGTTGACATGTATACCCGTTTCACAGATGTCGTCAATGGTTTACAAGCTCTTGGCAAATGTTTCTCGAATTTTGAACTTGTTAGTAAAGTTTTACGATCACTTTCTAAAACTTGGGAATCAAAAGTAACAACAATACAAGAAATAAAAGATTTAAATATTTTTCCATTTGAAGAACTTATCGGCTCATTGATGACATATGAAATAGTGCGCAATGCACATGATGAACACAATGAACACTTGGACCACCTTCCAAAGAACAGGAAGGATTTGGAACTCTGGACAAATAAATACCACTTGAGCGATGACTCAAGTGATGAGGACAATGATGAACTTGAACTTCGAACACTAACTCTTAATAAGTTCATTAAACAAAAATCTAAAATAAATAATGAACTTGAACGGAGGAAGAGGTCAAAGAAGAGGAAGGCAACCAAGGATGAATCAAGAACTTCCAAAGGTGAAACGACGAGGGCTTTGACGAGCTTCAACTACAAGGTAAGTAACTCAACTCTCTTGAATTATTTTGAAATTACTTAAAGTTTTTAATGAGTTCTTAATTTAGATAGTGGGAATAGGAAATAAAAAAAATATTGTTTTTCAAAAATTATATCATGTTTTTCTTTTTAGCATCTTTGAAAAATTAAAAATTTGATCATGAAAAGTATATTGCTAAGGTTTCATGCATGTTATGTTTTTGAAATGTTGAATTATGTATGCAACATTATGGATGATAGTTATATGATATGTGTTAATGCTTAGGATTAATTCATAAATGTGTATTTTGATGATTTTATGTCATGCATGAGTTTTTGAAGTGAATATTGATTTGATACTCTCATTTTGGATTAACATGTTTTTGGTTTAATCATTTTTATGATGAATTAAGATGACATTCTCATGACATATTAAGATGACAAAGTGTATGTACATCTATGTATGAATTTCTTGATAGTCTTTTGATGATAGATGTGATATCATGATGTTTTATTTTTTATGTGTTTGGTCTTGACGGTTTTATGACGAAACTTTTGTTTTGATTTTAAATGATGATACATGTTTTCACAAAAAGATTTGAACATCCTCACATGAAATCAATTATATGAAAAGAAAATAAATTTTATATCCTATTGAGATTAATGAATTTAGTTTACCAATCTTGTGAATCTCATGAAAATAAACATGATGAATATTTTAAAAATAAATGAGTGTATCATGTATTTGGTCTTAATGATTTCTCTTAAACATATTTTTTTTTGAAATCATACTTGATGATGAATATCAAGATATTAAAAGGATGTTATCATGGAATCATACTTGATGATTTGTTCTATGAAATTTACCTTTCCGTCTTAAATATTGACACTTGTTTTATTAAAGGTAAAGGAATGCTTATAAGAAGCAAATCACATGAATAGAAATTTATAAAAATGAAATACGATCCTCTATCTTATCGATTTTTCAATAAATCTATGCTTGTCATGTATGAATTTATTGAATGTGATTTTGAGGATGATTTCGGATTTCACAAATGCTTGATTCATACTTATGACATGAGACACATTTTAAATATGAATCATGTTCAATGCTTCAATCATATTATATCTCCCTTAATTCATTTTGTTCTCCTAGATTTATTTACGAAAGAGGAGAATCTTCCAAAAATAAAATGATGCAAATGAATCACTTATCGATATGTCTTTTTGAAATATCTTTTTAATGTGATGTTGATAATTTGAGATGCCTATTGGAATTCATGACATAAGATAATTGAATCCTTGACTTACTCTAACTTGAAAATAGATGTTTAAAATCTTGCTTGATTAGCTGTTTTATAAGATTTTGCCTTTATGTCTTGAACTTTCATGCTTATCTTGATTTGGCATATAATGACTAAGGCATACTTAGATGAAAAAGAATCACTTCAAAAATGCTTTTCCCATCGGATCAAGATTAATGATTTCATGATATTTTGTGAATCTCGAAATTGATTTTGATGACTTGATTATGAGTTTCAAGTTACCGATTTGATTTGAATAAGTTTTATTTAAATCATAATCTTGATCTTGTAAAATTAGAATCACAAATAATATCTTTTGGTATTCATGAATTGATACTCACAATATGAAAGTATTGGTATTCATGACTTGAATTTAATTGAAACATTGCATGCTTAAATTAATCATTCTCCTATGTTTCAAAAATTCCTTAAAAGCCTTATGAGATGATTGAAAATTAATTTGCTTTATGATGAATCACGAATCATGACTTGATCTATGATATTGATATATTTTAATCATGATCCTTGGTTGTATAATCCTTTTGCTCTATTAAAAGGATTTATTGAATGAATCATGTCCTTCTTGAATTTTCTTGATATCATGACATGATTTTGTAAGTTGGCTTGTATAATGATTAAAATCTTTTGGCCATCGATTTCTCCCTTCTTTTCGGTAATGACAAAGGGGGAGAAATATATGAATTGATACTATGAGTGTCATATTTGAATGATAAATATATGAATTAATAAGTGTCATATTTAAATTTGAATTATGTTGAGATATCAAAAGAAGCTTGCATCGAAATATATGGAAAATTGATAATCGAAATGCTATGATTGCCATATGCCATGTTTGCATCATATTAAGATATCAAGAACTAGCATTGTAATTTTACTTGCTGATATCTTGTCATATGATGAAATGCTACGAATTGTTGCTAAAATGATGCATGCAACACTTATGCTTTTTATGTGATGTATTGCATATGATGTGTATCATGAATGCTTTAAATGATGAATGTTTGGTATCATGATCAACATGTTGATAAATGCTTGAAAATTTTAATGTTTCAGTATCATGTATGATATGCTTATTAATGATGATTGATTTATTTTTCGGTATCGTGCATGAAAAATAAGGTTATTGAAATTGTGTATGTTTTAATTTGAATATATAATGATGCACAAATAAGAATGATACTTACCTTTGTCATAATATGAAAATTGATATAAGGGTCTTCCCTTCTTTTTGACAATGACAAAGGGGAGCAAGAATTTCTAGCGTGGACATCATGAAAAGAGGCAAACTAACTAGCTTGCACAATTCAAGATGAAAGCAAAAATTGCACTTCTCAAAACAGAAGATGCAAATGTAACATTTGCCAAATTGTTTGCTTGTCTCATGTAAAACATTATCTATTGCTAGTTTGACATTTTTTCTAGCTTGTATGTTGCAAAACTTGATCACTTTTTCAAACATTTTACTAGCTTGCATGCTCTAAAAATATTGTAAAATTTGCTAGCTTGTATGTTGTAGAAATTACTATCATACTACCTTGCATATCTATGATGATAGCAAAATTGCATAATGATAAAACTAGGAGATTATGTTAATTATGCAATGTTGGTATCCAATGTTGAACTTGGATATTTCAAAAACTTGCAACTTGCACATTGCAATAGGAAGCAAGAGTCATGGGCTTACATAAGAAAGCTATTTTTCATTTGCTTTCGAAATTTTTACTAGCTTGTATGTTGCAAAACTTGCTCACTTTTTCAAAAACTTTGCTAGCTCAAACATTGCAAAGGAAGCAAAAATTTGCTAGCTTGAAACTTGCTAGCATGTAGTCTAAAGAGAAGCAATTAGTTGTTATATCAAGAAATGCAAACATGCTAAACTTACACATCTTTAATTGCTAGATTGCATGATGATAAAATTTGATACTATGTTTTTCATGCAATGTATGAAACTTTTTTTCTCTAAACACATAAGAGTAGGAACTTCTCCTTTTTGTTGATGACAAAGGGGGAGAAGTATATTGATGACTTCATGCATTATTAAATTGAATATTTTAAATATTTACATGATGGTTTAAATGGTTATCAGAACTAGTGATGAATGTTACTTAGATTTGGGATAATCCAAGTGTTCTATCAATGGCATATTGATAGGGGGAGTTTAGTTAAACTCCGGGGAGTTAAGGTTAACTCCGTTAGTCATCAATTAGTTGTCATCATCAAAAAGGGGGAGATTGTTGAATCTCGGATTTTGATGATGAAACTAATTGATTGTGTTTAAATGTTTGACTACATTTTGAGTGATACAGGTCTACTCGATCAGGATTAGACAATTAACGCAGGAGGAATTGACGTTGCATCGGAGGAGATCACGTTAGGATATTGGATGGCAGAAGGCTTCGGGCGTCGGGCATCGAGCCAAGGAGAGCGAAATTGCGCCAAGGATATCGGGGTTGCGGAGGTCAACCGTCGATTGGGCAACAAGCCGTAAGAGAGGACGATGCACCGAAGAATCGGACGAAGCGCCAACCAATGACGTGCCGGGCAACAGAATGTCAATTTGCGTTATAATAATTGTCTAGATCAGAGTAGAGTGTTTGCTTGTGTGTGCAGGATTAACTACGATAACGACAAAGACATAAAGCAAAAAAAAGTGCCGGAGTCAAGCGCGAAGGATTCGTTGGGAGTTCGAGAGTTCGACGGAAGTCCGAATGTTCGTCGGGAATGCTGCCGGAACTAGCCGAGAATGAGTAGGGAGCTTGCCGAAGGGTTTTTCGGAAGCTCGCCGGAAGGTTCGTTGTAAGTTCGCGGAGCTCGCCGAGAAAGATCGGAGCTTACCAAAGAAGCTCGTTGGAACTCGCCAAGATCAAATCGTGAAGTCTAGGAGCTTGCCGGGAGTCCGCAGAATGGTTTCCGAGAGTTTATCGGAAGACCGTCGGAAGTTCGCTGGAAGCTCGCCGGAAGAAGTCTTGACTTGCGGACTTTGTAATAGCTTAGAAAATGTCTTTAAATTCGTAGTTAGCACGTTAATTAGGGTTAGGATTAGGTGTTAATCCTATAACCCAAGTAGGGGCCAATTGGGCCCAAGTTCGGACTAGTTTGGGGCAAGATTGAAGCCTAACTAGTGGGCTGAAAACACTGTAGGCGGTGGCACCGCCTGGGCTAGGCGGTGACACCTCCTGGCTGGGCGGTGGAACCGCCCAGCACCCGAGCGTTGGGCGGTGGCACCGCTTGGGTAGGCGGTGGCACCTCCAACAGCGGGAACCCAAAGAGAATTCAAATTTTTAAGCCCAAATTTGAATCCTCTTGAGGCCTATAAATACCCCTCAAATCTCAGCTGAGAGAACAACTTTTTGAGCAGCAAGTGTTTGAGAGAAAGGCCTTAGAAAAGTGTTAGCTTGTCTTGTTTTCAATTTGCTAGTGTTCACCTCCTTCTTTCTTTCTGAAAATCTGTAAGAGAGTGAACCGCTTGTAAAAGTTGTAAGAGGGGTATTCACCCTTCACATTCAAGAGATTTGCTAGTGGAAGGTGGGAGCCTCATCGAAGAGGGGCCTCGCAAGTGGATGTAGGTCATTTGATCGGTGTAGTCCAATCCGTTAAAGAACGGTGGACGAAAGACCGAAAAGCCCTCTTGAAGTTCCATTTCTCTCGGGTGTAAATCCGAAATGAAAAATACCGGGCTTTGATACCAATTGGTAGGATCAAGAGCACTAAGAGGGGGGGGGGGGGTGAATTAGTGCAGCGGAAAACTTTTGACGATTTAAAACGTTCGTACGATAAAGACGATTTCGGTAAGAAAGCTGATTCGAAATCACTTTAACTTATGATCAAGTGAGATGCAGTTAAAGTAAAGATATAGAGACAGTTTGCAATTAAGATAGAGAACAGAATGTAATTGCAAACCGAAATTCGACGTTCGTACGATAAAAGCGATTTCGGTATGAAAGCCGATTCGGAAGTTACTTTAACTTAGATTAGACGAAGTGCAGTTAAAGTAAAACTATGGAGACAGTTTGCAGTTAAGATAGAGAACATAAAGTAAATGCAAACCGAGATTCAGAGTGGTTCGGTCAATCTTGACCTACATCCACTTTTGGCTTCCTCCTCCGATGAGGTCACCGATGTCCACTAGAGGCCTTCCTTCAATAGGCGAAGGCCAACCACCCTTTTACACTTTCACTCCTTTTGACGGGCTTAGGAGACAACCCTTACAGAATTTCTCTCCTCTCTTGAAAGCTCAAAAATGTCATTTCCCAGATTTCCGGGGTCCTAGCGGTACTACCTCCTAACTGGGGCGGTATAACCGCCTGGCAGCTCGGAGACTGAGCCTCTGGGCGGTGCCACCGCCTGATAGGGGTGGTTGCACCACCCAATCTCGCTCAGAGACTGAGCCCAGGCAGTGCCACCGCCTAGCTTTCCTGGGAGACTATATCCTGGGCGGTGCCACCGCTTGGCAGGAATTCTAGTCCGAATGGGTTGATTCATTCAGCCCAATTTGGGTCTATCAAGGGCCCAATTGCCCCTAGATTAAGTTAATGGGATCACCTCCCATTCCTAACTTAATCTACATACTAACTACGATATTTCTTAAGACATTTACTACAACTTACTCTAGTGCATCAATCGCTTCTTCCAACGAGCTTCCAGCGAACCTTCGGCGATGCTCCGGTGGACTTCTGGTAAACTCTTGGACTTGCGACGATCCACTTAGCGAGTTCCGATGAGCTTCTTTAGCAAGCTCCTAGACTTCTCGGATTTGTTCCTACAGAACCTCCGACGACCATCCGGACTTCCGTCGAACTCTCGAACTCCCAACGTGATCATAGTCTTGACTCCGGTGCAACTCCTGCTGCATGTCTTACTTCCATCGTAGTTAATCTTGCATATGTAAAACAAAACTTCGATCGAGACAATTAATCCTAAGCAATTAACCAAGTTGTCCGGCATGTCATTGGTCCCTCGATGCTTCGTCCGAATCTTCGGCGCATCGTCTTCTCTTACGGCCTATTGCCCAATCAGCCAGTTAACTCTGCAACTCCGATATCCTTGGCGCAATCTCCGCTTTTCTTGGCCCGATGCCTGAATCCACGGCCCGAAGCCTTCTATCGATACGTCGACCGATCCACTGGTCTGACGTCCAATCTTCTAACATGTTCCTCCAACCCAATACGATTTTTCTTGCTTTAATTGTCTCATCCTGATCGAAGAATCCTGCGTCACTCAAAACGCAGATTAAATCATAAACATATATCTAGTGGTTTCATCATCAAAATACGAGATTCAACATTGATTATGTTAGGACTCTAGCTTGGAGAGTCCTAATTGAGAGGGACATTCATGTAAAACTGTTAGGACTCTAGCTAGGAGAGTCCTAATTGAGAGGGACTTTCTGTTAGGACTCTAGCTAGGAGAGTCCTAATTGAGAGGGGCATTCATGTAGGAGGTTTTTTCTTATAGAAGAATTAGGAGTTGTAAGGGAATAGGAGTCTTGAGTAGGAGTCTTATTAGGAGTTGGTTAGAAGTAAGAGTCTTAAGTAGGAGTCCTATTAGGAGTTAGGGTTTAGAAGCCCTATAAATAGCCATGTATTCCTTCTCTTTTCATAAGCAATAGATGAATCTTTTCTGCAGCCTTTGAGCAGCAACTTGGAGGGAGGAACCCCTATAGAGTTCCAAGGAGGTCGATCCCCTAAAGTGATCAACCCTAAGTTTAGCATCTGCAAGGGTTCTAACACCTGGTATCAGAGCAGCGATCTTGGTGTCTCGCTGCCCTTCCACAGTTATCCATCAACCCTCCACAACCATCCAAAGCAATTCCCACAATTGCTTAAAAGATCGTCGTCAAATTCCACCGTTATCTCCACCACCACAGATCATCCTTTGATCTCCCCGTAAATTGCAACAGGTTCTGGTTTCCTACCTTACTGCTGCTGCAATTTAGTTATCCTTATTCGAAAATCCAAAAAAAAAAAACTGTTCCTATATTGTTGCATAAACCTTTCGTCACAAAGTTTTCATCTCTACGACGAAAGATACATTGCAGAATTCCAACCGCATAGCACCATCTGTTTGATCTTGCTACTATGCTTTTTCTATCCAAATTTCTATGAAATTTTTATGACATCTTTCATAGTTCCTAACAGCAGATTTCCGTTTGGTTTTTTCAAAAAATTCTAAATATAAACCATTGATCTTTTACATCTAATCTGCTATACTTGAAAATCTGCACTGTAAAATTTCAGCCGCATAGCATTGTTTGTTTGATCTTGATACTATATTGTTTCTATCCAAATCTCTACGAAATTTTTATGATAGCTTTGACACTTCATAACAGTGGATTTTCCTTTGGTTTCATCAAAAAATTCTCAATATAAACTACTGATCTTTTACGTTCAATCTGCTATACTTAAAAATCTGTGCTGCAGAAAATTTCAGCGGTATATTGTTGCCTTAACCCATCTCTTTGCAATCTTTTTTGAATGAAATTTCTTATACACTTCATAGATCATCTTGGCTTCCATCTATGATTGATCTATTAAGAAATTCATCTCTAAAAATAATTTTATGCTGCTGTAAATTTTCGTCGTAACCCGCTGAAATTTTTCGACGAGAATTCTCCAATCGCAACTTGCACCAATTTCCTTGCTGTTATTGTAGCATCCCTCATTTCTGAATTTTCGTAAAAGTTTCTAGTTGTAATGTACATATCTATTTTAAATTTGATAAAATAACAAAAATATGAATCTGAGAACTTTATTCATAAGATTTGAGAGATTTATTCAGAAAAAAAAAAATCTGAGGATCTATATGTAAACCTTGAGGACCTAATCGTAAATATAATAATATAAGGACTAAACTGCAAAATACACAAAAATACAAATCCCACCGTTTAAGCTTCTCTGCCTTCGTTCTTAAGGAACCAGAGAAGGCAGCTACGTGGATGATCAGGGAAAGAAAGAAAGAAGAAGAAGAAGAAAAAAAAAATTGGGGCTTTAAGGTTTCTTGCTCAAATCTTCTCATTTAGGGCCATAATTCTCAAAGGCAAGTGTTCTAATCCCATCCTACAGAAGTATTAGTCTATGTTCCTATATTGATTATGAAAGATTTATGCTTAGACTCTGATATTTCTCTCTTTGGACATAAAACCAAGGATCTGAAATTTTTTCGGTAAACTGACCCCTATACACTGTTTCAGCTATAAATTTTGGCACCAAATGTGGATTTAGGTAAGAACTAGCTAGTTTGAAATTAGACTCTTATATCTTTCTTTTGACACTTATTTTGTAGATTTTGGACACCGAATACTTACCCAAACGTCTTTTTCAAATGAGCCTATAGATGCTGCAGAATAGGGATCAACATTTTTAACCTTTCGATACTAAAATACCTATAAGTCCCTGTTAGAAATTCTGATTTGTACCAAACTGATTTCGTTCGAAACTAGACTTGTAGACCTTTCTTTTAACATATAGATTGAAAAATTTGGAATTCAAATGCCTACCCTATTATCTGTTGAATCCGATCCTATGAATTCTGCAAGACAATGATTTTGTTTTTGACCTTGTGTTACCAAATTAAAGGTAACTCCTTGTTGGAAACTATGATTCATACGAAACTTCTTTCAACAGAAAATAGATTGATGTATCTTTCAACAATAGCATTTTTGAGGGTATTGGAGTATAATTGACAATCTGAAGTATTTATCCAATGAGCCTCTTGAATTCTGTCAGAAATCGAGCTTTGATCGATTTCGTATCTTCTGTTTTTGTTCGTTTGGAAATAGATTTTGTTCAATTCCCTTCACTCAATTGTGGCTTATATTAATGTTTGAATTCTCGTTTTCTCTTGTCTATAAATTATTACCATTCCTGAACATATTGTGTAACATTTATGCTATATCACATTGACTTATATAGGCACTTGTATAACCCATTGTTCCGCATTTGCTTTCGATATGTGCCTATTCTGGTTTCTTTCCTTTGGATATCGAATTCATCTAACCTTCTTATTTGAATTGAGTTGTATATGATTGCTTGGATTCCATATTTGCCTTGCTTTAAATTCCTTTCGAATCTGAATATTATTGTGAAAGATTATTGCTTACTTCAGATTGACTCGTAAAGGCACATGTACGTTTTGTTGTTCCGCGTGTGCTTTCGATATGTGCTATTCATTGTTCATACTATCCTTTTGTACTCTGGTGTTTGTGGGATTTGTGAACCTTTGCCATAAATGGTAAAGGGAGTTATGCATAGAGCCTGCGATGCTCTACCGGCCCCTTCTGACTTCACCTAGACATGGGTGGATGGAGCTCCCAGACGTGGGAGACCTCCCAGACGTGGGAGACTTCTGTCTGGTGGTCATTCAGAAATGGATGAATCACATTCTGTCTGTGGTCCCACTACACCTTCTGTATGTTTGATATGATATCCAGAGCTTTGGTTATGTGTTTCTGTATACGCTCTGGATAAGAATGATATGAATGCAACGTCAAAGACGACGTTTGAGCTTCTGTTTGGTATTTATTATTGATATGCTCCGAAATATTCCATACGCCGTTGATATGCTCCGGAACATTTCATACGCCACTGATAAGCTCCGAAACATTTCATTTGTTATTTATATGCTCCGAAATGTTTCATTCATCGTTGATATGCTTCGAAATGTTCCATATGCCGTTGATATACTCCGGAACATTTCATACGCCATTGATATGCTCCGAAATGCTTCATCTGCTACTGTCTCAAATTATTGTTCACAATACCCTTTTGTACTCTAGTGTTTGTGGGATTATTTGGACCTTTGCCAGAAATGGTAAAGGGTATGTGCTTAGAGCCTGCGATGCTCTAGATTATGTTTGGTGGTCATTCAGAAATGGATGGACCATATTATGTTTGGAATCCCACTTCATATTCTATTTGTTTCATCTGTTATTGTTACGCTTTGAAATGTTCCTTATGTCATTGATATACTCCGAAACATTTCATACGCTATTGATATGCTTCAATTACTCTGTGTTCCATTTGCTATGACCTGATATATTCTGAAATGTGCTATTTGCCATTGATATGCTCCGGAACATCTCGTACGCTATTGATATGCTCCAATTACTCTATGCCCCATCTGTTAGGAACCAAATATGTATGATTGAAATGACAATTGTGATTCTGCACCTAATGATATTATGTCTATGAATTTTTTTATTCTGCCTTGTATATTGAGACTTTATCTCTTTGGAAATTGTCCTCTTTTGACAATGGATATGTTAGTCACTTGCTAAGCTCTATATGCTCACCCCTTTGTTGTTAAAATTTTTCAGGATAGCTTGTCGCTTACTTAAATGTTAAGATTGGGCTGAGGCGGTGGAAAGCTAAAAGATTTTGTGCAGATCTTTATTAGTATATATATTTTTGTTGTATAAGCACACGTTGCATCTAATGAAATGTTGACGATGAATCTAAACTTGTGGATTTTGTTTAAGTTTAAAGGACCTCTCATGTTTAAGATTCTGGAATGTTAAGTTTAATGTATGATGATATGAACTTGTGGTGAATAGTTGGAGTTCTGATTGTATAATTTATTTAGCTTGTGGATTTGTAAATGTTGTTCATATTTGTCAAGTTGGCTTTGGTTGCCATAAATGTGAATTATCGAGTGATGTGATATATGATTATAAATTGCATAGGTTTTATTGATGTGAATTTTGATAGAATGTTTTTAAGTGTCCTCGAATGTTAGTTTGGATCCTGGATCAATTTGTTTTCTTGAATTTTTAATATCGATATTATTTTGAGGGGCGTGACAGAGTTGGTATCAGAGCATAGTTTGAGGATCACTGAAATATTTGATATGTTGACGTGCAAAATATATTGAGGTCTAGTGAACTTTAGTTATCGGTGAAAATTTTCTTTGATGCATTTTAGGAATCTAGGATGACGAGGACATTTAGTCCTCCTATTTCATTTGTTTCTGATTAATTAAGGGGAATGAAAGGATTGATCAGGGATACTAAATCAGAGTAGCGCAATGAAAGCATGGTGGACCTAATTTCATTAGTGGTAGAAAAACAGATGATGCAAACAGAGAAGATATTTGATGTACAAAATTGTTCTGATGATCATAAGATTTCTTTTGCTACCTTATAGTGGAAGTAGAGGCTGATTATTAATGGCAACAATGAAAAGAATTTTTGGAGATCAGTGACAAGAATGATAAGGACAAGTTTACCAATAAAAATATGATTGGAAATGAATCAGAAAGTGATAACTAGAGGGTCAAGACATTTGGATTTGAAAAGGGAAGTCACCACGAAAGACTCAATCATGTGTGAATTGCAAGTTAAATTATGAAACAAGTTTGTGTTTGTGGGTGGCTAGAGTCTATTTTGCGTGCGGAAAGTTGGATCATAAAATAAAAAACTGCCCCTTGAACAAGAAGAAAGAGTCACTGCCTCAGAAACCATCAGCCCATGTTAGAGTGTATGCTATCACTGAATATGATTCTGAAACTTCTGAATTAGTGGTCGAAGGTATTATGCATGCTTATGAAAGAATGTAAATATTTGTTTGACCATGGGTCCGATCTACGATTTGATTTGTAATATTTTGCTTATCAATTGGGTATGCAACCTAGACCATTGCATTGTGTTATATGTAAATACGATCATTGGAGATTCTTTGATAACGAACTTGAATCTGGTCATCTTGTCTAATTTTTTATTGGAGAACTTGAACTTTTTGCTGATTTAGTTCTCCTAGACATTTGGAGCTTTGATATTATACTTGGTATGGATTGACTATCTTCCTATCATACCAATATAGATTGGTATATAACAAATGATCACTTTTTGTACATTTGATCAGTCGATCCTTTATTTTGAAAGTATTGGACATGATTTATCTCCTTGCCTAATGTATCCCAAGATTATTTGCCTGAATTACTTCCAAAACGTGACTTTGCTTTTGATTTGGTCTTTGGGACAATCCCAATATCTAAGCCTTTCTACGGAATGATATCATTTGAGTAAGTGGAATTAGAAAAGCAACTAGAAGGACTATTAAATAAAGATTTTATTTGGCTTAATATTTCATCATGGGGTGCTCCGGTATTAGTTAAAAAAAATGGTTTGAACATTGAGTTTTTGTACTGATTATAGAAAGTTAAATCAGGTGACCATCAAAAACAAGTATCCCATACCCAGGATTGATGATTTGTTTGATCAACTGTAGGGTGCACAAGTATTCTCTAAGATTGACTTGAGGTCAGGTTACTATCAGTTGAAGATCAAGGAGGAGGATATTCCAAAAATAGCTTTCAGAACTCGATATGGTCACTATCAATTCTTAGTGATGCCATTGTTTGACTAATGCCCTTGCAGCTTTTATGGAACTAATGAATAGAATATTTCTACCGCTCAATCACTCTTCGATGACTGTGTAATTGTATTTATTGATGACATATTGGTGTATTCAAGGAGTAATCAGGAGCATGAGGAACACTTGAGAAATGTATTATCCATACTAAGAGAAAAGAAGTTGTAGGCAAAGTTCAGCAAATGTGAATTTTGGTTGAATGAAGTTACTTTCTTAGGCCATGTGATTTCAGGAAAGGGTATATCTGTTGATCCAAAGAAAGTGGAAGCTGTAGTTGAATGGGATGTACCAACAAATGTAATAGAAGTTAGAAGCTTCTTGGTCATGACAGGTTATTACAGAAGATTTGTGGAGGGATTTTCTCGAATCGCTCAACGTCTCACCAACATCACTAAAAAGAATGTGAAATTTGTATGGGGTGATGATTGTGAGCAAAGTTTTCAAGAGTTTAAAAGAAGATTGACTAGTGCCCCTATACTCACTATTCCAAGTGGTAGCGAGGGATTTGTAGTTTATACTGATACTTCAAGAAAAGGGCATTGGATGTGTTTTGATGTAGGAAGGGAGAGTAATTGCTTATGCTTCTAGGCAACTAAAAGGTTATGAATTGAATTATCCAATTCATGATTTGGAATTGGCAGCAATTATTTTTGCTCTAAAGATTTGGAGACATTATTTGTATGGTCAACAATTTGAAAATCTTTACTGATCACAAGAGTTTGAAATATATTTTCACTCAGAAAGACTTAAAAATGAGGCAGCGAAGATGGATAGAACTTCTAAATGATTATGATTATGCCACCCGTTATCACCCGGGTAAAGCCAATGTGGTAGCTGATTCTCTTAGTAGAAAATCTACATGTTTTATGGCTAGTCTGGTCGTGAAGCAATGAAAGTTATTAGAAGAAAATTTTGATTTGAATGCTATGAGGAAAGAGCAAGACTCAATGATATTGATGGCCTCTATTCAGGTGCAATCTGATCTTATTCAACAAATTAAGAAAGGACAATTATGAGATCCACGTTTAATCTACTTGAGGAATGAAGTAGAAAAGAAATTGAAACCAAAATTTCAAGTTTCAAAGGATGGCCTATTGAGATTTGGGGATAGAGTATGTGTACCTAATGAACCAAAAATCAAGAACCAAATCCTAAAGGAAAGTTAAGCCTAAGATTGGGTTGGTTCTGTCGCTTATAGGATTGCTTTGCCACCATAATTGTGTCATATCCATAATATATTTCATATTTCGATGATTAGAAAGTATATACCTGATCCTTCTCATATCATTAAGTATAAGCTGATGGAGATCGATAAAGATTTATCTTATGTGGAAGAGGCCACTCAGATTGTTGATAAGAAGGAAAAGATCCTAAGGAATCAGGTTATCCCTCTGGTTCAAGTAATTTGGAATCATCATTATGGAGAGGAAACAACCAGGGAGCTAGAGGAGAAAATGAAAAAGGTTTATCCCCATCTTTTCATCGATAGAGGTATCATAAATTTAGAGGACTAAATTTTTCTTTTAAGGGGGGGAGAGTGTAACATCCCTCATTTCTGAATTTTCGTATAAGTTTCTAGTTGTAATGTACGTATCTATTTTAAATTTAATAAAATAACAAAAATATGAATCTGAGAACTTATTCATAAGATTTGAGAGATTTATTCAAAAAGAAAAAAAAATCTGAGGATCTATATGTAAACCCTGAGGACCTAATCGTAAATATAATAATATAAGGACTAAACTGCAAAATGCACAAAAATACAAATCCCACCGTTTAAGCCTCTCTGCCTTCGTTCTTAAGGAACCAGAGAAGGCAGCTACGTGGATGATCAGGGAAAGAAAGAAAGAAGAAGAAGAAGAAGAAGAAGAAGAAGAAGAAGAAGTAGAAAAAAAAAAATTGGGGCTTTAAGGTTTCTTGCTCAAATCTTCTCATTTAGGGCCATAATTCTCAAAGGCAAGTTTTCTAACCCCATCCTACAGAAGTATTAGTCTATGTTCCTATATTGATTATGAAAGATTTATGCTTAGACTCTGATATTTCTCTCTTTGGACATAAAACCAAGGATCTGAAATTTTTTTGGTAAACTGACCCCTATATACTGTTTTAGCTATAAATTTTGGCACCAAATGTGGATTCAGATAAGAACTAGCTCGTTTGAAATTAGACTCTTATATCTTTCTTTTGACACTAATTTTGTAGATTTTGGACACCGAATACTTACCGAAACGTCTGTTTCAAATGAGCCTATAGATGCTGCAGAACAGGGATCAATATTTTTAACCTTTCGATACTAAAATACCTATAAGTCCCTTTTGGAAATTCTGATTTGTACCAAACTGATTTCGTTCAAAACTAGACTTATAAACCTTTCTTTTGACATATAGATTGAAAATTTTGGAATTCAAATGCCTACCCTATTATCTGTTGAATCCGATCCTATGAATTCTGCAAGACAATGATTTTGTTTATGACCATGTGTTACCAAATCAAAGGTAACTCCTTGTTGGAAACTATGATTCGTAGGAAACTTGTTTCAACAGAAATTAGATTGATATATCTTTCAACAATAGCGTTTTTGAGGGTATTGGAGCATAATTGACAATCTGAAGTATTTATCCAATGAGCCTCTCAAATTCTGTCAGAAATCGAGCTTTGATCGATTTTGTATCTTCTGTTTTCGTTCGTTTGGAAATAGATTTTGTTCAGTTCCCTTCAGTCAATTGTGGCTTATATTAATGTTTGAATTCTCGTTTGCTCTTGTCTATAAATTATTACCATTCCTGAACATATTCTGTAACATTTATGCTATATCACATTGACTTATATAGGCACATGTATAACTCATTGTTCCGCATGTGCTTTCGATATGTGCCTATTCTGGTTTCTTTCCTTTGGATATCGAATTCATCTAACCTTCTTATTTGAATTGAGTTGTATATGATTGCTTGGATTCCATATTTGCCTTGCTTTAAATTCCTTTCGAATCTGAATATTATTGTGAAAGATTATTGCTTACTTCAGATTGACTCGTAAAGGCACATGTACGTTTTGTTGTTCCGCGTGTGCTTTCGATATGTGCTATTCATTGTTCATACTATCCTTTTGTACTCTGGTGTTTGTGGGATTTGTGAACCTTTGCCAGAAATGGTAAAGGGAGTTATGCATAGAGCCTGCGATGCTTTGCCGGCCCCTTCTGACTTCACCTAGACGTGGGTGGATGGAGCTCCCAGACGTGGGAGACTTCTGTCTGGTGGTCATTCAGAAATGGATGAATCACATTCTGTCTGTGTTCCCACTACACCTTCTGTATGTTTGATATGATATCCAGAGCTTTGGTTATGTGTTTCTGTATATGCTCTGGATAAGAATGATATGAATGCAACGTCAAAGACGACGTTTGAGCTTCTGTTTGGTATTTGTTATTGATATGCTCCAAAATGTTCCATACGTCGTTGATATGCTCCGGAACATTTCATACGCCACGGATAAGCTCCAAAACATTTCATTTGTTATTTATATGCTCCGAAATGTTGCATTCATCGTTGATATGCTTCGAAATGTTCCATATACTGTTGATATACTCTGGAACATTTCATACACCATTGATATGCTCCGAAATGCTTCATCTGCTACTGTCTCAAATTATTGTTCACAATACCCTTTTGTACTCTGGTGTTTGTGGGATTATTTGGACCTTTGCCAGAAATGGTAAAGGGTATGTGCTTAGAGCCTGCGATGCTCTAGATTATGTTTGGTGGTCATTCAGAAATGGATGGACCATATTATGTTTGGAATCCCACTTCACATTCTATCTGTTTCATCTTTTATTGTTATGCTTTGAAATGTTCCTTATGTCATTGATATACTCCGGAACATTTCATACGCTATTGATATGCTTCAATTACTCTGTGTTCCATTTGCTATGACCTGATATGTTCTGAAATGTCCTATTTGCCATTGATATGCTCCGAAACATTTCATTCATTGTTGAAGCAACTCTGTGTTCCATTTGCTATGACCTGATATGTTCTGAAATGTCCTATTTGCCATTGATATGCTCCGGAACATCTCGTACACTATTGATATGCTCCAATTACTATATGCCTCATCTGTTAGAAACAAAATATGTATGATTGAAATGACAATTGTGATTCTGCACCTAATGATATTACGTCTATGAATTCTTATATTCTGCCTTGTATTTTGAGACTTTATCTCTTTGGAAATTGTCCTCTTTTGACAATGGATATGTTAGTTACTTGCTGAGCTCTATATGCTCACCCCTTTGTTGTATAAATTTTTCAAGATTGCTTGTCGCTTGCTTAAATGTTAAGATTGGGTTGAGGCGATGGAAAGCTAAAAGATTTTGGACAGATCTTTATTAGTATATATATTTTTGTTATATAAGCACACGCTGCATCTAATGAAATGTTGATGATGAATCTAAACTTGTGGATTTTGTTTAAGTTTAAAGGACCTCTCATGTTTAAGATTCTGGAATGTTAAGTTTAATGTATGATGATATGAACTTGTGGTGAATAGTTGGAATTCTGATTTTATAATTTATTTAGCTTGTGGATTTGTAAATGTTGTTCATATTTGTCAAGTTGGCTTTGGTTGCCATAAATGTGAATTATCGAGTGATGTGATATATGATTATAAACTGCACAGGTTTTATAGATGTGAATTTTGATAAAATGTTTTTCAGTGTCCTCGAATGTTAGTTTGGATCCTGGATCGATTTGTTTTCTTGAATTTTTAATATCGATATTATTTTGAGGGGCGTGACAGTTATACTGTCGAAATTTTATTGATTAAATTAGATATCCTTGCTGTCATATAAACTGTGATTTTGCTATAAATTTTCTCCTCAATTCTCTCAAATTTTTGGTGGAAATTACGTCGAGAAACCGTTGTTTCTTCGACGATAATTCTACTCTTACAAGACAACACATACTTGCTGCAACTTCCACTGATTTTTATCAAACCTTTGCTACCATCTACGACAGATCCAAAACATTCATCCATATCCCTAAAATTCCACCAAACCACACCCTTTAACTGCACTCAAAACTACCACAAAACAAGCCAAAATCGTAGCCTACATCCACCGATCCACCAACCCTTTCGACCATCACTTCTCTCAACCTATACATGCCTTTAACTTAATAACAAAAGAGAGATCTTAACATCATAGATTTGGAGGCATATACTATGGCATCTAAGGAGGCAATCAATGCTAAATTCGAAGCCTTGGAGGCACGAATGGAGGACAAGATTCGGACGCTCTTTACCGAACTCAGATTGGGCCGACCACTAAGCTTGAAGAAATCACATCAAGGAGAGAGCTTTGCCCAATCACATCAAGCCCAAAGATATGACTTCCAAGAGAGGGGAAGCTCTATGACCAACCCCAACTATCCATGCATGAGAGTGGATTTCCCTAGATGGGAAGAAGGAGACCCGATTGGTTGGATCTCGCGCGCGGAGCGATATTTTCAGTACCACAAAACTGCGGATGCATCTATGGTGAAAATTGCAGCTATACATCTTGAAGGGGATGCTATACAGTGGTTTGACTAGTTTGAACATACTTATGGAGTCCTTTCATGGCAACAATTCAAAGAAGGACTGCTGATCCGCTTCAGACCAACCGATTACGAGAATATTGATGGACAACTAGCAAAGATCCGACAAACTTCCACCATTCAGGAGTACCAAACCAGGTTTGAAAGGTTATCTAATCAAACTCATGATTGGTCTCAGAAACAGCTATTGAGGACCTTCATTGAGGGCTTGAAGCCGGAGATCCGAAGAGAAGTTAAAGCGCGACAACCGTATACGCTTATGGCAGCCATCTCTTTCGCAGGACATCAAGAGGAGCAATTGAACCATGAAGCTCGGAGGACTAGGGTCGCTCCTCGACTAGTAATATTGAAGCCCTTAGCCCCCCCTACTATTGACCAAGTCCCTACACTAAAGAGGTTAACAAGAGAAGAGCTTCGGGAGCGATATGCGAAGGGGTTATGTTGGCATTGTGACGAGCCGTGGAGCCGTGAGCATCGCTGTAGTCAAGGGAGACTTCTTATGATTGAACCAATAGAAGAAGAGGTCATTGAACATCCAGAAAAGAGCCTTGAATATGAAGAAGAAGATGTAGAAGAAGAGCCACAACCGACCGAAGTTACAGTACATACACTAGCCGGCTACTCAAACCCGCAAATGATGAAAGTTGGAGGCCTTCTCAAACAACAACCGATCACTGTTCTCATCGACACGGGCAGCACTAATAACTTCCTTAACGTAAGGTTGCTGTCCATATGAACTTACCTATTGAGAATTGCAGCAGATTTGTCGTTAAGGTCGCCAACGGACGGATTTTGAAGTGTGATCATAGGTGCCCGCAGGTGAAACTGTTGCTACAGGACCAAGAGATAATTGCAGATTTCTTCCTCCTCCCTCTTGATGATCATGAGGCCATACTCAGAATTAAATGGTTGATGACATTAGGTGATATTTCTTGGAATTTTATGCAACTATTTATAAAATTTTACAGCAAGGAGAAACAGGTGACACTGCATGGGAAACGTGAGGGCGACGTAACGATGATTTGCACACAACAAATGGAGAAGGTTTTGCATAAAGCATGCAGGGTCTTTTTGATACAACTTGAGCAGCAAATTAAAGGAGAGCCAATAGAATTTGAAGATCCAAACCTATTTCTTTTGCTTGTTGATTTTTCAGATATATTTGACGAGCCGCACAACCTACCTCTTACTCGTCGGCATGATCATTGTATAATGATTTTTCCAGTCAAATCTCCAGCAAATACTCAGCCATATCGGTATTCACATCTCCAGAATGATGAAATAGAAAGGATTTTTAAAGAGATGCTTGAAACAGGAGTTATTCGGCCAAGTTGCAACCTCTACTTTTCACCGGTGCTACTTGTACACAAGAAGGACGGAACATGGCGAATATGCGTTGATTACCAAGCTCTCAATGGTATAACCATCAAGAACAAATACCTTATTCCAATAGCAGATGAATTGCTAGATGAAAGGGAGCACAAATCTTCACAAAGCCGGACCTTCGATCCGGGTATTATCAAATACGAGTGTATGAAGAAGTCATACCGAAAACCGTCTTTCGAACACACAACGGCCACTACGAATTTTTACTTTCTTCAACAAAAGGTGAAATATCTTGGGCATATCGTATCAGAGGAAGGTGTGACGGTGGACCCCTTCAAAATTGAAGCAATGCAAAACTGGCCTACCCCGAGGAACATAAAATTGCTATATGGCTTTTTGGGTTTAACAGGCTACTACGGTAAGTTCGTGAAAAACTATGGAAAGATCAGTGCACCACTTACTTCCTTACTGAAAAAAGTTGTCTTCCAATGGTCGGACAGAGCCTCCGCTACCTTCGACAAACTTAAGGCAGCCATGACGATGACGTCGGTGCTAACACGACCACATTTTAACCGACCCTTCATTATTGAGGCCGACGCATCCGGAGTTAGAATTGGAGCCATTCTCATGCAAGATGGTTGACCACTCGCATTATCTCCCTCCCATCAAAATAAGTCAACATATGATAAGGAGATGCTCACCATTGTGCACGTAGCAACGAGGTGGAGACCCTACTTGATTGGTCGACGATTTCAAAATAAAACCGACCATAAAAGCCTCAAATACTTTTTGGAGCGAATGATACCATCCCCTAAACAGCAAAAATGGGTAACAAAACTTCTTGGATTTGATTTTGAAATAACTTACAAAAAGGGGAAAGAGAATGTTCTTGCAGATGCGCTTTCGCAGCTACCCGAGCAAGTTGAAGTTTCGGCCGTTTCACTTCCGATTAGCGACTTCCTTGAGGATATTAAGATGGAATGGTAGGAAGATTTAGATACTAGTAAGATTATAAAAAAAAATATTGGAGGAAGCACCAAGCCCCATGGCTCATTACAATTGGGACTCAAAAGAATTATGCTATAAGGGACGCATTGTGCTTGTGACAAATTCTACTTGCATCTTCAAGAGCAGATTTTAGACAAAGTTATTCCATATGCAAGGTACTAAATTGAAAAGGAGTACGACATATCACCCACAAACCAACAGCCAGACGGAAGTTTTAAATAAGTGCTTGGAGACAGCCCAAAGCCACCCACCAAATATGACTACCCAAAGAGAACTCCAGACCCAGCCATGTGTCATTATTGATCGACGGATCGTGACTCGACGACGACGATCCACTAATGAAGTGTTAATATAGTGGGCGAACCTACCAATAGAAGATACCACTTGGGAGAACTATGACGACTTGAAGATCAAATTTCCAGAATTCACGAATCATCAGCCTCGAGGACAAGGCTGATTTGAAGAGGGTGGGTCTGTTAGGACTCTAGCTTGGAGAGTCCTAATTGAGAGGGACATTCATGTAAAACTGTTAGGACTCTAGCTAGGAGAGTCCTAATTGAGAGGGACATTCTGTTAGGACTCCAGCTAGGAGGGTCCTAATTGAGAGGGGCATTCATGTAGGAGGTTTTTTCTTATAAAAGAATTAGAAGTTGTAAGGGAATAGGAGTCTTGAGTAGGAGTCTTATTAGGAGTTGGTTAGAAGTAAGAGTTTTAAGTAGGAGTCCTATTAGGAGTTAGGGTTTAGAAACCCTATAAATAGCCATGTATTCCTTCTCTTTTCATAAATAATAGATGAATCTTTTCTGCAGCCTTTGAGCAGCAACTTGGAGGGAGGAACCCCTATAGAGTTCCAAGGAGGCCGATCCCCTAAAGAGATCAACCCCAAGTTTAGAATCTGCAAGGGTTCTAACATATTACCCCTAAATATTGGTGTTTCTGGTTCTGGTTCTGGTTGGAGGGGATCGGTCCTTCTAGGTAGTCTAATCTACATACCATTTCTGAATATACATCTCATCCGTCAAAGTAGATTTTTATTTATGATACTGAATCTGTCTAATTTTATAACTTCTTCATCGGGTGGAATGGCAATATCGTAGGCATGGAGTATTCTTGTGATTTGGCCACCATATGGAAGCATCATGTCCTTTTTAAATATTTCAATCATGTTTTGTTGGATTAGTTAACCAAAGCAATTGTTATATCCCTTCATGATCCAATACATGTTACCTAGTTCCATTTGGCTTACTTTATCATGATGATATTACTTTGGGAGAATGATACTAATCAAGATGTGATGAAGTATTTTGGTGCTTAATAGTAGTAAATGTTCACAGCTTTTTGGAAGTATCATTAAGTTTGGATTGCCAAAAATTGTTCCTAAGGCATCAACATAAGTGGTCCCAACTGTTTCATCATCCCATTATCCTCTAAAATAACAATCTCTATCTTTTACCAAGATTCCTATGATATTATAAATTGATCTAACAGATAGGTAGATACTCTTTCTTCTTCATCTACATGTAGATTGTTGTAAAACAACTTAACAAGTCTAGGGTAGATAGGTTCACTTATTTGAAGAATTGGGAGAATGTCTAGATTTGCAAATCATTGAATAGGTTCCAAATCACTTAGTTCATCTAAATTAACATATTTTCCCTTATGAACATGTCTAGATTCTATGGATGCAAATTTTAGGGCATGTTGATTAGAATAAAAAAGTAGGGAGTCATAATTTTCTTCTAATCTCCTCTTCTCTTTGTCCCTAGAGGATTTTCTAAAACTCATAAATACTGCTATTATGAAGATTGATAATGAGCAAGAGTAGATAATACAAAAGAGAAATCAATGCATTTTAGAGAATACCTTAGTTGAGATCTTCAAGAGGATGTAGGAATGATCCTTGATCTAGCACGAAATAGAGATTTTTGGGCAGCTAAAGGGAGAGAATGGTGTTCAAAGGGGATTTCAAGCTACTTGGGGGAGTGGAAAATGAGTTGGGGTCGGTTCTACCACCGGCCCTAGCTTAGTTTTATAAGGGGGCAGATTGCGAGCAGTGGCACCGCTGGCTGGGTGGTGCTACCGCCTGCCACCCGTGACAATTGCCGGTGCTACCGCCAGCTAGGCGGTGCCACCGCCTACAGGCAATGAGCACTGCCTACATGGGTGTATAGGCTGATGTGGGTGATTTCAACTTGAAGGAAGTTTTTGTTTGTGGAGCACACAATCTTATTTACATAATTATGTAAAAATTCACATCATAAGAAGAGAAGATTCGTACATTCATGATCGATCTTATAAAATGCATACCATACCCAAATGTCATATAGAACTCATATGTTTACAATATGTGCTTGTCATAGGTGCCCAGCAAGCCAATCACGTGAGTGACGGCACGTGTGACTTGATACATAATCTTTTTGCTTATTATATTTTGGCGTATATCACTTTATAACTATTGCATAAATGCATATATATATATTGTGATGTCCTTGGATTTGTGCAATGGGAATCGGATCGTGATGAGATCACGATAATGAGATCGATTCACCTTTAAACACATATCCTAAATAATCCCGGTCATAGGTTACTCGAGAGGGACATCGTGATAACCGAATAGACTGGTGTGCTGTATACCCGTCCATATGATGGATGCAGCTGGTCTCATAGCTGCTCGTGTAGGGACACTAGGGATATAGTACATGTGCTCATTGGAGAATGAGTTCACTGATTGATCCGCTTACGGAATGCTGGATGGTTGATGATGCCTTATTGTCAGACAGCGATTCCGTAGTCCTAGTGGTGTATCTGGTCCTTAGACTTGAGACACCAAGGATGTCCTGTATGAGTGCTCCACTCTTTGATACCAGACTTATAGGTTTGGCTGTTCCCAGATCTAGTACAACTGGTCATTGAGAGTGGTAGTCGACCTTACGAGGGCTATTGAGTGTCGACAGAGGATCATCCACTCTCGGCGTCATGAGAGGAATATCCCATGTGTTCTTGCTCAGACAAATCCCTGGCCAGGGTCATTCGGGTTGAGAGAGAAAGAGTTCTCCGGGAGAATCCGATTAGAGCGAGACTCGAGTAGAAACCGTATGGGTCTGACAACACCATATTCGATATACGGTCTCTGGGATATTAGATGGATGAGGGATTATAGGTACATGGTAACTGAGGACAGACAGGTCCAATGGATTGGATTCCCCTGTATCGTCTGGGGACTACGGCGTAGTGGCCTAGTACGTCCGTAGTCGATGAGTCGAGTGAATTATTACAGAGATAATAATTCACTGAGTTAGAAGGAGTTCTGACAGGTATGACTCACGGCCAGCTCGATATTGGGCCTAGAGGGTCACACACATATGGTAGGCATTGCGATGAGTAGAGGTTCGGATATGAGATATCCGACGGAGCCCTTGTCTTATTGGATGCAGATCCAATACCCACTAGGGAAGGACCCATTAGGGTTTGACACGGGATCTCTATAAATGGGAGGGATTCACAGCCTCATAGGCTAGAGTCTTTGCTTGTCTTTCCTATTCTCCTCTCCCTCTCCACCTCAGAGTAGGCCTGGAGTTTTGAGGAGCGTCGTCGCAACCCTGCTGTGTGGATCACCGCTAGAGAGGAGGACGCTTGACCTCCTTCACCCTCTCCTAAGGATCTGCAAGGAAACAGGGATATACGATCTCCCTAGGTAACACAATCTCTATACGCAGTTTTGTGTTTTGCGGATTTTTACGCACCAATCTTCGCACGACGATGAACATCTTTTTGGGAATCGGGGATTTTTGTTTTCTTGTTCTTCCGCTGCGCATATGATGTCGCCCCCAATGATTTCACAACAATGTGTTCATGACTCATTATGCAAGCATCGTAAGCCTCATAATATATAACGCGAGTTCATGATTTACATCATACAAAATTCATATGTAAACCTGGCTCGCAAGCCGTAAGTTCATGATCTTGTAAGATATAGTTGGATCCGAAAAAATTGAGGAAGGAATGTATCCGATAAATTCGTAAATCCAGAGGATGTGTGAAGAGAAATTCATGCATAAGAGTTTACAAGTTTCAAAACTTTAAGGGATCAAAATTAAGTGTTTATCACACGAGATTAACGTATAGAATATAAGTATCATTTTATAATTGATAGTTTTAATTCTAATGACCCCCTTTTTGTTATTTTGGCTAGACAGCTTTATGAGTTATTTTGGATCTTCTAGTCATAAACCTTGAGTACCCAAAAGCAAGATACCATCTCTTGCTCCTAGCTTATGATGGTAAATATTTCTACAAAAAAAGATGATTTTTAGATACCCATTTGACCTTGGGTGCCTCAAAAATCGATCTAAATTGCTTATCATGTCGCATTGAGTTATTTGAGGTTCTTTTAAGAACCCAAATCAATTTATGTGGACTACATTTCTTGAATGGACAATGATAAGCTATATGCCCAAATTTACAACAAAAGTTACATTTCTTTTGGGGTGAAACATGCAAGGTAGGGCCTTTAATAAAGGTGGTTGGATTATGGTGAAATCTACTCACAAATCCGATTGTGCCTTTTCTATGAACATGACCCTTGTTGGCAAGGATCATGTTCAACGCCTTACTACCAACCTCAATTTTTTACAAGGTATCTTTGAGTAGCAAGTTTTCCTTTCGAATAGAGGGTTGTAAAAGGGTAGCTGATCTTCGCCCGTTGAAAGAAGATCGTTAGTGGATGCTGGTAGCCTCGACGGAAGGGGAATCAGTAAAGTGGATGTAGGTCACGACGACCGAACCACTATAAATTGGTTTGCATTTCTATTTGAGCAATTTACCTTTACTATAAACTGAATTTTTACTTGCCTACTACTTTCACTACATATACGAATGAGATTTCAAGTTATCTTCCGAGTTCAATTTTCATTGTACGAAAGATTTCAAAATCGACATTTTTACTCCTACACTAATTTAGCCCCCCCCCCCCCTCCTCCTCCTCCCTATTAGTGTCGACTCGTTCCTAACAGGGGGGCAATGGCTAAGAAGCCCAAAGGCTTAAATATAAACATTAGCCACTCTTTTTTATAGGATATAGGTGACTAGGTGGGGTTTATTACCATCTCACAAGGTTTTTATTAGCTGCTTCTTAGTTGAGTAGGACCCAACCCTGCTTGGGTCTTATCAAGCCTGCCCTCTCCAAATCAGCCTTGTCCTCAAGGCTGAGGTTCCATGAACTTAGGGAACCGGATCTTCAGCTCCTTATATGATTCTCATGTGGCGTCTTTGAGTGGTAAATTATTCCAATGCACTAGTACTTCAGTAGAGGGACGTCGACGACACATCATGATTTTACGGTCAAGGATGGCTTGTGGTTGGGCTTAAATATCTCCATCATCAGTGGTGTTGGGCAGTTGGATATGGAGTGACTCGTGTTCTCCCAACTTGGACTTCATGCATGACACGTGGAAGACAGGGCAAATTTGGCATTCTCAAGTAATTTAATGTTAGGATCAAGAGCACTAAGAGGAGGGGGGGGGGGTGGGGTGAATTAATGCAGCGGAAAACTTTCGACGATTGAAATTGCGTTTGTACGTTGAAATTTGATTTCGATGTAAAAATCATTTCGTGCAGATAATAACTTTGAAAGCTTACGTAAATGTATTTGATGTAAAGTAAGGAAGGCAGTTTGTAGTTAAGATAAATAGCACAAAGGAAATGCAAACTAGATTTTAGAGTGGTTCGGTCAAACGTGACCTACATCCACTTTCGTCTTCCTCCTCCGATGAGGTCACCGACGTCCACTAGAGGCCTTCCTTCAATAGGCAAAGGCCAACCACCCTTTTACAGTTTCACTCCTTTTGACGGGTTTAGGAGACAACCCTTATAGAATTTCTCTCCTCTCTTGAAAGCTCAAAACTTGGAAGAAAAGAGGGAGGAGAACTTCTAGCATTTACAACACTTTTGAGCTCTAAAAATCACAAAGTAAGATCAAGCTTTCGGTCCCTTTCATGCAGGAAAGGGTAGGGTATATATAGGCCCCAAACTGGTTTGAATTTGGAGCTCAAAAATGTCACCTCCTAGATTTTCGGGGTCCTAGCGGTACTATCGCCAGACTGGGTGGTACGACTGCCTAGCAGCTCAAAGACTGAGCCTCTGGATGGTGCCACCACCTGACAGGGGCGGTTGCACCGCCCAGTCTCGATCCAAGACTGAGCCTAGGCGGTGCCACTACTTGACTAGGGCGGTTGCACCACTTAGTCTCGCTCGGAGATTGAGCCCAAGCGGTGCCACTGCTTGACCTGGGCGGTTGCACTGCCCAGCTTTCCTGGGAGACCATCTCTTCGGCGGTGCCACTGACGACCCTAGCGGTGCCACCGCCTGGCAGAAATTCTCGTCCAAATGGGTTGATCCATTCGACCCAATTTGGGCCTATCAGGGGCCCAATTGCCCCCAGATTAAGTTAATGGGATCACCTCCCATTCCTAACTTAATCTACATGCTAACTACAATATTTCTTAAGACATTTACTACAACTTGCTCCGGTGCATCAATCGCTTCTTCCGGCAAGCTTCCGACGAACTTCCGGCGAACATCCGACGAACCTTCGGCGATGCTTCGGCAGACTTCCAGCAAACTCCTGGACTTGCAATGATCCACTTGGCGAGTTCCGACGAGCTTCTTTGGCAAGCTCCTGGACTTCTCGGATTTGTTCCCGCAGAACCTCCGATGACCGTCCGGACTTCCGTCGAACTCTCGAACTCCCAACGTGATCATAGTCTTGACTCCGATGCAACTCCTGCTGCATATCTTACTTCCATCATAGTTAATCCTGTACATGTAAAACAAAACTTCCATCGAGATAATTAATCCTAAGCAATTAACTAGGTTGTCCGGCATGTCATTGGTCCCTCGACGCTTCGTCCGATTATTCGGTGCATCATCCTCTCCTGCGGCCTTTTGCCAAATCGGCCAGTTGACTCCGCAACTCCGATATCCTTGGCATAATACTCGCTCTTCTTGGCCCAATGCCCGAGTCCATGGCCCGAAGCCTTCTGTCGATACGTCGACCGATCCACCGGCCCGACGTCCAATCTTCTAACATGTTCCTCCGGAACAACATGATTTTTCCTGCTTTAATTGTCTCATCCAGATCGAAGCATCCTGCGTCACTCAAAACACAGATTAAAACATAAACACAATTATCGATTATTTTCATCATCAAAATATAAGATTCAACAATCTCCCCCTTTTTGATGATGACAACCAATTGATGACAGAGTTAAACTTAACTCCCGGAGTTTAAACAAACTCCCCCTATCAATATACCATATTGATATAACATTGAATTCAAACTGAATTTAAGTCATTGCAATATTCATCATGAATACTTACAACATGTCATCATGAACTTATGCATAAACTTAGGCATAACATCATACTTCTCCCCCTTTGTCATCAACAAAAAGGAGAAGTCCAACTATTCTTGTGTTTGGAATATAAGTTCAACTCATTGCATGAAAAAAATAATATCCATTTTTACCATCATGCAAGTTTGTTATCATCAAAGATATACATGGTAGTACGATAGCAAGTTTACAATATACAAGCTAGCAAAAATTTTTCAACGTTTTAAGACACGCAAGCTAGCAATTTTGAGATGTTCAAGAAAGCAACTCTTGCTTCTTGAAATATGCAAGTTGCAAGCTATCAAATTTTGCTTCCTTTGCAATGTTTGAGCTCGCAATTTTGCTTCCATTGCAAAGTGCATGTTTAGCATCTTGAGATAGCAACTGTTTGCTTCTCTTTAGACTACAAGCTAGCAATTTTTACGATATGCAAGTTTTGCTACATATAAGCTAGCAACAATTTTGAAAGCAAGTGCAAGATAGCTTTCTTGTGTAAGCTCATGATTCTTGCTTCATATTGCAATGTGCAAGTTGCAAGTTTTACTTCTTGAAATAGGCAAGATAGCACATTTGCTTGAGATTATAAGATAGCATTTCTTGCTTCTTTCGAGATAGCAATTCTTTGCTTCTCTTTAGATTGCAAGATTTGCAATTCATTGGTAGTGTTCAAGATAGTAAGTTCTTTCAATGAAATGATCGAGCTAGCAAATTTTTCTTCCTTTGAAATATGCAAGCTAGTAAACTAACTCCCCCTTTATCATTATCGAAAAGAATGGAGAAATCAATGGCTAAAAAATTTAATCATTATACAAGCCATATTACAAAATCATGTCATGATATCAAAAAAATTCAAGAAGGACATGATTCATTCGACAAATCTTTTTAATAGAGCAAAAAAATTATACAACCAAGGATCATGATTAAAATATATCAATATTATAGATCAAGTCATGATTCGTGATTCATCATATAGCAAATTAATTTTCAATCATCACATAAGGCATTTAAAGAATTTTTGAAACATAGGATAATGATTAATTTAAGCATGCAATGTTTCAATCAAATTCAAGCCATGAATACCAATACTTTCATATTGTGAGTATCGATTCATGAATACCAAAAGATATTATTTGTAATTCCAATTTTACAAGATCAAGATTATGATTTAGATAAAACTTATTTAAATCAAATCGTTAACTTGAAACTCATAATCAAGTCATCAAAATCAATTTTGAGATTCACAAAATATCATGAAATCATTAATCTCGATCAGATGGGAAAAGCAATTTTTAAGTGATTTTTTTTCATCTAAACATGCCTTAGTCTTTATATGCTAAATCAAGATAAGCATGAAAGTTCAAGACGTGAAGGCAAAATCTTATAAAACAACTCATCAAGTAAGATTTTAAACATCTATTTTCAAGCCATATAAAGAGTAAGTCAAGGATTCAATTATCTCATGTCATGAATTCCAACAGGCATCTCAAATTATCAACATCACATTAAAAAGATATTTCAAAAGATATATCGATAAGTGATTCATTTGTATCATTTCATTCATTCGGAAGATTCTCCTCTTTAGTAAATAAATCTAGGAGAACAAAATGAATTAAGGGAGATATAACATGATTGAAGCATTGAACATGATTCATATTTAAAATGTGTCTCATGTCATAAGTATGAATCAAGCATTTGTGATATCCGAAATCATTCTCAAAGTCACATTCAATAAATTCATACATGATAAGCATAGATTTATTGAAAAGTTGATAAGATAGAGGATCGCATTTTGTTTTTATAAATTTCTATTCATGTGATTTGCTTCTTATAAGCATGCCTTTACCTTTAATAAAACAAGTGTCAACATTTAAGACGGAAAGGTAAATTTCATAAAACAAATCATCAAGCATGATTCCATGATAACATCCTTTTAATATCTTGATATTCATCATCAAGTATGATTTCAAAAAGTATGTTTAATAGAAATCATTAAGACCAAATGCATGATACACTCATTTATTTTCAAAATATTCATCATGTTTATTTTCATGTGATTTACAAGATTGGTAAAATAAATTTATTAATCTCAATAGGATAGAAAATTCATTTTCATTTCAAACAATTGATTTCATATGAGGGTATTCAAGTCTTTTATGAAAATATGTATCATCCTTTAAAATTGAAACATAAGTTTCGTCATGAAACCGTCAAGACCAAACACATCATGATATCACATCTATCATCAAAAGACTATCAAGAAATTCATACATAGATGTACATGCACTATGCCATCTTAATATGTCATGAGAATGTCATTTTAATTTGTCATAAAAATGATTAGACAAAAAACATGTTAATCTAAAATGAGAGTTTTAAATCAACATTTACTTCAAAAACTCATGCATGACATAAAGTCATCAAGATACACATGCATGGATTAATCCTAAGTATTATCATATATCATATAATTATCATCCCTAATGTTGCATACATCATTCAACATTTCAAAACATAACATGCATGAAACCTTAGCAATATACTTTTCATGATCAAATTTTTAATTTTTCAAAAATACTAAAAAGAAAAACATGATATAATTTTTGAAAAACATTTTTTTATTTCCTATTCCTACTATCTAAATTAAGCACTCATGAAAAACTTCAAGTAATTTCAAAAGAATTCAAGAGAGTTGAGTTACTTACCTTGTAGTCGAAGAAGCACGTCAAAGCCCAATTCGCCGTTTCACCTTTGTAAGTTCTTGATTCATCCTTGGTTGCCTTTCTCTTCTTTGGGCTTTTCCTCCATTCAAGTTCATTGTTTATTTTAGATTTTTGTTTAATAAATTTATTAAGATTTAGTGTTCGAAGTTCAAGTTTATCATTGTCCTCATCACTTGAGTCATCGCTCAAGTGGTATTCATTTGTCCGGAGTTCCAAATCCTTCTTATTCTTTGGAAGGTGGTTCAAGTGCTCATCGGGTTCAAAATGTTCCAAAAGTGTCATTTCATAGGTCATTAATGACCCGATTAATTCATCTAATGGAAAATCATTTAAATTTTTTATCTCTTGTATTACGGTTATTTTAGGATCCCACCTTTTCGGAAGGGATCTTAAGATCTTGCTTACGAGATCAAAATTTGAAAAAGATTTACCAAGAACTCTTAGTTTATTGACGACATTCGTGAAACGGGTGTACATATCGCCTATAGTCTCGCTTGGTTGCATTTGAAAAAGCTCAAAATCATGCAATAAAATGTTAACTTTCGAGCCTTTGACTCTACTAGTTCCCTCATGCGTGATTTCAAGTGTTCGCTAAATATCAAAAGTCGTTTCGCACGTAGAAATCTGATTGAACTCATTTTTCTCCAAAGCGCAAAATAAGGCAAGGCATTCATAGCCTTTGCGTTTAAAGAAAAATACTTCTTCTCCAAATCCGACCATTCGTTCAACGATTTAGAGGGAAGTTGAAAACCGTTTTCAACAATATTCCATAAATCCAAATTCATAGAAATCAAGAAAACTCTCATTCGAGTTTTCCAATAAGTGTAGTCCAATCCGTTAAACAATGGTGCATGAACAACCGATAAGCCCTCTTGAAAGCCACGAAGAGCCTTTTCTCTCGGGTGTAAATCCGAAATGAGAAATACCGGGCTCTGATACCAATTGTTAGGATCAAGAGCACTAAGAGGGGGGGAGGGGTGAATTAGTGCCGCGGAAAACTTTCGACGATTGAAACTGCGTTTGTACGTTGAAATCCGATTCCGACATAAAAATCGTTTCGTACAGATAATAATTTTGAAAGCTTATGAAAATGTATTTGAAGTAAAGTAAGGAAGGCAGTTTGCAGTTAAGATAAATAGCACAAAGGAAATGCAAACCAGATTTAAGAGTGGTTCGGTCAAACGTGACCTACATCCACTTTCGACTTCCTCCTCCGATGAGGTCACCGACGTCCACTAGAGGCCTTCCTTCAATAGGCGAAGGCCAACCACCCTTTTACAGTTTCATTCCTTTTGACGGGCTTAGGAGACAACCCTTACAGAATTTCTCTCCTCTCTTGAAAGCTCAAAACTTGGAAGAAAAGAGGGAGGAGAACTTCTAGCCTTTACAACACTTGTGAGCTCTAAAAATCATAAAGTAAGATCAAGCTTTCGGTCTCTTTCATGCATGAAAGGGTGGGGTATATATAGGCCCCAAACTGGTTTGAATTTGGAGCTAAAAAATGTCACCTCCCGGATTTTCGGGGTCCTGGCGGTACTACCGTCAGACTAGGTAGTACGACCGCCTGGCAGCTCGGAGACTGAGCCTCTGGGCGGTGCCACCGCCTGACAGGGGTGCTTGCATCGCATAGTCTTGCTCGGAGATTGAGCCCAGGCGGTGCCACCGCCTGACTAGGGTGGTTGCACCGCCCAGTCTCGCTCGAAGACTAAGCCCAAGCGGTGCCACCGCCTGACCTGAGTGCTTGCACTGCCCAGCTTTCTTGGGAGACCATCTCTTGGGTGGTGCCACCGCTTGGCAAGAATTCTGGTCCGAATGGGTTGATCCATTCGGCCCAATTTGGGTCTATCAAGGGCCCAATTGCCCCCAGATTAAGTTAATGGGATCACCTCCCATTCCTAACTTAATCTACATGCTTACTACAATATTTCTTAAGACATTTACTATAACTTGCTCCGGTGCGTCAATCGCTTCTTCCGGCAAGCTTCTGGGGAACTTCCGGCAAACATCCGACGAACCTTCGGCGATGCTCCGGCAGACTTCCGACAAACTCCTGGACTTGCGACGATCCACTTGACGAGTTCTGATGAGCTTCTTTGGCAAGCTCCTAGACTTCTCGGATTTATTCCCGTAGGACCTCTGACGACCGTCCGGACTTCCGTCGAACTCTCGAACTCCCAACGTGATCATAGTCTTGACTCCGGTGTAACTCCTGCTGCATGTCTTACTTCCATTGTAGTTAATCCTGCACATGTAAAATAAAACTTTGATCGAGACAATTAATCCTAAGCAATTAACCAAGTTGTCTGGCATGTCATTGGTCCCTCGACGCTTCATCCGATTATTCGGCGCATCATCCTCTCTTGCGGCCTATTGCCCAATCGGTCAGTTGACTCCACAACTCTGATATCCTTGGCACAATACCCGCTCTTCTTAGCCCAATGCCCGAGTCCATGGCCCGAAGCCTTCTGTCGATACTTCGACCGATCCATTGGCCCGACATCCAATCTTCTGACATGTTCCTCCGGCACAACATGATTTTTCCTGCTTTAATTGTCTCATCCTGATTGAAGCATCTTGCATCACTCGAAATACAGATTAAAATATAAACACAATTATCAATTGGTTTCATCATCAAAATACGAGATTCAACATTTAAGTCTATATGTCATGGCTCTAATACGCTCTGTGATCTGATATGGGCCATAAAAATATGGGGATAGCTTCATGGAGGCTCATGTATTGATGGAGATTTGCTTGTATGGCTATAGGCAAAGATAAACCTAATCTCCTACTGAAAATTCTGTAGCTTGCTGCTTTATTCTAGCTTGAGCGGCAGAGAGATTATCCTTTAGCAAATGTAGTAGTTTGCCCCTATCAATTAAATCTTGGTCGACCTGATCTATCTTGGCCGAGCCAATTACATACTTTGGAATCATAAGGGCCGACCGACCATATAATGCTTTATATGCGGAACATTTTGTAGATGAATGATATACCAGCATTCGGCATTCGGCCTAGGGAAGCCATTTCGCCCACTCCTTTGGCCGGTCACTAGAGAAACACCAAAGGTATGTCTCTAAACACATGTTCACCACCTTTGTTTAGCCATTAGTTTGTGGATAATATGTTGTGCTAATCTTGAGTTTGGTGCCTTGTAACTGAAATAACTCGGTCCAAAATTTACTAGTGAAGATCCTACCACGATCACTTATAATTGACCTTGGCATCCCATGCAATTTAACAATATTTTCTATGAAAATATGAGCAATACTAGCAGTAGTATAGGGATTTTGCACAGCACAAAAATGAGCATATTCTGTAAGTTGATCAACCACCACGAGAATTGTGCTTTTACCTTTGGAAGGTGGCAGCCCTTCGATGAAGTCCATGGAGATGTTAGTCCACACCAAGTCTGATATGGGTAGTGGTTTTAGCTTCCCTGGACTCGCCATTATTTGACATACATCACATTGTGCCACATATTTAAAAATAATTTTTTCATCCCTCTACAATAAAAATTTTGCTTCACTCTTTTGTAGGTTCTTAAAAATCCGGAGTACCCTATTGAAGGTGTGGAGTGCATTTCGTGTAGGATGAGTTTGATACAAGGGGAGTCGGGTATAAGCACAATATGACCTTTGTAGCTTAGATCCCTCGAATCCCAAGTGTAGTGGGCTATTGCGCTTAGATCCTCCTCCAATTTTTTTATGATATTACTAATCTCTTGATCCTTCTTCCATTCCTCCCTAATGTCTTTAAGGAAGTCGGTGGTAGGAAGAGAGATGGTTAAAAATTTAGCTTGCTTAGGTAGCCATGAGAATGTATCTGCAATAACGTTTTCTTTCTCTTTTTTGTAAATACTTACATAATCAAATCCTAGAAGTTTGGTTACCTATTCTTGTTCCTCAAGGGATGATATCTTCTATTCCAAAAAGTACTTGAGGCTTCTATGGTTTGTTTTAATTTGAAATCACCGGTCAATCAGGTAGGGTCTCCACCTCGTTATTAAAGCCTCAAAAGGAGTTTGATTCATAACAGCCTTTGTTGGTGAAATATTTAACAAATAAACTGTTGTTGCAATTGCTTCTGCCCAAAACTGATTTGGAATGTGTTTTCCTTTAAGCAAACTTCTTGCCATTTCAACAATAGTCTGATTCTTACGTTCAGCTACACCATGTTGCTCCGGTGTATATGGTGCTGTCAATTCTCTATGAATACCATTTTCTTTACAAAAATAACTGAACTAATTAGATAAAAATTCATCACCTCTATCTGTCCGAAGTGTCTTTATATATCTACCACTTTGCCTTTCTACAAGTGCCTTGAATTTTTAAAATTTATCAAATATTTCAGATTTCAGTTTCAGAAAATATACCCAACTCATGCAACTATAATCATCAGTAAACAATAGAAAATATTGACTTCTATCAAATGATTTTGTATTCATAGGTCCACATAAGTCAACATGAATTAATTCAAGATAATTAGATGCTTTCCATACTTTTCCAACAGGAAATGGTTTTTTACTTTGTTTGTCATAAATACATCATTCACATACATCAAGTGTATTAATTTTAGGCAATTTGAAAACTTTTTTTTTTTGTTTAACAACCTTAAACTACTAATGTTAAGGTATCTATATCTTAAATATCATAGATTAGACTCGTTCTTTTGAGTTACGATAAAAGTATGCTTTTTAATATTTGAAACATTAAATGGAAATATCTTGTTTTACGTTATGCAAACATTTACTGTAATTAAACCAAATTTTTATCTTTAAGGTATGGTATGAAACCAAGTGTAAGCTATCTAAGAATTTTTTGTTGTATTGCGTATGCTTTGGTGAATTCATAAAATCATCACAAGCTTGATGAAAAATCTAAAAAATGTATCTTAATTAGTTATTCCTTACAATAGAAAGCATATCGATTATATAATCCTATTAGTGGCAAAGTTATTATTAACAGAAATATTATGTTTGATGAAAGGGCAAATTGAAATTGGGAGACCAATAAAGGTGGAACACAAATTCAGATTACAATAGAACTAGACACTCCGTAGAATCGAATGACAGATCCTACTCAACAAATTCATCATCAACCTCGCCCAGTAGCAATTCAAATTTTGATTCCTCAAATTAAACCCCTCCAAGAAATTTCAGATCACTAACAGAAATTTATAACTCAACATTTGCTTTGTTTATTTCAGATTCTATATTTTTTAAGGAAGTAGTTGAAAAAGAGGAATGGTAAAAAGCAATGAAGGAGTAAATCAAGTCAATTGAGAAGAATGAAACTTGGGAGCTAATGGATCTACCGAAAGAAAAGAAAGCTATTGGATTAAAATGGGTGTTCAAAACAAAGTTTAATGCAGATGGAAGTATCCAAAAGCATAAAGCTTGGCTTGTAACAAAAGGATATTCACAGCAATAAGTTATTGATTTTGATGATACTTTTTCTTCAGTTATTAGATTCGACACCGTGAGAACTTTTTTGGCTTTAGCTGCTCACTTGAGTTGGTCTATTTATCAATTTGATGTGAAATCTACGTTTTTAAATGGAGATGTACACGAAGAGATTTTTATTGCTCAACCCAATGATTTTTTGGTTAAAGGATATGGATAAATGGTGTATAAGCTAAGAAATGCTCTTTATGGGCTTAAACAAGCTCCAAGGGCATGGTATAGTAAAATTAATTATTATTTTCTTCAAAATGGATTTAAGAGGAGCAATAATGAGCCTACTCTTTATCTAAAGAATGAAGGTGAACATAATATTCTAATGGTTTACCTCTATGTTGATGATATTATATATATGGGTTCATCTAACTCTTTTATAGTAGAATTTAAAAAGTATATGATGGATAAGTTTGAAATGTCAGATGTAGGTCCACTGCATTATTTTCTTGGGTTGGAAGTGAAGCAAGAATAAGATGAAATTTTTATTTCATAAAGAAAGTATGCAATGGATCTACTCAAAAAATCTAATATGATTAATTGCAAAGCTACAGCAACACCCATGAATATAAATGAGAAATTGAAACATGAAGATGGTACATATTTGACAAATGTAAGATACTATAGAAGTTTGGTTGGAGGTTTGATTTATCTAACTCATATTCGATCAAATATTACCTTCTCTGTTGGTGTAGTATCTAGGTTTATACATAACCAAAGCATCTCAGAACTGTTAAAAGAATTCTGCATTATATTGCTAGAACTATTTGGTATTCTCATAATTTTAAATGTAAATTATTTGGTTTCACTGATAGTGATTGGGCAAGAGCTTTAGATGATAGAAAGAGTACTTAATGCAATATTTTTAGCCTTGGGTCAGGGAGCTATATCTTGGAGTTCAATAAAACAAGCAACAATTGCGTTATCAACATCAGAAGCAAAATATGTAGCCGCAACATCAGCAGCTTGTCAACATCATAGCTTAGAAGACTTATTAAAGATATTCATCAAGAATAAAAAGAAGCAACGAAAATATTTTGGGATAACAAAGCCATGAGTGTAATGATGAAGAATCTAACATTTCATGGAAGAACAAAGCATATAGAGATACACTATCATTTCATCTGAGATCTTGTAGCAAGTGGAGCCATAGCGATGAAGTATTATGGAACAGATGAACAAGTTACAGATATCCTCACTAAGTCACTTTCAGTTCAAAAGCATGTTTATTTCATGTCGCAAATCAGTGTATATAACTATGAATCGATGGAGAGTGTTGAGAATTGATTCATGGTCGTTATCTAGGTAGTTATCATGTTTTGGATAGTTTTAGGCATGTTTCAAGAAGTGGCCCATGATCTAGAAGTTATATGATAGTTCCTATAACTATCTCAATCATGGGTGACATGGGGAGTGAGGTAGTAACCACTAGGTCCTATAAATAGGACCGTCGTAGTTCATGAAGCAAAAGAGAAGAATAATACACTTGGGAATATCTTGAAAGTGTTCTATGTCAATCCTCTTGTTTTAAATACTACATCGGTTTTTTTGATCAAAAGGATTCCTTTTAATTGCATCGTAGTATTCTGTTTTTTATCATTTGCTTGCTCCTCCATCCCGGATACTATGATAAAATATGAAATATAATTACAGAGTGTGTTTGATATAGTGAACTTGATGGCTATTTATACATATTAGCAAAGATGATTTTTCTCAACTATTCAGAGATTTTCTTATGCAGTTGAAAAAAATTTATCTGCTATCATCGACTACCACTGTGGGTCGGTCCCTAGCCTTGTCGTCCTCAGGAACCCCACCGGCCGCGACATCGGCAGTCGGTACGAGTTGGGGCAGGTGCTCGATCGTGGCTAGTTCGGTGTCACCTACCTCTGCACCAACAAGGCCACGGGGGAGCACCTCGCCTGCAAGTCCATCTCCAAAAAGAAACTATGCCAAGCTGTGGCTCATCAAGGACGTGCGCAGGGAGGTTGAGATTACGAGGCACTTGTCTGCCAACCCCAACATCGTGAGCCTCCACGACACCTACCAAGACGACTGCGACGTCCACGTCGTGAGGGAGCTCTTCAATCGAATCGTCGCCGGTGGGGCATTGCACCGGAAGGGCGGCGACCGCCATCACATGCACCATCGTACAAGTCATTCAGGTCTGATCTCTGCACCCTGCTTGCTTTAAATTTTGCACTATGAGGTGTTCTTTTGTATCTTCTGTGCAACTACTCATGTTTCCTACCTAGTGATTCATGGAGTGGTGTGCTGTTTTGTAGAATCACTGAAACTTAACCCCTAGTAAAAGGTTACAATAAAGATGTTTACTCAAGTAACAGGTTACGACAAGAACCAACATCTCTGGCAAGGATTAACAATTTCCATGGAGGATCAACTTGCCTTGAAAAGAATATTGATAATCGGTGTAACATCCATCCATCTTGATTTAAATTTGGTCTTTCCTTCAATTGTAGCGAGATGGAGTCCTTCCCTGAATGAATAAGTATTTTGAACCAGTGGTAGCTCGACCTCTGCAATTTGGAACCATTCAACAGATGGTCAACCATACTGATGAGTCAGCAATGGTCCTCCTGATTGGAGATAATTTTGGATCTGACAAAAGACAACCCAGGCCTGATGGGATATGCAAGCTACAGCAAGAGTATGGTTTAATATCTTAAAAAAACATTCTACAAATTAAATTGTACATATTGCTTATCATATACATATTTAGTTTTGCTAAGTTTTATCGTTGCTATTATTGTAGCTGTAAGTGGTTTGATATTGTCCATCCAAATACGTAGCAAGCGGTGGATAGAGATGGAAATGTGCCCATCGTATATCCTTACTCTTGCCTGCTTATCCAATATCATCCTGATACTACTGGTATAGATATGGGCTAATCTCTAAATGTGTTTTTATTTCTAAACGAATTTGAATATATGACTTACCAAAAAAAAAATTGAATATTTGAAGTTGTTAATAGTTTTTACATGTAAACACATTTTTTTCTTATGCTTCCTGTATTAATATATTTTAAATTTTATCTGTAAAATAAATATGATCGATCAATTTGATTTAGTTATTTAAACATTTTTTTTCATGCCGTCCGCAATTCATGTAATGTTCCCATATTCCTCCAGCTAAAATCCATCCATCTGAATCCTTATCCTTTTTCTTTTTTTTGACAAATAAGGTTATTGAATTTAATATTTTTCTGATATCTATATCTGAATTGGTATCCAGTGATTCAAAAATGTATAGGAACATGAAACCCTTGGATTTTCTACTATATGATTGGTTTTTACCATTATGCTGCCTTGTTGTGAGCATCTCGATATAATAAATCATTATATTTCTTTTTATTATTAGTATTTGTTTGACCTGCTTGCCATGCTTATATAACTAGTATCATTTATACTTGCAGACCCAAGGCAGCTACATTACAATATTGGGGCTTATATCATATGGGATCTCAGAGATAGCCCATCCTGTTTTTGCAATCGTTTCTGAGCAAGGTGCTATTTCAATGCGATAGATAGTTACACTAATTGATCATGATCTGTGCTATGGGTTTATGGGTTTATGGGTTTGACATCAAAAAGTGTTATCCATCTTCTCTAATAGTGCAAGAAGTCTATGTCAAAGAGGGATAGTTGGTCCAAGTTTGATTTAAGGAGGAAGATAACACTTTGATTGTGCAATCCAAGTAAGATGACCATATGGATAGCCAGCATGCCTTTCAATTTATTGGCCTACTCCACTTCAACAAATTCCAAAGTTTTTAATCCTTCCATTTAGCTTTAGTTTTTAACTTAATGTTAGATAAGGCCCTATTTTTGACAAAGCTGTGTTGGCCTTCTGCGAGCATTTTCACTATTATTGGCATTTCTTTGGTTAAAATCAAATTTCTGCTTAATTATCGTCCCTCGAAGACCTCTATATATACACCCTTTTTCTTGTCTCCTTTCAAGTTGGCATCTCCATCTTCTGTTTTCCTTTTTTCTTCACCTCTTCGGACAATCTTGCACTTGGTCTTTTGTGTAAACCAGGTGCAATATTGCAGCCGAGAGAGGAAGGACAAGATGCCGGCGATGGTGATGTCAAATGCGGGGCCTAGTGGTGCAAAGAAATTTGAGGGAAGGATCACAATATATGTTGTAATCTGTGGAATAATTGCAGCCACAGGAGGCCTCATGTTTGGTTATGACATTGGGATATCAGGTAAATTCCATTTTGTATTAATTAAGTAGTAGATTTATTTGTTATATTATCTAGCATCGGAAGTATGGCCAGGTTTGTCTTGGTTTGTTGTCATAGGTTAAATAAGATAATTAGACGCACATTTTACAAAAAGAAAGGGAACAACTTGTTATTGAGGTTTTAACTACAACAGGAAGATGATTGTTTATTTTCTTTACTTGACATAAGCCCATTGGATGGTATTAATAATCCAATCTCCACCTCCATTGCATTGCAGAGTGATAGATGGTCTATCATACAAGATAGGTGATGGTTGCTTGCAGATCTTGTAATAACTTCGCTTGGGATTCCATGCATGGATTTTCCACTTGGTTGTGTTATGGTTGTTTCTCTTTGTCATCAACTGCCTCATATGTTGCTTTTGCCTAAATCCTTCCCTAGATTTATTTGTTTTATTATCTAGCATCGAAAGTATGGCCAGGTTTGTCTTACGTTGTCGTCATAGGTTAAATCAGATAATTAGACCTACTTATTATAAAAGAAAAAAACAAAAGGCACAACTTGTTATTGAGGTACAACAGGAAAATGATTGTTTATTTTCTTTAGTTGACATTAGCCCATTTGATGGTATTGATAATACGGTGAGAGAGATGCTCTATCATACAAGATAAGAGATGGTTGCTTGCAGATCTTGCTTGGATTTTCCACTTGGTTGTGTGATGGTTCTTTCTCTTTGTCATCAACTGCCTCATATATGTTGCTTTTGCCTAAAGCCTTCCTCATTCAGCTCCAATCTATTTCTGATCATGGAGCTAATCAATCGTATCTGTACGGTCAATCTGCAGGGGGAGTGACATCTATGGATGACTTCTTGGAGGAGTTCTTCCCTGCGGTCTTTGAGAGGAAGCACAAAGCCAAGGAAGACAACTATTGCAAGTTTGATAACCAAAACCTTCAGCTTTTCACTTCATCATTGTACCTTGCTGCCTTGGTAGCCAGCTTCGTAGCTTCGAAGATTTGCACGAAACATGGCCGGAAGCTCACTATGCAAGCAGCATCAATATTCTTCTTGGTTGGTGTCATCCTGAACGCAGCTGCTGTGAACATTGCCATGCTGATCATCGGAAGGATTCTCCTCGGAGTTGGTGTTGGATTTGCCAATCAGGTTTGCTCTACTTTCTTTTTCATACAATTTTTCATTCTAGAGTTTCTCTTCTCTTCAGTTTCCGTCTCAATTTCCCTATTAACTTCCTATTTCTCCTGGAAGATGTATCTTTTGTTAAACTCACTTTCCGTGTCATATGTTTGCCACTATTATTCATCCTGTAGGCAGTTCCTCTATTCTTGTCGGAGATCGCACCAGTTCACGTCCGTGGAGCCTTAAACATCCTCTTCCAACTTGACGTGACCATCGGGATCTTTGTGGCGAACATTGTAAACTACTTGGTGTCCAATATCCACCCCTGGGGGTGGAGACTTGCGCTTGGCTTGGCTGGAGTGCCGGCGATGATGCTTTGCTTGGGCTCCATGGTGATTGCGGAGACCCCGACGAGCCTCATCGAGCGTGAGATGCTTATGGAAGGCTTGGCCATGTTGAAGAAGATCCGGGGGACCGACAATGTCGATGCAGAGTACGAGGAAATACTACACGCCTGCGAGATGGCACGACAGGTGAAGCAACCTTTCAAGAATCTCATGAAGAGAAGTAGCCGACCGCAATTGGTTATTGCCATCGTGATGCAAGTCTTCCAGCAGTTCACTGGGATCAACGCCATCATGTTCTATGCACCAGTCCTCTTTCAGACCATCGGATTTAAGAATGATGCTTCACTTCTTTCTGCGGTCATCACGGGGATCGTCAATGTTCTGTCTACCGTCGTATCAGTGGTCTTAGTGGACAAAGTCGGGAGGAGATTCCTGCTTCTTGAAGCTTGTGGCCAGATGTTGATCACACAGGTTAGGGACACAAGCCATGGGCATATTAAACATGTAATTATAGATTACGAGGAATCGTTTGAAATATTAGATTCTAACTCTAGTGGGGGGTGATTTGCATGCAGGTGGCTATTGGAGGCATTTTGCTTGTGAATTTGAAAGCAACCAATGAGCTGGGACACGGAGTGGCAGTTTGGGTGGTGGTGCTCGTGTGCCTATTCGTTTCTAGCTTTGCTTGGTCTTGGGGTCCACTTGGCTGGTTGATTCCTAGTGAAACTTTCCCCCTGGCGACGAGGACCGCCGGCTATGCCTTTGCCGTCAGCTCCAACATGCTTTTCACCTTTGTCATTGCCCAAGCTTTCCTATCTATGATGTGTCATCTACGTGCCGGGATCTTCTTCTTCTTTGGTGCATGGATTGTGGTGATGGGTTTGTTCGTCATCTTCTTATTGCCCGAGACCAAGAACGTGCCGATCGATGAAATGACCGAGAAAGTTTGGAAGCAACATTGGTTCTGGAAGAGATTCATGGATGAGGAAGAAGACAAAAAACACTCCGTCTAAGACTCAATGATTTGTGTTTACCTTGAGGATGTCGGGGCTAACCTCGTCAACATGATCTTTATGTTGAGTTTATTATTTAATACTTTTACCCATATATAATCTTTACTTTTGAATAGTAATATTGTAATAATATGAGGTTATCATTTTGTTTTGTCTTCGTGTTATGCTAATATATATAACTAAATAAAATATAATTATAAAATTAAAATTAATAAAACTATTATTTTGAATAGATTTGATCATAAAACAACATAACCAAAAACAATTTTCGAGTTCATTATTTAATATTTTTATCAATATATAATCTTCCCTTTTGAATATTGATATCCCAAGAATATGAGACTATTGTTTTGTTTTATCTTAGTGTTATGCTAATATTTATAACTAAATAAAACATCATTATAATATTAATATTAATTAAACTATTATTTTGAGTAGATTTGATCTCATTGGCGCCCACAATTTGCTAGAAATTCTAGGGAAATTTGTTTCAATATTATGTAAATCAAAATATTATAAATATTTTATCACATCTTTCCACAATTTTGAGAAACTTACAAGCCAATTCGAGATTCTGAGTTGCCAAATTGCCGTGTTTGGTACATAATTTTTACAAGAAAAGCTATAGCATTAGTTCTTAAATAATTGAAGATGTGAGAAAAAAAGTGGTAGTTTGCATATAACTGAGGAATCAGTAAGATTGATATAACACAAAGCTATAGCATTATTTTAAATAGGTTAAGAACTTAATTTAAGTTTCTTATTTTGGAAAGATGATGGAATAACAAACTATAAGCTAATGTGAATACTCAAAATTTATTCAAAGTCATTAGACATCTACGGTTGACATCACATGCGCAACGGAAGAATAGAAAATAAAATTCTTATATTTCCTAAAAAGATGTTCGTTATTATGCGAAGATTGATGTGCAAAACTGAAAACTGCATATATGAAAGATTGTGTTTTACCTAGGGAGATCATATATCTCTGAATCCCTACAGATTTGTAGGAGAGAATGAAGGAGGTTACACATCCTCTTTTCTAGTAGCGATCCACACAGTAGGGCTACGACAACGCTCCTCTAATCATTACCCAAAACTACATACCTACTATCTGAGGAGGAGAAGGGGAGAGGAGAATGGGAGGTAGCAACAAAAAACCTCTAGCCTATGAGCCATTAGTTCCCTCTTATTGTTGAATCTCGGATTTTGATGATAAAATCAATTGATGGGTTAATTGATCTAATCCATATTATTGAGTTAGGTATGCAGGATTAACTACGATAACCATAAAACACAAAGTAAGAATACCGGAGTCAAGCTCGATGGACGTTTAAGAGACCGAAGAATCGTCGGAGATGCTGCCGGAACCAATCGAGAAGAAATCGAGAACCTGTCGGAATTTTCGGAAGTTCGCGGAAGAGATCGTCGGAGGTTCGCGGAAGTCACCGAGAAGGCTCGACTACTCGTTAAAGTCATCACAAGATCGGGAGCTTGTTGGGAGTCCGTCGGAAGAAGTTCGTTGGAAAGCTCGTCGGAACAAGACTCGACGTTCGTGGTTGAAAACTTGCTTAGGATGTTTTTAGTTATGTAGTTCACATGTAATTAGGATTAGGATTAAGAGATAATCCTATATCCAGGTTAGGGGCCAACTAGGCCCAAAATTAGACTTGGTTTAGGCTGAAATTAAAGCCCAACCTGTGAACCGAAGGGTTGGCGGTGGCACCGCCAGACTAGGCGGTGGCACCGCCCATCACCCGAGAGCCAAGCGGTGGCACCGTCCAGCACCCGAGAGTTGGGCGGTGGCACCGCTAGTCCACTATCAGTGTCTGACACTGATAGGCGGTGGCACTGCCAACATCGGAAACCAAAGAGAATCCAAATTTTGGAGCCCAAATTTGAATCCTCTTGAGGCCTATAAATACCCCTCAAATCTCAGCTGAGTTTACAACTTTTGGAGAAGCAATTGATTGAGAGAAAGGTCTTAGAAAAGTCATAGCAAGTCTTGTTTTCAATTTGCTAGAGTGTTCACCTCCTTCTTTCTTACTGAAAATTTGTAAGAGTGTGAACCGCTTGTAAAGAGTTGTAAGTGTTAGGATCAAGAGCACTAAGAGGGGGGGGGGGGGGGGGGGGGGCGTGAATTAGTGCAGCGGAAATCTTTCAACGATAAAAACTGCGTTCAAATAAAAATGATTTCGGTGTGAAAGCCGATTCTAAGATTACTTTAACTTAAGATCAAGCGAGATGACGTTAAAGTCAATCTATGAAGGCAGTTTGCAGTTTTGATGAAAACCAGAATATAAGCGCAAACTGAAATACGACGTTCGTACGAAGAAACTGATTTACGTCTAAATGGTGATTCGTAAATCACTTGATTAGGCGAGATGCATTTTAAGCAAGGATATAAAGGCAGTTTGCAGTTATGATAGAAATCAAAACGTAAACGCAAACTGAAATATTATGATCGTACAAAAAAACAGATTTACGTCTCACCGCTGATTTGGAAAGTGCAAAGCTTGAAACCCGATCGTATATACGCAGAAAGAAGTAAGCTTTAGAGGAGGTTTGCAGTAAAGATAATATGCTCAAAGTAAATGCAAACCGAGATTTAGAGTGGTTCGGTCAATCTTGACCTACTCCACTTTTGGCTTCCTCCACAACTAGGTCACCAACGTCAACTAGAGGCCTTCCTTCAATAGGCGAAGGCCAACCACCCTTTTACAGTTTCACTCATTTTGACGGGCTTAGGAGACAACCCTTACAGAATTTTCTCTCCTCACTTTAAAGCTCAGAACTTGGAAGAAAAGAGGGAGAAGAACTTTTGGCCTTTACAATAATTTTGAGCTCTAAAAATCACAAAACAAGATCAAGATTTCGGAGTGTATTTTGTATCCTTTCAGTGCTGAATGAGTGGGGTATTTATAGGCCCCAACCCAGTTCAAATTTGGAGCTCAAAAATGTCAATTCCCGAAATTCCAGGATCAGGCGGTTGCACCTCCTGACTGGAGCGGTTGCATCGCTTGGCAGAGCTCGAATACTGAGCCTTTGGGCGGTGCCACCTCCTGTCAAGGGCGGTTGCACCTCCTGCCAAAACTCGAAGACCGAGCTCAGGCGGTGTAACCTCCTAACTGAGACGGTTGCACCGCTCAGCCAGTGCTCGGACACTGAGCCCAGGTGGAGCCACCTCCTGTTAGGGGAAATTGCTGTTAGAACCCTTGCAGATTCTAAACTTGGGGTTGATCTCTTTAGGGGATCGGCCTCCTTGGAACTCTATAGGGGTTCCTCCCTCTAAGTTGCTGCTCAAAGGCTGCAGAAAAGATTCATCTATTGCTTATTAAAAGAGGAAGAATACATGACTATTTATAGGGCTTCTAAACCCTAACTCCTAATAGGACTCCTACTTAAAACTCTTACTTCTAACCAACTCCTAATAGGACTCCTACTCAAGACTCCTATTCCCTTACAACTCCTAATTCTTCTCTAAGAAAAAACCTCTTACATGAATGTCCCTTTCAATTAGGACTCTCCTAGCTAGAGTCCAAACAGAATGTCCCTCTCAATTAGGACTCTTCAAATCAGCCTTGTCCTCAAGGCTGAGATTCCATGAACTCAGGGAACCGGGTCTTCAGCTCCTCATATGGTTCCCATGTGGCGTCTTCAAGTGGTAGATTATTCCAATGCACTAGTACTTCAGTAGAGGGATGTCGACGACGCATTACGATCGTGCGATCGAGGATGGCTTGTGGTTGGGCTTGAATAACTCCATCCTCAGTTGTGTTGGGCAGTTGTATCTGGGGTGACTCGTGTTCTCCCAACTTGGGCTTTAGGCATGATACGTGGAAGACAGGGTGAATTTTGGCATCCTCAGGTAATTTAAGTCTGTATGCCACGGCTCCAATACTCTCTGTGATCTGATAGGGCCCATAAAAACATGGGGATAGCTTCATGGAGGCTCGAGTATTGATAGAGAGTTGCTTGTATGGTTGTAGGCGAAGATAAACCCAATCTCCCACTGAAAATTCTCTTTCACTTCGTCGTGTGTCGGCTTGCTGCTTCATTCTGGCTTGAGCGGTAGAGAGATTATCTTTTAACAGTTGTAAGAGTTTGTCCCTATCAATCAATTCTTGGTCAACCTGATCTACCTTGGCTGAGCCAATTACATACTTTGGAATCACAAGTGCTGGTCGACCATACAATGCTTCATAAGGGGCACATTTTGTAGATGAATGATATGTAGTATTATACCATTATTTGGCCCAGGGAAGCCATTTCGCCCACTCTTTTGGTCGGTCGCTAGCGAAACACCGGAGGTACGTCTCTAAGCACCTATTTACCGCCTCTGTTTGGCCGTCGGTTTGTGGATGATACGCTGTGCTCATCTTGAGTTTGGTGCCTTGTAACTGAAATAACTCGGTCCAAAATTTACTAGTGAAGATCCTGTCATGATCACTTACGATGGACCTTGGCATCCCATGCAGTTTAAAAATATTTTCTATGAAAATCTGGGCAATACTAGCAGTAGTGTAGGGATTTCTCACAGCACAAAAATGAGCATATTTCGTAAGTCGATCAACCACCACGAGAATCGTGCTTTTACCTTTGGAAGATGGTAGCCCTTCAATGAAATCCATGGAGATGTCAGTCCATACTGAGTCTGGTATGGGTAGTGGTTGTAGCTTCCCTGGATTTGCCACAGTTTCACCCTTGTGCTGTTGACATACATCACATTGTGCCACATATTCAGCAATAATTTTTTTCATCCCTCTCCAATAAAAATTTTGCTTCACTCTTTTATAGGTTCTTAGGAATCCAGAGTGCCCTGCTGAAGGTATGGAGTGCATTTCATGCAAGATGATTGCGATGCAAGGGGAGTCAGGTATAAGCACAATGCGACCTTTGTAGCGTAGATCCCTCGAATCCCAGGTGTAGTGGGCTATTGCACTTGGATCCTCCTCCAATTTTTTTATGATCTTGCTAATCTCTGGATCCTTCTTCCATTCTTCCCTAATGTCCTTGAGGAGATCGGTGGTAGGAAGTGAGATGGCTGAAACCTTAACTTGTTCAGGTAGCCGTGAGAGTGCATCTGCAACAACGTTTTCTTTCCCCTTTTTGTAAATAATTTCATAATCAAATCCAAGAAGTTTGGTTACCCATTTTTGCTGCTCAGGGGATGATATCTTTTGCTCCAAAAAGTACTTGAGGCTTTTATGGTCAGTTTTAATTTGAAATCGTCAGCCGATCAGGTAGGGTCTCCACCTCGTTACTGCGTGTACAATGGCAAGCATCTCCTTATCATATACTGACATGTTTTGATGGGAGGGAGATAATGCCTTGCTAGTGTTGAATCTCGGATTTTGATGATATCATCAATTGGTGGGTTAATTGATCTAATCCATATTATTGAGTTAAGTGTGCAGGATTAACTACGATAACCAGAAAACATAAAGCAAGGATACCGGAGTCGAGCTCGATGGATGTTTAAGAGACCGAAGAATCATCGGAGATGCTGCCGGAACCATCCGAGAAGAAATCGGGAACATGTCGGAAGTTCGCCGAAGAAATCGTCGGAGGCTCGCGGAGATCGCCAAGAAGGCTCGGCTACTCGTTAAAGTCATCACAAAGATTGGGAGCTTGCGGGGAGTCCGTCGGAAGAAGTTCGTCGGAAAGCTCGCCGGAACAAGACTCGACGTTCGCAGTTAAAAAACTTGCTTAGGATGTTTTTTTGTGTTATGTAGTTCACCTGTAATTAGGATTAGGATTAAGAGATAATCCGATATCCTGGTTAGGGGCCAACTGGGCCCAGAGTCAGATTTGGTTTGGGCTAAAATTAAGCCAAACAAATGAATTGGAGAGCCAGGCGGTGGCACCGCCTGGCTGGGCGGTGACACCTCCTTGGCTGGGCGGTTGCACCGTCCTGCACCCGAGCGCTGGGCGGTGGAACCTCCAGCACCGGGAACCCTAAGAGAATTCAAATTTTGGAGCCCAAAATTTGAATCCTCTTGAGGCCTATAAATACCCCTCAAATCTCAGCTGAGGTTACAACTTTTGTGAAGCATTTTGATTGAGAGAAAAGTCTTAGAAAGTCTTAGCAAGTCTTGTTTTCAATTTGCTAGAGAGTTCTCCTCCTTCTTTTTTTTTATTGAAAATTTGTAAGAGGTTGAGCTGCTTGTAAAAGGTTGTAAGAGGGGTGTTTACCCTTCCATTTCAAGAGACTTGCTAGTGGAAGGTGGGAGCCTCATCGAAGAGGGGCCTCGCAAGTGGAGTAGGTCATTTGACCGAACCACTCTAAAAATCGGCGTAATCTCTGGTTTGCATTTTATTATTGTCATTTACATTACTGCAAATCTTCTTACTGCTTTAGTTCCTTACTATTATTGTCATTGACCGAACCACTCTAAAAATCGCCTTCAAGTTAAACTTTTCAAGTTTCGTTCTTAACGTACGAAAGATTTTGTTAAAATCGAAGTTTTAATCCGCTGCACTAATTCACCCCCCCCTCTTAGTGCCGCTCCGATCCTAACAAGTGGTATCAGAGCAAGGTTATCTCTCATATTTGGTTTAATACCCAAGAGAGATGGCTTACTCCGGCATGCAAGAGGGTCATTCTATTGCACGACCACCTTTGTTTAATGGGTCGGATTACACATATTGGAAGACTCGCATGAGAATCTTCCTCATTTCTACGGACTTTGAGCTTTGGTCTATTGTCGAGAATGGATTTCTAAAATCTTCTCTTCCGATGTGCAAATGGGATGAATCGGAGAAGAAGGTTTTTGCTTTAAATGCAAAGGCTATGAATGCCTTGTTTTGTGCACTAGACAAAAACGAATTTAATCGTGTTTCAATGTGTGATTCGGCTTTTGATATTTGGAGAACTCTTGAGGTCACTCATGAAGGCACTAGCCGAGTGAAAGAGTCCAAAATCAACATCCTTGTGCACTCTTACGAACTTTTCCGAATGAAACCAAGTGAGTCCATCGGAGACATGTACACCCGGTTTACGGATGTCATCAATGGACTCAAAGCTCTTGGTAAAGATTTTACTAACTTTGAACTAGTAACTAAAATCTTAAGATCTCTCCCTAAAAGTTGGGATCCAAAAGTTACGGCCATTCAAGAGGCCAAAGACCTTAAAGCATTCCCTCTTGAAGAACTCATTGGGTCTCTAATGACCTACGAAATGACATGTCAAGCTCATGACGAGCTCGAGAACCCCCTTTCAAAGAACAGGAAGGATATGGCACTCAAATCACAAGAAGACCACTTGAAAGGAACATCAAGTGATGAGGACAGTGACAATGACATTGCACTTTTGACTCAAAAATTTAAAAAATATTTAAAAAAGAACAGATTTAAAAATAATAAAAAAATAAATTTGAACAAAAGAAGGACCAAGTGATTTGCTATGATTGCAAAAAACCGGGACACTATAAGAACGATTGTCCTCAAGCCAAAAAGAGAACATCAAAGAAGAAGGCGTTCAAGGCAACGTGGGATGATTCAAGCGCATCCGAAGAAGAGGAGTCCAACACCGAGCAAGTTGCTCATTACGCGCTAATAGCGTTAGGAGAAGAGGTATGTGATTTATTTAATGAAGATTTATCTTTTGAAGAACTATCTATCGCTTTTCATGAATTATTTGATGAATGTAGAACTGTTAGCAAGAAGTTAAGTATCTTAAAGAAAGAGCATGCTTTGCTACAAGATAAGTTTGATAGTCTTCAAACTCCTCCATGCTCTAAGTGTGAGCACTTAGAAGCAATAAAAAATGAAAATTTGCTTCTTAAGGAAACCTTAAACAAGTTCAAGGTTGGTAGCAAAGGATTAGATATGATCCTTGCACACAAGGGTCACATCGCAAATAGAAATGGAATTGGATTTGTAAAAGGATTACATCAAAATCCTACCACTTTCATAAAAGGACCTACATTACATGTTTCCTCTTATATGAAATGCAACTTTTGTTGCAAATCCGGACATATTGCCTACAAATGCCCATTTAGGAAAATTAGTTCACAAAAATTAATATGGGTTCCTAAAGGAACTATAAAGAATTCAATCATAAATAACAAAGTTAGTGGGTCAATTTTTGAGGCACCCAAAATCAAATGGGTACCTAAAAATCATCCTCTTTTGTAGACAAACCCACAAGCTAGGAGCAAGAGATGGTATCTCGATAGTGGATGCTCAAGACATATGACTGAAGATCCATCTCATTTCTCTATGCTCACTAGCAAAGAAGAAGGGTACGTTACCTTCGGAGACAACAACAAGGGCAAAATCATTGGCAAGGGAACTATTGGTAACAAATTTAATTTTTCCATTGATGATGTCTTACTAGTTGATGGATTGAAACATAATCTCTTGAGTATTAGTCAACTATGCGATAAAGGTTACATCGTTAGATTTGAATCAAATATGTGCATTATTGAAAAACCAAATCATAACATGACTATGATTGCTTTAAAACAAAATAATGTCTATACCATCAATCTTGATGAACTAAGTAATGAAATGAGCTTTTCCGCCGTAAATGATGATGCTTGGCTTTGGCATAGGAGATTAGGCCATGCAAGCATGAAAACAATATCTAAGATATCATCTCAAGAATTATTACGAGGAATTCCAAATATAAAGTTTATTAAGGATAAAGTATGCGATGCATGTCAACTAGGCAAACAAATAAAAACAAGCTTCAAACCAAAAAATCAAATTAGCACTACTAGACCATTACAATTGATCCATTTGGACTTATTTGGACCAATTGATACAACAAGTCTAGGTGGAAGCAAATATGCTTTTGTGATTGTGGATGACTACTCTAGATACACTTGGACCTATTTCTTAGCTCACAAAAGTGATTGCTTCAAGTGTTTCTCTAAATTTTGTAAACTCACTCAAAATGAAAAAGGCTTCATGATTTCATCAATTCGGAGTGATCACGGTGGTGAATTCCAAAACCGTGACTTTCAAAATTTTTGCGAAAGTAATGGGTACAATCACAACTTCTCAACTCCAAGAAATCCTCAACAAAATGGAGTAGTTGAAAGGAAAAATAGAAACCTACAAGAAATGGCAAGAACTATGTTGAATGAACATAGTTTACTTAAGTACTTTTGGGCCGAAGCCATAAATATGGCTTGCTACATCATGAATAGAGTCCTAATAAGACCATCCTTATCCAAAACTCTCTATGAATTATGGAATAACAAAAAACCAAACATCTCCTATTTTAAAGTTTTTGGTTGTAAATGCTTTCTTGGTTACTCTTCTGTTTCTAAAGCTTTTCGGGTTTTTAATAAAAGAACTTTAGTAATTGAAGAGTCTATTCATGTAGTTTTTAAGGAAATTTCCGATTTAAAGAAAAATGATTTTGATGATGATCTTGGTTTTGATAATTTGAATTTAAATGAACCCTCTCCTCAAAATAGCCATTTGAATGCATCTTCTTCTGAAATTTCTTTACCAAAAGAATGGAAGTATGTAGATGCTCATCCAAAAGAGCAAATTATAGGAGATACATCAAAAGGGGTTCAAACTCGTTCTTCTTTAAAAAATTTCGGTGCTAACGCCGCTTTCCTTTCTCAAATTGAACCTAAATGCATTGATGAAGCTTTAAAAGATGATTTTTGGATCATAGCAATGCAAGAAGAATTGAACCAATTTGAGAGGAATGAGGTATGGAAGCTTGTTCCTAGACCAAGTGACCACTTAGTCATAGGTACTAAGTGGGTCTTTAGAAACAAGCAAGACGAAAATGGTATCGTGGTTAGAAATAAGGCTAGATTAGTGGCCAAATGTTTCAACCAAGAAGAAGGTATCGATTACAAAGAAACCTTCGCTCCCGTGGCTCGATTAGAAGCCATAAGGATGCTCCTTGCCAATGCTAGTAGTAATAATTTTAAACTATTTCAAATGGATGTTAAAAGTGCTTTCTTGAATGGTTTTATTTCCGAAGAAGTATTTGTCGAACAACCTCCCGGATTTGAAAATTCTCTTCTTCCTAATCATGTATTCAATTTGACTAAAGCTCTCTATGGCTTAAAACAAGCTCCTAGAGCTTGGTATGAAAGTCTTAGTTCCTTTCTTACTTTAAATAATTTTACCAAAGGCAAGGTTGATACTACATTGTTTATTAAATATTTTGAAAATAATTTTCTTATTGTGCAAATTTATGTTGACGATATTGTGTTTGGCTCTTCGGATGAATCACTATGTGAATCATTTGCCAAATGTATGAGTCTTGAATTTGAAATGAGTTTAATGGGTGAATTAACTTTCTTTTTGGGATTACAAATCAAACAACTTAGTGATGGTATATTTCTTAACCAATCTAAATATACATTAGAATTGTTAAAACGATTTAACATGGATAATTCAAAAGCAATAAACACCCCTATGAGTACTGCGACTAAGTTAGATATGGATGAAAATTGTGAAAGTTTCGATCAAAAAACATATAGGGGAATGATAGGTAGTCTACTCTATCTCACTGCGACTAGACCGGATATTATGTTTAGTGTAGGACTTTGCGCTAGGTTTCAATCTAATCCTAAATTATCTCATCTTAAGAGTGTTAAAAGAATATTTAGATATCTTAAAGGAACTCCAAATTTAGGATTGTGGTATCCAAAATCTGAAAAATTCGATCTAATAGCTTATGCAGATGCCGATTTTGGCGGATGCAGGATAGATAGAAAAAGTACATCCGGAACATGCCAATTTTTAGGACATGCACTTGTTTCTTGGACTTCCAAGAAACAAAATTCAGTTGCACTATCTACGGCGGAAGCCGAATACATTGCTGCAAGTGCATGTTGTGCACAAGTAATTTGGATGAAAAATACATTAGAAGACTATGGAATTCACCTTGAAAATATTCCCATAAAATGCGATAATACTAGTGCCATATGCCTTACTAAAAATCCAATTCAGCACTCTAGAACTAAGCACATCAACGTTAGGCATCATTTCATACGCAATCATGTTCTTAACAATGATGTTGTTCTAGAATTCATTGACACAAAGCATCAATTAGCAGATATATTTACAAAAGCTTTGAATGAAGACCAATTTGAATTCATCCGAAGGGAATTAGGCATGCTAAACTGTCCCTAAAATGAACTTCACAAAAAGGACTCGTTCTTTTCCCTTCGTTTATGAATTTGAATTCTTCCTTCTTCTTCAATTCAAAATGATCCATTAAAGTATAAATTATGATCTTGAGGGAAGAAGCTAAACAAAAGGAAGGAAGAAAATTTTTTCTTTCCTCCGCGTGATGCCAGCGATGGCACCGCCAGATCCGGCGGTTGCACCGACTGGCGCTCGGGCGCCAGGCGGTGACACCGACCAGTTTGGCGGTGACACCAACCGAGTCACCCTTTTAACCCGAGGGGTTAGGGCCGGCGGTGACACCGCCCCCAACCCAAAGAAAGACCTCTCCCATTCCCTCTAACTCTCATTCTAACTCTTAGAAACATTGGAGAAGGATTCTTGGTGGTCCAAGCTTTCCATCTCTCAACATAATCTCCACAAGGTAACACTTGAAATCCCTCTTTTCTTTTCTCTTTCTCTTGCTTATTTTTCACAATTTCATCATCATGTTGTCTAGAAAATGGCTCCTAAGAGATCAAAAGGAATAAGGATTGAAGGAGATTCATATAACCATGACCTTTTTAGATCAAAAGAGGTAGCCCTAAGCTTTCCAAAATTTGAAACACGATGTGTCCATAAGGGAAAATACGTTGATTTGGATGAACTAGAGGACTTAGAACCCATTAGGTGGTTTGCACACCTAGAAGCTCTACCTCTACTACAAATAGATGAACCAATCTATCCACGGTTAGTGAGATTGTTCTATGCCAACCTATATGAAGACAATGATAGCCTAAGCACTTACATTCTAGGAACACCCATTAGAATATTTGACAGCACCATTTGTGAGCTAATTGGCATAACTGAAAAAGATAGGGGATGCTATTTTAAAGGTAAATGGGACGTCAAAAAAATAGGAGCAACCTATGCCGAAGCCGTGAAAACAATTTTTGCAAATCCAAACCTTGACTTCCTACCCAAGAGCTGTGAACACTTACTGCCTTTCAACTCTAAAATTCTTCATCACATTATCACAAGCATCATATTCCCCAAACAATTTCATCTTGACGAAATAAGTCAACTAGAGATAGGAACCATGTATTGGATTATGACCGGTCAGCATAATTGTTTTGGGTACTTGATTCGCCAACACATGCAGGATATTATGACTAAAGATACTATATTGCCATATGGGGGGTTAATCACTAGAATTCTTCATGCCTATGACATTTGCATTCCACCCGATGAAGAATCTATTCAAAATGATCAATATAACATAATAAATAAAAACCTGCTGAAAAAACTTAGGTGCACTTTTAGCAATGGCATATGGGTTAGGCAGCCTAGAAGGATGGATCCAATTCCTCCACCAATAGAACAACCCGAAACACCAATTCTTATGGGAAATGAATCTCCTCCTCCTAGTCCCTTTGGCGAAGCACCTTTAGCTCCTGTTTCCTCCTCTGAAGATATCATTATGACGGAGCTATCTCAGATCAAATCACAGCAAGAAGAAATTCAGAATCAACAAGTTGAAATTTTGAAGACACTACGACAGATGAATGAAAAAATAGATATCATGTATCAGCACTGTGGATTACCTCCTAAGGATTAAATTGATGTATCTTTTTATTCTGTTCTGTTTGCTTTTAAAAACAAGTTCAAGTTTGTCATCGATTGAACGATAATTGATCTTTCCTTTTAGATAACTACTGTCTTAATCTGCATAGATGATGCTGTCTTTTGGATAAACTATTTCTGGCAAATTTGAATGATGAACTTTGATAAATGCTAAACCTTTTTCTATGATCATCAATTAGCTGGCTTGTCTCTTTTTGTTGATGACAAAGGGGGAGAAGTGATGACTTACACCAGAATGATAGCATGACTAATATGAATTACAAAAACCTGTGTGATATGAATGTCTTATATGACTTGCAAATCCTTGAAAATATCACAAGATTGATATCATGAAATTTATATTGAAAATCTTTATCTTCTGTGTGATATGAATGTCTTATATGACTTGCAAATCCTTGAAAATATCACAAGATTGATATCATGAAATTTATATTGAAAATCTTTATCTTCTGTCGCAGCAAAATTCGTCCCGTATCATTTAACTTATGATTTTCATCGAAGTTTCGTACTTACTATTGTTTAATGAGGATAACGATAAGTTCTACGATTAGAACTTATCGGGTTATGCTTGAATCCAATGGGATGGAATTCAAGTGTTTTTTATCTTCTCATAATATGGCATATAGATAGGGGGAGTTATGTTTAACTCCGTCATCAATTGATTGTCATCATCAAAAAGGGGGAGATTGTTGAATCTCGGATTTTGATGATATAATCAATTGGTGGGTTAATTGATATAATCCATATTATTGAGTTAAGTGTGCAGGATTAACTACGATAACCAGAAAACATAAAGCAAGGATACCGGAGTCGAGCTCGATGGACGTTTAAGAGACCGAAGAATCATCGGAGATGCTGCCGGAACCATCCGAGAAGAAATCGGGAATGTGTCGGAAGTTCGCCGAAGAAATCGTCGGAGGCTCGCGGAGATCGCCAAGAAGGCTCGGCTACTCGTTAAAGTCATCACAAAGATTGGGAGCTTGCAGGGAGTCCGTCGGAAGAAGTTCGTCGGAAAGCTCGCCGGAACAAGACTCGACGTTCGCGGTTAAAAAACTTGCTTAGGATGTTTTTTTTGTGTTATGTAGTTCACCTGTAATTAGGATTAGGATTAAGAGATAATCCTATATCCTGGTTAGGGGCCAACTGGGCCCAGAGTCAGATTTGGTTTGGGCTAAAATTAAGCCAAACAAATGAATTGGAGAGCCAGGCGGTGCCACCGCCCAGCACCCGAGTGCTGGGCGGTGACACCTCCTTGGTTGGGCGGTTGCACCGTCCAGCACCCGAGCGCTGGGCGGTGGCACCGCCTGGCTGGGCGGTGGAACCTCCAGCACCGGGAACCCTAAGAGAATTCTAATTTTGGAGCCCAAAATTTGAATCCTCTTGAGGCCTATAAATACCCCTCAAATCTCAGCTGAGGTTACAACTTTTGTGAAGCATTTTGATTGAGAGAAAAGTCTTAGAAAGTCTTAGCAAGTCTTGTTTTCAATTTGCTAGAGGTTGAGCTGCTTGTAAAAGGTTGTAAGAGAGGTGTTTACCCTTCCATTTCAAGAGACTTGCTAGTGGAAGGTGGGAGCCTCATCGAAGAGGGGCCTCGCAAGTGGAGTAGGTCATTTGACCGAACCACTCTAAAAATCGGCGTAATCTCTGGTTTGCATTTTATTATTGTCATTTACATTACTGTAAATCTTCTTACTGCTTTAGTTCCTTATTACTCTTGCTGCGCAACTTTAAGAATACGCCTTCAAGTTAAACTTTTCAAGTTTCGTTCTTAACGTACGAAAGATTTTGTTAAAATCGAAGTTTTAATCTGCTGCACTAATTCACCCCCCCCTCTTAGTGCCGCTCCGATCCTAACAGCTAGTGTATGTGAGTGGTCGACTATTTTGCATGAGAACGGCTCCAATTCCGACTCCAGATGCATCGGCCTCAATGATGAAGGGTCTATTGAAATCTGGTAGCGCAAGCACCGGCGTCGTTGTCATGGCTGCTTTAAGTTTGTCGAAGGCAACAGAGGCTTTGTCCGACCATTGGAAAGCATCTTTTTTCAGTAAAGAAGTGAGTGGTGCACTGATCTTCCCATAGTCCTTAACAAATATTCGGTAGTAGCTCGTTAGTCCAAGGAACCCCCGCAGTAATTTCACATTTGTAGGTTTCGACCAGCCTTGCATTGCCTCAATTTTTGTTGGGTCTACCGCCACTCCTTCTTCTGATATTATATGCCCAAGGTACTCTACTTTTTGCTGGAGAAAGCTGCACTTTGGTTGCTTAACAAAAAGAGTATTCTCCCGAAGGATCGTCAAAACAATCCGTAAATGCTAAAAGTGAGTCTCAAGAGAAGGGCTGTAAATGAGAATATGATCGAAAAATACTAGCACAAATTTACGAAGAAAGCTCCGAAAAATATCATTCATGAGACTTTGAAAGGTTGAAGGAGCATTAGTGAGTCCAAAAGGCATTACCAAGAATTCATAATGGCCATCATGTGTGCGAAATGCAGTTTTTGGAATGTCATCGTCACATACCCGAATTTGGTGGTAACCGGATCGGAGGTCCAACTTCGTGAAGACTCGAGCTCCTTTCAATTCATCAAGAAGTTCATCCACCACTAGTATTGGGTACTTGTCCTTGACGGTGATGCCATTTAAAGCTCGGTAGTCGATGCACATCCGCCAAGTTCCGTCCTTCTTGCGTACAAGTAGCACCGGTGAGGAATAGGGGCTGCAACTTGGCCGAATCACCCTTGTTTCAAGCATCTCCTTTACGATCTTTTCAATTTCATCTTTCTGGAGGTGAGAATATTAGTACGGTCGAGTGTTCGTTGTTGGCTTGCCCGGAAGGATTAGAATTCGATGGTCATGTTGCCGAGAAGGAGGAAGACCGCGCGGTTCAGCAAATATGTCGGCACATTCAGTAAGCAATTGGGCAAGATTTTGATCTTCAATTTCTATTTTCTTCCCTTCTGGTTGCTGCTGGAGGTGCATCAAAAAGCCACCATTTACCTTGTGTAAAACTTTCTCCATTCATTGGGTCGAAATAGTGGTAACGTTGCTTCCGCGCTTCTCGCGTAGGATGATCTGTTTGCCCTTACAGTAGAATTTCATAATTAATTTAGAAAAGTTCCAAGAGACATCACCTAGTGTAGTCAGCCATTCTATACCAATCACTGCCTCATAGTCATTGATTGGTAGGAGGAAGAAATCGGTGATAATTTTTTGGTCTTGTAGCAATAGTTTCACCTACGGGCATCTTTGGTCGCACTTTAGGATTCTGCCGTCGACAACCTTTACATCGAACTTGCTGCAACCTTCAATATACAGTGCCATCCGAGCAGCAACCTTACTATTCAGGAAGTTATTAGTGCTACTCGTGTCGATGAGAATAGTGATCGGCTGTTGTTTGAGAAAGCCTCCAACTTTCATCGTTTGCGGGTTTGAGTAGCCGGCTAGTGCGTGTACCGTAATGTCGGTCGGCTGTGACTCTTCTTCCATATCTTCTTCTTTATGTTCAAGGCTCTCTTCTAGATGTTCAATGACCTCTTCTTCTACTAGTTCAATCATAAGAAGTCTACCTTTTTTACAGCGATGCTCGTGGCTCCACGGCTCGTCGCAATGCCAACATAACCCCTTCGCAGATTGCTCCCGAAGTTCTTCTCTTGTTAACCTTTTCAGTGCAGGGACTCGGTTGATAGTAGGGGGTGCTGAGGGCTTTAGTATTGTAGGTTGTGGAGTGATCCTAGTCCTCCGGGCTTCATGGTTCAATCGCTCTTCTTGAAGTCGTGCGAAAGAGATGGCTGCCATAAGCGTGTATGGTTGTCGCGCCTTAACTTCTCCCCGGATCTCCGGCTTTAAGCCCTCAAGAGGTCCCCAATAGTTGCTTTTCAGACCAATCACGAGTTTGATTAGATAATCTTTCAAACCTGGTTTGGTACTCCTGAATGGTGGAGGTTTGTTGGATCTTTGCTAGTTGTCCGTCAATGTTCTCGTAATAAGTTGGTCCGAAGCGGATCAGTAGTCCTTCTTTGAATTGTCACCATGAAAGGGCTCCATAAGTGTGTTCAAACCAGTCAAACCATTGTATGGCATCCCCTTCAAGATGTATAGCTGCAATTTCCACCATGGATGCATCCGCAGTTTTATGGTAACGAAAATATCGCTCCGCGCGCGAGATCCAACCAATTGGGTCTCCTTCTTCCCATCTAGGGAAGTCCACTCTCATGCGCGAATAGTTGGGGTCGGTCATAGAACCTCCCCTCCCTTGGAAGTCATCTCTTTGGGCATGATTTGATTGATTAGAGCTCTCTCCTTGATGTGATTTCTTCGGGCTTGGTGGTCGGCCTAAACCGAATTCGGTAAGGAGAGTCCGAATCTTATCCTCGATTCGTGCCTCAAAGGCTTCAAATTTAGCATTGATTGCCTCCTCAGATGCCATAGTATATGACTCCAAATCTGTGATGTTAAGATCTCTCTTTTGTTGACGGGTTAAAGGCATGTATAGGTTTGATAGAAATCAGTGAAAGTTTGCTACAGAATTGTGCTGTCTTGTAAGAGCAGAATTAACGTCGAAGAAACAGCGGTTTCTCGATGAAATCTCCACAAAAAATTTGAGAGATTTGAGGAGAGAATTGGCAGAAATATCTCAGTTTATATGACAGCAAGGATGTCCAATTTAATCAAGAAAATTGGTGTAAGTTGCGATAGCAGAATTCTCGTCGAAAAATTTCAGCAACTTACGATGAAATTTGCAGCAATACAGGAATGAATTTTTTTTTTTTTTTTGGATTTTCGAATAGGGATAACTAAATTGCAACAGCAGTAAGTTAGGAAACCAGAACCTGTTGCAATTCACAGGGAGATCAAAGGATGATCTACGGTGGTGGAGATGACGGTGGAATTTGGCGACGATCTTTTAAGCAATTGTGGGAATTGCTTTGGGCGGTTGTGGAGGGTTGATGGATGGCAGTGGAAGGGCAGCGAGATGCCAAGAACGCTGCTCTGATACCAGGTGTTAGAACCCTTGCAGATTCTAAACTTGGGGTTGATCTCTTTAGGGGATCGGCCTCCTTGGAACTCTATAGGGGTTCCTCCCTCCAAGTTGCTGCTCAAAGGCTGCAGAAAAGATTCATCTATTGCTTATTAAAAGAGGAGGAATACATGACTATTTATAGGGCTTCTAAACCCTAACTCCTAATAGGACTCTTACTTATAACCAACTCCTAATAGGACTCCTACTCAAGACTCCTATTCCCTTACAACTCCTAATTCTTCTCTAAGAAAAAACCTCTTACATGAATGTCCCTTTCAATTAGGACTCTCCTAGCTAGAGTCCTAACAGAATGTCCCTCTCAATTAGGATTCTCCTAGCTAGAGTCCTAACAGTTGCACCGCCCAATCTCGCTCGGAGACTGAGCCCAGGCGGTGCCGCCTCCTGGCTGGGGCGGTTGCACCACCCAATCTTGCTCGGAGACTTAGGCCAGGCGGTGCTACCTCCTCGCTTGGCCGGTTGCACCTCCCGCCAGAAATCAGGGTCCGAATGGGTTGATCCATTCGGCCCAATTTGGGTTTTTCAAGGGCCCAATTGCCCCAAGATTAAGTTAATGGGATCACCTCCCATTTCCAACTTAATTATTGTGCTAACTACGATTTTTCCTAAGACATTTACTGTAACTTACTCCGGTGCGTCAATCGCTTCTTCCGGCGAGCTTCCGGCGAACTTCCATCGATCATCCGATGAACCCTTAGTGATGCTCCAGCGGACTTCCGGCAAACTCCTGAACTTGCAACGATCCACTTGGCAAGTTCCGACGAGCTTCTTTGGCAAGCTCATGGACTTCTCGGATTTGTTCCTGTAGAACCTCCGACGACTGTCCGAACTTCCGTCAAACTCTCGAACTCCCAACGTGATCATTGTCTTGACTCCGACGCAACTCTTGCTACATGTCTTTCTTCTATCGTAGTTAATCCTACACACTTAAAACAAAACTTCAATCGAGACAATTAATCCTAAGCAATTAACCAAGTTGTCCGGCATGTCATTGGTCCCTCGACGCTTCGTCCGATCTTTCGGCGCATCGTCCTCTCCTGCAGCCTATTGCCCAATCGGCCAGTTGCCTCCGCAACTCCGATATCCTTGGCACAATACCCGCTCTTCTTGGCCCGATGCCCGAGTCCATGGCCCGAAGCCTTCTGTCGATACGTCGACCGATCCACCGGCCCGACGTTCAATCTTCTGACATGTTCCTCCGGCACAACATGATTTTCCTGCTTTAATTGTCTCATCCTGATCGGAGCATCCTGCATCACTTAAAATACAGATTAAATCATAAACATATATCAAGTAGTTTCATCATCAAAATACGAGATTCAACAATCTCTCCATTTTTTTGATGATGACAACCACTTGATGACGGAGTTAAACTTAACTCCCGAAGTTTAAACAAACTCCCCCTATCAATATGCCATATTGATAGAACCTTGAATTCAAACTGAATTCAAGTCATTGCAATATTCATCATGAATACTTGCAACATGTCACCATGAACTTATGCATAAACTTATGCATAACATGTCATGTCATCAACATACTTCTCCCCTTTGTCATTAACAAAAAGGAGAAGTACCACAATCAAGTGTTTGTGATATTGGTTTAACTCATTGCATGAAAAACATAATATCAAGTTTTATCATCATGCAAGTTTGCTATTATCAAATGGTATGATATCAACATGTAAGATTGCAATGTAAGCTTTTGATATTGTAACGCAAACATTTCAAGTGTTTATCAATTGTAGCATTTCATCACATAGCAAGATATCAATAAGTAAAGTTGCGATGCTAGTTCTTGATAATGCAACCATGGCATAGAGCAAATATGGCAATCATAGCATCAATTCATATATTTCTCCCCCTTTGTTGTCAACAAAAAGGAGAACGATATAAGCAAATTTTAAATATAAGTGCGATGCCATAAGCAGGTTCATGTCATTTTTCAACAAAGAGTGATAAGATACCAAATATTCAAACATCTCAAGGAAAACATGACATGGAGATAGTTTTGAAAACTTCTTCCATTTTATTTGTTATTTTCTTTTTACATGAAGGAGGAAAGCTATTTCTGAGCTTACTCGAATGAAGTTAAAATTGATAAGATATTAAAGCACATTTCATTTTTACAAGTATCAAGATATGTATGTGAATCAAATCTTTTGTACGTAAAAATGACTTCCTTTTTCAAGAAGGAATTTATAAGCAGGAATTATTTCATCAAATTCATTTCTCAAAACAAATTATTGTTCACATAATAAGTGTATGAGAGATGTATTTGCTAGTTGATTCCATATGTCAAAAATCAATGATATGAATTAAACTTGATATGACATATGCTTATTAAGTTTGGAAGAGGATAATTCAAAAATTCAATTGTTAAGAGAATCCGAAAATGAAATTAACATTTTCATGCATTCGGACAAGACTGTGCTATTGATTTTCAAATACAATCATGAAGATAAGACATGCTCATCATCATGGTAGTACGATAGCAAGTTTACAATACACAAGCTAGCAAAAAAATTTTTCAACATTTTAAGACATGCAAGCTAGCAATTTTCTCTTTGAGATATGCACATTAGCAACTCTTTCTCCCCCTATATCATTGGCAAAAAGAAGGGAAGACCCTTTACATTTTTTTTTTTGATAAGTAAAAGTAAATTGATTTTGTGTAAAGTTTCTACAAATAGCTTTGTCTATACAAGTTATAGACGAAGCTAGGTAACTCATAGAGTACTCATGCGGTAGTTATGACTACACATGCTATAGACTATAACTCTTAACTGTGGCCAACAAATAAAATTTAATGTCCAGATATGCTAAGATTTCCTGTGGGTATAGCTTTTGACATCATGCCCAAGATCTTTAGCTAATAGCAAAATTGAATTTGATAGAAATATATTTTATCAAATTTCTAAATCATGACAAAGGTAGGTTTCAATCTTATTTGTGCATCATTATATTTTCAAATTCAAACATGCACAATTTCAAAAACCTTATATTTCATTCATGCATGATACTGAATAAATCAATCAATATTATGAGCATATTATACATGATACTTAAATTTTTAACTATTTATCAATATTTTGATCATGATACCAAACATTCATCATTTAGAGTATTCATGACATTAAATCAACATTTATAATACATCATTTTAGTAACAACTCATAGCATTTTAAATCATGATTTACATCATATGTAATACATCACATCATAATTAAAAAGCTCAAGTTTTGCATGCATCATTGCAAATCATAAATGCTTCATATCATGATGGTATCAATTTTGTCAAATTATATCCTACCATGCATGATCATAACTTTTCATTTGTATACATCAAAATAAATTAATGAATATTTCATGTATTCATATCATCACATAAGGAATATCAAGAAGAATTGGTAATGAGATTTACGAATCATGTAGACAAATTATGAATATTAAGAGACATATTATGATTCTTTTTAGATAACTCAAATAGCAAAAAGAAAGAATCATAGTAAGTTATTTTGATTTATAAAAAGAATTCTCAAGTTATAATTCCAAGAAATCAAGATTCATTTCAATAAATTTCAATAAGAACACAAAGTAGGTGATCTTGATTCATAAATGATTTCAAGTTATAAATCATGGGAAATTAAGATCATGATTTCGATAAAACCCATTAAATTCAAATCATCAAAATCTCAACATTACTTTCAAGAGATTCAAAATGGCATAGATAATTTTATTAATCTCTTAGTGAAAAAGTCAATAAGGTAGAGAAAAATAAATTTTCAAGAAAAATACTTTTCTCTTTTTAGTTGTTTTAATTCATATGATTTTATTTCATCTATGCCAAACATGTAGTATATTTTAAAATCGAAAGTGCAAGTTTTATTATGAGAAAGATCAATAAGGCACTTTTATTACCGTGAAAATCGAAAATCGCAAGATTCATCATCCATAATTATAAAACCAATAAACACGATTTTTAAAATCTCATGCATAGAATAAAATCATGGTATCAAAACATCATTATATCATCAAGCATGATTTCATATTTTCAATCAAAATCATTTTGTTTGTTTATAATAAAATATATATTTTTCATGATTATTTTCAGAACTACTAGCATGATCATAAATTTTGCATTTTCATCATAATTTTTTTTAAAACATGTAATTTTCAGAAAAATTAATTCTATACTAAAAAAGAAAATGCATTATGAAGAGCATCATGTAATTTCGAAATAAATTAAGGGGGTTTTGATTACCTCATTGTTGAATGTCGTTAAGGCATAGTTTGCCATCTCGCCTTTCTTGATTTTCTCCTCGTCTTCGAAGGAGCTCGATTCATCCCACTTTATGTTCTTCTTCTTTGGCCTCTTCTTTTGTTCAAGTTTATTATTTATTTTAGATTTTTATTTAATAAACTTATTAAGATTTAGTGTTCGAAGTTCAAGTTCATCATTGTCCTCATCACTTGAGTCATCGCTCAAGTGGTATTCATTTGTCTGGAGTTCCAAATCCTTCCTGTTCTTTGGAAGGTGATTTTGTTCATCATGTTCATCATGCGCATTGTGCACCATTTCATATGTCATCAAAGAACCAATTAGTTCTTCAAGTGGTAAGTTGTTTAGGTTTTTAGCTTCTTGTATTGCAGTTACTTTTGAATCCCACTTCTTAGAAAGCGAATGCAAAATCTTGTTTACGAGTTCAAAATCCGAAAAATATTTTCCAAGAGCTCTAAAACTATTGACGACATCCGTGAAACGGGTGTACATGTCGCCTATAGCCTCGCTTGGTTGCATTCGAAAAAGCTCAAAATCATGCAATAAAATGTTAACTTTCGAGTATTTGACTCTACTAGTTCCCTCGTGCATGATTTCAAGTGTTCGCCAAATGTCAAAAGCCGTTTCGCACGTAGAAACCCGATTGAACTCATTTTTGTCCAAAGCGTAAAATAAGGCATTCATAGCCTTTGCGTTTAAAGAAAAATACTTCTTCTCGAAATCCGACCATTCGTTCATCGGTTTAGAGGGAAGTTGAAAACCGTTTTCAACGATATTCCATAAATCCAAATTCATAGAAATCAAGAAAACTCTCATTCAAGTTTTCCAATAAGTGTAGTCCAATCCGTTAAACAACGGTGGACGAACAATCGATAAGCCCTCTTGAAAGCCATGAAGAGTCATTTCTCTCGGGTGTAAATCTGAATTGAGAAATACCAGGCTCTGATACCAATTGTTAGGATCAAGAGCACTAAGAGGGGGGGGGGTGAATAAGTGTAGCGGAAATCTTTCAACGATAAAAACTGCGTTCGAACGATAAAAACGATTTCGGTGTGAAAGCCGATTCTAAGATTACTTTAACTTAAGATCAAGCGAGATGACGTTAAAGTCAATCTATGAAGGCAGTTTGCAGTTATGATGAAAACCAGAATATAAGCGCAAACTGAAATACGACGTTCGTACGAAGAAACTGATTTACGTCTAAATACTGATTCGTAAATCACTTGATTAGGCGAGATGCAGTTTAAGCAAGGATATAAAGGTAGTTTGCAGTTATGATAGAAATCAAAACGTAAATGCAAACTGAAATATGATGATCGTACAAAAAAACATATTTACGTCTAAACGCTGTTTCGGAAAGTGCAAAGCTTGAAACCCGATTGTATATGCGCAGAAAGCAGTAAGCTTTAGAGGAGGTTTGCAGTAAAGATAATATGCTCAAAGTAAATGCAAACTGAGATTTAGAGTGGTTCGGTCAATCTTGACCTACTCCACTTTTGGCTTCCTCCACCGACGAGGTCACCGACGGCAACTAGAGGCCTTCCTTCAATAGGCGAAGGCCAACCACCCTTTTACAGTTTCACTCCTTTTGACGGGCTTAGGAGACAACCCTTACAGAATTTTCTCTCCTCTCTTTAAAGCTCAGAACTTGGAAGAAAAGAGGGAGAAGAACTTTTGGCCTTTACAACAATTTTGAGCTCTAAAAATCACAGAACAAGATCAAGATTTCGAAGTGTATTATGTATCCTTTCAGTGCTGAATGGGTGGGGTATTTATTGTTGGGAAATCATGGGGCGACATCACATCCGCAGCGGAAGAACAAGAAAACAAAATCCCCGATTCCCAAAAAGATGTTCGTCGTCGTGCGAATATTGGTGTGCAAAATTTCGCGAAACATGAAACTGCGTATAGAGTAGATTGTGTTACCTAGGGAGATCGTATATCCCTGTTTCCTTGCAGATCCTTAGGAGAGGGTAAAGGAGGTCAAGCGTCCTCCTCTCTAGCGGTGATCCACACAGTAGGGCTGCGATGACGCTCCTCAAAACTCCAGGCCTGATCTGAGGTGGAGAGGAAGAGGAGAATAGGACAGGCAAGCAAAGGCTCTAGCCTATGAGGCTCTGAATCCCTCCTATTTATAGAGGTCCCCTGTCAAACCCTAATGGGTCCTCCCCTAGTGGGTATTGGATCTGCATCCAATAAGACAAGGGCTCCGTCGGATATCTCATATCCGAACCTCTACTCATCGCAATGCCTACCATATGTGTGTGACCCTCTAGGCCCAATATCGAGCTGGCCGTAAGTCATACCTGTCAGAACTCCTTCTAACTCAGTGAATTATTATCTCTGTAATAATTCACTTGACTCATCGACTACGGAAGTATTAGGCCACTACGCCGTAATCCCCAGATGATACAAGGGAATCCAATCCATTGAACCTGTCTGTCCTCAGTTACCGTGTACCTATAATCCCTCATCCATCTAATATCCCAGAGACCGTATATCAAGCATGGTGTTGTCAGACCCATATGGTTTATACTGGAGTCTCGCTCTAATCGGATTCTCCCGGAGAACTCTTTCTCTCTCAACCCGAATGACCCTGGCCAGGGATTTGTCTGAGCAAGAACACATGGGTATTCCTCTCATGATGCCGAGAGTGGATGATCCTCTATCGACACTCAATAGCCCTCGTAAGGTCGACTACCACTCCCAATGACCAACTGTACTAGATCTGTGACAGCCAAACCTATAAGTCTGGTATCAAAGAGTGGAGCACTCATACAGGACATCCTTGGTGTCTCAAGTCTAAGGACCAGATACACCACTAGGACCACGGCATCTCTGTCTGACAATAAGGCATCATCGACCATCCAGCATTCCGTAAGCGGATCAATCAATGAACTCATTCTCCAATGAGCACCTGTACTGTATCCCTAGTGTCCCTACACGAGCAGCTATGAGACCAGCTGCATCAATCATATGGACGGGTATATAGCACACTAGTCTATCCGGTTATCACGATTTCCCTCTCGAGTAACCTATGACCGGGATTATTTAGGATATGTGTTTAAAGGTGAATCGATCTCATTATCGTGATCTCATCACGATTTGATTCCCATTGCACAAATCCAAGGACATCACAATATATATATGCATATATGCAATAGTTATAAAGTCATATACGCCAAAATATAATAAGCAAAAAGATTCTGTATCAAGTCACACGTGCCATCACTCACGTGATTGGCTTGTTGGGCACCTATGACTAGCATTTATAGGCCCCAACCCAGTTAAAATTTGGAGCTCAAAACTGTCAATTCCCGAAATTCCGGGATCAGGCGGTTGCACCTCCTAACTAGAGCGGTTGCACCACCTAGCAAAGATCGAAGACTGAGCCTCTAGGCGGTGCCACCTCCTGTCAGGGGCGGTTGCACCTCCTGCCACAGCTCGAAGACCGAGCTCAAGCGGTGCAACCTCCTGACTGAGGCGGTTGCACCGCTCAGCCAGTGCTCAGAGACCGAGCCCAAGCGGTGCCACCTCCTGTCAGGGGAGGTTGCACCGCCCAATCTCGCTCGGAGACTGAGCCCAGGCGATGCCACCTCCTGGCTGGGGCGGTTGCACCACCCAGTCTTGCTCGGAGACTTAGCCCAAGCGGTGCTACCTCCTGGCTTGGGCGGTTGAACCTCCCGCCAGAAATCAGGGTCCGAATGGGTTGATCCATTCGGCCCAATTTGGGTTTTTCAGAGGCCTAATTGCCCCAAGATTAAGTTAATGGGATCACCTCCCATTTTCAACTTAATCATTGTGCTAACTATGATTTTTCCTAAGACATTTACTGTAACTTGCTCCGGTGCGTCAATCGCTTCTTCCGGTGAGCTTCCGGCGAACTTCCATCGATCATCCGATGAACCCTCGGTGATGCTCCTGTGGACTTCCGGCAAACTCCTGGACTTGCGACGATCCACTTGGCGAGTTCCGACGAGCTTCTTTGGCAAGCTTATGGACTTCTCGGATTTGTTCCCGTAGAACCTCCGACGACTATCCGAACTTCCGTCGAACTCTCGAACTCCCAACGTGATCATTGTCTTGACTCCGGCGCAACTCTTGCTGCATGTCTTTCTTCTATTGTAGTTAATCCTGCACACTTAAAACAAAACTTCGATCGAGACAATTAATCCTAAGAAATTAACCAAGTTGTCCGGCATGTCATTGGTCCCTCGACGCTTCGTTTGATCTTTCGGCGCATCGTCCTCTCTTGCAGCCTATTGCCCAATCGGCCAGTTGACTCCGCAACTCCGATATGCTTAGCACAATACCCGCTCTTCTTGGCCCGATGCCCGAGTCCACGGCCCGAAGCCTTCGATAGATACGTCGACCGATCCACCGGCCCGACGTTCAATCTTCTGACATGTTCCTCCGGCACAACATGATTTTCCTGCTTTAATTGTCTCATCCTGATTGAAGCATCCTGCGTCACTTAAAACACAGATTAAATCATAAACATATATCAAGTAGTTTCATCATCAAAATACGAGATTCAATAGTAAGAGGGGTATTTGCCCTTCCCCTTCAAGAGATTTGCTAGTGGAAGGTGGGAGCCTCATCGAAGAGGGCCTCGCAAGTGGATGTAGGTCATTTGACCGAACCACTTTAAAATCGGCGTGATCTCTAGTTTGCATTTCATTATTGCTATTTACATTACTACAAACCTTCTTACATGCTTTATTTCCTCATTACCTTTGCTGCACAACTTTACGAATACGCTTTCAAGTTAAGCACTTCCGAGTTCGATTTTTATCTACGAAAGATTTGTCAAAACCGACGTTTTAATCCGCTGCACTAATTCACCCCCCCCTCTTAGTGCCGCTCCGATCCTAACAATTGCTATAAGAGCTAGGCTCACTCTCATATTTGGTTTGATACCCAAGAGAGATGACTTACTCCGACATGCATGAGGGTCATTCTATCACACGTCCACCCATGTTTAATGGGTCGGATTACACTTATTGGAAGACTCGTATGAGGATCTTCCTCATTTTCATGGATTTTGAGCTTTGGACTATTGTTGAAAATGGATTTCAAACATCTTCTCTTCCGATGAGCGAATGGAATGAATCAGAGAAAAAGGTTTTTGCTTTAAACGCAAAGGCTATGAATGCCTTGTTTTGTGCACTAGACAAAAATGAATTTAATCGTGTTTCAATTTGTGATTCGGCTTTTGATATTTGGAGAACTCTTGAGGTCACTCATAAAGGCACTAGCCGAGTGAAAGAGTCCAAAATCAACATCCTTGTGCACTCTTACGAACTTTTCCGAATGAAACCAAGTGAGTCCATCGGAGACATATACACCCAGTTCACGAATGTCATCAATGGACTCAAAGCTTTTGGTAAAGATTTTACTAACTTTGAACTAGTAACTAAAATCTTAAGATCCCTCCCTAAAAGTTGGGATCCAAAAGTTACAGCAATTCAAGAGGCCAAAGACCTTAAAACATTCCCTTTAGAAAAACTTATTGGGTCCATAATGACCTACGAAATGACATGTCAAGCTCATGACGAGCTCGAGAACCCTCTTCCAAAGAATAGGAAGGATATGGCCCTCACATCACAAGAAGACCACTTGAAAGGAACATCAAGTGATAAGGACAGTGACAATGACATTACACTTTTGACTCAAAATTTTAAAAAATATTTAAGAAAGAACAAATTTAAAAATAATACAAAATATAAATTCGAACACAAGAAGGACCAAGTGATTTGCTATGAGTGCAAAAAACCGGGACACTACAAGAACGATTGTCCTCAAGCCAAAAAGAGAACATCAAAGAAGAAGGCGCTCAAGGCAACGTGGGATGATTCAAGCGCGTCCGAAGAAGAGGAGTCCAACACCGAGCAAGTTGCTCATTACGCCCTAATGGCCATCGGAAAAGAGGTAACAGATTTAATTGATCCAGATTTACCTTATCATGAATTATTAAATGCTTTTCATGAGTTATTTGATGAATGTAAGAAGATTAGTAGAAAATACAAATTGCTAAAAAAGGAGCATGATAGTCTCACTTGTGATATCGATAAATTAAAAACTGAATATCGTGATAGTTTAGCTCCATGTATAAAATGCCATGATCTAGAATCTCTCCAAAAGGAGAACTTGCTACTTAAGGACACCTTGAAGAAATTCGAGGTTGGTAGCAAATCTTTGAACATGATCCTTACAAATAAGGGTCACGTTCCTAAAAGAAGTGGAATCGGATTTGTGAGAAGTCTTCACCAAAATCCAACCACCTTCATTAAAGGCCCCGTTTTACATGTTCGACACCAAAGCAATTGCAACTTTTGTTGCAAATATGGACATAAAACTTATAAACGTCCATTCAAGAAAATTAGTCCGAACAAACTAATTTGGGTTCCTAAAGGAACCATGATCAATTCTATGCAATATGATGAAAAAGTTAAATCAGTTTTTAAGGCACCCAAAAGAAAATGGGTACCTAAAAATAATCCCTTCTTGTAGAAACATATACCATCACAAGCTAGGAGCAAGAGATAGTATCTATATAGTGGATGCTCAAGACATATGACTAGAGATCCATCTCATTTCTCTATGCTCACTAGCAAAGAAGAAGGGTATGTCACCTTCGGAGACAACAACCAAGGCAAAATCATTGGCAAGGGAACAATAGGTAATAAATTAAAATTTTCTATTGATGATGTCTTACTAGTTGATGGATTGAAACATAATCTCTTGAGTGTTAGTCAATTATGCGATAAAGGTTATATTGTTAGATTTGAATCAAATGTGTGTATTATTGAAAAACCAAACCATAACATAACTATGATTGCATTAAAACAAAATAATGTCTACACCATCAACCTTGATGAACTAAGTAATGAAATGTGCTTCTTCGCTTTAAATAATGATGCTTGGCTTTGGCATAGGAGACTAGGCCATGCAAGCATGAAACTAATATCTAAGATCTCATCTAGAGAATTAGTGCGAGGAATTCCAAATATAAAGTTTATTAAGGACAAAGTATGCGATGCATGTCAACTAGGTAAACAAATAAAAACTAGTTTCAAACCAAAAACTCAAATTAGCACCACTAGACCATTATAATTGATTCATTTGGACTTATTTGGACCAATTGACACGACAAGTCTAGGAGGAAGCAAATATGCGTTTGTAATTGTGGATGACTATACTAGATACACTTGGACCTATTTCTTAGCTCACAAAAGTGATTGTTTCAAGTGTTTCTCTAAATTTTGTAAACTCACTCAAAACGAAAAAGGTTTCATGATTTCATCAATTCGGAGTGATCATAGTGGCGAATTTCAAAACCGTGACTTTCAAAATTTTTGTGAAGTTAATGGATACAATCACAACTTCTCCACTCCGAGAAATCCCCAACAAAATGGAGTAGTCGAAAGAAAAAATAGAAACCTACAAGAAATGGCAAGAACGATGTTAAATGAACATAGTCTACCCAAGTATTTTTGGGTCGAAGCCTTAAATACGGCTTGCTACATCATGAATAGGGTCCTAATAAGACCATCCCTATCAAAAACTCCCTATGAATTATGGAATTACAAAAAACCAAATATTTCCTATTTTAAAGTTTTTGATTGTAAATGCTTTATTTTGAATGAAAGGGATACCTTAGGAAAATTTGATGCTAAATCCGATGAAGGCATCTTTCTTGGTTACTCTTCCGTTTCTAAGACTTTTCGGGTTTTTAACAAAAGAACCTTAGTAATAGAAGAGTCTATTCATGTAGTTTTTAATGAAATTTCTAATTTAAAGAAAAATGATTTTGATGATGATCTTGGTTTTGATAATTTGAATTTAAATGAACCCCCTCCTCAAAATTGCAACTTGGATGCACCTTCTTCCGAAATTTCCTTACCCAAGGAATGAAAGTATATAGATGCTCATCCAAAGGAGCTAATTATAGGAGATACATCAAAAGGGGTTCAAACTCGTTCCTCTTTCAAGAATTTTTGTGCTAACGCCACCTTCCTTTCTCAAATCGAACGTAAATGCATTGACGAGGCCATAAAAGATGATTTTTGGGTTATTGCAATGCAAGAGGAATTGAATCAATTTGAGAGGAATAAGGTAGGGAAGCTTGTTCCTAGACCAAGTGACCATTTAGTCATTGGTACTAAATGGGTCTTTAGAAACAAGCAAGACGAAAATGGTATCGTGGTTAGAAACAAGGCTAGATTAGTGGCCAAAGGTTTCAACCAAGAAGAAGGTATCGATTACGAAGAAACCTTCGCTCCCGTGGCTCGATTAGAAGCCATAAGGATGCTCCTTGCCTATGCTAGTAGTAATAATTTTAAACTGTTTCAAATGGATGTCAAAAGTGCTTTCTTGAATGGTTTTATTTCCGAAGAAGTATATGTCGAACAACCTCCCGGATTTGAAAAATCTCTTCTTCCTAATCATGTATTCAAATTGACTAAGACTCTCTATGGCTTGAAACAAGCTCCTAGAGCTTGGTATGAAAGGCTTAGCTCATTTCTTATTTTAAATAATTTTACCAAAGGCAAGGTTGATACTACATTGTTTATTAAATATTTTGAAAATAATTTTCTTATTGTGCAAATTTATGTTGACAATATTATTTTCGGCTCCTCGGATGAATCACTATGTGAATCATTTGCCAAATGTATGAGTCATGAATTTGAAATGAGTTTAATTGGTGAATTAACTTTCTTTTAGGATTACAAATCAAACAACTTAGTGATGACATATTTCTTAACCAATCTAAATATACATTAGAATTGTTAAAACGATTTAACATGGATATTTCAAAAGCAATAAGCACCTCTATGAGTACTTCGACTAAGTTAGATATGGATGAAAATAGTGAAAATTTTGATCAAAAAACATATAGGGGAATGATAGGTAGTCTACTCTACCTCACCGCGACTAGACCGGATATTATATTTAGTGTAGGACTTTGCGCTAGGTTTCAATCTAATCCTAAATTATCTCATATTAAGAGTGTTAAAAGATTATTTAGGTATCTTAAAGGAACTCCAAATTTAGGATTGTGGTATCCAAAATCTGAAAAATTCGATTTAATAGCTTCTGCATATACCGATTTTGGCGGATGCAGGATAGATAGAAAAAGTACATCCGGAACATGCCAATTTTTAGGACATGCACTTGTTTCTTGGACTTCCAAGAAACAAAATTCAGTTGCACTATCTACGGCGGAAGCCGAATACATTGCTGCAAGTGCATGCTGTGCACAAATTGTTTAGATGAAAAATACATTAGAAGACTATGGAATTCACTTCAAAAATATTCTCATAAAATGTGATAATACTAGTGCCATATGCCTCACCAAAAATCCAATTCAGCACTCCAGAACTAAGCACATCGACGTTAGGCATCATTTCATATGCGATCATATCCTTAACAATAATGTTTTTCTAGAATTCATTGACACAAAGCATCAATTAGCAGATATATTTACAAAAGCTTTGAATGAAGACCAATTTGAATTCATTAGAAGGGAATTAGGTATGTTAAATTGTCCCTAAGAATAAACTTGTTTGAATGGATTTTTTGTAAAGTTTTTTATTCTCTCTCCGTTCCTCGGTGAATTTGATCTTTCTCTTTCGATTTTAAATGAAACGTTAAATTACCTTATCCTATCTTGAGTCAAACACCACTCTCATCAGATCAAGAATGATTTTATGACATTTTGTGAATCTCGAAATTGATTTTGATGGCTTGATTATGAGTTTCAAGTTGACGATTTGAATTTGAATGAGTCTGTATTCGAATTATGATCTTAACTTATTGGAGTTACTACTTGAAATTTTTAATCACAATCTCTTCCTTGTACACCTACAATTTTTGTTATTTATAAAAATAAGAGATTTGATAAAATGGATGAATGCTGAATTTTCCTTTAAGATGAACTCTGCGTAAATATTTTAGCATACTAAATTTTGAATGATGAATTTTTGTATGAACAATGCTGAATTCCTGATGTTATAATCATAAATTATGTGCTTCAAGTCTCATTCCCTTTTTGTTGATGACAAAGGGGGAGAAATGATGACTAAGTGATGACTTATACCATTTCGATAGCATGACTCAATGAAAATGTCTTATGTGCATCGATAACATGACTTATATGATTTACAAAAGCTTGTATAATACAAATATCTCATATGCCTTGCAAAATTTTTGAGAATATTGCAAGATTGATTGATCATATTGAAAGCATGCCTTACATCTATATCATCAAATTCATGTTGAAAATCTTTATCTCCTGTCATAGTAAAAATCGTCCCTTATCATTTGACTTGAAAATGATTTTCATCGAAGTTTCGTATTTACTATTGCTTAATGAGAATAACGATAAGTTCTACGGTTAGAACTTATCGGTTTATACTTGAATTTGATGGGATGGAATTCAAGTATTTTTATCTTCTCATAATATGGCATATAGATAGGGGGAGTTACGTTTAACTCCGTCATCAATTGATTGCCATCATCAAAAAGGGGGAGATTGTTGAATCTCGGATTTTGATGATAAAATCAATTGATGGGTTAATTGATCTAATCCATATTATTGAGTTAAGTATGCAGGATTAACTACGATAACCAGAAAACACAAAGCAAGAATACCGGAGTCAAGTTCGATGGACGTTTAAGAGACCGAAGAATCGTCGGAGATGCTGCCGGAACCAACCGAGAAGAAATCGGGAACCTGTCGAAATTTTTAGAAGTTCGCAGAAGAGATCGTCGGAGGTTCGCGGAGGTCACCAAGAAGGCTCGGCTACTCGTTAAAGTTAACACAAGATCGGGAGCTTACTGGGAGTCCGTTGGAAGAAGTTCGTCGGAAAGCTCGCCGGAACAAGACTCGATGTTCGCGGTTGAAAACTTGCTTAAGATGTTTTTAGTTATGTAGTTCACATGTAATTAGGATTAGGATTAAGAGATAATCGTATATCCAGGTTAGGGGCCAATTGGGCCCAAAATTAGACTTGGTTTGGGTAGAAATTAAAGCCCAACCTGTGAACCGAAGGGTCTGGCGGTGGCACCACTTGGCTGGGCGGTGGCACCGCTAGTCCACTGTTAGTGTCAGACACTGACAGGCGGTGGCACCGCCACTAACAAGCGGTGGCACCGCCAGCATCGGAAACCAAAGAGAATTCAAATTTTGGAGCCCAAATTTGAATCCTCTTGAGGCCGATAAATACCTCTCAAATCTCAGCTAGGATTACAACTTTTTGATAAGCAATTGATTGAGAGAAAGGTCTTAGAAAAGTCATAGCAAGTCTTGTTTTCAATTTGCTAGAGTGTTCGCCTCCTTCTTTCTTACTGAAAATTTGTAAGAGTGTGAACCGCTTGTAAAGAGTTGTAACAGGGGTATTTGCCCTTCCCCTTCAAGAGATTTGCTAGTGGAAGGTGGGAGCCTCATCGACCACTTTAAAATTGACGTGATCTCTGGTTTACATTTCATTATTGCTATTTACATTACTACAAACCTTCTTACATGCTTTATTTCCTCATTACCTTTGCTGCATAACTTTACGAATACGCTTTCAAGTTAAGCACTTCCGAGTTCGATTTTTGTCTACGAAAGATTTGTCAAAACCGACGTTTTAATCCGCTGTACTAATTCACCCCCCCCCCCCCCTCTTAGTGCCGCTCCGATCCTAACACTTATTTATAGAGGTCCCCTATCAACTCAATCTTAATGGATCCTACCCCATTGGGTATTGGATCTTCATCCAACTACCCAAGCCTCGTGGATCTCTATCCAATAATCTTTCATTGGCTCTTATTGGATCTTATCCACTTATCCATAGGATCTAATAATTCAGTGGTTTATTGGATATTTAAAAAGATAGAAGCTTCGGTAGATATCTCATATCCGAACCTCTACTTGTCGCATTGACTATCATATGTGTGACCCTCTAGGCCCAATATCGAGCTACTCGTGAGTCATACCTATTAGAACTCATTCTGGCTCAGTGAATTATTATCTCCATAATAATTCACTCGACTTATCCACTACGGACGTACTAAGCCACTACGTCGTAGTTCCCAAACGATATAAGGGAATCCAATCCATTAGACTTGTCTATCCTTAGTTACCATGTATCTATAGTCCCTCATCTATCTAATACCCCAGAGATCATATATTGGGCATGGTACTGTCAGGCCTATATAATTTTTACTCGAGTCTTGTTTTAATCGGATTCTCCTAAAGAACTCTCTCTCTCAATCCGAATGACCGTAGCTAAGGATTTTTCTGAGCAAGAACACCTGAGATATTTCTTTCATGACACCGAGAGTGGATGATCCTCTATCAACACTCAATAGTCCTCATAAGGTTAGCTATCACTCTCGATGACTTACTATGCTAGATATGAAACTTCTAGACCTATAAGTTTGATATCAAAGAGTGGAGTACTCATACAGGACATCCTTGGTATTTCAAGTCTAAGGACCAGATACTCTACTAGGATGACGAAATTAATATTTGACAATAAGACATCATCAACCATCCAACATTCCATGAGCGGATCAATCAATGAAATCATTCTCCAATGAGCACTTGCACTATAGTCCTAGTGACCCCAAACGAGCATCTATGAGGTCAACTACCTCCATCATATGGACGGGTGTATAAAACACCATTTTGTCCGGTTATCTTGATGTCCCTCTCGAGTAACCTATGACTAGGATTATTTAAGGTTTGTGTTTAAAGGTGAATCGGTCTCATTATCGTGATCTTATCACGATCTGATTCTCATTGCACAGATCTATAGACATCACAGTATATATACACATATATGTAACAAGCAATATAAAGTGATAAAATATAGAAATATAATAAGCAAAAAGAATGCATATCATGTAACACCTGTCATCACTCACGTGATTGGCTTGTAGGGCACCTATGACTAGTAATCTCCCACTTGACCTAAAGCCAATCACCTATATGTCGGATCCCCATAAGACCCCTATGACGCTCAAAGATAATTTGAGATAATGACTTTGTTAGTGGATCTTCGGATGAAACTCTTTCCACTACTACATCTCCTTGGGTCGCAATCTCTCTGATCACGTGGAACCTCCTCATAATGTGTTTAGACTGTTGAATCTCGTATTTTGATGACGAAACTAATTGATAATTGTTTATGATTTAATCTACGTATTGAGTGATGCAGGATGCTTCGATCAGGATAAGACAATTAAAGCAGGAAAAATCATGTTAGGCTGGAGAAACATGTCGGAAGATTAGACGTCGGGCCGGTGGATCGGTCGATGTATCGACAAAAGGCTTCGGGCCATGGATTCGGGCATTGGACCAAGAAGAGCGAACACTATGCCAAGGATATCAGAGATGTAGAGTCAACTAGCCGATTGGGCAATAGGCCGCTGGAGAGGACGATACGCCAAAGAATTGGACGAAGCGTCAAGAGACCAATGACATGCCGGACAACTTGATTAATGCTTAGTATTAATTGTCTAGATCGAAGTTTCATTTACATGTGCAGGATTAACTATGATAGCAAGGCATGAAGCAAAATGAAGTCTCGGAGTCAAGGACGCGACATCGTTGGATGTTCGAGAGTTTATCGGAAGTTTGAACGTTCGTTGGAAGTTCTGGAAGAACCAACCGAGAAGTATCCAAGCTTGCCAGAGAAGCTCATTGAAACTCGCAAAGAGGATAGTCGCAAGTCCAGGAGTTCACTGGGAGTCCACCGGAACATTGCTGAGAGATCATCGGAAGTTCGCGGAAAGATCGCTAGAAGCTCACCGGAAGAATAGACTTACAGACTTAGTTTAGCTTAGAATATGTCTTAGGAATCATAGTTAGCATGTAATTGGGCTTGGTTTTGGGCCAACCCAATTAGGGGCCAGCTAGCACCCATGTAAGGACTGTGTTGGGCCCAATAAGAAGCCTAAACAGTGCCCCAATAAGTCTCACCGTCGTGGCATAGTCTTCGAGACTATGTCAGGCGGTGGCACTGCCAATCTGGGCGGCGGTACCGCCCAACACTGTCCCCTAGGCAGTGGTACCGCCAGACTTGGGCGGTGGAACTGCCTAGGGCAGTGTTAGCCAAACTAACACTGGGCGGTGGTACCGCCCAGCGCAAGCGGTGGTACCGCCCGTGCCCGGGGAACCAAGGATGAGATGTTTTTAGGCTCTAAGTTTGAATCAACTTGAAGCCTATAAATACCCCTCTCATCCCTGGTTAAAACACATAAGCACAGAGAGCAAAAAAGGAATGAAACACTGTAGAAATCACTTTAGAAATTCTCTCCTCCACTCTAAGTTTAGAATTCTATAAGAGGAGTGTGAGTGCTTGTAAGGGTTGTCTCCTAAACCCGTGAAAAGGAGAAGAGGGGTGTAAAAAGGAGTTGGTCTTCGCCTTTTGAAGGAAGACCTCTAGTGGATGCCGGTGACCTCGTCGGAGGAGGAAGCCGAAAGTGGATGTAGGTCACGTTGACCGAACTACTCTAAAATTATCGTGCTCTCTGGTTTGCATTTACTTCCTATCATTTACATATTGCAAACTGAATCTTTACTTGCCTACTACTTTCACTTTATATTCGAATGAGAACAAGATTTCAAGTTATCTTCCAAGTTCAATTTTTTAGTTAAGTTTCCGAAATCGGTCTTTTGTTGGAAATAGTTTTTTATCGTATGAAAGTTTTAATCGAGACATTATTTTATTGTTGCACTAATTCACCCCCCCCCCCCTCTCAGTGCCAACCCTGATCCTAACAATTGGTATCAGAGCCACGGTTTTCTATTTTGGTTTAACACTTTCGGCTTTTAAGAGGGTCACTCTCTCATTCGTCATCTCTTTTTCAATGGGATGGACTACACTTATTGGAAAACTCGAATGAGAGTTTTCTTGCTTTCATTGGATTTGAATTTATGGCATATTATCGAATCTGGTTTTAAAATGTCTTCTCTTCCAATGAAAGATTGGAATGATTTGGAGAAGAAGACTTTTTCTTTAAATGCTAGAGCTATGAATGCTCTATTTTGTACTTTAGACAAAAATGAGTTTAATCGGGTTTCTTTGTGCGAAATGACTTTCAATATTTAGCACACTCTTGAAATCACACACAAAGGCACAAGTAGTGTAGAAGATTCAAAAATAAATTTTTTGAAGCACGATTTTGAGATGTTTTGTATGGAACCAAGAGAGACTATTGGAGACATATACACCCGTTTTACGGATATCATCAATAGTCTAAAAGCTCTTGGCAAATGTTTTTCGAATTTTGAACTCATTAACAAGATTTTGCGCTCATTTTCTAAAACTTGGGATTCAAAAGTAATCGCTATTCAAGAATCAAAAAATTTAAATACCTTTTTGATCGAAGAACTAATAGGGTCTTTGATGACCTGTGAAATGACGTGCAATGCACGTAAAGAACTCATGAACAACTTCCAAAGGACAGGAAGGATTTCAAACTTAGAATATTTGAAGACGACTCGAGCATAAGCTCAAGTGATAGTGAACTCAAACTCACTAAGAAATTTAAAAGGTTAATGAAACAAAAATTAAAGAACAAAAATAAAAAGAATGCAACTAATTGCGTTGAATGCAAGAAGAAGAATACAAAGTGGGATGAATCGAGCTCCTCCGAAGACGAGGAGAAAATCAAGAAAGGCGAAGTGACAAACTACACCTTAACGGCTTTCAACGATGAGATAATCGAAACCCCCTTAACTTATTTTGAAATTACATGATGCTTTTCATAATGCTTTTTTTTTTTCAACTTAGAAATAATTTTTCTTGAAAATTACATATTTAAAAATGAAAATACAAAAATTATGATCATGCTAGTAATTTTGAAAATGATAATGAAAACTACATGTTTAATGAAAATGTAAAAATAAAATTGGATCATGCTTACCTTTCTAATGATTTTAAAAATAATCATGAAAAATATATATTTTATGACAAATAAACAAAATGATTTTGATTGAAAATATGATATCATGCTTAATGATGATGCATGGCGTTTATATTGAAAAGTTGATTCACCTAAAAAGAAAAATGCATGACTACAATAAACAAAATGATCTTGATGGAAAATACTTTATGAAATCAATTTCGATGATGCATAATAATGAAATTATGTAATGAAAATATTAAACATTTTGAAACCATGTTTTGATGTCATGCATAATGATCATGCTTAATAAATTTCAAAATTATGCATGATGATTTTTAAGTAATTTATGGTTTTTATGATGAAATTTATTTTTCGATCCTAAACGATTGATGATATATATTTTTTGATTTGACATAAAAAAAAAGACAAAGGCATACTTGTATGAAACAAACTAAATAGAGGAAACCTTTCTCCTTGAAAATTTCTCTATTTTATCGATTTTTCAAAAAGGAGATTAATGAATCCATTTGAATTATTTTTATGAATCTCTTGGATTTTGATTTGATGATTTGATGATTTAAAATTGAATAATTTTTTATCCAAATCATGAACTTGATTCCTTGATACTTATAAATTAAGATTTATTATGAATCAAGATTTTTCGTTAATTGTTCTCCTATGATTCTACTTGATATTTTTTAAAGAAGAGATTTACTATATGAATCATGTCTTTTGGTATTCAAGTGATTTTGCCCTTCATTACATGATTTCTTTGTAATTATGGCTTGAAATGTTTTGGAATAATGCATGCAACACTATGATTTTTGAAATAATATGAAAATCAATAATTATCATTTTCTAAAATAATACTCTAGAACGATGATTTGGAATCATGCATGTAATGATGATTTTATATTATATATATATGATTATTTGGTATTTTGCATGCAATACTTTAACTTGTGATAATGATGCATGCAATGATGAAATATTCATGACTTGAATTTTTATCTATGCTATTTACCTTTGTCATAATTTGAAAATCGATGTAAAGGGTCTTGCCTTCTTTTTTACAATGACAAAGGGGGAGCAAAACATACTAGAAAGCAAAAAATTTGCTAGCTCGCACAATTCAAGAAGAAAGCAAAAATTACACTTCTCAAAATAGAAGAAATTGCTATCTTGAACATCACCAAGAATTGCATGCTTGAAATCTCAAGAAGATGCAAAAATATGCTATCTTGCACATCGCAAAGAAAAGCAAATATGCAAACTTGCATATCTTTAGATTTGCTAGATTGTATGTTATAAAACTTGCATATTTCAAGAAGCAAGTGTTGCTTTTTTGAACATCTCTAATTCGGTAACTTGCATAATGTAGAACTTGCTATCTTGAACACTAAAAAGAAGTGTTATCTTACCTATCTCAAGAAGCAAAAATGCTAAAATTATACATCTAGCAAAATGTACAAACTTGCAGAACTCTAAATTTTTGCTAGCTTGCATGATGATAAAAAAACTGAAAATTATGTTTATCATGCAATGTGTTGAACATGTATTTCAAACACAAGAATAGTTGGACTTCTCCTTTTTGTTGATGACAAAGGGGGAGAAGTGTTATCATGTTATGCATGATGACGTATTGCAAATATTCAAGATGAAATTTGCAATGACTTGAATTCAGCTTGAATTCAAGGTTCTATCAATATGGCATATTGATAGGGGGAGTTTGTTTAAACTCCGGGAGTTAAGGTTAACTTCGTCATCAATTTGTTGTCATCATCAAAAAGGGAAAGATTGTTGAATCTCGTATTTTGATGATGAAACCAATTGATAATTGTTTATGATTTAATCTGCGTGTTGAGTGACACAGGATGCTTCGATCAGGATGAGATAATTAAAGCAGGAAAAATCATGTTAGGCCGGAGGAACATGTCAGAAGATTGGACGTTGGGCCAGTGGATCGGTCGACGTATCGATAGAAGGATTCGGGCCGTGGATTCGGGCATCGGCCCATGAAGAGCGGACATTGCACTAAGGATATCGGAGTTGCGAAGACAATTGGCCAATTGGGCAATAGGCCGTAGGAGAGGACGATGAGCCGAATAATCAAATGAAGCATCGAGAGACCAATGATAAGCCAAACAACTTGATTAATGCTTAGTATTAATTGTCTAGATTGAAGTTTGTTTTACATGTGCAGGATTAACTATGATAGCAAGGCATGAAGCAAAATGAAGTCCCAGAGTCAAGGATGCGCATCGTTGGAAGTTTGAAAGTTCATCGGAAGTCCGGACGTTCATCGGAAGTTCTAGAGGAACTAATAGAGAAGTCTCAGAGCTTGCTAAAGATGTTCGTCGGAACTCGCTAAGAGGATCGTCGCAAGTCCAGGAGTTTACCGGGAGTCCGCCGGAACATTACCGAGAGATCGTCGGAAGATCGCCGGAAGCTCGCTGGAAGAATAGACTTACGGACTTAGTTTAGCTTAGAATATGTCTTAGGAATCGTAGTTAGCACATAATTGGGCTTGAATTTGGGCCAACCCAATTAGGGGCCAGCTAGGCCCATGTAAGGACTATGTTGGGCCCAATAAGAAGCCCAAATAGTGCCCCAAGAAGCCTCACCGTCGTGGCATAGTCTGTTAGGATTGGAGCGGCACTAAGAGGGAGAGGGAGGGGTGAATTAGTGCAGCGGATTAAAACTTCAGTTTTGGAAAATCTTTTGATACGATAAAAATCGAATTTGAAAATCTTAACTTGAACAAGTGTTCGTAAAGGTATGCAGCAAAGGTAAAGAGGAAATAAAGCACGTAAGAAGGTTTGCAGTAATGTAAATAGCGATAATAAAATGCAAACCAGAGATCACGCCGATTTTAAAGTGGTTCGGTCAAATGACCTACATCCACTTGCGAGGCCCTCTTCAATGAGGCTCCCACCTTCCACTAGCAAATCTCTTGAAGGGGAAGGGCAAATACCCCTCTTATAGCTTTTTACAAGCGGTTCACACTCTTATAAATTTTCAGCAAGAAAGAAGGAGGTGAACACTCTAGCAAATTGAAAACAAGACTTGCTAAGGCTTTTCTGAGACCTTTCTCTCAATCAATTGCTTCACAAAAAGTTGTATTCTCAATTGAGAATTGAGGGGTATTTATAGGCCTCAAGAGGATTCAAATTTGGGCTCCAAGATTTGAATTCTCTTTCGTTCCCGATGCTAGTGGTGCCACCGCCTGTTAGTGGCGGTGCCACCGCCTATCAGTTTCTGACACTGACAGTGGACTGGCGGTGCCACCGCCCAGCCAAGCGGTGCCACCACCGGGCACTCGGGTGCTAGGCGGTGCCACCGCCTAGCTCTCGAGTGCTGGGCGGTGCCACCGCCAGACCCTTCGGTTCACTGGTTGGGCTTTAAATTTAGCCCAAACCAAGTCTAATTTTGGGCCCAGTTGGCCCGTAACCAGGATATAGGATTATCTTTTAATCCTAATCCTAATTACATGTGAACTACATAACTAAAAACATCCTAAGCAAGTTTTCAACCGCGAACGTCGAGTCTTCTTCCGGCGAGCTTTCCGATGAACTTCCGGCGGACTTCCGATATGCCTTTGGATTTCGTCCGACGGAGTCCCAACAAGCTCCCGATCTTATGATGACTTCAACGAGTAGCCGAGCCTTCTCGGTGATCTCTGCGAACCTCCGACGATCTCTTCAGCGAACTTCCAAAAATTTCGACAGGTTCCCGATTTCTTCTCTGTTGGTTCCGACAACATCTCCGACGATTCTTCGGACTCTTAAACGTCCATCAAACTTGACTCCGATATTTTTGCTTTATGTTTTCTAGTTATCGTAGTTAATCCTACATACTTAACTCAATAATATGGATTAGATCAATTAACCCATCAATTGATTTTATCATCAAAATCTGAGATTCAACACAGTCTTCGAGATTGTGTTAGGCGGTGGTACCGCCCAGCACTCCCCCCCAAGCAGTGGTACCGCCAGACCTGGGCGGTGGTATCGCCTAGGGCAGTATCAGCCAGACTAACACTAGGCGGTGGTACCGCCCGTGCTCGGGGAACCCGGGATGAGATGTTTTTAGGCTCCAAGTTTGAATCAACTTGAAGCCTATAAATAGCTCTCTCATCCCTGGTTAAAGCACACAAGCACAGAGAGCTAAAAAGGAAAGAAACACTGTAGAAATCACTTTAGAAATTCCCTCCACTTGATGTTTAGAATTCTATAAGAGCAGTGTGAGTGCTTGTAAGGGTTGTCTCCTAAACCTGTGAAAAGGAGAAGATGGGTGTAAGAAGGAGTTGGTTTTCGCCTATTGAAGGAAGACCTCTAGTGGATGCCGGTGACCTCGTCGGAGGAGGAAGCCGAAAGTGGATGTAGGTCACGTTGACCGAACCACTCTAAAATTACCGTGCTCTCTAGTTTGCATTTACTTCCTATCATTTACATACTACAAACTGAATCTTTACTTGCCTACAGCTTTCACTTTATATTCGAACGAGAATGAGATTTCAAGTTATCTTTCGAGTTCGATTTTCAAGTTAAGTTTCCGAAATCAGTCTTTCGTCGGAAATAGTTTTTTATCGTATGAAAGTTTTAATCGAGACATTATTTTACCGTTGAACTAATTCACCCCCCCTCTTAGTGCCGTCACCGATCCTAACATAGACTTCTGATGAGACTTGGGTTCCTCCTCTTTAGTAATCATCCCATTATTATCGTAATATATTGGAATCGGCTCCTCGCTGCCCGGCATGACTCATAGATCGGTGATGAATTTCTTCATCCAGACTCCCCCTCCTTTATTGCCTCTACTATAGTAACGTACACCGTCTCTGTGATCGAGTCAGCAGTAGTAACTTACTTGGAACTCTTCCAACATACCATCGCCTGATAGGGGCGGTACCACCCCTAGCAGTATTGATTGCCAGTGGTACCACCGCCCAAACCACCTAGGAGACTTGGTCTCCCAAGCGGTGCCACCACCAGCCATGTTTTCTAGGGCTGAATGGGTTGTTCAATTTGGCCCAATTCAGCCCTGTTAAGGGCCCAGTTGGCCCTAACTAAGTAAGTGGGATTACCTCTCAATCCTAATTCTATGTTTGAACTCACTATAATAACTAAGTCATAATTAAAGCACTTCTTGTTCCAATACGTCAATTGCTCTTCCAGCGAGCTTTCGACGATCTTCCGATGAACTTCGGTAATGTTCTGACAGACTCCTGGCAAGCTCCCGGACATTATGACGATCTTCTTGGCGAGTTCCAATGAGCTTCTTTGGCAAGCTCCTGGACTTCTCGGTTGGTTCTGGCAGAACTTCCGACATACGTGCGAACTTCCGACGAACTCTTGAACTTCCAATGAGATCTCGATCATGACTTCGACATAATACCTGCTTTATGTCTTACTACTATCGTAGTTAATCCTTTACACTTTTCTCAACATATAGATTAGTTCAAACAATTTACAATTGATTTCATCATCAAAATCCAAGATTCAACACCAACGATGTTTTTATCCGCTGCATTAATTCAACTCCCTATCTTAGTGTCGACTTTATCTTAACATGTTTGTTATATAATTTTTTGAAAATAAAATACTAAGGAAATATTGCTTCCCTCATACATGAAAAACTATAGCATTAGTTCTTAAATAATTGAACAAAGATGTGAGAAAAAAAAAAGGTAGATTGAATATAACTGAGGAATCAGTAAGATTGATATAACACAAAGCTATAGCATTATTTTAAATAAGTTAAGAACTTAATTTAAGTTGTTTATTTTGGAGATATTATGGAATAACAAACTTTAAGCCAACGTGAATACTCAAAATTTATGTGCAAAAGGATGATCTTGTTATATATTCAAAGTCATTAGACATCCAGAGAAACCAACCTTTAACTCGAAGAACATAAACATTTTTTTAATGTATTTATCCTAGATTATAAGTATTGTATAAATATTTATATGAAGTTAATGTTTTATGAGTGTTTTTCTTTGAAATTATCAGAAATGCATTTAATAATCTTGAGTTTTGTGGTCAGGATAAAATTACTCTTTAATGACATGAGATATGTTAAATGGATGAGCATTTCATTCTTGATAACTTAATATTTTGATTAATTAATTGAATGAGATATTTCCATAAGCATTTCATTCCCGATCCCTAATATAATCTCACTAATCACACTTATAAATTTTGATGATATAAGTGAAAGAAAATCTCACTTATAAATTGAAGAAACATTTGAAAGATTAAATTGATTAGATATCGCATGCAACTCAAAGCAATAGGGATTTATGTTGATTGAAATTTTAGAACGAAATCATTATTACTAAATTTTTTTCAAGCAAAATTATCACGAGATTTAGAGTAGTTGACAAATCGAGTGATAGATGTACTTGATCATGTGAGATTTTAAAAATGTTGAAGCCCATGATATATTTCATGCGATAATATTAAGAAAATATATTGAGGATCCATATCGTGTAACCAAATATGCATCAATTCAGCTGGAAAAGACATGACACATGAGGAGCAAGCTATTCACAATGTTAATGGAAAAAGACAAATTTTAATACTAAGAATAATACCATATGTTAAGTTGTAGTCGAGTCATAATAAGATCAATTATTTTTTATTCAGATATATTAAATTTAGAGGATTAGATTTTTTCTTTGGAAGGAAAATATTATAATACTCGTAAGATTTACTTCAAGACTTAGAGCATAATGAATATTACAAATACTTTGAAAAATAAAGATATTAAGATATTTTAGTATATCATATCTATTTTTCTTCCGAGGGACTCCTCTTTCGTTGCTCTTGAGAAGAAAACATCTCCATTTGAAAAGATGATATCATTTTAGGATCAACAATAAAGGATCTTGATCATGGAGGAGGATCAATATTAGGTAACAATTAAAACCTTTTATATCATCGAACTATTTATGATTGTGAATATATGAATCTTTCTCTAATATATATATATATATTTATCATAATGGTGCTATTTTAGAATATTTATCCTTAGAAAAAATAAATTTCTTGATATACAAGTTAAAAGAAGTTCCTTTATTTTCTGAATGCAGCTCGGTTCTTTTGTTGATGAATGCAGTAGTAGTAGTAGTAATAATAATAATAATAATAATAATAATAATCATCATCATCATCATCATCATCATTATTATTATTTATTATGATGTATCAAATAAAATAATACCTTAACTTGAGTTATTTGGGAAAAAGAAAAAAAGAGATTAAATGCACTTTTATTGCAATAATCTTTTTTTTTTTTTTTCTTAGTTAGACAATCAAACTAATTTTTAAACTTGCTTTCTCTGTTCTCTATGTCTCTTCTTTGGTTCCAGTACCGTGAAGGATTAACGGAAAGGTCTTATCTTGTTGTTGGATCTAGCAGTTTTTAGAAGCGCCTGGTTCTTTAGGTTGGTTTTTGAAAGCAAGATCGGATCTTGGTCGCATAACATCCTAAATTCCAATGGCCAACTGCTGTGCGGTGCCTTCCGTTTCGAAGAGGAAGAGGAAGGCAGGAAGGAATAAAAAGCTAACTAGGCCAAACCCCTTCTCAATTGACTGATAAAATTTGAAATGTAATTACAGTGTTTGTTTGAGATTGTGAACTTGATGGCTATTTATACATATTAGTAGAGAGGATTTTCCTCAACCGCTCAAAGATTTTCTCATGTAGTTGAGAAAATCTTATTTGTATCATGCCCCCGCAAGATTGAGCTTCCATCAAGGATGCCGATCTAGGACCGATGCAATAAAAATAGTTTGTAGGTGAGAGGTTTTGTGAGTGAGTCTGCTAGCTGATCAACCGTATGCACATGAGAAACATATAGTTGATATCTGACAACTTGATCTCGCACGAAGTGGAAGTCGATGGCAATGTGTTTCATGCGGGAGTAGAACACTAGATTAGCACATAAGTATGTAGCTCCAACATTATCACAATATATTGTAAGAGTAATGATGGAGTTGACATTGAGTTCCTTAAGCAGATTTGTGATCTAATTGAGTTCAGCAACGATAATGGCGATGGCATGGTATTCAGCTTCAATTGTAGACTATGCGACTATCTTTTGTTTTTTAGAACTCCAACTAATTAGAGTAGCTCCAAGGAAAACACTATACCCTGACATGGATGTTCTATCATCAAAGTGTCTTGCCCAATCAGCATCAGCAAAGGCATGAAGATAGAGTGGAGCATTGTTGCGGAGAAAAATCTCATAATTGAGTGTCCCTTTAAGATATTGCAAAATTCGTTTGACCGTAGACCAATGCGTAGTGGATGGTCGATACATGAATTGTGATAATTTATTGACTGCAAATGAGATGTTTGGATGGGTGAGAGTCAAATATTATAAGGATCTAAGGACTTGTCGGTATTGAGTAGAATCCGTAGAAGGGCTTCCATCACATAACTTGAGTGATTCACTAGTAGAGAGGGGAGTTGTAATCACTTTTGTATCCTGTATGTTTGTCTTGGATAATAGATCTTGAAAATACTTTCTTTATGATAGGAAGAGACCTGAAGATGTAAATGTTGCTTCCACTCCCAGAAAGTAACTCAAGGTTCCTAGATCTTTTAGGAAAAATCGATCGGCTAATTGCTATAGGAAAGCCTAAGTCTCTAAGGGGTTATTGCCCGTGACAATAATATCATCCACATACACTAAAAGATATATTGTACCTCCATTTTGTTGTTAAAGGAATAACGATGTATCAGACTTAGAATTAATGAAGCTAATTGATGTAAAAAATAAGCCAAGTTCAATATACCAAGCTTATGGAGCTTGACAAAGTCCATAAATAGCTTTTTGTAGTTTACAAACATGCTTTGGATACTGAGGGTGAATGAAGCTAGGATGTTGCTGCATGAATACATTGTCAATTAGAGTCCCCTATAAAATGGCATTGTTAACATCGAGTTATCGTAAATGCCAACCTTTTGAGATGGTCAAACTCAAAATAAGTTGATTGTTGTGGGTTTAACAACGAGACTAAATATCTTTGTGTAGTCAATACTAGGACGTTGATGAAATACTTTGGCTACTAGACACGCTTTATATATGGCAACGGATCCATCTAGGTTCTGCTTAATTCGAAAGACCCACTTACACCTGATGATATTTTGTGTGGGATGAGAGGGTACAAGAGTCCATATAGAATTATGGTTAAGGGCATCATATTCTTCACACATAGCCTTACACCAATGTGGAGATTTTTTGGCTTGAGTAATTGTGGTATGTTCATTAGTCTCTAACAAAGATTTTGTGATAGCATGTAGGTCAAGGACTTATCGAGGTTTAAAGATATCACTTTTGGAGTATGTTGTCATTGGATGTCCAAGAGCTATAGGTTGTGTTATGGGTATAGACATTGGAGATGTACTGACATGGGTTGGAAGTACTTCAGAGTCACTAGTACTAGAAGAGGATAAAGGTAGTGGTTGTGTTTCCGAGGGCAATACTTCAGTAGTAGGGGAATCTTGTGAAAAAGGGAGAGGGGCAATAAAGGGAGTGAGGAGCTACTGAACCGTGAGAGTATAGATCCTGAGGAGAATGATCGGGTGGTATTGTGGGAGACTCATTTGACGAGATCGACGGTGTACTCCAGTGATGTATAATTGTTGGAGAAGGGTGCACATTAGGAGACTTAGGGTTTTAAAACGGAAAGGTAGACTCCACGTAAATAACATGACATGATATAAAGACTTTTTGAGTATGGGGTTCATAGCATAGAAAGACATTATGTTCAAGAGAATATCTAATAAAAATGCAAGGTTTAGATCATGATGTTAGCTTATGCAAGGCATAGGGACGTGGCCATGGATAACATAAATAACCAAATACTTTGAGTTTTTGAAGGTTTGGAGATTTGTGAAAATAATTTTTTAAATGGTGACTAGTACTGAAGGACTAGAGTGAGCATATGATTGATGAGGGAGATGACAATTTGAAAAGTCACAGACCAAAAAATGGTTGGCATGGAGGCTTGATAGAGTGTGAGGCCGGTATCAACTATATGTCGATGTTTGCGTTCAGCAGAACCAACTAGTTGAGGAGTATGTGGGGGTGACTTAAGGTGTTGTATACCACAAGCTAAGAGACAGGATGTGAGGGCTTGATATTCATCGCCTCTGTTAGAGTAAACTGTTTTGATTGTAGATTAAAAGAAGTTCTCGACCAACCGTTTAAAGTTGGAAAAAATTGTTGAAACTTCAGATTTATGATGGAGAGAGTATAACCATGTATACTTTATAAAGTAGTCTACAAAAATGACATAAAATCTAAACTTATCAAAACAAGTGATTGTGGCAGGACCCTAAACATCAGTATAAATAATTTCAAAAGGTTTTGAGCATGATATGGAGGAGATTCCAAAAGAGAGTCTATGACTTTTATTGCTTAAACAAGCATCATAATTAGATATAATGTTACTATTTTTAAGAGTAGGAAGAGAAAAATGGGAAAGTAATTTTTGTTGGATAGAGAATGAGGGATGACCAAGATGACGATGCCATACATCAATTGGAACTGCGATGGAAGAGTAGGCAGTGGGCTGGGTGATTAGTGTAACTGACGGCCACTCGTAAATGTTGTCCTTGCTAGTTATAGGTGCCCAGCAAGCCAATCATGTGAGTGATGGCATGTGTGACTTGACACGCAGTCGTTTTGCTTATTATATTTTAGCATTTATCATTTTATATTGACTATTGCATATATGCATATATATATTGTGATGTCCTTGGATCTGTGCAATGGGAATCAGATCGTGATGAGATAACAATAATGAGACCGATTCATCTTTAAACACATATCCTAAATAATCCCGGTTATATATTACTCAAGAGGGTAATCGAGATAACTAGACAGACTGGTGTGCTATATACCCATCTATATGATTGATATAGCTGGTCTCGTAGCTGCACGTATGGGGACACTAGGGATACAGTATATGTGCTCATTGGAGAATGAGTTCACTGATTGATCCGCTTATAGAATACTAGATGGTTGATGATATCTTATTGTCATACAGCAATTTTGTTGTCCTAATGGTGTATATGGTCCTTAGACTTGAGACACCAAGGATGTTCTTTATGAGTGCTCCACTCTTTGATACTGGACTTATAGGTTTGGATATACCAGATGTAATATAGCCAATCATTAGGAGTGGTAGTCAAACTTACGAGGTGTTAGAACTCTAGCTTGAAGAGTCATAATTAAGAGGGACATTCATGTAAAACCTACCTAAACCGACCCCTATTAAAGAGGTGAAGAGGTCGGCTAGGGTTAGGATGTTGTTTCTTAGAGAAGAATTAGGAGTTGTAAATGAATAGGAGTCTTGAGTAGGAGTCCTATTAAGAGTTGGTTAGAAGTAGAAGTCTTGAGTAGGAGTCTTATTATGAGTCAGGGTTTAGAAGCCCTATAAATAGTCATGTATTCCTCCTCTTTTCATAAGCAATAGATGAATCTTTTCTGTAGCCTTTGAGTAGCAACTTGGAGGGAGGAACCCCTATAGAGTTCCAAGGAGGCTGATCCCCTAAAGAGATCAACCCCAAGTTTAGAATCTGCAAGGGTTCTAACACCTAGTATCAGAGGAGTGTTCTTGGCATCTCGCTGCCCTTCCACAGCCATCCATCAGCCCTCTACAGTTGCCCAAAGCAATTCCCACAATTGCTTAAAAGATCGTCGCCAAATTCCGCCATCAACTCCACCACCGCAGATCATCCTTTGATTTCCTCGCGAATTGCAACAGGTTATGGTTTCCTACCTTACTACTGCTGCAATTTAGTTATCCTTATTTGAAAATCCAAAAAAAAAAATAGTTATCCCTATATTGCTGCATGAACTTTTAGTCGTAAAATTTTCATCTCTACGACGAAAGATACATTTTAGAATTCCAACCTCATAGCACAGTCTATTTGATCTTGCTACTATGTTTTTTCTATCCAAATCTCTACGAATTTTTTATAATAGCTTTGACACTTCCTAATAGTAGATTTTCATTTAGTTTTGTTAAAAATTCTCAATATAAACTATTGATCTTTTACGTATAATCTGCTATACTTGAAAATCTACACTGTAAAATTTCAGCCGCATAGCATTATTTGTTTGATCTTGATACTATGTTTTTTTATCCAAATCTTTACAAAATTTTTATAATAGTTTTAACACTTCCTAATAGTAGATTTCCCTTTAGTTTTATCGAAAAATTCTCAATATAAACCACTGATCTTTTATGTCCAATCTGCTACACTTGAAAATCTGTGCTGTAGAAAATTTCAGCCGCATATTGTTGCCTTTGTTAGGATCAAGAGCACTAAGAGGGGGGGGAGAGGGGGTGAATTAGTGCAGCGGAAAACCTTCTACGAAAAATAAAAACTGCCTTCGTTCGTTAAAAGTGATTTTGGTAAGAAAGCCGATTCGTAAATCACTTTAACTTTTGTTTAAGCGAGATGCAGCAAAGATATAAATGCAGTTGGCAGTTATGATTCTAATCAGATAGTAGGCGCAAACTGAAATATGATATTTGTACGAAAAAAACTGATTTACGTCTAAATGCTGATTCGTAAATCACTTGACTAAGCGAGATACAGTTTAAGCAAGGATATAAAGGCAGTTTGCAGTTATGATAGAAATCAAAACGTAAACACAAACAGAAATGTGCAAAAAGCAATAAGCTTTAGAGGAGGTTTGCAGTAAAGATAATATGCTCAAAGTAAATGCAAACCGAGATTTAGAGTGGTTCGGTCAATCTTGACCTACTCCACTTTTGGCTTCCTCCACCGACGAGGTCACCGACGTCAACTAGAGGCCTTCCTTCAATAGGCGAAGGCCAACTACCATTTTACAGTTTCACTCCTTTTGACGGGCTTAGGAGACAACCCTTACAGAATTTTCTCTCCTCTCTTTAAAGCTCAGAACTTGGAAGAAAAGAGGGAGAAGAACTTTTGGCCTTTACAACAATTTTGAGCTCTAAAAATCACAGAATAAGATCAGGATTTCGGTGTATGTTTGTTACCTTTCATTGCTGAATGGGTGGGGTATTTATAGGCCCCAACCCAATTTGAATTTGGAGCTCAAAACTGTCAATTCCTGGAATTCTGGGATCAAGCGGTTACACCTCCTGACTGGAGCAGTTGCACTGCCTGGCAGAGCTCGAAGATTGAGCCTCTGGGCGGTGCCACCTCCTGTCAGGGGCGGTTGCACCTCCTGCCAGAGCTCGAAGACCGAGCTCAGGCGGTGCCACCTCCTGATTGAGGCGGTTGCACCGCTCAGCCAGAGCTCGGAGAACGAGCCTAAGCGGTGCCACCTCCTGTCAGGGGAGGTTGCACCGTCTCGCTCGGAGACTGAGCCCAAGAGGTGCCACCTCCTGGATGGGGCGGTTGCACCGCCCAGTCTCGCTCGGAGACTTAACCCAAGCGGTGCCACCTCGTGGCTTGGGCGGTTCAACCGCCTGGAAGAATAAGATCAGGATTTCGGTGTATGTTTGTTACCTTTCATTGCTGAATGGGTGGGGTATTTATAGGCCCCAACCCAGTTTGAATTTGGAGCTCAAAACTGTCAATTCCTGGAATTCCGGGATCAGGCGGTTACACCTCCTGACTGGAGCGGTTGCACCACCAGGCAGAGCTCGAAGATTGAGCCTCTGGGCGGTGCCACCTCCTGTCAGGGGCGGTTGCACCTCCTGCCAGAGCTCGAAGACCGAGCTCAGGCGGTGCCACCTCCTGACTAAGGCGGTTGCACCGCTCAGCTAGAGCTCGGAGACCGAGCCTAAGCGGTGCCACCTCTTGTCAGGGGAGGTTGCACCGTCTCGCTCGTAGACTGAGCCCAGGCGGTGCCACCTCCTGGCTAGGGCGGTTGCACCGCCCAGTCTCGCTCGGAGACTTAACCCAGGCGGTACCACCTCGTGGCTTGGGCGGTTCAACCGCCTGGCAGAAATCAGGGTCCGAATGGGTTGATCCATAAGGCCCAATTTGGATTTTTTAGGGGCCCAATTGCCCCAAGATTAAGTTAATGGGATCACCTCCCATTTCCAACTTAATCATTGTGCTAACTACGATATTTCCTAAGACATTTTCTGTAACTTGCTCCGGTGCGTCAATCGCTTCTTCCGGCGAGCTTCCGGCGAACTTCCGTCGATCATCCGATGAACCCTCGGTGATGCTCCTGCGGACTTTCGGAAAACTCCTGGACTTGCAACAATCCACTTGGCGAGTTTTGACGAACTTGTTTGGCAAGCTCATGGACTTCTCGGATTTGTTCCCGTAGAACCTCTGACGACTGTCTGAACTTCTGTCGAACTCTCGAACTCCCAATGTGATCATTGTCTTGACTCCGGCACAACTCCTGCTGCATATCTTACTTTCATCATAGTTAATCCTGCACACTTATCTCAACATATAGATTAGATAACAAATGACAATTGACTTCATCATCAAAATCCGAGATTCAACAATCTCCCCCTTTTTGATGGTGACAATCAATTGATAATGGAGTTAACCTTAACTCCCCCTGTCTATATGCCATACTTGAGATAAGTCATTCTTGAATTCAAACCCTTTGAATTCAAGAGACATTGATAAGTTAAAATCATTTAAACTTATCAATACTCCCATCATGATTCCCATCATGATGTATCTCTCTGAAGATGATGTCAAGGATTGACATTCATTTTCAAATTTTACATAACAGGTTCGAATGATGGTAATAGTAGCAATTCATCATATTGTAAGAAATCAACATGTAAAACTGCGAAGTAAGATTTTGATATCATTACATGATACAAACAAGGCATAATGCAAATTATAGCAATCATAGCATCAATTCATATATCTCTTGGTGTTGCAAGCATGGCATTAATACTCATATATTTCTCCCCCTTTGTCATCAACAAAAAGCATGGTAATTGTGATAGCAGGAGAACAATAAGCGAATTTTGAGCATAAGTGTGATAGTTGTTCATGCCTTTACATGTTACTTTCCAAGCATATAAAGGAAAGCATGATACATAGATTGCTTTGAATACTTCTTCCTTTTTATTTGTTATAATCTTTTTGCATGAAGGAGGAAGGCTATTTGTGATTTTACTTTGAGTGAAGTTAAAATCGATGAGAGATTAAATCATGCTTCATTTTTACAAGGATCAAGATATGTATGTGAATCAAGTCTTTGCAAGTAAAAACACTATCATCCATATTTCAAGATGGAATTTATAAGCAGGAATCATTTCATCAAATCCATTTCAGAAAAATATTTTTCATATAATAAGTGTTTGAGAAAATCTGATTTTTAGGATACCAATTGTTAAGCGAATCCGAAAATGAAATTAACACTTTCATGCATTCGGACAAGACTATGCTATACAATCATGAAGACAAAACATGCTTATTGTTATGAAAATTTTTGTATTCAACACATAATTTCCAACATGTTATTTAGGCATGTAATGATAGTCAAGTGATTTGATCATTCAATAAAGTCCGAAAAATAATTTTAACTAGTTTATGTATTTGGACACATCAACATTCCTAATTCTCTTATGAAATCAAATTATTCTTCACTTAGAGGTTTTGTAAAAATATCAGCTAGTTGATGTTTAATGTTATGGAAATATAATAACATGACGCATCAACTGTATTGGTATATCATTTTCACAAATCATGGAAACCAAGACACAAGGTTTTCAAAAACATTTAGTTTCGATGTAAAATCCGACAGTGAGTAACGAGATTAAACAATGAGTGATGTTTGTAACTCTGCTCACAAATAAATACATCAGGTAACCATATCAAAGATCAAGGTACAAGGCATTGTGATCATAGTGAGTAACATAAAGAGTTTACAATACACATATAAGCTCATTCAGGAGGTGGAAAATTAAGATGCCTAAATAAAGAGTCAAATTGTCAATGAATTTGCTGCAGCTCATATAGGATTTGATCTTGTCGATGTTCAAGCCGTTATTGTCTTTGTTCAAATCGGTCCATCCGAATCCCAATATCTTCGACAGATGATGTAGGAGCTTGCTCAAATGAATGTGTTTCCTCAAAGGGACAGATCGGAGGAGATTGAGTACCCCTAAAGACTGGTGTTTCCGGTTCTGGTTCAGGTTGAGGGGGATCGGTTCTTCTAGGCATTCTAACCCAGTTACCGTTTCTATAAACACATCTTAATCGGTGAAGTAGATTTTTATTTATTATGCTAAACCTATCTACTTTTATTACTTCTTCTTCCGGTGGTATTGGAATATCGTAGGCTTTCAGTATTCTAGTGATTATACCACCATATGGAAGCATCATGTCTTTCTTAGATAGTTCTAACATGTTTTGCTGGATAAGATAACCAAGACGGATGTCATGTCCTTTCATGATCCAATACATAGTTTCTAATTCTAATTGGCTTACTTCATCATGATGGTATTGTTTAGGGAGAATGATGCTAGTTAGGATATGATGAAGTACCTTAGTGTTTAGTGGTAGTAGAAGTTCACAACTTTTAGGAACAAATGCTAAGTTGGGATTGGCAAAAATTGTTCCTAAGGCTTCAACATATGTTGTCCCAACAGTTTCATCATCCCATGATCCTCTAAAGTAGAGTCCTCTATTTTTTATGGGAATGCCTATCATATCGCAAATGAATTTATCCGTAATGGAGATGTGTTGTCGTAAGAGATAGGTAGACATTCTTTCTTCTTCATCTACTTGTATATTATTGTAAAATAATCTAACAAGTCTTGGATATATGGGTTCACTAATTTGTAAAATAGGGAGTAGATCTAAGTTTACAAACCATTGGATTGTCTCTAAGTCTCTTAGTTCATTTAAATCTACATGTTTTCCCTTATTGACACTCCTAAGTTCGAAAGAGGAAAACTTTTCAGTATGATATTTTGAATCGAAAAGGGTAAGATCAAAATCTTCCACTAATCTCCTCTTCCCTTTGTCCCTTGAGGATCTTCTAGACCCCATAACTACTGCTATTTAATAGGATAGAAATGAGCAAGAGTAAATGAATCAAAAACATAATTTAAGGGGTTCTTAGCGAATACCTTAGTGAGATCTTCAATAGAAGGAGAGATTGTTGATCTTTTGCTTCAAAATAAGGAGTATTTGGGATGCTATGAGGGGTGAAATGGAGGTGGCGAAGCTTTGGAAGAGTAAAGAGGGGAAGGGAGTGAGTTGGGGTCGGTTCCACTGCCGGCCCTAGCTCAGGTTAAAAAGAGGCAGAGTTGCGGGCGGTTGCACCGCTGGCTGGGGCGGTGCAACCGCTTACAACACGTGACAGCCGGAGGTGCTACCTCCAGCTGGGGCGGTGCCACCGCCTACAGGCGGTGAGTACTTGTTCTGACCATAGTGTGATCTGATTTGAATGTTTTTTACTTGAGAAGAATTTTCATTCAGAGCAACCAACTTTACTTACGTAATTACGTAAGAATTTTCATTGTAAGATAAGAGATTTTGCATGATCAAGATAGATCTTGTGACGTGCATACTCTAAATGTCGTGTACATGTTTGTGACAGATTGTTCAGGTTGGTAAGCCTTGCAAGTTCATGACAAACTTAGTAAGTTCATGATATAGTTGGATTTGAAAGTAACGAACGGATGAAATCAATGAGTTTGAAAATCTAGAGGATATGTGAAGTGAGAATCATGGGTTTCCAATTCTGAGAGATCAAATAGGATTGTATCTATATCACATTTGTAATTTTAACCTTCTAATCCTCTTCTGTTATTTAGGCTAAAGAGCATCGCGAGTTCTTTTTGGATCTCGGGTCATGAATATCGAGAATCCAAATAGCAGGATATTATTTCTTGCTCCCAGCTTAAGATGTTTTATGTCTTTACAAGAAAGGATGATCTTTAGGTATCCATTTGCTTTTGGGTGCCTCAAAAATAGATCTACATTGTTTATCATGTTGCATAGAATTTATCATGGTTCCAAATTAATTTGTTTGGACTAATTTTCTTGAATGGACAATAATGCGTTTTGTGTCCAAGTTTGCAACAAAAGTTGTATTTGCTTTGGTGTCGAACATGTAAGATGGGGCCTTTTATGAAGGTGGTTAGATTTTGGTGAGGACTTCTCACAAATCCGATTCCACTTCTTTTGCGAACATGACCCTTGTTTGCAAGGATCATGTTCAAGGACTTGCTACCAACCTCGAATTTCTTCAAGGTGTCCTTAAGTAGCAAGTTTTCCTTTTGGAGAGTTTCTAGATCATGACATTTTTTGCATGAACCTAAACTATCATGATATTCAGTCCTTAACTTATCGAAATTATAAGTAAGACTATCCTACTTCTTTTTTAGCAATTTGTATTTTCTACTAATAATCTTGCATTCATCAAATAAGTCATGGAAGGCATTTAATAATTCATCAAATGATAAATCTGCATCTATTAAATTCGTTACCTCCTCTCCGATGGCCATTAAGGTGTAATGAGCAACTTGCTCGGTGTTGGACCCCTCTTCTTCGGACGCGCTCGAGTCATCCCATGTTGCTTTGAGCGCCTTCTTCTTTGATGTTCTCTTCTTGACTTGGGGACAATCACTCTTGTAGTGTCCCGGCTTTTTGCACTCATAGCAAATAACTTGGTCCTTATTGGGTTTAAGTTTATTTTTTGTATCATTCTTAAACTTGTTTCTTTTAATGAATTTTTTAAAATTTCTTGTTAGAAGTGCCAAGTCATCGTCATAGTCCTCATCACTTGAGTTTTCTCTCAAGTGGTCTTCTGAAATTCTAAGTGCCATATCCTTCTTATTCTTTGGAAGGATGTCTTCTTGCTCTTCATGAGCTTTGCAAGTCATCTCGTAGGTCATTAATGACCCGATTAGTTCTTCAAGAGGGAAGTTGTTTAGATCTTTCGCCTCTTGAATAGCAATGACTTTAGGATCCCAACTCTTAGGAAGGGATCTTAGAATCTTATTTACGAGCTCAAAATCCAAAAAACTTTTTCCGAGTCCTTTTAGACCATTGACGACATTCGTGAAACGGGTAAATATGTCGCCAATAGTCTCACTCGGTTTCATCCGAAAAAGTTCAAAAGAATGTAACAAAAGATTGATTTTTGACTCTTTCACTCTACTTGTGCCTTCGTGAGTCACTTCGAGTGTGTGCCAAATATCAAATGTAGTTTCACAAACCGAAACACGGTTGAACTCATTTTTATCAAGCGCACAAAATAAGGCATTCATAGCCTTTGCATTAAGAGAGAAAGCCTTCTTCTCCAATTCATTCCAATCGATCATTCGAAGAGAAGACTTCGAAAATCCATTTTCGACCAGATTCCAAAGTTCAAAATCCATAGAAATAAGAAAGATCCTCATTCGGGTCTTCCAATAGGTGTAGTCCGTCCCATTGAACATGGGTGGATGTGTAATAGAATGGCCCTCTTGGTTTCCGGCGTATGCCATCTCTCTTTGGTTTTAGTCCGTTTGAGAGTTAACCCCGCTCTGATACCAATTGTTAGGATCAAGAGCACTAAGAGGGGGGGGGTGGGGGGGTGAATTAGTGCAGCGGAAAACCTTCTACGAAAAATAAAAACTGCGTTTGTTCGTTAAAAGTGATTTTGGTAAGAAAACTGATTCATAAATCACTTTAACTTTTGTTTAATTGAGATGCAGCAAAGATATAAATGCAGTTTGCAGTTATGATTCTAATCAAATAGTAGGCGCAAACTAAAATATGATATTCGTACGAAAAAAACTGATTTACGTTTAAATGATGATTCGTAAATCACTTGATTAAGCGAGATGCAGTTTAAGCAAGGATATAAAGTCAGTTTGCAGTTATGATAGAAATCAAAACGTAAACGCAAACAAAAATATGATGATCGTATGATAAAACTATTTTACGTCTAAACGCCGATTCGGAAAGTGCAAAGCTTGAAACCCGATCGTATATGTGCAGAAAGCAGTAAGGTTTAGAGGAGGTTTGCAGTAAAGATAATATGCTCAAAGTAAATGCAAACCGAGATTTAGAGTGGTTCGGTCAATCTTGACCTACTCCACTTTTGGCTTCCTCCACCGACGAGGTCACCGACGTCAACTAGAGGCCTTCCTTCAATAGGCGAAGGCCAACCACCCTTTTATAGTTTCACTCCTTTTGACGGGCTTAGGAGACAACCCTTACAGAATTTTCTCTCCTCTCTTTAAAGCTCAGAACTTGGAAGAAAAGAGGGAGAAGAACTTTTGGCCTTTACAACAATTTTGAGCCCTAAAAATCACAAAACAAGATCAGGATTTCGGTGTATGTTTGTTACCTTTCGGTGCTGAATGGGTGGGGTTTTTATAGGCCCCAACCCAATTTGAATTTGGAGCTCAAAACTGTCAATTTCCGGAATTCTGGGATCTGGCGGTTGCACCTCCTTACTGGAGCGGTTGCACCGCCTAGCAGAGCTCGAAGACTGAGCCTCTGAGCGGTGCCACCTCCTGTCAGGGGTGGTTGCACCTCTTGCCAGAGCTCGAAGACCGAGCTCAGGCGGTGCCACCTCCTGACTGAGGCGGTTGCACCGCTCAACCAGAGCTCGGAGACCGAGCCCAGGCGGTGCCACCTCCTGTCAGGGGAGGTTGCACCGCCCAGTCTCACTCAGAGACTGAGCCCAAGCGGTGCCACCTCCTAGCTGGGGTGGTTGCACCGCCCAGTCTCGCTCAGAGACTTAGCCCAGGCGGTGCCACCTCCTGGCTTGGGCGGTTCAACCGCTTGGCAGAAATCAGGGTCCGAATGGGTTGATCCATTTGGCCCAATTTGGGTTTTTCAGGGGCCCAATTGCCCCAAGATTAAATTAATGGGATCACCTCCCATTTCCAACTTAATCATTGTGCTAACTACGATATTTCCTAAGACATTTACTGCAACTTGCTCCGGTGCGTCAATCGCTTCTTCCGGCGAATTTCCATCGATCATCCAATGAACCCTCGATGATGCTCCTGCGAACTTCCGGAAAACTCCTGGACTTGCGACGATCCACTTGGCGAGTTCCGACGAACTTCTTTGGCATGCTCATGGACTTCTCGGATTTGTTCCCGCAGAACCTCCGACGACTGTCCGAACTTCCGTCGAACTCTCGAACTCCCAACGTGATCATTGTCTTGACTCCGGCGCAACTCTTACTACATATCTTACTTTCATCATAGTTAATCCTGCACACTTATCTCAACATATAGATTAGATAACAAATGACAATTGACTTCATCATCAAAATCCGAGATTCAACAGCCTTAACTCATCTATTTACAATCTTTTTTGAATGAAATTTCTTATACACTTCATAGATCATCTTGGCTTCCATCTAAGATTGATCTATTGAGGAATTCATCTCTAGAAACGATTTTGTGTTGCTGCAAATTTTCATCGTAAACCGCTGAAAATTTTCGACGAGAATTCTGCTATCACAACTTGCACCAATTTTCTTCCTATTACTGCCGAAATTTTATTGATTAAATTGGACATCCTTGCTATCATATAAACTGAGATATTACTATCAATTCCCTCCATAAATCTCTCAAATTTTTGGTGGAACTTTCATCGAGAAACTATTGTTTCTTCGACGACAATTCTACTCTTACAAGACAACACAATTATGTAGCAAACTTCCACTGATTTCTATCAAACCTTTACTGCCATCTACCACTGATCTAAAACTTTCATCCACATCTCTAAAACTCCACCAAACCACACCCTCAAACTGCACCCAAAACAAGCCTAAACCATAGCCTATATCCACCAATCCACCAACCTTTTCGACCATCACTTCTCTCAACCTATATATGCCTTTAACCCAACAACAAAAGAGAGATCTTAACATCACAGATTTGGAGACATATACTATGGTATCTAAGGAGGCAATCAATGCTAAATTCGAAGCCTTGGAGGCGCGAATGGAGGATAAGATTCAGACTCTCTTTACCGAACTCGGTTTGGGCCGACCACTAAGCCCGAAGAAATCACATCAAGGAGAGAGCTCTAAACAATCACACTAAGCCCAAAGAGATGACTTCCAAGAGAGAAGAGGCTCTATGACTGACCCCAACTATCCAAGCATGAGAGTGGACTTCCCTAGATGGGAAGAAGAAGACCCGATTGATTGGATCTCGTGCACGGAGCGATATTTTTGGTACCACAAAACCGCGGATGCATCTATGGTGAAAATTATAGCTATACATCTTGAAGGGGATGCCATACAGTAGTTTGACTGGTTTGAACACACTCATGGAGTCCTCTCATGGCGACAATTCAAAGAAGGACTGCTGATCCGCTTCGGACCAACCGATTACGAGAACATTGATGGGCAACAAGCAAAGATCCGACAAACCTCCACCATTCAGGAGTACCAAACAAGGTTTGAAAGGTTATCTAATCAAACTTGTGATTGGTCTAAAAAATAGCTATTGTGGATCTTCATTGAGGGCTTGAAGCCGAAGACCCGAGGAGAAATTAAAGCGCGACAACCGTACACGCTTATGGCAGCCATCTCTTTCGCATGACATCAAGAGGAGCGATTGAACCATGAAGCTCGGAAGACTAGGGTCACTCCTCGACCACTAATACTAAAGCCCTCAGCCCCCCCTACTGTTGACCGAGTCCCTGCACCAAAGAGGTTGACAAGAGAAGAGCTTCGGGAGCGATATGCGAAGGGGTTATGTTGGCATTGTGACGAGCCATGAAGACGTGAGCATCGCTATAGTAAAGGGAGACTTCTTATGATTGAGCCAGTAGAAGAAGAGGTAGTAGAAGAAGAGGTCATTAAACATCTAGAAGAGGGCCTTGAACATAAAAAAAAAAGATGCAAAAGAAGCGCCACAACCGACCGAAGTTATGGTACATGAACTAGCCGGCTACTCAAACCCGCAAACGATGAAAGTTGGAGGCCTTCTCAAACAACAACCGATCACTATTCTCATCGACACGGGTAGTACTAATAACTTCCTAAATAGTAAGGTTGCTGTTCGGATGACCATACCTTTCGAGAATTGCAACAGGTTTGACGTTAAGGTAGCTGACGGATGGATTTTGAAGTATGATCGTAGGTGCCCGCGACTGAAACTATTGCTGCAGGACCAAGAGATAGTTGCATATTTCTTCCTCCTCCCTCTTGATGATCATGAGGCCATGCTCAGAATTAAATGGTTGATGATATTAGGTAATATTTCTTGAAATTTTATGAAACTAATTATAAAATTTTACAGTAAGGAGAAATAGGTGATACTGCACGGGAAACATGAGGGCAACGTAACGACGATTTGCACACAACAAATGGAGATGGTTTTGCATAAAGCATGTAGCGACTTTTTGGTATAACTAGAGCAGCAAACTAAGGGAGAGCCAACAGAATTTGAAGATCCAAATCTACTTTCTTTGCTTGCTGAATTTTCAGATATATTTGACGAACCGTGCAACCTACCTCTTACCCGTCGACATGATTATTGTATAATGATTCTTTGAGGCAAATCTCTAGCAAATACTTAGCCATATCAGTATCCACATCTCCAGAAGGATGAAATAGAAAGGATTGTAAAAGAGATGCTCAAAATAGGAGTTATTCGGGCAAGTTACAACCCCTACTCTTCACCGGTGCTCCTCGTACGAAAGAAGGATGAAACATGGCAATTGTGTGTTGATTACCGAGCTCTCAGTGGCATAATCGCCAAGGACAAATACCCTATTCCAATAATAGATGAATTGCTAGATGAAAGGGAGCACAAATCTTTATAATGCTGGACTTTTGATCCGGGTATCATCAAATACGAGTGTGCGAATAAGACAAACCGAAAACCACCTTTTGAACACACAACAACCACTATTAATTTTTACTTTCTTCAACAGAAGGTGGAATATCTTGGGCATATCATATTAGTGGAAGATGTGGCAGTGGGGCCCTTCAAAATTGGAGCAATGCAAAACTGTCCGACCCCGAGGAGCATAAAATTGCTACATTGCTCTCTTGGTTTAACAGGCTACTACCGTAAGTTCGTGAAAAACTATGGAAAGATCAGTGTACTACTTACTTCCTTACTGAATAAAAAAGTCTTCCAATGGTCGGATAAAGCCTCCGCTGCCTTCGACAAACTTAATGTAGCCATGATGACGACGCCGGTGCTAGCACTACCAGATTTCAGCCGACCATTCATTATTGAGGCCGACGCATCTGGAGTCAGAATTGGAGCCATTCTCATGCAAGATAGTCGACCACTCGTATACACTAGCAAAGCATTGCCTCCCTCCCATCAAAATATGTCAACATATGATAAGGAGATGCTCGCCATTGTGCACGTAGCAATGAGGCGGAGACCCTACTTGATCAATCGACGATTTCAAATTAAAACCGACCATAAAAGCCTCAAGTACTTTTTGGAGCAAAAGATATCATCACCTGAGCAGCAAAAATGGGGAAAGAGAATTTATGTTGCAAATGCGCTTTCGCAGCTACCTGAGCAAGTTGAATTTTCGGTCGTTTCATTTCTGACCAACGACTTCCTTGAGGATATTAACATGGAATGGTAGGAAGATTCGGAGACCAGTACGATCATAAGAAAATTAGAGGAAGCACCAAGCTCCGTGTCTCATTATAATCGGGACTCAAAAGAATTATGCTATAAGGGACGTATTGTGCTTATGACAAATTCTACTTGCATCTTCAATAGCAGATTTTGGACAAAGTTATTCCATATGCAGGGTACTAAATTGAAAAAGAGTACGACATATCATCCACAAACCAACAGCCAGATGGAAGTTGTAAATAGGTGCTTGGAGACAACCCAAAGCCACCCACCAAATATGACTACCCAAGGAGAACTCCAGACTCAACCAAGTGCCATTATTGATCGACGGATCGTGACTCGACGACGACGACCCACTACTAAAGTACTAATACAGTGGGCGAACCTACCAACAGAAGATGCCACTTGGGAGAATTATGACGACTTGAAGATTAAATTCATAGAATTCATGAATCGTCAGCCTTGAGGACAAGGCTGATTTGAAGACGGCGGGTTTGTTAGGACTCTACCTAGGAGAATCCTAATTGAGAGGGACATTCATGTAAAACCTACCTAAGCCAACCCCTATTAAAGAGGTGAAGAGGCCGGCTAGGGTTAGGAGGTTGTTTCTTAGAGAAGAATTAAGAGTTGTAAAGGAATAGGAGTCTTGAGTAGGAGTCCTATTAGGAGTTGGTTAGAAGTAGGAGTCTTGAGTAGGAGTCCTATTATGAGTTAGGGTTTAGAAGCCCTATAAATAGTCATGTATTCCTCCTCTTTTGAGAAGCAATAGATGAATCTTTTCTGCAACCTTTGAGCAGCAACTTGGAGGGTAGAACCACTATAAAGTTCCAAGGAGGTCGATCCCCTAACGAGATCAACCCCAAGTTTAGAATCTGCAAGGGTTCTATCATATTCACCGGAGCCTCTATCGTATTGGATATCCAATAAGCCCTTGAATTATTGGATCCCATGGACGAGATCCAATAAAACCCATGAGAGATTATTGGATAGAGATCCACTAATCTAAGAGGCTTGGGTAGTTAGATGAAGATCCAATACCCAATAGAATAGGGGAGGATCCATTAGGGTTAAGTTAACCGGGGACCTCTATAAATAGGAGTGATTCAGTAGTTCATATGCTAGAGCCTTTGCTTTCCTCTCATATTCTCCTCCCCCTCTCCAACTCAGAATAGGCCTGGAGTTTTGAGGAGCATTATCGCAACCCTACTTTATAGATCATCGCTAGAGAGGAGAGCGCCTGACCTCTTTCACCCTCTCCTAAAGATTTCTAGGGATTTAGGGATATACGATCTCCCTAGGTAACACAATCTATCTTATACGTAGTTTTAAGTTTCGCGGATTTTTGCCCACCAATTTTCGCACGATGATGAACATCTTTTTGGGAAATTGGAGATTTTATTTTTTTTGTCCTTCCGCTATGCATATGATATCACCCCCTATATTTCCCAATAGTCCTTACTCTGGCCTCGGACCAAAGATGCCCTCGGACTAAGGATGCCCCCGTTCTCAAATCCTTGACAAGAAAGGAGTAAGGAAGGAATTCAATAGAGGTATTATTTTGGTTGCAGAATTGAGAAATAGAAATGAGACTGCGTTTGATGTGAGGTGCACACAAAACATCATCAAGTGTAAATGTTGTGTTATGTGAACTAAGCGATGTGGAACCAGTATAAGTAATGAGAATTCCTTTACCATCATCGTTGATAATATCATCCACATATGTGAACTAAGCCCGTGATAATAATATCATCCACATACACCAAAAGATATATTGTGCCCCCATTTTATTGTCAGAGGAATAATGATATATCAGACTTAGAATTGATGAAGCCAATTGATGTAAAAAATGAGCCAAGTTCAGTATACCAAGCTCATGGAGCTTGACGAAGTCCATAAATAGCTTTTTGTAGTTTATAAACATGTCTTGGATACTAAGGGTGGATGAAGCTAGGATGCTGCTGCATGAATACATTGTCAATTAGAGTCCCTTGTAAAAAAGCATTGTTAACATCGAGGTGTCATAAATGCCAGCCTTTTGAGATGACCAAACTCAAAATAAGTCAGATTGTTGCGGATTTAACACTGAGACTAAATGTCTCTATGAAGTCAACACTAGGATGTTAATGAAATCCTTTGGCCACTAGACACGCTTTATATCTAACAACAGATCCATCTGAGTTCTGCTTAATTTGAAAGACCCACGTATACCTGATGATATTTTGTGTAGGATGAGAGGGTACAAGAGTCCAATTAGAATTATGGTTAAGGGCATCATTTTATTCATATATAGCCTTACACCAGTGTGGAGATTTTTTGGCTTGAGTAATTGTAGTAGGTTCATTGGTCTCTAACAAGGATTTTGTGATAGCATGTAGGTCAAGGATTTGTCGAGGTTTAAAGATACCACTTTTGGAGTGTGTTGTCATTGGATATCCAAGAGCTATAGGTTGTGTTGTGAGTATGGACAGTAGAGATGTACTGACATAGGTTGGAGGTACTTCAGAGTCACTAATACTAGAAGAGGATAAAGGTAGTGGTTGTGTTTCCAAGGGCAATACTTTAGTAGTAGGGGAATCTTGTGAAAAAGGGAGAGGGGCAATAAAGGGAGTGAGGAGCTACTGAACCATGAGAGAGTGTTGATCCTGAGGAGAATGATCAGGTGGTGTTGTGGGAGACTCGTTTGACGAGATCGACAGTATACTCCAGTGATGTATAGTTGTTGGAGAAGGGTGCATAGTAGGAGACTCAGGGTTTTAAAAAGGAAAGGTAGACTCCACATAAATAACATGATATGATATAAAGATTTTTTGAGTTTGGGGTTTATAGCATCGAAAGACATTATGTTCAAGAGAATATCCAATAAAAATATAATTTTTAGATCGTGATGTTAGCTTATACGAGGTATAGGGACATAGCCTTAGATAACATAAACAACCAAATACTTTGAGTTTTTGAAGGTTTGGAGATTTGTGAAACAATTTTTCAAATAATGACTGATACTGAAGGATTGGAGTGAGTATACGATTGATGAGATAGATGGCAGTTTGAAAAGCCGCAGACCAAAAGATGGTTGGCATGGAGGCTTGATGGAGGAGTGTGAGGCCGGTATCAACTATATGTCGATGTCTGCGTTCAGCAGAACCAACTAGTTGAGGAGTATGTGGGGGTGGATTAAGGTGTTGTATACCACAAGCTAAGAGACATGATGTGAGGGCTTGATATTCACCGCCTCCGTTAGAGTAAATTATTATGATTGTAGACTGAAAGAAGTTCTCGACCAACCATCTAAAGTTGAAAAAAATTGTAGAAACTTTAGATTTATGATGGAGATGGTATAAACATGTATACTTGGTAAAATAGTCCATAAAAATGACATTAAATCTAAATTTATCAAAACAAGTGATTGGGGCAGGACCGTAAATATCAGGATAAATAATTTTAAAAAGTTTAGAGCATGATATGGAGGAGATTCCAAAAGAGATTCTATGACTTTTATTGCTTAAACAAGCATCACAATTAGATATAATGTTACTAGTTTTAAGAATACGAAGAGAAAAATGGGAAAGTAATTTTTGCTGGATAGAGAATGAGGGATGACCAAGACGATGATGCTATACATCAATTGGAGCTGCGACGGAAGAGTAGGCAATGGGCTGGGTGATTTATGTAACCGACAACCACTCATAAATATTATCCTTGCTAGTTATAGGTGCCCAGCAAGCCAATCACGTGAGTGATGGCATGTGTGACTTGACACGTAGTCGTTTTGCTTATTACATTTTGGCATTTATCACTTTATATTGACTATTGCATATATGCATGTATATATTATGATGTCCTTGGATCTGTGCAATGGGAATTGGATTGTGATGAGATCACGATAATGAGACCGATTCACCTTTAAACACATATCCTAAATAATCCCGGTTATAGGTTACTCGAGAGGGATATCGAGATAATAAGATAGACTAGTGTGCTATATACCTGTCTATATGATGGATGTAGCTGGTCTCATAGCTGCTCGTGTGGGGACACTAGGGATACAGTACATGTGCTAATTGGAGAATTAGTTCACTAATTGATCCGCTCATGAAATACTAGATGGTTGATGATATCTTATTGTCAAACAACGATTCGATAGTCCTAGTGGAGTATTTGGTCCTTAGACTTGAGACACCAAGGATGTCCTGTATGAGTGCTCCACTCTTTGATACGAGACTTATAGGTTTAGATATACCAGATCTAATACAGCCGATCGTTGGGAGTGGTAGTCAAACTTAATAGGGCTATTGAGTGTCAATAAAGGATCATCCACTCTCGGTGTCATGAGAGGAATATCCCATGTGTTCTTGCTTAGACAAATCCCTAGCCAGGGTCATTCAGATTGAGAGACAAAAAGTTCTCCGGGAGAATCTGATTAGAACAAGACTCGAGTAGAAACCGTTTAGGTTTGAAAGCACCATCATCAGTATACGGTCTCTGGGATATTAGATGCATGAGGGACTATAGGTACACGGTAACTAAGGATAGACATATCCAATGGATTGGATTCCCCTGTATCATCTAGAGATTGCAGCATAGTGGCCTAGTACATCCCCAATCGATGAGTCGAGTGAATTATTATGGAGATAATGCTACTGGAACTAGTCGAGAATGAGTAGGGAGCTTGCCGAAGAGTTTTTCGGAAGCTCGCCGGAAGGTTTGTTGGAAGTTCGTGGAGCTCACCGAGAAAGATTAGAGCTTACCAAAGAAGCTCGTTGGAACTCACCAAGATCAAATCATGAAGTCTAGGAGCTTGCCGGGAGTCCGCAGAATGGTTTCCGACAATGTATCGGAAGACCGCCGGAAGTTCGCCGGAAGCTCGCCGGAAGAAGTCTTGACTTGTGGACTTTGTAATAGCTTAGAAAATGTCTTTAAATTCATATTTAGCATGTTAATTAGGGATAGGATTAGGTGTTAATCCTATAACCCAAGTAGGGGCCAATTGGGCCCGAGTTTGGACTAGTTTGGGCCAAGTTTGGAGCCCAACCAGTGAGCTGAAATAGTGTAGGCGGTAGCACTGCCTAGAACCCGAGAACTGAGCGGTGGCACCGCTAGACTGAGCGGTGGCACCGCTGGACTGAGCGGTGGCACCGCCCAGAACCCGAGAGGTCAGGCGGTGGCACTGCCACCGATAGGCGGTGGCACTGCCACCGATAGGCGGTGGCACCGCCAACCTCAGGAACCCAAGAGAATTCAAAATTTGGAGCCCAAATTTGAATCCTCTTGGGGCCTATAAATACCCCTCAATTCTCAAAAGAGAAAACAACCTTTGAGAAGCATTAGATTGCAACAAAAGCCTTTGTAAAGTTTTTGGCAAGCCTTGTTTTCAATTGCTTGAGTGTTCACCTCCTTCCTTTTCATTGAAGATTTGTAAGAGTGTGAACCATTTGTAAAAAGGTTGTAAGAGGGGTATTTGTGATAGAACCCTTGCATATTTTAAACTTGGGGTTGATCTCTTTAGGGGATTGGCCTCCTTGGAACTCTATAGGGGTTCCTCCCTCCAAGTTGTTGCTCAAAGGCTGCAGAAAAGATTCATCTATTGCTTATGAAAGAGAAGGAATACATGGCTATTTATTGGGCTTCTAAACCCTAACTCCTAATAGGACTCCTACCCAAGACTCCTATTCTCTTACAACTCCTAATTCTTCTCTAAGAAAAAACCTCCTAACAGAATGTCCCTCTCAATTAGGACTCCCTCTCAATTAGGACTCTCGTAGCTAGAGTCCTAACAGACCTGCCCTCTTCAAATCAGCCTTGTCCTCAAGGCTGAGATTCCATGAACTCAGGGAATCGGGTCTTCAGCTCCTCATTTGGTTCCCATGTGGCGTCTTCAAGTGGTAGATTATTCCAATGCACTAGTACTTCAGTAGAGGGATGTCGGCGACGCATCACGATCCTGCGATCGAGGATGGCTTGTGGTTGGTCTTGAATTACTCCATCCTCCGTTGTGTTGGGCAGTTGGATCTGGGGTGACTCGTGTTCTCCCAACTTGGGCTTTAGGCATGATACGTGGAAGACAGGGTGAATTTTGGCATCCTCAGGTAATTTTAGTCTGTACGCCACGGCTCCAATACGCTCTGTAATTTGATAAGGCCCATAAAAACATGGGGATAGCTTCATGGAGGCTCGAGTGTTGATAGAGAGTTGCTTGTATGGTTGTAGGCGAAGATAAACCCAATCTCCTACTGAAAATTCTCTTTCACTTCGTCGTGTGTCGGCTTGCTGCTTCATTCTGGCTTGAGCGGTAGAGAGATTATCTTTTAACAATTGTAAGAGTTTGTCCCTATCAATCAATTCTTGGTCAACCTGATCTACCTTGCCTGAGCCAATTACATACTTTGGAATCACAAGGGCTGGTCGACCATACAATGCTTCATAAGGGGCACATTTTGTAGATGAATGATATGTAGTATTATACCACCATTCGGCCCAGGGAAGCCATTTCGCCCACTCTTTTGGTCGGTCGCTAGCGAAACACCGGAGGTACGTCTCTAAGCGCCTATTTACCACCTCTGTTTGGCCGTCAGTTTGTGAATGATACGCTGTGCTCATCTTGAGTTTGGTGCCTTGTAACTGAAATAACTCGGTCCAAAATTTACTAGTCAAGATCCTGTCACGATCACTTACGATGGACCTTGGCATCCCATGTAGTTTAACAATATTTTCTATGAAAATCTGAGCAATACTAGCAGTAGTGTAGGGATTTCTCACAGCATAAAAATGAGCATATTTCGTAAGTCGATCAACCACCACGAGAATCGTGCTTTTACATTTGGAAGATGGCAGCCCTTCAATGAAGTCCATGGAGATGTCAGTCCACACTGAGTCTGGTATGGGCAGTGGTTGTAGCTTCCCTGGATTTGCCACAGTTTCACCCTTGTGCTGTTGACATACATCACATTGTGCCACATATTCAGCAATAATTTTTTTCATCCCTCTCCAATAAAAAATTTGCTTCACTCTTTTGTAGGTTCTTAGGAATCCAGAGTGCCCTGCTGAAGGTATGGAGTGCATTTCATGCAAAATGATTGTGATGCAAGGGGAGTCAGGTATAAGCACAATGCGACCTTTGTAGCGTAGATTTCTCGAATCCCAGGTGTAGTGGGCTATTGCACTTGGATCCTCCTCCAATTTTTTTATGATGTTGCTGATCTCTAGATCCTTCTTCCATTCTCCCCTAATATCCTCGAGGAGACCGGTGGTAGGAAGGGAGATGGCTGAAACCTTAGCTTGTTCAGGTAGCCGTGAGAGTGCATCTACAACAACGTTTTCTTTCCCCTTTTTGTAAATAATTTCATAATCAAATCCAAGAAGTTTGGTTACCCATTTTTGCTGCTCAGGGGATGATATCTTTTGCTCCAAAAAGTACTTGAGGCTTTTATAGTCAATTTTAATTTGAAATCGCCGGCCGATCAGGTAGGGTCTCCACCTCGTTACTGCATGTACAATGGCAAGCATCTCCTTATCATATACTGACATGTTTTGATGGGAGGGAGATAATGCCTTGCTAATGTATGCGAGTGGTCGACCATTTTGCATGAGAACGGCACCAATTCCGACTCCAGATGCGTCGGCCTCAATGATAAAGGGTCTATTGAAATCTGGTAGCGCAAGCACCGGCGTCGTTGTCATGGCTGCTTTAAGTTTGTCGAAGGCAGGCTTTGTCCGACCATTGGAAAGCATCTTTTTTCAGTAAAGAAGTGAGTGGTGCACTGATCTTCCCATAGTCCTTAACAAATTTTTGGTAGTAGCCCGTTAGTCCAAGGAACCCCCGCAGTAATTTCATGTTTGTAGGTTTCGGCCAGCCTTGCATTGCCTCAATTTTTGTTGGGTCTACCGCCACTCCTTCTTCTGATATTATATGCCCAAGGTACTCTACTTTTTGCTGGAGAAGGCTGCACTTTGGTTGCTTTACAAAAAGAGTATTCTCCCAAAGGATCGTCAAAATAATCTGTAAATGCTGAAAGTGAGTCTCAAGAGAAGGGCTGTAAACGAGAATATCATCGAAAAATACCAGCACAAATTTACGAAGAAAGCTTCGAAAAATATCGTTCATGAGACTTTGAAATGCTGAAGAAGCATTAGTGAGTCCAAAAGGCATTACCAGGAATTCATAATGGCCATTATGTGTGCGAAATGCAGTTTTTGGAATGTCATCGTCACATACCCGAATTTGGTGGTAACTGGATCGGAGGTCCAACATCGTGAAGACTCGAGCTCCTTTTAATTCATCAAGAAGTTCATCCACCATTGGTATTGGATACTTGTCCTTGACGGTGATGCCATTTAAAGCTCGGTAGTCGATGTACATCCGCCAAGTTCCGTCCTTCTTGCGTACAAGTAGCATCGGTGAGGAATAGGGGCTGCAACTTGGCCGAATCACCCCTGTTTCAAGCATCTCCTTTACGATCTTTTCAATTTCATCTTTCTGGAGGTGAGGATATTGGTACGGTCGAGTGTTCGCTGGTGGCTTGCCCGGAAGGATTGGAATTCGATGGTCATGTTGCCGAGAAGGAGGAAGACCGCGCGGTTCAGCAAATATGTCGGCAAATTCAGTAAGCAATTGGGCAAGATTTTGATCTTCAATTTCTATTTTCTTCTCTTCTTGTTGTGGCTAGAGATGCATCAAAAAGCCACTATTTACCTTGTGCAAAACTTTCTCCATTCGTTGGGTCAAAACAGTGGTAACGTTGCTTCCGCGCTTCCCGTGTAGGATGATCTGTTTTCCCTTGCAGTAGAATTTCATAATTAATTTAGAAAAGTTCCAAGAGACATCACCTAGTGTAGTTAGCCATTCTATACCAAGCACTGCCTCATGGTCATCGATTGGTAGGAGGAAGAAATCGGTGATAATTTTTTGGTCTTGTAGTAATAGTTTCACCTGCGGGCATCTTTGGTCGCACTTTAGAATTCTGCCGTTGGCAACCTTTACATCGAACTTGCTGCAACCTTCAATATGCAGTGTCATCCGAGCAGCAACCTTACTATTTAGGAAGTTATTAGTGCTACCCATGTCGATGAGAACAGTGATCGGCTGTTGTTTGAGAAGGCCTCCAACTTTCATCGTTTGCGGATTTGAGTAGCCAGCTAGTGCGTGTACCGTAATGTTGGTCGGCTGTGGCTCTTCTTCTATATCTTCTTCTTCATGTTCATGGCTCTCTTCTAGATGTTCAATGACCTCTTTTTCTACTGGTTCAATCATAAGAAGTCTACCTTTTTTACAGCGATGCTCGCGGCTCCACGGCTCGTTGCAATGCCAAAATAACCCCTTCGCAGATCGCTCCCGAAGTTCTTCTCTTGTTAACCTTTTCGGTGCAGGGACTCAGTTGATAGTAGGGGGGGCTGAGGGCTTTAGTATTGTAGGTCATGGAGTGATCCTAGTCTCCGAGCTTCATGGTTCAATCGCTCCTCTTGTAGTGGTGCGAAAGAGATGGCTGCCATAAGCGTATAAGGTTGTCGCGCCTTAACTTCTCCCCGGATCTCTGGCTTTAAGCCCTCAATAAAGGTCCCCAATAACTGTTTTTCAGACCAATCACGAGTTTGATTAGATAATCTTTCAAACCTGGTCTGGTACTCCTGAATGGTGGAGGTTTGTCGGATCTTTGCTAGTTGTCCGCCAATGTTCTCGTAATAAGTTGGTCCGAAGCGGATCAGTAGTCCTTCTTTGAATTGTTGCCATGAAAGGACTCCATAAGTGTGTTCAAACTAGTCAAACCATTGTATGGCATCCCCTTCAAGATGTATAGCTGCAATTTCCACCATGGATGCATCCGCAGTTTTATGGTATCGAAAATATCGCTCTGTGCGCGAGATCAAACCAATTGGGTCTCCTTCTTCCCATCTAGGGAAGTCCACTCTCATGCGCGAATAGTTGGGGTCTGTCATAGAGCCTCCCCTCTCTTGGAAGTCATCTCTTTGGGCATGATGTGATTGGTTAGAGCTCTCTCCTTGATGTGATTTCTTCGGGCTTGGTGGTCGGCCCAAACTGAATTCGGTAAGGAGAGTCCGAATCTTATCCTCCATTCGTGCCTCAAAGGCTTCAAATTTTGCATTGATTGCCTCCTCAGATGCCATAGTATATGACTCCAAATCTGTGATATTAAGATCTCTCTTTTGTTGAAGGGTTAAAGGCATGTATAGGTTTGATAGAAATCCGTAAAAGTTTGCTGCAGAATTGTGTTGTCTTGTAAGAGCAGAATTATCATCGAAGAAACAGCGGTTTCTCGACGAAATCTCCACAAAAAATTGAGAGATTTGAGAAGGGAATTGACAGCAATATCTCAGTTTATATGACAGCAAGGATGTCCAATTTAATCAAGAAAATTTTAGCAGTAACAGCAAGAAAATTGGTGTAAGTTGCGATAGCAGAATTCTCGTCAAAAAATTTCAGCAACTTACGATGAAAATTTGCAGCAATATAGGAACGAATTTTTTTTTTTTTGGATTTTTGGATAGGGATAACTAAATTGCAGCAGCAGTAAGGTAGGAAACCAGAACCTGTTGCAATTCACGGGATGATCCGTGGTGGTGGAGATGATGGCGGAAATTTGGCAACGATCTCTTAAGCAATTGTGGGAATTGCTTTGGGCGGTTGTGGAGGGTTGATGGATGGCAGTAGAAGGGCAGCGAGATGCCAAGAACGCTGCTCTGATACCAGGTGATAGAACCCTTGCATATTCTAAACTTAGGGTTGATCTCTTTAGGGGATCGACCTCCTTGGAACTCTATAGGGGTTCCTCCCTCCAAGTTGCTGCTCAAAGGCTGTAGAAAAGATTCATCTATTGCTTATGAAAGAGAAGGAATACATGGCTATTTATAGGGCTTCTAAACCCTAACTCCTAATAGGACTCCTACCCAAGACTCCTATTCCCTTACAACTCCTAATTCTTCTCTAAGAAAAAACCTCCTAACAGAATGTCCCTCTCAATTAGGACTCCCTCTCAATTAGGACTCTCCTAGCTAGAGTCCTAATAGAATGTCCCTCTCAATTAGGACTCTCCTAGCTAGAGTCCTAACAGAATGTCCGTCTCAATTAGGACTCTCCTAGCTAGAGTCCTAACAGAATGTCCCTCTCAATTAGGACTCTCCTAGCTAGAGTCCTAATAATTTGTCCTTCCCATTCAAAGTGATTTGCTAGTAGAAGTTGGGAGCCTCATTGAAGAAGGCTTCGCAAGTGGATGTAGGTCATTTTGACTAAACCACTTTAAATTGGCATGTTCTCTGGTTTGCATTTACTTATTGCTATTTACCTTACTGCAAACCTTCATACGTGCTTTATTTCCTCATTACTTTTGCTGCACACCTTTACGAATACGCTTTCAAGTTAAGCACTTCCGAGTTCGATTTTTATCGTACGAAAGATTGTCCAAAACCGACGTTTTAATCTGCTGCACTAATTCACCCCCCCTATTAGTGCCGCTCCGATCCTAACAATTGGTATCAGAGCCCGGTATTTCTCATTTCGGATTTACACCCGAGAGAAATGGCTCTTCATGGCTTTCAAGAGGGCTTATCGGTTTTTCGTCCACCGTTGTTTAACGGATTATACTACACTTATTGGAAAACTCGAATGAGAGTTTTCTTGATTTCTATGAATTTGGATTTATGGAATATCGTTGAAAAGGGTTTTCAACTTCCCTCTAAACCGATGAACGAATGGTCGGATTTGGAGAAGAAGTATTTTTCTTTAAACGCAAAGGCTATGAATGCCTTATTTTGTGCGTTAGACAAAAATGAGTTCAATTGGATTTCAACGTGCGAAACGGCTTTTGATATTTGGCGAACACTTGAAATCACGCACGAGGGAACTAGTAGAGTCAAAGACTCGAAAGTTAACATTTTATTGCAAGATTTTGAGTTTTTTCGAATGCATCAAGTGAAACTATAGGCGACATGTACACCCGTTTCACGGATGTCGTCAATAATCAAAGAGTTCTTGGTAAATCTTTTTTGAATTTTGATCTCGTAAGCAAGATCTTAAGATCCCTTCCAAAAAGGTGGGATCCTAAAATAACCGCAATACAAGAAACAAAAATTTAAATATTTTTCCACTTGAAGAACTAATTGGTTTGTTAATGACATATGAAATGGTGCACAATGCACATGATGAACATGATGAACGAAATCACCTTCCAAAGAATAGGAAGGTTTTGGAACTCCGGACAAATGAATACCACTTGAGCAATGACTCAAGTGATGAGGACAATGATGAACTTGAACTTCAAACACTAAATCTTAATAAGTTTATTAAACAAAAATCTAAAATAAACAATGAACTTGAACGTAGAAAGAAGCCAAAGAAGAGGAAAGCAACCAAGGATGAATCAAGAACTTCTAAAGGTGAAACGGCGAATTGGGCTTTGACGGGCTTCGACTACAAGGTAAGTAACTCAACTCTCTTGAATTATTTTGAAGTTACTTGAAGTCTTTCATGAGTGCTTAATTTAGAATAGGAAATAAAAAATTATTTTTCAAAAATTATATCATGTTTTTCTTTTTAGCATCTTTGAAAAATTAAAAATTTGATTATGAAAAGTATATTGCTAAGGTTTCATGCATGTTATGTTTTGAAATGTTGAATGATGTATGCAACATTAGGGATGATAATTATACGATATGTGATAGTGCTTAGGATTAATCCATGCATGTGTATCTTGATGATTTTACACTATTACATGCCTTAATAACATGTTAGAAATTATGTGTTTTGGATACAAAAATATCCATGATCATGAGCATTTTTAACTTCATGATTGAATTTGAAAATCTATAGTAAAACTATGTCCGAATGCATGAAAGTGTTAAATTTTATTTTCGGATTTTCTTGATCCTAACAATTCATTTTTGAGAATCTATTGATCTTGATGGTTTTATGATGAAATTCATTTTTCGATCGTAAACGTTGATGCATATTTTTATTTAACATAAATGAAAAAGCATGCTAACATGAAATCAATCACTTAAAATAAAATACTTAAAAAAGGAAAATATATTATTAATGAAATCATGAATCTACTTATGTTACGAATTTTGTGAACCATAAAAATGATTTTTGGTGATTTGAATTTGAATGAGTTTTATCCAAAATCATGATCTTGATTCGGTGATATTTACAAATTAAGATTTATTATGAATTAAGATTTTTTTATTAATCGATCTCCTAAGATTTTCTTTTGATTAATTATGAGTAGGTTTTTTCAGAAAGAAATCATGTCTTTTGGTATTCACATGTTCTAATCTTTCATGATATGATTTTTATGCAATTCCTTGTATTCATGAAATGTTTATCGCATCACCCAATTACTTTCTTCTTGATATTCCTTATGTGGTGATATAAAATTATGCATGAAATACTCTTGATATTATTTTGATGCATACAAATGAAAAGTTATGATTATGAATGGTAGGATGAAATTTGACAAGTTAATACCATCTTGATTTGAAACATTTATGATTTGAAATTATGCATGCAATTGCTTTTTATTGTGATGATATATTCATATAATGTGTATCATGAATACTTTATTATCATACATGAAAATAGTGATAAATATTTTGAAAATAAATGTTTGTATCATGTTAGATGATTTTACATTTTGTGCATGATGAGTTATAGTGATGATTAAACAATGATTGAAATAATATGCTTGATGATTTATTTTATGAAATTTACCTTTTCATCTTAAATGTTGACACTTGTTTTATTAAAAGTAAAGGCATACTTATAAGAAGCAAATCACATGAATAGAAATTTATAAAAACGAAATGTGATCCTCTATCTTATCGACTTTTCAATAAATCTATGCTTGTCATATATGAATTTATTGAATGTGACTTTGAGGATGATTTCGGATTTCACAAATGTTTGATTCATACTTATGACATGAGACACATTTTAAATATGAATCATGTTCAATGCTTCAATTATGTTATATCTCCCTTAATTCATTTTGTTCTCCTAAATTTATTTACCAAAGAGGAGAATTTTCCGAATGAATGAAATGATACAAATGAATCACTTATCGATATATCTTTTTGAAAATATCCTTTTAATGTGATGTTGATAATTTGAGATGCCTGTTGGAATTCATGAAATGAGATAATTGAGTCCTTGACTTACTCTTTATATGGCTTGAAAATAGATGTTTAAAATCTTGCTTGATGAGTTGGTTTATAAGATTTTGCCTTTACGTCTTGAACTTTCATGCTTATCTTGATTTGGTATATAAAGACTAAGGCATGCTTAGATGAAGAAGAATCATTTAAAAAATGCATTTCCTATCTGATCAAGATTAATGATTTCATGATATTTTGTGAATCTCGAAATTGATTTTGATGTCTTGATTATGAGTTTCAAGTTAACGATTTGATTTGAATGAATTTTATCTAAATCATAGTATTGATCTTGCAAAACTAGAATCACAAATAATATCTTTTGGTATTCATGAATTGATACTCACAATACGAAAATATTGGTATTCATGACTTGAATTTGATTGAAACATTGCATGCTTAAATTAATCATTCTCCTATGTTTCAAAAATTCTTTAAATGCCTTATGTGGTGATTGAAAATTAATTTGCTTTATGATGAATCATGAATAATGACTTGATCTATGATATTGATATATTTTAATCATGATCCTTGGTTGTATAATTCTTTTGTTCTATTAAAAAGATTTATCGAATGAATCATGTCCTTCTTGAATTTTCTTGATATCATGATATGATTTTGTAATATGGCTTGTATAATGATTAAAAAATTTTAGCCATTGATTTCTCCCTTCTTTTTGATAATGATAAAGGGGGAGTTAGTTTACTAGCCAGCATATTTCAAAGGAAGGAAAATTTGCTAGCTCGATCATTTCATTGAAAGAACTTGCTATCATAAACACTACCAATGAATTGCAAATCCTGCAATCTAAAGATAAGCAAAGAATTGCTATCTCGAAAGAAGCAAAAAATGCAAAACTTAGAAAACTTGTAATATAATTGCTCTTACCATGCTTTGTATCAAAAATAGGTTGATATCCTTAAAAGCATCACATTAAATTTTTTAGTGTATTGCAATGTATCACATGTATCGCAAATTGAAATTTTTTAGACTATTATCATATCATGTTTAACAATTGATATCTTTCATTGATATGATAAATTATCAATCTCATGATGTATCGCATAATGATATCATGATTTGCGATTGTATCATGTGATCCTTAGTGAATTTTCACATTGATATCCTTCATGAAATGATTTCTTTGCATTATTGTCTTGTATGCATCATGTGATGATTGAAATATTGATTGATGCAAAGTTGATGTAAAAGTCTAAATCATTGGTTCCTCTCCTTCTTTTTGACATTGACAAAGGGGGAGAAAGTTATTGCTAGCTTGCACACTTGAATGAAGAATTTGCTAGCTCGATAATTGTAATGAAGAAATTTACTATATCAAACATCATAAATATTGTTACTTGCAAAGAAAAGCAAAGTGCAATCTTGCACAAAAATTCAAGTGTTGAATTGCCATGATTGAACTTAAGAATCTTGGTATGCTTTTGTGCTTATATGTTGTGATGAAAATCTAGCTTCATGTTATAAAAACTTGAATATATTTTAAAATAGCTAGAGCTACTTCTCCTTTTTGTTGATGACATAGGGGGAGAAATATATTGATGACTTCATGCATTGAATTGAATATTTTATATATATTTGCATGATGGTTTAAATGTTTTTCATAACATGTGATGAATGTTACTTGGATTTGGGATAATCCAAGTGTTCTATCAATGGCATATTGATAGGGGGAGTTCGGTTAAGCTCCGGGGAGTTAAGGTTAACTCCGTTAGTCATCAATTAGTTGTCATCATAAAAAAGAGGGAGATTGTTGAATCTCAGATTTTGATGATGAAACTAATTGATTGTGTTTAGATGTTTAACTACATTTTGAGTGATGCAGGTCTACTCGATCAGGATTAGACAGTTAACGCAAGAGGAATTAACGTTGTGCCGGAGGAGATCACGTTAGGATATTCGATGGCAGAAGGCTTCGGACGTCGGGCATCGGGCCAAGAGCGGAATTGTGCCAAGGATATTGGGGTTGCGGAAATCAACCGCCAATTGGGCAACAAGCCGCAAGAGAGGACGATGCGCTGAAGAATCGGACGAAGCGCCAACCAATGACGTGCTTGGCAATAGAATGTCAATTCACGTTGTAATAATTGTCTAGATCGGAGTAGAGTTTTGGCTTGTGTGTGCAGGATTAACTACAATAACGATGAAGACATAAAGCGAAACAAAGTGTCAGAGTCAAGCGCGAAGGATTTGTTGCGAGTTCGAGAGTTCGAGGGAAGTCTGAAGGTTCGTCGAGAATGCTACCGGAACTAGTCGAGAATGAGTAGGGAGCTTGCCGAAGGGTTTTTCGGAAGCTCGCCGGAAGGTTCGTTGGAAGTTCATGGAGCTCACCGAGAAAGATCGGAGCTTGCCGAAGAAGCTCGTTGGAACTCACCAAGATCAAATCGTGAAGTCTAGGAGCTTGCCGGGAGTCTGTAGAATGGTTTCCAAGAGTTTATCGGAAGACCGCTGGAAGTTCGCCGCTCGCTAGAAGAAGTCTTAACTTGTGGACTTTGTAATAGCATAGTAAATGTCTTTAAATTTGTATTTAGCATGTTAATTAGGGTTAGGATTAGGTGTTAATCCTATAACCCAAGTAGGGGCCAATTGGGCCCGAGTTCGGGCTGGTTTGGGCCAAGTTTAGAGCCCAACCAGTGAGCTGAAATAGTGTAGGCGGTGGCACCGCCAGATTAGGCGGTGGCACTGCCTAGAACTCGAGAACTGAACGGTGGCA